>NC_058524.1:103535291-104785291 GCF_904849725.1 Hordeum vulgare subsp. vulgare | reverse complement strand
GGGTTAGTACACAAATACGTAATGGACAATGCTTACCATACCATGGGATCACTTGATCCCTCTCGGTACATCTTGTACGCTTTGTGTGTTGATCATCTTGATTTGCTCTTTGTCTGAGATCTTGATCAACCATGTGTCTCTATGACCATTCTTTGGATAATACCTTGAATACCATCTTGGTCATCGACGTCATACTTCATGGGTTGTATGAGATCTTCCCTTTGACGCAAGCCCATGGAAACACACCTAACCCCCACATAGAACTCTCACGAAGACCATGGGTTAGTACACAAATACGTAATGGACAATGCTTACCATACCATGGGATCACTTGATCCCTCTCGGTACATCTTGTACGCTTTGTGTGTTGATCATCTTGATTTACTCTTTGTCTGAGATCTTGATCAACCATGTGTCTCTATGACCATTATTTGGATAATACCTTGAATACCATCTTGGTCATCGACGTCATACTTCATGGGTTGTATGAGATCTTCCCTTTGACGCAAGCCCATGGAAACACACCTAACCCCCACATAGAACTCTCACGAAGACCATGGGTTAGTACACAAATACGAAATGGACAATGCTTACCATACCATGGGATCACTTGATCCCTCTCGGTACATCTTGTACGCTTTGTGTGTTGATCATCTTGATTTACTCTTTGTCTGAGATCTTGATCAACCATGTGTCTCTATGACCATTCTTTGGATAATACCTTGAATACCATCTTGGTCATCATATAAACTCCTTGAACCCAACAGATGGACTTCAAGAAGTGCCTATGGACAAATCCTATAAATGTAACTTAAGGCAACCATTAGTCCATAGGAATTGTCATCAATTACCAAAACCACATATGGAGATATATGCTCTAACAGCAAGGAACAGCAGTAGCAGCAGTAGCAACAGTAGCAGCAAAGTGACAGCAGTAGCAACAATAGCAGCAAAGTGGCCCAATCCCTTTTGTAGCAAGGGACAAGCCTAGACAAAGTAACATAGCAAGGACTAGTAGTAAAAGACTCGTAGGTAGTGGATCGGTGATGGATGAGTATGACGGATGTGATTCATCATGTAACAGCTATAACACGGAGATATATGTGACTAGCTCCCGTTCATCAATCTAATGTAGGCATGTATTCCGTTATGTAGTCATACGTGCTTAGGGAAAAGAACCTGCATGGCATCTATTGTCCATCCCTCCCGTGGCAGCGGGGTCCTAATGGAAACTACGGGATATTAAGGTTCTCCTTTTAATAAAGAACCGGACCAACGCATTAACACGCGGTGAATACATGAACTCCTCATACTATGGTCATCTCCGGGAGTGGTTCCGGCTATTGTCACTCCGTGGTTGCCGGGTCATAACACATAGTAGGTGACTACAACTTGCAAGATAGGATCTAAAACACACATATATTGGCGACAACATAATAGGCTCAGATCTGAAATCATGGCACTCGGGCCCTAGTGACAAGCATTAAGCATAGCCAAGTAGTAGCAACATCAATCTAGAACATAGTGGATAGTAGGGATCAATCCCCGTCAAGAACTAACTTGATTACATGATAGATCTCATCTAACTCATCACCATCCAGCAAGCCTACGATGAGATTACTCACGAACGATGAAGAGCATCATGGAATTGATGATGGAGAAAGGTTGATGATGACGATGGCGACGATTTCCCCTATCCGGATCCCGAAACGGACTCCAGATCTGCCCTCCAGATGAAGAACAGGATGTGACGGCACCTCCGTATCGCAAAACACGATGAAACCTTCTCTCTCATTTTTTTCCGGGCGAGACGGAAGATATAGAGCTGAGTTTGGGGGCGGTGGTGCCACGTGGGCCCCACAGGCCCTCACGGCGCGGCCTGTGGGCTTGTGGCCCACTGGCACGCCCCCTCCGATGGATCTTTGCACAGGTATTTTTCTTTTATTCCAGAAAAAATCTTCGTAAATTTTCAGGACATTCTGAGAACTTTTATTTCTGCACAAAAACAACACCATGGCAATTCTGCTGAAAACAACGTCAGTCCGGGTTAGTTCCATTCAAATCATGCAAATTAGAGTCCAAAACAAGGGCAAAAGAGTTCACAAAAGTAGATACGACGGAGACGTATCAATCTGCGGACAATCTGTCTAACTTCCTCTTCATCTTCGGGTAGCTCTTGCCTCAGGATATATGCAATATACGACACTGTCCAATCGTGTGTGACCACTCGAATCTCCATGATCAGATCGACAACCACTGGGATTTCAACTTTAGTCGGATCAACTGCGCTTGTAGGTTGAGGAGGTTCTTCAGTGAATGGATCTTCGTGGACCGAAGGGGTGTGTATGTGCTCCAAACAAACATCATTGGGCACAATTTTCCGAGTGGATCCGATTTTTGCCAATTCATTAGCAGCTTGATTCTTCAACCGAGGAACGTGATGAAGTTCCAAACCTTCAAACCTTTTCTCAAGTTTTCTTAGTGCGTTGCAGTATCCAGTCATGGCAGGGTTTCTCACATCCCACTCTTTCATTACTTGATTAACCACTAGATCCGAGTCGCCATATACCATCAACCGTCGGACGTCGAGCGAGATGGCCATACACAACCCGTAAAGGAGGGCTTCATACTCTGCCTCATTGTTAGAGGAATCAAAGTGAATCTGCAATACGTAACTGAGCTTGCCGCCCTTTAGGAATATAAGAACTACGCTTGCACCAGAACTACTCTGCATCTTCGAGACGTCAAAGAACATAGTCCAGTGTGCCGAGTGAGTAGGGGTTGGTTGTTGTTGCTCCACCCATTCAGCCATGAAATATGCCAAAGCTTGAGATTTGATGGCTTTCTTGGCTTTGAACTTTATGTCACAATATAATAGCTCCATTGCCCATTTCGCCACTCGGACCGATGCATCCCGATTGTGAAGGATTTCTGACAATGGGGCATCGCTGCCACAAACATCGAGTGATCTTGAAAATAATGAGCTACCTTCTTTGCAGTCATGTAAATCCCATAAAGGAGCTTTTGATAATGGAGATATCTCTACTTGGAAGGAGTCAATACCTCGGAAACATAATATACTGGGCACTGAATCTTGTAAGGCTTGCCTTCCTCCTCTCGCTCGATTATCAGGACTGTGTTGACAACTTGATTCGTAGACGCGATGTATAAGAGGAGTGGTGATACATCCATTTTGCATCATGCTTTCATGTTGATATTTATCACTTTATGGGCTGTTATTACACTTCACGGTACAATACTTATGTCGTTTCTCTCTTATTTTGCAAGGTTTACATGAAGAGCGAGAATGTCGGCAGCTGGAATTCTGTCCTAAAAAAGGAGCAAGTTTGAGATACCTATTCTGCGCAACTCCAAAAGCCGTGAAAATCAACGTGGATTTTTTTGGGATTTATAAAAAATACTGGGACAAAGAAGTGCGAGAGGGGCACCAGCAGGAGGCCACAAGCCTGCTAGGCGCGGCCTACCCCCCCTGGTCGCGCCTAGGGGGCTTGTGAGCTCCCTGCTGGCCCACGGGCCCCCCTATTTTGCTACAAGAAGGGTTTCGGTCTGGAAAAAATCAGGAGGAGGCTTTTCGGAGGATTCGCCGCCACCACGAGGCGGAACTTGAGCAGAAACGATCTAGAGCTCCGGCAGGACGATCCTGCCGAGGAAACTTCCCTCCCGGAGGGGGAAATTGTCGCCATCGTCATCGCCAACACTGCTCTCATCGAAGGGGACTCATCACCATCAACATCTTCATCAGCACCATCTCATCTCCAAACCCTAGTTCATCTCTTGTAACCAATCTCCGTCTCGCGACTCCGGTTGGTACTTGTAAGGTTGCTAGTAGTGTTAATTACTCTTTGTAGTTGATGCTAGTTGGATTACTTGGTGGAAGATTATATGTTCAGATCTTTGATGCTACTCATTACCTCTCTGGTCATGAATATGATTATGCTTTGTGAGTAGTTACTTTGGTTCGTGAGGACATGGGATAAGTCATGCTATAAGTAGTCATGTGAATTGGTATTCCTTCGATATTTTGATGTGTTGTATGTTGTTTTTCCTCTAGTGGTGTTATGTGAGCGTCGACTACATAACACTTCACCATTATTTGGGCCTAGAGGAAGGCATTGGTAAGTAGTAAGTAGATGATGGGTTGCTAGAGTGACAGAAGCTTAAACCCTAGTTTATGCGTTGCTTCGTAAGGGGTTGATTTGGATCCACTAGTTTAATGCTATGGTTACACTTTGTCTTAATTCTTCTTTCGTAGTTGTGGATGCTTGCAAGAGGGGTTAATCATAAGTGGAATGCTTGTCCAAGTAAAGGCAGTACCCAAGTGCCGGTCCACCCACATATCAAACTATCAAAGTAGCGAACGCGAATCATATGAACATGATGAAAACTAGCTTGACAGAATTTCCCGTGTGTCCTTGGGAGCGTTTTACCTCCTATAAGACTTTGTCCAGGCTTGTCCCTTGCTACAAAAGGGATTGGGCCACTTTGCTGCACCATTGTAACTTTTTTACTTGCTACTTGCTATGAATCATCTCACCACACAACTACTTGTTACCGATAATTTCAGTGCTTGCAGATATTACCTTGCTGAAAACCACTTGTCAGATCCTTCTGCTCCTCATTGGGTTCGACACTCTTACTTATCGAAAGGACTACGATAGATCCCCTATACTAGTGGGTCATCAAGACTCTTTTCTGGCGCCGTTTCCGGGGAGTGAAGCGCCTTTGGTAAGTGGAAATTGGTAAGGAAACATTTATATAGTGTGCTGAAATTTATTGTCACTTGTCACTATGGAAACTAATCCTTTGAGGGGCTTGTTCGGGGTATCTTCTCCTCGAATGGAAGCACAAAGAGTTTCTCCTCAACCTGCTGCACCTACTGAAAATATTTGCTATGAATTTCCTTCGGGTATGCTTGAGAAACTGCTGGCTAATCCTTTTACAGGAGATGGAACATCACATCCAGACTTGCATCTAATCTATGTAGATGAAGTTTGTGGTTTATTTAAGCTTGAAGGTTTGCCCGAGGATGAGGTCAAGAAGAAGGTATTTCCCTTATCTTTGAGGGATAAGGCGTTGACATGGTATAGGCTATGTGATGATACTGGATCATGGAACTACAATCGGTTGAAATTGGAATTTCATCAAAAGTTTTATCCTATGCATTTAGTACATCGTGATCCGAATTATATTTATAATTTTTGGCCTCGTGACAGAGAAAGCATAGCTCAAGCTTGGGGGAGGCTTAAATCAATGTTATATTCATGCCCCAACCATGAGCTCTCGAGAGAAATTATCATTCTGAACTTCTATGCTCGGCTTTCTCATGATGATCGCACCATGCTTGACACTTCTTGTACCGGTTCTTTTATGAAGAGAGATATTGACTTCAGATGGAATTTATTGGAAAGAATTAAACGCAACTCTGAAGATTTGGAGCTTGATGAAGGTAAGGAGTCAGGTATGAATTTGAAGTTTGATTTCATTAAATCCTTTGTCGAAACAAATACTTTTTGTTGATTTTAGCGCTAAGTATGGACTTGACTCTAAGATAGTAGCTTCATTGTGTGAATCATTTGCTGCTCATATTGATCTCCCCAAAGATAAGTGGTTTAAATATCATCCTCCCTTAGAAGTCAATATAGTTAAACCCAATCCAGTTGAAGAGAAAGTCATTGCCTATAATGATCCTATTGTTCCCAGCGCTTACATTGAGAAACCACCTTTCCCTGTTAGGATAAAGGATCATTCTAAAGCTTCAACTGTGATACGTAGGGGCTACATTAGAACACCTACACCCCATGAGCAAATTAGAGTTGAACCTAACATTGCTATTATCATATATCTCCTGTCCGACAATGTTGATGGCCGTAATATTCACTTCTGTGAAGATGCCGCTAGAATTGCTAAACCACACGCTAGAGACAAACATAGGCATGTTGTTGGCACGCCTGTTGTTTCTGTTAATATAGGAGGTCATTGTTATCATGGTTTATGTGACGTGGGTGCTAGTGTTAGAGCAATACCTCAATCCTTATATGATGAAATCAAAGAAGAGATTGCACCTGTTGAGATAGATTCTATTGATGTCACTATTCAGCTTGCCAATAGAGATACTATCTGCCCTGTGGGAATTGTTAGGGATGTTGAAGTCTTGTGTGGTAAAACGAAGTATCCTGCTGATTTCCACGTTCTTTCTACCACCCAAGATAGCTTTTGTCCCATCATATTTGGCAGACCCTTCCTCAATACCGTCAATGCTCATATTGACTGTGAGAAGCAAACTGTCACAGTTGGCTTTGAAGGTGTGTCACATGAGTTCAATTTCTCCAAGTTTGGTAGACAACCTCACGAAAAAGAGTTGCCTAGTAAGGATGAAACTATTGCCCTAGCTTCTATTGATGTGCCTCCTACTGAACCTTTAGAGCAATACTTGCTTGAGCATGAAAATGATATGCATATGGATGAAAGGGATGAGATAGATAGAGTTGTCTTAGAACAATATCCTATCCTTAAGAATAATTTGCATGTTGAACTGCTTGAGCTTAAACAGTTGCCAGATACTCTTAAGTATGCTTATCTTGATGAAAAAGAGATATATCTTGTTATTATTAGTGCTAGCCTCTCAGAGCATGAAGAAAAGAAGTTACTAAAAACTCTGAGGAAGCATTGTGCTGCTATTGGATATACTCTTGATGATCTTAAGGGCATTAGTCCCACTCTATGCCAGCACAAGATTAAGATTGATCCTGATTCCAAACCAGTTGCTGATCATCAATGGAGATTAAATCCTAAGATGAAAGAGGTAGTAAGAAAATAAATACTAAAGCTACTGGAAGCAGGTATTATCTATCTTGTTGCTCATAGTGATTGGGTAAGTCCGGTGCATTGCGTCCCTAAGAAGGGAGATATTACCGTTGTCCCTAATGATAAGGATGAATTGATCCCTCAGAGGATTATTACTGGCTATAGGATGGTGATCGATTTTAGGAAATTGAATAAAGCCACTAGGAAAGATCATTACCCTTTGCCTTTTATCGACCAAATGCTAGAAAGACTATCTAAACACACACACTTCTGCTTTCTAGACGGTTATTTTGGTTTCTCCCAAATACCAGTTGCACAATCTGATCAGGAGAAAACCACTTTCACCTGCCCTTTCGGTACCTTTGCTTACAGACATATGCCTTTTGGCTTATGTAATGCACCTGCTACCTTTCAAAGATGTATGATGGCTATATTCTCTGACTTTTGTGAAAATATTGTTGAGGTTTTGATGGATGACTTCTCTGTTTACGGGTCTTCTTTTGATGATTGCCTCAGCAACCTTGATCGAGTCTTGCAGAGATGTAAAGACACCAATCTTGTCTTGAATTGGGAGAAGTGCCACTTTATGGTTAATGAAGGCATCGTCTTAGGACATAAAATTTCTGAAAGAGGTATTGAAGTCGATAAGGCTAAGGTTGATGCAATCGAGAAAATGCCATGCCCCACAGATATCAAAGGTATAAGAAATTTCCTTGGTCATGTTGGTTTCTATAGAAGGTTCATTAAAGACTTTTCTAAGATTTCTAGGCCTCTTACCAATCTCTTGAAAAAGTATATTCCTTTTGTTTTTGACGATGATTGTGAGGAAGCCTTCGAAATACTTAAGAAGGCTTTGATAATTGCACCTATTGTTCAACCAACTGATTGGAACTTACCTTTTGAAATCATGTGTGATGCTAGTGATTATGATGTTGGTGTTGTCCTAGGGCAAAGAGTTGATAAGAAGTTGAATGTTATTCACTATGCTAGTAAAACTCTAGACAGTGCCAGAAGAAACTATGCTACTACGAAAAAGGAATTTTTAGCAGTCGTATTTGCATGTGAAAAGTTCAGGTCTTACATAGTTGATTCCAAAGTCACTATTCACACTGATCAAGATGCTATTAAGTACCTCATGGAGAAGAAAGACGCTAAACCTAGACTTATCAGAGGGGTTCTCTTGCTACAAGAATTTGATTTGCATGTTGTCGACAGAAAGGGTGCTGATAACCCAGTAGCAGATAACTTGTCTAGGTTGGAGAATGTTCTTGATGACCCACAACCTATTGATGATAGCTTTCCTGATGAGCAACTGAATGTCATCAATACTTCACGTAGTGCACCGTGGTATGCTGATTATGCAAACTCTATCGTTGCCAAATATATACCACCTAGTTTCACATACCAGCAAAAGAAGAAATTCTTCTTTGACTTGAGACATTACTTTTGGGATGATCCTCGCCTTTATAAGGAAGGAGTAGATGGTGTTATTAGGCGTTGTGTACCTGAACATGAACAGGGACAGATCCTACAGAAGTGTCACTCCAAGGCCTAAGGGACACCATGCGGGAGATAGAACTGCACACAAGGTATTGCAATCAGGTTTCTATTGGCCCACTCTCTTCAAGGATACCCGTAAGTTTGTCATGTCTTGTGACGAATGTCAAAGAATAGGTAATATCGGTAAACGTCGGGAAATGCCTATGGACTATTCACTTGTCATTGAACCATTTGATGTTTGGGGCTTTGATTATATGGGACCTTTTCCAAAATCCAACGGGTATACTCACATCCTAGTTGTTGTTGATTACGTCACTAAGTGGGTAGAAGTTATCCCCACTAGTAGTGCTGATCACAACACCTCTATCAGGATGCTTAAAGAAGTTATTTTCCCTAGATTTGGAGTCCCCAGATATCTAATGACCGACGGTGGTTCACATTTCATTCATGGTGCTTTCCATAAAACGCTTGCTAAGTACGATGTCAACCATAGGATTGTGTCTCCCTATCACCCTCAGTCCAGTGGTCAAGTAGAGCTAAGCAATAGAGAGATTAAGCTAATTCTGCAAAAGACTGTCAATAGGTCTAGAAAGAATTGGTCTAAGAAGCTTGATGATGCACTGTGGGCTTATAGAACTGCCTATAAGAATCCCATGGGCATGTCTCCGTACAAAATGGTGTACGGTAAAGCATGTCATTTACCTCTTGAGCTAGAGCATAAAGATTATTGGGCAATCAAAGAGCTCAACTTTGATTTCAAACTTGCTGGTGAGAAGAGGTTATTTGATATTAGTTCGCTTGATGAGTGGAGAACTCAGGCATATGAGAATGCCAAGTTGTTCAAAGAAAATGTTAAGAGGTGGCATGATAAAAGGATACAAAAGCGTGAGTTCAATGTAGGTGATTATGTCTTGTTATATAATTCTCGTTTAAGATTTTTTGCAGGCAAGCTTCTCTCTAAATGGGAAGGTCCTTACATTGTTGAGGAAGTATATCGTTCCGGTGCCATCAAGATCAACAACACGGAAGGTAATTTTCCGAGAGTGGTAATTGGGCAGAGAATCAAGCATTATATCTCAGGTACTCCCATAAATGTTGAAAGCAATATTATCAATACCATAACTCCGGAGGAGTACCTAAGGGATATTTATCACACTGTTTCAGACTCCGAAAACAAAGAGGTGTGTGATTCGATAAGTAAACAGACTCCAAAACTTTTCCAGTAGGAATTTTTCTCCGTTTTGGAATTTTTGAAAAAATAGAAAATTTTGAAGTAGTCCGGAAAGCGCACGAGGAGGCGAAAAGCCTGCGAGGCGTGGGCCACCCCCCCCCCCGGCCGCGCCTCGGGGCTTGTGGCCACCTCGTGTGCCTCCCGGACTCCGTTTTCTTGCGGAGTACTCCTTCTAGTCTGAAAAAAATCATTATATATTCTCCCGAAAGGTGTGACCCTCGTATCATGCAATTTTCCTCTGTTTTCGTTTTGAGCATGTTTCTGCTGCAGATTTAGGGCAAGATGTCTTCTCAAGATTCAGAGGGGGAGATCTATGTGGCCGATTACCTTGCTAACCCCAAGGTCTATAGGGACTTGGATCGTTATGGTTGGACCACTGATGAGGAAGAAGATTATGATCCCAAGGGGAAGGAAGGAACAAGTTCCGATGAAGAGGAGGCTCCTCTACCTCCACCTGGAGACACCCATGTGGAGTTCAAGAAGTCGAGCCTCCCTGACTCAAGGAAGAAGCCTAAGACTTTGTTTATCCCTTCTTGTTTCTTGCAGGATAGTAAGCAGGAATTATGCCAAAGGGTGTTAAGGCTTGAAGAGGAAAATGATGATCCGAGGGAGCAGAATTTTATGCTCAAGTGGAAATTAAACAAGTTCAAGACCTCTGCAACAACTCCACCACCATCACCTCCAAAGGAAGACAACTGAGCATGGGTATGGGCAGTCCCCTTGGCTTGTGCCAAGCTTGGGGGAGTTGCCCCGGTATCGTATCACCATCACATCTTTTGCCTTTACCTTTTCTTAGTTTGTTCCTTTTCAGTTTTCTCTTTCTCTAGTAGAATAAAAGTCTTAGTGTTTTAGTCTTGAGTTTTTCTTTGTGTCACCCCGATGTATTCGAGCTCATGAGCCATATAATAAAGAGTGCCTTAGTTAAGGGCCTTGCCTCATGCCATGATCAAAATAATGAGAAAAGAACAAAAGCATGAAAGATCATGTAATGATCTTATGGGAAGTGATGGCTTCACATATAAAAAATGTTGATTGAAACTTCTTGAGGGTAGACAAACGTAGACCTTGGTCATTGTTGCAATTAATAGGAAGGGATAAAGAAGGAGAGGTTCACATATAAATATATCATCTATGACACCATCTATGATTGTGAACAATCACTAAACTATTACATGCTTAGAAGTAGATGTTGGACAAGGAAGACAACATAATGAATTGTGTTTGCTTGGTTCCGAACAATGTTATATGACTAGAGATCCCTTAGCATGTGACGATTGCTTCCACCTCATATTAGCCAAAACTTCCGCACTAAGTAGAGATACTACTTGTGCATCCATAAACCTTCAACCCAGTTTGCCATGAGAGTCCACCATACCTACCTATGGATTGAATAAGATCCCTCAAGTAAGTTGTCATCGGTGCAAGCAATAAAAATTGCTCCCTAATATGTATGATCTATTAGTGTGTGGAAAATAAGCTTTGTGCGAACTTGTGATGAGGAAGACATAAAAGCGACAGACTGCATAATAAAGTTCTTTATCACAGGAGGCAATATAAAGTGACGTTCCTCCGCACTAAGAGGACACGCATCCAAACCTCAAAAGCGCATGACAACCTCTGCTTCCCTCTATGAAGGGCCTATCTTGTACCTTTACTTTTTGCCCTTGAAAGAGTCATGGTGATCTTCACCAATTCCGTATTTCGCCTTTTTCTTGGCTAACGTCATATGCTAGGGACAGATCTATATTTATATGTCAACTTGGAGGTAAGCATTCATGAATCATTATTGTTGACATTACCCTTGAGGTAAATGGTTGGGAGGCGAAACTATAAGCCCCTATCTTTCTCTGTGTCCGACTGAAACTTTGAACTCATGAGTACCAAGTGAGTTGTAGCAATTGTAGAAGACAAAAGGATGATTGAGTGTGTGGATTTGCTTTACAAGCTCTTATTTGACTCTTTCCGATGTTGTGATAAATTGCAATTGCTTCAATGACTAAAAGCTATCGGTTGTTAATTCTCGGTAAGATTCTTGATCCATACTTTACTTTGTGAAGGAATTGTCACTTTAGCATAAGATATTATATGTTGGTATTGTTGTTCTGATCATGATCATGATGCATGCATGTTCGTATCTTGTTTTGTCGACACCTCCCTCTCTAAACATGTGGGCATATTTATTGATCTCAGCTTTCACTTGAGGACAAGCGAGGTCTAAGCTTGGGGGAGTTGATACGTACATTTTGCATCATGCTTTCATGTTGATATTTATCACTTTATGGTCTGTTATTACACTTCACAGTACAATACTTATGTCGTTTCTCTCTTATTTTGCAAGGTTTACATGAAGAGGGAGAATGCCAGCAGCTGGAATTCTGGCCTGAAAAAGGAGCAACTTTGATATACCTATTCTACGCAACTCCAAAAGCCGTGAAAATAAACCTGGATTTTTTTTGGGATTTATAAAAAATACTGGGCCGAAGAAGTGCCACAGGGGCGCCAGCAGGAGGCCACAAGCCTGCTAGGCGCAGCCTACCCCCCTGGTCGCGCCTAGGGGGCTTGTGAGCTCCCTGCTGGCCCACTGGCCCCCCTCTTTTGCTACAAGAA
The DNA here is from genome assembly GCF_904849725.1 of Hordeum vulgare subsp. vulgare. Lineage (NCBI taxonomy): Eukaryota > Viridiplantae > Streptophyta > Magnoliopsida > Poales > Poaceae > Hordeum > Hordeum vulgare. Next base: position 104,773,128 of record NC_058524.1, on the reverse strand, counting down.
GGGTTTCGGTCTGGAAAAAATCAGGAGCAGGCTTTTCGAAGGATTCGGCACCGCCACGAGGCGGAACTTGAGCAGAACCAATCTAGAGCTCCGGTAGGACGATCCTGCCGGGGAAACTTCCCTCCCGGAGGGGTAAATCATCGCCATCGTCATCACCAACACTCCTCTCATCGGAGGGGACTCATCACCATCAACATCTTCATCAGCATCATCTCATCTCCAAACCCTAGTTCATCTCTTGTAACCAATCTCCGTCTCGCGACTCCGATTGGTACTTGTAAGGTTGCTAGTAGTGTTAATTACTCTTTGTAGTTGATGCTAGTTGGATTACTTGGTGGAAGATTATATGTTCATATCTTTGATGCTACTCATTACCTCTCTGGTCATGAAAATGATTATGCTTTGTGAGTAGTTACTTTGGTTCCCGAGGACATGGGATAAGTCATGCTATAAGTAGTCATGTGAATTTGGTATTCTTTCGATATTTTGATGTGTTGTATGTTGTTTTTCCTCTAGTGGTGTTATGTGAACGTCGACTACATAACACTTCACCATTATTTGGGCCTAGAGGAAGGCATTGGGAAGTAGTAAGTAGATGATGGGTTGCTAGAGTGACAGAAGCTTAAACCCTAGTTTATGCCTTGCTTGGTAAGGGGCTGATTTGGATCAACTAGTTTAATGCTATGGTTAGACTTTGTCTTAATTCTTCTTTCGTAGTTGCGGATGCTTGCGAGAGGGGTTAATCATAAGTCGGATGCTTGTCCAAGTAAGGGCAGTATCCAAGCGCCAGTCCACCCACATATCAAACTATCAAAGTAGCGAACGTGAATCATATGAACATGATGAAAACTAGCTTGACAGAATTTCCCATGAGTCCTCAGGAGCATTTTACCTCCTATAAGACTTTTTCCAGGCTTGTCCCTTGCTACAAAAGGGATTGGGACATTTTGCTGCACCGTTGCTACTTTTGTTACTTGCTACTTGCTACGAATCATCTCACCACACAACTACTTGTTACCGATAATTTCAGTGCTTGCAGATATTACCTTGCTGAAAACCACTTGTCAGATCCTTCTGCTCCTCGTTGGGTTCGACACTCTTACTTATGGAAAGTACTATGATAGATCCCCTATACTTGTGGGTCATCAAGTGGCTCTTTGATGTGCGAAGCAGCAAGAATCGGTTGGGTGGATAGCAGAGTCTTTAACTCGACGAATGCAGCTTCTGCTTCGGGAGTCCACTCAAAGGTATCTGACTTCTTCATGAGTCGGTATAATGGTAAGGCTTTCTCTCCGAGTCGAGATATGAATCTGCTTAATGCTGCCAAACATCCCGTAAGCTTCTGGACATCGTGCACTCGCACAGGGCTTTTCATTCGGACGATTGCCCCAATCTTTTCGGGGTTAACATCAATTCCTCGTTCAGAAACAATAAAACCAAGTAACTTGCCGCTGGGGACTCCAAATGTGCACTTGGCTGGGTTGAGCTTGATTTCGTACCTTCGAAGGTTGGCAAACGTTTCGGCCAAGTCAGTCAGCAGGTCGGAACCTTTGCATGACTTGACTACGATATCATCCATGTATGCCTCCACGTTCCGACTGATCTAGTCGAGGAGGCATTTCTGAATCATGCGCATAAAAGTGGCTCCTACATTTTTGAGACCGAATGGCATAGTGATGTAGCAGAAGGACCCAAACAGGGTGATGAAGGCTGTTTTTATTTCATCCGGGCCATACGGACGGATCTGGTGGTACCCAGAGTAAGCATCTAAAAAAGACAGGCGCTCACATCCCACAGTCGAGTCGACGATCTGATCTATGCGGGGGAGTGGGAAGTGGTCTTTCGGGCAGACCCAATTGATATGCTTGAAGTCGATGCACATTCAGAGTGACTTGTCCTTCTTGGACGCCATGACAACATTCGCGAACCACTCGGAGTGGTAAACCTCGCGAATGAACTTGGCCTCTAGGAGCTTAGCCACTTCCTCGCCGATTGCTTTCCTTTTCTGCGTGGCGGACCGACGCATATGTTCTTTCACAGATCGAGCTCTGGGGTCGACCCTCAATCGGTGCTCAGCCAGTTCCCTGGGTACACCAGGCATGTCAGCGGGCTTCCATGCGAAGATGTCCCAGTTCTCACGAAGGAACTGGATGAGCTCGGCTTCCTATTTAGGGTCAAGAGTTGTTGAGATGTTCGTTGGTGTAGCTGTAGGATCCGTCGGGTGGATGTTGACCTTCTTGATTTTGCCTGCCGACTGGAATGCAGACTCGGAAGCTGGCTTCTTCGAGCACATTAGTTTGGCGGGATCTGTTGTCTGCCGGTACTCATCGAGCTCTGCCATTGCCATCTTCTGGTCGGCAATCTTGGAGCCTTGCTGCAAACATTCTTCTGCTCTTTGTCGATCGCCAGTGATGGTGATGACTCCCTTTGGCCCTGCATCTTCATCTTCAAGTAAATGTAACATGGTCAGGCCATGAAACGTACATATGTTGGACGACCGAGTATGGTGTGGTAGGCACTCTGGAAGTCCACCACCTCGAACGTGAGTTTCTCCTTGCGGAAGTTCTTGTCAAAGCCGAAGACGACATCTAACGCGATCTGGACGAGTGACTTGGCCTTCTTCCCTGGGATCACTCCGTGAAACTGCATATTGTTGTCACTGAGCTTGGACATCGGAATGCCCATCCCCTTGAGAATGTCGGCGTACATGATGTTCAAACCACTCTCTCCATCCATCAACACCTTGCGGAGTCGAACTCCTTCTACCACTGGGTCGACAACAAGAGCCTGACGTCCCGAAGTGGCGACATGGGTCAGGTGATCTGACTGGTCGAACGTGTTAGCAGTCTGTGACCACTTGAGATACTTTGGGGCGGAAGGAGGTGCCATGTTGACCTCTCGGTTGACCACTTTCAGTCGACGCTTGCTTTCGACATCAGCAAAGATCATCAGAGTGGCATGGACCTTTGGTAAGGGGTCTTCTTGTTCTTCGTCCTCTTTCTCTTGGTCTTTCTCACTCGACTGATCCTCTCCAAATCTCTGGATCAACAGCATGCACTGTCGAGTGGTATGTTTAGGCACTATGGTGTTGCCTTCTTCGTCCATCTTCGTGTGGATTGCACACGACTGATCAAGGACATCTGGTCCTGACTGCTTCTTGAATTTCTTGGGGGGGGGGAATTGGCTCTTGCCCTTTCCCCCTCCCAGAGCGGCTGCTTCTGCCAGCAGTGTGCGTTCCACCTTCTGCTTCTGCTTTTGGTTGGAATTGGCATCACCATCGACTGCTTTGCCTTTGCCGCTGCGGAGGCGATCTTCTTCTTCTCCATTGGCATAGAGGGTTTCTATCTCCATCATATTTCTCATAGACATATCTCATGTTCAACCAAACTTCAAGTACAACTCACGGTACCTGACGCCTGCCTTGAAAGCGCGGACTGCCTGATGCTCGGTGATGTTCTCCACCGTATGGTGGAGAGTGGTCCAACGCTGGATGAAATCGTGCAAAGACTCACTCGGCTTCTGGATACAATGTTGTAGCTCGGAGAGACCATCGGAGCGCTTGCAGGTGCCCTCGAAGGTCTTGATGAACACTCTGGCCAAATCTGCCCAGCATTATATGCTTGATGGAGCTAGTTGATTCAGCCAGGCACGGGCCGAACCATCCAGCATCAGGGGCAAGTGCTTCATTGCGACGTTGTCGTTGCCGTCGCCGATTTGAACTGCCACTCGGTAATCATCTAACCATGTTTCTGGCTTGGATTCTCCGGTGAACTTGCTTATTCCGGTCGCCAACCTGAAGTTGGGGGGAATATCAGCGGAGCGGATTGCTCGGCTGAAACACTCAGGGCCGGAGATGATAGAGCCACTTCCACACGGACGATCACCATCATATCCTTCACGATTGGCTCGGCCACTATCAACTCTCTTTTGAGTGAGATAGTCCCTTACGTCACGCCTTTGGTCGCGGTCGTCTCCCACCGATCGCCTTTCGTCGTTGTGCCGGGGCGCGTACGAACCACTCCGTGGAGGAGAGCGTGAGCGATGGCGATCCTCGCGATTGAACCAGGGGGAAGCGATTTCCGCCCCTGGTCTCTGTGTCAATCTTCTCGATGATCTCCTCCTCTGCGACGCTGGGGAGAACCTGGGTTGTAAATCGACCAAACTGAGTCTGCTCGGACGGAATTGTTGTGCAGTCTATTGTGAGACTGAGATACAGAGGAATTCTGCTATTGTGCCGCCTGCAAGAGGGCACGAATCTGCTGCACTCCTCTGCCCGCTTCTGAATTTGACAGCTGGATGGAGTCTGCAATCCTTGCGGCCGCAGCCAAGTTGAGGACAGGCGTGTGGAATACCTCGATGTTGTCGTGATGAGAACGTTGACCGAATGCTGGAGGGCGCGGATGATGACGCACACCCAAAGTCTCTCCGGTTTCCTGCTTGTCCTGATTGGTCCTTGGCGGGCTCTCGTGTGAGACGGCCATAAAAATCTCCGCCACAGGGCTGCATCTCTTGTGCTCGGAAGAAGAGCCAGACGGATCTGACACCGAGTGAGATGCAGCACACGGAGGTGTAGCAGGTTCAATGGACGCCACCTACGGTGAAGACTCTTGACGCGCGAGTGCATGACGCACCCAGTGCTGGAGCCGCTAGCGACCGGATCGCTTGTTGTGACGTGCGATGGGTAGCACAGTCGGCGAAGAGTCGACGGTTGGCGAAGAAGAACTCCGCACGAACTAGCGTGGAAGAACGTCGTCCCGCGAACTGGAAGTTCCTCGACATCGAGAGGCGCCTCCCGAAGCCATGCCAAATCGTCGGCGACGAAGACGAGTGTGTCGAACAGGATCTCGTGACCAGGAACAAATCACCGCCGGAAGACATGGTGAAGGAGAAAAAACGCAAACTTGCCAGAAGTCGCCTAGACGCCTGCCCCAAGGTGGGCGCCAACTGTCGTGGGTATAAGCCTGATAGTAGATGTGTAGGGTACGAAAGTAGAGGGCAGAGTCCTAGCTATGACAAGATTGTATGAGTTCAGGCCCTCTGCGGTGGAGGTAACGGCCCTATGTCTCAGTGCTCTGGAGCTTTAGTGTCGAGTGGAATATGAATGTTACAGAATGTGAAGCCTTGTGCGAGAGGGGAAGGGTGGCTTATATAGAGTGTGTTGCCCCTCATAAGTATCCAGCCTTCAAGGGTGCAATAAGTGAGATTGAATGCATACGTTACACATAACGTATGCCATAAATGACATTAACTACAGTAGTCTAAGGTTTGACCGTTAGCCTCACTGGAGTGGCTTCTGGACTTCTATGTCGACTGGCTTCTGGTCTTCATCGAGTGGAATCTAGTCGACGAGTATAGGATAATCGTCCGAGTGGTTCTCTACCGAGTGGACCAGAGATTGTCTTAATCCAGTCGGTAGGTATCTTGTGATCCTCAAGCTAATAATGAGGTGCCCTTGGGTAGGACTTATAGGTCAGGCCTATGACCCTACCCCAGGGCTATAACCCCATCAACGACACCTATCACTAATAGGCTCAAGCTCTTGGCACCAATAGTCCAAACATTACTCAAATCAATACCTCAAAACTATTGCAAGTTACTACTATACTTAAAAATCAACCTCAATTACCTACTTATGCAAGACACACAACTCAGTGCAACAAGCCAACTCTCTAAACAAGATAAGCATGATAACTCAAGAGAGTTCCAAAATCAACATAAATAAAAGCTTTTAAAAAGATAAACATGAAAACTAAGAGCTAAGCATGACAGTGGCTACGAAAAGATGAAGAACACATGAAAAAGATAAGCATGAAAACTATGTTGTGTTCTAGAGTGGAATGGAGCGTGTGTCTCTCCCAAACAAGGTAGGCTAGGTTTCGAATTGTTATGACCAGAAAACTAAAATAAAACAAACTAAAAAGCAAATAGTGGGACACTCCAAGCATAGCACATCATATGAAGTGATAAAAATATAGTATGGAGATGGACGACCTGATGATTGTTGATAGAGAAGGGGATGCACGGGGGCATCCCCAAACTTAGACGCTTGAGTCTCCTTGAATATTTCTTGGAATGCATGGGGGCATCCCCAAGCTTGAGTGTTTTACACTCCTTTATATTTTTTCATCATCTCTCCCATCGCAATATTTGAAAACTCCCTTCATACAAAACTCATCATAAGCTGATTAGAGTAGTTAGTTCCATTAATAAAATAATTCAATAACTGCTGGAAATAAAGATTCTCATGAAAAGCTATTGCTTATAATGAATTCCAAAGGGTTTTTGCAAATAAAAAGCAAGCTTAGGATTCGCAAAACAAGGAAAACACAAAACATGGCAGAATATGTGAAAACAGAACAACAGGTAGTAAATAATTTATTCGGGGCACTTCTGCCACTCAAATCAAAAAACTCAGAACAGATGCTAGAAATACAATTATATAGAGCATGCTTTTGGAACAATTCAGATCAAAAAGATGATCTGGTGATTTTTGGCGAATTTTTCTGTCAAGCAGACAAAAACTGTTTCTAGACAACATGTCACAACTTTTGAACTTTCTTGCAATCGGAGGCTATAACTTGGCACAGAGCTTAAAAATAAAGATGCAATGATTTTTCTATAGTAGTAACACACATCAAGACCACTAAAACATAAAGTAAAAACATATTGGGTTGCCTCCCAACAAGCACTTTCTTTTATGCCTTTGAGCTAGGCACAATGCAAGAAGATCAAATGTTATCAACTCCAAAAGAATAGCTTGCGCGTGTAACGGACTCATAAGGTACCATAATCTTATTTCTAGGGAAGTGTTACATTCCCTTTTTAAGAGGAAATTGGAATTTAATAATTCCCTCTTTCATGTCAATGTTAGCACCAACGGTGCGGAGAAAAGGACGTCCCAAAGTAATTGGACATGAAGGATCACATTCAATGTCCATCATAAGAAAATCAACAAGCACATAATTATCATTGACAATAATAAGCACATCATCAATTCTCCCTAAAGGTTTCTTTATGGAAGAATCAACAAGACGAACACCAAAAGAACATGGATCATAAGGTTTCCAATCAAGCATATCATACATTCTTTTGGGCATAACGGAGGCACTAGCTCCAACATCACACAAAACAAAGCAAGAGATATTATTCAATTTAATTTTGACCATAGGATCCCAACCATCTTCTAGCTTCCTAGGAATATATGTCTCTAGCTTGAGCTTCTCCTCCCTTGCTTTGATAAGAGCGTTGGTAATATGCTCGGTGAAGGCAATATTAAGTGTGCTAGTGTGGGGGTCTTTAGCCATTCTTTGCAAAAAGGTGATGACTTCAGAGAGACTACAATTGTCAAAATCAATAATATTGCTATTAAGTAAAATTGTAGTGTAATCCTCTACCTTTGATTTGCTCTCCATTATAAGAGTTTGGACATCTTCGCAAGTTTGGGGACGTTTAGGAGCAACTTCAAACCAAAGATCTTGTGGCTTTCCGATGCAACCATGCCAAGGGCATAATTCTCCATAATGACTAGTTTAGTCACATGGTTTACTTGTAAAAAGACCCTTAGTGGTAACTCGAGCAATAGAGGAGAAAGTGTACTCATTGTTGTTGTGACTAGTGGAGTCACCCAACTTGGTGTTCTCAGTGGAACCCATAGCAACGGCAACAAGCAAGAGAAAAGCAACTAATTTTTTTGTGGCTTTTGGTATAGGACTCTAAAGCAAAAACTAGAAAGCAAACTAACAAGACTAAAAAGCAAAGGTAAAAGATAGTGTGCAACTCCCCTATCTTGAAAAGTGGAGTCCCCGACAACGGCGCCATAAATTCGCTTGATGACGAGATGATGTATATACTTCTCGCCCCTCGTTGGATACCCCAAGTGGAAGGTGGAGATGTAGTCAGCAGCAAATTTCCCTTACATGGGGATTGTAAGGTTTATCAAACCAGGAGGACTCCTAGTCTCAACAAGTAGGTGTCTTCCATCCTGGAGCTAGCAGAAGACGTGAACGTGCACACACAACAAATAACTTTGCTCCCAATGAGTACAGAGAGGTGTCAATCTCTCCGGCCTTGTAGTTTGCAAAGGATCAAAACACAAGCAAAAAGGTAATAGTGATTGCAACGGAACAGTAAATGAAAGCGGTAAATAGTGGAGGTGTAAGCAATGATGGTGATCTCAACCGGAGTCACATGACGTCCACTAGTGATGTCTCTCTCCCAAAAGACGATAAACAACTATGCTAGGGTAAACAAATCACAGTTGGGCAATTCACAGAATTATGATCGCACCGCAATGCTAATTATGCTCCTTGATAGTATGAGGTTCAATAGTAATGGGCAGTACACCAAGAAAAGTAGAACGTTTATTCATGAGCATCTACTTACTAATCATCCACCTTGAGATATCTATCCAAAACATCTCACCGGTATTAAGTTGTGAGCCCCACCCAAAGTGTAAACTCAAAGCAACGGACAACTGCATTAACAAACTATGCGTAAGGTAAACAATCCTTGCAACCGTGGTCACAAGCATCGTTGTTTTCTCCCTAGTGGCAACAAGCACATCCCCTAGTGTCATGTTTCTGTCACTCAATCTAGACATCGAAGGGCCCGAACCCGCAGTCATGCATAACGCTCCCTCTTGGAGTTACGATCTACTACTTGGCCAAAGCAATAAAAAGCAATGAAGAACATGCAAGAATCACTAAGGAACATAATGTAAAAGGATAATCAAATATATAATTCATAACAATCTGAACATAATCTCATAATCCATCGGATCCCAACAAACCGAGCATAGCGAAAGCAAGAGAATTACATAGATGCCTTGATCATGTAGGGTAGCTCACAAGGACTAACCATTGAAGCATAAGATTGGAGAGAAGACATCACATAGCTACAGGTCATAGACTCATGGTCCAAGGAAAACTACTCACGGCACATTCGGGAAGCGTCCATGGTGGTGGAGAAGCTCCCGGAGGTCAATCCTCCCTCCGGCAGGGTGCCGGGAAGAGGTCTCCTCACGCTCCCGATCTCGGAAGCGCTGCGGTGGCGGAACGATGGAGAAATTCGCAATTCCAGAAAGTCTGCGAGGGTTTCCTCACTGAACACTAAATATAGGCCAAATGAGGGCACCGGAGGAGGTGGGGCCCACCCAAGCGACCTCCTCGCGCGTCCTAGGGCCAGGTCGCGCCAGCAGGCCGCCTCGGAGGCTCCTGGCCCCCTCTGGCCCTCCTTCGGTGATCCCGAAGCTTTTGTTTTGCTGATTTTTTAATATATTTTTCTGGATTTTTTCGGGCTTCGGAAAATTGGGTAAAAGCCCGTGCAAAAAAGACATCAGCAGACAGAAACTGGCACTGGGTGCACTGAGTTAGTAGGTTAGTCCAAATATGTGTAAAATGATATAAAAGTGTAGCAAAATATATAACATTGTCACCCAAAAGTTCATGAAACAAGTAGAAATTATAGATACATTTGGGACGTATCAAGCCCTCAGCCCCGAGGGAGACTACTCACACATGGCCATGGTGAGCAAAAGGTTGATGGAGAGGTGCAGCCCGGAGAGGATACGGCGGCCACGGTCCTTGGGGCGGCGGCCCTTGGCCCCCCTTATTCCTTGGAGATGGTGCTCGTATGGAGGTGATTCTCCACCCAAGGTAGCTGCCTGTGAGGAGGAAATTTCATGGCTCTTGGTGACACTTCAGAAATCAGGGTTTTCCTCTTCTTATATGAGCTGGAACGATCATCCTTGGCCCTCCGGTGGATGCCCTTTTTATCCAAAGACTCTTGGGCACATCTAGAACCTTGGGAGTCCTCTCAGCCCTAATGAGGCCCAAAGTCGTGGCTTGGCCGAATCCCCCAAGTTTGGAAATAGTTGGAGTCAATCACGTCACAATATTTCAGATTCGCGTAATCAGATTTTGTCCTTCAGTAAAACGGGTCAAGAGGCCACGTCCGGAATCCGTTTTGGACGAATTTTTAGTCCAGAACGTTCCCCTAGAAATTCCCCACAACTTTAGAATCTATTATTTTTCCATTTGACGTTATCTTCGAGGCTAAAACAGACGATATCTAAAATATGTAGGGGGCAGATTTCAGAAAAGTCAAAGTCCTACTCCAATACGACTCCTTTTGCTTTTTTGTCAATTTCCAAGTAACTCCTACACACCAAAGTTTAAAACAAGAACATTGTGCACTTTTGCAACCATTAATAGGTTATTCCAAATAAATTCTTAAAAAGATATAAAACTAATAGAAACATGAAACAATGATGCAAAACAAGCATAACATAAGCAAAAATTATGGATACGTTTGGGACGTATCACCTCGCACAATGCAAGATACCGTGATTCCACTAAGGGACCCTTGAGGGTGGTCGTCAAACCTGAACAAATAAGGTTGGGCAATATCCACAACTTAATTGAATGCTTCCAACAACATCACGAAGCTTCACCACAATAGATTGTCTCTCTGAGGTGACCTCAAATGCTCGGGGCAATCTCCACAACCTAATTGGAGACCCCGACACTTGCCCGGAGCTTTACACCACAATGATTGAGCTCTGAGGCACCACCAAGCTTATAGGATGCCAAAACATCCAAGGAAGAACAAGTTCTAAGGTACCAAGCAGCCAAGAGTAATAAGTTTCTCAAACTTCACTTCCACGTATCACCGTGGAGAACGCAAACCTTTGCACCAAATGCAATGGCAAGGGCACATGAAGTGCCCAAGTCCTTCTCTCTAAAATCCCACCACAACAACTAATGTTATGAAAGAAAATGAGAGGAAGAAGGAAAAAGAACACGAAGAACTCCAAGATCAAGATCCAGGGGTTCCCCTCACATAGAGGAGAAAGTGATTGGTGGAAATGTGTATCTAGATCTCCTCTCTCTTTTCCCTCAAGAACTAGCAAGAAACATTGGAGGAATTGAGAGTTAGAAAGCGTAAAGAGGGTCAACAATGGGATAAGAACACGAGCTCAAAGGATAGGGTTCAATGAGGAAGAAGAACCTCTTTTATAGGAAGGGGAAAATCCAACCGTTACCCCCTTAGTCCGCACATGAATGGTACTATTGCTCTAGGGAGCGGTACTACTGCTGGGACTACCGCTCCTAGGAGCAGTACTACCGATCATAAGAGGTAGTACCACCTATTATATCCGCTTAGGACATGATGCAAGCCTGTCCCGGAAATACCAAGTGGTTCTGGCGCGGTAGTAACAAGCGGTACTACCGCTTGCTCGGCGATACTACGGCCATGCACTACCGCTCCAGAAACCGCTCGGTCCGACACGAAAAGTGTCGAGACCCACGGGCAGCGGCATTACCCAGCGGAACTGGCTAGAGCACTTCCGCCCCAGACCGATACTACCGCTGTCAGGGCGGTACTACCGAGAATAAGAGGTAGTACCACTCCAGGGAGCGGTACTACCGCTTGGACCTTTCCAGGCAGGGCTGGGGCAACACATGAAAAGCAAGAATACGAGAACTGCCATGTCTTTCACATACGAGCTCCGAATTAAGCAAACTCAAGCTTGTTGGATTCAGGACGACAAGAGCTATTCAACAGTGAAAGTAACATCTTAAGAAGAGGTAGTATAAAAATGCCAATGATATAGAGATGTGAAACCTCTATGAGTGAAGAGCCGGCAAAACTCCAACATCGAAAACATCATAGAAGATGCATATGGACTCCATTTTCAATGAACTCGAGTTTGTCATAACGATGACCAAGCACTAAAAACACACAAAGGGAAATACCAAACAAGAACTAAGAAATATGATGCAAGGATGCAAATGGTTTGAGCTCTCAATGAACGATACGATCAAGATACTCACTTGAGAGCGCCCCTTGACAGTACGGCAATCTATCATATAACCCAGTCTCCCAACTACCATTGTGAGACAGGTAAAGCAGAAAACCTATCAAGGGAAAACCTATACCTTGGACATAGTCCACTTGAGCTAGATGATGACGATCTTGACTTCCTCAAGATGGATGGCGTTCCTCGCAGGTGCGTTGGTTTCCCTCCAAGCTTAAAGGGTTATGTAGCACAGTGACATAAAGTATTTCCCTTAGTTAAGAAACCAAGGTGCCAATCGAGTAGGAAGATCCACAAGACTATGTAAGCAACACTTGCACATAAATAACAAATCCTCGCAACCCAACGCGTAGAGGGGTTGTCAATCCCTCGTGGGTAAAGTAAGGGATTGATAGATGCAAATAAGAGTGGTAGCAGATATTCCTAGAACGTAGCAAGGTATTTTTGGGTTTTTTGATAATATAGATCTGAAAACAAAAGAGCAAATAAAGTAGAAACGCAAATAGCAAAGCAGTGATGTGACTAATGAGTTAGCCGCGGGATCTTGTATTACGGAACGAGTAAAGAGACTTGCCGGTAACGATATTGAACTAGGTATGCAGATATCGACGAACATATCTCACGCAAGTAACATATCGATGGACAAAGGGAACAACATACAGGATTAACCGAATCCTTGACATAGAGGTTCAACCGATAAAGATCTTCTTAGAATATGTGGGAACTAATATGGGCATCCAGATCCCACTACTAGTTATTGATCGAAGAGTGTCTCGGTCATGTCTACATAGTTCTCAAACCTGTAGGGTCTGCACACTTAAGGTTCGGTAACGTTTTGGTATTTTTGAGTTATGTGTGTTGGTGACCGAAGGTTGTTCAGAGTCCTGAATGAGATCCCGGACGTCATGAGGAGCTCCGTAATGGTCCGAAGGTAAAGATTTATATACAGGAAAGTGGTATTCGGGTTCTGGTATAGTTTCGGGGTTTTCTGGTATTGGAGCGGCAGTGCCGAAAGGGTTCCGGGGGTCCACCCGGAGGGGCCACATGGGCCTCGGGTGTGGCACACCAGCCCCTGGTGGTCTTGGGCAGCCGACCCCAAGAGGCCCATGCGCGAAGACTTGGTGGAGGAGGTGGAGGAGGAGTCCTCCCAAGGGTGTCCACCTCCCTTTTGGGAGGTGGACTCCTTCCCCACTTTGGCCAAACAAGGGCCAAGGCCACCCCTACCTACCCCTTCCTCCTATATATAGTGGACATTTTGAGGTCAGCCACCACCTAAAAAGCCACGTGCTACCCTCTTCTCCATAGTCAGTCTTCTTCCTCTAGATTAGTTCGATAAAGCTCAGCGAAGCCCTATCAGATTAGTTCACCACCACCGCCACCACACCGTTGTGCTGCCGGAGAACTCATCTACCTCTCCACCCTCGCTTGCTCGATCAAGGAGGTGGAGATCGTCATCAATCTATATGTGTGCTGAACGCGGAGGTGTCGTCCGTTCGGCGGGCTTGCAATTTGGATGTGAAGACATTCGACTACATCAATCGCGTTTCTTAACGCTTCTCGCTTAGCAATCTACAAGGGTATTTGGATCTGATCTCTCCTCTCGTAGATGGTCATCACCATGGATAGATCTTGCATGTGTGTAGGAAATTTTTTGTTACCCATGCAACGTTCCCCAACATGGCCCACTTGGCGATCCGTCCTGGGACTCCGCAAGCCGCTCGAGGCAAAAAAAGGCGTCCTTGTCATCCAGCTGGTGCGGGCCGACGCGTTTGGCCACCGGGAAGCGAGCTATCGGCTACTCGCCCCCTAGTCACGATACCGTCCTCCGCGTGGGTTGCTTCGTGCCAGCTAGCGATCGCCCTGGCCAGTCGGCCCATTTGCGCGGTTCTTCATGATCGACGGGCTACGGTCTCGCCGACCACGGCTACCTGTGTGCCGGATGTCGCGGCGATAGTTTGCGTCGACAAGCAAAGATTCCAGGTGCGTGCCCCGTCAGCCAGTCGTGGGTCGACGAGAGTCGATGACGTCGTCGTTGGTCCTTGAGCGAGAGTCGGCTGGGTCGTGAGACGGCGGGGCCAGCTACTCCTGTTGCACGTTGGCAGCCTCCACAAGGACGCGGATGCGCTCCTGTTATGCCTCGTGGGCCGATCCCTCAAGCTCTCCTAGCTTGCTGAGGGGGGCCTGTGTGGCTCTCGTGTTCTTGACGGGGTGTCATAGATGGGGTGGTCGTTGGCCAGCTCCTAGCCAACAACGCTGCCACGGTGTCGTACTTCCTGAGCCGGCTGGGTCCGACGGCAGCCGATGTGAGGCCGTGGGCCATGTTGAAATCGCGCCATGCAGCCTCGAATTCGCGTTGGTGCGGCCTCCAGTGCTTCCGCCTCTGCGGTCAAGCGCTGGTGGTGGCTGTCGAGCTCTGCGGTTGCAGCCGCCGGGTCGGCCGCAACTAGGATGGGTGCATGCAGTGTGTCTACTACCGTGCATAGCAGGGTCGCTACGCTGATGTACTACCCAGCATGGCGGTATTCATCACCACTACATGGGTGCAGAGGTCGGTGGAGAGGTCACCATCATCAGATGACGGCAGCTCATCGCAGATAAGCACCTCGACGGGGTACTCATTGGGGATGACCATGACATAGACGTGGTGCTGGCTGAAGGGGACGATGGAGTCGCCGACAGGGAAGTCCGCGTCCTCGAGGCGGCGAGCATTATCGCTGACGTAGTCGAGCGCTTCATTGCGCACGACCGGACCATGCACCGCACGCTCGCCACACGTGGTGAAGGGTCCCGCCCAAAATGTAACTCCGGTCAGCGTCACTGCAAGGCTCATGATGGGCGCCAACTGTCCCGGAATTTCCGCGGCAGATGCCAGGGGGTGGCTTAGTTCTTGGTTTGGGGTCGATGGACGCCGGCGGCGTCTGGGAACGGGTGAAGGTGCGAGACACATGACACGGATCTACCCAGGTTTAGGACCCTCCGATGGAGGTAAAACCCCTAGTTCTGTCGGAGTGACTATAGGTGGTCACAATACATGGTGCTCCTTGAGCTGTTCGTGAGGAGGGAGATGGAGCTCTCGCTACCCGTCTCGTTGTCTTTGTGGTGTGTCGAATATGGTGTGCGTGAGTCGTGTTTGCTAGGTCCCCATCCCCTCTCTCTGGGGACTGGGGTTCGGCTTTATACTGCAGCCGATATTTACAATAATGGGGGAAAGAAGGGGCGGGTCCCCGCTGCGAGCCACTCAGGCCGGTCGTGGGGCCCGTCGGCTATCGGATCTTGTCTGGCACGGGGCCCACTGGTTGTGCGCCAAAGTGGTCAGCATGCTCTGCCGTCAGGGAGTAGGTAGGCGCACGCCTGCTAGAGGGTTGGCTCGCCCGGTGAGCCTCAGTGGTGATCGGGGTCATGTAGCCTCACCCTGCTCGCATCACGGGGTCCTGTAGCCTCACCATGCTCGCGTCACGGGGTCTTGTAGCCACGCGGGGCCTGTCAACGTGCCATGTAGCCGCGCACGCCCCTTGTTAGGGTCTAGTCTTGTAGCCGTTTGCCGATACAAGTGGATGGGACGGGTGCTGACCCGTCGGCTACCGTTGGGGCCAGCCGGACGTGGCGGCTGAACGGGCCACCTGCCGACATCCGGCCTAGGGGGCAGCCGGTCCCCAAAAATCTTGGAGTTGGGTTTCCTCCGCTTTGGCATACCCAGGGACCATATCCTCATGAGAAAGAGGACATTTGTTTTGACCGAGGAAGACTCTATCCAGTGTAGCAACATGACTGATGCCATGCGTGAGATTTCAAGTGCCAACAACAATACTTGCCATGCTGAAACACATCCTGACTTGTATTTGTATAAGGTTGTCATGGACCTTATTGTGTTTGATCAAAATAAGGGCTTGGTTGTTTTAGATTATCTCACGGAACATAAGGCAAAAGGTCGTAACTTTGTGAAGATGTCGTTCAAGTGTATCTTGAAAATCAATCCTGATCTTCTTTGAGTTGATGTTAGATGGTACTTGTTGAGACCATCCCTTTTGTAATGCCTATTATAACTTGAATTTCGAATCTACTAATGCACTGCTACAAATTCTGGTTCTATGTCTTATAATATTGTCAATACATGTCCCAAAGATGATTTATTATTGCTCCATTATGTGTTAATTGTTTTTTTTCATAATTATCTATAGGTAAAATAATTTATCATTGCTCAAGTTATGTTAGAATAGTAATGTTTTATTACTCGCATTATTAGTGAAGTGTTGAATCGTTGTTCGGTTATTGTAATGCCACCAAAAACTACATTCACGCAGCCAAGGTTGTCAGAATCGCGATTCTGAATCGATCGGAGCTCTGTTGGTAGGATCGTGAATCGTAGAATCATAACTACCAGGATCGTAGAATCTTAGATTCTATAAGCAAAATCGTAGAATCGGAGGGGCTAGTTTGGATCGTAAAGTTGTAAGATTCTAAGACTTGAGTCGCGATTCTGACAACTTTGCACGCAGCATACCTCATATGGAGGCTACCAAACACAGTCTCAATCCAACATGTATGTTTAGATGTGGTCCAAAGTCTCATCTCAACATGTTTCAGCATATACATTAGTACCAAACAACATCAAATGCATCTACTCACCATATTTACACTCAACATTGCTTAGGAAGTTAGGAGGGAACAACCATGCTAGGGAGGAAATGCAACCAAACACAGTCTATGCAGTATGAACTTTGTACCTTTTTTTTTCTTGTATGTGCCGAAAAGCAGCAATGGGTTTCGCTAATGAAACCGGGGTCCATATGAAATTATGGAAAAAATTAACCAAAGTGAGATCAAAATTAGTATTCCATCTTGCTCACTTTTAGAAGACGTTGTAGATATTTCAGACAAAAACAGTTCAATCTGAGCTGCCTGAAATGTCGTATCAAAAGGAATGGGAGAGTACGAACAATCGGCGTCAACTAGCAGTGCCTGGGGCATTCCTGAGAGGTGAGCCTCTTCTCTTATCTTTTTAACTTTTAGCGACAGTTGGGGACATTGCTTTCTGGATACTACAACATATATGTATATGTGTTTATACTCCCTCTGTTTTTAAATATAAGTTTTATTTTATATGTAGTACGTCAGTGAAATTTTAAAAAAAACTTATACGTATTTAAACGAAGGGAGTAGTATACAATATCTAAAGTGGTGTAACCACGGTGACGAAAGGATGCAAGTTGACTTTAAAGGTGAAGCATTTATTAGAAAAATGAGATAAGGGGATAAACTATACCCACGAGACTTTGGTCACCTTCGATAGTGTTCTTATCTTCGCCATCATGCTATTATTGAACATGCCAATATTTCTAGAGGACAAGCAAACTGAAATTATTGTTGTTTGTATGGCTTTTCATAATTTCATTCGTGAGAGCAGAATTACGGATAGGGAATTTGATGCCTGTGATGCAGATGAAAATTATAACCCAATGTCGGATTCTTCTGCATCTACATGGCCTAAAGACGAACCTCTTGTTGAAGATGTTAACATGAATGCCTTTCGTGATGAGTTAGCTCATGCTTTGTTTCATGGAGTGTAATATTTTTTGAAGCTTCGATTGACGTCTTGTATGTTTAAGTGGGACATCTCATTTGTATGGACAAATTAACTTTTATCATTGGTATGCTTGTTTTGTATGTTTATGTGGTCGATGAGGAGGCCACACAAGGACCGGCCACATCAAATCCGATAGAAAATAGGGTCCAAAGTAGCCAAATGATTGAGAAAGAGAATTTATTGTCAATCTAACCCTCTCATCCAAACACTTTTTTTTGTTATAGTTAGTTCAAGGTTAGTTCAGGGTTAGAATCTAACTCTAACTCTAACTGGGTTAGAGTATCTAAACAGGGCCTATGTCAGGGTGATCCATCTGTTTACAGCTACCAACTCTGCAATGAATCAAGGTACCTCCTATTGGACGCCTCAAGTGTGAGACTGCCAGTTGTCCTCGCTAGCGCCCACGCGCGCCCCAAGCAGGTCGTGGCCGAGCAAAGTGTGATGCCCTATACCGCTGTCTTCGCTCGGCCCCTAGCTAGGCTGGTAACAGTCATGTAAAAATGCATTTAAAAATCATGAATTCAGAAATATTCATGGATTTTGAAAAAAATACATTTTTTTGTAAAAAAATTATCATTTTTTAAAAAAAGGAAAAAATCATCAAATTTTAAAAGAGTTCATCGATTTTGAAAAAGCGCTCATTGATCTTGAAAAAGTTCATGCATTATGAGAAAATAAAATATGTGAATAAAAGGAAAAGAAAAATGAAAGAAATAGAGTAGAAAAGGAAAGAAAAATAAAGATTTGTTAAACATTGCAGGTACTTTATTTTCAGAACTCTTTACATTTACATGCAAGATTTATTAATTACAGCTCTGAAGAGAAAACCTTAATTAAGAATTACAGCATTTCTGTTACAAAGCATTACATCACATGCCTATTACAATATGCTACAAGGAAATTCCTCCTCGCGGTCGACGATGAAGTCCGGCCTGGGGGAACTTGAAGTTTATCCATGTAGACTTTTTTCGACGACATTATGCTTGATGTTTTGCCATATGGTTCTCTATCAAGCAACACATCTTGTTCATGTTCAACTTCATTTATCTTATATGGTGTAAATGAAGGTTGATTTTGGCTAGGCTTGATTTGGCCCCATGTTTGGATGGATAGGATCTAAGCATGTATTTTCAGTATTTATAACTCATGTCATGAAATTCGTATGAAATAATCCATACTTAGAGTATAACTTGTGTTTTATTTGGTTGATGGTTTATGCCATGGAATTCATTTGAAAGAACCCATGACCTACCATAATTGTATTTTGTTATTTGTATGACATGGAATTCATATGAGAGAACCCATGTTGTAGTATAAATTTTATTAGACTATCCATAGTGAGAGTAACATGGGTAGTAACGTAGATGCCATCTAAGCAAAAAAAGATGATGTGACAGCTAATTAACGAGGAGAGAGATAAATTGAGTAACATAGCTAGTTAGTCATATTATGAGTAACATCACACATACGAAGGCAAGATGAGTATATATGCTAATAAACGAAAACTTCTATGTTATCACTTCTATATTACTACCCACTATGGAGGTAGTGACATAGACTAGTAACATATGCATGTTACTACTCTATGTTACTTTCCATTGTGGTTAGTCTTATGCCATGGGATTCATGAAAGAACCCATGCCATAACTTAGTTTGCATTGTGTTTACTTATAACTTATGACATGGAGTTCGTGCAAAAGAACCCATATCATAGTGTAATTTTTATTATGCCATGGAATTCATAAAAGTACCCATGTCATAGCATAGTTTGTGTTTCACTTATATTATGGAGCATGTCATATAATTTATATAAATGAACCCATGGCATAACCTGATTTATATTTTGCTATTTTATGGCTTATGACATGGAACTCATATGAAAGAACTCAATGCATGATTTGTATTTCCTTTGTTTTATGGCTTATGCCATGGAATTCATATGAGTAGAGCCCATGACGAAACATGGTTTGTATTTCCTTTGTTTTATGGCTTATGCCATGGAACTCATATGAAAGAACCCATGACATAGCACAATTTGTATTTCGTTTATTTTATGGATCACTCCATGGAATTCATATGCGAGAACCCATGTCATGCCATATTTTGTATTTTAGTCGTGGCTTATGCCATGAAACTCGTATGAATGGATTCATGCCATAGCGTAATTTGTATTTTGTTATTTTATGGTTTATACCATGGAATTCGTATGAAATAACCCATGACATAACATAATTTTAATTTTCTTTATTTTATGGTTTATGCCATGGGATTCATATGAGAAAAACCCATGACATAACATAGTTTGTATTTCCTTTATTTTATGGCTTATGTCATGGATTTCATATGAGAAGAAACCATGACATAGCGTAATTTGCATTTCGTTCATTTTATGCTTGATGGCATGGAATTCGGATAGAAGAACCCATGTCATTGCATAATTTGTACTTTATTTATTTCATGATTCATGTCATGGAATTCATATAAAAGAACCCATATCATGGTATAGGTTGTGTTATGCCATGGATTCATAAAAGAACACATGTCATAGCATAGCTTGCACTATGAAGTATTTTAGAACCTTATATGGCTTCTGCCATGGAATTCGTATAAATAACCCATGTGTAAAGTGTAACGTTTGATCTCCGCATTTTGCGGCTCGTGTCATGCTACTCGAATCCTACAAGATTTTGGCTTGTTTGATTGCATCGCGGCAAAATAAATGATCCTTTTCAAAAAGTATGATCGCATTGTGTCTCTTTGACTCGTGGAATTCTCAAACTCAATAATAGGAAAAAACGCAGGGATAGAGTACCATGTTTTCTTGTATCCTATAGGGTTATAAAACTACGACAATTTGGATGAAAGAGTGTTTCATAGCACAAGTTACGCCAAGAGAAATCAAACACCATGTCCTCTTGTATCCAATAGGAAATTCTATGAGAATTCTTACAAACATTTCCTATAGAAATCAATTCTCCGAATCAAACGACCAATGTACGAGCAAAAAAAGTTTTTTTTCATAGAGTTACAGTGGACGCTAAATTTCCTAATGTACCTATTAATAAATGAAGACGTGTTTCTTTGTTTTTTGTCCCACGCGTAGGATTACTCCTAAAGTTGAAGAAAATTATCCATCATGTCACCCATAAGCTGAAAAATTGTTTCATTGAGAAAAGCTAGAGAAAATATTTCGCTAAGAAAAACAATTGGATGCGCTCCTATCCGAGCCATGGACCACGCAGTGCACGGATGGACTTCCTGAAAGAAAACTTGCACGTAGAAAAATAAAGCAGGAACGAAGAAAAGTATGCACGTACGAAAAGAAAAGAGAAAATAAAATCTCCACGCAAGCGTCCATCATATCACCTAACCCTCAAACATAAGAAAACTTGCACGCATATATAGAAAAAAGGGAAGGGGGAAACATACATGTACAAAAAAAGAAACCTCTACACACGCATCGACAATATCACCTAGCCTTCACACATACGTGATGGCTGCTTCGTATGGCCCAAGCGTGATAACATAGACGCAATCTTTTAATATGCATTTCCATGTTTGTTCATCCGTTAAATAGTCACACCATGCTTTTTTTACTGTAAATCCCACCAATTTATATATGCCTATGGGTTACCAATCAACAAGGCGTCTTGGGAATTGATAAGTAAAGGATGAGTCGTTGATCTGATTTATCCCTTGAGGCAATTGATAAGCAAATGACCAATCAACAAGGTGTCTTGGAAATTGATAAACAAGGTTATGCAATGAGCCAACATCATTGAAACAAATTATTCATGAATTGAATTGTGGTCGACTAAAGGATGCGCAATGAACCAACATCGTTGGAAGGAATTATACATGGATTAAATTTGGAGGCTGGCATAAATTCAAATTTCAAGCATGAGGATCTAAAATGGCGTGCCCGATAAAAGGTTGCACAATGAAGCAACACCATTAGAAGAAAATTTAAACATACTTCATTATTTTGCTCGAGTTGCAATTGCATGGATATGTGCTAGTGGGATACTGTATAATACAAATGATTATCACATAGAAAAAAAAATATACTCTCCATAATACAAATGATTCTCATAAAAAAATCTATAGAATTCAATGCTACAAATAAAACAGCCAGTGTAGGAAAAAATCGGATTTCAGTCCTTGCTTTGAATCCAAGAGGCCCTTGTCTGCTGAGGACATTCCGGTCATTCCACCTCAACCCGCTGATGGATCAGTTGGCATGCCGTGATCAAAATATTCGCGAGCGGGGCGAGTATATCCATCTACCCAACAACCATCTCATTGGTCTACGTATGCGATCCTATCCACTTGTCTTGAAAAAACCGGGAGCTACTGGCAGAAAACCAGGTGGAAACGCGAGGGCAGGCCCGTCATTTCATCCAAGCAAGTCCGTCCGAGCGAGTGAGCAACCCAGCCACACCCGCATAATAAAGCCGGCTCACGCGCACCCGCCCACTCCCTCTCACCCGCACCCGCCGTCTCCACTCCCCCCTCTCTCCCCCTCCGCCGCCGGCGCAGCGTCATCCCCGCGCGCGACTCCGATGGCCAGCAAGTGGGTCCGTCCCGAGGTGAGCTCCGCGGCCATCCACCCACTCTCTTCTTTGTTTTCTTCCGTTCGCTTATTATTACCCTGCCTCGCGGCTTCGCAGGTGTACCCGCTCTTCGCGGCGACGGGCGTCGCCATCGGCATCTGCGCCTTCAGCCTCCTCCGCAACATCACCGGCAACCCAGAAGTCAGGTAAGGATCTGGATTTCTTGCAGTCTACCCCCATCCCCCTCTCCTCCTATCCCTGGCAGTTCATTTCTTGATTGAGAGAAACGAATCGGCCCCCTCCATCGCTTGTTTGATTGTCAGTGGACTGGATAAGAGTAGATCCGCTTGATTTTGGCCTGTTCGTGATGGGTGCTGAGTGTTGACTTCGCCGCTGCGGTCGATGTCCATGTTTTGTCAGGTGAAAAATAAAGTTGTGGTCTTGGTTTCATTTGGGGTGGGAGAATCGGTCCACGAGGGGGTGAGAAGAGAGCCGTTTGACCTTTTGGGTGGCCTATTTTGCTTGTGCGCGTGGATTGTTGGTGAAATTATGCAGGGATCTTGCGGTGGTATAATTTTCTGTTCTGATTTCTGAGTATGATATTGTGCCAATCATAGTTCCTGTAGACAGGAAGCCAAGTGTGTGATCCGGTCGGTTCTAATGGATAATGAAATATTGTACTACTACACGATCTACTTTTTGTCCTAGCAATTATTTAGTGCGCTTGCATGATCGGGAGACGATCTTAATAAACGTTATCTGTATTGATCATTATTTTAATAAATTCGTGGCAGCTCATCTTAATCTTGTTAGACAAGAGCCTGAAACAACCTGTAATTCTTAGTAACGATGTGCTGAAATGATTTCATCTGCAGGGTCAGCAAGATGGGGAGGGCAGCAGGAGTGCTTGAGAACCATGAGGAGGGCAGGCGCTACGCCGAGCACGGCCTCAGAGCCTACGTGCAGGACAAGACCCCCGAGATCATGCCAGGAATCAACAAGTTCTTCACCAGCCCGAAATGAAGCACTTTAGACTGTCTGTCTGTGACTCGCTATTAGCAACTGTTGTGGTCAAGTGCAAACCTATTTCAAGCATTCAGTAATGTTGTTGCGTCCATAATTCAGAGGATATCATCCAGTACCTCTTAATGAAAGAACCATGTGATGTTTGTTGGCTTGCTATATATGTGATGGTTGGTGGCTATAAAATACCTGTATCATAGAGATCGTTCAATGTTTCATGTTTGTGCTTAGTTGTTTTGTTGCGCAGGCCTCAGTGGTAGCTCGTTGATGTGTGTGCACATTTGGGTGTTGCTGCTTGTATTTTGAAGCATGTTCCTGTCTTAACAGTATCTTGGACATAACTCCTTTGGAATTTGTGAATTTTGTGAGCATGTATGCGCTGTGAGCATGGAAAATGACTGTCCTGTAAGTTAATCCTGGTACCACATTTTATCTAACAGCCCAGGTCTTGTAGTACTTAATGCATATTACATCAGTGATTAACAACTTTCTAGATTATTCTGTTGAATTTGACTGGCATGGCCTGCCGAGGTCTTAAGATCCAGGTGATGGCGAAACAAATTAACTCGTTAGAGCTGACTGAAGAGCGGAACTTATAGATCAAACCATGTGGCTCTAGCCTCAGCTGTTGTCCCAGCTATCTCCTCTCTTATACACACTTTGCTGGAGAGAACATGTGGATAACGAGACTGAAGATGAACCAAGTAGGAACTCATGATGTAGACAAAAAAGCACACTTGTCTAAAAAAAGATGGACAAACAAGTGTATCATTATTCTGTTTCTTTTTTGCATTGAGTAAATACATCGAGCGAGCCTTTGTGTTTATGACATCTTGTACAGGTCAAATTCCTTTCTAGAGTCCTCAGCAGATGAGTTGATCTGCCTACAAGAACTGATTTACAACAGACCTGCCTGAACTAAACCGTCCTTCATGAGGTTGATTCCCGTGTAAGATCCAAGTACCATGATCTCCATGCTTCAACATAATGGCCAAAAAGATCATTCAGCGCTGCATTCACAAAATGTAGGGGGACCATGTAAGCTTATCAACAGGGTAAACCATATATTTGACACAAACAGCAGAAAAGGCATAATTAAAAGTTGCTCCCTCCAACCCAAAATGTAAGATAGTCTCGAAAATGGTCTTGCATTTTGGGACAGAGGGAGTAGAAGTTAAAACTGGAAATAACATCATGAGAAACTATACAACCACTTGTCAAAGACTAAAGAGCTGATGGCAGTTATTAAAACTAGATCACTAGATTCAGAAATTGGGATTTCTGGTATGGTTGTGAAAGTTCAATCCCTAAAAAAATTTGCCTTTTGGGATAAAGAGAAGGTTTGAGGGATTAAGTTTAGGGGGTCTGCTAGAGACGCTCTAAGTATAATAAATTGAAAAAAAAAACTCCACATTTGGGGCTAATTACCACCACTATTGAGAAAAAGTTCAAGAAAACCGACATTTTTTAGCCCGGAAGGTAACAAATTGCGCTGACCAGAGGCTTAGCACATTTGGTTGTCAAAAGACCAAATGCTATTAATGTCAGCTATCGTGGAACGTGTTTACATACCCGTTTCAGTCGATGTATAAATACAAACAGGTGTACAAACAAGCGCTAGAATGGCTACTCAAAGTAAAAGAGTGTAGAAACAAACTTCTAAAATTAATGAAACCATATAAAATTCATTTTGTCCTGAATTCCTGAACTCCAGTTTCTTCTTGATCATGCATATCAGTTGGATGTGAAGTGGCCAAGGTACTAGACATGTAAATTACTAGTGACTAATAGAGGGTCAGACAAGCACTTGAATGCATCCAGTGCAAAGAGAAGGGTAGGTACCAAAACTGGCATCTCAAAACAAAATTCCATCCAGTGCAGTTTCTTGAATCCTAAATCTTAACTATAGAAAATAAACATGTGGGGAAAATGTTTAGCTTACCGTGATTTTGGTACTGTGGACGGAATGAAACAGCGAGACTCTCCCAGTCTTGAATGTTCTTCGTCTCATTCTCCCTCACTGTCTGATCATCAACTTCTTGTTTCCTTGCACCAGCAGGGTGGAAGGGCCCATAAACAAAGCCACTACTCTTCCCTTGCCCAAGCTGACTCTCGAAAGTTTTCAACATGCTGCTGCCAGCCTGCATGAGTTTGGGTTTGTTCTCTGTTTCCAAGACTAACTTGCCCCTCTTATTGTCAATGTTGGTGATGTCGGTACCAAATGCCCTCTTGCTAGACATAATCTTCCTGTTTGGCGGTAAAGCAACCGTGACAGCGGCACCTTCCTTTCGCTTTGCCTGACCAAGCCATCGGAATGCAGGTTTTCTGGAGTCCACCTGTTGTGTCTGAAACAAACCACAAAACCAACCTGCTAAGAAAAATGACCGCTTCCATTAGTTTGAAATGACATGTGGTCTAGAGACTACCTTCTCAATGAGGTTCAAAGAAGATAGCACATTGGCAATGTCATATAGTCGACGAACTTTAGCTGTATTATCAACATCAGAATTGTAATGAGTTCCAGTTGGATAGAAAAATCGGTTGCAGGGACTAAGCCATGGATCCCATAAAATATAAGAAATGCAAGTACTGACTTCTCATATTGCTCTCGGCATGTCTCTCTCCAAGGAGCAGCCTTGCAGCCTCATCAAGTGAGACTGTCTCAACCTGTGCAAGTAGCGAATCACATTGAAATTAACCACGAAGGAGAAGCCGCCTTAATGAAAAAAATGTAGTGGAATTCTTAGTATGTTGACCTCCATGGTGAGGAAGAGCTTGACGAAATTCTGAGTGAGCAGCCCAAGCGACTTCTCCTTCCTATGATCTACTAATGTGGCATCAGAAACACTAATTCAGTACATAACATGATGGTCACTAGGCACAGCAAAATAATTAGAAAGAGATTGATCAGTCATACCAGATCTAAGCGGGCACATGGGTGCGTCAGGCTTATCAGAAGCATTGTCAAGGGACTGGCTAAGCTTCTCGCTGTCGGCGTCCCCATCTGCATCACCCAATTTATCATCTTCGTCTTCATCATCCGACACCTTCAGAGCCACGTTGAGAAAAGACACCTTTTTTATCAGCAACAACTGCTGATTTGCATCACAACTAAAAGGGGCAAGAAGAACAAAGTGAAGAAATCTAACATTGGTAGCAGATGGTTCCTCCGGTGGTGGGGCTAATCCAGACATCTCTCTCAATGTCCTCTCCTGAACAAACGGGAAGAACAAAATAGGAAGCCATTAATCATTTTATTGTTTCAGTATAAGCAATCTCTTTTGCTGAAACAATGTAAAAGACTTGCCATTTTCATTAATTAACTGATGAGAAGAAGAGAATTATGCAGATAATTAAGAGCAATCATTACACGGTGTAGAATTGGTATATATCAGAATAGGCGGATCCAAACCTTGAGTTCCTTGAGCGCGGCAGGGACGCCCTCAAAGCCGATCCATGTGTACCGATTCTTGGCCCTCCTCACGAGAATCTGCGTGATGCTCAGCAAATGTCAGGGAAAGAAGAGCCGAACAGAAACGAAACGGAGCGTCGGTAAAAATCGCACGCCGAGAACCAAAAAAAAAAGGTTTCTTTGTTGTGAGAAAGGCCCTGCCAGGCAAGGAAATTAGGGTTCACCCCGACGCTCTCGAGCACGTTGACGATGTCGTAGATCCGGCGCCTCTCGACGCCGAGCCGCCTGGCGGCGTCGTCCAGCCCCACCGTCTCCACGTCGTCCCGGTCGTACAGCGCCACGAAGCTGCAAAGCCCGGCAGCCTAGCTAGGTCAAAAACCGGCGAAATGCACAGCGCGTGTCGCGGGAAACGAGAGAGCGATGAGATCTGCCACCTACTTGGAGCAGAGGAGGCCGAGGGACTTCTGCTTGCGGCTGTAGGAGTGGTGCCGGCAGGCCCTCGCGGCGGCGCCCGAGCCCGAGCCGCCTCTGGCGCCGTCGATGACCAGCCGCGGGGGCAGGTAAGGAGCAGGAGGAGGGGGCGGCGGGGGCTGCGCGGCGGCCGCTGGGGCCCCGGCGGCGGCGGCGGGGTCCATTGCCGGTGGATGTCGAGGTGGAAAGGGAGGGGAGGGGGGATTTTGTGGCCTTGTTTTGTTGGTGATGGGATCTGCGGGTTGGGTTTTGGAAAGGTGGAGGAGGGAACGGCGGCGAGGCCGTTGAAATGACAGCGTTTTGGCGCCCGCGGCGGCGGCGGCGCGTTTTCAAACTTTTGGCCCCTTCCGCGCCGTCTCCCGTCCCGTCTCCCGCTTCAGCGCGCTGCGGTCGCTCTGGGCGTCTGGCTTTGGGTGCCATGGAGGAGGCAGTTAGGGCTAGCACGAGGTGCTTTGGGTGTCACGGAGTCAGAGGCTTACAAATAAAGAAATAAAATTAGAAAACACGTCATCAAAATGTACTAGTCTAGCATAAAAAACGTCTTACATTTTAAGACCGAGCTACTACTGTTGATATTTATTTATTTTAAAGTCCGCAATATGATACTCCCTCCGTTTCAAAATATAAGACATTTTAGAGATTACACTAGGAGACCACATACGGAGCAAAATGAGTGAATCTACATTCTAAAATATGTCTATATACATCTGTACGTAGTTCATAGTGCAATATCTAAAAGGTCTTATATTTAGAAACGGAGGGAGTAGATGGTGTCGTCAAGGGCGCAATTCTAATAATGAGAAATCGGCTGCCGCAAAACTGAAGGATTATCATGAGTGATGGAGTATTAGAATTGAGACTGTCGCGAGCTGAGTTTAGCTTTGGGCGGTTCATCGCATCTAGAGGTTCAAAAGCAACCGAAATTGAGTGCTTCTTTCATGCTAGAGACGTGTCCGTTGAAATACGAGGTGTTTTTTTCTTGTAATGTTTGGGGTTTCATGCCATGCTCTCCGGTGAGAGTGATGGGAAGAGTGATGGTCTTTTGTTAATGTGTGGGAAATGTATGAAAACCACTAAGTTAAGTGTAGCGAATCAACATATAAATGTGTTTGTGGAAGGAAAGGGATAAATGATGGCTTACGTATGCGTATGATGAGCCCAACTGAGAGTTTAGGAAAGAACCTAGAAAGACAAGACATATCTTCGTGCAATGCTCAACAACCCATGAGTGTCTTTAGGGGGGGGCATGGAATGCATAGGGTTTAGGTTCGATGGTGAGAAGGGAATATGAGAAAAAAAATTGACAAGATTATCGGCAATGTGGAATGGAATGCATAGGGTTTAGGTTCGATGGTGAGAAAGAAATTTGACAAGATTATCGGCAATGTGGAATGGAATGCATTGTTTCCATTTGGTGCGCTAGGAAATGAGGGTATGCCTAAGTCAGATCATATACCAATTGTGGTGCATACTGAGCATTTCAAATATAAGGTGTTGAAAGCACATATGCTTCCTTGCAGGTTTCGATAACTCATGACAACATACATTATCTCTTGGACTAACATTTTTACCTAGTTGTTTCAGTTTAAGTCCAAAGGTTGAAGAGGCTCGGAGTTGTGAGGAGGATCTCCAAGAAGGAAAGGAACATGATTGGCATTAGCTTCAAGCTTCAAGACTCTACCTTTTGCTTTATGTAAGAAATCACATTTGAATCCACACGAAAGCCAATAATATTAAAAGGGGATGAGGTATCTATGATGATCCGGTTGCTCAAAGTGCTTAGAGATTAGCCACCAAAAACCTTAACAATTCTCCCACAAAACATTTTGTCCAAAAACCCAAATGATCAAATTTGGTGCCACCAATATTTCTCATTTTGGCCCCACCGAGTTTTCCTTAGCGCGACACCCTCGATTTGATCGTACGCTGATCATGCACGCAAATGCGTACGACCAAGATCAAGGACTCACATAAAGATATCACAACACAACTCTAGCACAAAGTAAAAAAACATCCAAGCTTCATATTAGAAGCCATGGGACTCGAGGGCTCGAATACAGAAGCTCAAGTACAAACGAGCCAGCGGAAGAAAAATAATATCTGAGTACATACATAAGACAACAAGTTTTGCGTTAGAGAAGACTAGCACAAAAGATACATAGATCGAAAGAGACGAGGCCTCCTGCCCGGGAACCTCCTAAACTACTCCTAGTCGTCAGCGGCCTTCACGTAGTAGTAGGCACCGTCGGGGTAGTAGTCGTCGGTGATGGGATATGCCATCTCCTAGGCTTCATCATGTGGTCGCGGCAATCGTATCAAGGGTAAAAGAGGAGGCAAAGCAACGATGAGTACTCATCCAAAATACTCGCAAGACTGACATCAGAACTATGCTAAGTATGCATCAGTATCAAAGGAATGGGGCTATATCATTGGACTGAGTGCAGCAATGCGAGAATATAGAGAATGGGCTAGTCCTATCAAAGACTAGCATCTTCAATGTCTTGCAACATTGGAAGAGAGTAGAACAAAATAACACATATATAGCCATATTGTTGCAGCAAATTTAATTAAGCCACACCCAGAGATTCTTCCTCGACTCCCTGTGAGAAAGCAATCTTGGAGCCAAACATTCCAATTAAGTCACGGTTCTAGTTGTATTAGATCGGGATACAATTTCAAGTCGCATTGTTACCGTGGACACGTGTTGGGGAACGTAGTAATAATTCAAAAAAATTGTACGTGTCACCAAGATTAATCTAGGAGATGCTAGCAACGAGAGAGAGGGAGAGCATCTTCATACCGTTGAAGATCGCTAAGCGGAAGCGTTGCAATGAACGCGGTTGATGGATTCGTACCTGCGACGATTCGAATCACGGAAGATCCGATCCAAGCACCGAACGAACGGTGCCTCCGCGTTCAACACACGTACAGCCCGGGGACGTCTCCTCCTTCTTGATCCAGCAAGGGTGAAGGAGAAGTTGAGGGAGAGCTCCGGCACCATGACGGCGTGGTGGTGGTGGAGCTTGTGGATGTCCGGCAGGGCTTGGCCAAGCGTCGTGGAGGAGGAGAAGAGGAGGGGTAGGGTTGCGCCAAGGGGGAGGGTTCAGGTGTGAGGCTCTGATGCGCCTCCCCGCTATATATAGTGGTGGAGGGGGCTGGTTTATTGCCTTCCAAGTCCATTGGGGCGTTGGAAAAGGTGGGAGGAAAGAAATCACATACTTTCCCTTCCCCACCGATTGTTATCCCCCTTTTTAGGGATCTTGATCTTATCCCTTCGGGATATGATCTTATTCCTTCTAAGGGGGGGGGGGTCTTGGTGCGCCTTGACGAGGGGTGTGGGGCCTTTCCCCCACTACCCACGTTCATATAGGCCCCCCCATGCAGGTGGGCCCCACTCCGGAACCTTCTAGAACCTTCTCGGTACAATACCAAAAAATCTCGAACATTTTCCGGTGGTCAAAATAGGATTGCCCATATATAAATCTTTACCTCCGGGCCGTTTCGGAACTCCTCATGACGTCCGGGATCTCATGTGGGATTCCTAACAACTTTTGGTAACCATATACAATTCCCATTACAACTCTAGCGTCACCCCGAACCTTAAGTGTGTAGACCCTATGGGTTCGGGAACCCTGCAGACATGACCGAGACACTTCTCCGACCAATAACCAATAGCGGGATTTGGATACCCATATTGGCTCCCACATGTTCAACGATGATCTCATCGGATGAACCACGATGTCGGGGATTCGATTAACCCCGTATACAATTCCCTTTGTCTATCGGTATGATACTTGCCCGAGATTCGATCGTCGGTATCCCTATACCTTGTTCAATTTCGTTACCGACAAGTCTTTTTACTCGTTCCGTAACACATAATCCCGTGGCTAACTCCTTAGTCACATTGAGCTCATTATAATGATGTATTACTGAGTGGGCCCAAAGATACCTCTCCGTCACACGGAGTGACAAATCCGAGTCTCGATTCGTACCAACCCAACAGACACTTTCGGAGATACCTGTAGTGCACCTTTAGTCACCCAGTTACGTTGTGACGTTTGATACACCCAAAGCATTCTTACAGTATCCGGGAGTTGTACAATCTCATGGTCTAAGGAAATGATACTTTACATTAGAAAAGCTCTAGCAGACGAACTACATGATCTTGTGTTATGCTTAGGATTGCGTCTTGTCCACATCATTCTCCTAATGATGTGATCCCGTTATCAACGACATCCAATGTCCATGGTTAGGAAACCATGACCATCCATTGATGAACGAGCTAGTCAACTAGAGGCTCACTAGGGACATCGTGTGGTCTATTTATTCACGCACATATTAAGGTTTTCGGTTAATACAATTATAGCATGAACAATAGACAATTATCATGAACAAGGAAATATAATAATAACCATTTTATTATTGCCTCTAGGGCATGTTTCCAACAGTCTCCCACTTGCACCAGAGTCAATAATCTAGTTACATTGTGATGAATCGAACACCCATAGAGTTCTGGTGTTGATCATGTTTCGCTCGTGGAAGAGGTTTAGTCAACGGATCTGCGACATTCGGATCTGTATGTACTTTACAAATATATGTATCTCCATCATGAATGCATCCACGAATGGAGTTGAAGCGGCGCTTGATGTGCTTGGTCTTCTTGTGAAACCTGGGCTCCTTGGCAATGGCAATAGCTCCAGTGTTGTCACAGAAGAGAGTTATCGGGCCCGACGCACTGGGAATCACTCCTAGGTTGGTGATGAACTCCTTCATCCAGACTCCTTCCTGCGCTGCTTCCGAAGCAGCTATGTACTCCGCTTCACATGTAGATGTCGTCACGATGCTTTGCTTGCAACTGCACCAGCTGACTGCCCCACCATTCAAAATATACACATATCCGGTTTGTGACTTGGAGTCATCTGGAACTGTGTCGAAGCTAGCATCGGTGTAACCCTTTACGACAAGCTCTTCGGCACCTCCATAAACGAGAAACATATCTCTAGTCCTTTTCAGGTACTTAAGGGTATTCTTGACCGCTGTCTAGTGTTCCACTCCGGGATCACTTTGGTACCTCCCTACCAAACTTATGGCAAGGTTCACATCAGATCTGGTACACAACACGACATACATAATAGAGCCTATGGCTGAAGCATAGGGGACGATACTCATCTTTTCTCTATCTTCTGTCGGGTCGGGCATTGAGTTGGGCTCAATCTCACACCTTGCAATACAAGAAAGAACCCCTTCTTGGACTTATCCATATTGAACTTCTTCAATATCTTGTCAAGGTATGTGCTTTGTGAAAGACCAATGAGGCGTCTCGATCTATCTTTATAGATCTTGATGCCTAATATGTAAGCAGCTTCTCCAAGGTCCTTCATTGAAAAACACTTATTCAAGTAGGCCTTTATGCTTTCCAAAAAAATTATATCATTTCCCATCAACAATATGTCATCCACATATAAAATGAGAAATGCTACATAGCTCCCACTTACTTTCTTGTAAATACAGGCTTCTCCATAAGTATGTACAAACCCAAACGCTTTGATCACCTCATCAAAGCGAATGTTCCAACTCCGAGATGCTTGCACCGGCCCATAGATGGAGCGCTAGAGCTTTCATACCTTATCAACATTTTTAGGATCGACAAAACCTTCCGGATGCATCATATACAATTCTTCCTTAAGAAAGTCGTTAAGGAATGCAGTTTTGACATCCATTTGCCAGATCTCATAATCATAAAATGCGGCAACTGCTAACATGATTCGGACGGACTTCAACATCGCTACGGGTGAGAAAGTCTCATCGTAGTCAACTCCTTGAACTTGTCGATAACCCTTAGCGACAAGCCGAGCCTTATAGACGGTCACATTACCATCCGCGTCAGTCTTCTTCTTAAAGATCTATTTATTTTCTATGGCTCGTCGATCATTGGGCAGGTCCACCAAAGTCCATACTTTGTTCTCATACATGGATCCGATCTCGGATTTCATGGCTTCAAGCCATTTGTTGGAATCCGGGCCCGCCATTGCTTCTTCATAGTTCGAAGGTTCACCGTTGTCTAACAACATGATTTCCAGGACAGGGTTGTAGCGACCCGACTCAAGACGAGTCAAGCCTCGGTGTATCTATGCCATCCCTGGATCAGTATGCTGGCACACACAGTACATCAATGTATATATCAAAGTGCAATCACATGTAAATAGCGTAAAACTGATATATACCTTAATTATTTCAGCGGAAGCAGTCAAGGGAGTGGAGTCCCAATAAACACCAACGGCAAGTTGAGTGTAGACCGTAACCCTGAATCGTACTCTTACTCGTCGAAAAAATATCTGCAACATAAGACGTTGCAGCCATGTAGGTCAGCATATTGAATATGCCGACAAGTCACATAAGAGAGGGGTAAAATGTCATCTATACTATATGCATATATGGCAGGTGGGGTTGTAAGTTTTAGCGTAAAGAAAATTTTTCTCCTACAACAAGAGAGGGCTAAAAACAAAATGTTACTGCTTTGTTGGTTGTTAACGAGATGGTTCCGCCAACCAGTTCTCGTACCCGAGTTATCAATAATTACCCTCATCAAATATATTTAATGGTGTTGAGAAATCCAGATAACTTCAGTTCCTTTGGCTCAAGTTGTCCATGACCGTGGACACGGCTAATCGATTAGGTTTGAGTACTCTGCAGAGTTTTGCACACGTTCCCCACAAGATTTGATCGCCTCCGAGTATGTCCTCGCACTTCAGGGTGTTTGAAGACCGGATGATCAAAACATGGTCTTTCAACGGGTCCCTCTGAATCCCTGTCGGTGCCCATCCATTCCTACCGTTCGTCTACATCTGCTAGCACCGCCTGTCCAGAGTCGCCGCGTTGTCCAACCAAGCCAGAGCCCATAATGACTTGTGGCTGTGCAGGTAAGCCTTGGGTCTTGAAAATATCCGTCCGTCTCTTTGAGCCTGGGTGAAGCTTTCCGCAGGATGTCATGGCCTCTCCAGCATCCCGGGTCATCCACTGGGTTCTCCAGGGAGCCGATCAACCGTCCTTCACCCACAGTTGCATTGCGTCCGAGGTCTTGAAAATCTTGTCTTAACCGGTCTTGATTATTTAATCCACCTCGCATCACTCGTGTTATGCACTCAACCGAAACCCCGTCTACTCAAGCATAGCAATATGAAATTTGTCGTCCCGGGGCCAAGTATCGGGGTTGTTGTGTGCCTACCACATGATACTACAATCTATACTAAAATTTCCAAGTACCTAAGCAGCATGCAATTGGGCATAGGATGGTAGAACTACGATGCATAAAACATAGGTGATAGTATGATCAAAGTGACTTGCCTGGTGATGTTGACGAAGAAGAATTTCTCGAGAAATAACTTGATAGACTACTCGTCACTCTCCGATGAAATCTATATAACGAACATATCATTCACATAAGCACCCATACTAGCAATCATTCTAGCAATCAAAACAAAAGAGAGAGCGAATAGGAATCCGAAAGAAACTTCACTAAAGTTAGGAGTCTTCTACTACATCAAACACTAAATGGTTTTTGTCTAACAGAAAATAATAACAAGGAACTAAGATATAAGTTTAACTAAGATAAAATAAAATATTTTTCACAAAACTATTTGAAAGTATTTCCAAACGGGATTTGAAACAGTGGAGAAACCAATTGCAAGTTATTAGAGAACTAGAATTGATTTCATGATAACAAATAAGAATAAAATCAAAACCTATTGCAAAACTACTGTTAACTAACATAAACAAAACAATAAGCAAAACAAGGTTTAAACTAAATCTGATCTAATTCAAATTTGAAAATTTCAAACATAGACCAATTATATGTTTTTAAAAACTACAGGAAATTTGTGAGCTACTGGAAAAAGAATCAACTCCATTGGAGTTGTGGATCAAAAGTTATGGGCTAAACAAGATTGGAACTTTTCTGTTTTTGAACTAAACAGAAAAAATAGAATAAAAGCTAACTAACTACGTGGCGGCTCCTGATTGGTCAGGGGGTGTTCGCTGCGAGACATGTAAGCAAACGGCCGAAATCTAACTAAAAGCTCCGGCTAATAGTTAAGTAAATAAAAACCAGCGCGTTTTTTGTTTAAAAACCGAAAGGGTATCCTTACTCTAATCTACACCGTGGGATCTAGATCTAACGGTAATACAAAAAAAACAGAACAAGTAAAAGAAAAAAAGAAGGCAGGAGGAGTTACCTCGTGCTACAGAGGAAAGCACGGCGAGGGCACTCCAGCGATGGGGAGCTCCGACGGGGTGGGGTCGCGGGCGGGGGGGGGGGGTGTGGCAGGGGGGGCGGTGGAGGAGGGGGGCGGGGCGGCGAGGTTCCAGGGGAGGTTCGGCAGGGAGGGGGAAACCTGCAGGGGGGGGGCGACGGGAGGAGTTCCTGGCTCCCTGGTCGTGGCGATGTGGGGGAGCAGGGGGGTGGGGGCGACGAGGTGGAGGGAGGTGCGGTGGGTGGGGGTGGCGCAGCGAGGTAGGGAGGGCTGCAGGGGGGTGGCGACGGTGGGGAGGTGGCGGCGGGGTGGGGAGGGCTCCGATGAGTTCTCTGGTGGCCGACTCCGGCGAGGTGCAGGGGGAGGAGGAGGTGGGGAGAGGCGGCGGTTTCAACGGGAATGGAACGAGGAGGCCATGGGGGTTCTTATAGAGGCGACGTGAGGTGCTAGGAGGAAGTATAGCTCGCGAATCCCGGAGGTGAAGATCTCCCTGTCCATGGCTAAGGAAAGCTCCTATGACGTGAGGAAGAAACAAAGGAGGAAGAAGATCCTCTGTTGGGCCAAAATAGGAAAACTCTTGATGGGCCGGCAGGTGTTTCCAAATAAAAGTGATTCCTTTCCTATTTTTAAAACTAGGAAACTAAAACGATAAAAGGGAAATCAAATCAATTCGGAATAAAGAGTTTCTATATACTAAAATTATCAGAAAAAAAATCTAAAAGATGGGCATTTTTCCACGGCCAAAATAAAAACTAAAAAAAATATTTTCCCAAAAATCCCTAAAAGCATTATTTCTTTTTGCAATTATTTTCTCAAATTAAATTTTGTTTCCTTGGCTCAAAATACTTCAACAAATGCCCCTGGCTTTGGAGGGTCATGTTCCTCCTCTCTTTTCTGTTTGACAGAATATTATTCCCCGGCATTTCTCGAGTGGAGGGAAAATAGAAATGCAAAAGCAAAAGTCGAAGGAATTCAAATGCAAATCTCCGTTCAAATTCTTTATAGTTGAAGAAGTCACGTCATCTTCTCTCTTTGTTTTTAACTCGCTGAATTTGAATTTACCAGAGAAGGGGAAAGTCATTTTATTCCCTCTCATTCAAAAGTTTTGAAAAGTTTCAAATTTCACTCAAGTTTCAATCACCCAATCAAACAAACAATCATTCTAATAATATTATTAACATTCCAAAATTTGGGATGTTACAAACCTACCACACTTAAAATGAATCTCGTCCTCGAGATTCGAAGAGGCTAGAAAGAAAGGTTAGGGTTTGGGGGTCTTCTAACAATTCCAATCTCCGGCAAGGTGGGATGCTACCACACTTAAAATGAGAGATACTGGTCCCTAAAAATGCTTTAACGATCCTCTGGGGTTTTGGCAACTAACATCGCACAGTCTTCATATTAAATCCTTTGGTGATGCTCTCCCGTTGATATAAGCTTCTTCCGTCACTGGGTCTTCTTAACTGACAGTCTCGTGGTCAATTCTAAATAACATATCGATGGTTCTCATGGTGGTCTACCATTTATGGTTATCCTGCAAAGAAAGGGGTCTTGTCTTCATCCTCACCGTAAAATTTCCTACGCGTGACAACAAATGCCATGTACGTGGGGCTTTCATCATACCATTCTAAGGCTTAAACAAAAGCTTCAAAGAACGTCGTCTCTCTATATGGGTAAGTCTCTCAGATTTACCATTCCGAATAGCAAGATAAATGATAAGAGTAAGTCGTCATGGTGATCAATCCATTCCGCACCCAAATCATTTCTCTGTATAAGGTTTAGCGAATCTCGCATTCTAACACTTGGGCATCCTCACAAGCGTTGCGGAATTTCTCTTGTCCACGAACGAAGTTCGGATAATCCATTGGTTGTGCAAGCTGAACGAAACATCTATCGTATCTTCACAACTCTCAGGTTTTCGTATGCTCCTAAGAAAACGTTTGCTGATCCATCATAGCTTCTTCCATAAATCATATTCATTTCATAATCAATACTTTATTACATCCTTAATTTATCCTCAAAAACTCCAATTCAAAAGTACTTTATTACAAATGCTGCCATCCACATGGTTCGGTATGGTCGAGCATTTCTGCCAACTTTATTCATCTGCCTCTCTTGGAGGTACTTTAGTTCCACTCGAACTTTCCGAGGTGCTCCTGGAAATCATCCATCTTTTGCTTCATCATGGTGGTCATGAGCTTCATCTCCATCATCTCCGCACGTACCTCACTCAGGTATTCCTGGGTATGACGGAGTCTTGCTTCAAGTATTTCTCCAATCTGACGTATGGCTTCCATGGCAGCTTCACGAACAACATCAAAGAAGGTTGCTCGTGGTACACGTGAAATGAAGAAGTATTGTCCCATAGTCTTTGGACAAACTCCTTTCACATGGTGGAGGTGTACTTCCACGTACCAAAGCTCTACTCCACTTTCCATGAATGGGTAGCCTTTGTAGACTGCATCTCCTTCAAGATGAATGTGCTTCATCATGTCCTTCAGGATTTTCGGGTAATCATGATCACTGGTCAGGGTCATGATCGTTTCTGGGCCCTTGTGGAATGACTCGTAGAGAGTTGTCATCTGCAGGTGTCAATAAATAGGTACTCAGAGGAATGTATGTGTCTCCTTGGTAATCATGGTACATTCCTACTCAATGGATCCTGTGGGTTTACTGATTACTACCACACTTAAAATGAATTATACTCATGCCTGCATAGACCATATTTTCTCATATCCTCATAATTATTCCGAGATCTTTGTTCGGAGAGAAACAACGCATACAGTTTCAACATAGGCAATCATGAGACAATAAATTCCATTTATTCATGATGTTATTACAATCTCAGGGACTTCTGTTACAAAAAATTTCACTCCATGATCTCAATGAAAAACAGGAGTGCTTCGGATCACACTTATTGCCCTGGTCAAAACTTAACTACTCCATTCTAGCTTTCTTCCTTTGCGGACAATCGCTAGCAAAATGTCCTCCTTCCTTGCAACGAAAGCAAATGAGTTCTGACAAGTCTCGAGGCGTCTTAGTGTTTGCCTTTGCTCCTTGGGTTCCCGGCTTCCTTCCTGAGCACATGTATTTGTGGTGGCCAAATTTCATACACTTGTAACATCTGACATGACTCAGGTCTATGTCTGCAGAGATTTGGTTCTTCCGAGGGTACTTTTTCTTCTTTCTGGACTCCTTTATTTTGGCCAGTTCTTCTATTTCAAGTGGATCAAACTCCACTTCTTCCGTCGGGAAGTTTCCCAGATACTCTTGGCTTCTCTTCGTGCAGTCCTGTGAATAATGTCCTTCTTCTCCACATGAGTAGCATGCATTGGAAAAAAAATCTGGTCAGACCTTGTCCATCAGGGTCTTCCATATTTTCGTTCATCACCGGTTCTTCTAGAATCTTCTTCTTGAGTGTTTCCTTCACTGCATCTTTCTGCTGCTTGACAACTTGTTGCACCTTGGAGTAAATGTGACACTGAGCTGGGTAGTGGGTGGTTCCTTCACAAAGGAAACATGTCACCTGACTGCTTGGGCACTCCTCAGCTGGGTGATTTTCTTCACAATGAGTGCATCCATCCGTGTGTTCTTCCTGGGTGTGTCCAATTTCTCCATAGGTCTTGGATGCACAAGTCCTCTCCTTCGGATTATCATAGCACTTCTGAATAAGTCGGGATCTTAACAGAGTGTTCTTGAATTCGTCCCAACTTTCTGCCCCACTAAATCCTTGTATGGCATGGTGCATTTTCCACCAGATTGCAGCACTTTGTGTAAAGTACTGAAGAGCGTGTTCCACTTCATACTTCCTTGAGATCAAGTTGCTCCCGTAGTGGTTCTCCATGTTCTGAATCCATATTTCAGCTTCCAACTGGGTCATTGGTCCAGAGACTACAAGTCCAGGTTCATACTCCATCTGGTAGGGTTGAGGTCTTGGGGATGGGACGGGTAAGAGAGGGAGTGAGATACACACAATACAACAATATTTTTTTGAGATAGGTTTTATTTGTGGCCGTCGAAAAACACACACCAATGACGACTCACAAATCATCGTAACTAACGTGGGTATATAATTGGGGTTTGGACTTCTAATAAACATTGGAACGTTTCGGGGTCTTCGAGTTCTTCGGGTCTTGAGAGTCTTCAATTGCGGTAGCTTCAACTGCATGATGAAATCTTCTTTACTTTGAAGTGGGAGTCGGTTGGTCCTTCACGTGGTCAAAGGGGAAAGGGCGTTGTCTAACTATTTGAGGTGAGAGAGAACGTTTGATGAAATTAGAAGAGATGAGAAGTAAAAGGTGTTCTTGAAAAATAGAAATTTTCAGAGATCCTTTCCTAAGAAATTTCCAGTTTCTAGGGTCACGTCCTACAGTCAACATGTGCTCTGATACCATTTCTGTAGCGATCCGACTCAAGACGAGTCAAGCATCTGTGTATCTGTGCCATCCCTGGATCAGTATGCTGGCACACACAGTACATCAATGTATATATCAAAGTGCAATCACATGTAAATAGCGTAAAACTGATATATACCTTAATTATTTCAGCGGAAGCAGTCAAGGGAGTGGAGTCCCAATAAACACCAACGGCAAGTTGAGTGTAGACCGTAACCCTGAATCGTACTCTTACTCGTCGAAAAAATATCTGCAACATAAGACGTTGCAGCCGTGTAGGTCAGCATATTGAATATGCCGGCAAGTCACATAAGAGAGGGGTAAAATGTCATCTATACTATATGCATATATGGCAGGTGGGGTTGTAAGTTTTAGCGTAAAGCAAATTTTTCTCCTACAAGAAGAGAGGGCTAAAAACAAAATGTTACTACTTTGTTGGTTGTTAACGAGATGGTTCCACCAACCAGTTCTCGTACCCGAGTTGTCAATAATTACCCTCATCAAATATATTTAATGGTGTTGAGAAATCCAGATAACTTCAGTTCCTTTGGCTCAAGTTGTCCATGACCGTGGACACGGCTAATCGATTAGGTTTGAGTACTCTGCAGAGTTTTGCACACGTTCCCCACAAGATTTGATCGCCTCCGAGTATGTCCTCGCACTTCAGGGTGTTTGAAGACCGGATGATCAAAACATGGTCTTTCAACGGGTCCCTCTGAATCCCTGTCGGTGCCCATCCATTCCTACCGTTCGTCTACATCTGCTAGCACCGCCTGTCCAGAGTCGCCGCGTTGTCCAACCAAGCCAGAGCCCATAATGACTTGTGGCTGTGCAGGTAAGCCTTGGGTCTTGAAAATATCCGTCCGTCTCTTTGAGCCTGGGTGAAGCTTTCCGCAGGATGTCATGGCCTCTCCAGCATCCCGGGTCATCCACTGGGTTCTCCAGGGAGCCGATCAACCGTCCTTCACCCACAGTTGCATTGCGTCCGAGGTCTTGAAAATCTTGTCTTAACCGGTCTTGATTATTTAATCCACCTCGCATCACTCGTGTTATGCACTCAACCGAAACCCCGTCTACTCAAGCATAGCAATATGAAATTTGTCGTCCCGGGGCCAAGTATCGGGGTTGTTGTGTGCCTACCACATGATACTACAATCTATACTAAAATTTCCAAGTACCTAAGCAGCATGCAATTGGGCATAGGATGGTAGAACTACGATGCATAAAACATAGGTGATAGTATGATCAAAGTGACTTGCCTGGTGATGTTGACGAAGAAGAATTTCTCGAGAAATAACTTGATAGACTACTCGTCACTCTCCGATGAAATCTATATAACGAACATATCATTCACATAAGCACCCATACTAGCAATCATTCTAGCAATCAAAACAAAAGAGAGAGCGAATAGGAATCCGAAAGAAACTTCACTAAAGTTAGGAGTCTTCTACTACATCAAACACTAAATGGTTTTTGTCTAACAGAAAATAATAACAAGGAACTAAGATATAAGTTTAACTAAGATAAAATAAAATATTTTTCACAAAACTATTTGAAAGTATTTCCAAACGGGATTTGAAACAGTGGAGAAACCAATTGCAAGTTATTAGAGAACTAGAATTGATTTCATGATAACAAATAAGAACAAAATCAAAACCTATTGCAAAACTACTGTTAACTAACATAAACAAAACAATAATCTATCTGAAATAATAAAGAAAATATTTTAAAAACAAATATAGAAAAGGAATTAGCCGTAATCCTAAAAGAGGCGAAACAGAAATTCTTTCACAAGAAACAATGAGCTAAAATACTCAAACAAATCTGAAATTTTTACCACTGATAAATAAGATCACTAGTGATCAGTAGCAAAAAGAATCAAATTAAAATCTATTTTTAAACTACTGGAATAAGCAAAACAAGGTTTAAACTAAATCTGATCTAATTCAAATTTGAAAATTTCAAACATAGACCAATTATATGTTTTTAAAAACTACAGGAAATTTGTGAGCTACTGGAAAAAGAATCAACTCCATTGGAGTTGTGGATCAAAAGTTATGGGCTAAACAAGATTGGAACTTTTCTGTTTTTGAACTAAACAGAAAAAATAGAATAAAAGCTAACTAACTACGTGGCGGCTCCTGATTGGTCAGGGGGTGTTCGCTGCGAGACATGTAAGCAAACGGCCGAAATCTAACTAAAAGCTCCGGCTAATAGTTAAGTAAATAAAAACCATCGCGTTTTTTGTTTAAAAACCGAAAGGGTATCCTTACTCTAATCTACACCGTGGGATCTAGATCTAACGGTAATACAAAAAAAACAGAACAAGTAAAAGAAAAAAAGAAGGCAGGAGGAGTTACCTCGTGCTACAGAGGAAAGCACGGCGAGGGCACTCCAGCGATGGGGAGCTCCGGCGGGGTGGGGTCGCCCGTGGGGGGGGTGTGGCAGGGGGGGCGGTGGAGGAGGGGGGGGACGGCGAGGTTCCAGGGGAGGTTCGGCAGGGATGTAGCGACCCGACTCAACGAGTCAAGCCTCTGGTGTTTCCGTACCATCCCAAGATCATGCTGGTACACACACAGTACATAATGTATATATTCAAGAGTGCAATCACACAGCTTTATTAATCGAAATCTCATAAAGAGTACTTTATTACAATAAAGGAGTACAATAAAGTGGCTGAAGGCCATCTCATGAGATTATGTAACGAAGACTAAGTGGAAGCATCAGGTAGACGAGTCCATCCGACTCCAAGGGCATGTCGCTGAGCGTAGAATCGTAGCCTCACTCCTGGTCGGAAAAGTACTCTGCAACATGATACGTTGCAGCCGTGTAGGTCAGCATATTGAATATGCTGGCAAATCATCAAGAGAGGGAGTAAAATAATAATCAACTATCTCTACATGCATATTTGGCCGGTGGAGCTAAGTTTTGCATAAAGCCAGTTTTATCCTACAACAAAAGGGGTCGAAAGCAAAATATTACTACATGTTTGTTGTTAACGAGATGGTTCCGCCAACCAATTCTCGTACCCGAATAGTTGTTAACACCCACATCATTATTAAGTTGTGTCGAGAGTTCAGGGGAAATTCAATGCCTTCGGCTCAAGTTGTCCATGACCGTGGACACGGCTAATCGATTAGGTTGGGTACTCTGCAGAGTTTTGCACACGTTCCCCACAAGATTTGATCGCCTCCGGGTTTGTCCTCGCACTTCAGGGTGTTTGAAGACCAGATGATCAAAACATGGTCTTTCAACGGGTCCCTCTGAATCCCTGTTGGTGCCCATCCATTCCTACCGTTCGTCTACATCTGCTAGCACCGCCTGTCCAGAGTCGCCGCGTTGTCCAACCAAGCCAGCGCCCATAATGACTTGTGGCTGTGCAGGTAAGCCTTGAGTCTTGAAGTCTCCGTCCGTCTCTTTGAGCCTGGGTGAAGCTTTCCGCAGGATGACATGGCCTCTCCAGCATCCCGGGCATCCACTGGGTTTTCCAGGGAGCCGATCAACCGTCCTTCACCTAGTGTTGCATTGCGTCCGAGGTCTTGAAAATCTTGTCTTAGTCCGGTCTTGGTTATTATATCAACCTCGCATCACTCGTGGAATACACTCAACCGATAACCCGTCTACTAGAGCATAACATATATAACATTGTCGTCCCGGGGCCAAGTATCGGGGTGTTGGTGTTCCTACCACATGATACTACACCTATGACTGAAGTTTCCAAGTACCTAGGCAGCATGCAAATTGGGCAAAGAAGGTGATCTACTATCCATTGAAAACATAGATAAAAATAACATGATCAAAGATGACTTGCCTTGATGATAGTTGTCCTGCTCAAGCGTCTCTAAGTAACACGCTTCGCACTCCGGATGATATACCGATACAAACGCAAAGCACACCATAAGCAATTCAATCATGCCACAAGTAAAAATAAGATCACATACAATGATTTGCAAAAGACTACGCAAAAGAATTTATCGCGCGCCGGTAAGGCAGAAACTTGTTTCTGTTGAAAACACCAGTAAAAATACTTTAAAAAATTCTGAAAATTCTACCGCAGTAAGATTTTATCACTAGAAAACAGTAGCAA
The DNA here is from genome assembly GCF_904849725.1 of Hordeum vulgare subsp. vulgare. Classification (NCBI taxonomy): domain Eukaryota; kingdom Viridiplantae; phylum Streptophyta; class Magnoliopsida; order Poales; family Poaceae; genus Hordeum; species Hordeum vulgare. Next base: position 104,729,537 of record NC_058524.1, on the reverse strand, counting down.
AAACAATCAACTCAATATCATTTTTCAAACTCCTGGAATAGGCAAAACAGTGTTTAAACTAAATCTGCTCTAAGTTATATTTAAAATTTTCAAACACAGACAAATTGTATATTTTTGTAAACTACAGGAAATTTTTGAGCTACTGGAAAAAGAATCAATGTCATTGGACGTAGGGATAAAAAGTTGTGGCCAAAACAAAACAAAAAGTTTCTGTTTTTGAAATCTGGACAGAAAGTTACAAAACTGCTAGTGCTAAAGAGAGGCACACGTGCCAAGTTTCTACTGGCTGTAGTGGCTGTTTGTTTCGTGACTTCGGGCAAACGGCCTAAGGCTAGCAAAGTCGCCGGTTAATTCATAAGTGACTAGAAAAACCTACTGGTTTTCTTAGAATAACCGAAGGGTTACTAGTGTTCTAATCCTAGCCATTGCATGGAGATCTAACGACTGGAATCAATTGCATGCAAATAGAGAGAGAGAGGGAGGTTGCTACCTACTGCAGAAGCTTGCACCGGCGAGGGACGTCGCTGCCGGCGAGGGAGGAGCTCCGGGGCGGGGTTGGAGGCTTCGGGGAGGCGGCAACGGAGGTGCTCCTCCTCGGGGAAGGCGCGGTGGAGAGAGAGAGCGCGGGGGGGGGGGGGGGGGTGGCTCCGAGGGCGAGGCCGAGTGGCAGCAGCCTGCACCGGGAGGCTCGTGGCGGCGGTGGCTCGGGCGGCGGTGGCGGCGACTAGGGTTGGGAATAGGGTCGGCTAGGGATGGGGAGTATTTATAGGCTAGGAGGAGGGGGTAGAAAGGAAGGGAGAGGGAGTACTCGGGGAAGAAATCCCGAGTTTCTCGGTGCAGCTCGGTCTCGGGCTGGGTATGGTAGGAGAGGGAGGTGGTGAAGGAAGGTGAGGGGGAGCTGGCTCGGGCAGAGAGAAGAGGAGGCAGGGCAGGAGAGAAGAGAAGAGGAGGGAGGAGGGAGAGACAAGGAAGGAGAAGAGAGAAGAAAGAAGGAAGGAGGAGAGAGAGAGTACTGGGAGAAAGGAGAGGGAGCTTCGGCTCGGTTCCTGGGAAAAGGAAAGAGAAGGGGAGGAAGAAGAGGAAGGGGGACGTGGGGGAGAGGGGGTCGGGCAGGAGAAACAGAGAGAGAGGGAGGCGGTGGGGTGAGGTGGACAAGGAAGGAAAGGGAGCACGGGAAGGAAGAAATTGCTGGAGAGAGGAGATCGCGTGGGGGAGAGAGAGGAGAGAATAGAGCGAGGAAGGAAAGAGAGAAAAACGTGGGGAGAGAGAGGAGAGAATAAGGGAGGAGACGTGGTGAGGGGTGGGGCTGCATGCGATTGCATGCCTCGGGTGCATGGCTCCAGTACGTGGGCAAGGGAGCTCGTGGTGGCGGCTGGGCTGAGCCACTTTGGCTCGGCCTGGCAGTTTTTTTTTTTGAAAAACAAACAAACAGCAGGAACAAAAAAGAAAAAACAAAACAGAAAAATATATTTTCCTAGCTAACAAATACTAGAAAAAAAATAGGTACTAATATACATATATGCACTAGAATACTTAGGAAAAAACAGAATAATATATATATGCAACTAATGCCACTTTAAAAAAATTGTTTTATGCAATAGGTCACACAACGCGATTGAAAAACTCAACTAAAATAATACTTTGGAGTTTAGAAAATTTGCAAAAACCAAAATGGTGACTTTAACTCATAGGGGAGAAGTCATATTATCTCCACTCCAATAAATTGCCCGTAGTCGCATAACGAATAGAATTTTCAGAAGAACACAAATATGCATAAAATATGAGATGCATATGAATGATCTATTAACATCCGAATTTAAGAAAATTGGGATGTTACAAACCTACCCACCTTAAGATGAATCTCGCCCTCGAGATTCGGGTTGGCTAGAAAATAGGTGCGGGTGGTCTCGACGAAGATCCTCTTCTCGTTCCCAGGTGGCTTCTTCCTCGGTGTGGTGGCTCCACAACACCTTGCAGAACTTGATGATCTTGCTGCGGGTAACTCTGTTGGCAGTCTCGAGAATCCGGACGGGTTTCTCCTCATACGTCAGATCACTGTCGAGCTGTATGGCCTCTAGGGGCACGGTATCTCTCAACGGAACATCGACCATCTCAGCATGGCATTTCTTCAGCTGGGAAACATGGAAGACATCATGAACTCCGGACAATCCTTCCGGCAGTTCCAGTTTGTATGCAACTTCGCCTCTACGTTCAAGAATTTTGTAGGGGCCAATGAAACGTGGTGCTAATTTTCCTTTCACACCGAATCTCTTGATTCCTCGAAGTGGAGACACCCGAAGATATGCTCGGTCTCCCACTTCGTACGTTACTTCCTTGCCTTTGCTGTCAGCATAACTCTTCTGCCTGGACTGAGCTACCTTGAGTCGGTCACGAATAAGCTTGACCTTCTCTTCAGAATCTCGGATGAGGTCGAGACGAAAAAGTTGTCGGTCTCCAACTCCATCCCACATCAACGGTGTTCTGCACCTCCTCCGTATAGAGCTTCGAAAGGGGCCATCTTCAGACTGGTCTGGTAGCTGTTGTTGTACGAGAACTCGGCATACGGTAAATTGTCATCCCAACTAGACCCATATTCTAGGGCGCAAGCTCTCAACATGTCCTCCAGAATTTGATTAACTCTCTCGGTCTGTCCATCTGTCTGCGGGTGAAAAGTTGTACTGAATTCCAATCTTGTTCCCAAGGTTTCATGTAGTTGGTGCCAAAATTTCGATGTGAACTGAGTCCCTCTATCGGACACAATGCTCTTCGGTACTCCGTGCAGACATACGATACTCGTCATATATATCTTGGCCAGCTTGGCACTTGTGTAAGTAGTCTTTACCAGAATGAAGTCAGCTACCTTGGTCAAACGATCGACCACAACCCAAATAGAATCATAGCCAGAACGGGTCCTGGGTAATCCTGTGATGAAGTCCATACCAAGCTTTTCCCATTTCCATTCGGGTATCGGCAGGGGTTGGAGCAAACCTGCGGGTTTCTGATGCTCGGCTTTTACTCGCTGACAAACATCGCATATACCTACGTACTCGGCATTGTCTTTCTTCAATCCTGTCCACCAGAAACTTTCTTTCAGATCCAGATACATCTTAGTGTTACCGGGGTGTATCGAGTACGGGGAATCATGAGCTTCCTGAAGTATCAACTTCCTGAGTTCGGGATCATTGGGCACATAGATGCGATCCTCAAACCATAAAGTTCCGTGTTCATCCTCACGAAAACCTTTAGCTTTCCCGTCTTCCATTTTTTGCTTAATCTCGGCTATCTCCTTGTCAGCTTTCTGTGCTTCACGGATCTTTTCCGTCAAAGTAGACTGAATTTCCAGTGTGGCAACAAATCCTCTTGGAACTATCTCCAATTTGAGCTCTCGGAGATCATCGACTAACTCCTGGGGTGATCCTCCCGCTGTGAGCGTGTTCACATAACTCTTGCGGCTCAACGCATCGGCAACAGCATTTGCCTTGCCTGGGTGATAATGCAATCTCATGTCATAGTCCTTGATCAACTCTAGCCATCGCCTCTATATGAGGTTCAACTCCTTCTGCGTGAAGATATATTTCAGGCTCTTGTGATCAGTGTAAACATCACAACTATTTCCGATTAGGAAATGTCTCCAGGTCTTGAGAGCGTGCACTACGGCTGCTAGTTCCAAGTCATGTGTGGCATAATTCAACTCATGAGGTCTGAGCTGTCTGGATGCATAGGCTACAACTTTGCCTTCTTGCATGAGCACTCCTCCAAGTCCTTGACGAGAAGCGTCACAGTAAACCTGGAAATCCTTCTGAATGTTCGGCAATATCAGGACTGGGGCTGTCACAAGACGTTTCTTCAGCTCTTGAAAACTGGTTTCACATTCCTCAGTCCAAACATACTTGGATTCCTTCTTCAATAACTTTGTCATGGGCTTGGCAATCTTTGAGCAATTCTCAATGAACCTCCGGTAATATCCGGCAAGTCCGAGGAAACTGCGGATCTCCTTGACTGAAGTGGGTGCTACCCATTCGGTGACTGCTGCGACCTTGGCAGGGTCCACTGCTATTCCTTCTCCCGAGATGACGTGTCCGAGAAATCCGACTTCCTTCAACCAAAACTCACATTTGCTGAACTTTGCATATAGCTTATGCTCTCGAAGCTTCTCCAGAACTAAACGCAGATGTTCCTTGTGTTCCTCTTCATTCTTGTAGAATATCAGTATGTCATCGATGAACACCACGACAAACTTGTCCAAGTACTCCATAAATACCTTGTTCATCAGATTCATAAAATATGCCGGAGCATTAGTCAGTCCAAATGACATGACCGTGTACTCATACAAGCCGTACCGAGTGGTAAAGGCTGTCTTGGGTATATCCTGTTCACGAATTTTCAACTGATGATACCCGGATCGAAGATCGATCTTGGAGAATATTCGGGCTCCAACTAACTGATCAAACAAATCATTGATCATCGGCAAGGGGTACTTGTTCTTGATGGTCACATCGTTCAATGCACGATAATCGACAACCATTCTCAAGGACTTGTCCTTCTTTTCAACCAAGAGCACTGGGCCTCCCCAAGGTGAAGAACTTGGGCGAATATACCCTTTGTCCAATAACTCCTTAACTTGCTTCTTGATTTCTATCAAGTCATTTGCGGGCATCCGATAAGGTCTCTTGGATATCGGGTCTGTTCCGGGTAATAGCTCAATCAAGAACTCAATCTCTCTATCGGGTGGCATGCCCTGCAATTCCTCCGGAAATACATCTGGGTACTCCTGTACGATCGATACTTCCTCCTGGACTACTCCCGTGAGAGAGTTTACTCGCGTACTCCGTGTCGGGTGCTGTGACACGTACTTAATCCGCTTCTGCTCGGGGGTGGTGAGCAAAATAGACTTAAGGGCACAGTCGATATTCCCTTCATACTTGGCCAACCAATCCATGCCTAGGATTACATCCAATCCCTGGGACTCTAATACGATGAGGTCGGTGGGAAAATTATGGTTCCCGATGTTGAGACTCAAAGCATGGCATCCTATCCCGGCTGTCATCATGCCTCCTGGGGAACTGACCTTAATAGGTTGGCCGAGGGTTCTAGTTGGCAAACTATACTTTTCCACAACTACCCTTGATATGAATGAATGCGTTGCACCAGAATCAAAAAGTACCAATACAGGATGTGAATTTAGCAAAAACTTACCAACCACAGTATCGGGGTGATCATAGACCTCTTCCACATCAATGTGGTTCACCTGAGCTCGAGGAAAAGGATTGGGCTTCTTTGCTACAGAGTTGCCGTTTCCATTTCCTTGCTTGTTCTGGGGACAATTAGTGGCATAGTGTCCCTTCTTCTGGCACTTGAAGCAAGTGATGTGAGTTAGATCCTTCTGGGCTGGAGCTGAATGCTGCTGAGTGCCAGTACCGCCATTCTTGAAGTTGCTGTTGTTGCGGTGGTTCCCATTTCCTCCATGGTTGTGGCCTCCATGGTTGTGCACGGGGTGGTTATGCTGAACGTGTCCTCCAAACTTACCGGATCCAGTCCCGGTATTCCCTGGATAAGGGGTGTAGCGAGGCTTCTGCTGAGTGCCGGAGTTGAACTTTCCAACCCCATACTTTCGCTTGCGGTTCTCCATCTGCTGATGTTTCCCTTCCAAGATGTGGGCCTTATCAACCAGCTCCTGGTAGTTGTTGAAGGTGGCTATCGTCAACTGAATTCTCAGCTCATCATTCAGTCCTTCCAAGAACTTTTCCTGCTTGGCCGCATCATCGGCCACATCTCCAGGTGCATAACGGGCAAGCATGCTGAAATCATCAACGTACTGGGCCACAGTGCGATTCCCCTGGCGTAAGTTGCGAAACTCACGCTTCTTCAGACTCATTGCACCAGCTGAGACATGCGCGGTGCGGAAGGCTTGCTTGAATTGTTCCCAAGTGACTCCAGCAATGGGATAAGTGGTGGTGTAGTTCTCCCACCAAGCAGCTGCAGGGCCTTCAAGTTGATGCGCGGCAAAACGCACCTTCTCAGCTTCAGTACAACCAGCAGTGATAAGTTCACGCTCCATCTTGCGGATCCAATCATCTGCCACAATGGGCTCAATGCTGCCGGAGAAAGTTGGAGGGTTCAACCTCAGAAAACGGGTAAGGTTGTCAGCCTGGGGTGGGGGACGGTTGTTGTTGTTTTGGTTCTGGATGATCAGCTGCATCAGGGTGTTTTGTTGCTGGATCAACTGGGTGAGTTCCGGCGGAAAGTTGGACTCAGGGGCGCGTCTCGGAGGCATCTGATGTTTGTAGAGGGGTGAGATTAGCATAGAACAATGGTCCAGAGGGAATTACACTACCCATATGAATGCAACACACAAGTATCACACCACACATTTTATTCAATCATCACAAAGGTTCACACGGGGATACAAAATTCGATAATCCTAAACATCGGCCTAAAACGTAAAACGATAAAGTAAATTTGGTGGTCTAGTCTAAGTGTCCTCCTCAGAATAGCATGGTGTCGGGTCCTTCGGTGGAGCTTTCTTCATAGTCCTCGTTGTTGCTGATCACGGGGGCTACGTCTCCTTCGGGATGAAGGTTCTCGCCCATGTCCAGTTCCTCCTCCAGGTATGCAACTCGAGTCTTCAGCTTCTCGATCCGCTCCAGAAAGTCCTTCACCTCCAGTTCATGTTCATAGTGGGCTTCCCGGGCTGCATCTTCAAGCTCAAGATCGCGGAGTGACAGTTGCTTGATCTTCCTGGCGTCCTTGATCGCGTGATATTCCAGAGTTCCGCTGTGCTTCTCCAAAGTCTGGGCATACGACAAGAGAGCGTCATTGGTCTTGCTTGAGATGATGTCTCCGTCTTAATTTCTCCGGGATACAGCGAATAGGTCTGGAGAAATAGGGCAGCCTTTGTATTCATCCTTGATACGTCCGAGTGCACAATGGATCGCCATGTCCCTTCCGAGAATCCAGTTGGGTGCGATGAACTTGAAATCCATCGGCTCAGTGCGCGGCTGGAATGTCCTTCCGGGAATGTGCACCTCGATCCTGTAGCGTGAATCCTCCGGGTAAGACGAAGTTGGCTTCCCTATGATAGATAACAGGGCAATCCTCAAATCCTTGGTGATCTGCACCAGCTCCTTTCCGAACGGCATAGTGGTGTCGGGCTGGCAAAACTCCGTGAACTTAACACGGATGAAGGTGGCCATCTAAACATTGGAAAATCGGAGAGAAGTCGGAAATGATCAGAAGAGGAAATAGAAGATTTATAGACATAAGAGAAAATAGTTTTCTTCCTAAGGCTTTTCCATTCCTAGAGGTTACGTCCTAAGGTCAGCGTGTGCTCTGAATACCATATCTGTAGCGACCCGACTCAACGAGTCAAGCCTCTGGTGTTTCCATACCATCCCAAGATCATGCTGGTACACACACAGTACATAATGTATATATTCAAGAGTGCAATCACACAGCTTTATTAATCGAAATCTCATAAAGAGTACTTTATTACAATAAAGGAGTACAATAAAGTGGCTGAAGGCCATCTCATGAGATTATCTAACAAAGACTAAGCGGAAGCATCAGGTAGACGAGTCCATCCGACTCCAAGGGCATGTCGCTGAGCGTAGAATCGTAGCCTCACTCCTGGTCGAAAAAGTACTCTGCAACATGATACGTTGCAGCCGTGTAGATCAGCATATTGAATATGCTGGCAAATCATCAAGAGAGGGAGTAAAATAATAATCAACTATCTCTACATGCATATTTGGCCGGTGGAGCTAAGTTTTGCATAAAGCCAGTTTTATCCTACAACAAAAGGGGTCGAAAGCAAAATATTACTACATGTTTGTTGTTAACGAGATGGTTCTGCCAACCAATTCTCGTACCCGAATAGTTGTTAACACCCACATCATTATTAAGTTGTGTCGAGAGTTCAGGGGAAATTCAATGCCTTCGGCTCAAGTTGTCCATGACCGTGGACACGGCTAATCGATTAGGTTGGGTACTCTGCAGAGTTTTGCACACGTTCCCCACAAGATTTGATCGCCTCCGGGTTTGTCCTCGCACTTCAGGGTGTTTGAAGACCGGATGATCAAAACATGGTCTTTCAACGGGTCCCTCTGAATCCCTGTCGGTGCCCATCCATTCCTACCGTTCGTCTACATCTGCTAGCACCGCCTGTCCAGAGTCGCCGCGTTGTCCAACCAAGCCAGAGCCCATAATGACTTGTGGCTGTGCAGGTAAGCCTTGAGTCTTGAAGTCTCCGTCCATCTCTTTGAGCCTGGGTGAAGCTTTCCGCAGGATGACATGGCCTCTCCAGCATCCCGGGCATCCACTGGGTTTTCCAGGGAGCCGATCAACCGTCCTTCACCCAGTGTTGCATTGCGTCCGAGGTATTGAAAATCTTGTCTTAGTCCGGTCTTGGTTATTATATCAACCTTGCATCACTCGTGGAATACACTCAACCGATAACCCGTCTACTAGAGCATAGCATATATAACATTGTCGTCCCGGGGCCAAGTATCGGGGTGTTGGTGTTCCTACCACATGATACTACACCTATGACTAAAGTTTCCAAGTACCTAGGCAGCATGCAAATTGGGCAAAGAAGGTGATCTACTATGCATTGAAAACATAGATAAAAATAACATGATCAAAGATGACTTGCCTTGATGATAGTTGTCCTGCTCGAGCGTCTCTAAGTAACACGCTTCGCACTCCGGATGATCTACCGATACAAATGCAAAGCACACCATAAGCAATTCAATCATGGCACAAGTAAAAATAAGATCACATACAATGATTTGCAAAAGACTACGCAAAAGAATTTATCGCGCGCCGGTAAGGCAGAAACTTGTTTCTGTTGAAAACACCAGTAAAAATACTTTAAAAAATTCTGAAAATTCTACCACAGTAAGATTTTATCACTATAAAACAGTATCAAAACGAATCAACTCAATATCATTTTTCAAACTCCTAGAATAGGCAAAACAATGTTTAAACTAAATCTGCTCTAACTTATATTTAAAAATTTCAAACACAAACAAATTATATATTTTTAAAAACTACAGGAAATTTGTGAGCTACTGGAAAAAGAACCAATGTCATTTGACGTAGGGATAAAAAGTTGTGGCCAAAACAAAACAGAAAGTTTCTGTTTTTGAAATCTGGACAGAAAGTTACAAAACTGCTAGTGCTAAAGAGAGGCACACGTGCCAAGTTTCTACTGGCTGTAGTGGCTGTTTGTTTCGTGACTTCGAGCAAACGGCCTAAGGCTAGCAAAGTCGCCGGTTAATTCATAAGTGACTAGAAAAACCTACTGGTTTTCTGAGAATAACCGAAGGGTTACTAGTGTTCTAATCCTAGCCATTGCATGGAGATCTAAAGGCTGGAATCAATTGCATGCAAATAGAGAGAGAGAGGGAGGTTGCCACGTGCTGCAGAAGCTTGCACCGGCGAGGGACGTCGCTGCCGGTGAGGGAGGAGCTCCGGGGCGGGGTTGGAGGCTTCGGGGAGGCGGCAACGGAGGTGCTCCTCCTCGGGGAAGGCGCGGTGGAGAAAGAGAGCGCGCGGGGGGGGGGGGGGGGGGGTGGCTCCGAGGGCAAGGCCGAGTGGCAGCAGCCTGCACCGGCAAGGCTCGTGGCGGCGATGGCTTCGGGCGGCGGTGGCGGCGACTAGGGTTGGGAACGGGGTCGGTTAGGGGTGGGGAGTATTTATAGGCTAGGATGAGGGGTAGAAAGGAAGGGAGAGGGAGTACTCGGGGAAGAAATCCCGAGTTTCTCGGTGTAGCTCGGTCTCGGGCTGGGTATGGTAGGAGAGGGAGGTGGTGAAGGAAGGTGAGGGGGAGCTGGCTCGGGCAGAGAGAAGAGGAGGCAGGGCAGGAGAGAAGAGAAGAGGAGGGAGGAGGGAGAGACAAGGAAGGAGAAGAGAGAAGAAAGAAGGAAGGAGGAGAGAGAGAGTACCGAGAGAAAGGAGAGGGAGCTTCAGCTTGGTTCCTGGGAAAAGGAAAGAGAAGGGGAGGAAGAAGAGGAAGGGGGACGTGGGGGAGAGGGGGTCGGGCAGGAGAAACAGAGAGAGAGGGAGGCGGTGGGGTGAGGTGGACAAGGAAGGAAAGGGAGCACGGGAAGGAAGAAATTGCTGGAGAGAGGAGATCGCATGGGGGAGAGAGAGGAGAGAATAGAGAGAGGAAGGAAAGATAGAAAAACGTGGGGAGAGAGAGGAGAGAATAAGGGAGGAGACGTGGTGAGGGGTGGGGCTGCATGCGATTGCATGCCTCGGGTGCATGGCTCCAGTACGTGGGCAAGGGAGCTCCTGGTGGAGGCTGGGCTGGGCCACTTTGGCTCGGCCTGACAGGTTTCCTTTTTTTTTTGAAAAACAAACAAACAACAGCAACAAAAAAGAAAAAACAAAACAGAGAAATATATTTTCCTAGGTAACAAATACTAGAAAAAATAGGTACTAATATACATATATGCACTAGAATACTTAGGAAAAAAACAGAATAATATATATATATGCAACTAATATATATATATATATATATATATATATATATATATATATATATATATAATATAGGAACCCTAGTTCCACCTAATGCCATTTAAAAAAAAATAGTTTTATGCAATAGGTCACACAACGCGATTGAAAAACTCAACTAAAATAATACTTCGGAGTTTAGAAAATTTGCAAAAACGAAAATGGTGACTTTAACTCACAGGGGAGAAGTCATATTATCTCGACTCCAATAAATTGCCCGTAGTCACATAACGAATAGAATTTTCAGAAGAGCACAAATATGCATAAAATATGAGATGCATATGAATGATCTATTAACATCCGAATTTAAGAAAATTGGGATGTTACAAGGGAGGGGGAAACCTGCGGGGGGGGGGGGGGGGGGCGACGGGAGGAGTTCCTGGCTCCCTGGTCGTGGCGATGTGGGGGAGCAGGGGGGGTGGGGGCGACGAGGTGGAGGGAGCTGCGACGGGTGGGGGTGGCGCAGCGAGGTAGGGGAGGGCTGCAGGGGGGTGGCGACGGTGGGGAGGTGGCAGCGGGGTGGGGAGGGCTCGGGTGAGTTCTCTGGTGGCCGACTCCGGCGAGGTGCAGGGGGAGGAGGAGATGGGGAGAGGCGGCGGTTTCAACGGGAATGGAACGAGGAGGCCATGGGGGTTCTTATAGAGGCGACGGGAGGTGCTAGGAGGAAGTATAGCTCGCGAATCCCGGAGGTGAAGATCTCCGTGTCCATGGCTAAGGAAAGCTCCTGTGATGTGAGGAAGAAACAAAGGAGGAAGAAGATCCTGTGTTGGGCCAAAATAGGAAAACTCTTGATGGGCCAGCACGTGTTTCCAAATAAAAGTGATTCCTTTCCTATTTTTAAAACTAGGAAACTAAAACGATAAAAGGGAAATCAAATCAATTCGGAATAATGAGTTTCTATATACTAAAATTATCAGAAAAATAAAATCTAAAAGATGGGCATTTTTCCACGGTCAAAATAAAAACTAAAAAAAAATGTTTTTCCAAAAATCCCTAAAAGCATTATTTCTTTTTGCAATTATTTTCTCAAATTAAATTTTGTTTCCTTGGCTCAAAATACTTCAACAAATGCCCCTGGCTTTGGAGGGTCATGTTCCTCCTCTCTTTTCTGTTTGACAGAATATTATTCCCCGGCATTTCTTGAGTGGAGGGAAAATAGAAATGCAAAAGTAAAAGTCGAAGGAATTCAAATGCAAATCTCGGTTCAAATTCTTTATAGTTGAAGAAGTCACGTCATCTTCTCTCTTTGTTTTTAACTCGCTGAATTTGAATTTACCAGAGAAGGGGAAAGTCATTTTATTCCCTCTCATTCAAAAGTTTTGAAAAGTTTCAAATTTCACTCAAGTTTCAATCACCCAATCAAACAAACAATCATTCTAATAATATTATTAACATTCCAAATTTTGGGATGTTACAAGGGTTGTCGTACCACTCTGGTGTGGAACGTGTCCTTGTGGACGTATGAAGTTCAGTAGTAACTTGATCCGAAGTTTCATGATCATCATCATTAACTTCCTCTCTAGTCGGTGGAGGTACCACAAAAACATTTTCCTGGGTCGCGCTACTCTCGGGTTTAAGAGGGGGTACAGTTACCTCATCAAGTTCTACTTTCCTCCCACTTACTTCTTTCGAGAGAAACTCTTTCTCTAAAAAGGATCCATTCTTGGCAACAAAGATCTTGCCCTCGGATCTGAAGTAGAAGGTATACCCAATAGTTTGCTTAGGGTATCCTATGAAGAGGCACTTTTCCGATTTGGGTTCGATCTTTTCAGGTTGAAGTTTCTTGACATAAGCATCGCATCCCCAAACTTTCAGAAACGACAGCTTAGGTTTCTTCCCAAACCATAATGCATACGGTGTCGTCTCAACGGATTTAGACGGTGCCCTATTTAAAGTGAATGTGGCAGTCTCCAATGCATATCCCCAAAATGATAGCGGTAAATCAGTAAGAGATATCATAGATCGCACCATATCCAATAGAGTGCGATTACGACGTTCAGACACACCGTTACGCTGAGGTGTGCCACGCGGCGTGAGTTGTGAAACAATTCCATATTTCCTTAAGTGTGTGCCAAACTCGTGACTCAAATATTCTCCTCCACGATCAGACCGTAAGAACTTTATTTTCTTGTCATGTTGATTCTCTACCTCACTCTGAAATTCTTTGAAACTTTCAAAGGTCTCAAACTTGTGTTTCATTAAGTAGACATACCCATATCTGCTTAAGTCATCAGTAAGGGTGAGAACATAACGATAGCCACCGCGAGCCTTAACACTTATTGGACTGCATACATTGGCATGTATTATTTCCAACAAGTTGGTTGCTCGCTCCATTGTCCCGGAGAACAGAGTCTTAGTCATCTTGCTCATAAGGCATGGTTCGCACGTATCAAATGATTCAAAATCAGGAGACTCCAAAAAGTCCATCTGTATGGAGTTTCTTCATGTGTTTGACACTGATATGACCAAGGCGGCAATGCTACAAGTATGTGGGACTATCATTATCAACCTTACATCTTTTAGTACTCACACTATGAATATGTTTAACATCACGTTCGAGATTCATTAAGAATAAACCATTGACCAGTGAGGCATGACCATAAAACATATCTCTCATATAAATAGAACAACCATTATTCTCATATTTAAATGAGTAGCCATCTCGCATGAAACGGGATCCAGATACAATGTTCATGCTCAAAGCTGGTACTAAATAACAATTATTAAGGTTTAAAACTAATCCCGAAGGTAGATGTAGAGGTAGCGTGTCGACGACGATCACATGGACCTTGGAACCATTCCCGACGCGCATTGTCACCTTGTCCCGTGTCAGTCTCCGCTTATTCCGCGGCTCCTGTTTTGAGTTACAAATGTGAGCAACTGCACCGATATCAAATACCCAGGAGCTACTACGAGCGCTAGTAAGGTACACATCAATAACATGTATATCATATGTACCTTTGACGTTGCCGGCCTTCTTATCGCTAAGTACTTCGGGCAGTTCCGCTTCTAGTGACCGGTTCCCTTGCAATAATAGCACTCAGTCTCAGGCTTGGGTCCATTTTTTTGCTTCTTCCCGGAAACTGATTTACCGGGCGCGACAAGTGCTTTGCTGTCCTTCTTGAAGTTCTTCTTACCCTTGCCTTTCTTGAAACTTGTGGTCTTATTCACCATCAACACTTGATGTTCCTTTTTAATTTCCACCTCCGCTGATTTCAACATCGAATGTAACTCAGGAATGGACTTCTCCATCCCTTGTATATTGTAGTTCATCACAAATCTCTTGTAGCTAGGTGGAAGCGACTAGAGGATTCTGTCAATAACCGAGTCATCTGGAAGATTAACTCCCAGCTGAGACAAGCGATTGTGCAACCCAGACATTTTGAGTATGTGCTCGCTGACAGAACCATTTTCCTCCATCTTAAAACTGAAGAACTTGTCGGAGACTTCATATCTCTCGACCCGGGCATGAGGTTGGAAAATTTGTTTCAGCTCTTGGAACATATCATATGCTTCATGTTGCCCAGAACGCTTTTGGAGCCCCGGTTCTAAAGTGTAAAGCATGCCACACTGAACCAGGGAGTAATCATCACTACGCGACTGTCAAGCGTTCATAATGTCTTGAGCCGCTGGGAATTTAGGTGCGTCACCTAGCGGTGCATCAAGGACATATATTTTCTTGGAAGCTATGAGGATGAGCCTCAAGTTATGGACCCAGTCCGTATAGTTGGTTCCATCGTCTTTTAGCTTGGTTTTCTCTAGGAACATGTTGAAGTTGAGGGGAACATTAGCATGGGCCATTGGATCTACAATATAGATTGTAAAGACAATTTAAGACTAAGTTCATGATAATTAAGTTCATCTAATAAAAAAATTAATGAACTCCCACTTAGATAGACATCCCTCCAGTCGTCTAAGTGATACATGATTCGTATCGACTAGGCCGTGTCCAATCATCACGTGAGACGGATTAGTCATCAATGGTGAACATCTCCATGTTGATCATATCTACCATACGGCTCATGTTCGACCTTTCGGTCTCTCGTGTTCCGAGGCCATGTCTGTACATGCTAGGCTCGTCAAGTCAACCTAAGTGTTTCACGTGTGTAAATCTGGCTTACACCCGTTGTATGTGAACGTTAGAATCTATCACACCCGATCATCACGTGGTGCTTTGAAACAACGATCCTTCGCAATGGTGCACACTTAGGGGGAACACATTTCTTGAAATTTTAGTGAGGGGTCATCTTATTTACTACTGTCGTTCTAAGCAAATAATATGTAGACCATGATAAACATCACATGCAAATCACAAAGTGACATGATATTGGCAATATCATCTTGCGCCTTTGATCTCCATATTTGGGGCGCGACATGATCACCATTGTCACCGGCATGACACCATGATCTCCATCATCATGTCTTCATGAAGTTGTCTCGCCAATTATTACTTATACTACTATGGATAACGGTTAGCAATAAAGTAATCATATGGCGCTTTTGATTGACACGCATGTCATACAATAAATTAAGACAACTCCTATGGCTCCTGCCGGTTGTCATACTCATCGACATGCAAGTCTTGATTCCTATTACAAGAACATGATCAATCTCATACATCACATATATTTCATCACATCCTTTTGGCCATATCACATAACATAGCATACCCTGCAAAAACAAGTTAGACGTCCTCTAATTGTTGTTGCAAGTTTTACGTGGCTGTTATGGGTTTCTAGCAAGAATGTTTCTTACCTACGTCACAGCCACAACGGTGATATGACAATTGCTATTTACCCTTCATAAGGACCCTCTTCATCAAATCCGATCCGACTAAAGTGGGAGAGAGAGACACCCGCCAGATACCTTATGCAACAAGTGCATGTCACGCGGTGGAACCTGTCTCACACAAGAGTACGTGTAAAGTCGGTCCGGGCCGCTTCATCACACAATGCCGCCGAATCAAGATAATACTTGTAATGGTAAGCAAATTGACCAAAACAACACCCACAACTACTTGTGTTCTACTCGTGCATACAATCTACGCATAGACCTAGCTCATGATGCCGCTGTTGCGGAACATAGTAATAATTAAAAAAATCCTACGTGTCACCAAGATCAATCTAGGAGATGCTAGCAACGAGAGAGAGGGAGAGCATCTTCATACCCTTGAAGATAGCTAAGCGGAAGCATTGCAATGAACACGGTTGATGGAGTCGTACCCGCAGCGATTCAAATCGAGAAGATCCGAAGCACCGAACGAATGGTGCCTCCGCGTTCAACACACGTACAGCCCGGGGACGTCGCCTCCTTATTGATCCAGCAAGGGTGTAGGACAAGTTGAGGGAGAGCTCCGGCAGCACGACGACGTGGTGGCGGTGGAGCTTGTGGTTCTCCGACAGGGCTTCACCAAGCGCCACGGAGGAGGAGAAGAGGAGGGGTAGGGATGCGCCAAGGGGGAGGGTTCATGTGTGAGGCTCCCATGCGCCTCCCAACTATATATAGGGGTGGAGGGGCTGGTTTCTTGCCCTCCAAGTCCATTGGGGCGTTGGAAAAGGTGGGAGGAAAGAAATCCCATCCTTTCCTTTCCCCACCGATTGTTATCCCCCCTTTTTTGGGATATTGATCTTATCCCTTCGGGATATGATCTTATTCCTTCTAAGGGGGGTCTTGGTGCGCCTTGACCAGGGGTGTGGGGCCTTGACCCCACTACCCACATTCATGTGTCTCCCCCATGCACGTGGGCCCCACTCCGGAACCTTCTAGAACCTTCTCGGTACAATACCGAAAAATCCTAAACATTTTCCGGTGGCCAAAATAGGACTTCACATATATAAATCTTTACCTGCGGACCATTCCGAAACTCCCCGTGATGTCCGGGATCTCATCCGAGACTCCGAACAACTTTTGGTAACCACATACAATTCCCATTACAACTCTAGCGTCATCGAACCTTAAGTGTGTAGGCCCTACGGGTTCGGGAACCATGCAGACATGACTGATACACCTGTCCGGCCAATAACCAATAGCGGGATCTGGATACCCATATTGGCTCCCACATGTTCCACGATGATCTCATCGGATGAACCACGATGTCGGGGATTCGATTAATCCTGTATACAATTCCCTTTGTCTATCGGTATGATACTTGCCCGAGATTCGATCGTCGGTATCCCTATACCTTGTTCAATCTCGTTACCGTCAAGTCTCTTTACTCGTTTCGTAACGCATGATTCCGTGGCTAACTCCTTAGTCGCATTGAGCTCATTATGATGATGTATTACCTAGTGGGCCCAGAGACACCTCTCCGTCACACGGAGTGACAAATCCCAGTCTCGATTCGTACCAACCCAACAGACACTTTCAGAGATACGTGTAGTGCACCTTTATAGTCACCCAGTTACATTGTGACGTTTGATACACCCAAAGCATTTGCTGCAGTATCTGGGATTTGTACAATCTCATGGTCTAAGGAAATGATACTTGACATTAGAAAATCTCTAGCAGACGAACTACACGATCTTGTGCTATGCTTAGGATTGGGTCTTGTCCATCACATCATTCTCCTAATGATGTGATCCCGTTATCAACGACATCCAATATCCATGGTCAGGAAACCATGACCATCTATTGATCAACGAGCTAGTCAACTAGAGGCTCACGAGAGACATGGTGTGGTCTATTTATTCACACATGTATTATAGTTTCCGGTTAATATAATTATAACATGAACACTAGACAATTATCATGAACAAGGAAATATAATAATAACAATTTTATTATTGCCTCTAGGGCATATTTCCAACAACACGGCTATTCAAGTAGTTAATTTTCATCTCTGCAGGGGTGCACCACAGTACCCAACACGCTTGATAAACTCTGGACGGACACACTTTCTTGGGTGATGCCCGACCTCGGAAAATCAACACGTCACAACCCACCTAGGCTCATCAAAGAGGCCACTCCGTCGGTCTAAATTCTAAGCGCACGGGGGTGATGACCCACAAGTATAGGGGATCAATCGTAGTCCTTTCGATAAGTAAGAGTGTCGAACCCAACGAGGAGCAGAAGGATCTGACAAGTGGTTTTCAGCAAGGTAAAATGTGCAAGCACTGAAATTATCGGTAAGAAGTGATTGTGTGGTGAGATGATTCGTAGCAAGCAACAAGTAACAAAAGTAGCAACGGTGCAGCAAAGTGGCCCAATCCCTTTTGTAGCAAGAGACAAGCCTGGACAAAGTCTTATAGGAGGAAAAACGCTCCCGAGGACACACGGGAATTTCTGTCATGCTAGTTTTCATCATGTTCATATGATTCGCGTTCGTTACTTTGATAGTTTGATATGTGGGTGGACCGGCGCTTGGGTACTGCCCTTACTGTTGGGGAACGTCGCATGGGAAACAAAAAATTTCCTACGCGCACGAAGACCTATCATGGTGATGTCCATCTACGAGAGGGGATATCCGATCTACGTACCCTTGTAGATTGCACAGCAGAAGCGTTAGTGAACGCGGTTGATGTAGTGGAACGTCCTCACGTCCCTCGATCCGCCCCGCGAACCGTCCCACGATCTAGTGCCGAACGGACGGCACCTCCGCGTTCAGCACACGTACAACTCGACGATGATCTCGGCCTTCTTGATCCAGCAAGAGAGACGGAGAGGTAGATGAGTTCTCCGGCAGCGTGACGGCGTTCCGGAGGTTGGTGGTGATCTTATCTCAGCAGGGCTCCGCCCGAGCTCCGCAGAAACGCGATCTAGAGGTAAAACCGTGGAGATATGTGGTCGGGCTGCCGTGGCAAAGTTGTCTCAAATCAGCCCTAAAACCTCCGTATATATAGGGGGAAGAGGGGGAGCCTTGCCTTGGGGTCCAAGGACCCCCAAGGGGTTTGGCCGAGCCAAGGGGGGCAACCCTCCCCTTCCAAACCGAGTCCAACTAGGTTTGGAAGGAGGAGTCCTTCCCCCTTTTCCCACCTTTTTTCTTTTCTTTTCTCTTTGATTTTCTTCCTATGGCGCATAGGGCCTTCTTGGGCTGTCCCACCAGCCCACTAAGGGCTGGTGCACCACCCCCAAGGCCTATGGGCTTCCCCGGGGTGGGTTGCCCCCCCGGTGAACACCCGAAACCCATTCGTCATTCCCGGTACATTCCCGGTAACTCCGAAAACCTTCCGGTAATCAAATGAAGTCATCCTATATATCAATCTTCGTTTCCGGACCATTTCGGAAACCCTCGTGACATCCGTGATCTCATCCGGGACTCCGAACAACATTCGGTAACCAACCATATAACTCAAATACGCATAAAACAACGTCGAACCTTAAGTGTGCACACCCTGCGGGTTCGATAATTATGTAGACATGACCCGAGAGACTCCTTGGTCAATATACAATAGTGGGACCTGGATGCCCATATTGGATCCTACATATTCTACGAAGATCTTATCGTTTGAACCTCAGTGCCAAGGATTCATATAATCCCGTATGTCATTCCCTTTGTCCTTCGGTATGTTACTTGCCCGAGATTCGATCATCAGTATCCGCATACCTATTTCAATCTCGTTTACCTGCAAGTCTCTTTACTCGTTCCGTAATACAAGATCCCGTAACTTACACTAAGTCACATTGCTTGCAAGGCTTGTGTGTGATGTTGTATTACCGAGTGGGCCCCGAGATACCTCTCCGTCACACGGAGTGACAAATCCCAGTCTCGATCCATACTAACTCAACGAACACCTTCGGAGATACCTGTAGAGCATCTTTGTAGTCACCCAGTTACGTTGCGACGTTTGATACACACAAAGTATTCCTCCGGTGTCAGTGAGTTATATGATCTCATGGTCATAGGAAAAAATACTTGACACGCAGAAAATAGTAGCAACAAAATGACACGATCAACATGCTACGTCTATTAGTTTGGGTCTAGTCCATCACGTGATTCTCCTAATGACGTGATCCAGTTATCAAGCAACAACACCTTGTTCATAATCAGAAGACACTGACTATCTTTGATCAACTGGCTAGCCAACTAGAGGCTTGCTAGCGACAGTGTTTTGTCTATGTATCCACACATGTATATAAGTCTTCATTCAATACAATTATAGCATGGATAATAAACGATTATCTTGATACAGGAATTATAATAATAACTATATTTATTATTGCCTCTAGGGCATAATTCCAACACTTACTTGGACAAGCATCCCACTTATGATTAACCCCTTTCGCAAGCATCCGCAACTACGAAAGAAGAATTAAGACAAAGTCTAACCATAGCATTAAACTAGTGGATCCAAATCAGCCTCTTACGAAGCAACGCATAAACTAGGGTTTAAGCTTCTGCCACTCTAGCAACCCATCATCTACTTACTACATCCCAATGCCTTCCTATAGGCCCAAATAATGGTGATGTATTATGTAGTCGACGTTCACATAACACCACTAGAGGAAAAACAACATACAACACATCAAAATACCGAACGAATACCAAATTCACATGACTATTTATAGCATGACTTATCCCATGTTCTTAGGAACAAAAGTAACTACTCACAAAGCATAATCATATTCATGACCAGCGAGGTAATGAGTAGCATCAAGGATCTAAACATAAACTCTTCCACCAAGTAATCCAACTAGCATCAACTACAAAGAGTAATTAACACTACTAGCAACCTTACAAGTACCAATCGGAGTCGCGAGACGGAGATTGGTTACAAGTGATGAACTAGGGTTTGGAGATGAGATGGTGTTGATGAAGATGTTGATGGTGATGAGTCCCCTCCGATGAGAGGAGTGTTGGTGATGACGATGGCGACGATTTCCCCCTCCGTGAGGGAAGTTTCCCCGGCACGATCGTCCTGCTGGAGCTCTTGATTGGTTTTGCTCAAGTTCTGCCTCGTGGCGGCGGCGAATCCTCCAAAAAGCCTCCTTCTAATTTTTTTCGGACGAAACCCTTCTTGTAGCCAAAGGGCGGAGCCAGAGGGCCAGCTGGGTGCCCACAAGCCCCCTAGGCGTGGCCAGGGGGGTGGGCGCGCCTAGCAGGCTTGTGGCCACCTGCTGGCGCCCCTCTCGCACTTCTTCGGCCCAGTATTTTTTATAATTCCCGAAAAAAATCCTCGTTGATTTTTACGGCGTTTGGAGTTGCGCAGAATAGGTATCTCAAACTTGCTCCACTTTCAGGCCAGAATTCCCGCTGCCGGCATTCTCCCTCTTCATGTAAACCTTGCAAAATAAGAGAGAAAAGGCATAAGTATTGTACCGTGAAGTGAAATAACAGCCCAAAAAGCGATAAATAACAACATGAAAACATGATGCAAAATGGACGTATCAACTCCCCCAAGCTTAGACCTCGCTTGTCCTCAAGCGAAAGCCTAGCTCAATAAATATGTCCACATGTTTAGGGAGAGAGGTGTCGATCAAAAAAGATACGAACATGCAGGCATCATGATCATGATCAGAACAACAATACCAACATATAATCTCTCATGCTAAAGTGATAATTCCTTCACAAAGTAAAGCATGGATCAAGAACCTTACCAAGAAGTAACAACCGATAGCCTTTAGCCATTGAAGCAATTGCAATTTATCACAACATCAGAAAGAGTCAAATAAGAGCTTGTAAAGCAAATCCACATACTCAATCATCCTTTCGTTCTCTACAATTGCTACAACTCACGTGGTACTCATGAGATCAAAGTTTCAGCTGGACACAGAGAAAGATAGGGGCTTATAGTTTTGCCTCCCAACTGCTTACCTCAAGGGTAATGTCAACAATAATAATTCATGAATACTTACTTCCAAGTTGACATATGAATATAGATCTTTCCCAAGCATATGACGTTAGCCGAGATAAAGGCGAAACAAGGAATTGGTGAAGATCACCATGACTCTTTCAAGGGCAAAAAGTAGAGATACAAGATAGGCCCTTCGCAGAGGGAAGCAGAGGTTGTCATGCGCTTTTGAGGTTTGTATGCGTGTCCTCTTAGTGCAGAGGAACGTCACTTTATATTCCCTCCTGTGATAAAGAACTTTATTATGCAGTCTGTCGCTTTTATGTCTTCCTCATCAGAGGTTCGTACAAAGCTTATTTTCCACACACTAATAGATCATACATATTAGGGAGCAATTTTTATTGCTTGCACCGATGACAACTTACTTGAGGGATCTTATTCAATCCATAGGTAGGTATGGTGGACTCTCATGGCAAAACTGGGTTGAAGGTTTATGGATGCACAAGTAGTATCTCTACTTGGTGCGGGAGTTCTGGCTAATATGGGGTGGAAGCAATGGTCATATGCTAAGGGATCTCTAATCATATAACATTGTTCGGAACCAAGCAAACACAATTCATTATGTTGTCTTCCTTGTCCAACATCTACTTCTAGGCATGCAATAGTTTAGTGAGTGTTCACAATCATAGATGGTGTCAAACATGATATATTTATATGTGAACCTCTCCTTCTTTATCAGTTCCTATTAATTGCAACAATGACCAAGGTCTACGTTTGTCTACCCTCAACAAGTTTCAATCATCATTCTTTTTATATGTGAAGCCATCACTTTCCATAAGATCATTACATGATCTTTCATGCTTTTGTTCTTTTCTCACTCCATTGATCATGGCAAGAGGCAAAGCCCTTCAACTAAGACAATCTTTATTATAAAGCTCACGAGCTCGAATACATCGGGGGTGACACAAAGCAAAAGTCAAGACTAAAACACTAAGACTTTTATTCTACTAAAGAAAGAGAAAACTGAAAAGGAACAAACTAAAACAAAGGTAAAGGCAAAAGATGTGATGGTGATACAATACGGGTACAACTCCCCCAAGCTTGGCACAAGCCAAGGGGATTGCCCATACCCATGCTCAGTTGTCTTACTTTGGAGGTGATGGTGGTGGAGTTGTTGCAACCTTTGATTCCAAGAGGGCCATCAATCTTTGATTTATACCTTGGAGATGTGTGATATGTTTCTCCAACAAAACAACTTCACGAGTTAGATAAGTATTGCGAGCACGAGTTGTTTCACAAAACCTCAAGAGTTCAATCAAGGATGGAGACAGTAGGTGGAGGTAGGGTTGGAGGAAATCCACTTCTTCAACTTCTTCCTTGTTGAGCACAGATTGCACTTCATCCCATGCCTGATTCTTCTCCTTAGTTTTGCCCTTGGTTTCTTTAGGTAGCCTTTGCTTAGCCTCCATGACCTCCATCCTTTTCAGATCAACACTTACTTCTCCATAAACTTGAGGGAGATTGTTCTCCACCACAGATTCTTGAGATGACATCTTGCTCTAAATATGCGACAGAAAACAAGCTCGAAATGAAAACAGAGGAAATTTGCGTGGTACAAGGGTCAGACCTTTCGGGAGAATATATAATGATTTTTTCCAGACCAGATGGAGTACTCCGCACGAACACGGAGTCCGGGAGGCACACGAGGTGGCCACAAGCCCCCCAGGCATGGCCAGGGGGTGGGCCCGCGCCTGGCAGGCTTATCGCCTCCTCGCACGCTTTCCGGACTACTTCCAAATTTTCTATTGTTTCAAATATTCCAAAATGGAGAAAAAATCCTACTGGAAAAGTTTTGGAGTCTGTCTACTTATCGAAACACACACCTCTTCGTTTTCAGAGTCTGAAACAGGCTGATAAATATCCCTTAGGTATTCTTCCGGAGTTATGGTATTGATAATATTGCTTTCAACATTTATGGGAGTACTTGAGATATAATTCTTGATTCTGTGCCCATTTACCACTCTCGGACAATTACCTTCCGTGTTGTTGATCTTGATAGCACCGGAACGATATACTTCCTCAACAATATAGGGACCTTCCCATTTAGAGAGAAGCTTGCCTGCAAAAAATCTTAAACGAGAATTATATAGCAAGACATAATCACCTACATTGAACTTACGCTTTTGTATCCTCTTATCGTGCCACCTCTTAACCTTTTCTTTGAACAACTTGGCATTCTCATATGCCTGAGTTCTCCATTCATCAAGCGAGCTAATACCAAATAACCTCTTCTCACCAGCAAGTTTGAAATCAAAGTTGAGCTCTTTGATTGCCCAATAAGCTTTATGCTCTAGCTCAAGAGGTAGATGACATGCTTTACCGTACACCATTTTGTACGGAGACATTCCCATGGGATTCTTATAGGCAGTTCTATAAGCCCACAATGCATCATCGAGCTTCTTAGACCAATTCTTTCTAGACCCATTGACAGTCTTTTGTAGAATCAGTTTAACCTCTCTATTTCTTAGCTCTACTTGACCACTGGACGGAGGGTGATAGAGAGACGCAATTCTATGGTTGACATCATACTTAGCAAGCGTTTTACGGAAAGCACCATGAATGAAATGTGAACCACCATCGTTCATTAGATATCTAGGGACTCCAAATCTTGGGAATATGACTTCTTTAAGCATCCTGATAGAGGTGTGGTGATTAGCATTTTTAGTGGGGATAACTTCTACCCACTTCGTGGTGTAATCAACAGCAGCTAGGATATGAGTATACCCATTGGATTTTGGAAAAGGTCCCATATAATCAAAGCCCCAAACATCAAATGGTTCAATGACAAGTGAATAGTTCATAGGCATTTCCTGACGTTTACTGATATTACCTATTCTTTGACATTCGTCACAAGACAAGACAAACTTACGGGCATCCTTGAAGAGAGTGGGCCAATAGAAAACTGATTGCAATACCTTGTGTGCATTTCTATCTCTCGCATGGTGTCCTCCGTAGGCCTCAGAGTGACACTTCTGTAGGATCTGTCCCTGTTCATGTTCAGGTACACAACGTCTAATAACACCATCTACTCCTTCCTTATAAAGGTGAGGATCATCCCAAAAGTAATGTCTCAAGTCAAAGAAGAATTTCTTCTTTTGCTGGTATCTGAAACTAGGTGGTATATATTTAGCAACGATATAGTTTGCATAATCATCATACCATGGTGCACTACGTGAAGCATTGATGACATTCAATTGCTCATCAGGAAAGCTATCATCAATAGGTTGTGGGTCATCAAGAACGTTCTCCAACCTAGACAAGTTATCTGCTACAGGGTTATCAGCACCCTTCGTGTCAACAACATGCAAATCAAATTCTTGTAGCAAGAGAACCCATTTGATAAGTCTAGGCTTAGCGTCTTTCTTCTCCATGAGGTACTTAATAGCAGCATGATCATTGCGAATAGTGACTTTGGAATCAACTATGTAAGACCTGAACTTTTCACATGCAAACACGAATGCTAAAAATTCCTTTTCTGTAGTAGCATAGTTTCTTTGGGCACTGTCTAGAGTTTTACTAGCATAGTGAATAACATTCAACTTCTTATCAACTCTTTGCCCTAGGACAACACCAACAGCATAATCACTAGCATCACACATGATATCAAAAGGTAAGTTCCAATCAGGTGGTTGAACAATAGGTTCAGTTATCAAAGCCTTCTTAAGTATTTCGAAGGTTTCCTCACAATCATCGTCAAAAACAAAAGGAATATCCTTTTGCAAGATATTGGTAAGAGGCCTAGAAATCTTAGAGAAGTCCTTAATGAACCTTCTATAGAAACCAACATGACAAAGGAAACTTCTTATACCTTTGATATCTGTGGGGCATGGCATTTTCTCGATTGCATCAACCTTAGCCTTATCGACTTCAATACCTCTTTCAGAAATTTTATGTCCTAAGACGATGCCTTCATTAACCATAAAGTGGCACTTCTCCCAATTCAAGACAAGATTGGTGTCTTTACATCTCTGCAAGACTCAATCAAGGTTGCTAAGGAAATCATCAATAGAAGACCCGTAAATGGAGAAGTCATCCATGAAAACCTCAACAATCTTTTCACAAAAGTCAAAGAATATAGCCATCATACATCTTTGAAAGGTGGCAGGTGCATTACATAAGCCAAAAGACATACATCTATAAGCAAAGGTACCGAAAGGGCAGGCGAAAGTGGTTTTCTCCTGATCAGATTGTGCAACGGGTATTTGGGAGAAACCAGAATAACCGTCTAGAAAGCAGAAGTGTGTGTGTTTAGACCGTCTTTCTAGCATTTGGTCGATAAAAGGCAAAGGGTAATGATCTTTCCTAGTGGCTTTATTCAATCTCCTAAAATCGATCACCATCCTATAGCGAGTAATAATCCTCTGTGGGATCAATTCATCCTTATCATTAGGGACAACGGTAATGCCTCCCTTCTTAGGGACGCAATGCACCGGACTTACCCAATCACTATGAGCAACATGATAGATAATACCTGCTTCCAGGAGCTTTATTATTTCTTTTATTACTACCTCTTTCATCTTAGGATTTAATCTCCGTTGATGATCAGCAACTGGCTTGGAATCAGGATCAGTTTTGATCTTGTGCTGGCATAGAGTGGGACTAATGCCCTTAAGATCATCAAGAGTATATCCAATAGCAGCACGGTGCTTCCTCAGAGTTTTTAGTAACTTCTTTTCTTCATGCTGTGAGAGGTTAGCACTAATAATGACAGGATATATCTTTTTTTCAACCAGATAAGCATACTTAAGAGTATCAGGCAACTGTTTAAGCTCGAACATAGGATCACCCTTTGGTGGGGGCGGATCCCCAAGCAGTTCAACAGGCAAGTTATTCTTAAGAATAGGATATTGTTATAAGACAACTCTATCTATCTCATCCCTTTCATCCATATGCATATCATTTACATGTTCAAGCAATTATTGCTCTAAGGGATCAGTAGGAGGCACGACAATAGAAGCTAAGGCAATAGTTTCATCCTTACCGGGCAACTCCTTTTTATGAGGTTGTCTACCAAACTTGGAGAAATTGAACTCATGTGACACACCTTCAAAGCCAACAGTGACAATTTGCTTTTCACAGTCAATATGAGCATTGACGGTATTGAGAAAAGGTCTGCCAAATATGATGGGACAAAAGCTATCTTGTGCGGTAGCAAGAACAAGGAAATCAGCAGGATACTTCGTTTTACCACATAAGACTTCAACGTCCCTAACAATTCCCACAGGGCAGATAGTATCTCTATTGGCAAGCTGAATAGTGACATTAATAGGTTCTATCTCAATAAGTGCAATCTCGTCTTTGATTTCATCATATAAGGATTGAGGTATTGCACTAACACTAGCACTCACGTCACGTAAACCATGATAGCAATGACCTCCTATCTTAACAGAAACAACAAGCCTATGTTTGTCTCTAGCGTGAGGTTTAGCAATTCTAGCAGCATCTTCACAGAAGTGAATATTATGTCCCTCAACATCATCGAACAGAAGATCTTTGATGATATCAATGCTAGGTTCAACTCTAATTTGCTCAGGGGGTGTAGGTGTTCTAATGTAGCCTCTACGTATCACCGTTGAAGCTTTAGAATGATCCTTTATCCTAACAGGGAAAGGTGGTTTCTCAATGTAAGCACTGGGAACAACAGGATCATTATAGGCAATGACTCTTGGGTTTAACTACATTGACTTCTAAAGGAGGATGATATTTAAACCACTTCTCTTTGGGGAGATCAATATGAGAAGCAAATGATTCACACAATGAAGCTACTATCTCAGAGTGAAGTCTATACTTAGCGCTAAAGTCACAAAAAGTATTTGTTTCAACAAAGGATTTAACGCAATCAAACTTGAAATTCATACCTGACTCCTTACCTTCTTCAAGCTCCCAATATTCAGAGTTGCGTTTAATTCTATCCAATAAATTCCATTTGAAGTCAATATCTCTCTTCATAAAAGAACTGGTACAAGAAGTGTCAAGCATGGTGCGATCATCATGAGAAAGCCGAGCATAGAAGTTCTGAATGATGATTTCTCTCGAGAGCTCATGATTGGGGCATGAATATAACATTGATTTAAGCCTTCCCCAAGCTTGAGCGATGCTTTCTCTATCTCGGGGCCAAAAATTATAAATATAATTCCGATCACGATGTACTAAATGCATAGGATAAAACTTTTGATGAAATTTCAATTTCAACCGATTGTAGTCCCATGGTCCAGTATCATCACATAGCCTATACCATGTCAACGCCTTATCCTTCAAAGATAAAGGAAAGACCTTCTTCTTGACCTCATCCTCGGGCAAACCTGCAAGCTTAAATAAACCACAAACTTCATCTTCATAGATTAGAGCAAGTCTGGATGTGACGTTCCATCTCCTGTAAAAGGATTAGCCAGCAGTTTCTCAAGCATACCCGAAGGAAATTCAAAACAAATATTTTCAGTAGGTGCAGCAGGTTGAGGAGCAACTCTTTGTGCTTCCGTTCGAGGTGAAGATACCCCGAACAAGCCCCTCAAAGGATCAGTATCCATAGTGACAAGTGACAATTAATTTCAGCACACTATATGAATGTTTCCTTACCAATTTCCACTTACCAAAGGCGCTTCACTCCCTGGCAACGGTGCCAGAAAAGAGTCTTGATGACCCACAAGTATTGGGGATCAATCGTAGTCCTTTTGATAAGTAAGAGTGTCGAAACCAACTAGGAGCAGAAGGATCTGACAAGTGGTTTTCAGCAAGGTAAAATCTACAAGCACTGAAATTATCGGTAACAAGTGATTGTGTGGTGAGATGATTCATAGCAAGCAACAAGTAACAAAAGTAGCAACGGTGCAGCAAAGTGGCCCAATCCCTTTTGTAGCAAGAGACAAGCCTGGACAAAGTCTTATAGGAGGAAAAACGCTCCCGAGGACACACGGGAATTTATGTCATGCTAGTTTTCATCATGTTCATATGATTCACGTTCGTTACTTTGATAGTTTGATATGTGGGTGGACCAGCGCTTGGGTACTGCCCTTACTTGTACAAGCATCCCACTTATGATTAACCCCTCTCGCAAGCATCCACAACTACGAAAGAAGAATTAAGACAAAGTCTAACCATAGCATTAAACTAGTGGATCCAAATCAACCCCTTATGAAGCAACACATAAACTAGGGTTTAAGCTTCTGTCACTCTAGCAACCCATCATCTACTTGCTAGTTCACAATGCCTTCCTATAGGCCCAAATAACGGTGAAGTGTTATGTAGTCGACGTTCACATAACACCATTAGAGGAAAAACAACATACAACACATCAAAATACCGAAGGAATACCAAATTCACATGACTATTTATAGCATGACTTATCCCATGTCCTCAGGAACAAAAGTAACTACTCACAAAGCATAATAATATTCATGACCAGAGAGGTAATGAGTAGCATCAAGGATCTAAACATAAACTCTTCCACAAGTAATCCAACTAGCATCAACTACAAAGAGTAATTAACACTACTAGCAACCTTACAAGTACCAATCGGAGTCGCGAGACGGAGATTGGTTACAAGTGATGAACTAGGGTTTGGAGATGAGATGGTGCTGATGAAGATGTTGATGGTGATGAGTCCCCTCCGATGAGAGGAGTGTTGGTGATGACGATGGCGACGATTTCCCCCTCCGGGAGGGAAGTTTCCTCGGCAGGATCGTCCTGCCGGAGCTCTTGATTGGTTCTGCTCAAGTTCCGCCTCGTGGCGGCGGCGAATCCTCCGAAAAGCCTCCTTCTGATTTTTTTCAGACGAAACCCTTCTTGTAGCCAAAGGGGAGAGCCAGAGGGCCAGCTGGGTGCCCACAAGCCCCCTAGGCGCGGCCAGGGGGGTGGCCGCGCCTAGCAGGCTTGTGGCCACGTGCTGGCACTTCTTCGGCCCAGTATTTTTTATAATTCCCGAAAAAAATCCTCGTTGATTTTTACGGCGTTTGGAGTTGCGCAGAATAGGTATCTCAAACTTGCTCCACTTTCAGGCCAGAATTCCAGCTGCCGGCATTCTCCCTCTTCATGTAAACCTTGCAAAATAAGAGAGAAAAGGCATAAGTATTGTACCGTGAAGTGAAATAATAGCCCAAAAAGCGATAAATAAAAACATGAAAACATGATGCAAAATGGACGTATCAGGGGGTCATGGGCCCATCACCCTTTGCACTCCTGCACGATGCGTGGGCGGATGAGGTCAGCCCTGCCACCTCTAATACAAGATCAATGCTTATGCGAACCACTCGAGCGCACGCCGCTCCATTACCGACGTGTCATCGGCTGATACTACGATGTTGAGTACCCATAACTTCTCCCACGTGAAGATTAGTGCGAAAGAGGTCATCGACTAACTCAGATCAAATACCCAAATCCCATTAATGTTTTAATTAACTTGCGGCGACAATCAGCAATCCATGATGTGTGGTCCCGTCACCCCGTCTCGAGGATGTGTGGCAAGGGACAAGAATGCCCGGCCACACCTCGTCACAATGACGCGGGAATCCACCCGCAACACACCTTTCATGTATTCAGTAATAAAGTCAAGTGACTGTGTGGATGTAACATGGGAGGGATCCAGGTATCACCCTCGATGGATTCCAAACGATGGAACCGTCAAGGTGACCACGGAGGAATAACCCTCGATGGTACACACTTGAGGGGTTGTACGACAGAGCCGTTATCGGAAGTGGTGAAGGAGGAATCACCGTTCGTGAACCACCATTGGTTAACTACACTACAAAGCTAACATCAGGAGTACGTAACGAGGTGTCACCCTCGATACTCGATAGCAGCCCTGCAGAGTCATACAACTAGGAGGTGTGAAGTGATGTGACGGGTCTTGGCTCATCGATCAGTTGATCAAGTCTTCGACGATAAAGCAGGGCAACTAGGACTACAGGGTCAATGGGGTTCACTGCTCCACTTATACTAAGCATTTAATGTACAATAGAGTATAATAGCAATTTCTAAAAAATAGGCTATGCATCAAAGTAGGAGCTATCTACAGTAGTAGCAAAATCTAATGCAAGCATGAGAGATAAAGAATGGGCGATATAGGAATGATCAAGGGGGAATTGCTTGCCTTGTTGCTTTGCTGCAAAAGGTTGGTCATTAGGAGGGTAGTCGTACCCGGCAGCAACGTCAGTGTCGGAGTCTACCGAAGAGAAGAGGGGGAAGAAACAGTAAATAACAGCAAGTCAGCAAGCAGGTGCATCATGATGCATGACATGGAACATGCAGTGCTAGGCATGAGCTAACGCAGTACTACACGTGATGGACAGGTCGGGAAAATATGTGACGATCCTGGGTCTCTGGCTACTACCACACAGACGAAATTGATGGAATAGTTCCATGTTCGCTATGCTAGGGGCATGTGAGAGACGAACGGACAGCGTATCCGGGTTCGTCTCATTTTTGTGATCAACTTTCATGTACAAATTATTTGCATCCAAGTTACGAATGATTTTTACATTAATTTTTAAATTTTTATTATTATTCTGAAATTAAATAGAATTACTGTAAGTGCATCTAGTGCCCCTTAGTGATTTTGGTGGATTGAAGACTTATAGGTTAAGAGACTAATGTGTTTGTGGGTGTACACATGCACTATAAGTCGTTGAGGAGTTTGATTTATTCGAAGAATATTGAACCCTAAAAAGGTATGTCTTCGGGTGAAGACTTTGGTCATTCATTGAAGACTTTGATAGCAAAGAATTTGCTATTCCTCATGAAGACTTTGAAAATGAGGAATTTGGTGTATCGTGAAGAAAATGCTCTCAAGACTTTGAAAATGAGGAATCTGAGATCCCCGAAGACATTTATGCTGAACACTGCACGCCTGATGAGCCAATCTATGGGAAAGAAACCAAAGAGAAGCGTAAAGTCAGGCTTCAGAAAATTGAACGACAATAGGCTAAGGAGTGGAGGGAATACATATATGTCACTCCAAAATATATGAAGAAATTCGCCCTGAAGCCTTCCTGAAAAATACCACCTCTGAGGGATGAACAAACTCCACATCCCTTGATCATGGCAACAATTTAAGACTTTCCTAACGAAAAAGAGAAGTATCTGGTAAAATTGAGAAAAGTTGCCAAACAAGTTGTGAAGACTTTCAATGAGGAATCTGCTACTGCAGCTGCTGCTGCCTCCTCCTCTACTGTTGAGGCCTCTGCCATTGAATCAGTGCCAACGTAGGCCTTGATGAAGAAATCAGGTGTAAATCCCAAGTCCTCAACAACTCCCTCAACAAATGCAAAGTCCTAAGCCAACTCCAAGTGTTGGTGGAAAATCCTAAACCACTGCAAAGTCCTCAACTGCAGCAAAGTCTTTAATACCACTGCAACCCCAGTCAAGTAAGTATCCAACAGGGACCCCAATTCCCTAAGGACCATCTGCCTCTGGCTCTGGACACAATTCTTCAAGTAGAATTGTGAAAAAGGTGACGACTAAGAGAGGAACAAGGCCCAACCCAAACAAAGTCCTCAATGTACCCCCTGCCTTAGAGGAAGATGAAGGAGATGATGAAGAATTGGTTGCTATCATTAGAAACAAGCAAGAAAGAGTTACTACGGCCAAAGGCAGCAGCATTCCCCTCCCACTGGATCCAAAGGTGGTGTTGGACTTCATCGATCTTCGGTACGAAGATCTAAACACACCCATTGATGATTTGAAGCTTCCACCTCGACCTAGTCACATGGTGGCTACCTTCATCAATGTAGAAAAATAGAAAGCCCAGAAAGCAAGACAAGCTGAGAGGGCAAAGGCTCAAAAAGAAAAATTCGTACACAAGAATATTCCGTCCTTGACGCCAGAGAAACTTGCCTTCACTCGGATTGAGATTAAAAACCTCAGTGAGGAGTATACTAGCTACCATGCTCATCAGAAGGGAGCCAAAGTGAGGATCATCAAGGCAACTACTATAGCTGTAGCAGACTACAACAAGAAGGTTGCAGCCCCAACACAACCATCAGTTCCTCAGGCCAGCTACTTTGTCCAACTGCTTGATGACTCTCATGAAAAACCTGCTACTAATGAACCTACCAGGCCTGCTGAAGAACATGCTTTGCCTAAAGAAACTGTTGCTACCGGGACGACTGCATCAGTCGTGACGGAAGAAAATGCTCCATGACCAAAGTCTTCAAAGGTGAAGCATATCACTCTTCCTTCTGCATCAAAAGTGAAGAAAACCAAAGTGACTGAAAAAGAAGCTAAGAAGAGAAAGGCATCAACTGCTTTGGAGTCCTCTGAAGCAAAACGCTTGAGGACTTTGAAAAGTTCCTCAACAGCTCCAAGTGATGCCACACCAACCAGCACTGCACCGTCTTATGTGATTGTGCCCTTTGGTGTCGAGCATGTCATCCCATAAGGGGATGAAGAAATGGAAAACCCTCATTCAATTGCTTCCATAGAGCCGTGCGATGAAGAAATTGAAGCTGACCCTCAACCTTCAATTCCTCTCAAGCCTCATCTCCCCAACCGTAGCAAATAACTGAAATGGGAGATGAAGAAATTGATGAAGATGTGGACATAGGCTGCACAAGGCTTGTCCTCAATGATGACTATCGGGAACAAGCACATCCCAACTGTCCACCGGCAACACCACTTATTCTAAGTCCTAAGTCCCCAATAGTTACTGAAGAAATTCAGACTAGGACTAAAGAAATAAGTTCTCTGATGAAGTCTTTCCTGGTGCAAGAATCAACTGCATTAGCTGAAGACCATGAGAAAGTTGAGGAAACTGGTGCACCAGAAACTGATACATCGGCACAACATATTCCTCTGACTGAAGAACGTGTGGTTAAAGAAACTGCACCTGCACAAAGTGAAGAAACTTATGTTGAACCGCATGTTGCAAATCCTCAGTCAGCAGTAGTTGTGGCTAAGATTCCTCAAGCTTATGAAAATCCTCAACCAAAGCCTTGTCAACCTTACACCAAAAGGCCAATTTTTCAAAAGGAACAATTCTATGATGAACATCGCTTCTTCATTGGTGCAAATCCATATGAAAAACTTCATATCAGGCACAAGAGGTTTTGTACAAGCACGCAAATCAACTACTATGGTGATTTGCTCGTAGACAAGCCATCATCGACATATTCCTCATGGAGATATGGAAGACATTCCATGCTTTACCCCATCTCTGATTGTTCTTCATGATGGAGGGTTACTTCGATTCCGCGCTGACATATGTGATTGAAATGAAGAGCTTATTCTTCAATTCTATGCCACCCTACACATGTATGGTGACCCCAAATACATCAACACTTGGGTCTTGGACTGGATGAACAAAAATACTCATTTTAATGCTCGAGCCACAAAATTGCTTCGAGCTCTGCCGGTTCCAATTGTTGGAAATATTCCCTAGAGGCAATGATAAAATAGTTATTATTATATTTCCTGTTTAAAGATAATCATTTATTTTCCATGCTATAATTGTATTGAATGAAAACATAGATACATGTGTGGATACATAGACAAGACAATGTCCCTAGCAAGCCTCTAGTTGGCTAGCCAGTTGATCAAGGATAGTCAAGGTTTTCTGACTATATGCAAGTGTTGTCACTTGATAACTGGATGACATCATTAGGAGAATCATGTGATAGACTAGACCCAAACTATGAACGTAGCATGTGATCGTGTCATTTTATTGATATTGTTTTTTGCGTGTCAATTATTTATTCCTATGACCATGAGATCATATAACTCAGTGACACCGGAGGCATACCTTGTGTGTAGCAAACGTCGCAATGTAACTGGGTGACTATAAAGGTGCTCTACAGGTATCTCCGAAGGTGTCCGTTGAGTTAGTATGGATCAAGACTGGGATTTGTCACTCCGTGTGACGGAGAGGTATCTCGGGGCCCACTCGGTAATACAACAACACAAACAAGCCTTTCAAGCAATGTGACTTAGTGTAAGTCACGGGATCTTGTATTACGGAACGAGTAAAGAGACTTGCCGGTAACGAGATTGAAATAGGTATGCGGATACCGACGATCGAATCTCGGGCAAGTAACATACCGAAGGACAAAGGGAGTAACAATGATAGCGCCATGTTCTTGTGGCACTGCCGCTTAGGTCATATTGGTGTAAAGCGCATGAAGAAACTCCATTCCGATGGGCTTTTGGAGTCACTTGATTTTGAATCACTTGACACGTGCGAACCATGCCTCATGGGCAAGATGGCTAAGACTCCGTTCTCCGGAACAATGGAGCGTGCAAGTGACTTGTTGGAGATCATACATACCGATGTGTGTGGTCTGATGAGTGTGGAGGCGCGCGACTGATGTCGTTATTTTCTCACATTCACTGACGATTTGAGTAGGTATGGATATATCTACTTGATGAAGCACAAGTCTGAAACATTTGAGAAGTTCAAGCAATTTCAGAGTGAAGTTGAAAATCATCATAACGTCATTTGAGAAGTTCAAGCAATTTCAAAGTCTTCAACCCGCTCATCCGAGGATCGCAAATGAAGTGGAAATTGACAAAATCATCGATGATATCAATGTGCCACGTCCATGCACACGCTCAAAAGCTTCACATTTAATTAACTTTTGTGGGCATTCTTCCTTCGTGTCTATCACAGAACCCTCAAAAGTTGATGAAGCCTTCATGGAACCCGAATGGATTCAAGCTATGCAAGATGAACTTCATCAATTCAAGCTCAACAATGTGTGGGAACTCGTCAAGCGGCCTGATCCTCGCAAGCACAATGTCATTGGTACCAAGTTGATCTACTGAAACAAGCAAGATGAATATGGTTAGGTAATGAGGAACAATGCACGACTTGTAGCACGAGGCTACACCCAGGTTGGAGGAATTAGCTTTGATGAAACTTTTGCACCTGTTGCTAGCCTTGAAGCTATTCGTGTATTGCTTGCTTATGCTCACCATCACAATATGACTCTCTATCAAATGGATGTGAAAAGTGCATTCCTCAATGATAAACTTGAGGAAGAAGTATATGTTTTTCAACCGCCAGGTTTTGAAGACCCAAAGCATCCAGTCAAAGTCTTGAGACTCAACAAGGATTTGTATGGCCTCAAGCAAGCCCCTCGGGCATGGTATGACACATTGAAGGAATTCCTCATGAAGAAAGGTTTCAAACCCGGTTCACTTGATCCTACTATTTTCACAAAATCCTATGGTAATGAATTGTTTGTGTGCCAAATATATGTTGGCGACATTATTTTTGGTTGAACTGACAAACGTTATAGTGATGAATTTGCCTACATGATGAGTGAAGAACATCAAATGTCCATGATGGGGGGAGATGAAATTATTCCTAGGTCTTCAAATTCATCAACAACACAATGACATCTTCATATCTCAGGAGAAATACCTCAAGGATGCCCTAAAGAAATTTGGCATGAATGAATGCGAAGACGTCAAAATTCCAATGCCTACCAATATCCACCTCTGCATTGACAAAAATGGCAAATAATTCAATCATAAGGTATATCGCTCCATGATTGGCTCTTTATTGTACGTATGTGCATATAGGCTAGATATTATGCTTAGTGTTTGCATGTGTGCCCATTTCCAAGCAACACCGAAGGAATCACACCATAAGGCTGTGAAGCATATTCTTTGATATCTAGCTCACACACCAACGTTTGGATTATGGTACCTCAAGGGCTGAAATCTTCATCTTGTTGGACATTCTGATTCTGACTATGCTGGTGACTTTGTGGACCGCAAGTCAACATCAAACACCAACCATTTCCTCGAACGATCCTTAGTATGTTGGTCCTCAAAAAAGCAGAACTGCGTGTCACTTTCCATAGCTGAAGCTGAGTACATTGCTTCTGGTTCCTACTGTGCTCAATTACTGTGGATGAAGCAAACCCTCAAGGACTATGGCATCAATGTGAATAATTATGGATCGTTGGGTGACCGAGTTTGTGAGGGTTTGGAAGTCTGCCCTGAAGACTTACCACGAGTGTTGGGCGAGGACTATGTGTCCTTAGCTCAAGGAGAATATGATAAGGACTGCATGTCCTGGGACTGTGTGTCCTTTGGTTTGAATATCAAGCCGCTCCAAACCAGAGGTACAACTGTCACAACAGTTGGAAACCGGGTCATCAAATCATTGTCTTCGCCGAGTACGTGGTTCTATGTCCTCAACCCTTTCATTTCTTCACTTGTATGTTGGTGAAATTGTTTGTTACTGTTTGAAGAATTTGACTGAATACTTTCTCAATTTCCTCACCCAAATTCTTCACTTCATTTGTTCTTCACCTGCATATCCTGTTCACGCTACTCATACACACATAATGTTTCAATTCATCATGAAGACTATGCCGTCACTGTTTTTCATTTCAGTTTGAGTACTTTTTCCACTGCTAGATGTTCGCTTCTGAGGAATTTCCTTAGGGACAAAAATATAAAAATCGCCTATTCACCCCCTCTAGTCGATATAATGCACTTTCACTTACTTTAATTAAGAAATGCAATTATGATATCAACATGACATCATGCTGACATCATTAGTCAACAGTGTTAGTTGACTGGTCAAACTCACCAATGAGTCCCACATGCCATTCACTTCTAATTAATTAATTTAATTAATTAAAAATAGGTTTAATTAACATAATTAATTATTCCAATTAATTGGGCATATTAAACAGAGGTTAACTAATTAATTAATTACATTATTATTTGTATATCTTATATTATTCTTTTTTGAATGTTTTAAGGGGTGGGCCCCAATTGTCATAGGTTGGGCTAATGGGGTGAGTGGGGGGTTAATCCCCACTAACCCAAAATGATAAGGGGTCAGCCGGGGCCGAGGCCAGCTAGGGCTGAGGCGAGCGCGACGGCGGCCAGCGGCAGCGACATCAGGGAGCAGTGGCGGCCCGAGTAGGCGGAGGCAAGCACGAGCGCCGCGGCGGCCGCGAGGCGAGGGGGTGAGCACGGCAGGGTGCGCGCGCGAGACATGGTGATGCAGGAGCTACGACTAGGTGGTGTGCACGCGCGGGGCGGCACGGGGGAGGGGCGATAGTCATTGTGGTAGGAGGGCGCAGTGGCATCGAGGGGGTGATATCCCACAAGTGTAGGGATCGTTTGTAGCATTTTTCAATAAGTGTCGAACCCAACGAGGAGCTAAAGATAGAACAAATATTCCCTCAAGTTCTATTGACCATCGATACAACTCTATGCACACTTGACATTTGCTTTATCTAAAACAAGAATAAAACTAGAAGTACTTTGCAAGAAAACGAAAAGTAATTAAATAAAAGTTAGGGGTTGTTTAACACAAGAGAAATATCATCCATGGGTGATTGAATATAACATGATAGATACTTATCATGTGCAATGAGGGAGAGGCATACGCTAACACACTTTCCTTATTTCAATCATATGCACTTATGATTGGACCTCTAGAAAGCATGCTCAACTACTAGATTCATTAAGGTAAACCCAACCATAGCATTAAACATCAAGTCCTCTTTACTCCCATACACGCACAACTTTTTTACTCGGGTGTAAGTTTCTGTCACTCTCGCCACCCACTATAAGCGAATCGTGAACATATTGCAACCCTCTAGTGTGTCTCCTTCACGTGTGCGCCACATAGAAGGCACCTTAGGACAACACCATATCAACATACAACTCATATCAATAACATCATATCACAATTAACCCGTAGGACAAAATGGATCTACTCAAACATCATATGATAGCCACATATCATTGGGAAATAGTATGTAGTGTTGAGCACCATGTTTAAGTAGAGAGTTACAGCGAGAAAAGGGGTGTTACACCACTACATAGAGGGGGGAGAGTTGGTGTTGACTGCGACAAGATTGTTGATGTAGATCATTGTCACGCTTCTTGCCCGAGAGGCACTATGGTGCCACCGGGAGAGAGGGCGGGGAGAGCCCCCTCCTCCTTATTCCTTGGCCTCCCCCTAGATGGGAGGAGAGTTCCCTCTCTGGTCCATGGCCTCCATGGCGACGGAGGGGCGGGAGCCCCTCCGAGATTGGATCTCCCTCTTTCTTCTCTTCCGTTTTGTGCTCTTGTTTTTTTGGCCCTTCACTGTTTCTCAATTTCAGAAAGATCCATAACTCCGATCGGGCCGAAATTTTGAGGGGCTTTTTATCCATAAATTAGCTTTCTTGCGCCCGAAGAAGAGCCCCAACCGACTAATGAGGTGGCCACTAGGTACCACCCTGTGTCAGGGGGTATGGGTTGTGCCCTGGTACCTAGTGGAGGCCGCGGGCCTCCGTTTGCATTGATCCCACCTCCCGAAAATCACATATATTCCAAAACAATTCTCCATAAATTTTTATCGCATTTGGACTTCGTTTGATATGGATATAGGTGAAACAAAAACATGCAACAAACATGAACTCACACTTGGCACTGGATCAATATGTTAGTCCAATAAATCATATGAAATGTTGCCAAAAGTATGTGAAAGTTGTATAATATTGGCATGGAACAATAAAAAATATAGATACAACGCAGACGTATCAGCATCCCTGTAACGCCCCAGACACACCCGCCGACGGTCGTTACTCCTGGCGGGATCTAGACTGCCCCCACATATCAATACTAGTCTTTTCTGCGCACTTTGTCCTCACTCATGCGCACCCGGGACCAACTTCTCGGTCGGTCACCCATTCTAGAACAACTCCAAGCCGAGCACGCTTAACACCCATCCTAGAACTACTCCAAGCCGAGCACGCTTAACTTGGGAGTTCTGTTCGGATGGGCTTCCGGAAAAGAAGGAATTCCTTATTGATATGAGTAGTCTATCATCCCTAATAAGCCAGGCTATCACATACACCACCACTCAGAGGAACCGACGTCCTCGTCGGGCCACAGGAGCGTTCCCTCTTTGTACAAACGTCTGTGCATCCAGTCCAGTACATGTACCATGCCGTGTGCCACGACGGGTCACAAACATCATGAACAACATGACCGCACACGTGTCCGCAAACATCCGTGTAACTGCGAGGGTTGGCTCTGATACCAAACTTGTAACACCCCGGACACACCCGCCGACGGTCGTTACTCCTGGCGGGATCTAGACTGCCCCCACATATCAATACTAGTCTTTTCTGCGCACTTTGTCCTCACTCATGCGCACCCGGGACCAACTTTCCGGTCGGTCACCCATCCTAGAACTACTCCAAGTTAAGCGTGTTCCGGTCGGTCACCCATCCTAGAACTACTCCAAGTCGAGCACGCTTAACTTGGGAGTTCTGTTCGAATGGGCTTCCGGAAAAGATGGAATTCCTTATTGATATGAGTAGTCTATCATCCCTAATAAGCCAGGCTATCACAATCCCCAAGATTAATTCCCGCTCATCCTCGAGTAGGTAAATGATAAAAAAGGTAAATTTTTATGTGGAATGCTACCTAGCATAATCTTGATCATATATCTAATCATGGCATGAATATTAAGATACAAGTGATTCAAGGCAATAGTCTATCATTTGACAAGAAAACCATACTCATGTTTACTAGCAAACAATCATGTCCTCTCAAAATAACAATGCTTGAAGAATGCTATCCCTACAAAATCATATAGCTTGTCATGCTTGGTCTTCCTAGCATAAGGCATAAATCATGAGCACCATCATGTCAAATCAAGCAATTGGATCATACTTTTTAACGCTCTTCATCCCTTTATTACTCACTCAATACATGAGCGTGAACCATGGATATAACATAAGGGTGGAACAGAATATGCTGGTAGGTTTCAAAGGGGTAAAAGTGAAGAAGAAAGTCCCGCATCAACTCGACGTATCAACGGGCTATGGAGATGCCCATCAATAGATATCAATGCGAGGAATGGGGATTGCCATGCAATGGATGCAATAGAGCTATAAGTGTATGAAATCTTGACTAAAGCTTGGTGGATGTGCATCCAACTTGCTTGCTCATGAAGACCTCAGGCATTTGAGGAAGTCCATCATCGGAATATACAAGCCAAGTTCTATAATGAAAAATTCCCACTAGCATATGGATGTGACAAAACAAGAGACTCTCTATATGAAGAACATGGTGCTACTTTGAAGCACAAGTGTGGAATTAGCATGCCCCTTCTCTCTTTCTCTCATTTTTTATTTTCTTTTTATTTCTTTCTCTTTTTTCTTTTTTCTTTCTTTTTTCCTTTTCCTTTTTTCTTGTGGTGGTCTCATTTGGCCTCCCTCGTTTTTCATTTTTTGTCTACAGTCTCATCCCGACTTGTGGGGGAATCATTGTATCCATCATCCTTTCCTCAGTGGGACAATGCTCTAATAATGATGATCATCACACTTTTATTTACTTACAACTCGATATGAAAAACTGATAGGATGGTTTGACTCTATATGAATGCCTCTAGCAGTGTACCAGGATGTGTAATGATCTAGCGTAGCAAAAGATATCAAAAAACAAACAAAACATGGAAATATCATGCTAGCTATCTTACGATCATGCAAAGTAATATGACAATGAAAGCTCAAGTCATCAAAACGGATCCGGTGGAAGTTGCATGGCAATATATCTCGGAATGGCTATAGAAATGCCATAATAGGTAGGTATGGTGGATGTTTTGAGGAAGATATAATGAGGCTTATGTGCAACAGAGCATAACATATCATGGTGTTTGGATGCACCAGCGAAAGTTGCCCCGATCCTCAAGGTGAGAATGGGCAATGCACGGTACCGAAGAGGCTAGCAAATATGTGGAGGTGAGAGTGCGTATATTCCATGGACTCACATTAGTCATAAAGAACTCATATACTTATTGCAAGATTTTATTTGCTCTCTCGAAGCAAAGCACTACCCGCATGCCCCGAGGGATAAGGTTGGGAGGAATTAACCATCACGCGACTTCGGTTATAGCAACACAAAGTATTTGAATCAAGGATAAATTATGCTCCAACTTCATCGCATAACCAGAGGCTATATGTGCATGCTTCGGGAATCACAAACCTTAATATCAATATTCTTAATTCACAATCATTTACTAGTGCACCCACATATTACTATCTTAATTTCGCAAAACTGTTGCAGGGAATCAAACATATCATACTCAGTGATCTACAAGTTTTATGTACGATTTTAGTGTACGATTTTATGACTAACCATGTAAATGACTAATTTCTTTTGATCTCTAAATAGGTATAAGTGAAGCATGGGAGTTTAACTCTTTCTACAAAATGCCACACTCTAATAATTATAAGTGAAGCAAAAGAGCATTCTTCAAATAACGGTCTTCTATGTGAGGAGAAACGGCAATCCAAACTTCAAATGATATAAGTAAAGCACACGAAGCATTCTATAAAGCCATACCTAAAATATATAAGTGAAGTGCAATTAGCATTGTATAAATCAACAATGGACTATCTCATACCAGCATGGTGCATAAAATAAAAGTGAAAACTAAACACAAAGACACTCCAAAATTTACGCATATCACGTGAAGGAAACGAAGACAAAAACATACCGATACTTGTTGAAGAAAGATGGGATGCCTTCCGGGGCATCCCCAAGCTTAGAAGCTTGAGACTCCTTGGATATTTACTTAGGGTGCCTTGGGAATCCCCAAGCTTGAACTCTTTCCTTTCCTCCTTCTCCTCATATCGAGACCTTCTCGAACTCCGAACACTTCATCCAGACAAAACTTAACAGAAAATTTGTGAGATCCGTTAGTATAATAATACAAATTACTACCTTAAGTACCGTTGAAAACCCATTCATATGTTATTTTTGCATTATATCTACTGTCATAAATTCTCCATGGCTTATACCAACGATACGATCGATAGTTTAATCAAAACGAGCAAAACAACGAATCAAAAACAGAATCTGTCAAAAACAGGGCAGTCTGTAGTAATCTGAACATTGACCGTACTTCTGTAACTCGAAAAATTATGAAAAATAAGTAAGAAATAAAATTTTTGTATAGTATAACTGTGTAAAAATTTCTGAAAGTTTCGACGTTCCACTAAAAAAATGTAAATTCACGCACTACAACCAAAGTTTCTGTTTTTGCACCGCACATACCAACAAGCAATCTAATCATACTAAAGGCAAATCTTGGCACATTATTTTTATAATACAATGGATTTATACAAGGGTATAATTATTTTTTTGAGAAACTCATGAAAAATTCTACATTGTTTTCATGAGCATGAACACAAGTGTTCAAGGTCGACTCTCACTTCTCCAATGCATAACCTTCTAATCGCTTCTCTTTTTGAAAAAGTTTTAAGTTCCCCTCTATATTGTTTTTTTAACTTTTTAAATTTTTTTTACTCAACATAAATAAATGACTCTTTAAAACTTTTGGGTTGTCTCCCTGGCAGCGCTTTCTTTAAAGTCATTAAGCTAGGCATAAAGTGCTCAAGTAATGGATCCACCCGGATCCCAAGGTATATCAAAGCCAATTTTAATTAACAATGGTTTGTAATTTACTAGTGAGAACAAAGCAACATATATCATGCAATTACAAAGTATAAATCTTTTCCTATGCATCGGTGTGTCATAAAAGAACAATTCATGCACATCAAGTAAAGGTAAATACATAGCGTAAGGAGTTTCTTGCAATTTTATCGTGTTGGAAACATAAAGAGGTGGAGATATAGTTCCTCTCTCATAATAATTACAAGTAGGAGAAGCAAACACACTCATATTATATCCATCAAAATGATCATGTGTAATGGTAAAACGCAACCCATCAATATAATCCTTAATAAGAGCAAAGTTCTTTGAAATAGTGTAGTTGGGAGAATTCAAGAAGATAATAGGACTATCATGTGTGGGTGCAATAGCAACAACTTCATTTGTAACATAAGGAACTATAGCAAGTTCATATTCACAGGCATAATTCATATTGGCATCTTGTCCACAAGCATATCAAGCATCAATTTCATCAAAAAGGGACATTTCAAAAGAATCAATGGGATCATAGTAGTTAACATAGCATTCATCCTTCGGTAAGTGATACGTCTCCATCGTATCTACTTTTCCAAACTCTTTTGCCCTTGTTTTGGACTCTAATTTGCATGATTTGAATGGAACTTGTTGGGGATATTATCTGTTGATAACCCGCCCTAGTTGGGCCGGGTCACCAAAGCTGGCGACTCATCTAAAATGTAGTTTGGGCCTTGGTCTGGTAAAGCCAAG
Source organism: Hordeum vulgare subsp. vulgare (assembly GCF_904849725.1). Classification (NCBI taxonomy): domain Eukaryota; kingdom Viridiplantae; phylum Streptophyta; class Magnoliopsida; order Poales; family Poaceae; genus Hordeum; species Hordeum vulgare. The sequence continues at coordinate 104,686,092 of NC_058524.1, read as the reverse complement.
AGTGGTATGGCGGTTTATGACCTTCGGAAGGAGTCCATAATAAAGACGGTCTCCAAGCCTCGGAAGGGCGGCGACTTAGAGATCGCAAAAGTCACGATTTGTGTAAAGGAAAGGACCCTTGTAAACCTTAAGGACTCGACCTATATATAAAGGCGAGTCCCAGGGGAGAAGAGGGGAGGTTAGAAATCATCGAGTACTAGGTCTGGCGAGTTACGCCCTCCTTGTAATCGAAACTCCATCAATACAACTCAAAGTAGGACGTAGGCCTTTACCTCCTCATGAGGGGCCGAACCTGGGTAAATCACCGTCTCACTCCTGTTCAACCCCTTTGAGTCGCCACCAAAGTGCGATGGCTCCAGTACTAAGTCCTTTCACGAGGACATCTGCCGTGAAAAAACCACGACAGTTGGCGCCCACCGTGGGGCCTGCGCACGGTGGAGTTGAGTTCTCAAAGGGAGCCCTACCAGGGTTTGGGAGCTACGCGACAGGGCTCATGACCGGGAGACGATGTGGGAAGTACTACATCAACAACCTGAAGTGGGGGCCCGAGGCGGATTCGATCGAATCTGGTTAGACGGTCCCCTTCGGCAAGATCAACGTCTTCATCGGCATGATTGGATCATCCGTGCCTGAGCCGGACGTCTCCACCGACATCGTCGAGCCGGCCTGGTACGTCCGCCCAGTAACGGCGCCAAATCTGACTCGCCCGGTCTTTGTTGGGTTCAGGGATCGGAGGAACCAGAACACTCAGCGACCCAGGAAACCACACCAATCAACACTGATGACGAATCATCCATGGGTGATTCAGATTCAATCCGGTCTCTACATGGGGATTGTCTTGGGGGCTTATCCTGGCCTTGGACCCCGAAGTCCTTGACCGAACCCGCCGTCAGATCGCCATTTACATGGCTGGGGCGACTCAACCCTCGCCAAACCCGGCAGGCGGGCATGGAACTGGCGAGACGTCTAGAAGCCCGGCCGCTGTCTTGGTGGAATTAGCAGCCGAAATTACAAGGCTTATGGCAACCCCCATCACACCGGAAAACCAGGAGGCAGTAAACACGGAGCTGGCAAAACTAAGAGAAGCAGTGGCAAATCCTCATCGGGACGCCGAGGTGGAGTCCGCTAGGATCGAGACCCGGCAAGCTCAAATTACCGTCGAGATAACTCGCTTAAATACTGACAATAGGCGACACCAGCACGCATGTGACGCCGTCCATCAGCGGAGGCATCAGGGTCGCCTGCCCCCTGATCTCAACCCAACCCGCCTGTTCGATACTTCGTGAACTCCCGGGGTGGGAGCCGCCCCAGTGGGAGGACCGGGCCAACCGCCTAACCCGCCGGTTCAACCAATTGTGGATCGCATGCCCCGATTCCGGACACCTCAAGGTCACTTTTCCAACCCAGTGGACAACGTCCTTGCTGCAACCCTCCATTTGGAATCCCTTCCGATTCACGGCAATACCCCTGCCGAGATAGAAGCAAGGAACACCATTGAGATGTTGAAGACGACAGTGGTTCAAAACGCCCAGTTCTCACACAGCCTAGATAGGCTGCATTCCACTCCCCAGGCGAGTCACACCAGGAGTCGGCCAGAGGACCACCCCGCTGTAAACAGCGGACCACGACTCATCCCCTAGGACAACCCGCCTGATCATCAAAACCCGCCGGGCCGGGGTCTCCCGGACATCCAAGTCGCCCCAGCCCCTCTCGTCGAGAGCGGCGGACGAGTGGTGGTGCCGTGCTTGGCCCCCGCCCTTCGCAACGAACGAATGCCCAAGGATTTTATAGGGCCAAGGAAGGTGCCTAACTACACCCCGGACCTTGAGGCGGCGTCGTGGGTCGAGAGTTATGAGATCGTCATGGACATGCTCGACGTAAACGAAGCAGTTTGCGCCAGGTACTTCACGATGATGCTCGAAGGGACAACGCGTACTTGGTTAAAAAACTTACCCCCCAACTCCATCCAGACCTGGGCTGAATTGAAAGAACGCTTCATCAAAAACTTCCGAGGAACCTGCAAGCGTGCAATGACAATTGTCGATCTGCAGCACTGCGTTCAGCGCCCCGATGAGTCGGCCCACCACTGGTCACGGCGGGTCGAGGAAATTATTCATTCATCAGACGATATTACGGTGGCTCAGGCTGTGTTGATTCTCGAGCAGAATTGCCACTACGAACCCCTCATACAGATGTTGGGGCGACTCAAGCGAAAGGTCCAAGACATGGGGGAGCTAATGGACACCCTCACTAGATACGCTGAAGTGGACGACACCAAAGATCCCGGTGAGGACGGTAAAGCTAACTCGCCAAAGAAGGGCGAGTCATCCAAAAATCATGCCAGGTTCCAAGGACGTAACCGCCACAATCAGGGAGCCAATGGCAAGAGAAGGCAGCAGGAGGAATCTTCGAATTTAGTCGCCAATACCAACACCAACAATGGCAACCAACGCTAGAAGAAAAACAGGGGATACAGTGGTAAAAAGCCGCATAACTATGAAGAGTTACTCAAGGGCCCTTGTCCGCACCATGCCATGGCAGACGGACCGGCGACTCATTCCTGGGAGAACTGTTTTGTGATGTGGGAGTTTCGGGCGGAGGCGATCAGAAAAGGGCAAAATGGTGACCCGGACCAACGGCACGAGCAGTTTGCTGCACCCAACCAACGCCAGAACCCCTTTGGCGGTTTTCCCGAGCCGGGGGCTTCGGGAGCTCGCAGCCAAGTAGCGGCCAGTATCCAGTGCATCACCAGCGGCGGTATAACCCGCCTGGAGCTTTTCAGCAACCGCCCCCACAGGGGGCTTCGCAGGGCCAGGATAATAAAGACGGCTTTCGCAACAACCCCAAACAGTTAAGCAATGGGCAGTACCACGTTTTCACCACCAATGCTTGCATGCGTGATAAGAAGGTGAGTCACCGGGCATACAGTGTGTCTAAGCCGGCACTCCCCAGGTACCTCCACTGGTCCGAGCAGACCATATCATGGAGTAGGGAGGATCATCCGCCAAGAGTTGACAATGCTGGCGACTTAGCATTGGTTGTAGCTCCCCAAGTTGGGGGGTATACCCTGTCAAAGGTGCTAATGGATGGTGGCAACAGCATTAACATTCTGTATTTTGACACTTCCAAAAGGATGAACCTATTGGAGAAGGATTTGATGCCTTCAACTACGGTATTCCATGGAATCGTCCCGGGCAAGTCGGCATACCCCATAGGCCGAGTCAGACTCACAGTTGCATTTGGAACAGCATATAACTACAGGAGTGAGTTGCTGATGTTTGAGGTGGTCAAATTGAAAAGCCCCTACCATGCGCTGTTTGGGCGACCGGCTTACGCCCAGTTCATGGCTCGCCCATGCTATGTTTACCTTAAACTCAAGATGCCTGGTCCTAAGGGACCCATCACGGTGGACGGTGATAGAAGAATTGCAAAGGAATGTGAAGAAGGGGACGCGGCTTATGCAAAAGTCGCCTGCGCTGTAGAAGAGCTCAAGTATCATCGGGCCAATGTTGATCCGGCTGACATGACACCCTTAAAAAAGCCAACAACAGATGCTGAGCCGCCCCTCAAGTTCAAACCAACGGATGACACTAAAACAGTTGATTTCGTTCCGGGCGATTCATCCAAGCAGTTCACCATTGGGACGGGTCTGGATCCCAAATAGGAAAGCGCGCTCATCGAATTCATCCGTGAGAATCGGGACATCTTCGCATGGAAACCTTCTGACATGCCTGGTGTGCCGAGAGAATTCGCTGAGCAGCATCTTAATGTTGACCCAAAAGCAAAACCTATCCAACAGTATCTTCGCAGGTTTAACGAGGAACGGCGCAAGGCAATCGGGGAAGAGGTTGCCCGTCTCTTAGCCGTCGGATTCATCGTGGAAGTTTTCCACCCCAAATGGTTGGCTAACCCGGTCTAGGTACTCAAAAAGAATGGTACTTTCCGTATGTGCATTGATTACACCGACCTCAACAGAGCTTGTCCAAAAGATCCTTTCGCTCTTCCCCGCATCGACCAGATTATTGACTCGGTGGCGGGATGCGAACGTTTGTGCTTTTTGGACGCCTACTCCGGATATCACCAAATCAAGATGGCCATGGAGGATCAAGAGAAAATAGCTTTTATAACCCCGTTTGGGGCTTTTTGCTATGTATCCATGCCGTTTGGGCTCAAGAGTGCAGGGGCGACTTATCAGCGCTGCATCCAGAATTGCCTCCGCAGCCAAATCGGACGCAACGTCCACGCCTATGTCGATGACATTGTGATTAAGACCCGCCAGGGGGAGACGCTGATGGAGGATCTCAAGGAAACTTTCAATAACCTGCGGGTGTATCAGATGAAGCTGAATCCCACCAAGTGTGTTTTTGGTGTTCCTGCAGGGAAATTGCTGGGCTTCCTGGTGTCTGAGCGTGGCATTGAAGCTAACCCGGACAAAATCAAAGCAGTCACGTCCCTTGGAAAACCGGCAAATGTTAATCAAGTCCAACGGATGGCGGGCCGCATTGCGGCTTTAAGTCGCTTCGTAAGCCACCTGGGAGAAAAGGCGATTCCCCTTTATCAATTACTAAAGAAATCTGACCATTTTGTTTGGACAGATGAGGCAGATGAAGCTTTCGAAGCCTTGAAACGGCAACTGGTCAACCCGCCGGTCTTGGACGCCCCGACTGAGAAAGAACCCATGCTTTTGTATATTGCGACAAACTCTAAAGCAGTAAGTGTGGCGGTGGTCGTTGAAAGGAAGGAGGAAGGGAAGGAATACCCAGTGCAGCGCCCGGTGTATTTTGTCAGCGAAGTGCTAACTCTTTCCAAGCAACGGTACCCACATTGGCAGAAGTTAGTGTATGGGGTGTTTATGGCGAGTCGGAAGCTTAAGCATTATTTTCAAGAGCATCCCATCACGGTGGTTAGTTCCGCCCCCCTCGGGGACATCATCCAGAATCGGGAGGCAACAGGGCGGATTGCCAAGTGGGCGATTGAACTTGGGCCGCATCACGTGCGATATACCCCTCACACAGCCATCAAATCTCAAGCTTTAGTTGATTTCATCAATGATTGGACGGAGTTGCACGCCCCGGAAGATAGGCCTGATCTTACATACTGGACTATTTATTTTGATGGATCCAGACAGCTGGAAGGCTCGGGGGCTGGTGTGGTACTGGTGTCCCCTCAAGGAGATAAATTCTGTTATGTCCTCCGGCTCATGTTTCCGTGCACTAACAATGCTGCGGAATATGAAGCTTTTCTTCACGGCTTGCGACTCGCCAAGGAGATGAACCTTACGCGGGTTAGATGTTTTGGCGATTCTGATCTGGTGGTGCAGCAAGTTTCAGGCACTTGGGATTCTCGAGACCCCGTGATGTCGTCTTACAGAAGAGCTGTGTCCGATGTGGCGGGTTATTTCCATGGCTATCAGGTTGATCACATTGACCGGTGCTTTAACGAGGCAACTGACGCCCTTTCACGTCTTGGTTCCCAGCGAAAGCCGGTTCCCCCAATGTTTTTCTGGATATTTTGCATAATCCCTCCGTAAGTTTGCCGTCAGAGGAGGAGTTGGCGATACCAGATCCTGAGTCTCAATTCGTGGCGGCTCTCCACGTCACGCCGGATTGGGTTCTTCCCTATCTGGCCTATCTCGCCCGGGGCGAGTTACCAACAGACGAGGTTTTGGCCCGCCAAATTGTTTGACGAAGCAAATCCATGGTGATCATCAATGGCGAATTATATAAGCGGAGTGCCTCTAGGGTTTTTCAACGATGTGTTTCCTCCGAAGAAGGATGCATAATCCTAAATGATATTCATTCCGGTGATTGTGGGCATCACGCCGGGTCACGCTCTTTGGTTTCAAAGGCATTCCGTCATGGTTTCTTTTGGTTGACGGCTCATGCAGATGCAGAAGAGATAGTTTGTCGATGCGAGGGATGCCAGCATTATGGACGACAAGCTCATGTGCCGGCTCAAGAACTAAGAATGATTCCCATCACTTGGCCTTTCGCGGTATGGGGGTTAGACATGGTTGGCCCCTTTAAAATGTCATCTAACAAGAAAACCCATTTGCTGGTGGCGGTTGATAAGTTCACCAAGTGGGTCGAGGCAGAGCCTGTTGGAGCTTGTGATGCGGAGACGGCGGTCAAATTCTTGAAAAAGCTGCTCTTCCGGTTCGATTTCCACACAGTATCATTATTGATAATGGAACTAATTTGTCTCAAGGGGCGATGCAGGAGTTTTGCCGTCGAGAGCATATCCGGTTATATGTTTCTGCGGCCGCTCACCCGCAGTCTAATGGGCAGGCGGAACGGGCGAATCAGAAAGTTTTACGGGGAATCAAGCCCCGGCTCATGGTTCCTTTGGAAAAAACCCCGGGATGTTGGGTTGAGGAGTTGCCTTCAGTGTTATGGAGCATCCGGACCACCCCGAACCGGTCCACAGGTTTTAACCCTTTCTTTCTGGTCTATGGGGCAGAAGTTGTTCTTCCCACTGACATGAGGCATGACTTGCCCAGAGTCGCCGCTTATGTGGAACAGGACAACGAGCTGGCGCGTCAAGACTCTTTGGACGCCTTAGAGGAGGCGCGTGACTTGGCTGCGGCTCGATCGACCATTTATCAGCAGGATTTACGGCGTTATCACAACCGCCGGGTCAAGAGCCAAACATTTCAGGAAGGCGACTTAGTGCTTCGGCTGATATAGGATCGTGCTGGCATGCATAAGCTATCACCACCATGGGAAGGACCGTTCGTCGTCAGCAAAAATCTTCACAACGGCTCTTATTATCTAGTGGATCTCCGGCCTGACCGGCCAACCACGGAGGCTGAGTCGACTCGCCCCTGGAATATTGCCCACTTGCGGCCTTACTACACTTGAGCTTTTAAGCTCTCCATTTTGTAAGTTTTTTAGTCCTTATTATAAAGCAATAAAATTAAAACGCCTCCCGACTTGGGGGCTTCCTCTTATTGAGATCAGTTTTATTATCCATTTGGCCTATGAAATTGTTATGTTGGGTGGCGCTTGAGCTTTTTGACTCGCCCTATCCTGTTGCGACCTTAGGAGCCGACGAAATCATTATCTTGGGTGGCGCTTGAGCTTTTTGACTCGCCCTATCCTGTCGCGACCTTATGAGCCGACGAAATCATTATCTTGGGTGGCGCTTGAGCTTTTTGACTCGCCCTATCCTGTCGCGACCTTATGAGCTGACGAAATCATTACCTTGGGTGGCGCTTGAGCTTTTTGACTCGCCCTATCCTGTCGCGACCTTATGACCCAACGAAATCATTCTTGGGTGGAGCTTGAGCTTTTTGACTCGCCCTATCCTGTCGCGACCTTATGAGCCGACGAAATCATTATCTTGGGTGGCGCTTGAGCTTTTTGACTCGCCCTATCCTGTCGCGACCTTATGAGCCGACGAAACTGCTATTTTGGGTGGCGCTTGAGCTTTTTTGACTCGCCCTATCCTGTCGCGACCTTATGAGCCGACAAAATTACTATTTTTTACCTTCCCGGCACTGCCGCAAGGTTTTTCAGACTTTTTTTCTGATTTGCCTCAAAATATTTTGGGGCGACTGCTATTTGTTATCACTTATTATTCATTGAGATGGTTTCACATATGTTTTTCAAAGCTTAGAACAGGTTGATGATCGAAATCACTCTATCCATGGCGGATTAAGCATCATAAAAAAGCCTCAAACGGCGGATCAAGTATTTCAAATCGCCTTAAGGGCGACATAAGGATTTTTTGAAGGTATCACAAAAGCAGTGTCGATTCCTAAAGGAGACCTATTACATGGCTCTCATGGCCAATTCAATGAAATTTTATTCTGCTGACGCTCTTGGATCAGCCTGCTACGAGTTTTGACCAACCTCAATCTGCAAGTCGCCCAGTACCCAGTTACACTGGGACAGAGCGGCAAATTCATCTTCATCAGTCAGGATTGATGAGAGATCCGCATCCAAGTCAAAAGGATTCCTGGGTCGGCGCGGAGTTAAGCTGGTCGTCACAAAGGTTGGCGGGTTGACCTTCTTGTTCTTATTGTCATAGGCGGCCTGGTATTTTGATAAGTCCAGGATTGCAGCAAGCTGAGTCGCCGCCAGACGGGAGTCCTTGACAACACGCTGGTAGTCCTCTTCGACGAATTCTGACCCATCATCCTTGAGTTGAGGAAAGCCCGCCGCTACTTCTTCTGGGTTGATCTCTGGAGCATATGCTAAGCATCGACTCAGCGTAGTCAGCACTCCTTTCCGGGCGGCTGACCGAGTTAACTCGCCAATCTGGGGAGGAAGCGTGGATAGGCAACCAAGCATCTTCTTTATTGATGTTATAGGCTCCTTGGCGCCCATAACCGCTTTCAGAGTCAGCACACTGCCGGTATATAGCTGCTCTGTCAGCATGTAAATCGCCTTCAGCGTCAGGACGCAATCATCTTGAAGTTTGGCGGCTCTCGGACCTGTATAAGGGGTAATGATAGTCAGCGACTCAGATAAGAGGTATTTGTTTACAAAGGTCAAGAGTTAGTTATTTACCAAAGACGGCTTGTGCCATGTTTGAGATATGACGTTTAAAGCGAGACAGTTCTTGTTGCACAGTATCCAATTTGGCCTCAGCTTTCTCTGCTCGCTTTGTTAAAACATCTTGGTCAGCTTGAGCCCTTTTTAAGTCGGCTTTTAGCTTTTCCATCTCAGCTAGGACCAGTCGATACTTCTCCTCCGATTTGGCTCGGGCATCTTGCTGATCAGATAAGCTCTTCTTCAAGTCGCCAAGTGTTAATTCAGTCTGGATAAGAGATTCCTATTGAAGCATATGATTAAGGGGCAAGTCTCAGAACTATTGCAAGCAATATCCCTGACACTTGGGGGCTAATGTATAATTTTCGGACAAAATTATACAGCATCAAGACCCGGTTCATCTTTTTGCAGATGACCCGGCCCTTGGGGGTTACTGGTCGAAAGTTTTGAAGTCATCAAGACCCGGCTCATCTTTTATTGATGACCCGGCCCTTGGGGGTTACTGGTCGAAAGTTTTTAAATCATCAAGACCTGACTCATCTTTTTACTGATGACCCGACCCTTGGGGGTTAATGGGGATAATATAGTATACAACAAAATTTACCTCATGTTTGTTTTTCAGCATCCGAAGCAGGCTTTTCTCCATCTCATAACTCGCCTCTAGGCGACTTGCAAAACCAGAGCAAAGTTCTTTGAATTCCAAATGTTCATATTGAGAGAGCTTGGCCTTGGAAAGTTCATACTCGGGAACAGTTTGAGATGATGATGATACATGCTTCGATATAACCGCTATGGCCGGTTTAGAGAAGCTAGTACCAGTAATAATAACATCGTCCAGGTCTTCTGCTGTTGTCAATGGACTTGGCGGCTTGGGGGCATCCATTGTTTCCTTGGGAGAGCTAGGGAGATCCACTTGTTTTTAGGTTTGTCTTGGTTCGGGTTATCTTGGATCGGTGCTGATTTCTAGCCAGTCTTTCTTTTCTTCGCCTGTGCCCTGAAAGGAGAAGGGGTTGCGTTTAAAGGACTGCAAACTTATCACCATCAGATTCAAAGTAAAAATTATCAAAAGACTTACCCAGGGACACGGATCATTGGCGGAAGTGCCGACATTACTGAGCCGCCAGATGTAGGAGGAGAACTCTGCAATAATTGTACATCGAAGATATGAGCAGGTTACAAATGCGATCCAAAAAGACATGAAGAAGTGTTGTTAAAAGATACCTCATTTGGCCTTTTCTTGTTCCTTGTTGGTAAACCGGACACCAGATCGCCGGAATGACTTCAGGTCTTCTGATTTGAAGTGTGTTGTGCTTTCTTCAGAAGAAAATTTGGGTCGAAACAAGCATTTGGGTGTGAGAAGGGAACTTTCCCACAAATTCGCCTGGCCGGCTTAGGTGGAGAAGGATATGAATCGGAGGAAACAGAAATTACCTCTACGGAATCCTCCTGGCTTTCGTTGTCTTCATTCTATTCAAGAGATGCAGAGGTATAAATACAAAGTTATCAGTAATGAATGGCGAGTTAAGAAAGGATAGGATTTTACCTCCGAAGGTGCGTCGCCGACTTGGGATTCATCGGCCTCATATGGTTCAGTCACAGCAGCTTTTCCCTTGCCCTTGGATTTCTTCTTTGGAGGCGGCCTAGCTTGCTTCATGGCTGACTTTTTTGGCCTCTTGGACCAAAATTTATCACCTTTCTGAAATGGCATATTTTCTAAGAAGCCATAGTTCAAATGAGACATAAAAAGTAAAAGACAAAAGGTGGGTTAAAGTTGTTACCTTGGGTGCCGGGTTAATTTTGCAGAAAGGTTTGAGACCTATTTGGCCGCATTTTCCCGCGGGCTCGCCGGTCAGCTTCTTGATAATGGTGACAATATCACTTTCCGTAAGAGCCGTGTGGAAGTAGCATTGAGGATGATCTAGAGTGCCGTCGAATTCACACATTAACCCATCCCGGCAACTTAAAGGGAGGATGCGCCATTCGACCCAGCAGCGGATCAAATCAACTCCAGTAAGGCCGTTGTTTGTCAAAGATCTTAACTCGGACAATACTGGGATGAAATCTGACTCCTCCTCTTCGGTGAGCTTGTCCGAGAGCTTGAAATTCGTTGGAAGGCGATCTTCCCTATAACCCAGAAGTTTGTTTTCACCTACATGCGAGGTTTCTTGACAATAAAACCAAGACTCGCCCTAGCCTTTTGTTGGAATTATGCCCTAGAGGCAATAATAAATATAGTTATTATTATAATTCCTGTATCAAGATAATCGTTTGTTATCCATGCTATAATTGTATTGAATGAAGACTTATATACATGTGTGGATACATAAACAAAACACCGTCCCTAGCAAGCCTCTAGATGGCTAGCCAGTTGATCAAAGATAGTCAGTGTCTTCTGATTATAAACAAGGTGTTGTTGCTTGATAACTGGATCACGTCATTAGGAGAATCACGTGATGGACTAGACCCAAACTAATAGATGTAGCATGTTGATCATGTCATTTTGTTGCTATTGTTTTCTGCGTGTCAAGTATTTGTTCCTATGACCATGAGATCATATAACTCACTGACACTGGAGGAATACTTTGTGTGTATCAAACGTCGCAACGTAACTGGGTGACTATAAAGATGCTCTACAGGTATCTCCGAAGGTGTTCGTTGAGTTAGTATGGATCGAGACTGGGATTTGTCACTCCGTGTGACGGAGAGGTATCTCGGGGCCCACTCAGTAATACAACATCACACACAAGCCTTGCAAGCAATGTGACTTAGTGTAAGTTGCGGGATCTTGTATTACGGAACGAGTAAAGAGACTTGCCGGTAAACGAGATTGAAATAGGTATACGGATACTGACGATCGAATCTCGGGCAAGTAACATACCGAAGGACAAAGGGAATGACATACGGGATTATATGAATCCTTGGCACTGAGGTTCAAACGATAAGATCTTCGTAGAATATGTAGGATCCAATATGGGCATCCAGGTCCCGCTATTGGATATTGACCGAGGAGTTTCTCGGGTCATGTCTACATAGTTCTTGAACCCGCAGGGTCTGCACACTTAAGGTTCGACGTTGTTTTATGCGTATTTGAGTTATATGGTTAGTTACCGAATGTTGTTCGGAGTCCCGGATGAGATCACGGACGTCACGAGGGTTTCCGGAATGGTCCAGAAACGAAGATTGATATATAGGATGACCTCATTTGATTACCGGAAGGTTTTTGGAGTTACCGGGAATGTACCGGGAATGACGAATGGGTTTCGAGAGTTCACCGGGGGGGGGGGGGACCCACCCCGGGGAAGCCCATAGGCATTGGGGGTGGCGCACCAGCCCTTAGTGGGCTGGTGGGACAGCCAAAGAAAGCCCTATGCGGCATATGAAGAAAAATCAAAGAGAAAAGAAAAAAAAGAGGAGGTGGGAAAAGGGGGAAGGACTCCTCCTTCCAAACCTAGTTGGACTCGGTTTGGAAGGGGAGGGTTGCCCCCTAGGCTCGGCCGACCCCCTTGGAGTCCTTGGACCCCAAGGCAAGGCTCCCCCTCCTCCCCTATATATATGGAGGTTTTAGGGCTGATTTGAGACAACTTTGCCACGGCAGCCCGACGACATATCTCCACGGTTTTACCTCTAGATCACGTTTCTGCGGAGCTTGGGCGGAGCCCTGCCGAGACAAGATCATCACCAACCTCCGGAGCGCCGTCACGCTGCCGGAGAACTCTTCTACCTCTCCGTCTCTCTTGCTGGATCAAGAAGGCCGAGATCATCGTCGAGTTGTACGTGTGCTAAACGCGGAGGCGCCGTCCGTTCGGCACTAGATCGTGGGACTGATCGCGGGACGGTTCGCGGGGCGTATCGAGGGACGTGAGGACGTTCCACTACATCAACCGCGTTCACTAACGCTTCTGCTGTACGGTCTACAAGGGTACGTAGATCACACATCCCCTCTCGTAGATGGACATCACCATGATAGGTCTTCGTGCTCGTAGGAAATTTTTTGTTTCCCATGCGACGTTCCCCAACAGTGGCATCATGAGCTAGGTTCATGCGTAGATGTCTTCTCGAGTAGAACACAAAAGTTTTTGTGGGTGGTGATGTGCGTTTTGCTGCCCTCCTTAGTCTTTTCTTGATTCCGCGGTATTGTTGGATCGAAGCGGCTCGGACCGACATTACTCGTACACTTACGAGAGACTGGTTTCATCGCTACGAGTAACTCCGTTGCTCAAAGATGACTGGCGGGTGTCAGTTTCTCCAACTTTACTTGAATCGGATTTGACCGAGGAGGTCCTTGGATGAGGTTAAATAGCAAATCATATATCTCCGTTGTGGTGTTTGCGTAAGTAAGATGCGATCCTACTAGATACCCATGGTCACCACGTAAAACATGCAACAACAAAATTAGAGGATGTCCAACTTGTTTTTGCAGGGTATGCTTGTGATGTGATATGGCCAACGATGTGATGTGATATATTGGATGTATGAGATGATCATGTTGTAATTGATAATATCGACTTGCACGTCGATGGTACGGCAACCGACAGGAGCCATAGGGTTGTCTTTATACTAACGTTTGTGCTTGCAGATGCGTTTACTATTTTGCTAGGATGTAGCTTTAGTAGTAATAGCATGAGTAGCACGACAACCCCGATGGCGACACGTTGATGGAGATCATGGTGTGGCGCCGGTGACAAGAAGATCGTGCCGGTGCTTTGGTGATGGAGATCAAGGAGCATGTGATGATGGCCATATCATGTCACTTATGAACTGCATGTGATGTTAATCCTTTTATGCACCTTATTTTGCTTAGAACCACGGTAGCATTATGAGGTGATCGCTCACTATAATTTCAAGACGAAATTGTGTTCTCCCCGACTGTGCACCGTTGCTACAGTTCGTCGTTTCGAGACACCACGTGATGATCGGGTGTGATAGACTCAACGTTCACATACAACGGGTGCAAAACAGTTGCGCACGCGGAACACTCGGGTTAAGCTTGACGAGCCTAGCATGTGCAGACATGGCCTCAGAACACATGAGACCGAAAGGTCGATCATGAATCATATAGATGATATGATTAGCATAGGGATGCTTACCACTGAAACTATACTCAACTCACGTGATGATCGGACTTGAGCTAGTGTAAGTGGATCATGAACCACTCAAATGACTAGAGAGATGTACTTTTTGAGTGGGAGTTTAGCGAGTAATTTGATTAAGTTAAACTCTAATTATCTTGAACATAGTCTAAGTCCACTTTGAATATATTTGTGTTGTAGATCATGGCTCACGCGACAGTCACCCTGAATTTTAATACGTTCCTAGAGAAAGCTAAGTTGAAAGATGATGGAAGCAACTTTGTAGACTGGGCTCGTAATCTTAAGCTAATCTTACAAGCTGGGAAGAAGGATTATGTCCTTAGTGCTGCGCTAGGAGATGAACCACCCGCTACGGCTGATCAGGATGTTAAGAACACTTGGTTAGCACGTAAGGAGGACTACTCAGTAGTTCAATGTGCAGTCTTGTATGGCTTAGAACCGGGACTTCAACGTCGCTTTGAGCGTCATGGAGCATTTGAGATGTTCCAGGAGTTGAAGTTTATCTTTCAGCAGAACGCCCGGATCGAGAGGTATGAGACCTCCGATAAATTCTATGCTTGCAAGATGGAGGAGAACTCGTCTGTCAGTGAACATGTGCTCAAAATGTCTGGGATACTCAAACCGTCTAGCTGAGCTGGGGATTGAACTCCCGCAAGAAGCTATCACTGACAGAATCCTTCAATCACTGCCGCCAAGCTATAAAGGCTTTGTGTTGAACTACAACATGCAAGGGATGAACAAGTCTCCCGGCGAGTTGTTTGCGATGCTGAAAGTCGCAGAGTCTGAACTCCATAAAGAGCATCAAGTGTTGATGGTGAATAAGACCACTAGTTTCAAGAGAAACGGCAAAGGCAAGAAGGGTAATTCAAAGAAGAGCGGCAAGCCTGTTGCCAATCCGACGAAGAAACCCAAAGCTGGACCTAAGCCTGAAACAAAGTGTTACTATTGCAAGGGTATGGGTCACTGGAAGCGCAATTGCCCCAAGTATCTGGCTGATAAGAAGGCGGCCAAAGAAAAATCAGGTATATTTGATATACATGTTATTGATGTGTACTTAACCGGCTCTCGTAGTAGTGCCTGGGTATTCGATACCGGTTCTGTTGCTCATATTTGCAACTCGAAACAGGAACTGCGGAATAGACGAAGGCTGGCGAAAGATGAAGTGACGATGCGCGTAGGAAATGGTTCCAAGGTTGATGCAATCGCCGTCGGCACAATTTCACTTCAGTTACCATCAGGATTAGTTATGAACTTGAATCATTGTTATTTAGTGCCTGCGTTGAGCATGAACATTATATCTGGATCTTGTTTATTGCGAGACGGTTACTCTTTTAAGTCAGAGAATAATGGTTGTTCTATTTCTATGAGTAACATCTTTTATGGTCATGCACCCAATGTGAGAGGATTGTTCATATTGAATCTTGATAGTGATACACACATACATAACATTGAGACCAAAAGAGTTAGAGTTAACAATGATAGCGCCATATTTTTGTGGAACTGCCGCTTAGGTCATATTGGTGTAAAACGCATGAAGAAACTCCATGCCAATGGACTTTTGGAGTCACTTGACTTTGATTCACTTGACACGTGTGAACCATGCCTCATGGGCAAGATGACTAAAACTCCATTCTCTGGAACAATGGAGCGTGCAAGTGACTTGTTGGAAATCATAAATACCGATGTGTGTGGTCCGATGAGCGTAGAGGCACGCGGCGGATATCGTTATTTTCTCACCTTCACTGACGATTTGTGTAGATATGGTTATGTCTACTTAACGAAGCACAAGTCTGAAACATTTGAAAAGTTCAAGCAATTTCAGAGTGAAGTTGAAAATCATCGTAACAAGAAGATCAAGTTCCTACGTCTGATCGTGGGGGTGAATATCCGAGTTTCGAGTTTGGTGCTCACTTAAGACAATGTGGAATTGTTTCACAGTTGACACCGCCTGGAACACCACAACGTAATGGTGTGTCCGAACGTCGTAATCGTACTTTATTAGAGATGGTGCGATCTATGATGTCTCTTACCGATTTGCCGTTATCATTTTGGGGTTATGCATTAGAAACAACTGCATTCACTTTAAATAGGGCACCATCAAAATCCGTTGAGACGACACCATGCGAACTGTGGTATGGCAAAAGGCCAAAGTTGTCGTTTCTTAAAGTTTGGGGATGTGATGCTTATGTCAAAAAGCTTCAGCCTGAAAAGCTAGAACCCAAAGCGGAAAAGTGCATGTTCATAGGTTACCCAAAAGAGACAGTTGGGTACACCTTCTATCTCAAATCCGAGGGCAAAGTGTTTGTTGCTAAAAACGGAGCTTTTCTCGAGAAGGAGTTTCTCTCGAGAGAATTGAGTGGGAGGAAGATAGAACTTGATGAGGTTGTCGAACCTCTCATCCCTCTAGATGGTGGTGCAGGGCAAGGGGAAACCTCTGTCGTTGCGACGCCGGTTGAGGAGGAAGTTAATGATGATGATCATGAAACTCCGATTCAAGTTTCTGTCGAACCACGCAGGTCGACGAGACCACGTGCTGCTACAGAGTGGTACGGTAATCCCGTCTTGTCAATCATGTTGTTAGACAACAATGAACCTGCAAATTATGAAGAAGCAATGGTGGGCCCAGATTCGAAGAAATGGCTAGAAGCCATGAAGTCCGAGATAGGATCCATGTATGAGAACAAAGTGTGGACTTTGGAAGTACTACCTGAGGGCCGCAAGGCTATTCAGAACAAATGGATTTTTAAGAGGAAGACGGACGCTGACGACAATGTGACCGTTTATAAAGCTCGACTTGTGGCAAAGGGTTTTTCACAAGTTCAAGGAGTTGACTACGATGAGACATTCTCACCCGTAGCGATGCTTAAGTCTGGCAGAATCATGTTAGCGATAGCTGCATTTTTCTATTATGAAATCTGGCAGATGGATGTCAAAACGGCGTTCCTTAACGGTTTCCTTAAGGAAGAGTTGTATATGATGCAACCCGAAGGTTTTGTCGATCCTAAGAATGCTAACAAGGTGTGCAAGCTCCAGCGATCCATTTATGGACTGGTGCAAGCATCTCGGAGTTGGAACAAACGCTTTGATGAGGTGACCAAAGCATTTGGGTTTATACAAGTGGTTGGAGAATCTTGTATTTACAAGAAAGTGAGTGGGAGCTCTGTGGCGTTTCTAATATTATATGTGGAAGACATATTGCTGATTGGAAAGAATGTAGAGTTTTTGGAGAGCATAAAGGATTACTTGAATAAAAGTTTCTCTATGAAGGACCTAGGAGAAGCTGCTTACATTCTAGGCATTAAGATCTATAGGGATAGATCAAAAGGCCTGATAGGACTTTCACAAAGCACATACCTTGATAAAGTTTTGAAGAGGTTCAAAATGGAACAGTCCAAGAAAGGGTTCTTGCCAGTTTTACAAGGTACGAGATTGAGTAAGACTCAGTGCCCAGCAACTGATGAGGATAGAGAGCATATGAGCACCGTCCCCTATGCTTCAGCCATAGGTTCTATCATGTATGCAATGCTGTGCACTAGACCAGACGTTAGCCTGGCCATAAGTATGGCATGTAGGTTCCAGAGTAATCCAGGAGTGGATCACTGGACGGCGGTCAAGAATATCCTGAAGTACCTGAAAAGGACTAAGGAGATGTTTCTCGTGTATGGAGGTGACGAAGAGCTCGCCGTAAAAGGTTACGTCGATGCAAGCTTTGACACAGATCCCGACGACTCTAAGTTGCAAACCGGATACATATTTATTCTTAATGGGGGTGCGGTAAGCTGGTGCAGTTCCAAGCAGAGCGTCGTAGCAGATTCTACATGTGAAGCAGAGTACATGGCTGCCTCGGAGGTGTCTAAGGAGTGTGTCTGGATGAAGAAGTTCATGATTGATCTTGGAGTGGTGCCAAGCGCACTGAATCCAATAACCTTGTTCTGTGACAACACGGGTGCCATTGCCCTAGCAAAGGAACCACAGTTTCACAAGAAGTCCAAACACATCAAACGACGCTTCAACCTCATCCGCGACTACGTCGAAGGGGAGGACGTAAATATATGTAAAGTGCACACGGATCTGAATGTAGCAGACCCGCTGACTAAACCTCTTCCACGGGCAAAGCATGATCAACACCAGAACTGTATGGGTGTTAGATTTATTACAATGTAATCCGCATGATGATGTGAGGGCTAGATTATTGACTCTAGTGCAAGTGGGAGACTGTTGGAATTATGCCCTAGAGGCAATAATAAATATAGTTATTATTATAATTCCTGTATCAAGATAATCGTTTATTATCCATGCTATAATTGTATTGAATGAAGACTTATATACATGTGTGGATACATAGACAAAACACTGTCCCTAGCAAGCCTCTAGATGGCTAGCCAGTTGATCAAAGATAGTCAGTGTCTTATGATTATAAACAAGGTGTTGTTGCTTGATAACTGGATCACGTCATTAGGAGAATCACGTGATGGACTAGACCCAAACTAATAGACGTAGCATGTTGATCGTGTCATTTTGTTGCTACTGTTTTCTACGTGTCAAGTATTTGTTCCTATGACCATGAGATCATATAACTCACTGACACCGGAGGAATACTTTGTGTGTATCAAACGTCACAACGTAACTGGGTGACTATAAAGATGCTCTACAGGTATCTCCGAAGGTGTTCGTTGAGTTAGTATGGATCGAGACTGGGATTTGTCACTCCGTGTGACGGAGAGGTATCTCGGGGCCCACTCGGTAATACAACATCACACACAAGCCTTGCAAGCAATGTGACTTAGTGTAAGTTGCGGGATCTTGTATTACGGAACGAGTAAAGAGACTTGCCAGTAAACGAGATTGAAATAGGTATACGGATACTGACGATCGAATCTCGGTCAAGTAACATACCGAAGGACAAAGGGAATGGCATACGAGATTATGTGAATCCTTGGCACTGAGGTTCAAACGATAAGATCTTCGTAGAATATGTAGGATCCAATATGGGCATCCAGGTCCCGCTATTGGATATTGACCGAGGAGTCTCTCGGGTCATGTCTACATAGTTCTCGAACCCGCAGGGTCTGCACACTTAAGGTTCGACGTTGTTTTATGCGTATTTGAGTTATATGGTTGGTTACCGAATGTTGTTCGGAGTCCTGGATGAGATCACGGACGTCACGAGGGTTTCCGGAATGGTCCAGAAACGAAGATTGATATATAGGATGGCCTCATTTGATTACCAGAAGGTTTTCGGAGTTACCGGGAATGTACCGGGAATGACGAATGGGTTCCGGGAGTTCACCGGGGGGGGGGGGGGGGCAACCCACCCCGGGGAAGCCCATAGGCATTGGGGGTGGCGCACCAGCCCTTAGTGGGCTGGTGGGACAGCCCAAGAAATCCCTATGCGCCATAGGAAGAAAAATCAAAGAGAAAAGAAAAAAAAGAGGAGGTGGGAAAAGGGGGAAGGACTCCTCCTTCCAAACCTAGTTGGACTCGGTTTGGAAGGGGAGGGTTGCCCCCCTAGGCTCGGCCGACCCCCTTGGGAGTCCTTGGACCCCAAGGCAAGGCTCCCCCTCCCCCCCTATATATACGGAGGTTTTAGGGCTGATTTGAGACAACTTTGCCACGGCAGCCCGACCACATATCTCCACGGTTTTACCTCTAGATCACGTTTCTGCGGAGCTCGGGCGGAGCCCTGCCGAGACAAGATCATCACCAACCTCCGGAGCGTTGTCACGCTGTCGGAGAACTCTTCTACCTCTCCGTCTCTCTTGCTGGATCAAGAAGGCCGAGATCATCGTCGAGCTGTACGTGTGCTGAACGCGGAGGTGCCGTCCGTTCGGCACTAGATCGTGGGACTGATCGCGGGACGGTTCGCGGGGCGGATCGAGGGACGTGAGGACGTTCCACTACACCAACCGCGTTCACTAACGCTTCTGCTGTACGGTCTACAAGGGTACGTAGATCACACATCCCCTCTCGTAGATGGACATCACCATGATAGGTCTTCGTGCGCGTAGGAAAATTTTTGTTTCCCATGCAACGTTCCCCAACACCTTTGGGGTGGCTTGGCATGGCGAGTGACGGAAATGGGCTATCCCTGCGGCGTTGAACATTTACACCGCCGAGCTCCAAGCTGGGGCCATTGTGAAATTCTGTTTAGCGATTTAAGTGGAAGAAATACCAGAATAAGGGAACTAAGGGTTCCATCCGCAGGTAAGCTTCACAAAACACCTGGAACTGGCATAGGTTGCTTATCGAATTGGGCCCTAGATCTTGGAGGCGGACATTCATGAACGCCATGGCGTCTCTGAGGAACTTCAATCCAGGCGGCTTAAAACCCCGCTCAAGGTGTTCAACGAAAACAACTATTTCCCCTTCTTTGGGATTGGGGATTTCTTCTCCGAACCCGGTACGCCAACCGATAACATCCTGAGGGTCCAGATTTCCTGTTTTCACATAATCCTCTAGTATGGCATCATTAACCTTGGTAGGGAGCCAGTCACTTTTGAACACGGCGCCCATGCTACAATGGGATAAAGTGCGGGTGAATTGACACACCAAAACATCTACTGTAAGAGGTGAAACGGTTTCATTTGACTCGCCAAGTAATTTGTCCGCTGGCTGAGGAAATTTTTTGATCCGCCAATGAAGGCCCGGGTCAGGTTGCTAGGGCGACTTACGAAACTTTGGCTACTTAAGGGAGCGATGTTTCCAGGGCGTCAGAGGCATTTATCCAAAAATGGCGAAGTATGAAGATTACAAACAGTTTTCACATAACAAACGGTAGATTATGGATCTACTGGACAGATGGAAATAAACGCGGACAATAACCGGAGTCGGCAACCTACGACTAAGATGGGATAATACTGTTGATTTGATGAAGTGCTACTCTAAGTGTGCAAACCGAGAGCGGACAGATAAAGGTATCAAGGACATTGGTTTTCTCATCATCATCGCCATCAATTAAACTGGAACAAATAGAGCCATTCGGGAGACGCCCAAAGCACAGTAGGTATGAACTTCGAAAGAACTTGGATCTACTCTTAAAATGGCGGAAGCTAACCTGGTGGATATGGCCGAAGACATCCGAAGAAGGTTTCGCCGCGAGTGCTGCGTGGACGGCGAGGAAGGTTTCGGATGAATGTGAAAGCCTCGAGGTGGCGACGAGATGTTCGGCGACGACGAGGTGTACGGCGGCGACAAAGTGCTCGACGGCGGCGAGGCATTCGACAGCGACGAAACTGCTCGGCCCCGACGAGGTGTTCGGCGGCGACGAAGTCTTCGGGCAGCACCAAAGCTTTCGGGCGGCGACGAGGTCTTCGGGCGGCAGCGGAGCTCTCGGGTGGCGTTGAGATTTTCGCTGCGATAATGGGGGAGAGAAGGGCGATAATGCGGGTAGGTGAAATGCGCCCAGTCCTTTCCCCCCACCTATTTAACAGGGCAGGCGCTGGAATCGAGGCGCCGTGAGCGGGAACTGCCAAAAGATAAAGATTCGCCATGATGGCGCCCCGAAATTTTTGGGATACCGATATCGAAGGATCCGTTGAGAGATTACGTCATTATCCTTTCCGGGATTCGAGGAAGGAGCTAACAAGAAGCGGTTTGGCGACTTAGGTTTTTCCGCAACAGATGGAGGTTTGAATGCATGGTGCATAAGAAGAATGAAGAGGAATCACCCTTAAATTGAGCAAGGATATTGGCATGAAGGAAATTCAAGTCAATTTGGGCCTAATGTTGGGGATATTATCTGTTGATAACCCGCCCTAGTTGGGCCGGGTCACCAAAGCTGGCGACTCATCTAAAATGTAGTTTGGGCCTTGGTCTGGTAAAGCCAAGAGTGGTATGGCGGTTTATGACCTTCGGAAGGAGTCCATAATAAAGAAGGTCTCCAAGCCTCGGAAGGGTGGCGACTTAGAGATCGCAAAAGTCACGATTTGTGTAAAGGAAAGGACCCTTGTAAACCTTAAGGACTCGACCTGTATATAAAGGCGAGTCCCAGGGGAGAAGAGGGGAGGTTAGAAATCATCGAGTACTAGGTCTGGCGAGTTACGCCCTCCTTGTAATAGAAACTCCATCAATACAACTCAAAGCAGGACGTAGGCCTTTACCTCCTCACGAGGGGCTGAACCAGGGTAAATCGCTGTCTCACTCCCGTTCAACCCCTTTGAGTCGCCACCAAAGTGCGCTGGCTCCAGTACTAAGTCCTTTCACGAGGACATCTGCCGTGACAAAACCACGATAGAACTAACCCGGACTGACGTTGTTTTTAGCAGAATTGCCATGGTGTTGTTTTTGTGCAGAAATGAAAGTTCTCGGAACGTCCTGAAAATTTACGGAGAATATTTCTAGAAAATATGAAAAATACCCACGCAAAGATCCACCGGAGGGGACGGGCCAGTGGGCCACAAGCCCTGTCGCTGCGGCCAACCCCCCAGGCCGCGGCAACCAAGCTTGTGGGGCCCACGTGGCTCTGCCGCCCCCAAACTCAGCTCTATTTATTCCCTTTTGTCCCGGAAAAAATCAGAACAGAAGATTTCGTCGCGTTTGCGATACGGAGGCGCCGCCACATCCTGTTCTTCATCTGGAGGACAGATCTGCAGTCCGTTTTGGGCTCCAGAGAGGGGAAATCATTGCCATCGTCATCATCAACCTTCTTCCCTCTCCAATTCCATGAAGCTCTTCATCGTTCGTGAGTAATCTATTCATAGGCTCGCTGGGCGGTGATGAGTAGGATGAGATCTATCATGTAATCGAGTTAGTTTTGACGGGGATTGATCCCTAGTATCCACTATGTTCTGAGATTCATGTTTCTACTACTTTGCCATGCTTAATGCTTGTCACTAGGGCCCGAGTGCCATGATTTCAGATATGAAATTATTATGTTGTCACCAATATATGTGTGTTTTAGATCCGATCTTGCAAGTTGTAGTTACCTACTATGTGTCATGACCCGGCAACCCCGGAGTGACAATAACCGGAACCACTCCCGGTGATGATCATAGTTTGAGGAGTTCATGTGTTCACCAAGTGCTAATGCGTTGTTCCGGTTCTTTATTAAAAGGAGAACCTTAATATCCTGTAGTATCCTTTTGGACCCGCTGCCACGGGAGGGATGGACAATAGATGTCATGCAAGTTCTTTTCCCTAAGCACGTATGACTACACACGAAATGCATGCCTACATCACATTGACGAACGGGATCTAGCCACATATCTCTCCGTGTTATAATTGTGTCATGATGAATATCATCCAAATGAATCACCGACCCATTGCCTACGAGTTTGTCCCACTGCTGTTGTTACTTGTTTTGCTCTGCTGCTGTTACTACTGTTGCTACTTGCTACTGCTGTTACTACTGTCGCTTGCTACTGTTGCTACCTGCTACTGTTGCTACTTGCTACTGCTGTCACTATTGCTGTTCCTTGCTACTGCTGTTACTCGTTACACTGCTGCTATGTGCTACAATTCTGGTTCGCTCGTCGTTGACGAGAAAAGACAATTTCAATCAACGGGCAACTTCTGGCGCCATTGATACGAGAGTTAGGAATAGTTTGGCGTCAAAAGATCATTTCTGACATCGTTGTTATCATCCTACTTTGCTGCTGATATTTTGCTGGCAGATACTAATCTTTCAGGTGTGGTTGAATCTGATACATTCAGCTGCTAATACTCGGGAGTATCCTCTCACCTCCTGTCTGGCGAATCAAGAAATTTGGGTCGAATACTCTACCCTCGAAAACTGCCGCGAACCCACGCGCTGGTGGGCCATTGCGTGACAATTGCTAATTGTTGAGCAACTGGGAGCAGTTCTGGCTCTGTTGTCGCGAAGGCATCAAGTGAGGGACTCGTCAACAACATTCTTCTAGTGTTGTTGCCGGGGACTGCTAGCAGCATTTTTCTAGCGCCGTTGCCGGGGAGGTATTGCTATATTCTCTGAGTCACTTGGGATTTATATCTGCTGATCACTATGAAGAATCTGAAGGATCCAAAAACCAAAGTCTTTCCCTCAACTACGAGGGGAGGTAAGGAACTGCCATCTAGCTCTGCACTTGATTCACCTTCAGTTATGAGTAAGTTTGCGACATCACCTCCTGCTAGAAATCTTGATATGTCGCCTGTGCTAGTTGATGCTTATGATGCTACTATGCCTGATACTGCTAGAGATGCTATGCCTGATAGTGCTAGAGATGCTATGCCTGATACTACTAGAGATGCTATGCCTGATACTGCTAGAGATGCTATGCCTGATACTGCTTTGCCTGATGATGCTAGAGATGCTATTTTGCGTGATGATGCTATGCTTGATACTGCTAGAGATACTACTTTGCCTGATGTGCCACTAGGGGTGTTCCTTGATGCTCATATTGCTAGAGTTACTGCCAATGCTCGTGATGCTTCTGAAACTGCAGATACTATTAAGATAGAACCTACTTTTGCTCCTGCTAGATCTAGCTCTCCTAGATATGAATTGCCTGATATACTTGAGGGTTACGTTATGGAGGGAGAGATAGCTGAGGATTTTCTTGCGTGTAAGGATGCCTATGACGCTGAGAAATTACTTCTCAAGTGGAAGGAAAAATCTCTGAAAGCTAGGATGAAATGCGACCCGAAGTTTGCCACTTCACCTATCTTTATCACCGATAAGGATTATGAATTCTCTGTCGATCCTGAGGTAATCTCTCTAGTCGAATCTGATCCTTTTCACGGTTATGAGTCTGAGACGGTCGTAGCCCATCTTACCAAACTACACGATATAGCCGCCCTTTTCACTAGTGAGGAGAAGATCCGCCACTACTATATCCTTAAGCTGTTTCCTTTCTCTCTAAAGGATGACGCTAAAGCCTGGTTCACTTCTCTTGCTCCTGGATGTGTGAGTAGTCCCCAGGATATGGTCTATTACTTCTGTGAGAAATATTTACCTGCCCATAAGAAGCAAGCTGCCTTGTAGGAAATATACAAATTTGCTCAACTCAAAGAAGAGAGTCTCCCACAAGCTTGGGGGAGGCTCGTCCAGCTACAGAATGCTTTTCCTGATCACCCTCTTAAGAAGAACAAGATACTTGATATCTTCTATAATGGACTTACCGATGCCTCTAAAGACCACCTAGATAGTTATGCCGGTTGTGTTTTTAGGGAACGAACTGTAGAACAAGCTGAGACTCTACTGAATAACATCTTGATCAACGATAATGCTTGGACTATTCCCGAACCACCTCCTATACCAACTCCGAAGGAAAGAGGTATTCTATTCCTCAGTCCCGAAGATATGCAAGAAGCCAAGAAATCTATGCAAGAGAAAGGCATTAGATCTGAAGATGCCAAAAATCTACCACCTATCGATAAGATCCATGGTCTCGATAACCCGATACAGGTAGTAGAAGTAAATTATGTGCGTATGTTTGATGAGAGTGATATTCCTTTTGATAAACCTGCTAGCCTATGCTTTGATGAATTTGACAACTTTGTTGCCAAACAACAGAGTTCCAATGTTTATGTTAGCAGACATTTGGAACAAAGTACTCGTATGCTTAGCCATTTAAGTGCTTGTGTAGACAGAAATGTCAATGATCTAAAGCTTCTGAGTAAACATGCCTCTATGATTACTACTCATGTAGAACAAGTACTTAAAGCTCAGAATGATCTGCTCAATGAATTAAATGACAACTCTGTCAGAGTCATTACTAGAGGAGGCAAAATGACTCAGGAACCTCTGTATCCTGAAGGTCATCCTAAGAGAATCGATCAAGATTCTCAAGGAATAATGCAGATGCACCCAGTCATCCTAAGGAGAAGAAGAAGGATGATAGAAGCCTGCATGTTAGTTCACCATGTACTGTCACACTTGAAGAACCAAATGATATTTCTGCGTCTGATGTAGAAACACAATCTGGTGATGAACATGAACCTAGTGACAATGTGGAAAGCGATGTTCATAATAATGCTCAATCTAGCAATGATGAGGATGTGGAGATTGAACCTACGGTTAATCCTGATAACCCACAACCTAAGAGATACGATAAGAATGACTTCACTGCTAGGAAGCATGGTAAAGAAAGGGAGCCATGGGTTCAGAGACCTATGCCCTTTCCTCCTAAGCAATCCAAGAAAAAGGATGATGAGGATTTTGAGCACTTTATTGAATGATAAGACCCGTCTTCCTGCAGATGCGGTTAGTTGATATGCTCAAAATGTCTCCGTATGCCAAGTACATGAAAGATATCGTGACCAATAAACGAAAGATACCAGATCTTGAGATCTCCACCATGCTTGCCAATTACAGTTTCAAAGGTGGAACTCCTAAGAAACTTGGTGATCCCGGAGTGCCCACTATACCTTGCTCCATTAAAGGAAACTACGTAAGAATTGCCTTATGTGACCTTGGAGCCGGAGTTAGTGTTATGCCTCTCTCTCTTTATCATAGACTTGAGCTTGATAAGTTGACACCCACTGAAATCTCTCTGCAAATGGCCGACAAATCAACTGCTTTCCCTGTTGGCATTTGCGAGGATGTGCCTGTTGTGGTTGCTAACACCACCATCTTAACAGACTTTGTTATCTTGGATATTCCCGAGGACGATGCCATGGCTGTCATCCTTGGAAGACCCTGTTTAAACACTTCAGGGGCTGTTATAGATTGCAACAAAGGCAATGTCACTTTCCACGTCAACGGTAATGAGCATACTGTGCACTTTCCGAAGAAACGATATCAAGTACATTGCATCATTGCTATCAAAAAAACTTCACCGATTCTTATTGGGAGCTTTGAATGCCCTATTCCTCGTGTCAAGATGAAGTATGATTTGCTTGTTGGGGAGATTCATATCCCCATTGAGGTGACTTAGTGGCTATTCGAAAATTCTCCTTTCTCTCTTGCGATTCGAGGAAGTTTTGTCATAAGGATTTGATCAACCCCATTGACTAATTTCTTTCGATGACCATGAAATGGATGAATCAAAGAGTCACATACCTCTGTTTTAAGCTTTCATTTTCCTTTTGCTTAGAATAAAAATGATAGGTTTAGTTTAGTTTTTCCTATTTTCCGTTTTAGCATCCCGGAGAAAAATACCTCTAAAATAAAAGTTCTCCGATGGTCCTGAAAATCTAGTATGATTTTTTCTAGAATATTCGAAAAATACTTGGACAAAGAGCTGGCCTGGGGGCCACCCCAGTGGGCCACAAGCACTATCACCGCGGCCTACCCCCTGACCGCAACAAGCAAGCTTGTGGGGCCCACAGGGCCCCCCTCCACTTATTCCAGCTCCCATCCTCTTCTTCTTCCTCCAGAAAAAATTGTTTCGCAGCTCAAACCCGTGTACTTGCTCATTTGGCTGTGATTTTCGATCTCCTTGCTCAAAACATCATTCTCCAAACCGTTTTGGGGAAATTACTCCTTGGTAAGTGACTCCTCCATTGGTCCAATTAGTTTTTTCTCTAGTGCTTTATCCTTCGCGTATTCTTGCTACCTTGGTGACCCTGTTCTTGAGCTTGAAATGTTGATTTTAGCTGATCCCAGGTAGTTTTAGCGCGTGATACGGTCTCTAGGCACTAGTAGGAGTAGTTGCTACGAGTCAGGTTAATCTTTATTCACTTTTCTTACGAAGTCTCTAAAAAATTTCAGAATTTTTCAGAGCTAGAAAAGGAAAAAGATGAGGTGGTTCTTGAGAGGCTCTTCAAGCCATAACCCCAAGGAGGATGAGAAGAACCACCCCAAGTACGTGGTTCCTCGAGTCACAGAAGTTCGAGCGTGCGAGTGGCCAAGTGATGAATTTTTGCACGCCGCAGGGCTTTATGAAGACTTTTATTACTTGGTGGAGAACGTAGGTCTTACCGCGTTCGTTGAAGATAAGTGCTCACAATACCTCCTCCTCACCAATATTTTCGTTCAAAGCTTCAACTTCTATCCGAGGAAGAATCCTCCCATGGTTGAGTTCATGTTGTACGATATCCCCCAGTGCATGACACTACATGATTTTTACAATGCATGCAAATTACCTTATGTTGGGGATATTCATGATCCTCGTCCACGGGACTTAGAGGATTTCATAGGTACTATTGCTGTTGGAGAGGAGAGAGGAGTGTCTCGTGCTAGAATTGCTAGCATACATTTTCCCGTGCTTCGGTACTTCTCATTATTTGTGGGAAAATGTTTGATTGTCCGTGGGGAGGCTGGATCACTTAGCTCTCCAGACCTTGCGGTTTTGCGCGAAGGCCTTTATAGCACTAAGACTTATAGCCTAGGTGCTATAGTAGCTCAGCGGTTGAACACAAACCATTCCAAAGGCGTCGTCTATGGAGGTATCTATGCTACTCGTCTTGCTAGACACTTTGAGATACCCATTAGACTTCGCGAGGAAGAAGAGATGCTTCTTCCTGAGAAATATTTGGATTATGACAGCATGGTTCGCCATGATTTTCTGGATAGAGATGCTAGTAGACGGATGATTTATAACCTGGTATTTAGTCAGGGTACTCGAGAGACTATTACTTTGCCTGCTCCTTCTTTGTTCAATCCTCATGCAGGAAGGTACACTATTTTGCCCTCGGACATCTACGCATATTGGGGCTTGGCCCAACCACAGGTGCCCGTGCCCGAGCCGCCAGTCGAGTACCAGATGCCAATTTATCAGTGGGAGCCAGAGGAGCTCACACAGCAGTGGCATCCACAGTCCGCTCCGGAGTATCCCGGAGTTGGTTATTTCCCGCCTTGGGAGTAGACCAAGCTAGGCCAAAATCCTAAGCTTGGGGGAGTACGTGTTCTCACCGACCTTACATTCATGCTTATGCTTTCACTTTGTTCGTTGGTGTTTACACTTTGCCACTATATTATCCATGCTAGTTTATTTTTGTTTTCTTGTTTTCTTGTTTTGTTTCCTTTTGAGAAAACTCAAAAAGAGTTTCCTTTCTTCTTCTGCTTGTTGGGAGCTTTCCCGTGTAAATAGTTTTCTTTTTCTTTGGGTCAAGGTAGAAGATATTGGTTGCAATGTTTAGTGGCTCTTGCATGCATACCTGTTTAGCTTTCAAAGAGCCATATTACTTTGTATTCTCCTTTGTGTTTGCCTACAGATTTCAGCTTAGTCCATTGCACGAGCACTCTTATTATTGTTCACATCGTTCGATCGTGCAAGTGAAAGGCAATAATAATGATATATGATGAAGTGACTGAGACTGGAAAAGCTGGTATGAACTCTAACTATTTTGTTTTTGTAAATATGACTAGCTTGTCGTCCCAGATTCAGCTTTGTTGTGCGAGAACCATGTTTGCAATGACAACTTAGAGATCATAGTTTCTGATGCCATGCTTATTTAGCTAGGAGCTTATAATGGTTTGTCTTGAATGCCAACATAGATTTTGAGATGACTATGATGTAGTATGATAGGATGGTATTCTCCTTTGAATGATTCAAGTGGCTTGACTTGGCACATGTTCATGCATGTATTTGAAACAAAATCAACATAGCCTCTATGATGTTCGTGTCCATGGTGATTTATATCCTGTTCATGCTTGCATTCCATGTTAGTCAAACTCATTGCATCTTGATGACTGTTGTCGCTCTCTAGTTGGTCGCTTCCCAGTCTTTTGCTAGCCTTCACTTGTACTAAGCGGAATACTGCTTGTGCATCCACTTCCATAAACCCAAAAGTTTTTCCATGAGAGTCCACCATACCTACCTATTTGCGGTATTTACATGCCATTCCAAGTAAATTTGCATGTGCCATTCTCTAAACCTTCAAGAAATAATCTGTTTTGCATGGCCAAACCGCTCATGTGGTGACAGGGGGCTATTGGTATCTTCCATGTTAGGCGTGTTATCCTCGACATGTGTTTATTCACTGTCATTCACGAGAAAGGGGCCGGTAACTGGAATGCCCAGTTCCACGCTTAAATCGAAAATATAACTGTAAAGCAAGACTCCCCCTGGATTCATGTTAGTATGGACGATACCTGAGGATTCGGCTAGCCGTGGAGTGTGATTGATTGGTGGTGGGGGAGTTAAAACTTTTCATTTTTCTGTTTGGGAACCGCCTATAGCATGAGTAGCATGGAAGATATTGAGAAGTCTTGGTCATTGCGTTGACAATGAAAGCATGCCACCCAAAATTATTATCTCTGTTTTCAAAGCTTGAGCTCTGGCACCTCTGCAAATCAATGCTTCCCTGTGCGAAGGGCATGTCTATTTATTTTCCTGTTGAGTCATGCTCTTCTTATAAAAGCACCAATTAGAGAGCACCTCTGTCATTTTTATGCTTTCCTTTTGATTGATATTGAGTATGACTATGACTGGATCTTCGTTGCTATGAATTACAATGTTTAGTCAGCCCTTGATCTTTGAGAGTTCTCTGCATTTATGTTTTGTGGTCTCAGAAAGAGCTAGCGAGATACCACCTATTCATATTGCTTCATGCTTGTTTTGATTGAATTGTTGGTTTCTGAAACTCATTATTATTTGCTCGCTAGCTGATTATGCCATTGATATTAGTTTACCGTGAGACCTTTGTGTCACTTGCTTATCTGGTTAACTTGTAATCTTGCTGAAATTCGGGTTATGAGTTAGACATAGTTGCAACAACAAGATCAAACAGATTTTGTCAAAGTTTTTCTTTCTCTCTCAGTTTGTCAACTGAGTTACTTGAGGACAAGCAAGGTTTCAAGCTTGGGGGAGTTGATACGTCTCCATCGTATCTACTTTTCCAAACTCTTTTGCCCTTGTTTTGGACTCTAATTTGCATGATTTGAATGGAACTAACCCGGACTGACGTTGTTTTTAGCAGAATTGCCATGGTGTTGTTTTTGTGCAGAAATGAAAGTTCTCGGAATGTCCTGAAAATTTACGGAGAATATTTCTGGAAAATATGAAAAATACCTGCGCAAAGATCCACCAGAGGGGACGGGCCAGTGGGCCACAAGCCCTGTCGCCGCGGCCACCCCCAGGCCGCGACAACCAAGCTTGTGGGGACCACGTGGCTCTGCCCCCCCAAACTCAGCTCTATTTATTCCCTTTCGTCCCGGAAAAAAAATCAGAAGAGAAGATTTCGTCGCGTTTGCGATGCGGAGGCGCCGCCACATCCCGTTCTTCATCTGGAGGACAGATCTGGAGTCCGTTTTGGGCTCCGGAGAGGGGAAATCGTCGCCATCGTCATCATCAACCTTCTTCCCTCTCCAATTCCATGAAGCTCTCCATCGTTCGTGAGTAATCTATTCGTAGGCTCGCTGGGCGATGATGAGTAGGATGAGATCTGTCATGTAATCGAGTTAGTTTTGACGGGGATTGATCCCTAGTATCCACTATGTTCTGAGATTGATGTTGCTACTACTTTGCCATGCTTAATGCTTGTCACTAGGGCCCGAGTGCCATGATTTCAGATCTGAAATTATTATCTTGTCACCAATATATGTTTGTTTTAGATCCGATCTTGCAAGTTGTAGTTATCTACTATGTGTTATGACCCGGCAACCCCGGAGTGACAATAACCGGAACCACTCCCGGTGATGATCATAGTTTGGGGAGTTCATGTGTTCACCAAGTGCTAATGCGTTGTTCCGGTTCTTTATTAAAAGCAGAACCTTAATATCCTGTAGTATCCTTTTGGACCCCGCTGCCACGGGAGGGATGGACAATAGATGTCATGCAAGTTATTTTTCCTAAGCACGTATGACTACACACGGAATGCATGCCTACATCACATTGACGAACGGGAGCTAGCCACATATCTCTCCGTGTTATAACTGTTGCATGATGAATATCATCCAAACGAATCACCGACCCATTGCCTACGAGTTTGTCCCACTGCTCTTGTTACTTGTTTTGTTCTGCTGTTGTTACTACTGTTGCTACTTGCTACTGTTGTTACTACTGTCGCTTGCTACTGCTGCTACTTGCTACTGTTGCTACTTGCTACTGCTGTCACTACTGCTATTCCTTGCTACTGCTGTTACTTGTTACACTGCTGCTACCTGCTACAATTCTGGTTCGCTTGTCATTGACGGGAAAAGACAATTTCCGTCAACGGGCAACTTCTGGCGCCATTGATATGCCAGTTAGGAATAGTCTGCCGTCAACAGATCGTTTCTGACACCGTTGTTATCATCCTACTTTGCTGCTGATATTTTGCTTGCAGATACTAATCTTTCAGGTGTGGTTGAATCTGATACATTCAGCTACTTGTACTCGAGAGTATCCTCTCACCTCCTGTCTAGCGAATCAACAAATTTGGGTCGAATACTCTACCCTCGAAAACTGCCGCGAACCCACGCACTGGTGGGCCATTGCAAGACAATTGCTAATTGTTGAGCAACTGGGAGCAGTTCTGGCTCTGTTGTCGCGAAGGCATCAAGTCAGGGACTCGTCAACAACATTCTTCTAGTGTCGTTGCCGGGGACTGCTAGCAGTAAGCACGAAGGGAAATTTAAAAATGTATGAGTTGAAGAGTTACTCTCATTAGAAGATATAGTGATATCCCATGATATCCATGTCCCAACATGGACCATACTGCACCTGCAACTAGCAACGTTATAAGAGGACCTGAGCGAGCAGTGACCTAGCCAAACAATGGTTTACTGGGATGATGGATGGTTAGAGGCTTATCATGGCATTTTGGGAGGCTTCACAAACAAGTCGTAGGTAGCGAGACATAACGGTAGCAACGAGACAACTAGCATAGCAAAGATAGTAGTGATATCCAATGTAATGATCATTTTGCCTGGAATCCCGCTTGAGAAAATAATGAATCTGTGAAGTAGATAAATGGCCATAGTCGAATGAATACTCACACTCTAAAACGCTTTCAAAACTCTATCAAGGAGAAGCAAATCCAGAAAGAAAAAAATGACATGGTAAACATCACAACATAGTCATGACATGATGCACAATCAATTATGATGCATGTTCATTTAAATATGCATGGCATGGCAAGACACAACAATTAACTACTACACATTCACTGAAACTCAATATGCAGTGAGTTGCATATTGACAAAACTCCGCATTCGAATTATTTAGTTCACTTTGTCCTGTTTTTAGTTGGTATTTATCATGTCAAGAGGTGAATCATAACGAAATTATATATCTAGACATTTTAAACAAGGTCGTAAACAACATATAGCATTTCTGAAATGACCCCATGTGTAATATTAAACAAGGAAATAAAATGCAACATGTTATTCTACACGTTTTTAATCAATTTAGACATATAGTTTATTTAATTCGAAGCTACGGTTATTTAGATATAAAACAATCCATTTTAATAGGTAATTAATGCAAATTAATTGTGAACAACATTTTAAACATTGATGAAAGTTGAATATTGTGAAACTACATGAAAATATAAGCATTTTACACATGTGACATGTTATATTATGATGCACGGTTAATTAGTTATGAATTAAACCGTTTTAATACGACATTAGGCAGTTTTAATGCAGACATTGTTTTAAATGGTTTTAACATGCACGAGAATGACATATTCAAGTTCGATGTAATTTGATGAACATACTCGCATATAATATGATGTGGAGCAATTATTGCCACATAGAAAAGAAAGGGATGCCATAGCGGCGAAAACGGAAACGGTGCCACAACAACATTCCGGTTCCGACAACTAGTGGAGAAACGACTCAAAAGAACCATAGGATGTGCGGGATGTCTAAAAGCAATGGGAATGATCCCGATTATTGGGTGTCCCACATGTCGATGGCATGTCAAACAAGAAGGAACGTGCAACGAACAACCGCGCACGGTAGAAACATGAGCATCTCGTACATCACAAACATTCGTGCATGAGCGATCGTCCTGTCGGTTATACCTTCAAAGCATGCGGACGAGGCGGAACTGGTTCGGTGCAGTGTAGAGGTTCAATGGTTGTTGTGGACATCATGGAAGTAGTGGTACACACGGTCTTGTCAGATCCACGACCATGGCAGTTGTACACGGGCGTCGAACTTGGCGGGGATGGTCGACGGTTTACTTGGAGTCTTCGGTGACAAAGTCATGTGTAGTTCATACATGTCCTAGGTTGTCAGTAGAGGCACTTGGCCCATCGCTATGACACTTGGCAAAAATTCCCATGGTCGTGGTCTTGTGTGAGGCAGCGTAGGTGAGGTAGTTGACCACGACGGTGAGCAGCATAGAAGCAGCGCCAAAGTAGCCATGGCTTCACCCCACGATGGACGTGGTGGGTGCTACTGCAACAAAAGACCTTCCAATGGTGCCAGAAATAAGGGTGTCGACGGCACCAGGAATCCTTCCGCTACGGCTATGCCTTAAGGGACTTCCTAGGAAAATATGCAAAGGATTTCCCCCGTGGCCTTGGACCCTTGCGTTGGTGTTCCCTCGAAGCGGAAAGGGTGATGTAGCGCAGCGGTGGTAAGTATTTCCCTCAGTTTGAGAACCAAGGTATCGATCCAGTGAAGGAGTATAACAAGAGCCTGCACAAACACAAAAAGCTTGCTCCCAACGCTATGAAGGGGTTGTCAGTCCCTTATAGACTGTTTGCCAAGTGAGAACTGAAAGCAACAAAGTAACAAAGCAAAGTAAAAGCGAGAGTGGAAACGATAGGTGTGAATAGACCCGGGGGCCGTAGTGTTTACTAGTGGCTTCTCTCATGAAAGCAAGTAGACGGTGGGTGAACAAATTACTGTCGAGCAATTGATAGAACCACGCAAAGTCGTGACGCCATCTATGGCAATGATTATATCTATAGGCATCACGTCCAAAACAAGTAGACCGATACTTTCTGCATCTACTACTATTACTCCACACGTCGACCGCTATCCAGCATGCATCTAGTGTATTAAGTCCAAAAGAACAGAGTAACGCCTTAAGCAAGATGACATGATGTAGATGGACAATCTCATATCTACGACAGAGCCCACCTTGTTACCCTTGATGGCAACTACACGATGTGTGCCTTGCTGCCCCTACTATCACTAGGAAAGGTCATCACACGGTAAGAACCCAAAACCAAGCACTTCTCCCATTGCAAGAATCATAGATCTAGTTGGCCAGAAAAAACCCAAGACTCGGAGAGACTTACAAGGATATCAAATCATGCATAAAAGAAATCAGCAAAGACTCAAATATATATCATAGATAATCTGATCACAAATCCACAATTCATCGGATCTCGAAAAACACACCGCCAAAGAAGATTACATCGGATAGATCTCCATGAAGATCATGGAGAACTTTGTATTGAAGATCCGAGAGAGAGAAGAAGCCGTCTAGCTACTAACTACGGACCCGTAGGTCTGAAGTGAACTACTCACGAGTCATTGGAGGGGCGATGATGTTGATGTAGAAGCCCTCCAACTCCAAAGTCCCCTCCGGCAGGGCACCGGGAAGGGTCTCCAGATGAGATCTCGCGGAAACGGAAGCTTGTGGCGGCAGAAAGTATTTTCGTGGATCCCTTGATTTTTCTTCTGATTTTTAGGGAGTATATAGGCGAAAGATCTAGGTCAGGGGGTGCCAGGGAGGCCACAAGCCTGCCCGCCGCCGCCCCCTGGTGGCGGAGAGGTGGCTTGTGGGCTCCCTGTAGCCCTCTTGGCTTGGCCCACAAGCCCCCTGATCTTCTTCCGTTCGGGAAAAAATCATTTCGGGATTTTATTCCGTTTGGACTCCGTTCCAAAATCAGATCTGAAAAGAGCCAAAAACACAGAAAAAACAGGAACTGACACTTGGCACTGAATTAATAAGTTAGTCCCAAAAAAGATATAAAAGGTACATAAAACATCCAAAGATTAACACATAAAGACTTTGGAATCGCGGAAACACTAGCACCCAAATCACACAAAGCATTGCACTCATGGTTTTTGATCTTGATTTTGATAGTAGGTTCCCACTCATCATGAAGTTTTCTAGGTATAGGGACTTCTAATTCGAGCTTTTCTTGAAGCGATTTCATCATAGCATCTACGATATGCGCGATAAAGGCTTTGCTTTGGCTATAAGCATGTGGAGAGTTTGCAATGGATTGCATCAAAGAAATGCACTCAAACAAGGAGCAATTATCATAATTGAATTCCTTGAAATCCAAAGTGGGAGTTTCAGTACTACCCAAAATTTTGATTTCTTCTACTCCACTCTCCACACCTTTATCATCAAGATGGGTGGACTCCGAATCATTGGGGCGTTTTTCAACCAAAGTGGATTCATATCCAGCCCCTCCATCAATAGGTTTGACACGCCAAAACAAAGATTCAAGAGGAGACACACCAAGCACTTTAAGATCTTCGTGATTTGTATCACTAGAACGCACCCTTTTAAACCATTCATGCCTAGCGCGAATTTGGGTGGTTCTTTCTTTGCTCTCATTCATAGAGACAGGCATAGCTTTCAAAGTTTCATCCAAGTTGACCTTGTGAGGAGCGCATCTAACTTTCAAAGCATCAATATCACAAGACATCCTATCAGCGCTCTTAGCCAAATCGTCAATTTTGAGTAGTTTTTCCTCTATGGATGCATTGAAAATCTTTTGAGAGTTGATGAACTCTTTGATATTACTCTCTAAATCAGAGGGTAATTTGTTGTGATTTCCATAACTGTTGTTGTAGGAATTGCCATAATTGTTAGAGGAGTTACTAGGAAAAGGCCTAGGAACATAGTTTCCTCTAAAAGCATTGTTGTTGCCAAAATTGTTGCTACCAACAAATTCACGTCCAAACTAGCATTGATACTCTCAATCAAAGAAGATAGTGGCATGTCATTAGGATCTACACAAGCGTTTCTACTAGCAACCAAATTCATCAGCTCGTCCATCTTAGCACTAAGCGAGAAAATTTCTTCTATAGCGTGCAGCTTTTTGCTCGCAGGCGACCTTTCAGTGTGCCACTGAGAGTAGTTGGTCATGATATTGTCTAGGAGTTTTGTAGCATCTCCTAACGTGATTTCCATGAACGTTTCACTTGAGGCAGAGTCCAAGATATTGCGAGAAGCGAAATTCAAGCCAGCGTAAAAGATTTGTATCATCATCCACAAACTCAAGCCATGAGCGGGACTAATCATAAGCTTCATCCTCTCCCAAGATTGTGCAACGCGTTCATGATCAAGTTGCTTGAAATTCATGATATCGTTATGTAAGGAGATGATCTTAGCCGGCGGAAAATACTTGGATATGTAAGCATCTTTGCACTTATCCCAAGAATCGATACTATTTTTAGGCAAAGAAGAAAACCAAGTTTTTGCGCGATCTCGCAACGAGAAAGGAAAAAGTTTCAACTTAATGAAGTCATTATCCACATCTCTTTTCTTTTGGATATCGCAAAGCTCAATGAAGCTATTGAGATGGGATGCGACATCTTCACTAGGAAGGCCCGAGAATTGCTCTTTCATAACAAGATTCAGCAAAGCAGCGTTGATTTCATACGATTCCGCACTAGTGGCGGGAGCAATCGGAGCACTAATAAAATCATTATTATTGGTACTCGAGAAGTCGCAAAGTTTGGTGTTTTCAGCCATGATGACTTCAACAAACAAGCAAGCACACAAGCAAGCAAGAAAACCGGCAAAGGAAAACGACAAAGGCAAAATAAAACGGCAAAGACGAAAGGCAAATGAAAACGGCAAATGTGAAGTGGGGGAGAGGAAAACGAGAGGCAACTGGCAAAAAAGTAAATGCAGGAGATGAGTTTGTGAGACCTACTTGGATAGATCTCTCCTTCCCCGGCAACGGCGCCAGAAATACTTCTGCTAATGCAACAAAAGACCTTCCAATGGCGTCAGAAATAAGCGTGTCGACGACACCAGGAATCCTTCTGCTACGGCTACGCCTTAAGGGACTTCCTAGGAAAATATGCAAAGGATTTCCCCCATGGCCTTGGAGCCTTGCGTTGGTGTTCCCTTGAAGCGGAAAGGATGATGTAGCGCAGCGGTGGTAAGTATTTCCCTCAGTTTGAGAACCAAGGTATCGATCCAGTGAAGGAGTATCACAAGAGCCTGCACAAACACAAAAAGCTTGCTCCCAGCGCCATGAAGGGGTTGTCAATCCCTTATAGATTGTTTGCCAAGTGAGAACTGAAAGCAACAAAGTAACAGAGCAAAGTAAAAGCGAGAGTGGAAATGATAGGTGTGAATAGACCCGGGGACCGTAGTGTTTACTAGTGGCTTCTCTCATGAAAGCAAGTATACGGTGGGTGAACAAATTACTGTCGAGCAATTGATAGAACCTCGCAAAGTCGTGACATCATCTATGGCAATGATTATATCTATAGGCATCATGTCCAAAACAAGTAGACCGATACTTTCTGCATCTACTACTATTAGTCCACACGTCGACCGCTATCCAGCATGCATCTAGTGTATTAAGTCCAAAAGAACAGAGTAACGCCTTAAGCAAGATGACATGATGTAGATGGACAATCTCATATCTACGACATAGCCCACCTTGTTACCCTTGATGGCAACTACATGATGTGTGCCTTGCTGCCCCTACTGTCACTGGGAAAGGTCACCACACGATAAGAACCCAAAACCAAGCACTTCTCCCATTGAAAGAATCATAGATCTAGTTGGTCAGAAAAAACCCAAGACTCCGAGAGACTTACACGGATATCAAATCATGCATAAAAGAAATCAGGAAAGACTCAAATATATATCATAGATAATCTGATCATGAATCCACAATTCATCGGATCTCGACAAACACACCGCCAAAGAAGATTACATCGGATAGATCTCCATGAAGATCATGGAGAACTTTGTATTGAAGATCCGAGAGAGAGAAGAAGCCATCTAGCTACTAACTACGGACCCGTAGGTCTGAAGTGAACTACTCACGAGTCATTTGAGGGGCGATGATGTTGATGTAGAAGCCCTCCAACTCCAAAGTCCCCTCCGGCAGGGCACCGGGAAGGGTTTCAAGATGAGATCTGGCGGAAACGGAAGCTTGCGGCAGCGGAAAAGTATTTTCGTGGATCCCTTGATTTTTTCCTGATTTTTAGGGAATATATAGGCGAAACATCTAGGTCAGGGGGGCGCCAGGGAGGCCACAAGCCTGCCCACCGCCGCCCCCTGGTTGCGGAGAGGGGTCTTGTGGGCTCCCTGTAGCCCTCCTGGCTTGGCCCACAAGCCCCCTGATCTTCTTCCGTTCGGGTAAAATCATTTCGGGGATTTTATTCCGTTTGGACTCCGTTCCAAAATCAGATCTGAAAAGAGCCAAAAACACAGAAAAAATAGGAACTGGCACTTGGCACTGAATTAATAAGTTAGTCCCAAAAAAGATATAAAAGTTACATAAAACATCCAAAGATGACAAGATAACAACATGAAACCATAAAAAATTATAGATACGTTTGAGACCTATCAGTGGGTCGAGGTGCTTCTACCCAAGCCCACAAGCAGAGGAGGAGGCCTTGGGGTGCAGGGGAACAACGTCGATGCAGGGGCTTGCCTTGGACTTTGAGCAGAGGAGGGCTTGTTGTGGTGGTGTTCGGGAAGTGCGGCGATGAAGGCATGGGAAGGCCAACGGATGATGGGGGTCGCGTGCAAAGGATGCCAATGGGAATGGCTCGAGTAGGAGCGGAGTGGCCATGGCAGCAAGCAGTGCAGAGAAGCTCTCGACAGTAGCTAGGCGAGCAGCAAATGATGATGCGCCATGGCCGAGCGTGCAGCCAAGCTCGAGAGGCACAATCTGTTAGCTAATAATCTAGCGTGACTGGACTGCCATGCCTTTTTATTTTGTTTTGTCAGGTTAGCTAGAACTGCAACAACAACATCTGTTTTGTCTCTTCAGTTAGCAGTTTTTATTTCGGGCTTTCAGTTAGACAACGCTTGAGGTCGTGATCTATGCGTT
The DNA here is from genome assembly GCF_904849725.1 of Hordeum vulgare subsp. vulgare. NCBI lineage: Eukaryota > Viridiplantae > Streptophyta > Magnoliopsida > Poales > Poaceae > Hordeum > Hordeum vulgare. The sequence continues at coordinate 104,646,734 of NC_058524.1, read as the reverse complement.
TCCGATGGCGTAGCAATCGGTGAGTACGTTCTCACGATCGTGGGATAGCACAATCTAGTAGAGGGAGTTGCCTCAATCCGTTTTTTTAGTTCATCATTTGAATAAAAGGAGGAGCACAAAAGCATCAAGTTGCGCTGCACAAAAATACCTCAATCGTCTTCTTCGTTCCACCTCTCCGGTGACTAGAGCTTATGGGCGATAATTGGCATCACATCCTGGTTAGGAGTGTTGGAAATATGCCCTAAAGGCAATACTAAAATAGTTATTATTATATTTCCCATTTCAAGATAATCATTTATTATCCATATTAGAATTATATTGAATGGAAACACAAATACATGTGCGGATACATAGACAAAAACACCGTCCCTAGTAAGCCTCTAGTTGACTAGCCCGTTGATCAGAGATGGTTAAGGTTTCCTAGCCATAGACAAGTGTTGTCATTTGATAACTGTATCACATCATTAGGAGAATGATGTGATGGACAAGACCCAAACTATGAACGTAGCATGTGATCGTGTTATTTTATTGCTATTGTATTCTGCATGTCAAGTATACATTCCTATGACCATGAGATCATGTAACTCACTGACACCGGAGGAATATTTTGTTTGTATCAAACGTCACAACGTAACTGGGTGACTATAAAGGGGCTCTACACGTATCTTTGAAGGTGTCCATTGAGTTAGCATGGATCAAGACTCGGATTTGTCACTCCGTATGACAGAGAGGTATCTCGGGGCCCACTCGGTAATACAACATCACAACAAGCCTTGCAAGCAATGTGACTAAGGAGCTAGTCACGTGATCTTGTATTACGGAACGAGTAAAGATACTTGCCGGTAATGAGATTGAAATAGGTACGGAGATACCGATGATTGAATCTCGAGCAAGTAACATACCGAAGGACAAAGGGAATGTTATACGGGATTAACTGAATCCTTGACATAGAGGTTCAACCGATAAATATCTTCGTAGAATATGTAGGATCCAATGTGGGCATCGAGGTCCCGCTACTGGATATTGACCGTTGAGTGTCTCGGTCATCTCTACATAGTTCTCGAACCCGCAGGGTGTGCACACTTAAGGTTCAGTGACGTTTCAATATAGTTGAATTATTGATGTTGGTAACCGAATGTCGTTTGAAGTCCCGGATGAGATCCTGAATGTCATGAGGGTTTCCAGATTGGTCGGGAGACGAAGATTGATATATATATATATATATATATATATATATATATATATATAGGAAGTATCCATTTGGCTTCCAGAAGGTTTTCGGGCATTACCGATAAAGTGCTAGGAGTGACGAATGGGTTTCGGAGTTCCACCTGGAGGGGCCACCCACCCGGGAGAGAACCAAAGAGGCCAAGGGTGGCGCACCAGCCCCTAGTGGGCTGGTGGCCATACCAAAGAGGCCTATTTTGGCCAAGGGAGAAAAGTAAAGGAGGGTGGGCCAAAGCGAATTGGGGAAGGAGGACTCCACCTTCCAAGTTGTATTGGAGGAGGACTCCTCCTCCTCCTCTTGCCCTAGGGTTCACCCCTCCCCTCCCTAGGGTTTTGGCACCTCAAGCCATAACATATCCCTCTTTCCCTCCACCACTTCGTAACACCCCATAGCTAGTTCAATACGGTACGACGAAGCCCTGGCGGAGTAGCTGCACCACCATCACCGCCATGCCGTCGTGCTGCCGGAGGATTCAGCTACCTCTTTGTCTGTCTTGTTGGATCAAGAAGGAGGAGATCGTCATCGAGATGCATGTGTGCTAAACGTGGAGGTGCCGTCCGTTCGGCGCTATATCAGGACGGAGTTCGTGGGACACTTGCGGTTTGGATTGCGAAGACGTTCAACTACATCAACAACGTTTCTTAACGCTTCCCGCTTAGCGATCTACAAGGGTATGTGGATCTGATCTCCCCTCTCGTACATGATCATCACCATGGATAGGTCTTGCGTGTGCGTAGGATTTTTTTTTTGTTTCCCATGCAACGTTCCCCAAAAGTGGCTAGGTCTATGCATAGATGATATCTCGATTAGAACACAAAATAGTTTGTGAGCTTGATGTTCAATTTGCTGCCCTCCTTAATCTTTTCTTGGTTCCACGGTATTGTTGGATTGAAGCAGCCCGGACCAACATTACTCGTACGCTTACGAGAGACCGGTTTCATCGACTAACATGCAACTTGTTCCATAAAGATGTCTGGCGGGTGTGTGTTTCTTCAACTTTAGTTGAATCGGATTTGACCGAGGCGGTCCTTGGAGAAGGTTAAATAGCAACTTGCATATCACCGTTGTGGCTTTGCATAAGTAAGATGTGATCATACTAGATACTGATACGTCTCCAACGTATCTATAATTTTTTATTGTTCCATGCTATTATATTATTTGTTTTGGATGTTTTATATGCATTTATATGTTGTTTTATATTATTTTTGGGACTAACCTATTAATCTAGAGCCTAGTGCCAGTTTCTGTTGTTTCCATGTTTCTGAGTATTGCAGATAAGGAATATTAAACAGAGTCCAAACGGAATAAAATCTCCTCAATGATTTTTCTTGGAACAGAAGAAATGCAGAAGACTTGGAGTAGGGGGCAGTGCATCTGCTGGGAGGCCACAAGCCTGTAGGGCGCGCCCTAGGTAGGTGGCCGCGCCCCTGGCTTGCGGGTCCCCTGCAGGTCTCCTAACCCTATTCTTTGGCCTATAAATTCCCAAATATTCCCGTATCGCAGCAGAGAGCCAAGAAAATAGTTTTACGCCACCGGGAGCCTCTGTTCCCGTGAGTTCTAATCTAGGAGCGTTTTTGTCGGGACCCCGATCCTAAGTCATAGGAATCCAGCCTGTAACACATCGCATCCCTTTGCGGTCTCACGCACGGTTAATTCCACGGCTGCAGCCTTACCTTAGCCGGGACCGTTTGCGTCTTTTGACTCACGTATGCAATAGTGTCGCTAGCATTCCAATGTCAAAGAACCCGGATCGACAAGTCTAGTCACAAACCAAAGTGGCAGTACCGCACAAGGACATGCATACATGACCCAACAAAGCAGGTGTCGGTCACCAGCGAGTGTAGGCGAGTCGTAGCAAGCTACAAGGACTCCATTACATCGCGTGACATTTCCCCAAAGGGGACAGACACAACAGCTAAGAAGGACACATGCCGGTCAACCAATGTGTCCGGAGCAGTAGCGAACTACCAGGGCTCGTTGGATCACAAAGGGGCATTTCCTTGTAAGGAGTGCTACTAAAGTTCACGACTAGGTAATCGAACCCCATACATATCAAGTACGACACACGTACGCATGGCATACCGATATATTTAAGAGGCTCGGAAGAGCCACACACATAATATTACACATTAAGGGTCTCACGACCCATAATAGCAGTCATTCAGTTACAAGCCAGCGGAAGAGTTTAAAACTGCCTGAGTACAGACAGGTGCAACTAGAAGGCACATGGCCTGACTATACTACAGACCCAACGTAGGGCCAGATCGTAGCTGCGACACCAGCTACTCGTCGTCGTCGATGTCTATGAAGAACCCTCCATTAGGGTCATTAGCAACCTCTGCAACATTTATTAAACAAACATGAGTACGAAGGTACTCAACAAGACTTTAGGACAACTATCTACTCATGCAAAGTATCAATAAGGTATGGTGGGGTTTCATGCGGAAAGCCAACATTTGACTCGTGGCTAGACAACTTGCATTTTTAAATAATTTTGACAACTTGATTTCTCGCACACGAGTCCACTAACACCACAACAATACACCATCGTGGAATCATTCCGTCTCCCTACGGAAATGCCGTCCACGACACTCACGCTTATCTTGACAATTTTACCAGTAGCCATTTAAGTTATCTATGAACAACATATGTCTCCAAGTAGTCCATATCCGCGGACACGGCTATTCGAATAGATCATAACCCTGCAGGGGTGTACTTCGTCACACATGCTCTCGCCACTTATCGCCACGTGCACGTCATGCACCTCGGCAACCTTCAAGCGGAAGCCCAGCGAGGGAGTCGGCCACGACCGTTAATCACACTAGTACCTAGTCCAGGTTTATCGCCTATCTGAGAGTATCCCGTACGGAAGTCCGGCTGAGGTTTCCGCCACGGCCTCAAATGATGTGCGCAGGGTTCCCAAGCCCACCATCCGGGTGCCACTTGGTACACCGTGCCACTGCCTACCGCATCATAGCTCACCTCTCAGGTCAGCACTATGCACGGCCTCCAGCATGACTATAAACACCAGAAACTACTTGCAACTCCTGGACTGAGTACTAAGCGATTAATAAGTCGAGAGGGTCAATTAAGTATCCCAACGTGTGGTAGTATCTAGTCTTGGATTACATACACGGAACTCAGTTCCTAAGGACGGTTCCAATGAAACAACCCGCCATGTACTCCTACACAGCCTTTCACCGGTACCTTTACCAAATCAGGTTCAACACACAACCTTGCTTACCGAACACATTCTCACAATTCTGTTTATCTCCCAGATGACAGACCATACACAACTCTAAGCATAGCATGCATAGCAGGATAAGGCACATCATGGCTCAAGCAACTACCAGGTATGCTAGGTTGCAAGGTTCGGCTATTTACTGTGACAAGGTTAGGTCATGCAAAGGAAGTGGGTTCAACTAACGTGGCAAAAGCAGTTGAAGCATTTGATCCTAATGCAATAAGTAAGTGCAGGAGCAAGAACATGGGATTTATCGGGATGATCAAAATGGTTGCTTGCCTTGTTGCTCAAAGGAGTGACAATATCCGTCAGACGGATATTCGGTGGAATCCGGGGGAGCGGAGCCTACCGAAAGGAATGACAACAATCAATATCAAGCATATGCAATCAAGATGATGCATGAGCATGGCATGAGAATGCAAGGTGATATACTATTATGACTAACATGTATTAGGTTTGAAGTTGATTTGAATCACATTCAAATAACACTTCAAACGAGGTATTCTCGGATACCGTTTTAATTGATTCGACCTGATGCTCAGATCAACTTGATGTTAACATGCATGGGATGACATGTTAAGTTGCTGGTTTGTAATTAGAACAGTGTTTGATCATGTCATTCATAAAGAAATTTAAATATTTTCCATATTCCATTTATAAAGTATTTATAAGAATTGACTTATTCATTAATCTACATGTTTGGGTTCCGTAACTTTTTCAAACATGATTGAAAATAGCATATTCAGATTCCTTGAATTTTTCTGATACTTTTTCATATATAAATTATTTCCATTGGAGTTACACATTAATTTCTATGAATTTTTGAAGTTTTAAACATTTCTGGAATTATTCTTATACTGGAAAATCCCTTTATTGCGTCAGCCTGACATCATCAGGTCAACCGACCTGTTCAGGTCAAACCTGATAGGGGGGACCCACTGGTCAGCCTCTCAGAGGCTAATCCCGCGCTGACCAGCCCCTAAGTGGGTTTGACTTGGCCTTGGGCCCACTGTCAGCGAGAGAATAAGCTTAAAACTTCTGGATTAGGCTGGCCACGTCGGCCCTCGCCGGAGCCTGGCCAGCGGCAACCAAATCCGCGGCAGAACCTCGCGGGCAACACGCTAAAACGTGCTGTGGTGCTCGGAAAAGAAAGCCGAGAGCACTGGAGTGATCTCCAGGCTCGACCACATCCAGCGCTGGCCTCAGGGAGAGCTATAGGTGGCCGGAGTAAGCCGGCGACGTGCTGGGGCGGCTGCCAGAGTACGGGTTCGATGGTCCAGTGGCTAGGGGGCTCGGATCCGAGGGGAAGAGAGGGGAAATGACCGCAGGCTCACGGGGAGTGCAGCGTAGGGCTTAGACGGCTCGGGGAAGGGCTGTTGCCGGAGTTTCACCGTCGATTTGCCGGCGACCGAAGGTTGAAGACGATGGCGTTGGGGACATTGCAGAGCTCGGGGAGACTTCGGCCGTTGTAGAGGGAACCAGCTCGACGAGGCGAAGCTGCTGGACTACTCGGAGGGAGGTTCCTGTGGCTAGAGGCGCGGCGGCTCGAGCTCGAGCTCGTAGCAATGGCGGCAGAAGGAGGGAGGAGAGATCCAGAGGAGGGGGGAACTGGAGCTGGGGAATGGATAGGGACGGCCTCTGGGGGGATATCCCTGTTGTCACGCTGTCCTGGGGGGCTCTGGAGCTCGCCACGGTGAAGCAGGAGGTGGAGGGGGCCGCCGTGGTCGATCTCCCCTTTGCCAGAAGGCAGAGGAAGAAGACGACCCTGCCCCTGGTGGGCTGGGCCTCCTCAGGCGACAGGTAAGAGTTTTCTCATTCTTTCTCTTTTGTTTTTTTTATTTGTTTCTGTTTTGCTATTTCATTAACTTGTTATTTATTTCAGCTCCCAAATAGTTTGTAAAATCTATTTTAAACACACCAGAATATTTGTTGGAATATATCCAACCATTCCCAAAGTTTTCAATATTTTTGAAAGTTTAAAGTTTCTGATTTCAAATTTAAAACTTGAAACCAGTAGCTTTTTGCATTTATTTAAAATGCTTAAAGTGTCAAGAAAAAGGTTTTCTTCATTGCTCATTTATTTTCATGATTTATCAGAAAGATTGAACTTTTCTTGAGGCCATTTTGGGTGCATTGATTTTAACGAGTTTGAATTTTCCTTTATTTTGAGAAGTGGCTAGGGTTTTAGAATTTTCCTTCACCACTTGCTTTGTTCTTGTTGAGAATTTCCTAGATGCAATGCAAAGAAAACATGAGCACAAAGCTAACTTGCTTAAGGTGTCAGGGATGTGACACTTTTTCGTTAATCTGCCGGAGAGGGAATTCATCACGAGGGGCATCTACATCAACTCCATTGCCTCTCCAATGATGCGTGAGTATTTCACCATAGACCTATGGGTCCATAGCTAGTAGCTAGATGGATTCTTCTCTCTCTCTCTTTGATCTTCAATACCATGTTCTTCATGATCTTCATGGAGATCTATCTGATGCAATACTTTTTTGCGGTGTGTTTGTCAAGATCCGATGAATTGTGAGTTTATATTCAGACTATCCATGAATATTATTTGAGTCTCTTCTGAATTCTTATATGCATGATTTCATATCTTTGCAAGTCTCTTCGAGTTATTGGTTTGGTTTGGCCAACTAGATTGGTAATTCTTGCAATGGGAGATTGCTTAGTTCTGGGTTCAATCCTGCGGTGTCCTCACCCACTGACATAGTAGGGGTAGGGAGGCACGTATTGTATTGTTTCCATCGAGGATAAAAAGATGGGGTTTTCATCATATTGCTTGAGTTTATCCCTCTACATCATGTCATCTTACTTAATGCGTTACTCTGTTCTTCATGAACTTAATACTCTAGATGCACGTAGGAGTCGGTCGATGTGTGGAGTAATAGTAGTAGATGCAGAATCGTTTTAGTCTACTTGACATGGACATGATGCCTATATGCATAATCATTGCCTTGGATATCTTCTTAATTATTCGTTTTTCTATCAGTTGCTCGACAGTAATTTTTTCACCCACCGTATTATTTTCCTTTATGAGAGAAGCCTCTAGTGAAACCTATGGCCCTCGGGTCTATTTTCCATATTATACTTTTAAATCTATAAACCAAAAATACCAAAAATATCTTGCTGCAATTTATTTACTTTTGTTTCCGCAATCTTTTATATCTATCTCTATCAGATCTCGTCCTTGCAAATAACTCTGAAGGGATTGACAACCCCTTTTTAGCGTTGGGTGCAAGTGTTTGATTCTTTTTGTAGGTACTACGATTGGGGCCTTGCTTGTTCCTCCTACTGGATTGATAACTTGGTTCTCAACAAACTGAGGGAAATACTTATCTACTTCGCTGCATCACCCTTTCCTCTTCAAGGGAAAACCAACACAAGCTCAAGAGGTAGCAAGAAGGATTTCTGGTGCCGTTGCCGGGGAGGATACATAACAAGATCAAGCCTACGAAGTACCCATCACAAACTCATCTCTTGCATTTACTTTATTTTCTATTTGCATATCGTTTTCCTCTCCCCCACTTCTAAAATGATTTTCAGAAAATACCAAAAAGATTTGCCTTTTTATTCGCCCTATTTACATTCGTTTTTTGTTTGCTTGCTTGTGTGCTAGATTGCTTGCTTTGTCACGATGGCTCAAGAGAATACCAAGTTATGTGATTTTTCCAATACTAATAATAATGATTTTATCATTACTCCGATTGCTCCCGCCACTAGTGCGTAATCTTGTGAAATTAATGCCGCTTTGTTCAATCTTGTTATGAAAGAACAATTTTCTGGCCTTCCAAGTGAAGATGTCGCATCCCATCTGAATACTTTCGTTGAGTTATGTGATATGCAAAATAAGAAAGATGTGGATAATGAGATTGTTAAATTGAAGCTATTTCCTTACACACTACGTGATCATGCCAAAACTTGGTTTTCATCTTTACCTACAAATAGTATTGATTCATGGAATAAGTGTAAAGATGCTTTTATTTCCAAGTACTTTCCGCCCGCTAAGATTATCACCGTTAGGAACGATATAATGAACTTTAAGCAACTTGATCATGAGCATGTTGGACAATCTTGGGAGAGGATGAAACTAATGATTAGGAATTGCCCCGCTCATGGTTTGAGTTTATGGATGATTATACAAATTTAATATGCGGGATTGAATTTTCCTTCTAGAAATCTTTTAGATTCCGCCATGGGTGGTACCTTTATGGAAATCACATTAGGAGAAGCTACTAAACTCCTATATAATATCATGGAAAATTATTCTCAATGGCATACCGAAAGATCTCCTACTAGTAAAAAAGTGCATGCTATGGAAGAAATAAACACTTTAAGTGGAAAGATGGATGAATTAATGAGATTGTTTTCTAGTAAGAATGCTCCTATTGATCCCAATGATATGCCTTTATCTTCTTTTATTGGAAATAATAATGAATCTATGGATGTGAATTTTGTTGGTAGGAACAATTTTGGCAATAACACGTATTGAGGTAATTTCAATCCTAGACCATTTCCTAGTAATTCCTCTAATAATTATGATAATTCCTACAACAATTATTGTGGAAATCATAATAAGATGCCCTATGATCTTGAGAACAATATTAAAGAATTCAATAGCTCTCAAAAAGGTTTCAATGCTATGATTGAAGAAAAATTGCTCAAGATTGATGATTTTGCTAGGAACATCGATATAATTTCTCCTGAGATTGATTTTCAAGAACACCTTTTACTTCTCATCTCTTTTGACTTCCTCCAATGTTATCCCTCACCTCCAATAGTTAGACAATACCCTTACCCCTTTGACCTCAAGAAGAATCAACGGAGTTCTACTTCAAAGTAAAGAGGATGTCATCATGCATTTGAAGAATTGAAGTTGCGCCAATTGAAGAATCTCAAGGCACGAATAATTCGACGACCGTGAAGCGTTCGAATATTTATATGACCATTAGAAGTCCAAACCCCTGTTTTATACCCATGTTAGATACGATGATTTGTGAGCCGTCATTGGTGTGTGTTTTCCGACCGCCACAAATAAAACCTATTCTCAAAAATATTGTTCGTATTGTGTGTATCTCCCTCTCTCTCTTACCCATCTCATCCCCAAAACCTCAACCCTACCAGATGGAGTATGAAGCTGGACTCGTAATCTCCGGACCAATGACCCAGCTGGAGGCTGATATATGGATTCAGAACATGGAGAACCACTTCGGGAGCAATTTGATTTCAAGGAAATATGAAGTGGCACACGCTCTTCAGTACTTTACACAAAGTGCTGCAATCTGGTGGAAAATGCACCATGCCATACAAGGATTTAGTGGAGCAGAATCTTGGGACGAATTCAAGAAGACTCTGTTAAGATCCCGTCTCATTCAGAAGTGCTATGATAATTCGAAGGAGAAGACTTGTGCATGCAAGATCTGTGGAGAAATAGGACACACTTAGGAAGAACACAAGCATGGATGCACTCATTGTGAAGAAAATCACCCAGCTGAGGAATGCCCAAGCAGTCAGGTGACTTGTTTCCTTTGTGAAGGAACCACCCACTACCCAGCTCAATGTCACATTTACCCCAAGGTACAACAAGTTGTCAAGCAGCAGAAAGATGCAGTGAAGGAAACCCTCAAGAAGAAGATTCTAGAAGGACCGGTGATGAACGAAAATATTGAAGACCCTGATGGACAAGGTCTGATAAGATTTTTCTCCAATGCATGCTACTCATGTGGAGAAGAAGGACATTATTCACAGAATTGCAAGAAGAGAAGCCAAGAGTATCTGGGAAACTTCCCGACGGAAGAAGTGGAGTTTGATCCACTTGAAATAGAAGAACTGGCCAAAATAAAGGAGTCCGGAAAGAAGAAAAAGTACCCCCGGAAGAACCAAATCTCTGCAGACATAGACCTGAGTCATGTCAGATGTTACAAGTGTATGAAGTTTGGCCACCACAAATACATGTGCTCAGGAAGGAAGCCGGGAACCCAAGGAGCAAAAGCAAACACTAAGAAGCCTCGAGACTTGTCAGAAATCATTTGCTTTTGTTGCAAGTAAGCAGGACATTTTGCCAGCGATTGTCCACAAAGGAAGAAAGCTAGAATGGAGTAGTTAAGCTTTGACCATGGCAATAAGTGTAATCCGAAGCACTCTTGTTTTTCATAAGATCATGGAGTGAAAGTTATTGTAACAGAAGTCCCTGAGATTGTAATAATATCATTAATAAATGGAATTTATTGTCTCATGATTGCCTATGTTGAAACTGTATGCGTTGTTTCTCTTCGAACAAAGATCTATGAACAATTATGAGGATATGAGAAAATACGGTCTATGCAGGCATGAGTATAATTCATTTAAGTGTGGTAGTAATCGGTAAACCCACAGGATCCATTGAGTAGGAGTGTGCCATAACTACCAAGGAGACATGTACATTCCTCTGAGTACCTATTTACTGACACGTGCAGATGACAACTCTCTACGAGTCATTCCTCAAGGGCCCAGAAATGATCATGACCCTGACCAGTGATCATGATTACCCAAAAATCCTGAAGGACATGATGAAGCACATTCACCTTGAAGGAGATGCAGTCTACAAAGGCTACCCATTTGTGGAAAATGGAGTGGAACTTCGGTACGTGGAAGTACACCTCCACCATGTGAAAGGAGTTTGTCCAAAGACTATGGGGCAATACTTTTTCATTTCACGTGTACCACGAGCAACCTTCTTTGATGCTGTTCGTGAAGCTGCCATGGAAGCCATACGTCAGATCGGAGAAATCCTTGAAGCAAGACTCCGTCATACCCAGGAATACCTGAGTGAGGTACGTGCAGAGATGATGGAAATGAAGCTCATGACCACCATGATGAAGCAAAAGATGGACGATTTCAAGGAGCACCTCGGAAAGTTCGAGTGGAACTAAGTACCTCCAAGAGAGACGAATGAATAAGTTGGCAGAAATGCTCGACCATACCGAACCCTGTGGATGGCAACATTTGTAATAGAGTACTTTTGAATTGGAGTTTTTGATAAGAAATTAAGGATGTAATAAAGGATTGATTATGAAATGAATATGATTTATGGAAGAAGCTATGATGGATCAACAAACGTTTTCTTAGGAGCATACGAAAACCTGAGAGTTGTGAAGATACGATAGATGTTTCGTTCGGCTTGCAGAACCAATGGATTATCCGAACTTCGTTCGTGGACAAGAGAAATTCTGCAACGCTTGTGAGGATGCCCAAGTGTTAGAATGCGAGATTCGCTAAACCTTATACAGAGAAATGATTTGGGTGCGGAATGGATTGATCACCATGACGACTTACTCTTATCATTTATCTTGCTATTCGGAATGGTAAATCTGAGAGACTTACCCATATAGAGAGACGACGTTCTTTGAAGCTTTTGTTTAAGCCTTAGAATGGTATGATGAACGCCCCAAGTACATGGCACCTGTTGTCACGCGTAGGAAATTTTACGGTGAGAATGAAACCAAGACCCTCTCTCTGCAGGATAACCACAAATGGTAGACCACCATGAGAACCATCGATATGTTATTTAGAATTGACCACGAGACTGTCAGTTAAGAAGACCCAGTGACGGAAGAAGCTTATATCAACGGGAGAGCATCACCAAAGGATTTAATATGAAGACTGTGCTATGTCAGTTGCCAAAACCCCACAGGATTGTTAAAATCTTAAGGGACCAGTATCTCTCATTTTAAGTGTGGTAGCATACCACCTTGCCGGAGATTTGATTTGTTAGAAGGCCCCCAAACCCTAACCTTTCTTTCTAGCCTCTTCGAATCTCGAGGACGAGATTCATTTTAAGTGTGGTAGGTTTGTAACATCCCAAATTTTGGAATGTTAATAATTATTATTAGATTGTTTGTTTGTTTGCCTGAGTGATTGAAACTTGAGTGAAATTTGAAACTTTTCAAAACTTTTGAATGGGAGGGAATAAAATGACTTTCCCCTTCTCCGGTGAATTCAAATTCAATCTTTTAAAAGCAACGAGAGAAGATGACATGACTTCTTCAACTATAAAGAATTTGAACGGAGATATTTGCATTTGAATTCTTTTGCATTTCCATTTGTTTTCTTCGTGCAAGAAATGCCAGGAAATACATTCTAGAGAGGAGGAACATGGCCCTGAAACCCACGAGCATTTTGAAAGTCATTTGAACCCTAAAACTTAGAGGGTCATTTGAAAATTATTTGCAAAAGAAAATAAATCTTTTAGGCAAATTTGTGAAAATAATTTTTTTTGAAGTTTTTATTTTTGCCGTGGAAAAATGCCCATCATTTATATTTTATTTTTCTGATAATTTTAGTATATAGAAACTCTTTATTCCGAATTGATTTGATTTCCTTTTTATCGTTTTAGTTTCCTAGTTTTAAAAATAGGAAAGGAAATCATTTTTATTAGGAAACTCCAGGTGGCCCATTAAGACTTTCCTTTTCCCTGGCCCAAGAAGATCATCTTCTTCCTCCTCTCTCCCTCATGTTACAAGAAGCTTTCCTTTCATGGAGAGGGAGATCTTCACCTCCGGGATTCACAAAGCACATTCCTTCCCAGCGCCTCCCGTCGCCTCTATAAGAACCCCGTGCACCTCCTCGTTCCATTCCCGTTGAAAACTTCCCCTCTCCTCGCCTCTAGCTCGCGCACCCCTCGCCGGAGTCAGCACCAGAGAGCTTCACCCAGGAGCTCCTCCATCGCCCCCCTGCACCCTTTCCCCCTGCCGAGCCCACCTCACCCCTCCACCACCTCCCCACCACTCGGCCCCCTCCTCCACCACCCCTCCACCCCGCTGCTGCTCCTCCCCATCACCACGACCAGGCAGCCAGGAGCTTCCCCGTCGGCTCCCCCCACCTGCAGGCTCCCTCCTCCCCTTCGGCCCTCCCCCCAGGAGTCTCCACCGGCCCCTTCCCCACCCCTCGCCGGCGCCTACCCCACCCCACCGGAGCTCACCCCCTGCACCCCCTTCCCACCTCGGCCACCATAGCCAGCCACGGGAGCAGCTCCAGCCACGGTAAGGCTCCATCCCCCTCCTATTTCTTTTTTGTTTTTATGTAGTAGCCCTTAGATCTAGATCCTACGGTGTAGATTAGGAGGTACTTACCCCTTCGGTCTTTTAGATAAAACCGATCGGTTTTTCTTTCACTTAAGTTTAGCCGAAGCGAATTAGTTAAATAGCGGCCGTTAGTTATCCCCGCAGCACTCACCACCTTGGCCAATTAGAAGATGCCACGTGGACCCCTGTCCACAAATCAGTTTTTTCCCTTTTTCTGTTTTAATTCCAAAACAGAGAAAGTTTGAATTTTCTTTTGATCATAACTTTTGATCCACAACTCCAATAGAGTTGATTCTTTTTCCAGTACCTCAAAAATTTCCTTTAGTTTTGAAAAACATATAATTTGTCTATGTTTGAATTTTTCAAATATAAGTTAGATCAGATTTAGGTTAAACCTTGTTTTGCCTATTCCAGGAGTTTAAAAATAGCTTTTAATTTGATTCCTTTTGGTACTGATCACTAGTGATCTTATTTATCAGTGGTAAACATTTCATATTTGTTTGAGTATTTTAGCTCACTGTTTCTTGTGAAACAATTTCTGTTTCACCTCTTTTAGGATTTTGGCTAATTCCTTTTCTATTTTTTGTTTTAAAATATTTTTCTTTATTATTTCAGAAATATTATGTTTTGTTTATGTTAGTTAACAGTAGTTTTGCAACAAGTTTTTATTTTATTTTTATTTGTTTTCATGAAATCAATTCTAGTTCCTTAGTAACTTGCAATTGGTTTCCGCACTGTTTCAAATCCCGTTTGGGAATACTTTCAAAAAGTTTTGTGAAAAATAATTTGTTTTATCTTAGTTAGATTTATATCTTAGTTCCTTGTTATTATTTTCTGTTGGACAAAAATCATTTAGTGTTTGACGTAGTAGAAGACTCCCTAGTCTTATTTGAAGTTTCTTTCGGATTCCTATTCGCTCTCTCTTTTGTTTTGATTGCTGGAATGATTGCTAGTATGAGTGCTTATGTGAATGATATGTTTGTTATATAGATTTCATTGGAGAGTGACGAGTAGTCTATCAAGTTATTTTCTCGAGAAATTCTTCTTCGTCAACATCACCAGGCAAGTCACTTTGATCATACTATCACCTATGTTTTACGCATCGTAGTTCTACCATCCTATGCCCAATTGCATGCTGCTTAGGTACTTGGAAATTTTAGTATAGATTGTAGTATCATGTGGTAGGCACACAACAACCCCGATACTTGGCCCCGGGACGACAACTTTCATACTGCTATGCTTGAGTAGATGGGATTTCGGTTGAGTGCATAACACGAGTGATGCGAGGTTGATTAAATAATCAAGACCGATTAAGACAAGATTTTCAAGACCTCGGACGCAATGCAACATTGGGTGAAGGACGGTTGATCGGCTCCCTGGAGAACCCAGTGGATGCCCGGGATGCTGGGGACGGCCATGACATCCTGCGGAAAGCTTCACCCAGGCTCAAAGAGACGGATGGATATATTCAAGACCCAAGGCTTACCTGCACAGCCACAAGTCATTATGGGCTCTGGCTTGGTTGGACAACGCGGCGACTCTGGACAGGCGGTGCTAGCAGATGTAGACGAACGGTAGGAATGGATGGGCACCGACAGGGATTCAGAGGGACCCGTTGAAAGACCATGTTTTGATCATCTGGTCTTCAAACACCCTGAAGTGTGAGGACATACACGGAGGCGATCAAATCTTGTGGGGAACGTGTGCAAAACTCCGCAGAGTACTCAAACCTAATCGATTAGCCGTGTCCACGGTCATGGACAACTTGAGCCAAAGGAACTGAAGTTATCTGGATTTCTCAACACCATTAAATATATTTTGATGAGGGTTATTATTGACAACATGGGTACGAGAACTGGTTGGCGGAACCATCTCGTTAACAACCAACAATGTAGTAACATTTTGCTTTTAGCCCTCTCTTGTTATAGGAGAAAAAATTGCTTTACGCTAAAACTTACAGCTCCACCTACCATATATGCATATAGTATAGATGATATTTTACCCCTCTCCTTTGTGACTTGCCAACATATTCAATATGCTGACCTACACGGCTGCAACGTCTTATGTTGCAGATATTTTTGTTCGACGAGTAAGAGTACGATTCAGGGTTACGGTCTACACTCAACTTGCCGTTGGTGTTTATTGGGACTCCACTCCCTCGACCGCTTCCGCTGAGATAATTAAGGTATATATCAGTTTTACGCTATTTACATGTGATTGCACTTTGATATATACATTGATGTACTGTGTGTGCCAGCATACTGATCCAGGGATGGCACAGAAACACAGAGGCTTGACTCGTCTTGACTCGGGTCGCTACATCCCAAGCCCACCATCCGGGTGCCACTTGGTACACCGTGCCACTGCCTACCGCATCATAGCCCACCTCTCAGGTCAGCACTATGCACGGCCTCCAGCATGACTATAAACACCAGAAACTACTTGCAACTCCTGGACTGAGTACTAAGCGATTAATAAGTCGAGAGGGTCAATTAAGTATCCCAACGTGTGGTAGTATCTAGTCTTGGATTACATACACGGAACTCAGTTCCTAAGGACGGTTCCAATGAAACAACCCGCCATGTACTCCTACACAGCCTTTCACCGGTACCTTTACCAAATCAGGTTCAACACACAACCTTGCTTACCGAACACATTCTCACAATTCTGTTCTCCCAGATGACAGACCATACACAACTCTAAGCATAGCATGCATAGCAGGATAAGGCACATCATGGCTCAAGCAACTACCAGGTATGCTAGGTTGCAAGGTTCGGCTATTTACTGTGACAAGGTTAGGTCATGCAAAGGAAGTGGGTTCAACTAACGTGGCAAAAGCAGTTGAAGCATTTGGTCCTAATGCAATAAGCAGGAGCAAGAACATGGGATTTATCGGGATGATCAAAATGGTTGCTTGCCTTGTTGCTCAGAGGAGTGACAATATCCGTCAGACGGATATTCGGTGGAATCCGGGGGAGCGGAGCCTACCGAAAGGAATGACAACAATCAATATCAAGCATATGCAATCAAGATGATGCATGAGCATGGCATGAGAATGCAAGGTGATATACTATTATGACTAACATGTATTAGGTTTGAAGTTGATTTGAATCACATTCAAATAACACTTCAAACGAGGTATTCTCGGATACCGTTTTAATTGATTCGACCTGATGCTCAGATCAACTTGATGTTAACATGCATGGGATGACATGTTAAGTTGCTGGTTTGTAATTAGAACAGTGTTTGATCATGTCATTCATAAAGAAATTTAAATATTTTCCATATTCCATTTACAAAGTATTTATAAGAATTGACTTATTCATTAATCTACATGTTTGGGTTCCGTAACTTTTTCAAACATGATTGAAAATAGCATATTCAGATTCCTTGAATTTTTTTGATACTTTTTCATATATAAATTATTTTCATCGGAGTTACAGATTAATTTCTATGAATTTTTGAAGTTTTAAACATTTCTGGAATTATTCTTATACTGGAAAATCCCTTTATTGCGTCAGCCTGACATCAGCAGGTCAACCGACCTGTTCAGGTCAAACCTGACAGGGGGGACCCACTGGTCAGCCTCTTAAGGGCTAATCCCGCGCTGACCAGCCCCTAAGTGGGTTTGACTTGGCCTTGGGCCCACTGTCAGCGAGAGATTAAGCTTAAAACTTCTGGATTAGGTTGGCCACGTCGGCCCTCGCCGGAGCCTGGCCGGCGGCGACCAAATCCGCGGCAGAACCTCGCGGGCAACACGCTAAAACGTGCTGTGGTGCTCGGAAAAGAAAGCCGAGAGCACTGGAGTGATCTCCAGGCTCGACCACATCCAGCGCTGGCCTCAGGGAGAGCTATAGGTGGCCGGAGTAAGCCGGCGACGTGCTGGGGCGGCTGCCGGAGTACGGGTTCGATGGTCCGGTGGCTAGGGGGCTCGGATCCGAGGGGAAAGAGAGGGGAAATGACCGCAGGCTCACGGGGAGTGCAGCGCAGGGCTTAGACGGCTCGGGGAAGGGCTGTTGCCGGCGTTTCACCGTCGATTTGCCGGCGACCGAAGGTTGAAGACGATGGCGTTGGGGACGTTGCAGAGCTCGGGGAGACTTCGGCCGTTGTAGAGGGAACCAGCTCGACGAGGCGAAGCTGCTGGACTACTCGGAGGGAGGTTCCTGTGGCTAGAGGCGCGGCGGCTCGAGCTCGAGCTCGTAGCAATGGCGGCAGAAGGAGGGAGGAGAGATCCGAGAGGAGGGGGGAACTGGAGCTGGGGAATGGATAGGGACGGCCTCTGGGAGGGATATCCCCGTTGTCACGCTGTCCTGGGGGGCTCTGGAGCTCGCCGCGGCGAAGCAGGAGGTGGAGGGGGCCGCCGTGGTCGATCTCCCCTCTGCCAGAAGGCAGAGGAAGAAGACGACCCTGCCCCTGGTGGGCTGGGCCTCCTCAGGCGACAGGTAAGAGTTTTCTCATTCTTTCTCTTTTGTTTTTTTGATTTGTTTTTGTTTTGCTATTTCACTAACTTGCTATTTATTTCAGCTCCCAAATAGTTTGTAAAAGCTATTTTAAACACACCAGAATATTTGTTGGAATATATCCAACCATTCCCAAAGTTTTCAAATTTTTTGAAAGTTTAAAGTTTCTGATTTCAAATTTAAAACTTGAAACCAGTAGCTTTTTGCATTTATTTAAAATGCTTAAAGTGTCAATAAAAAGGTTTTCTTCATTGCTCATTTATTTTCATGATTTATCAGAAAGATTGAACTTTTCTTGAGGCCATTTTGGGTTCATTGATTTTAACTAGTTTGAATTTTCCTTTATTTTGAGAAGTGGCTAGGGTTTTAGAATTTTCCTTCACCACTTGCTTTGTTCTTGTTGAGAATTTCCTAGATGCAATGCAAAGAAAACATGAGCACAAAGCTAACTTTCTTAAGGTGTCAGGGATGTGACACTTTTTCGTTAATCTGCCGGAGAGGGAATTCATCACGAGGGGCATCTACATCAACTCCATTGCCTCTCCGATGATGCGTGAGTATTTCACCATAGACCTATGGGTCCATAGCTAGTAGCTAGATGGATTCTTCTCTCTCTCTTTGA
This sequence comes from Hordeum vulgare subsp. vulgare, assembly GCF_904849725.1. NCBI lineage: Eukaryota > Viridiplantae > Streptophyta > Magnoliopsida > Poales > Poaceae > Hordeum > Hordeum vulgare. The sequence goes on along the minus strand of NC_058524.1, from coordinate 104,628,111 downwards.
TCTTCAATACCATGTTCTTCATGATCTTCATGGAGATCTATCTGATGTAATACTTTTTTGCGGTGTGTTTGTCAAGATCCGATGAATTGTGAGTTTATATTCAGACTATCCATGAATATTATTTGAGTCTCTTCTGAATTCTTATATGCATGATTTCATATCTTTGCAAGTCTCTTCGAGTTATTGGTTTGGTTTGGCCAACTAGATTGGTAATTCTTGCAATGGGAGATTGCTTAGTTCTGGGTTCAATCCTGCGGTGTCCTCACCCAGTGACATAGTAGGGGTAGGGAGGCACGTATTGTATTGTTTCCATCGAGGATAAAAAGATGGGGTTTTCATCATATTGCTTGAGTTTATCCCTCTACATCATGTCATCTTACTTAATGCGTTACTCTGTTCTTCATGAACTTAATACTCTAGATGCACGTAGGAGTCGGTCGATGTGTGGAGTAATAGTAGTAGATGCAGAATCGTTTTAGTCTACTTGACATGGACATGATGCCTATATGCATAATCATTGCCTTGGATATCTTCTTAATTATTCGTTTTTCTATCAGTTGCTCGACAGTAATTTTTTCACCCACCGTATTATTTTCCTTTATGAGAGAAGCCTCTAGTGAAACCTATGGCCCTCGGGTCTATTTTTCATATTATACTTTTAAATCTATAAACCAAAAATACCAAAAATATCTTGCTGCAATTTATTTACTTTTGTTTCCGCAATCTTTCATATCTATCTCTATCAGATCTCGTCCTTGCAAATAACTCTGAAGGGATTGACAACCCCTTTTTAGCGTTGGGTGCAAGTGTTTGATTCTTTTTGTAGGTACTACGACTGGGGCCTTGCTTGTTCCTCCTACTGGATTGATACCTTGGTTCTCAACAAACTGAGGGAAATACTTATCTACTTAGCTGCATCACCCTTTCCTCTTCAAGGGAAAACCAACACAAGCTCAAGAGGTAGCAAGAAGGATTTCTGGCGCCGTTGCCGGGGAGGATACATAACAAGATCAAGCCTACGAAGTACCCATCACAAACTCATCTCTTGCATTTACTTTATTTTCTATTTGCATATCGTTTTCCTCTCCCCCACTTCTAAAATGATTTTCAGAAAATAACAAAAAGATTTGCCTTTTTATTCGCCCTATTTACATTCGTTTTTTGTTTGCTTGCTTGTGTGCTAGATTGCTTGCTTTGTCACGATGGCTCAAGAGAATACCAAGTTATGTGATTTTTTCAATACTAATAATAATGATTTTATCATTACTCCGATTGCTCCCGCCACTAGTGCGTAATCTTGTGAAATTAATGCCGCTTTGTTCAATCTTGTTATGAAAGAACAATTTTCTGGCCTTCCAAGTGAAGATGTCGCATCCCATCTGAATACTTTCGTTGAGTTATGTGATATGCAAAATAAGAAAGATGTGGATAATGAGATTGTTAAATTGAAGCTATTTCCTTACACACTACGTGATCATGCCAAAACTTGGTTTTCATCTTTACCTACAAATAGTATTGATTCATGGAATAAGTGTAAAGATGCTTTTATTTCCAAGTACTTTCCGCCCGCTAAGATTATCACCGTTAGGAACGATATAATGAACTTTAAGCAACTTGATCATGAGCATGTTGGACAATCTTGGGAGAGGATGAAACTAATGATTAGGAATTGCCCCGCTCATGGTTTGAGTTTATGGATGATTATACAAATTTAATATGCGGGATTGAATTTTCCTTCTAGAAATCTTTTAGATTCCGCCATGGGTGGTACCTTTATGGAAATCACATTAGGAGAAGCTACTAAACTCCTATATAATATCATGGAAAATTATTCTCAATGGCATACCGAAAGATCTCCTACTAGTAAAAAAGTGCATGCTATGGAAGAAATAAACACTTTAAGTGGAAAGATGGATGAATTAATGAGATTGTTTTCTAGTAAGAATGCTCCTATTGATCCCAATGATATGCCTTTATCTTCTTTTATTGGAAATAATAATGAATCTATGGATGTGAATTTTGTTGGTAGGAACAATTTTGGCAATAACACGTATTGAGGTAATTTCAATCCTAGGCCATTTCCTAGTAATTCCTCTAATAATTATGATAATTCCTACAACAGTTATTGTGGAAATCATAATAAGATGCCCTATGATCTTGAGAACAATATTAAAGAATTCAATAGCTCTCAAAAAGGTTTCAATGCTATGATTGAAGAAAAATTGCTCAAGATTGATGATTTTGCTAGGAACATCGATATAATTTCTCCTGAGATTGATTTTTTGAAAATTAGATCTATTCCACCCAAGCATGATATTAACGAGACATTAAAAGCTATGGGAATTTCTATTGATGAGTGTAAGGAAAGAACCGCTAGAATACATGCTAAGTGTGAATGGCTTGAAAAGGTGTTTCCTCGTAATAATAACGATGAAGATCTTAAAGTAATTGATGTGACACCTATCTAATCTTTGTTTTCTAGTATAAATCTTGAAAATGATGGGACTCGAGATGAGTCAACTTTAGTTAAAAGGCGTCCCAGTAATTCGGAGTTTATAGATCTTAATGATAAGATTGATAAAAGTGGGATTGAAGAGGTCAAAACTTTAAATAGCAATGAGCCCACTCTTTTGGATTTCAAGGACTTTAATTATGTAGTTGCTATTTGATTTATTGTGTTTCCTTGTTGCAATCCATGTTGAATTCTTCGCATGTTTATAATAAAAATAAAGCTTTTACTACACATATTGTGGATGCCATGATGAAATCTTTTAAAGAAAAACTTGAGTTGGACGTTTCTATACCTATAAAGCTTTATGATTAGTGGGAACCTACTATTAAGATTAAAATTAAAGATTATGAGTGCCATGCTTTGTGTGATTTGGGTGCTAGCGTTTCCACGATTCCAAAAACTTTATGTGATGTGCTAGGATTCCGTGAATTTGATGATTGCTCTTTAAATTTGCATCTGATTCTACAATTAAGAAACCTGTGGGAAGGATTAATGATGTTCTTATTGTTGCAAATAGGAATTATGTGCCCATATACTTTATTGTTCTTGATATCATTGCAATCCTACATATCCTATTATTCTTGGTAGACCTTTCCTTAGAGCGATTGGTGCAATTATTGATATGAAAGAAGGTAATATTAGATTCCAATTTCCATTAAGGAAAGGCATGGAGCACTTTCCTAAAAATAAAATAAGATTTCCTTATGAATCTATTATGATAGCTACTTATGAATTGCATACCAAGGATGATAATACCTAGATCTATTTCATTATGCCTAGCTAGGGGCGTTAAACAATAGCGCTTGTTGGGAGGCAACCCAATTTTATTTTATTTGCTCTTGTTTTTTGCTTCTGTTTTTGAGTGTTGCACACATTATTACCTCTATAATAATTGTATTTTAATTTTTATTAGTGTTTGAGCCAAGTAAGACCTTTGGGATGGTCTATGGTGTTTGCAAATTGATTTTGCTAAAAAATAGAAACTATCGCTCTTAGTCCAGGAATTTGGTAAATTCACTGGAACGTGATTTTGATCTTAATTTTTGACACAAGATTGGTTTAAAAATTCCCCAGATTGTCCTAGTGTTTTAGAACTGTTGGAGTTACATAAGTATTCTAAGTAAACATATTGCTATAGACTATTCTGTTTTTGTCAGATTTTGTTTTCTTTGTGTTGTTTGCTTATTTTGATGAATCTATGGGTTGTATAGGGGGGGGTATGAACCATGGAGAAGTTGGAATGCAGTAAATATTACATCAATATAAATAAAGAATGATTTCAAAACAGTACCTAAAGTGGTGATTTATTTTTCTTATACTAACGGATCTCATGAGTTTTCTGCTGAGTTTTGTGTTGTGAAGTTTTCAAGTTTTGTGTAAAGATTTGATGGACTATGGAATAAGGAGTGGCAAGAGCTTAAGCATGGGGATTCCCAAGGCACACCAAGCCATATTCAAGGATACCAAAGAGCCTAAGCTTGGGGATGCCCCGGAAGGCATCCCCTCTTTTGTCTTCAATCCATCGGTAAATTTACTTGAGGCTATATTTTTATTCACCACATGATATGTGTTTTGCTTGGACATATTGTATGATATGAGTCTTTAATTTTTAGTTTGACAATCATCCTTGATGCACACATCTTTTGAGAGAGACACACACTGAACCGTGAATTTATTAGAATACTCTTTGAGCTTCACTTATATCTTTTGAGCTAGGCAATGTTGCTCTAGTATTTCACTTATATCTTTTAGAGCACGGCGGTGTTGTGTTTTATAGAAATTATTAAACTCTTGTACCTCACTTATATTATTTTGAGAGTTCTTTAAACAACATGGTAAATTGTTTAGGTTGTGAATTTATTCCTAATATAATGGTCATCCAAGATGTATATAATAAAAACTTTCATATTAAGTGCATTGAATATGATGAGAAGTTTGATTCCTTGGATATAGTTTTGAGATTTGAAGATGGTAATATGAGAGTCATGCTTGCATGTAATTGTGAATTAGAAGGAATACTTGTGTTAAAGCTTGTGATTCCCGTAGCATGCACGTATGGTGAACCGTTATGTGATGAAGTCGGAGCATGATTTGTTTAATGATAGTCAACCTTTGTGTGGAGGTGGGGATCGCGCGATGGTTAACTCCTACCAACCCTTCCCCTAGGAGCATGCGTCTAATACTTTGCTTCGATAACTAATAGGCTTTTGCAATAAGTATGTGAGTTCTTTATGACTAATGTTGAGTTCATGGATTATATGCACTCTCGCCCATCCACCTTTGCTAGCCTCTCTAGTACCGCGCAACTCTCGCCGATACATTAAACCCACCTTCCTCAAAATAGCCACCATACATTTTCCTGAAAACATCCACCATACATGCCTATTATGGCATTTTCATAGCCATTCAGAGATATATTCCCATGCAACACCACCGTCCCGTTTTTATGAAACACACCATCACTTCCATATTGCTTCTAGAGTCATATTTTGTTCTAGATATTGAGTTGTAATCTTTGAGTTGTAAGTAAATAAAAGTTTGATGATTTGCATTATTAGAGCATTGTCCCGTGTGAGAAACGGATGATGGAAGCTATGATTCCCTCACAAGTTGGGATGAGTCTCCGGACTTTACAAAAGAATAAAAGAGGCTAGCGAAGCCCATAAAAAATAAAATAAGCCAAAGAAGCCCACCAAAAAAGGAAAAAAATAAAAAAAATGGGAGAAAGAGAGAAGGGATAATGCTACTATCTTTTTCCACACTTGTGCTTCAAAGTAGCACCATGTTCTTCATAGAGAGTCTCCTATTTTGTCACTTTCATATAACTAGTGGAACTACATCTTTTGCACAACCACTTAGTTTCCTTTCTAAGCTTCCATACACTTATAGATCTAGTGCATATGTTACATGGCAATGCCTACTCACTCACATTGATATCTATTGATGGGCATCTCCATAGCCCGTTGATGTGCCTAGTTGATGTGAGACTATCTTCTGCTTTTTTTTGCAACCTCCACCACACTCTATTCCACCTATAGTGCTATATCCATGGCTCACACTCATGTATTGCGTGAGATTTGAAAAGGTTTGAGAACATAAAAAGTGTGAAACAATTTCTTGATTTTCATCGGGGTTGTGCATGATTTAGATACTTTGTGTTGTGAAGATGGAGCATAGCCATACCATATGTTTTTGTAGGGATAACTTTCCGAGACCATGCTATTTTGAAAGGATGCAATTGCCTTATTAGTATGCTTGAAGTATTATTGTTTTTATGTCAATATTAGACTTTCGTTTTGAATCTCATGGATCTGAATATTCATGCCACAATAGAGAATATTACATGGATAAATATGTTAGGTAGCACTCCACATCAAAAATTCTGTTTTTATCATTTACCTACTCGAGGGCGAGCATGAATTAAGCTTGGGGATGCTTGATACGTCTCCAACGTATCTATAATTTTTTATTGTTCCATGCTATTATATTATCTGTTTTGGATGTTTTATATGCGTTAATATGTTGTTTTATATTATTTTTTGGACTAACCTATTAATCTAGAGCCTAGTGCTAGTGTATGTTTTTTTTCCATTTTTTGAGTATTGCAGATAAGGAATATTAAATGGAGTCCAAACGGAATAAAATCTATATACTTTTATGCCGTCGAGAGCCTCTGTTCCCATGAGATCCAATCTGGGAGCCTTTTCCGTAATCTACCGGAGAGGGAATTGATCACGGAGAGCATCTACACCATTGCCCCCCCCGATGATGCATGAGTAGTTCACCACAGACCTACAGGTCCATAGCTAGTAGCTAGATGGCTTATTCTCTCTCTTTGATCTTCAATACCATGTTCTTCATGATCTTCATGGAGATCTATCCGATGTAATAGTCTTTTGCGGTGTGTTTGTCGAGATCCGATGAATTGTGATTTTTTGTTCAGACTATCCATGAATATTATTTGAGTCTCTTCTGAATTCTTATATGCATGATTTCATATCTTTGCAAGTCTCTTCGAGTTATTGGTTTGGTTTGGCCAACTAGATTGGTAATTCTTGCAATGGGAGAAGTGCTTAGTTTTGGGTTCAATCTTGCGGTGTCCTCACCCAGTGACATAGTAGGGGTAGCGAGGCACGTATTGTATTGTTGCCATCGAGGATAAAAAGATGGGGGTTTTCATCATATTGCTTGAGTTTATCCCTCTACATCATGTCATCTTACTTAATGCGTTACTCTATTCTTCATGAACGTAATACTCTAGATGCAGGCATGAGTCGGTTGATGTGTGGAGTAATAGTAGTAGATGCAGAATCGTTTTGGTATAATTGGCACGGACTGATGCCTTTATGCCTAATCATTCCCTTGGATATCTTCACAGTTATTCGCTTTTCTATCAATTGCTCGACAATAATTTGTTCACCCACCGTATTATTTTCTTTTATGAGAGAAGCCTCTAGTGAAACCTATGGCCCCCGGATCTATTTTCCATATTATACTTTCAGATATATAAACCAAAAACACCAAAAATATCTTGCTGCAATTTTTTTTTCGCAATCTTTTATATCTATCTGTATCAGATCTCATCCTTGCAAATAACTCTAAAGGGATTGACAACCCCTTTATAGCATTGGGTGCAAGTGTTTGATTGTTTGTGTAGGTACTACGATTGGGGCCTCGCTTGTTCCTCCTACTGGATTGATACCTTGGTTCTCAACAAACTAAGGGAAATACTTATCTACTTCGCTGCATCACCCTTTCCTCTTCAAGGGAAAACTAACGCAAGCTGAAGAGGTAGCAGATACCCATAGCAGCCACATAAATTTTGCAACAACAAATTAGAGGATGTCTAACTTGTTTTTGCAGGGTATGCATGTGATGTGATATGGCCAAAGACATGATATGATATATTTCATGTATGAGATGATCATGTTGTAATAGTTAAATATCGACTTGCACGTCGGTGCTACGGCAACCGGCAGGAGCCATAGGGTTGTCTTTAATCATTTGTGCACTTGGTGATGCTTTGCTTTATCGGTAGTCAAGTAGCCTTAGTAGTAATAGCATAGTTAGCACGACAACCTCGATGGAAGCACAATGATGGAGATCATGGTGTGGCACCGGTGATGATGGAGATCATGCGAGTGCTTTGGTGATGGACATGAAGAAGCACAAGTTCATGGCCATATCATGTTACTTATTATTTGCATGTGATGTTAATCCTTTTTTGCACCTTATTTTGCTTAAGATGACGGTAGCATTATAAGGTGACCCCTCACGAAAGTTTCAACATAAAATTGTGTTCTCCCTGAGTGTGCACCATTGCGACAGTTCGTCGTTTCAAGACACCACGTGATGATCGGGTGTGATAGACTCTACGTTCACATACAATGGGTGCTTCACATACAATGGGTGCAAAATAGTTGCACATGTGGAACACTCGGGTTAAACTTGATGAGCCTAGCATGTACAGACATGGCCTTGGAACACACGAGATCGAAAGGTCAAGCATGAGTCATATAGTGGATATGATCAACATGGAGATGTTCACCATTGAAGCTAACTCAACTCACGTGATGATCGGACTTGAGTTAGTGAATTTGGATCATGTGACACTCGAATGAGTAGAGGGATGTCAATTTGAGTGGGAGTTTATTAGTATTATGATTAGCTAAACTCAATTATCTTGAACTCACTCTAAGTAATCTTTGCAAAATTTTATGTTGTAGATCAATGGCTCGCACAGTAGCAACCCTGAATTTTAATGCGTTCCTAGAGAAAGCTAACCTGAAAGATGATGGAAGCAACTTTGTTGACTGGGCCCATTGTCGGTGCACTAAAGACCGGGGTCTCGAGTGCCCCGGACTAGTGCACGGACACCGGCAGCCCCCTTCACAGCGGCAAGGTGCATCGCTGGAGCTTAGTGTGGAAGCAAGGCTCGGAAGCCCACCAAGTGCAGACTGCAAGCCACCCGGCAAGCGCCTGCTTGTTGGGAATGAAGAAGAGACCCCGGCAAGAGCCCCCCACCGGGAAGGTAGACACCGACAAGGCGAGACCCTCCCGCCAAGGAAGAAGGACTGAGCCCCGGCCAGCCATCCTTGCCGGGAAGATTGACAAGGCCCCGGCAGGCCATCACCTCCCTGCCGAGAGGAACGAGAAGAGCCACCGGCAAGGTAACCCTGTCAGGGAGGAAAATAAGGCCCGAAGAGAGGTGCGGGCCTAGGGCGCTTTCGCGTCTTGTGGATGCCTCCATCGACGAACACGCCATCGCCGATGCATGGACCACGCGTCCGCCCACATGCCAACGCAACACCCCAAAGTTGCCACGTGTGGGTACATGTCCAAACCCCCCTGACAAGGCGAGGAAGCTTGTCGAAGCATTTAATGCACCGCAGTAACACTGTGGCGGGCGGTCGGCACTGTTCCACTCGTGAACCCATCGTTCACCCATTGAGCCATTATGGTGACCCCTTCGCCTATAAAAGGAGGCCCGAGGTTCAGTAAGAAGGACATTTTTGGCTTTTTGATCAATCAAGGGGTTGTGAGAGGGACATATCTACAGTAAACTAAAACGAATAACGAAACACATGCATGAGTAGGGTTCTACGCACAACGCGGCCCGAACCTGGGTAAAAACGACCTTGTCGGGCCCTGACTGTTGGTTCTGCTCTTGCCGCGACTCCTCTCCCCGCCAAACCAGCAAAAGGGGACCGTTGAGGCCCCCATAGGTGTCGATCCTTTCACCGACATCTTTGGCGTGCCAGGTAGGGGAGTAGAGGGTCACGTCGACCTGATCTAGTGGTCAGCGGTCGTATTCCTTCATCGGCACCACCGCCCTGGCTCCCAAGAGGAGGAGCGCAACGGCGTCCGAGACACCCGCGCCCAGTGCACCTGCCACGACGCAGGCAGGAGGAGGCATGGGCGCGGGAGAGGAAGGTGGAGCCCCGGAACTCCCTCAGCATTCCGGAGATCAGACGCGGGCGAGCGGGATCGTCCATGGTTCTGGCAACCCCATGCATGCCGGAACATCCAAGGATGGAGTTGCGCGGCCAACACGCGTCACAACAACCTCTAAGGACACTGGACAGCCCACGGCGACGCCTACGCCACGGCCTTCCTAGGACACGCACGATGGACGGCCCCGGGATGGCGATCCTTCGCCACCGCAACGACGAACCCCTGGTCCTCAAAGCCAGGACACTCACGGCAGACAGACGTGCGCCACGGCGGGGAAGGGCGGCGCGCGCTCGCGTGGCCATGGAGGAGCGCCTTCTGGCACTGCCAGGAGCAAGAACCCCTCGCGTTCCACCCATGCGTCGCCTCCCCCCTCGCGGACGGAAGCGCTGAAGCGCGCGCAACTACTCCTAGATTTTCCTCCGACGGTGGACAAGCTTAAGCAATGGAGGGCCACCATTCAGAGCCTCATCGCCTTCGCCAACGGAGACGGCCCAGGGCAGCCGGAGACATCGAAACGACCCTCCAACAGGCCTGCCCACGACCGCGCAGAGGAGTGTGGGGATGTTGCCGCCACGGTGCATTCCCCGCCGAGGCGGAGGCAACAGGTCATCGTCTCTGACGACACCACCGGATCCTCCGACCTGCGCACCCGCCGCGATCAGTGTCACATTCTACGAGAGAGACGCAAGGAAGATGCTAGGACTCTCATCGAGCGGCGGCGAGAAACGCGCCGCTAGTCCGACAAGCGAGCTGAGACTGTCGCAGATGCGCTGTCCTCAGGGTACCCCGACGCCCTACCCTACAAAGTGGGTTGCCCGACCTTCACCCCCAAGCTCCGGCGAGTCGAGTGGCCCAGCTCCCGTACTTTCAAGCCGGAGATCCCCGAGAAGTACGACAATAAGACACACCCGTCCGAGTTCCTCAGCATCTACACCATCGCGGTGCAGGCTGTCAGGGGCTGGGACGACAAGATACTCGCCAATTACTTCTCGCTGGCGCTTAAGCCCAACGTGAGGTCGTGGTTGATGCATCTGCCCAAGAACTCCATATCTTCTTGGAAGGACCTGTGCCAGGATTTCGTCGATGCCTTTACTAGCGGCCACCGAGCCCCTGGCCAGGAGAGCGACTTGCACATCATCCCCCAGAAGGAGGGAGAAACTCCGCGGAAGTACATCCAGAGATTTAGTCGCATTCAACACAACATCCTAGATGTCCACCCAGCCGCTGTCATCAGCGCGTTTCACTAGAACGTGCGCAATAGGATGATGCGGGAGGAGCTGGCAATGAACAAGGTCCGCGACGTCGTCGAGCTCTATGCTCTGGCCGACAAATGCACGCGTGCTGAGGAAGGGAGGAAGCTTCCTGGCGAAGGTGCCAACGTGGAATACGACTACGAAGAAGATGACGCTGACCCCCTGTCGAGGAAGGGGAAGAAGCGCAACAAGAAGAGAAAGAGCAAGTCTGTGTTTGCCGTCGAGAGTTACGGCTACATCAACGCCACCAAGAAGGCTAAGGCGGAGACCCCCGGTAGTGCCGCCGGGTGTGACTCCTGCCACGCCTTCGCGGCCGCTGACAAGCCGGTTGGCTCCGGCAAACAGTACTGCAAGATCCACCGCACCAAGGGCCACGACCTCCAGGACTACCGCCAAGTCGAGGAACTCGCTGAAAAGTAGAAGGCTGAGTATGAGCGGCGCGACAAGGAGAAGGCCCGTGACGGTGCGGAGGGGTCCGACATGAAGAAGGGTGGCCGCAGAGGATACCCCGTGCCGAGGTTTTGTCACGATAGATGTCCTTGTGAAAGGACTTAAGGATGGAGCCATCACACCTTGGTGGCGACTCAGAGGGGGTGAGCGAAAGCGAGACTCAGATTTACCCAGGTTCGGCCCCTCGTGTGGAGGTAAAAGCATACGTCCTGCTTTGTGTAGATTGATGATGGTTTCGATTACAAGGAGGGCGTAACTCGGCTGACCTAGCTCTCGATAATTTCTAACTTGCCCCTATCTTCCCCAGGGACTCGCCTTTACATACAGGTTGAGGCCCTAGGATTTACAAGAGTCCTGACTATGCGATAGATCGTAGCTTTCCCTATATCTAAGTCACCGTGCTTTCCAAGACTGGAAACCTCCTTTGCGGTCTATCCTCTGTATAGCTCGTGAACCGCCATCCGGCTCCTGGGCCCCTTGGGCCAAGGCCTGTATTACCAATGAATGAGTCGCCCCTTTAGTGACCCGGCCCAGCTAGGGCGGGTTACACCGCAGGTAATATCCCCAACACCCCGGCAAGGCTCGAAACAAGAGGGAGGCGCCTGCACGACGGCGAGACAAGGAGGAGGATGAGGATGAAGGCGCCCCAGAAGACGACTCCAGCGACCATGAGTTTCAGAGGGCCACTGGTATGATGTGCCTCGACGGAGGTGCGTCGCTGCACTCCTCCCACCACCAACTGAAAAAGTGGGCGAGAGAAGTGAGCGAGGTCGAGCCCTCCGTCGGGGTCTATAAGCCCCTGAAATGGTCGAGCACACCCATCATCTTTGACTCTGAGGATCACCCTGGCCGAGTTACTGCGGTCAGGTGCCTGCCATTATTGGTTTCGCCGAAAATCCGCAACCTCAAGGTGACGGAGATGTTGGTGGATGACGGGTCCGGCCTGAACCTCATCTCCCCCGACGTCCTCCGAAGGCTGCAAATCCCGGACGAGGATCTTGAGGAAACGGGAGCGTTTCACGGGATCAACCATGGGAAGATCCAGCCAAAGGGAAAGATCATGCTGCCGGTAACCTTCGGCAGCGACCAGAACTACCGGACCGAGAAGGTCGTCTTCGACGTCGCCGACAACCCATTCGCCTACAATGGGATCCTCGGGCGCCCCGCGTTGGCCAAGTTCATGGTGGCATCACACTACGCCTACAATACGTTGAAGATGCCCGGTCCCATTGGCGTCATCAATGTCAACACCGACAAGAAGGACGCGCTTGTTTGCACCAACCGCCTCTACTAGGAGGCCGTCGCGGCGTCCGCTGATAAGGCGCCCACTCCCACCGCCTTGGCCTCGGGCAGCAGAAAGAGGAGGACCTACAAGGAGTCCCGGCAAGCCGGCCCCGGCAAATGCACCTCCTCAGGGTACTGCGCTGCCGGAGCCGAAGTGCGAGAGAGCTCCGCCGACAAGGACAAGAAGTCAAAGGCTACCCGCCTAAGACCAAGAAGGTGCCCGCCAAGGAGGATGGTACGGGTGAGACTTTCACCATAAGTTCCACCCTGGACAACAAATAGGAAAACGCGCTCATCGCCTTCCTGCGCGCGAATCTCGATGTGTTTGCCTAGCAACCATCAGATATCCCCAGTGTTCCGAGGAAGGTGATTGTGCACCACCTAGTTGTATGCCCTCACGCGCGACCGGTCAAGCAGAAGGTGAGGAAACAAGCTCTGGAGCGGCAAGAGTTCATTGCCGAGGAAATCAAGAAGCTAGAAGCAGCATGCCTAGTTAGGGGGGTCATCCATCCTATGTGGTTGGCCAATCCAGTTGTGGTGCACAAGGCGAACGGGAAGTGGCGGCTATGTATCGATTTCACCGACGTCAATAAAGCTTGCCCAAAGGACCCTTTCCCCTTGCCGCGTATCGACCAGATTGTGGAATCCACTGTTGGCTGTGATCTGCTATCCTTCCTCGACGCCTATTCGGGATATCACCATATTTTCATGGCCGAGGAAGGTGAAGAGAAGACCGCGTTCATTACCCCATGCGGCACGTACTGCTTCATGCGAATGACTTTCGGGTTGAAGAACACGGGATCTATGTTTGCGAGGGTGATTCAGATCGGTTTTGAGCCCCAGCTCCACAGAAACTTTGAAGCCTTTATGGATGACATAGTGGTCAAAACCAAGGACAGGGCGATGCTCATACAAGATCTGAAGGAAACGTTCGCCAACCTACGCAAGATCAACCTGAAGCTCAACCCCGAAAAGTGCGTTTTTGGTGTCCCATCTGGCAAGCTTCTCAGGTTCTTCGTGTCCCAGCGAGGGATCGAAGCTAATCCCAACAAGATCAAGGCCATCGAATAGATCGAGGCACCAAAGCACGTCAAGGATGTACGACGCCTAGCCGGTTGCGTTGCCTCTTTGAGCAGATTCATCTCCAAGTCCGCTGAGTGTGCCTTGCCCTTTTTGAAAATCTTGAAGAAGGCATGGCCCATGAAGTGGACCTCGGAGGCAGAAGCGGCGTTGCAAGACCTGAAGAAGTATCTTTCCACTGCATCAACCCTGTTCGCGCCTAGGCCACAGGAGCCGCTGCTCCTGTACCTGACCACAACCAACCAATTGGTTAGTGTCGCTTTAGTGGCGCAGAGGGAAGATGCTGAAGCTACACCGGTAGAGGCTACACCGTTAGGAGAAACAGAGCCAACCAACAAGACAAGGTCCCCAACGGAGGAGGGGACCGGTGATGCCAGATCGCCGCCATCCGACGAGCCAACCCAGAAGAAGAAAGTGGTGCAGCACCCCGTCTACTTCATCAGCTCGCTCCTACAGGGAAGGCGGTCGAGATACTCGGGGGTGCAAAAATTTCTCTTCGGCCTCCGCATGGTCTCGAGGAAGCTGCGGCATTACTTCCAAGCACATGAGGTCACCGTCGTCACCCGTTTCCCACTACAAAGGGTTATGCGGAGCCCTGATGCCACTGGAAGGATAGTGGAATGGATATTGGAGTTATCCAGTTTCGGCCTGAAGTTTGAGAGCACATCTACCATCCGGAGCAGGGCCCTGGCGGAGTTCATTGCTGACTGGACTCCAACACCCGACGAGGAGATTCAAGAATCAGTCCTCCCGGGCAAAGAAGCAAGCCAAAAATGGACCATGTACTTTGACGGTGTGTTCTCCCTCCAGGGGGCAGGGGCAGGCATGCTTCTTGTTGCCCCCACTGGAGAACACCTCAAGTACGTGGTGCAGATGTACTTCCTCTGGGAGCAGTTGACCAACAATACTGCCGAGTACGAGGGGCTTCTCGCTGGTCTCAGGATCGCGGCAGACCTTGGAATCAGAAGGTTGGTCATCAGAGGCAACTCGCAGCTGGTCGTCTAGCAAGTCAACAAGGACTACCACATGCCGCTGATGGAGGCGTACGTCGAAGAAGTGAGGAAGATGGAAGTGCGCTTCGACGGTTTACACGCAGAGCACATCCCCCGTGCCAAAAATACCATTGACGATGACCTGTCGAAGCGTGCAACCCTTATGTTACCTGTGGAACCAGGGACTTTCGTGCTACGGCTCACCCAACCATCCGTGACGACATCATCCCGGCAAGAGAAGAGAAGTAAGTTGAACTCCGACGAATACTTCCCAGCAGACCTGCCAGAAAATTATGGTAAGGGTTCTGTCGGGGGAGAGATTGCCGGGGAAGACCTCCAGCCTGCCGGGGGGATACCACCCCGGCAGAAGACATGCCTTTGGTCCTTGCCGTCGAGCCACGCGCTTCGGCATGGGCACAATAAATCGTCCGGCACCTTCAGACTGGGGACCTGCCCGAAGAGAAGGAAGAAGCAGAAAGAGTAGCCCGTCAGTCCAACATGTATCAGTTCATCGACGACACTCTTTATAGAAGACGACTGAACGGAGTGAAATTGAAGTGCATTCCCCAAGACGAAGGCATGGAGCTGTTGGCCGAGATACACGAAGGCATATGTGGCTCCCACATAAGGTCAAGAGCGCTTGCAGGGAAAGCACTCCGGCAAGGTTTCTTTTGGCCCACAACTTTCCAGGATGCAACGACACAAGTAACCAAGTGTGAAGCATGTTAGTTCCATTCGAAGAAAGCTCATCAACCAACTCAAGCCCTCCAGACAATCCCTCTCTCCTAGCCTTTTTTGGTCTGGGGGCTCGATATACTCGGCCCCTTTCCCCGCGCTGCCAGGGGCTTTGAGTACTTGTACGTAGCAATCGACAAGTTCACAAAGTGGTTGGAAGTGGAGCCAGTGAGGAAGGTGACTGCGCAGTCAGCCATTAATTCTTCATAAGGGTAGTTTGCCGTTTTGGTGTTCCAAACAAAATCATCACGGACAACGGCACCCAATTCACAAGCCGCGCCTTCATGCAGTACGCCCAAGATCTCAGAAGCCGAATATGCTTTGCTTCCGTTGCCCACCCAAGGAGCAACGGCCAAGCCAAAAGGGAAAACGCTGAAGTGTTGCAAGGACTGAAAACAAGAACTTTTGACAAGCAGCGCAGACATGGAATGAGATGGATTGACGAGCTGTCGGTGGTTCTTTGGTCGACCAGAACAACGCCAAATCGAGCCACCACCTAGACACCCTTCTCCCTGGTCTACGGGGCGGAGGCAGTTCTTCCCACAAAACTCATTTACGGATCACCTCATGTGCTCGCTCATGACGAGCTCGAGCAAGAACTACAGCGCGAAGACGATGTTGTGCTCTCGAGGAAAACCGTCTTCACGCAGCTGTGCGAGCCTCTCGCTACCAGCAAGCCTTGCGCCGCTACCATAGCTGCAAGGTGCGAGCCCAAAGTCTTGAGGAAGACGACCTTGTACTTTGGCACGTTCAGTCGGCCAAGAACTCAAACAAGTTAACGCCAAAGTGGGAAGGCCCATATCGGGTAGTGCGAGTCACCATGCCTGGCGCGGTCCGGTTGGACACAAAGGAGGGAATTCCGGTGAGCAACTCCGGGAACATCGAACATCTTCGCAAGTTCTACCCATAGGGAGAGGCCGCCGGGTACACCGGCGACCACCTTTTGTACAAGTGTTGCTGATGTTGCATGTAATCCTTTGTACAAAGCGAGGCGAAGACCCTGAGCGCAGTCACCTAAAGGTTAGTGTCATGCATCACCTAGATTTCTCATGATTAATATCATGCATGCATATAATATAGGGTTCGATGTAGCGCACAAACTCACAAACACCAAGATATATATATATGTATTTTCTCTTCTTCCTTACCACAAAGAACAGGTCTTCCTCCGCACACAAGTTTGCCTGGGGGAAGGAGAAGAGGAGGTAGCATACAACATGCAGAACAGGAACAATGTCGGAGTCAAAAGGAGAGTCGTGGTCCAAGTGATAGGTGACAAAGGCTCCGAATAAACTCCTGGCTCAAGGTATAGCTCCTTACCAGCACCTTCAAAACTCTTATATGGAAAACTTGTGAGCCGAAGAGCCTAGCCGTGAAAGCCTTGAATACTATCTAGAAGCACGCCTGTCGACTAGCGGCCCCTGATGGCCGCCTCGTTGAGAAGGGGCGTGCTCGATAGTGCAAAGGCAAAACGCAAAGGCGGCAAGGCACCTCGCCGGTGGTGACGGCCCCGGCAAGGAAGCCATGGCCTATCTCACATGGCATTCCCGGCAAGATGTGATGGCGGAAATACAACACAAGGATAAACCATACAAAGAAAAGGCGATGGAAAGGAGATCACACTAGATCCAGAAAAATAACAAGTATATTACAAGCGTTGATAAGCGCATTTTAAGCTTAAAAGTGTCCACAAGTTTAAGACTGCAGGGATAGGGAGACGCGAAGCCATTAATCCCGGTGGGAGCCTTGCGCCCTCTTAACTCGGTCCACCTTGCTAACGATGGGCATGACGAGCTCTTCGAGCGCCTTGAGGTCCATGCCCTCCGGTATGCGCCCAAGGGTGAAGCTCATGCCGGGGTTTCGGTACGCCAGCTTGGTGAGCACCTTGGCAGAGCTTGTTGGACTCGTCCACGATGTGCACAGACTCGCCGGCCTGGCGCTGCTTCAAAGCGTCCTCCACACCTTCGAAGAACAAGGTCAACCGGGCGCTATGAAACACCGTCGGGTCCAAAGGGTAGACGAAGCCCTAGATGCCCATGGCAGACATATGCGCGTCAACCATTTCGACCACATCGACAAGGCGCTCAGTCCACAGCTCGACGTCACACGCATAAGTTGCGCATGCTGCAGAGACGGACTTGAGCTCGTTAGCCAGGGCCTCCTGACGAGCTAGAGTGTCTTGGAGAGCTTCCTCCGCTAAGGCCAGTTTCCCTTGAAGCGCAGCGACAACATTGTTCGCGGAAAGGAGCTTGGCGGAGGCGTCGGAGGCTGTAGCTTGAGCCTCCGTCAGACTAGAGAGGGTCTCCTCCCTCTCGGTCCTGAGCCCCGAGGCCTCCTTTTCGAGCTCGGCGAGGTTCACTTCCAGCTCCCTCGCCCGTGTGGCGAGCTCCTCCCTGGCCCCGTCGGCGGCGATGGCCCTGTCCGCCATCTTCCTCAGCTCCGCGGCAAAGTCAGAGGCCTGGGCGACAAGGGCATTCTTGTGCTGCTCCACCAACTCTTGGGTACGCTGCACCACGGGATGCTCAACCTCTTCGTCTTTTGCACAAAGGAGGCCCTTGAGCGCCTCCTCACAGCCAGCAATGTCCTCCTCCGCTGCGTCGAGGCTGATACGGAGGGAGTTGAGGTGGACGTCTTCGGCGGCCTGGCGAATTTTTGCCTCCTCCTCCTGCTTCTGGATGTCATAAGATTTTAGGAGGAGCTCCTCCCTCTCGGTCTTCGAATGGGCACGCTCTTCCTGCAGCTCCTGGAAGGCTTTGGCGAGCTGTTATTCCGCCTGATTGATGCACCGCTGAAATGCCTCCTCCCTCGCTTCGACAACCGCCTCCCGGGGGTCCAGTTTCTCCTTTCGGGCGTGATAAAGGGCCTGGAGCCGGTTCAAGTCGTTCTCCATGGACAAAAAGAGCTGCTCCTCACCAAGCTTGCTACCACCGGCCTCTGACCCGGTGACGGCATTGAGCCTGTCGACGGTGGAGACCTCTCCATCAAGGGCCACTCCCGCCACGATCTCGATGACACGAGTCATCCCCGGCGGGCTAATAAATTCTCCTTTGCGTGCGCGGATGTACTCGCCGGAAGGAGGGGCCGCTGAGGAAGAAGGATGGTCTCCTCCGACTCCCTCGTTGGTGAGTGGGGGGTCTGCGTCTAGCGCGTCCTCCTCCATGGCGGCAGCAGAAAAACCGCCATCACGCCCTTCAAGCTCTTTGGCACTCTCCTCCATCGGGCTCTGAGCGGTTGAGTCCCGTGCCTCTGTCGCGGTCTCCCCGGCAGCAACCTTGTCGGCCTTGGCCGCGACGTCAAGAGCTATCTCCTCAATGACGAGGTCAACATCTGCCTCGCCCAAACAAAAAGAGAAGAGAAAAAAGCCTGAGGCCCGGGAAAAAGAAGAAAGAAAGAAAGGGAATGGAAGCTCGGATGTGCCCGACGGGATACTCACCTTCGTCCAGCGGGGGCGGGGTATCTTCCCTCTCCTCGGCAACATCGGCGGCCAACACGAGGTCCTCAGCCTCCGATCCTGTCGGGTCCTCCTTGGTGGGACTGGCCCCAGCAGGGGAGTCGTCCCCGTCCAGCGAGGCCCTCGGGGACTCCGTCTGGTGCCGGACCTTCCATGCACGATGAGTAATGTCAGCGGTGAAGACCGCGTCCCCGGTACTTGGCAAGGGGAAATAGGCGATGAACCCACGCTGATGGCTCTGCTGGGGGCTGACTCAGGTCGACTCCCGCATCCTGGGGATGTTAGCCAAGGGTCTGTCGCTTGCCGACACCTTTGCCCTCTTGGCCATCCTCTGCATTAGCGTCTCTATTTCCCCGCAAGAGACCAAGGTTAAGACAAATATCATGAGAGAGGACAAGAATGGAAGAATGAAGACACATATGCGTACTCTTCTTCCTCCTCCGAGCCGAAGGTCGAGAATTCAAAGTCTGGGTCCTCCTCGTCGCCGGCGGGAGGAGACGGGCCTCTCAGGCGCTTGGCAGGGACGGAGATGGGAGTTTGCCGCACCGGGACCCCGGTGTCGGCACGTCGAAGAACCCGTTTGCGCCTCCGGTGGGCCAAGGGCTCCTCATCCTCCCTCTCTGCCTCTTCAGGCACATGGACAATGGAGAGACCCTAGGAAGAGGAGCTACCGGTCTCCCCGGCAAGTGCATCCGCCGCCACCATCAACTCCCTGGGGTATTCTCCTTCGTCGAAAGACCCGTCCTTCCCCGCCGCCTCGGCGAGGGCCCTCTCCTGAAGCTTGCTGGCTATATATGCGACCTCCCCTTTGGTGGTGGGACGGATGAGCTCAACCTCCTCCACCCTGGCAACCTTCTCCGACAGGCGGTCGAAAAAGGACAAGATGACCTCATCCGACGGCTGGTCCCAGGTCGGAAGGATGCCGTGGGCATTGCACTCCGGTATCATTCCCGTGAGCGTGCTCAAGGCCGAGTTGGTGAACAGGGAATAACGGCCGCCGAGAGCCGAAGCTTGGGGTCGAACTTGAACAGTTTGCTGCAGACGAAAGCGTGCTGCAGGATGGTCAGGTTGTTATTCAACCCTGGCCGCACTCGCATTATGTCCGCCGCATTCGAATACACCGACGCCAGCCTCCCCCCTCTATGCTGGAGGGGGGCGATCCGCATCCGGATGAAGTCGGAAGCCACCATTTCCATCGTCAGCCATGCGGCCCTCACGCACAGGATCCCGGTGACACGGATGGTCAATTTTCTACCGTCTGGGTCGAGGCTGCTCCAGTCATCGCCTCGGGCCTCGATCTTGGTGGTCCTAGGCTCGCAGAAGGGCACAAACCCCTTTTCCCGAATCCAACACCACTTCCCGCGCCACTCCTCCCACTTCTCCCGAAGAGTCCCTTCCAAGTACGCCTCCTTACACCTGGTCCTCGGGATCCAGGCAATGGAGTCGGAATGGGCGTCCCCTCTTTGGATTCGTGGGATGAAATAGTGGCGGAAGAGGGCGGTGTTGGGGACGATGCCGACGAAGTTTTCGCAGAGATGTGCAAATATCGACATGTGACAGCCCGAGACCGACGTTCCAGAAGATTCCCCTTTATTTCCGTTTTCGTCGTGTGGTTATTGTTATTTGTCGCTTCATCATCGCATCATGCACATCATCAGCATTGCATTGGCATCCCATTGCTGCCAGTTTTCAAACTTGCATCCGTTGTTAGTTGTAGGTTCTCATCGTTGTTTGTTCTGAGCCCGACCGCACACGCACGCGCCCGCAGCATCGTCATAACCCTGTTTTAAAAGTGTGTGTAAAACTTTCTCTGATTGGGTTGAAATTTGACGTGCGGTCTTATTTTAATATAGGTAGGCCGCCTGTCGAATTTCGTCGCAATCGGAGTCCGTCTGGTACCCGAACGGTCGACCGTAGAGGCACCGTATTCGATCTATCGTCGGACGTGTTCCGGTGTTTTAAATCGTGTTGCCGCGCCATGCCTTTTCCCTCTCATCCCTACTTAGCCCATCTAGACAGCTCATTAGTGCCACCTAGCCACTTCCTCCGTTCGTGGTCGTCGGATCGCGATCGGATGGATGAGGTCCACCCCACCAAAGACCAACCCTATATAAGTAGGTTCACCCCACTAGGGTTTCCCCTAGCCATTTTTGCAGCCCCCCTGAAAAACTCCACCTGCTAGCCATAACCCACTAAATCCCGCAGCCCAAACGCTCTGACCAAATCTGGCCATTGGATTTACATCTAATGGCTCAGTTTGCCCAAAAACCCCACCTAACGGACATGTCTATGGCCAACTCGGACATGTCCGGGTGACCGCAGAGCAACGAGCCATCCCCGCCGGCTCCCTCCTCCTCCCGAGCTTCACAGAGCCTTGCCCGCCAGAGCGCATCGCCGGAGCGGCCGCGACCAGGCCCCAGCACAGGCCGGAGCACCGCCCCTCTTCCTCCCCATCTCATCCTCTCCTCTCGGCCTCCCTCTCACTCTTCTTCTCTATCTCTCTCTGTGTCACGCATGAGGCCACCATAGAAGCCGAGTTCCCAATCTCTTCGCCCCGGCGCCGCCTCGAGTCGCCACTGGCGGGAATGGGACCGGCCGCCCCGGATCCGCTCGGATCCGCCGCCTCCCGGCCCCTCTGCGCCTTGGCCGAGCCGCCCTCGCCACCGGCCGCCGCCTCCATTGCTGCTGGAGTCTCGTGCACAGGAACACGACGAGCGCAGCCGCCTCGCGCGTGGTGGGCCGCCGCCCAGCATCGCCAGATCGGCCCAGGTACCGCACGCTTCACCCTCGGCCCGCTTCGCCTCGGCCCAGAAGCCAGCACGTGCCTCCTCGCCGGCCTGGGCTAGGCCCAAGGTGAGCGCCGCCCTGCCCCTCTGTCGAGCGCGTGTGCGCTGTTTAATTGTTTTGCGCAGCGCCTGTAGAGCCTATTAGCAGTAGGTCCGATAGTTATTTTTTCTTTTAGGTTATTTTCGGAATTAATTAAATTCCAGAAAATTGACGATATTAAATGCCCGTATCTTTCTAACCGTAAGTCGGATCACCATGATTTAGATATGGTTTTTGTATAGAATCTCGCGTAGATTACGTTTTTACAACTTACATAATTGTTTGACATAGTTTGACGTGTCGAATGTCTAGATTTGTGTGCTGTCTCAATAGGATTTTTGCCCGTATTTATTTTCGCGCGTGTCCGGATTGTTCAAACCCCGTAGATAAAATGTTCATGTTTTAGGAACCCTTTTGCCATGTATTTTAGATTAGACGTTGGTATTTTTGCATGTAGGATTCTGTAGCTAGTTTGCTATACCGTGTTTAGGATATTATCTCGCATTTACGTCTGGCGATACTATTGTTGTGCAACCCCTCATGTTATATATGTTTTCGGGGTAGAAAAATTCATAGGATTTAATTGTCCATTTAGTTTTAGCTTTCGAGCAAGTTAGTTCGCGTGATATTTTGCCATGTTGCCCTTTTGTTTGTTTTGTGGGTTTTAATCCGTGCTTCATTTGAAGGAGTTGTCAACTAGACATTTGCTCTTGGATGTTTAGTCTAGCCCCTGGTAATTTTGGTTGCAATAGAAATCCATGTTTAGGTGTGGTTTGCTTGTTCTTTACTTGCTAGGAAATAGTGTTGTTTAGAGATGCTGAAATATTTCTAAGTCTGAAATCTGTTATATTTTGTTGCTGTCTTTGCATGAGTTTATCTTGTATTCTGTAGCTCTATTGAGGTTGGTGCAATGGAGTTAGTTGTAGATATTAGGATTCTCTAGCATGCTGTGAATTTTCATGTCATTTGGAGTCCTGTAGCTTATCGTTTTGCCGCTGTCAATATGCCTTCAGATCGAAAACTGCAGATTCATAAACTGCTATTTTCCCTAAGTCTGAAACTATGTGTGAGGTGCCATTTTGTGACTTCTTTTCCTAGTGTTCCATGCTTCCATGCTAGTTGTTGTTAGTTGTATGTTGTAGTGCTTCTTGCCCTCTACCGTCTCATACCTTCGTTGAGCATATTGGTTTTGTGTAGCTCGTAGTTGTGGGGTGTAGAAAATGCTATGTGGCTGTTTTTGGCAGATTGTAGTGATTTCTTGTTTTGCTCGTAGTTGTTGAACCGTTGCTCCATTTTGATCATGTCCTATATGAAACTTGCTTAGAATATAGTGTAGTTTCATATTATCTTGTTTGTTGTGTGTTTTGAAATGTTGTGGATGCCATTTGCACACATATTGCATTCATGCCATCATATCTTGCGGTGCTCGTATCTTTTGAACCGTAGCTCAGTTGGAGACGTTCTCTATGTGTAAATTGCTTGTAACGACGCGTAGAATCACGTGAACCTATTTGTTTTTATGTTTAACAAACTTTTAAACGTGTTAGTTGAGATCTGGACAGAATGGTAAATTAACATGTGAGGTCGTCTCGGAGGTGCTATATGTCATCTCCGACCTCATTTAAAATGCCTAGATAGGTAGTTTAATTATGCTTCACCTCTTGCCATGTTTAACCACATTTAATATTGTCGTGTATCTAATCGGGATAGAACTAAATAATTAAACATGGAGTTTCGTCAATATGCAACTCGTTGCATATTGAACTTCACTTAATGTGTAGTGTTTGATTGGGTGGATTGTCATGCGATGTCTTGCATGTTCAGCTGTTCATGATCATATGTGTAGTGCATCGTGTGGTGAATATCGTGTGTTGATGCTTGTTTCCGGTTTCCTTCGTCT
This sequence comes from Hordeum vulgare subsp. vulgare, assembly GCF_904849725.1. NCBI lineage: Eukaryota > Viridiplantae > Streptophyta > Magnoliopsida > Poales > Poaceae > Hordeum > Hordeum vulgare. Next base: position 104,604,674 of record NC_058524.1, on the reverse strand, counting down.
CGATAGAGTTCCGCAAGCATGTCGGAAAGTGAGGACCCGTTCGACTACGTCGGTTCGTTTGCTTCACGGAGTCATTCTTTTTCCAAGCGGGATCTCATGCAAGATGACCATTTACCCAGATACCATTACTATCATTGCTATGCTAGTTTTATCGCTTCTATGGATTATGTCTCATTGCCTGCCACATGTTAAATATCAGCCTCTCAACAATGCCATGAAAACCATCAACCTGTTCAATCTAGCAAACTCTGATAGGCTATGTTACCGCTTGCTTAGCCATGTGTTAGCGTTGCTAGTTGCAGGTGCAGTTGCTTCCATGTGATAACATGGGTTCCTTTTTATATCACCCTATTAAATGCTACTTAATTTAATCCTTTTTATATACTTGGTAAAAGGTGGAAGGCTCGGCCTTTCTAGCCTGGTGTTTTGTTCCACCTTTGCCCCCTTAGTTTCGGCTACCGGTGTTATGTTCCATAATTGAGCGCTCCTAACACGATCGGGGTTGTTATGGGGACCCCCTTGATAATTCGTTTTAGATTAAGACTGGTCTGGCAAGACCCAACTTTGGTACTACATTTGCCTAATAACCTAATAAAATTGCATAGGGACTTTCCGGACCCTGAGGATAATTAATCAACCCCCGGGCCAGTGCTCCTCATGAGTGTTGGTCCAAAATGGGCAGATTGCGGGGCAACAACGAGGCAACTCGAGGTTTGGTACCTGTAGGCTTTTCCATCCGACGTGTCCTGAGAACGAGATACGTGGATCCTATCGGGATCGTCGACATGTCGGGCGGCCTTGCTGGATTAGTTTTACGTTTGACGAGATATCTTGTGCATCGGGATTCCGATGATGCTTTCGGTAATCTCAGAGTTGAGGTTTTCCACTAAGGAGTCCGACGAGATTGCGAGCTTCGTGATCAAGGATTTCTATGTGGCTTGTGGTAATTTGTGATGGACTAGTTGGAGCACCCCTACAGGGTTAAATCTTTCGGAAAGTCGTGCCCGCGGTTATGTGGCAACGTGGAAACTTTGTTTAACACTGGTTCTAGATAACTTGAACTTAACTTAATTAAAACTTGCCAACTGAGTGCGTAACCGTGACTGTCTCTTTCGTGAGTTCCTTCTCCGATCGAGGACAAGGTGGGGTTATGTCTGACGTAGGTAGGAGTTCAGGATCATTCATATGATCATCAGTAGCTCACGTCCGTTAAGCATAGATCTTCCCCCTCTTATTTCTTGTACTCGTAAGTTTAGCCTCCAAATATATGCTTAGCCGCTGCTGCAACCTCACCACTTAACCTTACCTCACCCATTAAGCTTTGCTAGTCTTGATACCTTTGGAAATGAGATTGCCGAGTCCCCTGTGGCTCACAGATTACTACAACACTAGTTGCAGGTACAGGTAAAGCTTACTTAACGCGAGCGCGTTGAGTGTTCAGTTGGAGTTGCTTCTTCTTCCTATTCTTCATTGATCTAGGATGGGTTCCAGGCCGGCAACCTGGGATAGCAAGGATGGACGTCGTTCTTGTTTTCTCGTTTGTTTTCGTCCATAGTCGGACCCCACTCTTCTTCATGATATTTATGTTTTGTACTGATGTGACTCTGATGTAGCTTGTGGCGAGTGTAAGCCAATTCTATATATCTCTTCTTTTCAGTACATGTACTTGTAACGATATCCATTCTTGCGAAACGACGAGATGTGCTTCTATCCGTGCCAAGGCCCTCGTGCCAAATTGAGGATAGGATCGCATCTTGGGCGTGACAAGTTGGTATCAGGGCAGTACCGACCTAGGAGCCCCCTTGATTGATCGAACTTGGCCGAGTTGAGCCTAGTGAAAACTACTTTGAGTCTAGTTATATATCGGAGAGTAGGATTCTTTTTTCTCCTCTTCTATGCTCTGGTGAGGAATCTTGACATAATATTTTAATTCTATTCCTCTTCTCACTCAATTTTTTTTAGGATCACGCGGATATTCTTGGAATCTATATGATGTTGATGTGACAGAGTTCTGTCTTGGTGCCTCCTATCTGACTTGATTTCTTCCAAGGAGTTGAGCTCTAGGGGATTCTCGAGCACATCGTTATCATTCAGGTTTCTTTGTATCTCAGAACGAAGGATGTTTGTAATTTCTTCAATACTAGTAGTGGCGAGATAACCCCGATGTCCCCAGTACTGGTGCAGATTGTTCAGGAGTATTGCCACACTTTGTATCGTTGTGATCACGAGGGTCTGTAGTAGATGAAGGTCCGAGATTCTGGTTATGTGTTGGCGGATGTGATACATTGGACGGGTTAGTATAGGAGTTGTGTGACATATTACTCCTTGTATCCGTGTACCAGATTGCATGACCTGATATTTCGGGAATTCTTAAGTGGGAATTCAAGTAGTTACTTATAGGACAATCTTCCAACAAATGCATGATGTTAGGTTGGGGTTCGACATCTAGTGGATTCGTTTGTTCACGGTCGTCTTACAGCAGTTCTAGTTGTGCCTTAAAGAGTCCTTGTAGCTTGCTACGACTCGGGGACGCTTCGTATATCGTGTGCACTGCCTTGCACTTGATGGCTACTGTAAGATCAAGCCCGTGCGATACTGTCCAGGAAAATATCGGACGAAATCTTTCTCGTGAGTTTGTTCTAGCTAATTGCAATCCGCGTCCTTGTTTTTTGGAATATGGTAATTCGAGTTGCTTCAATGTCAAGTGGTGAAATCATATCTTTTCCAAGAAGTGTTCTCATATTTTTATGTGAATGCAAATCCTTTTGCTCAATCGATTGTCATATCAATTCCTTTTCAATCGGAGCCGTCATGTTAATTCTTTTCAACCGGTGTGTTTCTCTCCAAGTGAATTCTATCCTCTCCAATTTTGCAAGATCAATCTCTCTTTTATTTCCAGAGTTGTCTCATCTTTCCCAAGTTGTCTTTGTTTTTCCCGCCCTCCTGCCCTTTTCGTCAGTGATTCAATTTTGATCCAAGAGTTTTCTTTTCATTGTTGCTTCCGCTATCTTTTATTTCGTGTCCTATCCGGTGATTCATTGTGAAGATTCTCAGGAGCTTCGTGTTCATATTTGTTCAATCTTGTTATCTTACCGGTGAATTCAATTCAGTTATTTGTGTTCATCAAATCCTATTCATCCTTGTAATTCTCCCCATGTGAAAATTCTTATCAGCCTCTCTTATTATTCATTCCTCTCTTGTTATTCATTCCTCTCTTTTCTATCCGGTGTGTTGAAGATATCTCAAAGTTTCTTGTTTTTAGATGTTTCTTTATTTCGAGGTTTTCAACCTTATCTAGTTTTCCTTATACCGGTGCAATATCTCTCTTTCTAAGATATCTTTTCAACGGTGGTTTCTTTGAGTGGGCCCATAACCCACAGGTTTTTCCCAAGATCTTATATGTCTCTTTTAATTTTTCCGGAGATCTCTAAATATTTTCAAATATGACATAAGAATGATTTCCATCAGTCATATCCCTTCTCCTAGATCAATTTGAATTGTTTCTCATCATCATTTTCAGCTTGGAAGACTGAAGGAGTGTTTCTCTCAAATCTTGGTCTTATCTCTTGGAGATTCATCATTTCAGCTTTGTGCCATCATCTTAATTGTTGTCAATCATGAGTATCCCTTTCTTGCTATCCCGTGCATTTCTGAGTTGTTGCATTCTCGATCCTCTGAAGGCCATCATTTTAGAAGATTCGTCGTCCTCAGCTTTCAGCTTTCATCCTCAAATTCTTCTCAATTGTTGTCTCTTCATTCGTCTCTCAATTATTCCGGTACCTTGTTTAAGTTTTCTTCTCTCAGGTGGCTCATGATCTCTTAACTCCCATGTATCTCCATTTGCATGATTGCCTCATTCGCTTCAATTCTTGCCAGTGGTTGTTTCAAGACTTCTTAAGTTTGTCCTTTATCTATCTCTCTTTAATCTTTTCAAGAATATTAAGTTGTATGCTAAATCCGTTGCTTTTCATCAATTAAATTTGATGAAGGATGAGCATAACATAATTCTTATTCTTGTTCTTCCTTCTTCCAAGAGATTTCAATTCTTCTTCCGGAGCGGCTCACGATATCAATTCCTTTTTCTCAAGTGTTCTTCAAGATTCCTGTTGGAGTACCTCAAGTATTCTTTTTCTTGCATTTCAAGTGCATTTGTTCTTCCTTTATCCTTTGAGGCGGTATTATAGCATTCTTGTTAGTGTAGGAGCCTCGAAGAGTTTACCTTTCAAGAAGGAGATAATTAAATCCACCAATTCTATGATCATGAGATATTTTCCAACTCATGATTTCTGGGTTGAGTATCTTGGTTTAGTTTCACCTAAAGCCTTTCCTAAGGATTGTCGCAATTATGGTGCTTGTCATTAATCCAAGTTCTCGATGCACCCTCTTGGTGTAAGAAGTTTTGATATCTTTGCTTTCAACTATCCTTGTTTCTTTCGTGGTTGGTTGTCACCTCATAAATGTTGAGATGATTTTCACAAGTCCACTACAAGCTTGTTCTTTTCGTTGTTGTTTTTCCAACAACTACGTCAATTCTTCTTGTCCGGAGGCTCTTCAATTCTATGGTGATAGTAGTTGTCATTCTCTTGTTCATTCTTTGATCCCAATGACCTAGTTTTATTCTCTTGTTCCGGAGGCTTTGTGATGTGGCTCTTTTGGGTCAATTATGTTGTTCTACCAAGATCATGGTGTTCCCTTGTTATATTTAGGTGTTTGTTATGAATATTGTCTAATTCTCCCATCTTATCGAATTTTTTGTCCCCTTTTCCAACCGAAGTGCTGCCGAAATTTTCCCTGAATTTTTCCTTGTTTCTCATATCATTCCTCATCTCTTTGCAACCTTCAAGGAACGTTGGTTTCACTCATTTGTCAAAGAAGCGATTAAGTTTTACCTCTTGCTTTCTCATCCTCTTCCCCGTTCATTCTTGGATCTCGGGGCGAGATCCTCTTGTAGTGTAGGAGAGTTGTGACAGCCCGAGACCGACGTTCCAGAAGATTCCCCTTTATTTCCGTTTTCGTCATGTGCTTATTGTTATTTGTCGCTTCATCATCGCATCATGCGCATCATCAGCATTGCATCGGCATCCCGTTGCCGCCAGTTTTCAAACTTGCATCCGTTGTTAGTTGCCGGTTCTCGTCGTTGTCCGTTCTGAGCCCGACTGCACACGCACGCGCCCGCGGCATCATCAAAACCCTGTTTTAAAAGTGTGTGTAAAACTTTCTCTGATTGGGTTGAAATTTGACGTGCGGTATTATTTTAATATAGGTAGGTCGCGTGTCGAATTTCGTCGCAATCGGAGTCCGTCAGGTACCCGAACGGTCGACCGTAGCAGCACCGTATTTGGTCTATCGTCGGACGTGTTCCGGTGTTTTAAATTGTGTTGCCGCGCCGCGCCTTTTCCCTCTCATCCCTACTTAGCCCATCTACATAGCTCATTAGTGCCACCTAGCCACTTCCTCCGTTCGTGGTCGTCGGATCGCGATCGGACGGACGAGGTCCACCCCACCACGGACCAACCCTATATAAGTAACACCCCCTAGAGAAACCTCTCTCACCCCACTAGGGTTTCCCCTAGCCATTTTTGTAGCCCCCCTCAAAAACTCCACCTGCTAGGCCTAACCCTCTAAATCCCGCAGCCCAAACCCTCTGACCAAATCTGGCCATTGGATTTACATCTAATGGCTCAGATTGCCTCAAAACCCCACCTACCGGACATGTCTTTGGCCAACTCGGACATGTCCGGGTGACCGCAGAGCAACGAGCCATCCCCGCCGGCTCCCTCCTCCTCCCGAGCTTCACGAGCCTTGCCCGCCGGAGCACATTGCCGGAGCGGCCGCGACCAGGCCCCAGCACAGGCCGGAGCACCGCCCCTCTTCCTCCCCATCTCCTCCTCTCCTCTTGGCCTCCCTCTCACTCTTCTTCTCTCTCTCTGTGTCAGGCAGGAAGCCAACATGGAAGCCGAGTTCCCGATCTCTTCGCCCCGATGCCGCCTTGAGTCGCCACCGGCGGGAATGGGACCAGCCGCCCCGGATCCGCCGCCTCCCGGCCCCTCCGCGCCTTGGCCGAGCCGCCCTCGCCACCGGCCGCCGCCTCCATTGCTGCTGGAATCCCGTGCACAGGAGAACGACGAGCGCAGCCGCCTCGCGCGTGGTGGGCCGCCGCCCATTGTCGCCCAGACCGGCCCAGGTCCCGCACGCTTCGCCCTCGGCCCGCTTCGCCTCGGCCCAGAAGCCAGCACCTGCCTCCTCGCCGGCCTGGGCATGGCCCAAGGTGAGCGCCGCCCTGCCCCCCTATCCAGCGCGTGTGCGCTGTTTAATTGTTTTGCGCAGCGCCTGTTGAGCCCATTAGCAGTAGGCCCGATAGTTATTTTTTCTTTTAGGTTATTTCAGAATTAATTAAATTCCAGAAAATTGACGATATTAAATGCCTGTATCTTTTTAACCGTAAGTCGGATCGCAATGATTTAGATATGGTTTTTGTGTAGAATCTCGCGTAGATTACGTTTTTACAACTTGCATAATTGTTTGACATAGTTTGACGTGTCGAATGTCTAGATTTGCGTGTTGTCTCAATAGGATTTTTGCCCGTATTTATTTTCGCGCGTGTCCGGATTGCTCAAACCCCGTAGATAAAAGGTTCATGTTTTAGGAACCCTTTGCCATGTATTTTAGAGTAGACGTTGGTATTTTTGCATGTAGGATTCCGTAGCTAGTTTGCTATACCGTGTTTAGGATATTATCTCGCATTTACGTGTGGCGATACTATTGTTGTGCAACCCCTCATGTTATATATGTTTTCGGGGTAGAAAAATTCATAAGATTTAACTGTGCATTTAGTTTTAGCTTTCGAGCAAGTTAGTTCGCGTGATATTTTGCCATGTTGCCCTTTTGTTTGTTTTGTGGGTTTTAATCCGTGCTTCATTTGAAGGAGTTGTCAACTAGAGATTTGCTCTTGGATGTTTAGTCTAGCCCTTGGTAATTTTGGTTGCAATAGAAATCCATGTTTAGGTGTGGTTTTCTTGTTCTTTACTTGCTAGGAAATAGACTTGTTTAGAGATGTTGAAATATTTCTAAGTCTGAAATCTGTTATATTTTGTTGTTGTCTTTGCATGAGTTTATCTTGTGTTCTGTAGCTCTTTTGAGGTTGGTGCAATGGAGTTAGTTGTAGAAATTAGGATTCTCTAGCATGCTGTGAATTTTCATGCCATTTGGAGTCCTGTAGCTTATGGTTTTGCTGCTGTCAATATGCCTTCAGATCGAAAACTGCAGCTTCATAAACTGCTATTTTCCCTAAGTCTGAAACTATGTGTGAGATGCCATTTTGTGACTTCTTTTCCTAGTGGTCCATGCTTCCATGCTAGTTGTTATTAGTTGTATGTTGTAGTGCTTCTTGCCCTCTACCGTCTCATGCCTTTGTTGAGCATATTGGATTTGTGTAGCTCGTAGTTGTGGGGTGTATAAAATGCTATGTGGCTGTTTTTGGCAGATTGTAGTGATTTCTTGTTTTGCTCGTAGTTGTTGAACCGTTGCTCCGTTTTGATCGTGTCCTATATGAAACTTGCTTAGAATATCGTGTAGTTTCATATTATCTTGCTGGTTGTGTGTTTTGAAATGTTGTGGATGCAATTTGGACACATATTGCATTCATGCCATCATATCTTGCGGTGCTCGTATCTTTTGAACCGTAGCTCCGTTGGAGATGTTCTCTATGTGTAAATTGCTTATAACGACGCGTAGAATCACGTGAACCTATTTGTTTTGCTGTTTAACAAACTTTTAAACGTGTTAGTTCAGATCTGGACAGAATGGTAAATTAACATGTGAGGTCGTCTCGGAGGTGCTATATGTCATTTCCGACCTCATTTAAAATGCCTAGATAGGTAGTTTAATTACGCTTCACCTCTTGCCATGTTTAACCACATTTAATATTGTCGTGTATCTACTCGGGATAGAAATAATTAATTAAACGTGGAGTTTCGTCAATATGCAACTCGTTATTAATTAAACCTAATAAAATTGCATAGGGACTTTTCGGACCCCGAGGATGATTAATCAACCCCTGGGCCAGTGCTCCTCATGAGTGTTGGTCCAAAATGGGCAGACTGTGGGGCCACCACGGGGCAACTCGAGGTTTGGTACCTGTAGGCTTTTCCATCCGTCGTGTCCTGAGAACGAGATACGCGGCTCCTATTGGGGTCGTCGACACGTCGGGCGACCTTGCTGGATTAGTTTTACCTTTGACGAGATATCTTGTGCATCGGGATTTCGATGATGCCTTGGGTAATCTCAGAGTTGAGGTTTTCCACTAAGGAGTCCGACGAGATTGCGAGCTTCGTGATTGAGGATTTCTATGCGGCTTGTGGTAATTTGTGATGGACTAGTTGGAGCACCCCTGCAAGGTTAAATCTTTTGGAAAACCGTGCCCGCGGTTATGTGGCAACGTGGAAACTTTGTTTAACGCTGGTTCTAGATAACTTGAAGTTAACTTAATTAAAATTTGCCAACTGAGTGCGTAACCGTGACTGTCTCTTTCGTGAGTTCCTTCTCCGATCGAGGACACGGTGGGGTTATGTCTGATGTAGGTAGGAGTTCAGGATCATTCATTTGATCATCAGTAGCTCACGTCCGTTATGCGCAGATCTTCCCTCTCTTATTTACTGTACTTGTAAGTTTAGCCTCCAAATATATGCTTAGCCGCTGCTGCAACCTCACCACTTAACCTTACCTCATCCATTAAGCTTTGCATGTCTTGATACCTTTGGAAATGAGATTGCTGAGTCCCATGTGGCTCACAGATTACTACAACACCAGTTGCAGGTACATGTAAAGGTTACTTAACGCGAGCACATTGATTGTTCAGTTGGAGTTGCTTCTTCTTCCTCTTCTTCATTGGTCTAGGATGGGATCCAGGCCAGCAACCTGGGATAGCAAGGATGGACGTTGTTCTTATTTTCTTATTTGTTTTCGTCCGTAGTCGGACCCTGCTCTTCTTCATGATGATTATGTTTTGTACTGATGTGACTCTGATGTAGCTTGTGGCGAGTGTAAGCCAATTCTATATATCTCTTCTTTTCAGTACATGTACTTGTAACGATATCCATTCTTGCGAAACGATGAGATGCGCTTCTATCCCTGACGAGGCCCTCGTGCCAAATTGAGGATAGGGTCGCATCTTGGGCGTGACACGACATGCACGTCACGGCATTCGGCATAAAATCCAGAAGCCGAAAGCCGTAGGTCTCCATGATGTCAACGAAGAACTCCGAGAAGGGCTCGCAAAGCCCGCAATAGAAGAAATCGGCAAAGAACGGGTACTTATCCAGTTCTGTGCCCGATTCCCCGACGTTCACAATGGTGGCCGGATGCACCGCCGTCTTCACCGCCCACATGAAACGGTAGCGGTTGGACAAGGCGTGCGCCTCAACCCCTGGGGAAGAAGGCGAGTGATACGTCTCCAACGTATCTATAATTTTTGATGGTTTCATGCTATTGTCTTGTCAAACTTTGGATGTGTTGTATGCATTTTATATATTTTTTGGGGCTAACTTATTAACTCAGTGCCAAGTGCCAGTTCCTGTTTTTCCATGTTTTTGACCCCTTTCAGAGGAGATTTTGAAACGGAGTCCAAACGGAAGAAAATCCCCGAAAATATTTTTTTTGGAACGAAAGAAGATCGGAGAACTTGGGAGCCAAGCCAGAGGAGCTCCAGGGGCCCCACAAGCCCCCACCCGGCGGCCAGGGGGCGCGCCATCCAGGCTTGTGGGCCCCCTGGAGGTCCCCTGACCTAGGTCTTTCGCCTATATAATCCCATAAATTCCAGAAAAAAATCAAGAGATCATCGCAATCGCTTTTCCGCCGCCGCAAGCTTCTCTCTCCGCAAGATCTCATCTGGGGCACGTCCTGGTGCCCTGCCGGAGGGGGGATTCGGACACGGAGGGCTTCTCCATCAACATCATGACCTCTCCGATGATGCGTGAGTAGTTCACCATAGACCTACGGGTCCATAGCTAGTAACTAGATGGCTTCTTCTCTCTCTTGGATCTTCAATACAAAGTTCTCCATGATCTTCATGGAGATCTATCCGATGTAATCTTCTTTTGCGGTGTGTTTTTCGAGATCCGATGAATTGTGGATTTATGATCAGATTATCTATGAATCTTATTTGAGTGTCTTCTGATCTCTCTTATGCATGATTTCATATCCTTGTAATTCTCTTCGAGTTGTGGGTTTTGTCTGGCCAACTAGACTATAATTCTTGCAATGGGAGAAGTGCTTGGTTTTGGGTTCATACCGTGCCGTGACCTCACCAAGTGGCAGAAGGGGTAGCGAGGCACGCATCATGTTGTTGCCATCAATGGTAAAAAAGATGGGGTTTTCATCATTGGTTTGAGATTATCCCTCTACATCATGTCATCTTGCTTAAAGCGTTACTCTGTTCGTCATGAACTCAATACACTAGATGCATGCTGGATAGCGGCCAATGTGTGGAGTAATAAATGCAGAAAGTATCGGTCTACTTGTCTCGGACGTGATGCCTATATGCATGATCATTGCCTTAGATATCGTCATCACTTTACGCAGTTCTATCAATTGCTCGACAGTAATTTGTTCACCCACCGTAATACTTGCTATTTTGAGAGAAGCCTCTAGTGAACACTATGGTCCCCAGGGTCTACTCCACACCATATTTTGAGCCGTACACTTTTTACTTCGTTGCACTTTCTGCCTTCTGATCTCACTTTGCAAACAATCTTGAAGGGATGGACAACCCCTTTGAAGCGTTGGGTGCAAGCTTGTTTGTGTTTGCGCAGGTACTCTGGACTTGACGAGACCCTCCTTCTAGATCGATACCTTTGTCTCAAACTGAGGGAAATACTTACTGCTCCTGTGCTGCATCACCCTTTCCTCTTCAAGGGAAGAACCAACGCAAGCCCAGCCTCTGTCAACGTGTCAACTTCTGGTGCTGTTGTCTGTGGGATAGCAGAAGAATTTGTGGCACCGTTGCTGGGGAGGAAGATCAAGTCAAGAACTCATCCAAGTAAGTGTCGCAAACTCATCTCTTGCATTTACTTTGTTTGCCAGTTGCCTCTCGTTTTCCTCTCCCCCACTTCACCAATCTGCCTTTTTCGTTCGCCTTTTCGTTCACCCTTTTTCTCGCTTGCTTTTTATTTGCTTGTGTGCTTGCTTTCTTGCTGAAGTCACCATGAACGAAAACACCAAACTTTGTGACTTCTCGAATACTAATAATAATGATTTTATTAGTACTTTGATTGCTCCCGCCACTAGTGTGGAGTCATACGAAATCAATGCCGCTTTGCTGAATCTTGTTATGAAAGAGCAATTCTCTGGCCTTCCTAGTGAAGATGCCGCATCCCATCTCAATACCTTCATTGAGATTTGCGATATGCAAAAGAAAAAAGATGTGGATAATGACGTGATTAAATTTAAGCTTTTTCCTTTCTCGTTGCGAGATCGCGCAAAAACTTGGTTTTCTTCTTTGCCCAAAAATAGTATCGATTCTTGGGATAAGTGCAAAGATGCTTATATATCCAAGTATTTTCCGCCAGCTAAGATCATCTCTCTCCGTAATGATATCATGAATTTCAAACAACTTTATCATGAACATGTTGCACAAGCTTGGGAGAGAATGAAATTAATGATTAGAAATTGTCGCGCTCATGGCTTGAGCCTTTGGATGATTATTCAAATCTTTTACGCTGGCTTGAATTTCGCTTCTAGAAATATCTTGGACTCCGCCTCAGGTGGAACATTTATGGAAATCACATTAGGAGAAGCCACAAAGCTCTTAGACAACATCATGACGAACTACTCTCAGTGGCACACTAAAAGGTCACCTACTAGTAAGAAGGTACACGCTATAGAAGAAATTAACTCGTCGAGTGCTAAGATGGATGAGTTAATGAATTTGGTTGCTAGTAGAAGTGCTCCTTTTGGATCCTAATGATATGCCTTTGTCTTCTTTGATTGAGAGTAGCAACGCTAGCTTGGACGATAACTTTGTTGCTAGGAATAACTTTGGCAACAACAATGCCTTTAGAGGAAACTATGTTCCTAGGCCTTTTCCTAGTAACTCCTCTAATAACTTTGGCAACTCCTACAACAATACTCATGGAAATTACAATAGATTACCCTCTGATCTAGAGAGTAATATCAAAGAGTTCATCAACTCTCAAAAGATTTTCAATGCGTCCATAGAGGAAAAAGTACTCAAAATTGACGATTTGGCTAAGAGCGTGGATAGGATTTCTTGTGATATTGATGCTTTGAAAGTTAGATGTGCTCCTCCCAAAATCAACATGGATGAAACTTTGAAAGCTATGCGTGTTTCCATGATTGAGAGCCAAGAAAGAACCACTCAAATTCGTGCTAGACATGAATGGCTTAAAAGGGTGTGTTCTCGTGATGAGAATCACGAAGATCTTAAAGTGTTTGGTGTGACTCCCATTGAATCTTTGTTTTCTTGTGTCAAACCTAATGATTATGGGGCTGGATATGAATCCACTTTGGTTGAAAAGTGCCCCAATGATTCGAAGTCCATCTACCTTGATGCTAAAAGCATTAAAAGTGGAGTAGAAGATGTTAAAACTTTGAGTAGTAATGAAATTACTACCGTGTATTTCAAGGAATTCAATTATGATAGTTGCTACTTGATTGAATGCATTTCTTTGATGCAATCCATGTTAAACTCTCCACACGCTTATAGCCAAAACAAAGCTTTTACCGATCATATCGTCGAAGCTATGATAAAAGCTCTTGAAGAGAAACTTGAACTGGAAGTCTCTATCCCTAGAAAGCTTCATGATGAGTGGGAACCTACCATAAAAGTCAAAATAAAAAACTATGAGTGCAATGCTTTGTGTGATTTGGGTGCTAGTGTTTTTGCGATTCCAAAGTCTTTATGTGATGTTCTGGGTTTTAATGAGATTTGAAGAGTATTCTCTTAATTTGCATCTTGCTGATTCTACTATCAAGAAACCCATGGGAAGGATCAATGATATTCTTATTATTGCAAATAGGAACTATGTACCCGTGGATTTCATTGTGCTTGACATTGATTGCAATCCTACATGCCCTATTATTCTTGGTAGACCTTTCCTAAGGACTATTGGTGCTATCATCGATATGAAGGAAGGGAATATTATATTTAAATTTCCTTTAAGAAAGGGCATCGAACAATTTCCTAGAAAAAAAAATAAGATTGCCTTATGAATCCATGATGAGGGCCACTTATGGTTTCAGCACCAAAGACGACGATACGTGATTCTATCGTTTTTATGCCTAGCTAAGGGCGTTAAACAATAGCGCTTGTTGGGAGGCAACCCAATGATTTTAGCTTTTTCTTTCTGTTTTGTTGCGTCCACACTTTCATAATTCTGTTGTGATTGTGTTTTTTTTGTTTCTATTTGTGTTTGAGCCAAGCAAAGCCTTTATGACTAGTCTTGGTAATGGTTGTTTGATCCTGCTGGAAAAAGATAGAAACTTTTTTCTCACGAGATGATTTTTCATTTTTATTCCGAAAGAGCTTTTGAGTTGATTCTTTTTGCTGCTGATTGATATGCTTTTTTTCCACGCGTTCGTAATTTTTCAGATTTTTTGAGGTACCAGAAGTATACGAAGTATACGGATTGCTACAGACTGGTCTATTTTTGACAGATTCTGTTTTTGTTGAGTTGGTTGCTTGTTTTGATGAAACTATGGTAGTATCAGGGGGTACTAGCCATGGGAAAGTGAGAATACAGTAGCCCATAATCAATATATATATAACTCAAGTTTTCTACAGTACCAAAAGAAGTGGTAGTTTATTTTCTTGTACTAATGTTATCACAAGTTTTTGTCTAAGTTTTGTGTTGTGAAGTTTTCAAGTTTTGGGTGATGTTCCCATGGACAAAGAGATAAGGACTGGAAAGAGCTCAAGCTTCGGGATGCCCAAGGCATACCAAGCCAAATTCAAGGACACCAAAAATCCTAAGCTTGGGGATTCCCCGGGAAGGCATCCCCTCTTTCGTGTTCAATCCATCGGTAACCTTACTTGGAGCTATATTTTTATTCAGCACATGATATGTGTTTTGCTTGGAGCGTCTTGTCTCATAGGAGTCTTTTCTTTTTGTTGTGTCACAATCATCCTTGCTGAACACCTTTTTTGAGAGAGAGAGAGACATGCACTCAACGTGAATTGCTAGAATGCTCATAGTGCTTCACTTATATCTTTTGAGCTAGATACTTTTGCTCTAGTGCTTCACTTATATCTTTTGATCTAGATACTTTTGCTCTAGTGCTTCACTTATATCTTTTGAGCTAGATACTTTTTATTTTGTGCTTCACTTATATCTTTAGAGCACGGCGGTGCGTGATTTGGTAGTTGGCTTATGCTATGAAAGTAGTCCCATGTGCTAGGTACCCAAAGAGGATGCAAAAACCTCCATGTTCATGTGCATTGAGTAGAAAGAGAAATTTTGATTCCTCTCAATTAGTTTTGAGGCGTGGATTCGGTAATATTAAGAATTATATTAGTAGGGTGTTGTGAATCTAGAAATGCTTGTGTTGAAGTTAGTGATTCCCGTAGCATGCACGTATGGTGAACCGCTATGTTAGGAAGTCGGAGCATAATTGATCTATTGATTGTCATCCTTTGTGTTGAGGTCGGGATCGCGCGATGGTTTACACCTACCAACCCTTCCCCTCGGAGTATGTGTTTAGCACTTTGTTTCGATTACTAATAAAAACTTTCGCAACAAGTATGTGAGTTCTTCATGACTAATGTGAGTCCATGGTATAGATGCACTTTCACCTTCCACCATTGCTAGCCTCTCTAGTGCCTCGCAATTCTCGTCGGTGCACAAACCCACCAAATTCCTTCCTCAAAACATCCATCATACCTACCTACTATGGCATTTTCATAGCCATTCCGAGATATATTGCCATGCAACTCCCACCGTTCCTTCTCATGACTTGCGCCGTCACTCTCATATTGCCATTGCATGATCGTAAGATAGCTAGCGAGATGTTTTCAACGTCATACGCCATGCTAGATCATTGCACATCCCGGTACACTGCCGGAGGCATTTCCTATGGAGTCATCATCATTGTGATCTTCGAGCTGTGAGTAAATAAAAGTGTGATGATCATCATTATTAGAGCATTGTCCCATGTGAGGAAAAAAAGGAGGCCAAAGAGCCCAAAAACAAAAAAAAAGAAAAGAAAAGAAAAAAAAGAGGCCTCAGAGCCCAATTGAAAAAAGGAGAGAAAAGAGAGAAGGGACAATGCTACTATCTTTTTTCACACTTGTGCTTCATGTTAGCACCATGTTCTTCATGATTGAGAGCTTCTTGCTTTGTCACTACCATATGCTAGTGGGAATCTTCATTATATAGTTTGGCTTGTATATTCCAATGATGGGCTTCCTCAAAATTGCCCTAGGTCTTCATGAGCAAGCAAGTTGGATGCACACCCACTAGTTTTCCTTTTGAGCTTTCACATACTTATAGCTCCAGTGCATCTCATGTATGGCAATCCCTACTCATTCACATTGATATCTATTAATGGGCATCTCCATAGCCTATTGATATGCCGAGTCAATGTGACCATCTCCTCCTTTTTTTGTCTCACAACCACCACCACACTCTATTCCACTTATAGTGCTATATCCATGGCTCGTGCTCATGTGTTGCGTGATAGTTATAAAAAGTTTGAGAAAGTAAGAGTGCGAAAGCAATTACTTGGCCAATTCCGGGGTTGTGCATGATTTACATTAGTTGTGTGAGGATGATGGAGCATAGACAAACTATATGATTTTGTAGGGCTAACTTTCTTTAGCCTTGTTATTTTGAAAGTTCATGATTACTTTGCTAGTTTGCTTGAAGTATTACTGTTTTCATGTCAATAGCAAACTATTGTTTTGAATCTTACGGATCTGAACATTCATGTAACGTGAAAGAAGTTGCAAAGGACAACTATGCTAGGTAGCATTTCACATCAAAAATTCATTCTTTATCACTTCCCTACTCGAGGACGAGCAGGAGTTAAGCTTGGGGATGCTTGATACATCTCCAACGTATCTATAATTTTTGATGGTTTCATGCTATTATCTTGTCAAACTTTGGATGTATTGTATGCCTTTTATAATTTTTTGGGACTAACTTATTAACTCAGTGCCAAGCGCCAGTTCCTGTTTTCCATGTTTTTGACCCCTTTCAGAGGAGATTTTGAAACAGAGTCCAAACGGAAGAAAATCCCCAAAAATATTTTTTTGGAACGAAAGAAGATTGGAGAACTTGGGAGCCAAGCCAGAGGAGCTCCAGGGGCCCCACAAGCCCCCACCCCGCGACCAGGGGCGCGCCATCCAGGCTTGTGGGCCCCCTGGAGGTCACCTGACCTAGGTCTTTCGCCTATATAATCCCATAAATTCCAGAAAAAAAAATCAAGAGATCATCGCAATCGCTTTTCCGCCGCTGCAAGCTTCTGTCTCCGCAAGATCCCATCTGGGGCACGTCCTGGTGCCCTGTCGGAGGGGGGATTTGGACACGGAGGGCTTCTCCATCAACACCATGACCTCTCTGATGATGCGTGAGTAGTTCACCATAGACCTACGGGTCCATAGCTAGTAACTAGATGGCTTCTTCTCTCTCTTGGATCTTGAATACAAAGTTCTCCATGATCTTCATGGAGATCTATCCGATGTAATCTTCTTTTGCGGTGTGTTTGTCGAGATCCGATGAATTGTGGATTTACGATCAGATTATCTATGAATCTTATTTGAGTCTCTTCTGATCTCTCTTATGCATGATTTCATATCCTTGTAATTCTCTTCGAGTTGTGGGTTTTGTCTGGCCAACTAGATCTATAATTCTTGCATTGGGAGAAATGCTTGGTTTTGGGTTCATACCGTGCGGTGACCTCACCCAGTGACAGAAGGGGTAGCGAGGCACGCATCGTGTTGTCGCCATCAAGGGTAAAAAGGTGGGGTTTTCATCATTGGTTTGAGATTATCCCTCTACATCATGTCATATTGCTTAAAGCATTACTCTGTTCGTCATCAACTCAATACACTAGATGCATGCTGGATAGCGGTCGATGTGTGGAGTAATAGTAGTAGATGCAGAAAGTATCGGTCTACTTGTCTCGGATGTGATGCCTATATGCATGATCATTGCCTTAGATATCGTCATCACTTTGCGCGGTTCTATCAATTGCTCGATAGTAATTTGTTCACCCACCTTAATACTTGCTATTTTGAGAGAAGCCTCTAGTGAACACTATGGCCCCCAGGGTCTACTCCACACCATATTTTCAGCCTTACACTTTTTACTTCATTGCACTTTCCGCCTTCAGGTCTCACTTTGCAAACAATCTTGAAGGGATTGACAACACCTTTGAAGCGTTGGGTGCAAGCTTGTTTGTGTTTGCGCAGGTACTCTGGACTTGACGAGACCCTCCTTCTGGATCGATACCTTGGTTCTCAAACTGAGGGAAATACTTACTGCTCCTCTACTGCATCACCCTTTCCTCTTGAAGGGAAGAACTAACGCAAGCCCAGCCTCTGTCAACGTGTCAACTTCTGGCGCTGTTGTTTGTGGGATAGCAGCGAGCTCCTGCCGTTTCCTCGCCATCTCCTTCTACGTGTTGGCTGGCTTCCCTTTCTTGGCTCTCCCCCCTTTCGGCAGCATGTCAATGGCGGGAGGGGTTGTTATTGGGGGAAGCAGTTTCAAGAAGGAGAGGGGGGCAGAGAGGCTTGTCTCAAGGAAGAAGACGACGGCGGCGGCAAGATTGGAGGAACAGGAAAGCAAAGAAGCAACCGCGCCCCTCGTTCTTTTTTTCTTTTATGAGGAACGCAGCCGGCCCTTAGTTGCCCAGCTAACGGCTCCACATGCACACGCCTACCTCGGCCATCACGCGCACGCCGTGCACCCTCCCACTTCGTGTGTTCAATGCGCGACGTGGGGAAAGAAAGCCTGCAACGGCTCGATTTTGATAAGCTCGGCGTTCGCAAGTCCGCGCACCACTTTGGGCCTGGCCCAACAAAGCCCCGCATGCGTGTGTGTTCCAGGCCCGGGGGCTCCTATCGGTGCACTAAGGACCGGGGTCTCCAGTTCCTCGGACTAGTGCGCGGACACCGGCAGCCCCTTCCACGGCGGCAAGGCACGTCGCTGGAGCTTAGAGCGGAAGCAAGGCTCGGAAGCCCACCAAGTGTAGACTGCAAGCCCCCCGGCAAGCGCTCGCTTGTTGGGAATGAAGAAGAGACCCCGGCAGGAGCCCCCCGCCGAGAAGATAGACATTGACAAGGCGAGACCCTCCTGCCAAGGAAGAAGGACCGTGCCCCGGCAAGCCATCCTTGTCAGGAAGATTGACAAGGCCTCGGCAGGCCATCACCTCCCTACCGAGAGGAACGAGAAGAGCCCCCCAGCAAGGTAACCCTGCCGGGGAGGAAAAGAAGGCCCGAAGAGAGGAGCGGGCCCAGGGCACCTACGCGTCCTGTGGACGCCTCCACCGACGAACACGCCACCACCGATGCATGGACCACGCGTCCGCCCACACGCCAGCACAACACCCCGAAGTTGCCACGTGTGAGTACGTGTCCAACCCCCCTTGACAAGGTCAGGAAGCCTCTCGAAGCATTTAATGCACCGTAGTAACACTGTGGCGGGTGGTCGACACTGTTCCACTCGTGAACCCATCGTTCACCCACTAAGCCACTGTGGTGACCCCTTCGCCTATAAAAGGAGGCCCGAGGCTCAGTAAGAAGGACTTTTTTGGCTTTTTGACCAATCAAGGGGTTGTGTGAGGGACAGATCTACAGTAAACTAAAACAGATAACTAAACACATGCAGGAGTAGGGTTTTACGCACAACGCGGTCCGAACTTGGGTAAAAACGATATTGTCGGGCCGTGACTGTTGGTTCTGCTCTTGCCGCGACTCCTCTTCCCGCCAAACCAGCAAAAAGGGGACCGTTGAGGCCCCCATAGGTGTCGATCCTTTCACTGACACCCATAATCTGAGGTTTATCCTCAGAGCTGCCCAAAAGCAGTAAGTTCTTGATGCATCGCTAGGTGATGAACCACCCCAAACCGGCGTTGCTAGAAGTTATGAACATCTGGCAAACGCGCAAGGATGACTACTCATTAGTTCAATGTGCAGTTTTGTATGGCTTAGAACCGGGACTTCAAAGACGTCTTGAACGTCATGGACCATATGAGGTGTTCCAGGAGTTGAAGTTTATCTTTGAGAAGAATGCCCGGATCGAGAGGTATGAGACCTCCGATAAGTTCTATGCTTGCGAAATGGAGGAGAATGGGTCTATCAGTGAACATGTGCTCAGAATGTCTGGGTACTCTAACCGTTTGGCTGAGCTCGGAATTGCTCTCCCACCACAGGCTATCACTGACAAAGTTCTTCAATCACTTCCACCTAGCTACAAAGGCTTTGTGTTGAACTATAACATGCAAGGGATGAATAAGTCACTCACCGAGCTGTTTGTGATGCTGAAAGTCGCGGAGTCAGAAATCCAGAAAGAACATCAAGTGTTGATGATCAATAAGACCACCAGTTTCAAGAAAAACGGCAACGGCAAGAAGGGTAACTCTAAGAAGCGTGGCAAAGATGTTGCCCCTCCGATGAAGAAACCCAATTCTGGACCCAAGCCGGAGACTGAGTGTTATCATTGCAAGGGGATTGGTCAGTGGAAGCGGAATTGGCCCAAGTATTTGGCCGATAAGAAGGCGGCCAACGCCAAACAAGGTATATTTAATATACATGTTATTGATGTGTACCTCACCGGCTCTCATAGTAGTGCCTGGGTATTTGATACCAGTTCTGTTGCTCACGTTTGCAACTCGAAATAGGAACTGCGGAATAAACGAAGGCTGGCGAAGGACGAAGTGACGATGCGCATGGGAAATGGTTCCAAGGTTGATGTGATCGCCGTCGGCATGCTCTCACTTCAATTACCGTCGGGATTAGTGATGAACTTAAATAATTGTTATTTAGTGCCTGCGTTGAGCATGAACATTATATTTGGATCTTGTTTATTGCTAGACGGTTACTCATTTAAGTTAGAGAATAATGGTTGTGCTATTTATATTAGAAATATCTTTTATGGTCATGCACCCAATGTGAGGGGTTTGTTCATGTTGAATCTCGATAGTGATGACACTCATATCCATAACATTGAGGCCAAAAGATGTAGAGCGAATAATGATAGTGCCACTTCCTTGTGGCACTACTGCTTAGGTCATATTGGTATAAAGCGCATGAAGAAGCTCCATGCTGACGGACTTTTGGAGTCACTTGATTTTGAATCACTTGACACATGTGAACCATGCCTCATGGGCAAGATGAATAAGACTCCGTTCTCCGGAACAGTGGAGAGTGCAAGTGACTTGTTGAAGATCATACATACTGATGTGCGCGGACCAATGAGCATAGAGGCGCACGGTGGATATCGTTATTTTCTCACCTTCACTGATGATTTGAGTAGATATGGTTATATTTACTTGATGAAGCACAATTCTGAAACATTTGACAAGTTCAAGCAATTTCAGAGTGAAGCTAAAAATGATCGTAACAAGAAGATCAAATTCCTACAATCTAGTCGAGGAGGTGAGTATCTCAGTCATGAGTTTGGTGCTCACTTAAGACATTGTGGAATTGTTTTACAGTTGACACCGCCTGGAACACCACAGCGTAATGGTGTGCCCGAACGTCGTAATCGCAATTTATTAGATATGGTTCGTTCTATGATGTCTCCTACCGATTTGTCGTTATCGTTTTGGGGCTATGCATTAGACACAACTGCATTCACTTTAAATAGGGCACCATCAAAATCCGTTGAGACGACACCATATGAATTGTGGTATGGCAATAAGCCAAAGTTGTCGTTTCTTAAAGTTTGGGATGTGATACTTCTCTCAAAAAGCTTCAGCCTGAAAAGCTGGAACCGAAAGCGGAAAAGTGTGTTTTCATAGGTTACCCGAAAGAGACAGTTGGGTACACCTTCCATCTCGGATCCGAGGTCAAAGTGTTTGTCACTAAGAACGAAGCTTTTCTTGAGAAAGAGTTTCTCTCGAAAGACTTGAGTGGGAGGGAGATAGAACTTGATGAGGTTGTAGAACCTTTGCTTGGCAGAAAGAAGTTTTTGTCGAAGCTACACCAGTTAAAGAGGAAGCTAATGATGATGATCATGAAACTTCAGATCAAGTTGCTATCGAACCTCGTAGGTCAACAAGGGAATGTACTCCTCCTGAGTGGTATGGGAATCCTATCTTATCAATCATGTTGTTAGATAACAATGAACCTACTAGCTATGGAGAAGCAATGGTGGGCTCGGATTTCAACAAATGGTTAGAGGCCATGAAATTCGAGATAGGATGTATGTATGAAAACAAAGTATGGACTTTGGAAGTATTACCTGAAGGGCGAATGGTCATTCAGAACAAATGGATCTTTAAGAAGAAGATGGACGCGGGTGGTAATGTAACTATCTATAAAGCTCGACTTGTGGCAAAGGGTTTTTACAAGTTCAAGTAGTTGACTACGATGAGACATTCTCACCGGTAGTGATGCTTAAGTCCGTCAGAATCATGTTCACAATAGCTGCATTTTTTGATTATGAAATTTGGCAGATGGATGTCAAAACAGCATTCCTCAATGGTTTTCTTAAGGAAGAGTTGTATATGATGCAACCGAAACCTTTTGTTGATCCAGTCAATGCTGATAAAGTATGCAAACTACAGTGATCCATTTATGGACTGGTGCAAGCATATCGGAGTTGGAATCAACGCTTTGATGAGGTGATCAAGGCGTTTAGGTTTATACAAGTTTTTGGAGAACTTTGTATTTACAGGAAAGTGAGTGGGAGCTCTATAGCATTTCTAATATTATATGTGGATGACATATTGCTGATTGGAAACGATAGAGAACTTTTGTGAAGCTTAAAGTATTACTTGAATAAAAGTTTTTCAATGAAGGACCTGGGAGAAGCTGCATACATATTAGGCATCAAGATCTATAGAGATAGATCAAGGCGCCTGATAGGACTTTCACAAAGCACATACCTTGATAAGATTTTGAAGAAGTTCAAAGTGGAACAATCCAAGAAAGGGTTCCTACCTATGTTGCAAGGTATAAAGTTGAGTAAGACTCAATGCCCAGTGAATGCAGAAGATAGAGAAACGTTGAGTGTCGTCCCCTATGCTTTAGCCATAGGGTCTATCATGTATGCAATGTTGTGCACAAGACCTGATGTCAGCCTTGCCATAAGTATGGCGGGAAGGTTCTAGAGTAATCCAGGAATGGAGCACTAGACAACAGTCAAGAATATTCTGAAGTACCTGAAAACGACTAAAGAAATGTTCCTTGTTTAGGGAGGTGACGAAGAGCTTGTCGTAAAGGGTTACGTCGATGCAAGCTTTGACACTGAACCGGATGACTCTAAGTCACAAATCGGATACGTATTTATTCTCAATGGGGGTGCAGTAAGATGGTGCAGTTCCAAGCAGAGCGTCATAGCTGATTCTACACGTGAAGCGGAGTACATAGCTACCTCGGAGGCGGCTAAAGAGGGTGTCTGGATGAAGCAGTTCATGACAGATCTTGGAGTTGTGCCAAGTGCACTGATCCAATAAATCTATTCTGTGACAACACTGGTGCCATTTCTCTAGCCAAGGAACCAAGGTTTCACAAGAGGACCAGACACATAAAGTGATGCATCAATACCATCTGTGATTACATCAAGGAGGAGGACATAAATATTTGCAAAGTGCACACGGATCTGAATGTTGCAGATCTGCTGACTAAGCCTCTTCCACGAGCAAAACATGATCAACACCAGAACTGCATGGGTGTTAGATTCGTTACATTGTAAATCACATAGATATGTAAAGCTAGATTATCGACTCTAGTGCAATTGGGAGACTCTTGGAAATATGCCGTAGAGGCAATAATAAAATAGTTATTATTATATTTCCTATTTCAGGATAATCGTTTATGTCGACATTCTAGGAATGATGGTACCTAGACCTGCCTGCCTGCGGCCCAAGGTTAGCCCACTTCATCAACCAAAAACCAACATGCCCCGCACCACTCAAGGCAAGGCCCTTGCGAGGGGCCAAGCCTCGCGAGGAGGAACAACAACAAGACGCGCAGGGGGGCCTCCTCAGGACTCCTCCGGAGCGGCGGATATTCTAAGGCGAGACCCGGCCTCAGGAGTCAAGGATGACGCGGAGGAAGTGATGACAAGAGGATGTATATACTTCTCGCACCTCGTTGGTTACCCCAAATGGAAGGTTGATATGTAGTTAGCAGCAAGTTTTCCCTCACAGAAAGACTGTAAGGTTTATCGAACCAGGAGGCCTCCTAGGATCAACAAGTAGGTGTCTCCCACCCTGGCACTAGCAGAAGACGTGGACCTGCACACACAACAAATAGCTTTACTCCCAATGAGTACAGAGAGGTTTTCAATCTCTCCCGCCTTGTAGTTTGCAAAGGATCAAAACACAAGCGGGAATAGTAATAGTGATTGCAACAGGAAAGTAAATGAAAATGGTAAATGATGGAGGTGTAATAAATTATGGTGATATGGACCGGAGTCACATGATGTTCACTAGTGATGTCTCTCAACCAAAAGACGATAAACAAATATGCTTGGGTAGACAAATTACAGTTGGGCAATTGACAGAATTATGAATGTACCGCAATGCTAATTATGCTACTTGATAGTTAGAGGTTCAATAGTAATGGGTAGTACGCCAAGACAAGGAGACCGTTTATTCATCAACATCTACTTACTAATCATCCACCTTGAGATATCTATCCAGAACATCTCTCCGGTATTAAGTTGCGAGCCCCACACAAAGTGTAAACTCAAAGCAACGGACAACTGCATTAACGAACTATGCGTAAGGTAAACAATCCTTGCAACTGTGGTCACAAGCACCGTTGTTTTCTCCCTGGTGGCAAGAGCACATCCCCTAGTCTCATGTTTCTGTCACTCATGCTAGACATCGAGGGGCATGAACCCACAATCATGCATAACGCTCCCTCTTGGAGTTACAATCTACTACTCGGCCAAAGCAATAAATAGCAACGGAGAACATGCATGAATCACTAAGGAACGTAATAAAAAAGGATAATAAAATATATAACTCATAATAATCTGAACATAATCTCATAATCCATCGGATCCCAACAAACCGAGCATAGCAATAGCAAGAGAATTACATAGATGCCTTGATCATGCAGGGAAGCTCACAAGGACTAACCATTGAAGCACAAGATTAGAGAGAAGACATCACATAGCTACTGGTCATGGACTCAAGGTCCAAGGAGGACTACTCATGGAAGGTCCGGGAGGCATCCATGGTGGTGGAGAAGCTCCCGGAGGTCAATTCTCCCTCTGGTAGGGTGCTGGGAAGAGGTCTCGTAACGCTCCCGATCTCGGAAGCGCTGCGGCGGCAGAACGATGGAGAAATTCACTATTCTGGATATGATGGAAGGTTTTTCTCTCAGAGGAGTAAATATAGGCGAAAGGAGGGCACCGGAGGGCGTGGGCCCCACCCAGGCGGCCTCTTGGCGCGGCCTAGGGCCAGGCCGCACCCACAGCTCGCCTAGGAGGCCCCTGCCCCCCTTTGGCCCATCTTCGGTGATCTGGAAGCTTCTGTTACGCTGCTTTTTAATATATTTTTCTTCGGAAAATTGGGTAAATGCCCCTGCAAAATAGACATCAGGAGACATAAACTGGCACTGGGTGCACTGAGTTAGTAGGTTAGTCCAAATATGTGTAAAATGATATAAAAGTGTAGCAAAACATATAATAATGTCACCCAAAAGATCATGGAACAAGAAGAAATTATAGATACGTTTTGGACATATCAAGAAGGACAAGCAAGCAGCAGACAACAGGATCGAGCAGTTTCCCCTTTAGTGCAAAGGGGGCAAGGATGAACCGGGGTTCCCAAGGCATCTTCCAAAGGTTGCCTTTCTCATGCAACATGGCCATCGCCGTCCGCCAGCAGGACAGACGTCATCCCTGGACACGTCCCTGCAGCGCTAGTCCGAAGCAGGAGTAGGGTATTACGCTTCTCAGCGACCCGAAGCCGGGTAAACTGCAATGTTCTGTGTCTTCCTCACCATCAAGTGAGTTCTCTGCCATCCCCAGCGAGTAGCGAGTTAGGTGACGCGAGCCCGCAAGAGATCTTCGTACACGCCCCCAAGTTCGAATCTTTAGGGTTTTGCGGAGCCCGAAATCCGACAGTTTATTATCCATGCTAGAATTGTATTGAATGGAAACGCAAATACATGTGTGTATACATAGACAAAAACACAGTCCCTAGTAAGCCTCTAGTTGACTAGCTCATTGATCAAAGATGGTTAAGGTTTCCTAGCCATAGACAAGTGTTGGCATTTGATAACAGGATCACATCATTAGGAGAATGATGTGATGGACAAGACCCAAATTATGAATGTAGCATGTGATCGTGTTATTTTATTGCTACTGTTTTGTGCATGTCAAGTGTACATTCCTATGACCATGAGATCATGTAACGCACTGACACAAGAGGAATACCTTGTGTGTATCAAACGTCGCAACGTAATTGGGTGACTATAAAGGTGCTCTATAGGTATCTCTGAAGGTGTCCGTTGAGTTAGCATGGATCAAGTCTGGGATTTGTCACTCCGTATGACGGAGAGGTATATCGGGGCCCACTCGATAATACAACATCACAATAAGCAAGGAGTTAGTCACATGATCTTGTATTATGGAACGAGTAAAGAGACTTGTCGGTAATGAGATTGAAATAGGTATGGAGATACCAACGATCGAATCTCGGGCAAGTAACATACCGAAGGACAAAGGGATTGTAATACAGGATTAACTGAATCCTTGACATAGAGGTTCAACCGATAAAGATCTTCATAGAATATGTAGGATCCAATATGGGCATCCAGGTCCCGCTATTGGATATTAACTGGAGAGTGTCTCAGTCATGTCTACATAGTTCTCGAACCCACAGGGTCTGTACACTTAAGGTTCAGTGACATTTTGGTTTAGTTGAATTATTGATGTTTGTAACTGAATGTTGTTCGGAGTCTCGGATGAGATCCCGCACGTCACGAGGGTTTCCGAAATGGTCCGGAGATGAAGATTGATATATAGGAAACATCCATTTGGCTTGCACAAGGTTTTCGGGCATTACCGGTAAAGTACACGGAGTGATGAATGGGTTCCGGAGTTCCACCGGGAGGGGACACCCACCCGTGAGAGAATCAAAGAGGCCCAAGGGTGGCGCACCAGCCCCTAGTGGGCTAGTGTCCATCCCGAAGAGGTATATTTCGGCAAAGGTAGAAAACGAAAGCAAGGTCGGCCAAACCAAATTGGGGAAGGAGGACTCCACCTTCCAAGTTGTATTGGAGGAGGACTCCTCCTCCTCTTGCGCCGGCCGAACCCTAGGGCTTTGCCCTAGGGCGCCACCCCTCCCCTCCCTCCTATATATAGTGGAGGTGAGAGGGGCTTTTGGCACCTCAAGCCGTAACACAACCCTCTCTCCCTCCAACACTTCGTGACACCCCTTAGCTAGTTCGGTACGGTACAGCGAAGCCCTGCCGGAGTAGCTCCACAACCATCACCGCCATGCCGTCATGCTACCGAAGAATTTAGCTACCTCTTCATCTCTCTTGCTGGATCAAGAAGGTGGAGAACGTCATCGAGCTGCACGTGTGCTGAACGCGGAGGTGCCATCCGTTCGGTGCTATATCAGGACGGAGTTCGTGGGATGCTTGCAATTTGGATCACTAAGACGTTCGACTACATCAACCGCGTTTCTTAACGCTTCCCAGTTAGCGATCTACGAGGGTATGTGGATCCGATCTCCCCTCTCGTAGATGATCATCACCATGGATAGGTCTTGCGTGTGCGTAGGAATTTTTTTGTTTCCCATGCAACGTTCCCCAACAAGGATATGGTGGAGGATGACACGAGCAAGGTCAGGCTTCCCAAAGCCTCGAGCAGCACACCGCGAGCGCAGATCACCACCGACAATGAGGTGCCAGGGCGGGTGGTAAAGACTCAGGTAGTGCGTGAGAGGGGGGGCATGGCCGATGCTCACCCGTACGAACTACGGGGCCTGGGCCATCCTGATCCAGGTGATGCTCGAGGGGCATCACCTCTGGGAGGCGATCGAAACCGGCACGGCGGTGCAAAGCGATGACAGGCTCGCCTTGGAGGCGATGCTGTGTGAGGTGTGATACGTCTCAAACGTATCTATAATTTTTGATGGTTTCACGTTGTTATCTTGTCAACTTTGGATGTTTTGTTTACCTTTAATATCTTTTTTGGGACTAACTTATTAATTCAGTGCCAAGTGTGAGTTCCTATTTTTTTGTGTTTTTGACTCTTTTCAGATCTGATTTTGGAACGGAGTCCAAACGGAATAAAATCCCCGAAATAAATTTTTCCAGAACAGAAGAAGCTCGGGAGGCTTGAGGGCCAAGGCAGTGGCCCATAGGGAGCCCACAAGCCCTGTTGCCGCGGCCAGGGGGGCCCGCGGCAACCAGGCTTGTGGCCTCCCTGGCGCTCCCCTGCCCTAGCTCTTTGGCCTATAAATTCTCTAAATATGCAGAAAAAAATCAAGGCATCCACGAAAACACTTTT
The DNA here is from genome assembly GCF_904849725.1 of Hordeum vulgare subsp. vulgare. NCBI lineage: Eukaryota > Viridiplantae > Streptophyta > Magnoliopsida > Poales > Poaceae > Hordeum > Hordeum vulgare. The sequence continues at coordinate 104,577,015 of NC_058524.1, read as the reverse complement.
CCGTCGCCGCAAGCTTCCGTTTCCGCGAGATCTCATCTGGAGACCCTTCCCGGTGCCCTGCCGGAGGGGACTTTGGAGTTGGAGGGCTTCTACATTAACATCATCGCCTCTCCAATGACTCGTGAGTAGTCCACTTCAGACCTACGGGTCCGTAGTTAGTAGCTAGATGGCTTCTTCTCTCTCTTGGATCTTCAACACAAAGTTCTCCATGATCTTCATGGAGATCTATCCGATGTAATCCTCTTTGGCGGTGTGTTTGTCGAGATCCGATGAATTGTGGATTTGTAATCAGATTATCTATGAATTATATTTGAGTCTTTATTGATTTCTTATACGCATGATTTGATATCCTTGTAAGTCTCTCCGAGTCTTGGGTTTTGTTTGGCCAACTAGATCTATGATTCTTGCATTGGGAGAAATGCTTGGTTTTGGGTTCATACCGTGTGGTGACCTTTCCCAGTGACAGAAGGGGCAGCAAGGCACACATCATGTTGTTGCCGTCAAGGGTAACAAGATGGGTGCACCAAACCACCCATATAGTGAATGTGCAATATGGGTGCACTTTCACCTTCCACCATCACTATCTTCTTTAGTGACCGTGCAACTTTCGCGGGTGCACCAAACCACCCATATAGCCTCCCTCAAAACAGCCACCATACCTACCTACTATGGCTTTTTCAAAGCTATTCCGAGATATATTGCCATGCAGCTACCACCATGACATATACCACCACTCCTACATTGCCATTGCATGATCGTTAGATAGCTGGCATGATGTTTCCATTGATGTCTATGCCATGCTAGATCATTATCACGGTACACTACCGAAGGCATTCCATATAGAGTCATTATTGCTCTAAGTTTTGAGTTGTAAGTGTGATGATCATCATTGATGGAGCATTATCCCATGTGAGGAAATAAAAGAGGCCAAAGATGCCCACCAAAAAAAAGAGGCCAAAGAGCCCACCAAAAAAATGACAGAAAAAGAGAGAAGGGACAATGCTACTATCCATCCACACTTGTGCATATTAAGCACCATGATCTTCATGATTGAGAGTCTCAGGTTTTGTCACCACCATATAGCTAGTGGGAAATTTTCATTATATAACTTGGCTTGTATATTTCAATGATAGGCTTCCTCAAAATTGCCTTAGGTCTTCATGAGCAAGCAAGTTGGATGCACACCCACTAGTTTTCTTTAAGAGCTTTCACATACTCTTAGCTCTAGTGCATCATTTGTATGGCAATCCCTACTCATTCACGTTGATATCTATTGATGAGCATCTCCATAGCTCATTGATATGCCTAGTCAATGTGACCATCTTCTCCTTGTTTGTCTTGCAACCTCCACCACACTCCACACCACTTATAGTGCTAAAACCATGGCTCATGCTCATGTATTGCATGAGAGTTGAAAAGGTTTGAGAAAGTAAAGGTGTGAAAACAATTACTTGGCCAATACCGTGGTTGTGCATGATTTAAATTCGTGGTGCAAGGATGATAGAGCATAGCCAGACTATATGATTTTGTAGGGATAACTTTCTTTTGGCCTTGTAATTTCGAAAGTTCATGATTGCCTTGCTCGTTTGCTTGAATTATTATTGTCTCCACGTCAATAGCGAACTATTGTTTTGAATCTAATGGATCTGAACATTCACGTCACATAAGAGGAGTTACAAAGGACATCTATGTTAGGTAGCATGAAAGCATCAAAAAATTCATTCTTTATCACTTCCCTACTCGAGGACGAGCAGGAGTTAAGCTTGGGGATGCTTGATACGTCTCAAACGTATCTATAATTTTTTATGGTTTCACGCTGTTATCTTGTCAACTTTGGATGTTTTGTTTACCTTTTATATCTTTTTTGGGACTAACTTATTAATTCAGTGCCAAGTGCGAGTTCCTGTTTTTTCTGTGTTTTTGACTCTTTTTAGATCTGATTTTGGAACGGAGTCCAAACGGAATAAAATCCCCAAAATATTTTTTTCCAGAACAGAAGAAGATCGGGAGGCTTGAGGGCCAAGGAAGTGGGCCCACAGGGAGCCCACAAGCCCTGTTGCCACGGCCAGGGGGTCGCGGCAACCAAGCTTGTGGCCTCCCTGGCGCTCCCATGCCCTAGCTCTTTCGCCTATAAATTCCCTAAAAATCCAGAAAAATCAAGGCATCCACGAAAACACTTTTCCGCCGCCGCAAGCTTCTGTTTCCGTGAGATCTCATCTGGAGACCCTTCCCGGTGCCCTGCCGGAGGGGACTTTGGAGTTGGAGGGCTTCTACATCAACATCACCGCCTCTCCAATGACTCGTGAATAGTCCATTTCAGACCTACGGGTCCGTAGTTAGTAGATAGATGGCTTCTTCTCTCTCTTGGGTCTTCAATACAAAGTTCTCCATGATCTTCATGGAGATCTATCCGATGTAATCCTATTTGGCGGTGTGTTTGTCGAGATCCGATGAATTGTGGATTTGTGATCAGATTATCTATGAATTATATTTGAGTCTTTGCTGATTTCTTATATGCATGATTTGATATCCTTGTAAGTCTCTCCGAGTCTTGGGTTTTGTTTGGCCAACTAGATCTATGATTCTTGCAATGGGAGAAGTGCTTGGTTTTGGGTTCATACCATGTGGTGACCTTTCCCAGTGACAGAAGAGGCAGCAAGGCACACATCGTGTTGTTGCCATCAAGGGTAACAAGATGGGCTTTTATCGTAGATATGAGATTGTCCATCTACATCATGTCATCTTGCTTAAGGCGTTACTCTGTTGTTTTGGACTTAATACACTAGATGCATGCTGGATAGCGGTCGATGTGTGGAGTAATAGCAATAGATGCAGAAAGTATGGGTCTACTTGTTTTGTACGTGATGCCTATAGATATAATCATTGCCTTAGATAACGTCACGACTTTGCGCGGTTCTATCAATTGCTCGACAGTAATTCGTTCACCCACCGTCTACTTGCTTTCATGAGAGAAGCCACTAGTGAACACTACGGCCCCCGGGTCTATTCACAACTATCGTCTCCACTTTCACTTTTACTTTGCTTTTTTTTCTTTGTTGCTTTCAGTTCTCACTTTGCAAACAATCTATATGGGATTGACAACCCCTTCATAGCATTGGGTGCAAGCTCTTTGTGTTTGTGCAGGTACTTATGGCTTGACACAATCCTTTCTCTGGTTCGATACCTTGGTTCTCAAAACTGAGGGAAATACTTGTCGCCGCTGTGCTACATCACCCTTTCCGCTTCGAGGGAACACCAACGCAAGGCTCCAAGGCCACGGGGGAATCCTTTGCATATTTGCCAAGGAAGTCCCTAAAGGCGTAGCTGTAGCAGAAGGATTCCTGGCACCGTTGCTGAGGAGTATCAAGACAAGAATAGTCTCCCGTCAACACGCTTGTTTCTGGCGCCGTTGGAAGATCTTTTGTTGCAGTAGCAGGGTGCCACCCGAGATGATGGCGACCCTAGGGGCCAAGGGCACGACGAAAGAGGCATGGTACACACTCAAGACAATGCGTCTCGGCATTGCCCGTGTGTGCAAGGCCAAGGTGGCAACACTCAGCAAGCAGTACACCCCCGTGGCATTCAATGGCGGCGAGTGCATCGATGACTTCCCCATGTGCGTGACAGGTATAGTGAATAAATTAAGTCTTCTTGGCAAGTCAATCCCAAAGAATAAGGTCATGCGCAGGTTCCTCTCCGTCGTCCCCTGAAAGTACTTCGAGATCGCAATCTTTTGATACACTTGTCGACCTCGACAACCTCTCGATGGAGGAGCTGGTTGGGAGAATGAAGGTGGCAGAGGAACACTACGGTCTGGACTCCATGGACGTGGGCGGCAGCCAGTTCCTCCTGACGGCGGAGGAGTGGCACACGCACCAACAACGCCACGAGAACGATGCATCTGGAGGCAGCGGTGGACATTGCGAGCAAGGGCATGTGCGCGGCCATGGGCGCGGCTCTCGCAGTACCTGCAAATGCATGTACCAATGTCGTCACTGCAAGAAGTACGGGCACTGGGAGTGTGAGTGCACGACCCGACGTTCTTGATGGCAATGATTCCCACAAGCCTGCCGCAAGGCGCAGGTGCGCAAGTACAACTCGCTGACGAGCGGGCAGAGTTGAACCTTGGTGCGAAGAAGCGTCGTTCGACGACCGGTGGTTCCTGGACACTGGCGTGTCCAACCACATGATCAGTGACCGAGCAGTGTTCGTAGAGCTGGACGAGAGGATCACCAAGAGCGTCAAGTTCGGGGATGGTTCTAGCATGGCCATTCACGGACGCGACACCGTCACCTTCACCATGCGCAGCGACGACCAACAAGCGCTCACCAACGTCTACTTCATCCCACGCCTCAACACAAGCATCATCAGCCTCTGGCAGCTGGATGAGCACGGCTACACAACCAAGATACACGGTGAAGTCCTGAAACTGTACGATCGCCGCTAGCATGAGCTAGCTCACTTACGCCGAAACGGCAAGCGATTGTACGTGGACACGGACATCTTGATCCTGCATGTTTGGCAGCACACGGAGGCGACGACGCGTGGAAGTGGCACGCCAGGTTCGGCCATCAGCACTTCAATGTGCGTCGACGCATGGGGTATGCGGACCTGGTGCGTGGGATGCCGCTGGTGGACCACGTCGAGGAGCTCTTTGACGCGTGCTTGGTGGAGAAGCAATGGCGTGTGTCGTTTCCCTCACAGGCGCGCTACTGCGCGGCGGGGGTGCTCGAGCTCGTCCACAGCGACCTATGTGGGGCAATCACTCCGGCCACCCCTAGCGGGAAGCACTACTTCATGATCGTCGTTGAAGATCACATCCGCTACATGTGGGCCATGATGTTGCCAGCGAAGGATGCTGCCCTGGCCAGCATCAAGCACTTCGTCGCCGCGGTCGAGGCAGAACAGGGGGCACGTCTGCACACATTCCGGATGGTCCGGGGTGACGAGTTGACCTCCAGCGTGCTCGGCGAGTACTTTGGAGACCAGGGTGTAAAGTGACACCTCTCGGCGCCCTACTGGCCGCAGCAGAACGACATGGTGGAGTGGCGCAACCAGACCATCGTCGACATGGCTAGGAGCATGCTCAAGGCCAAGAATATGCCGAGCTGGTTTTGGGGGGGAGCCCGTGGAGACTGTAGTGTCCATCCTCAACATGTCCTACACGCGCAACATCGACGACAAGACTCCATGCGAGGTGTGGTATGGCAAAAGGTCTGCCATGTACTACCTGTGCGTCTTCGACTGCATCACGTATATCAGGAACACACGATGAGGGCTGAAGAAGCTCGACGACTCCAACATAAATATGGTCTACATCGGTTACGAGGCGGTCTCAAAGGCGTACAAGGTGCATGATCCACTAACCAAGCGTGTATACGCGTCGTGCGATGTGGTGTTCGACGAGGGCACTAACTGGGACTAGGGCGCTGCCTGTGAGCCCATAGCCAAGCCCCTCGCCATCCGCCACGAGCTCCCAGTCGCCACCGGAGGGCAGGAGGGGCCCGCCACGGCGGACGATGTGAGCAAACACCGAGAAGGCAACGACGATGCGTGGGTGGCCTCTCCAGCCACGCCTAAGAGCGCTGCCATGGCCGAACCTCCAGCGATGCTGCGATCCTACGCGTCTGCGACCTCCCCATTCGCATCCAACAGCAGGACCCCCTGGATAAGGCCCGAGGGGGAGTGGAGTTCATCACGCCACCGCCGACGCGGCTCGATCTCTTCGAGCTAACGATGATCATGTTGCTGGGCACCACTTTTGCCGCATAGCGGACCTCCTTGGTGAACCGGGCAAGTCACCGCAGCCGGCCGAATGCCACTTGCTAGCTAAGGAGGAGGAGATTCTTAGTTTCATCGAGGCCGAGCCCCACGTGTGCTGGCGACGCACTATGTTGGATGAGCTGGCATCAATCAAGGAAAACGGAACATGGACACTCACTGACGTGCTTCCTGGTCATCGGGCCATCGGTCTAAAGTGGTTGTTCAAATTGAAGAAGGACACAACAGGTGTCGTGATCAAACACAAGGCGAGGGTCGTCGCAATGGGCTTCGTGCAGAAGAAGGGCGTGGACTACGACAATGCATTCGTGCCCGTGGCGAGGCTGGATTCGGTGCGCACCACGGTCAGCATGGCCGTGTGGCATGGCTGGGAGCTGCATCATCTCGATGTCAAGTCTGCCTTCCTCAATGGCAATCTCAATGAGGAGGTGTACATAAAGCAACCCCCAGGCTTCGCAGGGAGAGGCGAGGAGCACAAGGTGTATTGTCTCCATAAGGCGCTCTATGGGTTGCAGCAAGCACCACGAGCATCGAACCCCAAGCTCGACAACACCCTGCAACAGCTTGGATTTGTGAGTTGGTCTTTAGAGCATGCCATGTACGCACGGGGCGAAGGACGTGCACGGCTCCTAGTCGGCGTGTAAGTCGATGACCTTGTCATCACTGCAGCCGGTGCCGAGGCGATCCATAGTTTCAAGACGGAGATGATGGCCAGGTTCCGTATGAGCGACCTAGGTTTACTCGGCTTTTACCTAGGATCTGAGGTGAAGCAGGAGGCTGCAGAGACCACCATGTCATAGGCGGCGTACGCCGGTAAGCTCCTGGAGCGGGTGGGCATGGTAGACTGCAATCCGGTGCATGTCCCGATGGAGCCCCGCCTCCAGTTGAGCAAGGAGGGAATCGAGGTGCTAGTGGACACAGTAGACTGTTGCAGTCTCATCAGCTCGCTTCCTACCTCACCCACACACGGCCTGACATCACCTTTGCAGTAGGGTATGTCGGCCGGTTCATGGAGGCGCCGACCAAAGCCCACCTCGCCGCTGTCAAGCACCTGCTGCGCTACATTGCATGCACCCGCAAGTACGGCTATAGGTATGTCAGGGGAGGCAACGACAAGCTCATTTGGTACAGCGACTCAGACATGGCCGCTGACGTTGATGATCGCAATAGCACATCGGGCAACCTCTTCTTCCTGGGAGGGGCACCGATCACTTGGCAATCAAAGAAGCAGAAGATCGTCGCCTTGCCCTCGTGTGAAGCAGAGTATGTGGCTGCAACGACTGTAGCATGCCAGGCCATCTGGCTGAGGTGGGTCTTGGGTGATCTGCTGAAGGAAGACACGGGCGCCAACACCATGTTCACCGACAACAACTCCGCCATCCAGCTATGCAGGAACACTATCTTCCACGACCGCAACAAGGTGGAAGAAGAAAAGATCAAGGTGGAACACACCGCCACAGAAAATCAACTCGCAGACATCTTCACAAAATCTCTTGGGCGCACGCGGTTCCATGAGTTGTGTGCATGCATTGGCATGGTTGAAGTTTAGATTCTTGTCACGACTAGCTTAGGGGGAGTTTGTTAGCTAATAATCTAGTGTGACAGGACTGCAATTCCGTTTTATTTTTGTTTTGTCGGGTTAGTTAGAACTGCAACAGCAACATCACTTTCGTTTCTTCACTTAGCAGTTTTTTTTGTCTTTTAGTTAGACAACGCGTGAGGTTGCGATTTGTACATTCCCGAGGCCATAACAATCGTCATAATATTGATTGTGGGATGGCACGATCCAGTAAAGAGAGTCGTGTCAATCCAGTTTTTTAGTTCATGAGTTGAATAAAAGGAGGAGCAGAAAAGCAACAAGTTCACGCGTTGCACAAAAATACCTAAGTCGTCTTCTTAGTTCCACCTCTCCGGTGACTAGAGCTTAGGGGCGACACAATCAGATGGGTTTGACGACGAGGATGAAATGGGAGGAGGGGGAGAGGCAGTGCGCTGGTCGAGGGAGGCGTGGGCGAAGGAGTTCATTGCCGATGGTGGCTAAGGGGCGGCAACAGAGGTCGGAGGCGGGCAGCTGGGGTAGGAAGAGGAAGGGCGGCCGCGGGCGGCGCTTGAAGGCAGCGCCTCAGTAGTCGGAGCTTCTCCCGGAGGTGGGGCAGAGCGGAGCCTCGCCGGATGGCAGGAGGTACCGCGATGACGGAGCAGACGTGCAGGCCAGCCGACTCAAATGCATGCATGCGGGGAGACAAGGTCGGGTGCGAGGCAAACGGGAGGGTGCTCGGGATTGAGGCGACCCCGTGCGTGCAATGTGTGTGAGTGTAGCCGCCTACGTCGCTGTGGGTGGCGACGCACAGAAAGGGTCGAGGGGATCGGTGAGATCATACCTCGCCAACTGGGCTAGCCCGGTACGGCACGACATGCCTAGGCGCGACTACTAATCGGGTCGTGCCATGCTAGCCCACGTGTTCAGGGTGACGGGCGAGGCACGACACGGGGGCTAGCTAAGCCGGCACACAGCACATCTACGCACGCGGGCCCGTTCGGCACGCTGGCCCGTTTGCGCAGTTTTTTATATCTTTCCGTAAAATAAGTAAAAAAAATAAAAAGGCAAAGAATGTGAAATTTGATAAAGTATTATGTGGGATAAATCTTGGTAGAGTATTATGTGGTATAAAAAAATAAAGGCTAATCGGGTCGTGCCGTGCTGGCCCGAGTGCTGAGGGTGGCGGCTTACGAACGGCCCAAGGCGGGCTGCGTGCGTGGCACGGTCCGATTAGCCTGTAGTGGGCTCGACCCGTGTGCTTATGGGTCGGACCGAATATCCCGGCCCGTTTGGCCATATATGGGTGAGATCGAGAGGGAGAGATGGGTATTGGACACGGTGCATGGAATTTGGTGTAGGTGGGAGCGCGAGGTGGGAATCGAGGGAGAGATGGGATTAATTGTGAGGAGGGAAAGTCTTATCTGCCGCATTCTTTGACAGATTTTTGACCCTTCGCGCACAGATGCGAGCGATGATTCGAGAGTAGGCCGGCCCGTTTCCGTCGCCCCGGTTTTGGAACCTTCTAGCGGTTCTCAGCCGTTTTTTGTCGATTTTGGGGAACTTCTAAAAGGTTCCCTGAACCAATTTTTTCGTTTTCTTGTTTTATTCTTTTCTATTTCTTTTTTCTTTTCTGTTTTGTTTCGAAAAATGTTTGGGATTTTCAAAAATTATTCTTGAAATTTGAAAAATGCTTTTGCTTTTTCCAAAAATGTTCTGGATTTTCAAAAAAGTTCGGGATTTTAAAAAATTGTTCTTCAAATTAGGATAATGTTTTGGATTTACAAAAAATGTTCTTGTTTATCAAAAAAATATTTGGCGTTAACCAAAAAATATGGATTTTCAAAAATTGTTCATAAATTTGAAAAATGTTCGCTTTTTAACTTTTTCTCACGCATTCAACACTGTTTGGGAATTTCAGAAAATGTTCCTGTTTTGAGAAATTGTTCACAAAGTTAAAAAATGTTCCTGTTTCCAAAATTTGTTCACGAATTCCAAAACCATTCATGTTTCAAATTTTGTTCTGGATTTTCAATAAATGTTTGGAATTTTAAAAAATGGTTCTTCAAGTTCAAAAAATGTTATGGATTTACAAAAAATGTTCTTGTTTTTCAACAAAAAATCTAGCGTTAACCTAAAAATCTGGATTTTCCAAAATTGTTCGCAGATTGTTCATAAATTCAAAAAATGTTTGCTTTTTAAATTTTGCTCATGAATTCAACATTGTTTGGGAATTTCAGAAAATGTTCTCGTTTTGAAAAAATGTTCAAAATGTTTTAAAAAATGTTCCTGTTTCCAAAATTTGTTCACGAATTCCAAAACCGTTCATGTTTCAAATTTTGTTCACAAACTGAAAATATCAGTATTGAAAATTTTGTTCTCGTTCTAAAACTCGTTTCTATTAATTCAGAAAATGTTGAGTTTCAAAACTTATTCGCATTTTCATAAAATGTTCACAATTCCAAATAATGTTCGCATTGCGAAATTCAAATGTTTGGTGGAGGTTTTGTGTTCGATCCCTCTTATTGTCACGCGTTTTAATATTTTGTGAATTATTTTTTAAAGTTTTGTTGTTTGATGTCGTTTCTTTTAAAATGACGTTGCATGATGTGCAATAGTACCAGCGTGTCGCGATGGCTAACATTCCGAACGATTCTGCACCTGGTCGTGAGTTCGATTTCCAGCCAGATTTTTTGTTGATTTTTTACCGCGCTCTACCGCAAATGGGCTGGCCCATCTCGACTCTTCCCTATGCGAATGGTGCACTCTTTGCCGCAATAAGCGACGTATAGGAGCTCCCCGTGAGGAGCTGCTCGATCGCTAGGGTTAGGGTGACAGCTGGGTCTAATGGGCCGGCCTGGAAAATAGAAAGGAAAATGCAAGGAACAAAATAAAATGAAAGAAAAGCTTGAGGTTCGGGAAAAAAATGGTGATGCAGTTTGTTGGGCTTAATGGAATATTACCACGCAACAAAGTTGGTTACAAAAGAATAGGAAAGTTGAATTCAAAAAGATATGAATTTCAACCAAATGGTGTGAACTAGAGGTGGGGGTGAGGAGTGTCCAAAAAAATTTGAGATTTTTGGAGGAGCCTCGACACATAAGAAAAGAATCTTGGAGAAAGTTTGGAGAACAAGCCTTGAAGCAGAACATGCGTGGGATTTATTTTGTAAGTGTGTTATGGTTAATTCCAAAATAATGAAATTTTGAACTATAGCTCCCTAATAGTATTGGGAGGCATTTATATGTTGTAAAGAGAAATCACCACGTGCATTTTCCCTGAATTAAATGGATCCAAGATCCATACAATTTATTTATATGAGAAACATTTTGGTTGGTAGTATTAATGACATGATGGCATGATGACATGATGCAATGAAAAAATAACATAGAGCAAAGAATACAATAAATAATTATGGGAACAATCAGTATCGGGCTGTTACATACTCTAAGCAGCAACAAACATCCATAGCTAATCTGCTAAATTTTCATTTGGGATCCTTTCCTATGTCCTACCTCGGTCTCCCATTAGTGACCCGTTGGTGCGTATGAGGGATCTACGGCCGGTGGTGGAGAGGGTGAGACACCGGGTAGATCCATGACAAGGAAGATTGGTCTCTAAAGCCGAGAAATCAGGTCTCATCATATCTTCCTTGGGCAGCCTACTGATGTTTGTGATAGGGCTATACCTCTTCCCCGAAGGTGTACATGCGGACATGGACACATGTCAATCCAAGTTCTTTTGGCCACTTCTGCTTCAGTACACCCCCCCCCCTAAACACAAGAACGGTCCAGATTAATCGATACCTCTTCGTAATAAAGGGCAAGATGGTTGAAAGGATCGATATGGTTGACTAGAGGGGGGTGAATAGGCAATGACCACTTTTTAATTAATCTTCGCAAGTTAGGTAAACAACATACGGGTTCACAAATATTACAACAATGGGGTGAACCTTAATGAAGCTAACAACGAGAGCTACTAAGACAAGTAAGAGATAGACAACAACATAAGCATACACAAAGTAAAGGTTAGAGATAACCACAAGTGGAACCAATGGAGACGAGGATGTGTTACCGAAGTTCCTTCCCTTTGACAGGAAGTACGTCTCCGTTGGAGCAGTGTGGAGGCACAATGCTCCCCAATAAGACACTAAGGCCACCGTATTCTCCTCACGCCCTCGCACGATGCAAGGTACCGTGATTCCACTATAGGTGCCCTTGAAGGCGGCGACCGAACCTTTACAAACGAGGTTGGGGCAAACTCCACACAAAGCTTGGAGGCTCACAACAAGACCACGAAGCTTCACCACAATGGAATGTGGCTTCGAGGTGACCTCAACCGTCTAGGATGCTCAAACACCCAAGAGTAACAAGATCCGCAAGGAATTGGTGGGGGGATCAACTTTTCTCTTGGTGGAAGTGTGGATCTAGGCCTTCTCAACCAATCCCTAAAGAATCAACAAGTTTGATTGGCTAGGGAGAGAGATCGGGCACTTTTGAGCTTAGGGAGCAACAATGGAGCTTGGGAGGGTAAGAGATAGGGTTCCACAGCTAGAAGAACCCCTTATATAGTGGGGGGGGGAATCCAACCGTTTTCCCACTCACAGCCTATGCCTAGTGGTACTACCGCTGGGCCCCTCGTAGTGCAAAAGCACTACCACCGCCAAGAAAGTCTTCGCAAAAAGGTCCGTCCACGTACAACCGCTAGGCAGGCAGTACTAAGCTCCTGGAGCGGTACTACCGCTGACCAGGGGCGATACTACCGCCAGCTAGCGGTACTACCGCTAGCACTCCAGCGGTACTACCGCTAGGGCTAGCGGTACTACCGCTAGGGCCAGCGGTACTACCGCTGGGGCATCATTTGCAAACACGAAAGAAACACCAGGGCGGGAGCCACTCCAAAGTTGCCGGCAAGGGGGAAAAGGGGTGAAGTGTGCGCGTGCAAGATTGATTCCACCCAAACCTTTCCACTACGGTTCCCCTCTTAATAGTACGGCTTTCCTATGACTCAAATAAAGAGAATCGTAGAGAACACCGTGCTTCTGTTCCACGAAAGAGGGGGGTGAGTCGTCTTGTGCCGTTGGCGTGTGTTATCTGAAATCTTAACACACACGGTTAGTCCTTTGCGGTACTGTCATCAATCACCAAAATTACTTAGGCATAAACTGTGCCCCAATAATCTCCCCCTTTTTGGTGGATTGATGACAATACCGGATTTGCACAGAGAATAATATGAGAACAGAAAGATAGAGATATATGAAAATAAGGAGCATATGACTCACAACATATGATGGAAATAAATCTCACACAAGTTCATATCTCACGAAAGATAGCAAAATAGAAGCAAACCAAGTTCGAAGCAAAACACGAAAGATAAGAAAAGCTAAGCAAAGTTCAACTCTCAAAGCAAATCCAGCTCCTAGACTCTCTCCCCCTTTGGCACAAGACACCAAAAAGGGGCACACCTAACGCTACAGGTGGTTACTCCTCATCCTCATCATCGCCAGACTCGTCCGTAGCATCCGGATCGTCCTGCTCCTCTTCATTGTCCTCTTCCTCCTCAGCGCCAGACCACTGGTAACCTTGAGCCCGCAGCCAAGCAGCCTCTGGAGTGATGTCGTCCTCTGATCTGCTGGAGATGTCAACATCAAGTGTCCTCAGGACACGCTTGTGCCTCTGACGGTTCTCCTTCTGAGCCACGTGCGTCTGATACTGGCCCTTAGCCTGCATACAGAAGAGAGTCTTCATCTTATCCTGCACTTTCATGGCCCAATATGGCATGGCAGAAGAGCGGGACTGAGAAGCGGTTCCTCTGTCAGCAGCAGTCTATGTGTGTAACATCCCAAAATTATAAATTTTGGAATGTCAATATAATAATTATTAGATTGTTTGTTGGTTGCCTGAGTGATCGAAACTTATGTGAAATTTGAAACTTTTCGAAACTTTTGAATGAGAGGGAATAAAATGACTTTCCCCTTCTCCGGTGAATTCAAATTCAATCTTTTAAAAGCAAAGAGAGAAGATGACATGACTTCTTCAACTATAAAGAATTTGAACGGAGATATTTGCATTGAATTCTTTTGCATTTCCATTCGTTTTTCTTCGTGCAAGAAATGCCGGGAAATACATTCTAGAGAGGAGGAACATGACCCTCCAAAGCGCGGGCAATTTCTGAAATGTTGGAGCCAAGAAAATCCAAAGATCCTTTGCAAAAATAATTGCAAAAAGTAAATAAAGCATTTTGAGGAATTTTTGAAAAAACATTTTTTTTAAGTTTTTATTTTTGCTTTGGAAAAATGTTATTCGGGTAGAGGATATTTTTCTGATTTTTTTGGTATATAATACCCTATATTAAATATTTTTATTTATTTCCTTTTATTCGCTTTTATTTTTCTGTTTCGGAATAGGTTTAAAAAAATAGGAAAGTTTTAGCCGCCGCCCCGAGCGCATTATAAGGCCATGGGCCGAATCTCCACCGCCAGGGAATGAATCCCTTACATTGCGGCCGACCTTTCCCTGCCCCGCCCCCTCTCTCTCTATGCCGCTGGGCCCCACTGGCCGAGTCACTCCACCCCGTCGGCCATCTCCTTCCTCTTTCCAAAATCCATGCCCGAGACCGAGCCAGTCCCAGGAACTCGGGATTCCTTCCCCGATCCTCTCTCCCCCTTCCTTTCCTTCACCCCTCCCTAGCCTATAAGTACCCCCGCCCCCGGCCACCCCCATTCCCACCCCGTCCTCGACGAGCCGCCGCCCGAGCCGCCCCCTGCCGCAGCCACCGGAGCCGAAGCTCCTGCACCTTCGGCTGCCCCCCTGGGAGCAGCACCCGAGCCGCCCCCGCTCCGCCCGTCGCCTCCCCTCGGTGGAGGACTGCCGCCGCTGCCCCGTCCTCTCCACCGCCCCCCGGAGCCCTCCCCTTGCCGGCGACCACCTTCCTCGCCGGAGTAGCCTCCCACAGCCACGGTAGACTCTCTTTCCCCTCTGTTGTTTTTCTTTTTTCTTTTGTAGCCCTTAGATCCTTATTAGATGGTGTAGATTAGATCCTAGTATACCTCTTCGGATTAGATTAGAAAACCGGCGGTTTTTAATTCACTTATTCATTTAGCCAGCAAGTTTTACTAGCCTCGGCCGTTTGCTCCTAACGTTGCAACAAACGCCCCCGCAGCCTATCACAACATGCCACGTATACCCCCCTGTTAGTTACTAGTTAGCTTCACTTTTTCTGTCTAATTGCAAAAATAGAAAAGTTTCTGTTTTGTTTTGGCCACAACTTTTGATCCAGTAGACTCCAATTTTTCTGTAGTTTTTAAAAACATATAATTTGTCTATGTTTGAAATTTTCAAATATAAGTTAGATCAGATTTAGTTTAAACCGTGTTTTGCCTATTCCAGGAGTTTAAAAAATGATTTTGAGGTGATTCTTTTTGCTACTGCTTCCTAGTGATTTAATCTTACTGTGGTAGAAGTTTCAAAAATTTTAAAGTATTTTTACTGGTGCTTTCAACAGAAACAAGTTTCTGCCTTACCGACGCGTGATGACTTCTTTTACTTAGGCATTAGCAAATCCTTACTTGTGATGTTATTTTTACTTGTTGCTTGATTGAAGTGCTTATGGTGTGTTTTGTGTTTGTATCGGTAGATCATCCGGAGTGCGAAGCGTGTTACTTAGAAGCGCTCGAGCAAGACAACTATCATCAAGGCAAGTCATTTTGATCATGTTATTTTACCTATGTTTTTGATGCATGGTAGATCACCTTTCTTTGCCCAATTGCATGCTGCCTAGGTACTTGGAAACTTTAGTATAAGTTGTAGCATCATGTGGTAGGCACACAACAACCCCGATACTTGACCCCAGGACGAAAATTTCTTAATGCTATGCTTGAGTAGACGGGTTTTCGGTTGAGTGTATTTCACGAGTGATGCGAGGTTGATTAAATAATCAAGACCGGTTAAGACAAGATTTTCAAGACCTCGGACGCAATGCAACTCTGGGTGAAGGACGGTTGATCGGCTCCCTAGAGAAACCAGTGGATGCCCGGGATGCTGGGGACGGCCATGACATCCTGCGGAAAGCTTCACCCAGGCTCAAAGAGACGGACGGATATATTCAAGACCCAAGGCTTACCTGCACAGCCACAAGTCATTATGGGCTCTGGCTTGGTTGGACAACGCGGCGACTCTGGACAGGCGGTGCTAGCAGATGTAGAAGAACGGTAGGATTGGATGGGCACCGACAGGGATTCAGAGGGACCCGTTGAAAGACCATGTTTTAATCATCCGGTCTTCAAACACCCTGAAGTGCGAGGACATACACGGAGGCGATCAAATCTTGTGGGGAACATGTGCAAAACTCTGCAGAGTAGTTAAAACCTAATCGATTAGCCGTGTCCACGGTCATGGACAACTTGAGCCAAAGGAACTGAAGTTATATGGATTTATCAACACCATTAAATATATTTGATGAGGGTAATTATTGATAACCTGGGTATGAGAACTGGTTGGCGGAACCATCTCATTAACAACCAACAGCGTAGTAATATTTTGCTTTTAGCCCCCCTCTTGTTGTAGGAGAAAATTTGCTTTACGCAAAAACTTACAACACCACCTGCCATATATGCATGTAGAGATAGATGATTATATTTTTCCCCCTCTCTTATGGGACATGCCGGCATATTCAATATGCTGACCTACACGGCTGCAACGTCTTATGTTGCAGATATTTTTCTTTGACGAGTAAGAGTACGATTCAGGGTTACGGTCTACACTCAACTTGTCGTTGGTGTTTATTGGGACTCCACTCCCTTGACTGCTTCCGCTGAGATATTTAAGGTATATATCAGTTTTACGCTATTTACATGTGATTGCACTTTGATATATACATTGATGTACTGTGTGTGCCAGCATACTGATCCAGGGATGGCACAGAAACACAAAGGCTTGACTCGTTTTGAGTCGGGTCGCTACAGAAATGGTATCAGAGCATATGTTGACTGTAGGACATGACCCTAGAAACTGGAAATTTCTTAGGAAAGGATCTCTCAAAATTTGTATTTTTCAAGAACACCTTTTACTTCTCATCTCTTCTGATTTCATCGAATGTTCCCTCTCACCTCAAATAGTTAGACAATACCCTTACCCCTTTGACCACGTGAAGGATCAACCGACTCCCACTTCAAAGTAAAGAGGATTTCACCACGCGTTTGAAGAATTGAAGCTACACCAATTGAAGACTCTCAAGACCCGTAGAATATCGAAGACCCCGAAGCGTTCGAATATTTATATGACCATTAGAAGTCCAAACCCCTGTTATATACCCACGTTAGTTACGATGATTTGTGAGCCACCATTGGTGTGTGTTTTCCGACGGCCACAACTAAAATCTATTCTCAAAAATATTGTTTGTATTGTGTGTATCTCCCTCCCTCTCTTACCCGTCTCATCCCCAAAACCTCAACCCTACCAGATGGAGTATGAAGCTGGACTTGTAGTCTCTGGACCAATGACCCAACTGGAAGCTGAAATATGGATTCAGAACATGGAGAACCACTTCGGGAGCAACTTGATCTCAAGGAAGTATGAAGTGGAACACGCTCTTCAGTACTTTACCCAAAGTGCTGCAATCTGGTGGAAAATGCACCATGCCATACAAGGATTTAGTGGAGCAAAAACATGGGATGAATTCAAGAAGACTCTGTTAAGATCCCGTCTCATTCAGAAGGGCTATGATAATCCGAAGGCGAAGACTTGTGCATGCAAGATCTGTGGAGAAATAGGACACACCCAGGAAGAACACAAGGATGGATGCACTCATTGTGAAGGAAATCACCTAGCTGAGGAGTGCCCAACTAGTCAGGTGACTTGTTTCTTGTGTGAAGGAACCACCCACTACCCAGCTCAATGTCACATTTACCCCAAGGTACAACAAGTTGTCCAGCAGCAGAAAGAAGCAATGAAGGAAACACTCAAGAAGAAGATTCTAGAAGAACCAGTGATGAACGAAAATATTGAAGACCCTGATGGACAAGGTCTGACTAGATTTTTCTCCAATGCATGCTACTCATGTGGAGAAGAAGGACATTATTCACAGGATTGCACGAAGGGAAGCCAAGAGTATCTGGGAAACTTCCCGACGGAAGAAGTGGAGTTTGATCCGCTTGAAATAGAAGAACTGGCCAAAATAAAGGAGTCCGGAAAGAAGAAAAAGTACCCTCGGAAGAGCCAAATCTCTGCAGAAAAAGACCTGAGTCATGTCAGATGTTACAAGTGTATGAAATTTGGCCACCACATATACATGTGCTCAGGAAAGAAGCCGGAAATCCAAGGAGCAAAAGCAAACTCTAAGAAGCCTCGAGACTTGTCAGAACTCATTTGCTTTCGTTGCAAGGAAGCATGACATTTTGCCAGCGATTGTCCACAAAGGAAGAAAGCTAGAATGGAATAGTTAAGTTTTGACCGTGGCAATAAGTGTAATCTGAAGCACTCTTGTTTTTCATGAGATCCTGGAGTGAATTTTTTTGTAACAGAAGTCCCTGGGATTGTAATAACATCATGAATAAATGGAATTTATTGTCTCATGATTGCCTATGTTGAAAATGTATGCGTTGTTTCTCTTCGAACAAAGATCTCTGAACAATTCTGAGGATATGAGAAAATATGGTCTATACAGGCATGAGTATAATTCAATTTTAAGTGTGGTAGTAATGGGTAAACCCACAGGATCCATTGAGTAGGAGTGTACCATGATTATCAAGGAGCACCTCGGAAAGTTCGAGTGGAACTAGAGTACCTCCAAGAGAGGCAGATGAATAAAGTTGGTAGAAATGCTCGACTATACCGAACCATGTGGATGGCAGCATTTGTAATAGAGTACTTTTGAATTGGAGTTTTGATAAGAAAGCACGGATGTAATAAAGGATTGATTATGAAATGAATATGATTTATGGAAGAAGCTATGATGGATCAGCAAACGTTTTCTTAGGAGCATACGAAAACCTGAGAGTTGTGAAGATACGATAGATGTTTCGTTCAGCTTGCAGAACCAATGGATTATCCGAACTTCATTCGTGGACAAGAGAAATTATGCAACGCTTGTGAGGATGCCCAAGTGTTAGAATGCGAGATTCGCTAAACCCTATACAGAGAAATGATTTCGGTGCGGAATGGATTGATCACCATGACGACTTACTCTTATCACTTATCATGCTATTCGGAATGGTAAATCTGAGAGACTTACCCATAGTGAGAGACGACGTTCTTTGAAGCTTTTGTTTAAGCCTTAGAATGGTACAAGGAAAGCCCATGTACATGGCACTTGTTGTCACGCGTAGGAAATTTTACGGTGAGAATGAAACCAAGACCCCTCTCTCTGCAGGATAACCACAAATGGTAGACCACCATGAGAATCATCGATAGGTTAGTTAGAATTGATCACGAGACTGTCAGTTAAAGAAGACCCAGTAACGGAAGAAGCTTATATCAATGGAAGAACCCTCGATTTTGATGGAAACGTTATGAATATAACGGGAGAGCATCACCAAAGGATTTAATATGAAGACTGTGAGGAGTCAGATGCCAAAACCCCAGAAGATCGTTAAAGCATTTTGAGGGACCAGTATCTCTCATTTTAAGTGTGGTAGCATCCCACCTTGCCGGAGATTGGAATTGTTAGAAGACCCCCAAACCCTAACCTTTCTTTCTAGCCTCTTTGAATCTCGAGGACGAGATTCATTTTAAGTGTGGTACTTTGTAACATCCCAAAATTATAAATTTTGGAATGTTAATATAATTATTATTAGATTGTTTGTTGGTTGCCTAAGTGATCGAAACTTGTATGAAATTTGAAACTTTTCGAAACTTTTGAATGAGAGGGAATAAAATGACTTTCCCCTTCTCCGGTGAATTCAAATTCAATCTTTTAAAAGCAAAGAGATAAGATGACATGACTTCTTCAACTATAAAGAATTTGAACGGAGATATTTGCATTGAATTCTTTTGCATTTCCATTCGTTTTTCTTCGTGCAAGAAATGCCGGGAAATACATTCTAGAGAGGAGGAACATGACCCTCCAAAGCGCGGGCAATTTCTGAAATGTTGGAGCCAAGAAAATCCAAAGATCCTTTGCAAAAATAATTGCAAAAAGTAAATAAAGCATTTTGAGGAATTTCTGAAAAAACTTTTTTTAAAACTTTTTATTTTTGCTTTGGAAAAATGTTATTCGGGTGGAGGATATTTTTCTGATTTTTTTGGTATATAATACCCTATATTAAATATTTTTATTTATTTCCTTTTATTCGCTTTTATTTTTCTGTTTCGGAATAGGTTAAAAAAAATAGGAAAGTTTTAGCCGCCGCCCCGAGCGCATTATAAGGCCATGGGCCGAATCTCCACCGCCAGGGAATGAATCCCTTACATTGCGGCCGACCTTTCCCTGCCCCGCCCCCTCTCTCTCTATGCCGTTGGGCCCCACTGGCCGAGCCACTCCACTCCGTCGGCCATCTCCTTCCTCTTTCCAAAATCCATGCCCGAGACCGAGCCAGTCCCAGGAACTCGGGATTCCTTCCCCGATCCTCTCTCCCCCTTCCTTTGCTTCACCCCTCCCTGGCCTATAATTACCCCCGCCCCCGGCCGCCCCCGTTCCCACCCCGTCCTCGACGAGCTGCCGCCCGAGCCTCCCCTTGCCGCAGCCACCGGAGCCGAAGCTCCTGCACCTTTGGCTGCCCCCCTGGGAGCAGCACCCGAGCCGCCCCTGCTCCGCCCGTCGCCTCCCCTCGGTGGAGGACTGCCGCCGCCGCCCCGTCCTCTCCACCGCCCCCCGGAGCCCTCCCCTCACCAGCGACCACCTTCCTCGCCGGAGTAGCCTCCCACAGCCACGGTAGACTCTCTTTCCCCTCTGTTGTTTTTCTTTTTTTCTTTTGTAGCCCTTAGATCCTTATTAGATGGTGTAGATTAGATCCTAGTATACCTCTTCGGTTTAGATTAGAAAACCGGCGGTTTTTAATTCACTTATTCATTTAGCCAGCAAGTTTTACTAGCCTCGGCCGTTTGCTTCTAACGTTGCAACAAACGCCCCTGCATCCTATCACAACATGCCACGTATACCCCCTGTTAGTTACTAGTTAGCTTCACTTTTTCTGTCTAATTGCAAAAACAGAAAAGTTTCTGTTTTGTTTTGGCCACAACTTTTGATCCCGAAGTCCAATAATATTGATTCTTGTTCCAGTAGACTTCAATTTTTCTGTAGTTTTTAAAAACATATAATTTGTCTATGTTTGAAATTTTCAAATATAAGTTAGATCAGATTTAGTTTAAACCGTGTTTTGCCTATTCCAGGAGTTTAAAAAATGATTTTGAGTTGATTCTTTTTGCTACTGCTTCCTAGTGATTTAATCTTACTGTGGTAGAAGTTTCAAAAAATTTAAAGTATTTTTACTGGTGTTTTCAACAGAAACAAGTTTCTGCCTTACCGACGCGTGATGACTTCTTTTACTTAGGCATTAGCAAATCCTTACTTGTGATGTTATTTTTACTTGTTGCTTGATTGAAGTGCTTATGGTGTGTTTTGTGTTTGTATCGGTAGATCATCCGGAGTGTGAAGCGTGTTACTTAGAAGCGCTCGAGCAAGACAACTATCATCAAGGCAAGTCATTTTGATCATGTTATTTTACCTATGTTTTCGATGCATGGTAGATCACCTTTCTTTGCCCAATTGCATGCTGCCTAGGTACTTGGAAACTTTAGTATAAGTTGTAGCATCATGTGGTAGGCACACAACAACCCCGATACTTGACCCCGGGACGAAAATTTCTTAATGCTATGCTTGAGTAGACGGGTTTTCGGTTGAGTGTATTTCACGAGTGATGCGAGGTTGATTAAATAATCAAGACCGCTTAAGACAAGATTTTCAAGACCTCGGACGCAATGCAACTCTGGGTGAAGGACGGTTGATCGGCTCCCTGGAGAAACCAGTGGATGCCCGGGATGCTGGGGACGGCCATGACATCTTGCGGAAAGCTTCACCCAGGCTCAAAGAGACGGACGGATATATTCAAGACCCAAGGCTTACCTGCACAGCCACAAGTCATTATGGGCTCTACCTTGGTTGGACAACGCGGCGACTCTGGACAGGCGGTGCTAGCAGATGTAGAAGAACGGTAGGATTGGATGGGCACCGACAGGGATTCAGAGGGACCCGTTGAAAGACCATGTTTTGATCATCCAGTCTTCAAACACCCTGAAGTGCGAGGACATACACGAAGGCGATCAAATCTTGTGGGGAACGTGTGCAAAACTCTGCAGAGTACTTAAAACCTAATCGATTAGCCGTGTCCACGGTCATGGACAACTTGAGCCAAAGGAACTGAAGTTATATGGATTTATCAACACCATTAAATATATTTGATGAGGGTAATTATTGATAACCTGGGTACGAGAACTGGTTGGCGGAACCATCTCATTAACAACCAACAGCATAGTAATATTTTGCTTTTAGCCCCCCTCTTGTTGTAGGAGAAAATTTGCTTTACGCAAAAACTTACAACACCACCTGCCATATATGCATGTAGAGATAGATGATTATATTTTCCCCCCTCTCTTATGCGACTTGCCGGCATATTCAATATGCTGACCTACACGGCTGCAACGTCTTATGTTGCAGATATTTTTCTTCGACGAGTAAGAGTACGATTCAGGGTTACGGTCTACACTCAACTTGTCGTTGGTGTTTATTGGGACTCCACTCCCTTGACTGCTTCCGCTGAGATATTTAAGGTATATATCAGTTTTACGCTATTTACATGTGATTGCACTTTGATATATACATTGATGTACTGTGTGTGCCAGCATACTGATCCAGGGATGGCACAGAAACACAGAGGCTTGACTCGTTTTGAGTCGCGTCGCTACAATGTGTCAGTGTCCATGTGCTGAGATGAAGTGGCTGGGTTGGCCCATTTGTCCTTGACGCGAAGCTTGACAGGATCGTGCACAAAGTAGTCAGCCTGAATGTATAACTCCTCCTACGGATAGGTGTCTTTCCACTTCTGACGGATATAAGCAAACAGGTAGGGCCCGTAGATGGGAACCTTGCGCATCATGATGCAGTTCCAGAGCTCAGTGAACATCACATCAAAAATATCAAGAGGGGCAGACTCCTTAGTCATAGCCTCCTCACAGAGCAGTAGCATCTCAGCCAGAGAGCCATGTACCTCGTCGAAGTTGCCAATGCGAGGAAAGAGGGTGTTGCGGAAGATCCGATGCATGATATCCAGATGCCTGGGGAGCACACCTTTCTTCACATAAAGTTGTTGCAATCTGTCCTTGGCGGAGGCCCTATCAGTGGGAGCTGCAGCATGAGGACGCGACCCAAGTGGAGTGTGAGCTCCCTGGAAATCAACCTTGAGGAATGCCATGAATTCACGCCAGGAATCGGTCATCTTCTGAGTCCCAGTCATCCACACCAAGGAGCGCTCGTCATCAGGTGAGAAGTGAACCGTGACATAGAACTGGGCAACAACATTGGGGTCAAAGTCTGTCTTGAAGGAGATGATCTCCTTAATGCCCAGCTTGTCAATCAGAGAGAGAGCATCACCAAAGTAGTCCATGTTCCGCTGAAGGTGAGCCAGGTCAATCCACTGAACGGGGACAAAGCTCTTCTTGAAATGGTTGGTGATATCACGGTAGATCCTGCAGTGATCCTTTGCCCAAACATGCTCGACATTCTTGATCACAGCCCTCTCTTGGAGATAGTGGTTTTGGTTGCGGAACCTCAGAAAATCCTTAGGGGGCATGGTGCGAACGTTGACCCCTTGTCCTTGTGAGCGGTCTTCTTGAAGGCCTGCTTTTTGGGTTGCAGACCTGAAGTGGCGGAGCCCTCTCGAGCCTCTGGGTTGCGATAATGCTTTGACTGTGTGTCCCGTGGGGGGTTCGAGCGGCGAGCACCACCTGTGACACAAAACACACACCGAAAAAGAGCGACAAAAGGAGTCAAGGCAATGAACACGAAAAGGCAGAAAAGTAAACACACATTGCCAAGCAAATGAAATAATACACAGAGAATCCTCCTGGCAGTAGTACCGCTGCCCCTGGCTGTAGTACCGCTGGGGTCCTGGCGGTAGTACCGCTACCCCTGGCGGTAGTACCGCTGGGGTTTGATTTTTCAGATCTGAATATGAAGAGAGCCCATAGAGATGGCCACATGGATTTTCCGAGGGCTACGGGCTGTGTATAATCACTAAGAACTCCACCACAGCCCTAACCACGTGAGGATCACAAGTACCATCTAAAGAAGGACATGCCTAGTCAAGAGAGTGCAAGTTTTAGATCTAATCCAAACATAGTCCAAGAGCTTGATCTAAAACATGTAAATCCTAGGGCATGGCAATATAAAAGCAAATATTCATAGGACCTACACTCCCCTCGAATACCTCCTTCATGCCATCCAAGAACAAAGCACGATATCAAAGACATGGATCCAAACCACCAATGCTCCTAACCCTAGAACAAGAACATCAACCAAGAGAAGAAGGGGAGGAGCTTTACCGGGGTCCATGGCACTTGGAGGAGGAAGGAGAAGTGGAGCAAATCCCCCAACTCAACGGAGAGAAGGAGCTCCACGGATAGAGATCCAAATAGGGGGAGTTCGGGGTTGGGGAGGGAGGAGCTGCGAGGAATAAGAAAGAGGCAGGAAAAAACAGGCTCCCCCTCCTTTATATAGCCCAAGGGGTACGGGCCAGCGGTAGTACCACTGTGGTCCTGGCGGTAGTACCGCTGGGGTTCTGGCGGTAGTACCGCTCCCCCTGAGACAACCCTAAAAATATCCTAGTTAGGTCGTGGTAGATTGGGGTCCTGGCGGTAGTACCGCTACCCCTAGCGGTAGTACCGCTGGGGTCCTGGCGGTAGTACCGCTACCCCGGGCGGTAGTACCGCTGCAAATGTCACAACGGGACCCAGGAGATGAGAAGAACGTGGGCAAATGACAAGTAGTGAAAATAAGAAGATAGCACCAGCAAGGTATACTGACTTGTCATTTTGTATCCTTTCTTCCATATGAGAGAAAGGTGGGGGGGCGGTGGCCGAGGCCACCTATGCTTGAGACAAAGGTATGACACCGCGAAGAATTATCCTTGGGTTCATGACCAACGCTCGTCTTTGAAGCACAAGTGCCATTTGGTAATGGCTAAAGTAAAATACTAGATCAATTTATGCATAATGGGGGGAGGAAGAGTTCATTGAGAGAACAACACTCCCCCTATGTCCATGCCTACATCTAGAACGAGATAAAATGCATAGTAAGGTGCAACGTGCCTAGCTTCAATCCACATTACTTGAATCAATGATATTTAGCTCATGCCTTAACTCCCGGAACATTGCTTCATCTAGGGGCTTAGTGAAAATATCTGTAAGTTGCTCTTCAGTGTCGATGAAGTGAACCTCAATATCACCTAGCTTGATATGTTCACGAATGAAGTGATGGCGAATATCAATATGCTTGGTTTTGCTATGTTGCACTGGGTTGAGGGAAATCTTGATAGCACTTTGATTGTCACATAGAAGAGGCACTTTGTCACAAGTGACACCGTAATCCTTTAAAGTTTGCCTCATCCATAGCAATTGTGCACAACAACTTGCAGCTGCCACATACTCAGCTTCGGTGGATGATAGAGAGACGCAATTCTGCTTCTTTGAAGACCAGCTTACCAGTGAGCGACCAAGGAATTGGCATCCTCCAGAAGTTGACTTCCTCTCCACACAATCTCCTGCCCAATCTAAGTCAGAATAGCCAACAAGATTGAAGTTTGCTCCTTTGGGATACCAAAGGCCAAAGTTTGGGGTATGAGCCAAATATCGAAAGATTCGCTTAACAGCCATATAATGACTTTCTTTTGGTGCGGATTGAAACCGTGCACATATCCCTACACTCAACATAATATCCGGTCTAGATGCACAAAGGTAAAGGAGGGATCCAATCATGGAGCGATATACCTTTTGATCCACTGCTTTACCATTGGGATCACTGTCAAGCTTGCATCTTGTTGGCATGGGGAACTTGACCGGTTTGAAATCTTCAAGCTCGAACCGTTTGAGCATGTCTTGAGTGTACTTGGCTTGTTTGATGAAGGTCCCTTCTAGGCCTTGTTTAATCTCGAACCCGAGGAAGAACTTCAACTCTCCCATCATGGACATCTCAAATTTCTCAGTCATTAGTGCAGCAAATTCTTCATTGAAGGAAATGTTAGGAGAGCCAAAGATAATATCATCAACATATAGTTGGCATATGAACAAATCCCATTTAACCCTCTTAGTAAAAAGAGTGGGATCTATCTTCCCAATTTCAAACCCACGATCTTGTAACAACTCAGTAAGATACTCATACCACGCACGTGGGGCTTGTTTAAGGCCATAGAGTGCCTTATTAAGTTTGTACACATGATTGGGGAGCTTGGGATGTTCGAATCTCGGGGGTTGTTTGACATAGACCAACTCGTTTAAAGGACCATTAAGAAAGGCACTTTTTACATCCATTTGTTGTAATTTGAAGTT
This sequence comes from Hordeum vulgare subsp. vulgare, assembly GCF_904849725.1. NCBI lineage: Eukaryota > Viridiplantae > Streptophyta > Magnoliopsida > Poales > Poaceae > Hordeum > Hordeum vulgare. The sequence continues at coordinate 104,551,164 of NC_058524.1, read as the reverse complement.
ATGATGAGAAGCAAATGCAAGCAACATGCGAATAGATTCTAGACGAGCAACAGGGGCAAAGGTTTCACCGTAGTCGATACCCTCGACTTGGGAGTAGCCTTGAGCCACCAATCTTGCCTTGTTTCGAATCACAATCCCATTGGCATCTTGCTTGTTCTTGAATATCCATTTTGTCCCGATGACATTATGTTCCTCCGTTGGCCTTGGCACTAAATCCCACACTTGGTTGCGCTCGAAGTTGTTAAGTTCTTCATGCATGGCCATAAGCCAATCCTCATCATCGAGCGCTTCCTGTACCTGTTGAGGTTCACAATACGAAACAAACGCGTGATGCTCACAATAATTCCAAATCTGTTGACGGGTGGATACTCCCCTTTTTAAACTGCCAAGTACATTCTTCATAAGATGTGACTTGACTCTCAGCTTGTTCGCAATCTTGGCTGCGCGACGCTCCAAGTGTTCTTCATTGGATAGCGGGGGAGCATCGACTTGTTTACTTTGCTTGCCCTTGCGTCTTGAGCCTCCCTTGGCACCGGCTGTTGGTGCTTCAGAAGGGAATTGTGAGACAGTATCCTGATCATCTTGACTTTCGACTTGAGCAGGTTCACTAGTTTGTTCTTGTATTTGTGGTTGCTCTTGATCTTGATCTTGTGCTTCTACTTGGTCTGGATCTCGTGGTTGCACTTGATCTTGATCATGAGCAGGTTCGGAGTCTTGGGAGAGTGCTTGAATATCATGAGATACATCATCATTGTTGGGCAATTTATCTTGACCTTGACCTTGTTCATTTTGTTGAGAGTCTTCTCTTTGTTCATCGGAAGTGTGTGGGGCTTGTGGAGGTGATGGCTCCATTTGAGTAGAGCATTGTCCTTCTCCTTCGGCCACAAGGGGTTCCTCAATGAGGAGTATTTGACCAATCCCCATTCTTCTTATGGCTTGGGGAGGAATTTCATCACCTACATCACAAAGACCACTTTGCTCCACTTGGGAGCCATTATTTTCATCAAACTCCATGTTACACGTCTCCTCAATGAGTCCGGTGGACTTGTTGAGGACACGGTAAGCATGAGAGTTTGTAGCATAACCAACAAAGATGCCCTCATGTGCTCTAGAATCAAATTTAGCTAAACGTGCACCTTTCTTGAGAATGAAACACTTACAACCGAATACCCGAAAGTACTTGAGATTGGGTTTGTTTCCAGTTAGAATCTCATACGGAGTCTTGTTCAAGCCTTTGCGGATATAGAGCCGATTGGACGCATGGCATGCTGTGTTGATGGCCTCTGCCCAGAAGTTATATGGAGATTTGAATTCTGCCATCATTGTCCTTGCAGCGTTTATCAAGGTCCGATTCTTCCTTTCTGCCACGCCGTTTTGTTGAGGGGTATATGGTGCTGAATATTGGTGTTTTATTCCCTCATCACCTAGAAACTCATCCAAGGTGTAGTTCTTGAACTCGGTGCCGTTGTCACTTCTAATCATCAAGATCTTTGCTTCATGTTGACGTTGAGCTTCATTAGCAAAGTTGATGACAGTTTGTTGAGTTTCACTCTTCTTTTTGAAGAAATATACCCAGGTGTATCTTGAGTAGTCGTCAACGATCACCAAGCAATACTTTCTGCCTCCAAGACTATCAAATGATGGAGGGCCAAACAGATCCATATGGAGAAGCTCCAATGGCCTCTTAGTGTAGTTGAGAGTCGTTGGACGATGAGCAGTTTCATGAATCTTTCCTTCAATGCAGGCACTGCAAACACGATCTTTAGCAAAACTCACATTTTTTAGTCCACGAATATGGTCCCATGTCAGAAGACTTTGCAAATATCTCATATTGACATGAACTAAACGGCGATGCCAAAGCCAGCCCACATCAACTTCAGCCATTAAACACGTTGCGGTCTTAGTGGGTCGCTTTGAGAAGTTCACCACATAAAGACCATTTTCGACATATCCAACATAGGCTACTTTAAGAGTCTTGCTCCTCAGGAGGACCACAGTATCAAGATTAAATAATGTGGAAAAACCCATAATTGCAAGTTGACGAACCGAAAGTAAATTGTAGGCAAGTGACTCAACAAGCATGACCTTCTCAATAGATAACTCTTGAGAGACGACCACCTTACCAAATCCCAATACCTTTGACGAGGATGCATCAGCGAGTTGGACATGGTGTTGGAAATATGCTCTAGAGGCAATAATAAATTAGTTATTATTATATTTCTTTGTTCATGATAATCGTTTATTATCCATGCTATAATTTTATTGATTGGAAATACAGTGCATGTGTGGATACATAGACAAAACACTGTCCCTAGTAAGCCTCTAGTTGACTAGCTCGTTGATCAAAGATGGTCAAGGTTTCCTGAACATAGGCAAGTGTTGTCACTTGATAACGGGATCACATCATTAGGAGAATCATGTGATGGACTAGACCCAAACTAATAGACGTAGCATGTTGATCGTGTCATTTTGTTGCTACTGTTTTCTGCGTGTCAAGTATTTGTTCCTATGACCATGAGATCATATAACTCACTGACACCGGAGGAATGCTTTGTGTGTATCAAACGTCGCAATGTAACTGGGTGACTATAAAGATGCTCTACAGGTATCTTCGAAGGTGTTTGTTGAGTTAGTATGGATCGAGACTGGGATTTGTCACTCCGTGTGACGGAGAGGTATCTTGGGGCCCACTCGGTAATACAACATCACACACAAGCCTTGCAAGAAATATAACTTAGTGTAAGTTGCGGGATCTTGTATTACGGAACGAGTAAAGAGACTTGCCGGTAAACGAGATTGAAATAGGTATGCGGATACTGACGATCGAATCTCGGGCAAGTAACATACCGAAGGACAAAGGGAATGACATACGGGATTATATGAATCCCTGGCACTGAGGTTCAAACGATAAGATCTTCGTAGAATATGTAGGATCCAATATGGGCATCCAGGTCCCGCTATTGGATATTGACCGAGGAGTCTCTCGGGTCATGTCTACATAGTTCTCGAACCCGCGGGGTCTGCACACTTAAGGTTCGACGTTGTTTTATGCGTATTTGAGTTATATGGTTGGTTACCGATTGTTGTTCGGAGTCCCGGATGAGATCACGGACGTCACGAGGGTTTCCGTACTGGTCCGGAAACGAAGATTGATATATAGGATGACCTCATTTGGTTACCGGAAGGTTTTCGTGCATTACCGGAAAAGTTTCGGGCTCATCGGTAGTGTACTGGGAGTGCCGGGAGGGGTGCCGGGGACCATCAGGAGGGGTATCACGCCCCAAGGGGTCTCATGGGCTATGGGAAGAGATAAACCAGCCCCTAATGGGCTGGAATAAGTTCCCACTAAGGCCCATAAGGTTTGAGAAGGAAAAAACACAAGGTGGAAAGAGTTTCCAAGTGGGAAGGTGGAATCCTACTCCAAGTAGGATTGGAGTAGGACTCCTCCACCTCCAATTTCGGCCAAACCTTTAGGTTTTGAGGCTGCCTCCTCCCCTCCGTCTCTCCTATATATAGTGGGGTTTTAGGGCTGATTTGAGACAACTTTTGCCAAGGCAGCCCGACCACATACCTCCACGGTTTTACCTCTAGATCGCGTTTCTGCGGAGCTCGGGCGGAGCCCTGCTGAGATTAGATCACCGCCAACCTCCGGAGCGCCGTCACGCTGCCGGAGAACTCTTCTACCTCTCCGTCTCTCTTGCTGGATCAAGAAGGCCGAGATCATCGTCGAGCTGTACGTGTGCTGAACGCGGAGGTGCCGTCCGTTCGGTACTAGATCGTGGGACTGATCGCGGGACAGTTCGCGGGGCGGATCGAGGGACGTGAGGACGTTCCACTACATCAACCGCGTTCACTAACGCTTCTGCTGTACGGTCTACAAGGGTACGTAGATCACACATCCCCTCTAGTAGATGGACATCACCATGATAGGTCTTCGTGCGCGTAGGAAATTTTTTGTTTCCCATGCGACGTTCCCCAACACATGGGTGGGCATAGATGGAGAAGGATGCACATCCACCACTAAGTCCTTGCTTCCGGTCATATGATTTGTTGCTCCACTATCGAGAAACCATGACACCTCACCGGAAGCGAACTCCTGCAATAGATCAAGGCTTGGTTTTAGGTACCCATTTTTAATGGGTCCTTTCATGTTAGAGACAAGGGTCTTAGGAACCCAGATAGCCCATTCAATGTACTCATCGTAGGAACCAACAAATCTGGCATAAACATGCCCATCACTAGCACGACATAAGACATAAGAAGAATTGAGTTTGTCGACTGTGTCAGTAGGAATGGTTTTGCCCTTCTTGCGGTTTCCATAGTCCACCTTGTTCTTGTTCACCTTCTGAGTCCCCTCACCCTCTTTGACAAAGATGTCCATGAGGGTAGGAGATCGTTTGTTCCTGTTCTTCCTTTTACCTTTTGACTTGGAGGTAAGTCCAAGTCCCTCCTTTCCTACAACACCTTTTTGAGTGCTCAAGAGGTCGTTTAGGCTCTTCTCACCTTGTATGCATGCCACAAGGCCCTTCTCAAGTTTCTCCTTTAACTTGGCATTTTCCTCCACAAGATGTACATGCTCACAACAGGGATTAGTTGCACAAGCATTATCAATTAACACAAAGGGAGGACAAGTAGAGATCTCCTTGGTAAGCTTTGCTTGGAGTTGATCATGAGACTCTTTCAGAGAGAAATGAACACCTTTCAAGACCTTGTGGGCCTTGTCAAGTGTGTCAAACTCCTCTTTGAGTCTCTCATGGCCAACCCCAAGAGCATACTTTTCAGACTTAAGCATACGAGTAAGAACAACATCATGATCTAGTTTCTTTTGCATTTTAGCGCAGTCATCGTTATATGACTCCTCAAGAGCCAAACGAAGAGTGCGCTCCTTTTCTAGAGCAATAGATAATTCAGCAATTTCATCGGCATAGTCACGACTGTGTCCCTGAAGCTCGGAGATGGTCTCCTCATGAGACTCAATGAGGTCAGTGGCCTCACCCAGTTGTTCCAAGAGAGCAACAAAGTGCTTCTTGGATTCTCCCTTAATAGTGCACAGAAACTTGTCAAGATCATGCTCATTAAGTTCCCCAACATCACTATCATCAACACAATTTAACAATGAAGGAGCAGTAGCGATGTTGGTCTTAATGATGGGGGTTACCTGATTGATACCTTTTGCCATGAGGCACTTGGTGATGTGGTTCTCGTTGGGGGCGTCGAAGAGGGACACCTTCTGGGGAGAGGTAGTGGCAATAGCAACAGTTGCCATTGCCACTGTATCATCATCATAATCATCATCGGAAGGGTACTCTTCAAGGGCCACCATCCCTTTTGGGTGGGGTTTCTTCACAAAGTTGTTCTTGATTGGAAATGATTTGGTTTTGTCTTTGCGAATGAGCTTGCCCCCGTTGTCTTCCCTTTTCTCATAGGGACATTCGGCCACGAAGTGGCTCACGTTACCACAGTTATAACATGTCCTCACTCGTTGTTTGGTTTTGAATCCACTCGAGTTGTTCTTGGTGAAGGTGGGTCTTGAGTTCCTCTTGTTGCCCCAGAATTTCCTTGATGCAAGAGCCATGTGCTCATGATAGGCATACTTTGTGTCTTCAGGGCAGCTCTCCTCTTCCTCATCCTCTTCTTCTTCTTCAAACATTTCTTTTGCTTTTAACGCAAGGTTGGGTGAAGTTGCCTTTGAGCGAACACGAGCAAGTGCATTGTCGGCTATTTCGTTCATGATTGACATTGCAATGAATTCATCCAACACCTCACTCGAAGACAAGGAGTGGAAGTCTGGCCGCTGACGAATGACAGATGACATGGCTTTGTTGAAAGGCATGATGGCTTTGAGAAACTTGCGCTTGAACCATGTATCATCCACATCCTTGCTCCCATGATCCTTGAGTGCCACAGCAATAGCAGTCACCCTCCGATAGAGATCACGAGGGTCCTCGTCTTCCTTCATCACAAACTCATCGGCCTTGTCAAGTATCACTTCATAGTTGGATCGTTGAATGCTTGAGCTTCCCTTGTACAACACCATAATATGCTCCCAACAATCCTTGGCCAAAGTGAAGGGACGCAAGTGAGGAAGATTTTCAGGTGGCACTGCGGACTGGAGAATAAACAAGGCGGAGTGATTGTATTGATTGTCTGCATCTTCTCTTGGAGTGAGGTTGCTTGGATCATGGGGATAATATCCTTGCTCGATGATTCTCCACAAGTTTGTTGAGCTGTGATTCAGATGAGACTTAATAGAAAATACCCACTTAGCAAAGTCACCTTTCACAAGCTTAAGAGGAGGACCAACAGGATTAAGACGCGGTGCGGGAACGGATCCTCCATAGACCATGGGGGGTGGAACTGAGGCATATGTTCCAGTCCCATCCTTTTCGTGAGATGAGGAAGGTCGCATACCTTTAGCCACTTCCTTAGAGGAATTGGCCTCCGAATCGGTGATGGTGGGTTTAACCACTAACGTCGGTTCGGGTGGACTTTTAAATCCCTCAATTAACTCTTTAAGCATGGTCTTGACTTCGTTCGTCAAGGACGTCTTGAGGGCGGCCATAGCCGTATTCAAGTCGTCCCTTGTGACCGAAGTCAAGTCCATGGCCTCGGGTTGCCCATGGTTAATTCCCTCTTCGCCTTCCATACTCTTCGGGTGGTGAAACCCTTAATAAAGAGACGTGGCTCTGATACCAATTGAAAGGATCGATATGGTTGACTAGAGGGGGGTGAATAGGCAACGACCAATTTTTAATTAATCTTAGCAAGTTAGGGTAAACAACATACGGGTTCACAAATATTACAACAATGGGGTGAACCTTAATGAAGCTAACAATGAGAGTTACTAAGACAAGTAAGAGATAGACAACAACATAAGCATACACAAAGTAAAGGTTAGAGATAACCACAAGTGGAACCAATGGAGACGAGGATGTGTTACCGAAGTTCCTTCCCTCTGACAGGAAGTACATCTCCGTTGGAGCAGTGTGGAGGCACAATGCTCCCCAATAAGCCACTAAGGCCACCGTATTCTCCTCACGCCCTCACACGATGCAAGGTACCATGATTCCACTATAGGTGCCCTTGAAGGCGGCGACCGAACCTTTACAAACGAGGTTGGGGCAAACTCCACACAAAGCTTGGAGGCTCCCAACAAGACCACGAAGCTTCACCACAATGGAATGTGGCTTCGAGGTGACCTCAACCGTCTAGGATGCTCAAACACCCAAGAGTAACAAGATCCGCAAGGGATTGGTGGGGGAATCAACTTTTCTCTTGGTGAAAGTGTGGACTTAGGCCTTCTCAACCAATCCCTAAAGAATCAACAAGTTTGATTGGCTAGGGAGAGAGATCGGGCACTTTTGAGCTTAGGGAGCAACAACGGAGCTTGGGAGGGTAAGAGATAGGGTTCCACAGCTAGAAGAACCCCTTATATAGTGGGGGGGAATCCAACCGTTTTCCCACTCACAGCCCGTGCCTAGCGGTACTACCGCTGGCACTCCAGCGGTACTACCGCTGGGCCCCTGGTAGTGCAAAAGCACTACCACCGCCAAGAAAGTCTTCGCAAAAAGGTCCGTCCACGTACAACCGCTAGGCAGGCAGTACTAAGCTCCTAGAGTGGTACTACCGCTGACCAGGGGCGGTACTACCGCCAGCCAGCGGTACTACCGCTAGGGCCAGCGGTTCTACCGCTAGGCCCAGCGTTACTACCGCTGGGGGACCATTTGCAAACACGAAAGAAACACCAGGGCGGGAGCCACTCCAAAGTTGCTGGCAAGGGGGAAAAGAGGTGAAGTGTGCGCGTGCAAGATTGATTCCACCCAAACCTTTTCACTACGGTTCGCCTCTTAATAGTACGGCTTTCCTATGACTCAAATAAAGAGAATCGTAGAGAACACCGTGCTTCTGTTCCACGAAAAAGGGGGGCGAGTCGTCTTGTGCCGTTGACATGTGTTATCTAAAATCTTAACACACACGGTTAGTCCTTTGCGGTACTGTCATCAATCACCAAAATTACTTAGGCATAAACTGTGCCCCAACAATGGTCATATTCACGTATACGTTGTATTTCTTTTTCATAAGCACACACCCTGAGCACTTTTCATGTTTTCTTTATTTTTTAAACCACCAAAAAATTATGTGAGAAGCAAGATTCAAACCATGCACGTTTAGGTATTACCAAAGCTGCACTAACCAACTAGTCAACAAGACCTTACGTGCTACAACTATTTTTTACTCTAATAAACAACATTGGAAACACAGTATTCTTTGTATTGTTTCCTTTTTATATTTATTTTTTTCCTTTTCATTTTTTTATTTCCTTTTCCTTTATAAATGCGTTAGCTTTTTAAACCTCGCACCATTTGTTTTTAAAATGATCATTTTTTTCTTAAAAATAGGTGATTTTTTCACAGATTGCTGAAGTATTTTTTCTTTTCTAATTTCGTGAACTATTCCTGAAATGCGAGAACTTTTATTGGAAGTTAATGAAACTTTTATAAAGTTAATGATCTGTTATTTTAAAAATTGATGAACTATTACTTAAACCGTAATTTTGGTATTCAAAACCCTAAACCCTAAATTGTTGGGAAGTTGTTAACAACTTTGGAAAATGTATTGAAGTTTTTAAAAATTGCATACATAGTTTGAAATTCTAAAATTGTGCACAAACTAAAATTAGGTCCGTTTCATGAGTCGGAGTAACATCATCGCATTATAACACCTCTTTCATCCTTACCGACACCCGTGCGTTTGACATGATGTATATGCATATGTTTATCGCATTATAACATCTTCGCATTATTTTAAAAATTGATGACCTATTACTTAAACCGTAATTTTGGTATTCTAAACCCTAAACCCTAAATTGTTGGGAAGTTGTTAACAAATTTGGAAAATGTGCAGAACTTTTTAAAAATTTCATACGTAATTTGAAATTCTAAAATTATGCACAAACTAAATTTGAGTCCGTTTTCATGACTCGGAGTAACATCATCGCATTATAACACAAGATGTACGTACATACGTTTATCTAAACTATCTTTTATGACCCGTGCGTTCCACATGATGTACATAGATACGCTTATCTAAACTATTTTTCAATTTATCGAGTAAGTTTCAAAAGAATAATAAAGATTAAAAAAGGATAAAATGAATTTAAGAAAAGTTTAAGATATTTAAAAATCACGAATTTAAAAAATGAAAATAGGATAAAAAAGAAATATGAAAGAAAAAGGAGCTGACAAGCAAAGTTTAAATCGAAATAGAGAAACCGCTGTGTTTTTTATATAAGAGAAATATCATACTTGAATTTATCACGTCCGGTGGTGTGTTCTGTTGGTAGCTGCCCTTTTCATGTTGGCTGGAGGTCTGGAGTTCGAACCATGGTGCGTATATGTAGTGGATCCTTCGTACATACGAAAATTGATGTGAAAAGTCCATATTACCCTTATACGGTTTGTAAGGGGGGGTGTACCGAAGCGGGGCTCTCTTTTGACAGGGAGAGGCAGATAAGCAAAAATACCATATGGTCAACTGGCAAGACATTTGCATCCCAATGGACCAGCGGGGGTCTGGGCATCACTTCTACTCGACGCATGAACCTTTGCGTGATGACCGGATGAATCTGGCGGATTGTCCGGTGGTTGGCGCTTCTGGCTTGATCTGATTACTGATTAGGACCGAATATCTTATGGATCAGTCCTTTGCTATGTGCTTCATGGCGAGAGGATCCCAATTTTGACAAGCCATCCAATCTCTCATGCTGGTCTTCCGTTTGGGGCCTTCGCTGGCGGCCGAGAGAGGAACAGACACCTAATTATGGCTTGATTATTGGCTCAATGATCGCCCGCTCAGTGTTCAGTTCCCAACACTCTTCACCATTTACAATCAACCATATATCTCGGATGCCTCGACAGTTGTGAATGCGGTAAGGGCATCTTGAATGGTTGTAAGATAGTTGTTGGTAATTTTGACACATAGAATTTTTTATGATGTGTCATGTAATAAATGAGGAAAGAGAACAAGGTTGTATGTAAATTAACCAACACCCTTGCACAAGCTTTAATGTAGAATGAGAGAACACCTTATTTATTACCTCACATCTTGTTGGACAAACTAGATACAACCCGTTGGGGTAGTTGTATGTTAAGGTGTTGGCTGATGACATGACATATTTTACCAAAAAGCTAACCAACAAACTGTTGGAGATGCCCCTCATTCTCTCGTTCTTTCGTCCACCCGAAGTCCACCGAGTGGTTAGAGCTCTCCTCCACTGTGGCGAGCATGGCTCCCTGGATATCACGGCATGGAAAATGGATGCCTCGGGCAAATTGTCAACTATGTCTCTATACAACTGACTTGCGGCAGGAATGAGGCATGTGCATGTGGAGTTGCTTCAAGGGGGTTTGAGGAAATAGTTGGTACCCAACTGAGTTCCCTGCTTGGCATCAACTTGGCTGGATACACGGGGCAGGTTCGTAGAATGTTGTGGGTGAATTTTGCAACCTTGGCTTGGACCATGTTGTGTGATAGGAATAAACTTGTTATAGAACATATTTGCCCATCCAGGTCCACCGATGTGATCTACAAATTGTGTGGATTTTTGCAGCTTTGGAAGCTCTTCTCTCCAAGTGACGGGATAGGATGGCCATTGACAAGGAAGCACAAAGAGATCGTGTCTAGATTACTTACAACCGTCTACACGCCCTGAGACTATGTTATTTATTTTGTGGGCTTGTTCTACCGTGTCCCTAGTGAGACTTTTTTTTCCTTTCATGTTGTTGTTGAACTTGTTTCCTTCCTGCGGACCTCCATTTCGGTATGGTTGTATTCGGTCATGGCTTTATTTCTAAAGCGGGGCGAGAAGCCCTCTTCGGTAAGGGCCACAATGAAAAGATATCATCAGTTTGAAGCCTGGGTTAAGGCTTTCCATTAGCTCAATGAAAATTCTAAACCTTCTCATTTTAGATTCTTTGTGTACATAAAATAAATAAATTTATAAATATAAACAGTAGTAATCCGCTACTGTTATCGGTCAAAAAAGATTAGTATTACGTACGACACAACACAACTCGAAGGAAACAACACCATAGCACTTATTCTTGTTGGACCGAATTTGAGCCACCCTAATTGAGATATTCCTGCTAGTTGTTACAAGTATTTTGGCGACGACAGAATAAGGCCTCAATCATATGCCAAATTTGGGTGTCATATATTGACATAAGTTACTAGCACAAGCCATTATCTACTGAAACAGAGTGTGCGTTGTGCTGATAAAATAAACCCAATTGTCCTGGTGATGACCACAAGTAGCTAGGTGTGGGACATGAAGATGAAAATCATCATAAGAGCAAAAGAAGATGAATATCGATGAATCAAACAATGCATTTGCACGGATCCTTGTAATTTACATCATTGGTAGTACAAATCAGACCATCCCGCAGCTTGCAAGTGCAACCATAGTGGGTGCCTTACTTGCCGGGCACGAAGTTAGTGGCGAATGCCCATGCATTGTTGTTGACTGGATCGGCAATATGGTCAGCAAGATTCTCGAGTGGGCCCTTGCCGGTGACAATGGCTTGAACGAAAAAGCCGAACATGGAGAACATAGCAAGACGACCGTTCTTGATCTCCTTCACCTTAAGCTCAGCGAATGCCTCGGGGTCCTCGGCTAAGCCAAGTGGGTCAAAGCTGCCTCCAGGGTAAAGTGGGTCAACAATCTCGCCAAGTGGGCCACCAGCAATGCGGTACCCCTCGACGGCGCCCATGAGCACAACTTGGCAAGCCCAAATGGCTAGGATGCTTTGCGCGTGGACGAGGCTGGGGTTGCCGAGATAGTCAAGGCCGCCTTCGCTGAAGATTTGGGAGCCGGCCTTGAACCAAACAGCCTCACCAAACTTGACGCCATTGCGGGCGAGCAACTCGGGGAAGACACAACCAAGCGCACCAAGCATAGCCCATCGACAGTGGATCACCTCCAGCTCACGGTTCTTGGCGAAGGTCTCAGGGTCAGCTGAGAGCCCGGCAGTATCCCACCCATAGTCACCAGGGAACTCGCCGGTCAAGTAGCTCGGTGGCTCACCTGATAGCGGACCGAGGTAGAGCACACGATCAGCACCGTACCATGGGCTGCTAGAAGCAACTTGTTTTGCCTTTGCCGCAGTCTTCCGCATAGTGACACGTGCCTCGCCAAAGAGAGCAGACAATGCCATATTCTTCACTGCCTTGCCGGCAAAGGCTGAGGAGGAGAGGGACATAGTGGTGGCCGCCATTGCTCTGCTAAGACCGGAGTTATCTCAGAGAGAGAGAGGCTTGAGTGTGAGATGGCTTGAGAGGACAGAATAGGAGGGTCCTATTTAAGGCAGCAGCGAGCAGAGGCCACGGGGTGAGGGATTGCCTGGGGTACGCTAGCTGACAAGGAGATGGACAGAAAGATATCTGTAGCTGTGATGCAATTGGTGCAGCAAGAGCATCAAGAGGATCAGATACACTTGTGGCTATGGATAACTGGCAATCTCCTTAGTAAGAGGTGATTGGGTTGTGTTGATGTCAAGACCGACCTAGAGTCCTAGACTTCTTTTTTGAGACAACAGACAGTGTAAGCATCAGCCGCACAAATGCCAGGATCAACGACCAAAGCAGACACTAGCAACCCAAGCAAATAACAAAGCAGGGGCCAAATTAAAATAACATGCATGAAAGCCTCAACCATACATCAAAGAGCAAAGAAGGCCTGATCTAGCCATTTTCTGGAGTTGTGCAAAAAGAGTCATCTGCGCTTTGTGACTAAACTATGTTACCTGATCCGAAGTGCCTAAATTCATGTTTTTCTTTGACTGGTTACCGAAGTTTATAATTCGAACATGTGGCTGGTGTTATGTGCAAGGTCTGGGCATATACAATGGTGCAAAGTGCAACTGTGACACGAATAGCGGTAAAAAGAAATGCAGTTTATACTTCAAGAAAAGAAGTACAGTTTATACTATTACATAAAGTGCAGCAAAAAATGCAGTAACGACCTCTCTTTTTTGCGAATACACAAAGATTGTATATTTTTTTATTGATAGGTTGGAGAGGACAAACATTGGAAGATAGAGGGAGGCACCACACTGCGTGTGGGTAGGAGCAGAACAGGGGGTGCTCAGCCCGCCAACATGCAAAATAAAAATGATTGATTCTCAGTCGATTGCACAAATTTGTTCATACAACTCGCAAAAATAGCACTGTGCTATTTTTCTTTAATTTCCAGTGTTTGTTTACATAGCTTAGAAAAAAAATAAAAACTTGCACGTGATCGATGATACTCCAGTAACGACTGAAATTTAACTAAATGTCAGTTGACCGAGCATTGGTGAATCCGGTAGAAATAAAATATCATGTACTCTTAGTTGGATATCTCTATCATATTGTTACGTTTGCAGAAAGAAATACAATTGTAACCTTAATTTTGTAGCCAAACGGCTAAATATAATATTTGCATGGTTCACCATTGTTGTGTGTTCAATGTAATATGATTGTCATTGATTTGAACTCGTTGGTTGCATCAACTTCAATAAAAATCATAACTTTGTTCGGAAGTATGATCTCAGTTTAAAATAGTCATAAATACTCCAAGAATGCTAGTCCTTAATCCACACTTAGGTTTTGCAAATCCTCGTTATGAATCAATGTGCATTTGAATCATAAATGGAAAATCTCATGCATGTTCGTTGAATCATTTGGTATGGCAAACATTGTATACTCAAGGAACTTTTGCTTACAATACAATCTTCTCCGAAATGCAACCAAGTAAAAATGCCGCAATTATCATTGTTGTGATAATAATTAATTATATAGGCGAGTCCTATCTAGTCCTACTTGGCAAGTCAACAATAGCCCCACGCGGACAACATAGTCCAAGACAATCAACGAAAGTCCAACCAACATGTCATGATCAAATAAGTCAATGTGGAAAAATGACAAGAAGATGGAGTCAAAAGGAATCGCTTGAGACAAAGAGACCCAAGCCAAGAAAGAATCCTGACATGGTGGAGAGATGAGAGGGAATGGTCCACCAACCACCATAGACTATGGACCTCCTTCCTTACTAGTCTAACATGGACTAAAGATTACCTCCACTACACTTCCCACCTACTATATCAAGGGTAGACTTCATCATTTGCCAAGGACCCCTAACCCTTATAGCCCTCCCCCATGGGCATGTACTCCATCCACTATCACTTGAATAAACTCGGGAGGGGGGGGAGCACTAGAGCTCCTAGAGAAATATCGTGGAGCCCTAGGGTCGACTTGGACCAATGTTGAGGGAAGGAAATAGGAGAGGGTGCCGACAAGACGCATTCAACCAATCTCCCTTGACACTTCCTAATATAGGACTAGGTCGCGTTCTGTCAAGGCAAACGAACCTATTTTAAAAATATCGCCATACCAATCCAACGTTCATCATAAGGTCGTCGTATGCACTCCTAATCACGCGTTGTTTTTTACTACAATAGCAATCCCGTTGGGTATCTCTACTAGCGACATATGATTTTAAGCTAGAGAATAGCTAGAAAAAACATGAAATGATGATTAATCAAACATGATTTTTATAGGCACACATGAGTTTTCAAGGGGGGGAGTTTGAAGATTCGGGGGAAGGGGATGTGAGAGAGAAGGGAAATTTTCTTAGTCCTTGTTTATTCAAGACATATGGTTGTTTTGAAATGGAGATGAGGAGAATCAGGTGAAGCCATTGGAATATATGTTGTTTTGCACCTGCAACAATGGTGATGCAATCCCAAAATTTCTTACATTTCGTGTCACATTATGGTTGGTGCAACACTCTTGGTTTACACTAAAGTTGAGATTTTGCATGAGCTTTCCCTTTGGTACCAAGTTTGGGGCACCCATATTGGACTTTGCACTAGGTAACTTGGGGCACCGATATTGGACTTTGCACTAGGTAACGTACAAAACATGTTTGAAAAAGATGAATACATATGCCTATTGGCTATATATTTTTGACAATTGACATGATAGTGTTTTTGAAAAAGCAAATATGTTTGTAGAAGAATGACAATGTTATCATTTTTTTAAAGGGAGGTTAAACACCCGGCCTCTACATCATTATGATGCACACAACCATATTTTACTGAAGTTGATGCAAGGCAACAACGTCAGATTCATCAACAAATGAAGTACAAAACATAGGAAACTACGATACACCCATTACAACATATGAATTTGACACCTATGACTAAGTCGAATATTTTCCCAATAACACATTCAAGAAGGGATAAACGCCCTCACGCCACCATTATCACATCCGTTTGGAGACGATCAGGACCGTTGTTCTCCAATCTCCAATATGTGTGGTTTGTTTTTAAATATGGTACTAATATTTCTCTTTATCTACTACTTCTGGATGATGCATGCAGTAGTGGTGGAGTATATTTATTTCCTTACAGCATGGGTTCTTATGATTCTTGCAAGTATGGAATATAGTTTGGATACTTAAATTTATTTGGTATACTAGTTGTAAGTGCAGATTTATTTATTTGTGTGCGTATATTATGTTTCTTAGAAATAATCGTAAATTTAAAGAGTGATGGTGAAATCATTTTTTAGCCTAAAATTTCAGATCTCAGAAATTACAATATTTTTCTTCTTCTATTCCGAGTATTATGCATCACAAATAACTCATGTACATGCACGATTATATATGCCATATACAAATATATGGTAAGTTTTTCATTAATTCTTTTAAAAAGCCCCAATATTAATCTTCAAATAGAACCTATGAGAGTTTGATTAGTAAGAGAATAAAAAGGAAAAGAAATCATATCGAACCCACACATGTTAATGTGAACTGAGAATAGCTCAGATGGTTAAGTCCTTGTGGTGAAACCAACCCACCAGGGTTTAAGTCCTACACTTGGAATTGGTGGTTGAATTTTCTGGATTATTTTAGACCTTCCGATGGTGTGTGTTTTGTAGGATGAGATGTTCCGAATGACTATAAACTGTCTGTGGCGATTTCGTCAATCTTAAGATTATGTGTCGGATCAGCCTCTCGAAGATGCTCATAGGGTGTGTACGTGCGTGCGTTCATAGGTGTGACTATGTGCGCGTATGTATGAGTGTCTGCGTCTTACCTGTGTTAAAATAAATAAATAAATAAATGTATGTACAATAATAATTGTTAAACTAACTAGTTACAATCAACGGGGAACAAAATGTGCTCTCCCATATATTTGTCATGCCAGCAAATTTTATGTCCAAACTCCATTGTGTTTTCATGACATAGTAAAATGAGGTGACCTTACTTGGGAACTTTCATAGGTTATGAATGCATGGAACATGAACAAATTAGCATCTATTCATTAGGTTTTAGTTGTCTATAGTTTTGCGTTAGTTACCAAGGATAGACATTCTTACCATTTTCTTTCTACCATTTTTACCATGAGTGCTGATATGCACATGATATGTTTCAGCCGATTGTTGGACGATATTGTAAATCAGGCATCCGTACCCAGGACTAGGTGCAAAACAACCAGTAGATTAACTACCGTGCCTGAACCGTCCAACAGGTGTCATCTGTGAAGTAGTTTCACACCTGCATACATTGTTTTGTAATTCACGTGTAAGGATATTTCTAGGAGGGGGTTCAAAGACGTTGTATCACAAGACATGGCACAAGGAGCAATATTGTTACATTGGTACAAAGTGAAAACAGGGCAAAAAGTCACGTGAGTGACCTGTGTTGTGCAAAGTGCAATGCTCAAACTAGTATGGTTCTCCTACAATTGCGCGGGGAACATGTGCTTGCCTTACACATATTTTTCACTTTATTCATGTTTTTATTGTTGCAATTACGTCGAAGCAACAATCGAATTTGTAGTGGTAGGTGATACTGAATCAATTTGTTGGATATAACATAATTACCTTCAACTAATTACGATTTATAAAAGGTAATATAGTTTCGCAATTACACTGGGACAAAATTTCCATTTTAGCATTATATTGGATCAATACAGGAAGTCAACCAAGATTGCTTTATTGGTATTGGACATATTTTAGTCGTCTTAGCTCTTAAACATTCCTATGGGTTTGTCCTTGCACGTTGTTTGCATTTGCTAAACCATTAGATAGTGAAATTGGCTTTTTCTAATACAAGGAATAGGTAATATTTTATTAAAACTTTATTATAGTATAGAGTAAAATGCACATGCAAATAAGTAATTATTATATTACTTACAGCTCGGACCATATATGTTCAACATTTACACTTTGCACTAGTGGGGCCTAGATGATAATGTAGCTTCGATCAAGTTTCACCAACTCATAATAAGATAAAAACCAACCATATATATCCACCGATTTGACACCAAATGCCGGGCGGCGAGCGCCATTCCACTATCTTTTCTATTATCTCTCCGCCGCATGTTTGGTTTCATGTTACTGCTTATTAGGCTGGTCATAGTGGGAGTATCACAAGTAGTATCATGCATGACAACTAGACATATTTGATGAGGCGACATTGAATTAAATGAAGAAAGAAAGGGTTGAGTATCATATTATGATACCATATCATATTAAATGTTGTGTTATTATGTGTCGAGCATGGTAATAAATGAACTGTTATATGATACTAGCACATGATATTATGCATTACGGATGTAGTATCATACACTAGTAGCATATGCATGGTGTTAGTATATGATACTCCCCATTACAACCAGCCTTATAGTAAAGAGTAAAATGCACATGCGGATGAGTAATTATTACAACTGCAATCAACATGTCCAAAATTTACACTTTGCACTAGTGGGGCCTAGAAAATACTATTTCTTCAATCAAGTTTTACCAACTCATAGTAATTACCAACTGATAGTAATATAAAACCAACTATAAATATTCACCTATTTGACGCCAAATACGACATGGAAAGGGCAATTCCACTATCGAAGCGTTTATTATTGCAAATTTAGTATAACATGCAACACGAAGTGGTTGACCAAATTTCAACGACCCACAATGAGGTTATTCCTATTGGTTGACATTTGGCAAGTATTTAGAGCGCTAGCCTAATTGAGATCCCAACCACATATACCAAATTTGAGCACCACATATTTCCTGACAGCCGACATTAGCAGTGCACAAATCATTGTCTAGTGTGGTAGAGTGCAACCACAACAAGTAGCTAAAATACAGGACATGAGAGTGAATGTTGGCAAATCAAACAATGATTTTGCACTGATTCTTGTAATTTACATGATGGTAGTACATAGCAGACCATCCTTCCAGCTCTCAACTCAGCCCTAGAAGGTGTCTTACTTGCCGGGCACGAAGTTGGTGGCAAATGCCCATGCATTGTTGTTGACGGGATCAGTGATATGGTCAGCGAGGTTCTCTAGCGGGCCTTTGCCGGTGACGATGGCCTGCACAAAGAAGCCAAACATGGAGAACATGGCAAGGCGGCCGTTCTTGATCTCCTTCACCTTGAGCTCCGCGAACGCCTCAGGGTCGTCGGCTAGGCCGAGTGGGTCAAAGCTGCCTCCAGGATAAAGTGGGTCAACGATCTCGCCGAGTGGGCCACCGGCAATGCGGTACCCCTCGACGGCGCCCATGAGCACAACTTGGCAAGCCCAAATGGCCAGAATGCTTTGCGCGTGGACGAGACTAGGGTTGCCGAGATAGTCGAGGCCGCCCTCGCTGAAGATTTGGGAGCCGGCCTTGAACCAAACAGCCTCGCCAAACTTAACGCCATTGCGGGCGAGCAACTCAGGGAAGACACATCCGAGGGCACCAAGCATGGCCCATCGACAATGGATCACCTCCAGCTCGCGGTTCTTTGCGAAGGTCTCAGGGTCAGCTGAGAGTCCAGCGGTGTCCCACCCATAGTCACCGGGGAACTCACCGGTCAAATAGCTCGGCGGCTCACCTGATAGTGGGCCGAGGTAGAGCACGCGATCGGCACCGTACCACGGGCTGCTCGAAGCAACTTGCTTTGCCTTTGCCGTAGTCTTGCGCATGGTGACGCGTGCCTCGCCGAAGAGGGCCGACAACGACACATTCTTCACCGCCTTGCCGGCAAAGGCCGGGGAGGAAAGGGACATGGTGGCCGCCGCCATTGGGCTGCTAAGACGGGAGTTGTCCCTTAGGTTCTCTGATGGGGTGAGGGAGAGGCTTAGTGTGAGATGGCTTGAGAGCACAGAATAGAATGAGAGGGCTATTTAACAGTGTAGCGAGCAGATGCCATTTAGAAAGAGATCTGTAGCTGTGATGCCATTGGTGCAGTGGGAGTCTCAAGAGGATCAGATACACTTGTGGCTATGGATAGCTGGCAATCTCCTCAGCGAGTGGTGATTGGATTGTGTTGATGCAGTTAAGATCGTGCAAAAAGAGTACATTCAAATGTGTATAATTCATTCAAATGTGCTTTGTGACTGAACTATGTTAACCTGATCCAAGGTGCATGCTTCATTGTTTTTTGCGGGTAAATGAAGTGTATAATTCAAATGTGTGACAGGTGTTATGTGCAGGGTCTGGACATACAATGGGAAAATGTGACACACATAATGTTCAAAAGTGCAATTTGTTCTGTAATCTGACTAACTTCCCAATACACCAAAAGAGAAATACTACTACCACGTACTCCTAGTTGAATATATCATTTTTCTTTGTTCAAATTTTTTAACGTAATAAACAACTAGCCAAATGGTGAAATGGCAAAATACGAGACAATGTTCAATTAACCAGGATTGTTATAATAGGCAGACCCAGCAACCTTTATCATAGAGGTAAAAGAAACAGGGGAACCAGCACCATAACTTTGTCCCCTTCGTTCATTAAACAAAGAGGGAAAAAATAAATCTATCTAAATTCATGTATTTTGGTTGTGAAGTTTCCAAACAGCCATACAGCAACAACAAACATGATAAGTTTATCTCATGGTTTTCGCATTCCTGCATTTCCAAATTTATTTGCTCCAAACTGTACCCAAATATATGTACCTTTGTTTTTCTCATATATGTGCAATTGCGGTTCCACCAGCTACAAAATGATTAACATGAGCCTTCACTTGCCACGGTACGTGTAGCATTTGGAAGAAGTCAAGGAAAGATCCAAAAAAATGTCTGCTTGGACTCTTGGAGGCCAGAATAAACAATTTATATAAACCCAGAAAATGGCAACAATTTTACATATGCTTGTGAATGCATGCTCTATTTCCTATGTATGTAAATTGGCTCTATCGAAGATCAGCTGGCTTTTGAAGATACCGCTGCAACAATTTCAGCTCTAGCCTTCTCTAGGGCATCCGGCAAGTTCTCTGGCTTCCGACCGCCAGCCTGCGCAAAGTTCGGTTTGCCGCCACCACCTCCGCCGCAAAGTTTCGCTATTCCACCCACAAACTTGCCTGCTTGCACTCCCATTTTCACAACTCCAGGACTGAAGGCAGCGACCAGGCTCACCTTACCGTCTCCTGGACTTGAACCTAAAATCACCGCGGCTGGGTCTTGGAGAGTTCCCACAAGATGCTCGGCTGCGCTTTTCAGCCCATCAGCATCCACATCCCCCATGTTCTCAACTAGGATCCTACACAACACAGATTTTTAGGAGAGGTTACAAATGTGACGTGATGGTTTAATAATAAATAGCACAAAAAGACTGTATATTTGTGAAGGACAGATAGACAGTACAGTGAGTAGGGTGCATACAAGTGGCAACAGTTGCAGCAATTACCTGACATTATGAGGTTCAACGAGTACAGCTTTACTTGCCAGGGATGCCGCTTTAAGCACTGCGATTTTGCTGCGTAGAGATGATGATTCATTTCTCGCTGTTCTTAGTTCTTCAAGAATTGTTTCTACTCTGCTGTTGACATCTTCTGCTTTGACCTGAAAAATAAGTTAATAGTTAAAATATCATGCTCCATGAGAAATAGTTCAAATGTCTATGGCAGATGCAAGAAAATTTGAATGGCACGGTCAACAGGCCTCTCTCTTGCACTCTCTAATCACACTACCCACATGGGACAAGGTATTGCTCCTAACAAGCATGAAGTGTTTAGTCAAGTGATTTGTAAATAACTGTTTCTGTTTGGCACAAGCGTGTGTACAATTAAGTACGCTTCTGCCTGCCTATTTTACATTTAAGTTTCGTCAAATCTGCACATGTAACGAATGTAGTATGTGCATCTGTAACAGATCAACTGTAGCATATAGGTGGGTTTCAATGCACTTCAAAAGGGAAATGCCAAATTCATTTGAGCAAGAGATGAAGATCATCAGATGCACAGATTTCAGCTACTCAAGTCATCGAGAAAAATATGACATGTCAGGAGAAAAGAGCAAATTCGCTACAATGAGTAGGTCCATACCTTAAGCGAAGAGCATAAGTGTCGCATGTAGTTGTCCCGTGAACAAACATACTCAACAAATGCATCACCTGCAACTGCCTCAATCCTTCTGACTCCAGAAGCTATTCCCTGTTCTGAGATTATCTTGAATCCACGGATCTCCGCAGTATTACTGACATGAGTTCCGCCACACAGTTCCATCGACACCCCAGGGACCTCAACAACTCTAACCTAGCAGAATTCACAAATATTTAAACATCGCCTACTGTCATATGACTTTGCAGAAATGTGACTGTAATATCTTAATTTCCAGTGCCATTTTTTTTGTTTTATAAATACCAACCTGTTCACCATATTTTTCTCCGAACATTGCAGTGGCACCAGCATTTTTCGCATCTTGCAATGCCATCACATTTGTCTCGAGATGTGTTGCGTCGCTAATCCACTGGTTCACCAGTGATTCAATTTCCAGTAATTCCTTTTCTGTAAGGAGCCGATGGAAACTGAAGTCAAATCGGAGACGGTCAAAAGCCACAAGGGATCCGGCCTGTGATGTCTCTGAACCAATGACACTTTTAAGAGCAGACTGCAGTAGATGTGTAGCAGTATGATGAGCCTAGACAGGGAAACAGAAAGAAGTTAATTAGAGAAGGAATGGAAATAGATAGGTGCTGTAGCAAAAGGTGCAATCAGTAACTTCCTGGATGAGCATTTGTTAGAGGCAAACATTTTGCTTCAAGGCAACAGTAATATCATCATGTTCCAGCATATGCTGAGAAGACACTAGATAACTGAGGTCACAAAGAGCTCATTTGATTTTACTGATATTCATGCCAGTGAGGACACCAGCAAACCGAAATAACTATCTTGAGCAATATTTGTATCTTGTTTAAAGCCAGTAAAGGTGCCGAAATGATATTTGTCGGAAACTCACAAAATTATTACGAATGTCTAAAATGCATGCATGAAGACGGAAGAAAGAAAAAACATTCGTAGTTTTCATACCTTCGCTCCCTGCCTAAGTTTTCCATCAACTGCAGCGTCGATTTTCTTTCCAACCTCGATTGACCCCTGTTTAATTGTGCCTTTGTGAACAAAGATGTTCCCCAGGGATTTTTGGACATCTTTGATTTCTATGACTGCATTTTGTTTTCCACCTTCCTCTTCATACACATATAAGAAACCATTGTCTCCAACTTGACCACCCGATTCAGCATAGAACGGTGTTCGGTCTAATAGTATTTCCACATCAGTACCTTCTGAAACATTTTCTACTGGGCTTCCATTAATTAAAAGACCTTTAACAACAGCTGTTGCGAAAAGGGACTCATACCCCAAAAATTCAGTATCAGGGATACTTTTGACAATCTCGGTCTCATTTCCAACAGAAAGTTTGATAACATTGTGAGCAGCCTGAGATTGTTTTCTTTGGTTTTCCATTTCAATATCAAACCCCTTCATATCAATAGTAACACCCCGTTCACTAGCTATTTCAGCTGTAATCTCTATGGGGAAACCATATGTATCATATAAAAGAAATACATCTTTTCCAGATAGGCAAGGCACTCCAATATCACCAGCACTACCTAATGCCTCATCCAGAAGTTCATCTAATAACTTTTCACCTCTTCCCAGAGTCTGTACAAATCGCAGCTCTTCCCTTTGAAGTTCTCCAAGAATCGATTTCCGCCTTGATTCAACATCTGGATCTATCTCACTGCTAAGGCTGATTACTGTCTCAGCTAGAGAAGGTAAAACTGCACCTTCAGAGTTCTCATGCCCATCACCTCTCATACCTATCAATCTACCAGTCCGGACTACCCTTCTTATAAGCCTTCGAACAACATATCCTCTCCCAATATTCGAGGGGATGACCCCATCTGATATGAGATAAACAACTGCCCTCATGTGATCACCAATTACCTAGCAAGATAGAAAATGCCAAAGGTTATGTCCATACAACTAATTTATCATGAAACAAGTAATAGATCCAGATTGATTCACTTTAAGATTTGTCCTCATAGCATCATCAGCTTTACTGTAGGAAACTAGCGCCATGCTTGCTGCCTTTTCCATTATTGGGAAAATCAAGTCTGTCTCGTAATTGTTTGGAACCTATATAATAGACAACTGTGCAAAGTTAGATTATAGCTCAAAAACAATATTATGGACCATTTGAAGGATTGACGAGCATTACATTTTGAAGAATGCGCGCCATACGCTCAAGCCCCATTCCTGTATCAATATTCTTTTGTTTCAATGGTTCTAGAGATCCATCATCATTTTTGTTGTATTGCATGAAGACAAGATTATAGAATTCGATAAATCGGCTATCATCATTCAAATCCTGCACACAACTATATGAACATCACTAATTTCAGTTACAGGAGAACTCCATACAGAATAGAAAATACTGAACATTTAACCATATATGCCATAGAATCTTTACATACCGCATTCAAGGATCCTCTCTCAGGATGGAAATCATAATACATTTCAGAACATGGTCCACAGGGTCCAGTTGCACCACTAGTCCAAAAATTATCATCCTCGCCCATCCTCTTTATCCTTTCCTTTGGTACACCAACCTGGATAGAATAAGCAGGAAGAAATTCGTTCCTATAAGCTTAACAAAATACCAAATGAAGAAAAATATATCTTTCAAGTGTCATGTACCATGATACCAAACACGATCCCTACACCTCTCAAAAGAAACGTGCAAGTCTGACATTTCAAATAACTAGTGAAAAATCACAAATTCATTAAACAGAATCTCTACTCTCTTTTTACTAAAACTGAGTTGTTATGGAAAACTTGCATATTTTTCTGGGGATTTTAAAGGTTTTTTGTATGTAGATATATCTCGTGAATTCTTAACCATGCACAGGTTCAAATTAATATGAGAATTAGCAGTGAGATGTGGTTAAACGTATTATATATTTATCAATGCAGTAACAAATAAAAAGAGAAGGTATGCAAAATTGCAGAAATATGCAGTTTTACATAACTGACCTCATTGAGCCAAATAGAGAATGCCTCGTCGTCATCTTCAAATACACTAATCCACAATCTTTCTGGGGGCAATCCATACCTAAACAAATTTCACAAACAAAATGAATGCTAGCACTAGAAGAACATGAAAAGGAATTGCAGGAATGATGTTGTGTGGTGCCTCATAGCATGTTCTAAAGATTCCACATAGTAAGAGAAAAGTCCACTTTCCTCCTCAAGTAACACAAATTTTGAACCCCCCCCCCCTCTTAAATTATTGTAATTCTAATACCAGATTATTTCACACGCCCTCCCCCCAGGCTGGTTTTGGAGTGATTTTTCCAACACATGAATGCTGACATCATTTTCTACGACATGGTGGGCCTAGCCGACTAATCAATACATATTGAGCACGAATCAGGTAGAAGATGGCATTGGCATCCACATGTGATGTCAAGGAGTGAACAATGAAGTGACTAATTATTATAAGTTCCAGGAGTTAACTAGACCAAAAAGAAGTTCAGGAGGTTAAGTGGACCCAAAAGGTTCAGGGGGCTAACTACCCATAAAAACCCAGTGGAGTAAAGTGGATTCCTTTGCCTGGTATGATGGTTAAAATGCAAGTAACATCATTGAGGTAATATAAGAGCATTTTAAGAACAGCTGAAGCTTGACATAATAATGTATTTGGATAGCACAAAGTGACAAAGATCACATCCAACATAATAATGGATTGAAATGTGTGAACAACATCTCTATGATAACAAGCGGAGACATGGCAATCTTTTCTAGATAAACAGCTTAGAGTTTACCATCATGGATATCATGATGCATGCGGAATAAAGGAATTGTTCATACTCCTTGGTTGTCAGCTCCCATGCCCATTTGATTGCATCCTTCTTGAAGTAATCGCCAAAGCTGAAGTTCCCAAGCATCTCAAAGAAGGTTTGATGTCGGGATGTGCGTCCCACATTCTCAATGTCATTTGTCCGTATACATTTCTGGGAGGTGGTGGCACATGGTACACGCCTAGGTTCCTAAAGTAACAATAAATGGACTTCATCATGTAGTAAAATCAAACAGGTGCAGACTGCAATATAATGTGTGTATAAGGAACAACAATGAAGTTCCT
The DNA here is from genome assembly GCF_904849725.1 of Hordeum vulgare subsp. vulgare. Lineage (NCBI taxonomy): Eukaryota > Viridiplantae > Streptophyta > Magnoliopsida > Poales > Poaceae > Hordeum > Hordeum vulgare. The sequence goes on along the minus strand of NC_058524.1, from coordinate 104,525,698 downwards.
TCCCCGGTTATGTGGCAACTTGGAAACTTTATAATATCCGGTTATAGAAAATTTGAAGTAAACCCAATTAAAATACACCAACCACGTGAATAACCGTGGCCGTCTCTTTTCGAGGGAGTTCGGGAAGAGAACACGGTGGGGTTATGAATGACTCGTAAGTAGGTATTCAGGGTCACTTCTTGATCATTAGTAAATCACGTCCGTTTATGCGTAGATCACTCTTCTTATTCTTGTACTCGTAAGTTAGCCACATATAAGTGATTAGTGCTTGCTGCAACCTCACCTGTTACTACGAGTAAAACGACTTAGAAATCGAATTGAACTTAGACATCACTATTGTTATGGAAAACAAATAACGATAAGAATTGTGCTAATGGACTGAAACATAAGGGCGTCTTTGATTAGTAGGAATTTTGGAGAATTCTATTCCTTGGGAATTTTTCATGTAAGGTTTGTTTGATTTGAGGGACTGGAAACCACAAGAAATTTTCCTGTCCGCTATTTTGGATGCAAGTACAAAGCACAAATTTCCACTGAAATTTTGCTTTGTGTCTATGACAACTATGTGACACACCCAATACTCCAAGGAAATTCCTACATTTCTCACGTGGTGCAACCAAACAACTTGTATTACATATTCTTGTGATTTTAGTTCATGTAGGGTTCAATATGCCATGACATGAAATTTGTTAAGTGATTTCTATTCCTGTGTTTGTGGAGTACTATATATAAACGAAAAGTGAAGACTATCCTTGTTCGCCACATTCCCCAATTTCTCAGAAACCACTAAAACTTCAGGAATCGATGTTCTAACAATGCGGACGCACCTTGCCAAGAAATATAGGCTTGAACTGAAGCATCCCAGCTATGGTGAGGAACACGGTGGGGTCATCGGGCACGAGAGACGAGCTCGGGAGTATCTTGTGGCCACGGGCGGCGTAGAAATCAAGGAAACGCCGGCGTATCGCGTCCCCGCTCCACTCGGATGATCCCTCCGTTCCCGCCGCCGTCACCGGGTTCGCTCCGGTCATTATCGATTGGCTCGACTGACTGGCCACGGGCAGGGAACCCGAGCAGCATACCACAGGCGTCGCTGACGTCCTCCTCGCCGGCGCCCCTCGGCCATGTTGTCGCCGGAGCCCAAGGGAGCGCCGCGCGGGGCAGATGTGTGGGTAGACGGCTGGGAGGGAAGGAGGAGAGGCGAGGCGGCGCATTGGGAGGAGCATGAGGGCGGCGGGGTGGGAGGAGCGGGCGACGCCGGCGAGGTGAGGCGGAGGGGAGGCGAGCTGAGCTCGGGAGCGAGGGAGAGGCTGTGGCTGGGCTGGCCCAAACCTTATCTCTCCTTCGGTTTTCTGTTTCACCCAGCAGATTATAGCTTTGCGTCGAGAAAAGAAAACAGGCCGTACTACTAAAAAAATAAGCAGATTATGGTGTTCTAAAAAAATATACTACTCCCTCCGTTCCTAAATATAAGTCTTTTAAGAGATTTCACTAAATGTCTACATACGAAACAAAATAAATGAATCTATACTTTTAAATATGTCTATATACATCCGCATGTAGTCTACTAATGAAACCTCTAGAAAGACTTATATTTAGGAACGGAGGGAGTAAAAGATTAGGGCACTTTTTTTCAAAAAAAAAGGTGTTTCATTCATCAAGAATTACCATTACATACATGAACTACATAATTTTAATTTCTACATACATGCAAAAGTAGATGTATCGGCTTGGATTCTTTTTAATTTCTCGACAAGTGCAGTCATCGGGATTCAAGTCATGGTCGCATAATATATCAATGGTGACACTGCAGTTCGTGTCGAAGATAAAATGCTATGTACTCCACTCTAACACAAAGGCAATGCCCTCCGCACACGTCGTTGTTTCAGCTTCCAGGGCACTTGAACAATTATGAAGGAATCGGCAAGATGCGAGGATGACATTGCCCTCATTATTCCTCACAATCATGTATGCTCCTTCTGTTCCATCCTCATTGTCGGTGTTCAGTTTGTTCCATCCTCACGAAAGCTGGCTCCAATGAGTAGTGTCGGCGTTCTGGGAACGGGGGTACCCACGCCTGCATGTCTGCGACCCAGGGCTGGCCCACTTCATCAACACAAGGTCGGCAAGGAACATCACCACCTTGAACAAGGCCCTCGCGAGGGGCCAAGCCTCGCGAGGAAGAGCGACGTCAAGACCCGTTGAGGCCCTTGCGAGGACAGGACAGTTCCCCTTTAGTGCAAAGGAGATGGGAGCGAATCAGGACTCCAAAGGCACTTCCTAAAGGTTCCCCTTCCGGTGCAACAAGACCCTGGTCGCCCGCCGGCAGGACGGACGTCATCCCCGTGCTCACCTCTGCGGTGCTGGCAGCAGCTTTGCAGCCGAAGACCACTTTTGACAGGGGAAGCATGTTCCCTTGTCTCCCACCGAAACTGACCGTTGTGGGATCCCTTCCCGCCTATGATAAGGAAGAGGACCCTGGCCTCCACTATAAATAGAGATGGTAGGATACCTGAGATGGGGGATCAGATCATTGTAACCCTAGAGCAACACACCAAGCCACTTGACCTCCGGAGGCTCAAGAGCACTGTACGACCTCGTTCATCAACCTCCGTGAGAGGCAATCCACCAAAAGCAGGAGTAGGGTTTTACGCTTCGCAGCGGCCCGAAACTGGGTAAACTACTGTGTACTGAGTTCACCTCACCTTCGAGTGAGTTTTTTGCCGTTTCCATCGAGTAGCGGACTAGGCGAAGTGGAGCAGGGAGAGACCTTCATACACGCCCCAGTGTTCGAATCCTTAGGGTTTTGCGGAGCCCGAAATCCGACATTTGGCGCGCCAGGTAGGGGGTGTGTGAAGGCTTGCTTCCAGCTTCCTCCTTCCCAGACCGATGCACCGATGGCCAGCGACCAACCGGCTTCTCCAAGCCTCGTCGAGTTGGTCTCCGACCGCCACGTCACAGTGGCTGGAGGCTCGCATACCGGTGTCGCGGGACCAGGCGGCTCGGACCAGGCCGTCAACATCCTCTCCAGCATGACGACCACCCGTGCCACCCAGGCGCATGGGGGCTGGGCGGCGGCCCGGGCACCTGCAGTGCGCCGCATCAATTTGGGAGACCTCGGCGCGCACGAGCGTTGCGGATGGCAAGAGAGATGCTCTGCCAACGACCCACACCAGGGGGCTTCGACGCCTGGGCGGACCACGTCATGGAGCTAATCGCCATTGCTCAGAAGGCCATCCAGCCTGGTGCATCCTCAGAACCACAGCCGCCGGGCGCCGGGGGTTCGCACCGCGTGCCGGCCCCCGAGCCTGCAACTTCGAGGCCCTGCCCGCTCTGGGCGAGGCCGAGAGAGATGCGCTCCGCGCTGCCCTCCACCTTCTCCAAACTTAGCGACTAGCCCTGAAGCGTGCCACGCCGACAACCACCAGGGACGCAAGGAGAACGGCGGGACGACCGACGTGCACGCTGGCACACATCACCGAGACCAGGTCGGCCATCGACAGCCCGAGGCGGATAGACATGAACGCTCCCTCCGGTGCAGCCAGCAGAGGGCGGAGGCGATGGCACAGATGAATTACGACTACGGAGACACAATGGGACACCAAGGAGGGAATCAACATTGGGCGGCGCCAGGACCAGCCCACGGCGGCAACAGGAACAAGCGGCTCCGCGCGGAGGCTTGTCGTAGAAAGATCTCCGAGCAGTACGGCAGGGGGGGTCCCCCTCCACCACCAAGAGGGACCGCCACCGTCGCACTGATGACCGGCCGCGGGAGACGGGCGAGCGCCTACATGGAGCCGTACGTGCCAGAGTACGCGACACTGTTTGATCCTCCTAATGAGGAAGAGCTTCAGGCGTCCCCCGGGGCGCCTACCCACCTTAGGAGTGAAGAACGATTGGGGTCTCCTCCTTGAGCCGGGATCAAAAGGGGCCTGGGCGGGGGGCGCCCTCAAGCTGCGGGGCGCAGCACCAGCCACCTTCCCCGCGAAAAGACTACGCGAGGCCAAACTCACGGGCCTCAGGAGGACGAGTCAAACACCGTGTCGAGATGCTAGCGGCATGGATCATCTGCGACGACCAATATGCAGGCGTGGGCGTCGGGGGCCCGGCCTCGTGAGGCGCCCCTGAGGCTCAAGGGGGCTTCAACTATTCGGCGAGGTAATTTTTGGATTTACTGCCTTGAGGAGTGTGTGCTGACCGCAGGAACTCCAACTACCTGGGGCATACTTCTGCAAGTCACTTCCTTTACAATTTCCATTATATCCACTTGGCAACCTGACACACTGCTTTGCTTGCATCGTTGGCAGCCCGCCCTCCCCGTTCAGGGGAACCGGCCGCAACGCACCGCCCTAACGCGGGAATTAGGGAGCCCCACGGTCCCTCAGGATCACGGACGACAAGATAAAATCAGAGTCGATTGAGCGTTCAAGGGGGCTCCACAACATGGCGCTCCAGGAGCCTTACCGGTCACAAGGCCACCTGTCGCCCTTGATATCGTCCATGGACATTCGATCGTTATCAGGGGTGGCAGGGCTTGACCCCGTAGCTACATTCGTTCAATCGGTCACACGCAACGGCGCTTAGAAATGTGCGGGACCGGGTCCTGGCGACGCAGAGTCGCTTGAACGTCAAAGAGGGGCTCCTGAGCATCGCGCCTCAGGGGCCTTACCGGTCACAAGGCCATGTGTCGCCCTTGATATCGTCTACGGACATTCGATCGTTATCAGGGGTGGCAGGGCTTGACCCGTAGCTACATCCTGTTGGAAATATGCCCTAGAGGCAATGATAAAATAGTTATTATTATATTTCCTGTTTCAAGATAATCGTTTATTATCCATGATATAATTGTATTGAATGAAAACATAAATGCATGTGTGGATATATAGACAAAAACAATGTCCCTAGTAAGCCTCTAGTTGACTAGCCAGTTGATCAAGGATGGTTAAGGTTTTCTGACCATATGCAAGTGTTATCACTTGATGACTAGATCACATCATTGGGAGAATGATGTGATGGACAAGACCCAAACTATAAATGTAGCATGTGATCGTGTCTTTTTGTTGCTATTGTTTTCTGCGTGTTAAGTATTCATTCCTATGACCATGAGATCATGTAACTCACTGACACCGGAGGAATACCTTGTGTGTATCAAACGTCGCAACATTACTAGGTGACTATAAAGGTGCTCTACAGGTATCTCCGAAGGTGTCCGTTGAGTTAGCATGGATCAAGACTGGGATTTGTCACTCCGTGTGATGGAGAGGTATCTCGGGGCTCACTCGGTAATACAACATCACATATAAGCGTTGCAACCAATGTGACTCAAGTGTTAGTCACGGGATCTTGTATTACGGAACGAGTAAAGGGACTTGCCGGTAACGAGATTGAAATAGGTATAGGGATACCGACGATCAAATCCCGGGAAAGTAACATACCGAAGGACAAAGGGAATGGTATACGGGATTATATGAATCCTTGGCACAGAGGTTCAATCGATAAGATCTTTGTAGAATATGTAGGATCCAATATGGACATCCAGGTCCCGCTGTTGGATATTGACTGGCGAGTGTCTCAGGTCATGTCTGCATAGTTCTCGAACCAGGGTCTGCACTCTTAAGGTTCGGTGACGTTTCGGTATAGTTGAGTTATAGGTGTTGGTGACTGAAGGTTTGTTCGGAGTCCCAGATGAGATCACAGACGTGACGAGGGTTTCCGGAATGGTCCGAAAACGAAGATTGATATATAGTATTGTTTCATTTGGCCTTCGGAAAGATTTCGGGCATTCCCGGTAGTGAACCGGGAGTGACGAATGGGTTTTGGGTTTTTACCAGGAGGGGGCCACCTATCCGGGAGAGAACCTAATAGCCCATGGGCGGCGTAGCAGCCCTTGGTGGGCTGGTGAGGCCAGCCCAATAGGGTTATTTCGTCTAAGGGAAAAATCAAAGGAGAAAATAAAAAGAGGGAGGTGGGAAGGAAGGAAGGGACTCCTCCTTCCTAAACCGAATTGGAGTGGGAGTCCCTCCTCCTCCACTCGGTCGACGCCCTAGGGGCTCTCTTGATCCCCAAGGCTAGCTCCTCCCCTCCTCCTATATATACTAGAGGTTTTAGGGTTTTTGAGACACAACTTTAGCCACGTGCAACCCTAAACCTCTACTTCGTAGTTCTTCCTCTAGATCGGTTTTCTGCGGAGCTCAGGCGGAGCCCTGCAGGAATAGATCATCACCATCACCGGCGCGCCGTCACGCTGCCGGAGAACTCATCTACTTCCCCGTCTCTCTTGCTGGATCAAGAAGGCGGAGATCGTCATCGAGTTGTACGTGTACTGAACGCGGAGGTGTCGTCCGTTCGGTGCTAGATCGGGACGGATCGTGGGACAACGGTGATTTGAATCACGAAGTTGTTCCAGTACATCAACCACATTTCTTAACGCTTCCCGTTTAGCAATCTACAAGGGTATGTGGATCCGATATCCCTCTCGTAGATGAACATCACCATGATAGGTCTTCGTGTGCGTAGGAAATTTTTTGTTTCCCATGCAACATTCCCAACAGTGGTATCAGAGCTAGGTTCATGCGTAGATGTAATCTCGAGTAGAACACAAAAGTTTTTGTGGGCATTGATGTTCGATTTGCTACCCTCCTTAGTATTTTCTTGATTCGGCGGTATTGTTGAATTGAAGCGGCCCGGACCAACATTACTCGTACGCTTACGAGAGACCGGTTTCATCAACTAACATGCAACTTGTTGCATAAAGATGGCTAGCGGGTGCCTGTTTCTTCAGCTTTAGTTGAATTGGATTTGACCGAGGCGGTCCTTGGAGAGAGGTTAAATAGCAATTTGCACATCTCCGTTGTGTTTTTGTGTAAGTAAGATGCGATCATACTAGATACCCACAGCAGCCACGTAAAACATGCAACAACAAATTAGAGGACGTCTAACTTGTTTTTGCAGGGTATGCATGTGATGTGATATGGCCAAAGACATGATGTGATATATTGGATGTATGAGATTATCATGTTGTAATAGTTAAATATCGACTTGCACGTCGATGCTACGGCAACTGGCAGGAGCCATAGGGTTGTCTTTAAACTAACATTTGTGTTTGCAGATGCGTTTACTATATTGCTAGGTTGTAGCTTTAGTAGTAATAGCATAGATAGCACGACAACCTCGATGGCGGCACGATGATGGAGATCATGGTGTGGCGCCGGTGACGATGAAGATCATGTCGGTGCTTTGGTGATGGAGATCAAGAAGCACAAGATCATGGCCATATCATGTCACTTATGATTTGCATGTGATGTTAATCCTTTTATGCACCTTATCTTGCTTAGAACGACGGTAGCATTATAAGGTGATCCCTCACTAAATTTCAAGATAAAATTGTGTTCTCCCCGACTATGCACCATTGCGACAGTTCATCGTTTTGAGACACCACGTGATGATTGGGTGTGATAGACTCAACGTTCACATACAACGGGTGCAAAACAGTTGCACACGCGGAACACTCGGGTTAAACTTGACGAGCCTGGCATGTGCAGACATGGCCTCGGAACACAAGAGACCAAAAGGTCGAGCATGAATCATATAGTTGATATGATTAACATAGAGATGTTTACCACTGAAACTACACTCAACTCACGTGATGATCGGACTTGAGTTAGTGAATTTGGATCATGCCACACTCAAGGAACTAGAGGGATGCCTATTTGAGTGGGAGCTTATTAGTAATTTTATTAGGTAAACTCTAATTGTCTTGAACATAGTCTAAGTCTACTTTGCAATATTTTGTGTTGTAGATCAATGGCTCACGCAGTAGCAACCCTGAATTTCAATACGTTCCTAGAGAAAGCTAAGCTGAAAGATGATGGTAGCAATTTTGTAGACTGGGCTCGTAATCTAAGGCTCATCTTACAAGCTGGGAAAAAGAATTATGTCCTTGATGCAGCGCTAGTAGATGAACCACCTGCTACGTCTGATCAAGATGTTTTGAATGCTTGGCAAGCACGTAAGGAGGACTACTCAGTAGTTCAATGTGCAGTCTTGTATGGCTTAGAACCGGGACTTCAACGACGCTTTGAACATCATGGAGCATATGAGATGTTCCAGGAGTTGAAGTTTATTTTTCAGAAGAATGCCCGGATCGAGAGGTATGAGACCTCCAATAAATTCAATTCTTACAAAATGGAGGAGAATTCGTCTGCCAGTGAACATGTGCTCAAAATGTGGGTACTCAAACCGTCTTGCTGAGCTGGGGATTGAACTCCCGCAAGAGGCTATCACTGACAGAATTCTTCAATCACTGCCACCTAGCTATAAGAGCTTTGAGTTGAACTATAACATGCAAGGGATGAATAAGTCACCCATCGAGTTATTCGCGATGCTGAAAATCGCAGAGTCAGAACTCCGGAAAGAACATCAAGTGTTGATGGTGAATAAGACCACTGGTTTCAAGAAAAGTGGCAAAGGCAAGAAGGGTAACTCCAAGAAGAGCGGCAAAGTTGTTGCTCCTCCGACGAAGAAACCCAAGGTTAGACCTAAGCCGGAAACAGAGTGCTATTATTGCAAGGGGATGGGTCACTGGAAGCGCAACTGCCCCAAGTATTTGGCTGATAAGAAGGCGGCCAACGCCAAACCAAGTATATGTGATATACATGTTATTGATGTGTACCTAACCAACTCTCGTAGTAGTGCCTGGGTATTCAATACCGGTTCTGTTGCTCATATTTGCAACTCGAAGCAGGAACTGCGGAATAAACGAAGGCTGGCGAAGGATGAAGTGACGATGCGCGTGGGAAATGGTTCCAAGGTTGATGCAATCGCCGTCGGCACAGTCTCACTTGAGTTACCATCAGGATTAGTTATGAACTTAAATAATTGTTATTTAGTGCCTGCGTTAAGCATGAACATTATATCTGGATCTTGTTTATTGCGAGACGCTTACTCATTTAAGTCAGAGAATAATGGTTGTTCTATTTTTATGAGTAATATCTTTTATGGTCATGCACCCAATGTGAGGGGTTTGTTCATATTGAATCTTGATTGTGATGACACACATCTACATAGCATTGAGACCAAAAGATGTAGAGTTAACAATGATAGTGCCACCTTTTTGTGGCACTGCCGCTTAGGTCATATTGGTGTAAAGCGCATGAAGAAACTCCATGTTGATGGACTTTTGGAGTCACTTGAATTCGAACCACTTGACACGCGCGAACCATGCCTCATGGGCAAGATGACTAAGACTCCGTTCTCCAGAACAATGGAGCGGGCAAGTGACTTATTGGAGATCATATACTGATGTGTGCGGTCCAATGAGTGTGGAGGCGCACGGCAGATATCATTATTTTCTCACCTTCACTGATGATTTGAGTAGGTATGGATATATCTACTTGATGAAGCACAAGTCTGAAATGTTTGAAAAGTTCAAGCAATTTCAGAGTGAAGTTGAAAATCATCATAACAAGAAGATCAAGTTCCTACGAACTGATCGAGGGGGCGAATATCTGAGTTTCGAGTTTGGTGCTCACTTAAGACAATGTGGAATTGTTTCACAGTTGACACCGCCTGGAACACCACAGCGTAATGGTATGTCCGAATGTCGTAATCGTACTTTGTTAGATATGGTGCGATCTATGATGTCTCTTACCGATTTGCCATTATTGTTTTGGGGTTATGCATTAGAGACAGTTGCATTCACTTTAAATAGGGCACCATCAAAATCCGTTGAGACAACACCATATGAGCTATGGCATGGCAAGAGGCCAAAGTTGTCGTTTCTTAAAGTTTGGGGATGCGATGCTTATGTCAAAAAGCTTCAGCCTGAAAAGCTGGAACCCAAAGCGGAAAAGTGCGTCTTCATAGGTTACCCAAAAGAGACAGTTGGGTACACCTTCTATCTCAGATCCGAGGGCAAAGTGTTTGTTGCTAAGAGCAAAGCTTTTTCTTGAGAAGGAGTTTCTCTCAAAAAAATTGAGTGGGAGGAAGATAAAACTTGATGAGGTTGTGGAACCTCTCCTCCCTCTAGATGGTGGCGCAGGGCAGAGGGAAACCTCTGTCGAGGCAACACCGGTTGAGGAGGAAGCTAATGATGATGGTCATTGTTTAGCAGATCTCTCGCGATGGTTAGACAAATGCTATTCTCGATTGCTCAACAATTAGAAATTGTCTTGCAATGACCCACCAGCGCGTGGGATCGAGGCCGTTTTCGAGGGTAGAGTATTCGACCCAAATTTGTTGATTCGTCAGTCAGGAAGTGAGAGGATACTCTCAAGTATTAGCAGCTGAATGTGTCAGATTCAACCACACCTGAAAGATTAGTATCTACAAGCAAAGTATCAACAGCAAAGTAGCAGTAGTGGCAGCAGCAGCAAGTAGCAACAGTAGCAAGTAACAGCAGCAGCAAAAGTAGTAACAGCAGCAGAGCAAAACAAGTAACAGCAGCAGCAACAGTAGTAACAGCAGCAGAGCAGAGCAAGTAATAGCAGCAGCAACAATAGTAAAAGCAGCAGAGCAGAGCAAGTAACATCAGCAGTGGGACAAACTCGTAGGCAATGGGTCAGTGATTTGTTTGGATGATATTCATCATGCAACAGTTATAACACGGAGAGATATATGGCTAGCTCCCATTCGTCAATGTGATGTAGGCATGCATTCCGTGTGTCGTCATACGTGCTTAGGGAAAAGAACTTGCATGACATCTATTGTCCATCCCTCCCGTGGCAGCGGGGTCCAAAAGGAAACTACGGGATATTAAGATTCTCCTTTTAATAAAGAACCGGACCAACACATTAGCACTTGGTGAACACATGAACTCCTCAAACTATGGTCATCACCGGGAGTGGTTCCGGTTATTGTCACTCCGGGGTTGCCGGGCCATAATACATAGTAGGTAACTACAACTTGCAAGATCGGATCTAAAACACACATATATTGGTGACAACATAATAATTTCAGATCTGAAATCATGGCACTCGGGCCCTAGTGACAAGCATTAAGCATGGCAAAGTAGTAGCAACATCAATCTCAGAACATAGTGGATACTAGGGATCAATCCCCGTCAAAACTAACTCGATTACATGATAGATCTCATCCTACTCATCACCGCCCAGCGAGCCTACAAATAGATTACTCACGAACGATGAAGAGCTTCATGGAATTGGAGAGGGAAGAAGGTTGATGATGACGATGGCGACGATTTCCCCTCTCCGAAGCCCAGAACGGACTCCAGATCTGCCCTCCAGATGAAGAACGGGATGTGGTGGCGCCTCCGTATCGCAAACGCGACGAAATCTTCTCTCTTGATTTTTTCTAGGACGAAAGTGACTTTATAGAGCTGAGTTTGGGGGCGGCAGAGCCACGTGGGCCCCACAAGCTTGCTAGCCGCCACCAGGGGGTGGCGGCTACAGGGCTTGTGGCCTACTGGCCCATCCCCTCCGGTGGATCTTTGCGCAGGTATTTTTCATATTTTCCAGAAATATTCTCCGTAAATTTTCAGGACGTTCCAAGAACTTTCATTTCTGCACAAAAACAACACGAAGGCAATTCTGCTGAAAACAACATCAGTCCAGGTTAGTTCCATTCAAATCATGCAAATTAGAGTCCAAAACAAGGGCAAAAGAGTTTGGAAAAGTAGATACGATGGAGACGTATCAACTCCCCCAAGCTTAAAACCTTGATTGTCCTCAAGCAACTCAGTTGACAAACTGAAAGAGAAAGAAAAACTTTGACAAACTTTGTTTGATCTTATTGTTGCAACTATGTCTAACTCATAACCAGAATTTCAGCAAGTGACACAAAGGTCTCACGGTAAACTAATATCAATGGCATAATCAGCTAACGAGCAAATAATAATGAGTTTTAGATACCAACAATTCAATCAAAACAATCATGAAGCAATATGAATAGGTGGTATCTCGCTAGCTCTTTCTGAGACCGCAAAACATAAATGCAGAGCACTTTCAAAGATCAAGGGCTGACTAAACATTGTAATTCATAGCAACGAAGATCCAGTCATAGTCATACTCAATATCAATAAAAAGCAAAGCATAAAAATGACAGAGGTGCTCTCTAATTGGTGCTTATACAAGAGGAGGATGACTCAACAGGAAAATAAATAGACAGGCCCTTCGCGAAGGGAAGCATTGATTTGCACAGGTGCCAGAGCTCAAGCTTTGAAAATAGAGATAATAATTTTGGGTGGCATGCTTTCATTGTCAATGCAATGGCCAAGAGTTCTCAATATCTTCCATGCTACTCATGCTATAGGCGGTTCCCAAACAGAAAAGTAAAGTTTTAACTCCCCCACCACCAAGCAATCACACTCCACGGCTAGCCGAATCCTCGGGTACCGTCCATACTAACATCAATCCGAGGGGAGTCTTGTTTTACATTTATGTTTTCGATTTAAGTGTGGAACTGGGCATTCCAATTACCGGCCCCTTTCTCGTGAATGACAGTGAATAAACACATGTCGAGGATAACACGCCTAACATGGAAGACACCAATAGCCCCTGTCACCACATGAGCGGTTCGGGCATGCAAAACAGATTACTTCTTGAAGGTTTAGAGAATGGCACATGCAAATTTACTTGGAACGGCAGGTAGATACCACAAATAGGTATATATGGTGGACTCTCATGGAAAAACTTTTGGGTTTATGGAAGTGGATGCACAAGCAGTATTCCGCTTAGTACAAGTGAAGGCTAGCAAAAGACTGGGAAGCGACCAACTAGACAGCGACAACAGTCATCAAGATGCAATGAGTTTGACTAACATTGAATGCAAGCATGAACAGGATATAAATCACCATGAACACGAACATCATAGAGGCTATGTTGATTTTGTTTCAACTACATGCATGAACATGCGCCAAGTCAAGCCACTTGAATCAATCAAAGGAGAATACCATCCTATCATACTACATCATAGTCATCTCAAAATCTATATTGGCATTCAAGACAAACCATTATAAGCTCTCAGCTAGTTAAGCATGGCATCAGAAACTATGATATCTAAGTTGTCATTGCAAACATGGTTCTCTCACAACAAAGCTGAACCAGGCATGACAAGCTAGTCATATTTACAAAAACAAAATAGATAGAGTTCATACCAGCTTTTCAAGTCTCAGTCACTTCATCATATATCATCATTATTGCCTTTCATTTGCACGATCGAACGATGCGAACAATAATAAGAGTGCTCGTGTAATGGACTAAGCTGAATCTGCAGGCAAACACAAAGGAGAAGACAAAGTAATATGGCTCTTTGAAAGCTAAACAGGTATGCATGCAAGAACCACTAAACATTGTAACCAATATCTTCTACCTTGACCCAAAGAAAAAGAAAACTATTTACACGGGAAAGCTCCCAACAAGCAAAAGAAGAAAGAAAAATCTTTTTGGGTTTCTCAAAAGGACACAAAACAAGAAAACAAAAATAAACTAGCACGGATAATAAAGTGGCAAAGTGTAAACACCGGCTAACAAGGTGAAATCATAAGCATGAATGTAAGGTCGGTGAGAACACGTACTCCCCCAAGCTTAGGCTTTTGGACTAGCTTGGTCTACTCCCATGGATGGTCCTCGCGAAACCCAAAATCATAATGGGTGTTATACGGGAGTGCTGCAACCACTGCCTGAATAGCTGCCTCGCGAAGATGAGCAGTCGTCGCCTCCCTCTCATACTCCTTTGCCTCTCCTATGGTTATGTAGTATCTTCGTTTTACCTGAAAGTCAAAGAAATCAGGAGCAGGAAGGGTAATGTGGAAAACACGTTGCCGGTTAAATATCAAACGGTATAGGAGGGATCCATCATCCCTCTCAAGGAACTGGTAGCGTGTTAGAGCGACACGATCAAGGTAGGCTGTAAGGAGAGGGGGTCTCCTGAACGGATGGATACTCCAAGAAAATTTGCTAAGCGTGTAGCATAAATTCCACCAAAGAAATCCCCCTCAATGGCATTATTATTCAGCCTCCTTGCTATTATAGCTCCCATGTTAAAGCTCCTGTCACCTGTTACTGCGCTCTTAAGGATACTAAGGTCGGATGCGCATAGGTGACAATGTGCACCCTTGCCGTTAATGCACCTACCTATGAAGAGGGCAAAGTAGTGCAAGGCAGGGAAATGAATGCTTCCTATGGTAGCTTGCATGATATCCCTAGTTTCTCCAACAATTATACTAGAGACAAAGTCTCTGACTGAAGACTTAGCAGGATCATTAATACTACCCCCATCGGGTATCTTGCAAATCCTATTGAAATCCTCCAAATCCATGGTGTAGGATTTATCATACAGATCAAACAGTATGGATGAGTCACGGCCAACTGAAAATTTAAATCTACGCACGAAAGAGGCAGTGAGCAAAGCATACTGTTCACATTTATCTGAGAGGAATTCTGCTAACCCGGCATTGCGGACAAGTGTATCAAACTCATCCTTGAAGCCTGCTTCGATCTTGAACTCATCGGAAGGCCATTCACATGGTTGTACTGGTGCGTCCCTTAGTTGATAAGGTTCGTCCCTTCTTACTTGAGGAACCACCATGAAACTTCCTCCTGAACATAATTTCTCGTTGCTGAAATTTTGAAGTTCAAGAGAAAAGTGAATAAAGACCAATCACACCTTGTAGCAATTACTCCTACTAGTGCCTAGAGACCGTATCACGCGCTAAAACTACTTGGGACCAGCTAAAATCAACATTTCTAGCTCAAGAACATGGTCACCAAGGTAGCAAAAATACGCGAAGGATAAAGCACTAGAGCAAAAACTAATTGGACCAATGGAGGAGTCACTTACCAAGGAGTAATTTCCCCAAAACGGTTCGGAGAATGGTGCTTTGAGCAAGGAGATCGAAAATCACAGCCAAATGAGCAAGAACACGGGGTTGAGCTACGAAACAATTTTTTCTGGAGGTGGAGGAAGAGGATGGGAGCTGGAATGAGTGGAGGGGGTCCCTATGGGCCCCACAAGCTTGCTAACCGCCACCAGGGGCGGCGGCTCCAGGGCTTGTGGCCCACTGGTTTGGCCCCCAGGCCAGCTCTTAGGCCCAGTATTTTTCAAATATTCCTGAAAAAATCATACTAGATTTTCAGGACCATCGGAGAACTTTTACTTTCGGGGTATTTTTCTCGAAGACGCTAAAACGGAAAACAGGAAAAGCTAAACTAAATCTATCATTTTTCTTCTAAGCAACAGAAAGTTAAAGCTCAAAACAGAGGTATGTGACTCTTTGATTCATCCATTTCATGGTCATCGCAAGAATTCTGTCAATGGGGTTGATCAAACCCTCATGGCAAAACCTTCTCAAATCACAAGAGAGAACGGAGAATTTTCGAATAGCCACTAAGTTACCTCAATGGGGATATGTATCTCCCCAACAAGCAAATCATACTTCATCTTGACACGAGGAATAGGGCATTCAAAGCTCCCAATAAGAATCGATGAAGTATTTTCGATAGCATTGATGCAATGTACTTGATATCATTTCTTCGGAAAGTGCATCGTGTGCTCATTACCGTTGACATGGGAAGTGACATTGCCTTTGTTGCAATCTATAACAGCCCCTGCCGTATTTAAAAAGGGTCTTCCGAGGATGACAGCCATGGCATCGTCCTCGGGAATATCCAAGATAACAAAGTTTGTTAAGATAGTGGTGTTAGCAACCACAACAGGCACATCCTCGTAAATGCCGATAGGGAAATCAGTTGATTTCTTGGCCATTTGCAGAGAAATTTTAGTGGGTGTCAACTTATCCAATTCAAGTCTACGATAAAGAGAGAGCGTCATAACACTAACACCGGCTCCAAGGTCACATAAGGCAGTTCTTACGTAGTTTCCTTTAATGGAGCAAGGTATAGTGGGCACTCTGGGATCACCAAGTTTTTTAGGAGTTGCACCTTTGAAAGTGTAATTGGCAAGCATGGTGGAGATCTCGAGATCTGGTATCTTCCGTTTATTAGTCACGATATCTTTCATGTACTTGGCATACAGAGACATTTTGAGCATATCAGTTAACCGCATCTGCAGAAAACGGGTCTTATCCTCTCAACGAAGCGCTCAAAATCCTCATCATTCTTTTTCTTGGATGGCTTAGGAGGAAAGGGCATAGGTCTCTGAACCCATGGCTCCCTTTCTTTACCATGCTTCCTAGTAGTGAAGTCATTCTTATCGTATCTCTTAGGTTGTGGGTTATCAGGATTAACCTTAGGTTCAATCTCCACATCCTCATCGTTGCTAGGTTGAGCATTATTATGAACATCACTGTCCATATTATCACCAGATTCATGTTCATCACCAGATTGTTTTTCTGCATCAGACGCAGAAATATCATTAGGTTCTTCAGGTGTGGCAGTATTTGGTGAACTGGCATGTAGGTTTCTATCATCCTTCTTCCTCTCCTTAGGATGACTGGGTGTATCAGCATTAATTCCTTGAGAATCTTGATCAATTTTCTTAGGATGGCCTTCAGGATACAAAGGTTCCTGAGTCATTTTGCCTCCTCTAGTAATGACTCTGACAGAGTTGTCATTTAATTCATTGAGAAAGTCATTCTGAGCTTTAAGTACTTGTTCTACCTGAGTAGTAATCATAGAGGCATGTTTACTCAGAAGCTTCAGATCATTGACATTTCTGTCTACACAAGCACTTAAATGGCTAAGCATACGAGTACTTTGTTCCAAATGTCTACTAACATAATCATTGAAACTCTGTTGTTTGGCAACAAAGTTGTCAAATTCATCAAAGCATAGGCTAGCAGGTTTGTCAAAAGTAATATCACTCTCATCAAACCTACGCAGAGAATTTACTTCTACTACCTGTATCGGGTTATCGAGACCATGGATCTCTTTGATAGGTGGTAGATTTTTGACATCTTCAGATCTAATGCCTTTCTCTTGCATAGATTTCTTGGCTTCTTGCATATCTTCGGGACTGAGGAATAGAATACCTCTTTTCTTAGAAGTTGGCTTAGGAGGTGGTTCGGGAATATTCCAAGCATTATCGTTGATCAAGATGTTATTCAGAAGGATCTCAGCTTGTTCTATAGTTCGTTCCCTAAAAACACAACCAGCACAACTATCTAGGTGGTCTCTAGAAGCATCAGTAAGTCCGTTATAGAAGATATCAAGTATCTCGTTCTTGTTAAGAGGGTGATGAGGCAAAGCATTTTGTAGCTGGATGAGCCTCCACCAAGCTTGTGGGAGACTCTCTTCTTGGAGTTGAGCAAAGTTGTATATTTCCTGCAAGGCAGCTTGCTTCTTATGGGCAGGGAAATATTTCTCACAGAAGTAATAGACCATATCCTGGGGACTACTCACACATCCAGGAGCAAGAGAAGTGAACCAGGCTTTAGCGTCATCCTTTAGAGAGAAAGGAAACAGCTTAAGGATATAGTAGTGACGGATCTTCTCCTCACTAGTGGAAAGGGTGGCTATATCGTGTAGTTTGGTAAGATGGGCTACGACCGTCTCAGACTCATAACCGTGGAAAGGATCAGATTCGACTAGAGAGATTATCTCAGGATCGACAGAGAATTCATAATCCTTATCGGTGATAAAGATAGGTGAAGTGGCAAACTTCGGGTCATATTTTGTCCTAGTTTTCAGAGATTTTTCCTTCCACTTGAGAAGTAACTTCTCAGCGTCATAGGCATCCTTACACGCAAGAAAATCCTCAGCTATCTCTCCCTCCATAACATAACCCTCAGGCATATCAGACAATTCATATCTAGGAGAGCTAGATCTAGCGGGAGCAAAAGCAGGTTCTATCTCAATAGTATCGGCAGTTTCAGAAGCATCACGAGCATTGGCAGTAACTCTAGCAATATGAGCATCAAGGAACACCCCTAGTGGAACATCAGGCAAAGTAGTATCTCTAGCAATATCAAGCATAGCATCATCAGGCAAAATAGCATCTCTAGCATCATCAGGCAAAGTAGTATCAGGCATAGCATCTCTAGCAGTATCAGGCATATCATCTCTAGCAGTATCAGGCATAGCATCTCTAGCAGTATCAGGCATAGCATCTCTAGCAGTATCAGGCATAGCAGCATCATAAGCATCATCAAGCACATGCGACATATCAAGATTTCTAGCAGGAGGTGATGTCACAAACTTACTCATAACTGAAGGTGAATCAAGTGCAGATCTAGATGGCAATTCCTTACCTCCCCTCGTAGTTGAGGGCAAGACTTTGGTTTTTGGATCCTTCAGATTCTTCATAGTGACCGGCAGATATAAATCCTAAGTGACTCAGAGAATATAGCAATCGCTTCCCCGGCAACGGCGCCAGAAAATGTTGTTTAGCAGATCTTTGGCAATGGCTAGACAAATGCTATTCTCGATTTATCAACAATTAGAAATTGTCTTGCAATGACCCACCAGCGCATGGGATCGAGGCAGTTTTCGAGGGTAGAGTATTCGACCCAAATTTGTTGATTCGCCAGTCAGGAAGTGAGAGGATACTCTCAAGTATTAGGAGCTGAATGTGTCAGATTCAACCACACCTGAAAGATTAGTTTCTGCAAGCAAAGTATCAACAACAAAGTAGCAGTAGTGGCAGCAGCAGCAAGTAGCAACAGTAGCAAGTAACAGCAGAGCAAGTAACAGCAGCAAAGCAAAACAAGTAGCAACAACAACAACAGTAGTAACAGCAGCAGAGCAGAGCAAGTAACAACAGCAGCAACAGTAGTAACAGCAGCAGAGCAGAGCAAGTAACATCAGCAGTGGGACAAACTCGTAGGCAATGGGTCGGTGATTTGTTTGGGTGATATTCATCATGCAACAGTTATAACACGGAGAGATATATGGCTAGCTCCCGTTCATCAATGTGATGTAGGCATGCATTCCGTGCGTCGTCATACGTGCTTAGGGAAAAGAACTTGCATGACATCTATTGTCCATCCCTCCCGTGGCAGCGGGGTCCAAAAGGAAACTACGGGATATTAAGGTTCTCCTTTTAATAAAGAACCGGACCAACGCATTAGCACTTGGTGAACACATGAACTCCTCAAACTATGGTCATCACCGGGAGTGGTTCCGGTTATTGTCACTCTGGGGTTGCCGGGTCATAACACATAGTAGGTAACTACAACTTGCAAGATCGGATCTAAAACACACATATATTGGTGACAACATAATAATTTCAGATCTGAAATCATGGCACTCGGGCCCTAGTGACAAGCATTAAGCATGGCAAAGTAGTAGCAACATCAATCTCAGAACATAGTGGATACTAGGGATCATTCCCCGTCAAAACTAACTCGATTACATGATAGATCTCATCCTACTCATCACCGCCCAGCGAGCCTACGAATAGATTACTCATGAACGATGAAGAGCTTCATGGAATTGGAGAGGGAAGAAGGTTGATGATGATGATGGCGACGATTTCCCCTCTTCGGAGCCCTAAACGGACTCCAAATCTGCTCTCCAGATGAAGAACAGGATGTGGCGGCGCCTCCGTATCGCAAACGCGACGAAATCTTCTCTCTTGATTTTTTCTGGGACAAAAGTGAATTTATAGAGCTGAGTTTGGGGGCGGCAGAGCCACGTGGGCCCCACAAGCTTGCTAGCCGCCACCAGGGGGTGGCCGCTATAGGGCTTGTGGCCCACTGGCCCATATCCTCCGGTGGATCTTTGCGCGGGTATTTTTCATATTTTCTAGAAATATTCTCCGTAAATTTTCAGGACATTCCGAGAACTTTCATTTCTGCACAAAAACAACACCAAGGCAATTGCTCAAAACAGCGTCAATCCAGGTTAGTTCCATTCAAATCATGCAAATTAGAGTCCAAAACAAGGGCAAAAGAGTTTGGAAAAGTAGATACGTTGGAGACGTATCAGTCATGAAGCTTCAGATCAAGTTACTATCGGACCTCGCAGGTCGACAAGATAACGTACTGCTCCCGAGTGGTACGGGAATCCTGTCTTGTCTATCATGTTGTTAGACAACAATGAGCCTGCGAATTATGAAGAAGCAATGGTGGGCCCGGATTCCGTCAGATGGTTAGAGGCCATGAAGTCCGAGATAGGATCTACGTATGAAAACAAAGGGTGAACTTTGGAAGTATTACCTGAAGGTCGCAAGGCTATTCAGAACAAATGGATCTTTAAGAAGAAGACGGACGCGAACGGTAATGTGACCGTTTATAAAGCTCGACTTGTGGCAAAGGGTTTTTCACAAGTTCAAGGAGTTGACTACGATGAGACATTCTCACCCGTAGCGTTGCTTAAGTCCGTCTGAATCATGTTAGCAATAGCTGCATTTTTCGATTATGAAATCTGGCAGATGGATGTCAAAACGGTGTTCCTTAATTGTGATAGTCTGGCTTATTAGGGATGATAGACTACTCATATCAATAACGAATTCCTTCTTTTCCGGGAGCCCATTCAAATAGAACTCCCAAGTTAAGCGTGCTCGGCTTGGAGTAGTTCTAGGATGGGTGACCGACCGGGAAGTTCATCCCGGGTGCGCATGAGTGAGGACAAAGTGCGCAGAAAAGACTAGTATTGATATGTGGGGCCAGGCTAGATCCCGCTAGGAGTAACGATCGCCGGCGGGTGTGTCCGGGGCGTTACAAGTTGGTATCAGAGCCGACCTTTGCGGTTACACAGATGTTTGCGGATAGGTGCGCAGTCATGTTGTTCATGACGTTTGTGACCCGTTGTGGCACACGACATGGCACATGTACTGGACCGGAAGCACATACGTTTGTGCCAAGAGGGAACACTCCTGTGGCCCGACGAGGACGTCGGTTCCTCTGAGTGGTGGTGTATGTGATAGTCTGGCTTATTAGGGATGATAGACTACTCATATCAATAAGGAATTCCTTCTTTTCCGGGAGCCCATTCAAATAGAACTCCCAAGTTAAGCGTGCTTGGCTTGGAGTAGTTCTATGATGGGTGACCGACCGGGAAGTTCATCCCGGGTGCGCATGAGTGAGGACAAAGTGTGCAGAAAAGACTAGTATTGATATGTGGGGCCGGTCTAGATCCCGCCAGGAGTAACAACTGCCGGCGGGTGTGTCCGGGGCGTTACATTAATGGCTTTCTAAAGGAAGAGTTGTATATGATGCAACCCGAAGATTTTGTCGATTAAAAGAATGCTAACAAAGTATGCAAGCTCGAGCAATTCATTTATGGACTAGTGCAAGCATCTCGGAGTTGGAATAAGAGCTTTGATGAGGTGATCAAGGCGTTTGGGTTTATACAAGTTGTTGGAGAATCTTGTATATACAAGAAAGTGAGGTGGAGATCTATAGCGTTTCTAATATTATATGTGGATGACATATTGCTGATTCGAAACAATGTGGAGTTTTTAGAGAGCGTAAAGGATTACTTGAACAAATATTTTTCAATGAAAGACCTAGGAGAAGCTGCTTACATATTAGGTATTAAGATCTATAGAGATAGATCGAGGCGCCTAATAGGACTTTCACAAAGCACATACCTTGATAAAGTTTTGAAGAAGTTCAAAATGGAGCAATCCAAGAAGGGGTTCTTGCCAGTGTTACAAGGTATAAAGTTGAGTAAGACTCAGTGTCCAGTGACTGCAGAAGATAGAGAAAAGATGAGTATTGTCCCCTATGCTTCAGCCATAGGGTCTATCATGTATGCAATGTTGTGCACAAGACCGAACGTTAGCCTGGCCATAAGTATGGCCGGCGGGTTTCAAAGTGATCCAGGAGTGGAACACTGGGTGGCGGTCAAGAATATTCTGAAGTGCCTGAAAAGGACTAAGGAAATGTTTCTCGTTTATGGAGGTGACGAAGAGCTCGTCGTAAAGGGTTACGTTGATGCAAGCTTTGACACTGATCGGGATCACTCTAAGTCTCAAACCGGATACATATTTATTCTTAATGGGGGTGCGGTAAGCTGGTGCAGTTCCAAGCAAAGTGTTGTAGCAGATTCTACATGTGAAGCAGAGTACATGGCTGCCTCGGAGGCGGCTAAGGAGGGTGTGTGGATGAAGCAGTTCATGACGGATCTTGGAGTTGTGTCGAGCGCACCAAAACCAATAACTTTGTTCTGTGACAACAATTCTGCCATTGCTCTAGCCAAGGAACCAAGGTTTCACAAGAAGACCAGGCACATGAAATGACGCTTCAACCTCATCCGCGACTATGTCGAAGGAGAGGACGTAAATATTTGCAAAGTGCACACGGATCTGAATGTTGTAGATCTGCTGACTAACCTCTTCCACGAGCGAAGCATGATCAACACCAGAACTGTATGGGTTTTATATTCATTCCAATGTAAATCGCATAGTGATGTGAGACTAGATTATTGACTCTAGTGCAAGTGGGAGACCGTTGGAAATATGCCCTAGAGGCAATGATAAAGTAGTTATTATTATATTTCCTATTTCAAGATAATCTTTTATTATCCATGCTATAATTGTATTGAATGAAAACATAAATGCATGTGTGGATATATAGACAAAACAATGTCCCTAGTAAGCCTCTAGTTGACTAGCCAGTTGATCAAGGATGGTTAAGGTTTTCTGACCATATGTAAGTGTTATCACTTGATGACCGGATCACATCATTGGGAGAATGATGTGATGGACAAGACCCAAACTATAAACGTAGCATGTGATCGTGTCATTTTGTTGCTATTGTTTTCTGCGTGTCAATTAGTCATTCATATGACCATGAAATCATGTAACTCACTGACATTGTAGGAATACCTTGTGTGTATCAAACGTCGCAACGTTACTGGGTGACTATAAAGGTGCTCTACAGGTATCTCCGAAGGTGTCCGTTGAGTTAGCATGGATCAAGACTGGGATTTGTCACTCCGTGTGACGGAGAGGTATCTCGGGACCCACTCGGTAATACAAAATCACATATAAGCCTTGCCAGCAATGTGACTCAAGTGTTAGTCACGGGATCTTGTATTACGGAACGAGTAAAGAGACTTGCCGGTAACGAGATTGAAATAGGTATAGGGATACCGACGATCAAATCCCGGGCAAGTAACATACCGAAGGACAAAGGGAATTGTATACGGGATTATATGAATCCTTGGCACAGAGGTTCAACCGATAAGATCTTCGTAGAATATGTAGGATCCAATATGGACATCCAGGTCCCGCTGTTGGTATTGACCGGGGAGTGTCCCAGGTCATGTCTGCATAGTTCTCGAACCCGCAGGGTCTGCACACTTAAGGTTCGGTGATGTTTCAGTATAGTTGATTTATAGGTGTTGGTGACCAAAGGTTTGTTCGGAGTCCCGGATGAGATAACGGACATCATGAGGGTTTCCGGAATGGTCCGGAAACGAAGATTGATATATAGGATTGTTTCAATTGGCCTCCGGAAAGATTTCGGGCATTGCCGTCAGTGTACCCGGAGTGCCGAATGGGTTCCGGGTTTTTACCGTGAGGGGGCCACCCACCTGGGAGAGAACCTAATAGCCCATGGGTTGCACACCGACCCTTGGTGGGCTGGTGAGGCCAGCCCAATAGGGCTATTTCGATTAAGGGAAAAATCAAAGGAGAAAAAAAGAGGGAGGTGGGAAGGAAGGAAGGGACTCCTCCTTCCCAAACCGAATTGGAGTGGGAGTCCCTGCTCCTCCACTCGGTCGACGCCCTATGGGCTCTCTTGAGCCCCAAGGCTAGCCCCTCCCCTCCTCCTATATATACTAGAGATTTTAGGGTTTTTGAGACACAACTTTAGCCACGTACAACCCTAAACCTCTACCTCGTAGTTCTTCCTCTAGATCGGTGTTCTACGGAGCTCGGGCGGAGCCCTGCAGGAATAGATCATCACCATCACCGGCACGCCGTCACGCTGCCGGAGAACTCATCTACTTCCCCGTCTCTCTTGCTGGATCAAGAAGGCGGAGATCGTCATCGAGCTGTACGTGTGCTGAACGCGGAGGTGCCGTCCGTTCGGTGCTAGATCGAGACGGATTGTGGGATGACGGTGATTTGAATCAAGAAGTTGTTCCACTACATCAACCATGTTTCTTAACGCTTCCCGCTTAGTGATCTACAAGGGTATGTGGATCTGATCTCCCTCTCGTAGATGAACATCACCATGATAGGTCTTCGTGTGAGTAGGAATTTTTTTGTTTCCCATGCAACGTTCCCAACACATTCGTTCAATCGGTCACACGCAACGGCGGGTTGGAAATGTGCGAGACTAGGTCTTAAGGATGTAGAGCCGCTCGAACGTTAAAGGGGGTCCTGAGCATCGCGCCTCAAGAGCCTTACCGGTCACAAAGCCACCTGACCACCCTGGTGCTGTCCAGGCTCGATCGGTATCGGAGGATGTCGGGGCCTTGCCTCGTGAGGCGCCTCATGATGGCACTGATATGTGCGGGACTGGGACCTGTCAATGTAGAGTCATAAAAAGCCCTTAATAGGCCTCCCAGGAAGGAGCGCAAGCACGCAAGACCCGCATCGACCCGTCGCACCTCTGCATCGTCCTCCAATCCTTCCGGAACCTACTTCATCCCGTGACGCTCTCACGTAATAACGAGCCGAGGCTGTATACGCCCAGCCCCCCCGAGGACACGGAAGGGGTCCACCCCACGCCTAGTGGAAGACCTTAGCTCCGCGCTGGGTACAACACAGTCCCCCAATGACTCTAGAAGCTCAAACCCCAATGCCTCGGGGGTAGGGACACTCGCGAGGCCAAAGCGTCCTCGCGACCTCCCATATACGCCCCCACCGTGACATTCTCACGTAATAACGAGCCAAGGCTGTATACGCCCAGGCCCCCCGAGGACGCGGAAGGGGTCCAACCCACGCCTAGTGGAAGATCTTAGCTCTGCACTCAGTACAAAGACGAAGGCAATCAGCATGGCCTGCCAATGACCATGCTCGAAGCTGGCAAGGAAACCCATATAGTCCGCCAATGACTATGCCAGCTTTAAATGCAGGACGCGACACTTGCTTGCTTTCTCTTGGATTTGAACTATTTTCCACTGAGTTTGAATTGGCTGATTTCTTAAGTTGTTTTTTCCAGTCCTAATGCCAGATGTTTGAAAAATAAAAAGGGGGGAAAACTCTGGCATTTCCAATTTCAATGGCTTTGAAACCCCCCGTCCGGAGGACGTATTTGGAGACAACTACTCCGCACCACCCCAAGGAGTCAAGGAGCATAAATGCAAGGACCGACCACCTCAGGGGCAACGCTTTTCAGTGGTCAACCCCATTCAGGGGTCCGGACCAAAACTTGATACACCACAAAGAGTCGCGGGAGGCCTCAGGGCTCCTCCGGGGCAATGACCAAACGGACAAGGTGCGGAATCATCGGGCGCCGGAAAGGGGGGTTCTTGGGCGCGCCTCTGGAGCCTTACCGGCCATTAAGACTTGGGCCTGATGACGCGGAGTGGCTCGAGTGTCAAGGGGGGCTCCTGAGCAGCGCGCCTCAGGAGCCTTACTGGTCGTAAAGCCACTTGGCTCCCCCAGGGTGTCGGGGCCTTGCCCTGTGAGGGACGGCCTTGGTAACGGGTTGGACCTCACAACGGCGAGGAAATGTGCGGGACCAGGACCTGGAGACATAGAGTGCCGAAAGGGTCTTCACCTTGTCCCGCTCACGAAACAGGAGCTGCACCGAAGGAACTACGCGAGGGACCAATGCAAATCCACAAGCTAAGTGCCTCACAGGCCCTGACCTGGACCCTCCCGCTTTACGATAAACTAACGATGAATCGAAATATGCACACTAACGAGGGATGCATGGCCTAAGGATTCGGCGGCAGCAAGGAGCGAGTCCAGCACCCAAGCATGCGGCGGCACGAGAGGTGCCTCAGGAGGGCAAAACTCCTGGAAGGTCGTGCCTCCCATGTCACCCCTGAGCTACGGCAGCTGCGGCGACGGGCCCTAAGCTTTGCAGCCCCTCTACAACGACCACCAGCATGCAAACCATCGCTTTAAGAGCAAAAGAAAAGAGGAGAGCAACAAAGGTAATAGCATAAAAAGCTTAACGCCCATCAGGGCAGAGTTCTTGGTTCACCATTACAGGAGCAGGCAAACACGAGCTTGGGGCACTAAGGGGAGGGGCTGACGGCGTCACCCATGGCGTCGGCTGGCCCAACGTCGAGACCACCCTCCTCACTTGAGGCACGCACCTGGATGTACGACCCCACCAGGGCGTCCATGTGCGGGCGGACCTCATCCCGGAGAATACGTGGGGGCTCAGTGGGCGTCGGCTCGACAACACGCCGGAGGTCGAGCTCCGGGGCAAGGCGACGCAAGTTGGAGAAGACGAGCGTTAGGGCGAGGCCCAGAAGCTTGCGCGGGCTGGATGTGCTGTCCTCCTCCACGCGGTGGACGCTGACCTCCAGCGCCTCCACGACCTCCTCGAAGAATACGAGGTAGCCCCCATGGCTCCTCACGTTGGGCAGTGCCGGGGCCCTCCCCGCAAACCAACGCGTCACAACGACCGCCCGATCGGCGATGCCGGCAAAGTGCAGGGCACACTGGGATGCCATCAGCGTGGCATACGACGCCTCGTCCTGGGCAACCTGCACGGCGTCCTCTACCTCCCGGACCTGCTGCTGCAGCGATGCTAGCTCCTCCTTGGCATCCGCCTCGCCTTCGCGAGCGGCGTTGAGGGCGGCCCGGACGCTCTCAAGCCGGGCTTGAAGCTCTACCACCTCCTCCTGGAGCTCGCCGAGCTTCGGTTTCTTGGAGGAGGGTGTGCTGAAGAAGAAGGAAGATCAACCCAAGGACAACAGACGGAGCAACAAACAAAGGAAACGCAACAAAGGACTTACTTGTCAGCCATTACCCAGCGGGAGCGGAAGCGCGAAGGCCCCAAAGGCCCTCCGCCACTACCCCCGGCGGCGGACGAAGGCGCAGGAGGCACCACATGCCTTCCCCGGCCAGAGCCACCTCCGGGGGATGCAATGAAGATGAAGAGTGAAGAAGGGGAAGAAGTCTCCTCGCGGCGGATGGGTGAAGCAGAGAAGGAGCTCAAGGTTGTGGTGCCTTCCCGTGCAGGGGGTTGGGCATATTTATGGTAGAGCCCTAGCCACCAACTGTCGTAGGAGCGTGGGCGTCGCACGATTCACGAAGGCCGTGAGGTGGGCCGACGGAAGCACTGGCGTCGGCTGGCCCAGCGTCAGGACCACCCTCCTCTCTTGAGGCAGGCACCTAGATGTACCACCTGACAAGGGCGTCCACGTGCGGGTGGACCTCATCCCGGAGAAGGCGTGGGGGCTCAGCGGGCGCCGGCTCGACGACATGCCAGAGGTCGAGCTCTGGCGCTAGGCGGTGCAAGTTGGAGAAGAGCGCCAGGGCAAGGCCCAAAAGCTTGCATGCGCTGGACGCGTTGTCCTCCTCCACGCGGTGGAAGCCGGCCTCCAGCGCCTCCACGACCTCCTCGAAGAAGACGAGGTAGCCCCCGTCGCTCCTCATGTTGGGCAGCGCCGGGGCCATCCCCGCAAACCAACGCGTCATGGCGACCGCCCGGTCGACGATGCCGGCAAACTGCAGGGCGCACTGGGACGCCATTAGCCCAGCATACGGCGCCTCGTCCTCGGCAACCTGCACGGCGTCCTCCACCTCCCGGACCTGCTGTTGCAGCAATGCTAGCTCCTCCTTGGCCTCCGCCTCGCCTTGGAGAGCGGTGTCGAGGGCAGCCTGGACGCTCTCAAGACGGGCCTGAAGCTCTACCACCTCCTCCTGGAGCTCGCCGAGCTTCGGCTTCTTGGATGAGGGCGTGCTGAAGAAGAAGGAAGATCAACCCAAGGACAACAGACGGAGCAACAAACAAAGGAAACACAACGAAGGACTTACTCGTCAGCCATTACCAAGCAGGAGCGGAAGCGCAAAGGCCCTCCACCACTGCCCCCGGCGGTGGGCGAAGGCGCAGGAGGTGCCTGATGACCCACAAGTATAGGGGATCAATCGTAGTCCTTTCGATAAGTAAGAGTGTCGAACCCAACGAGGAGCAGAAGGCTCTGATAAACGGTTTTCACCAAGGTAATAACTACAAGCACTGAAAGTAGCAGTAACAAGTGATGGTGTAGTGAGGTGAAACGTAGCAAGTGAAAAGTAACAATTAACAAGTAGTAGCAATGGTGCAGCAAGTGGCCCAATCCCTTTTGCAGCAAGGGACAAGCCTGAACAAAGTCTTATAGGAGGAAAAATGCTCCCGAGGACACACGGGAATTTCTGTCATGCTAGTTTCATCATGTTCATATGGTTCGCGTTCGTTACTTTGATAGCACCCCACTTATGATTAACCCCTCTCGCAAGCATCCGCAACTACGAAAGAAGAATTAAGACAACGTCTAACCATTGCATTAAACTAGTGGATCCAAATCAACCCCTTACGAAGCAACGCATCGACTGGGGTTTAAGCTTCTATCACTCCAGCAACCCATCATCTACTTACTACTCCCCAATGCCTTCCT
This sequence comes from Hordeum vulgare subsp. vulgare, assembly GCF_904849725.1. Lineage (NCBI taxonomy): Eukaryota > Viridiplantae > Streptophyta > Magnoliopsida > Poales > Poaceae > Hordeum > Hordeum vulgare. The sequence goes on along the minus strand of NC_058524.1, from coordinate 104,497,325 downwards.
CTAGGCTCAAATATGGTGAAGTGTTATGTAGTCGACGTTCACATAACAACACTAGAGGAAAAGACAACATACCTCATATCAAAATATCGAACGAATATCAAATTGACATGACTTATCCCATGTCCTCAGGAACAAAAGTAACTACTCACAAAGCATAATCATAATCATGATCAGACGTGTAATGAATAGCATCAAGGATCTGAACATAAACTCTTCCACCAAGTAATCCAACTAGCATCAACTACAAAGAGTAATCAACACTACTAGCAACCTTACAAGTACCAATCGGAGTCGTGAGACAGAGATTGGTTACAAGAGATGAACTAGGGATTGGAGAGGAGATGGTGGTGATGAAGATGCCTCCCCTCCGACGAGATGAGTGTTGGTGATGACGAAGGCGACGATTTCCTCCTCCAGGAGGAAAGTTTCCCCGACAGGATCGTCCTGCCGGAGCTGTAGATTGGATCTGCTCAAGTTCCGCCTCGTGGCGGCGGTGAAACCACGAAAAAGCTCCCGATTGATTTTTTTCTGGAACGAAACCCTTCATATAGCAAAAGAGGGGGCTAGTGGGCCGTCAGGGAGCCCACAAGCTTGCCATCCGTCACCAGGGGGGTGGCCGTGGCAGGGCTTGTGGCGCCCTGGTGGCTCCCCTCTGCTACTTCTTTCGCCCAATATTTTTTATATAATCCCAAAAAATTCCACGTAAATTTTCAGGGCATTTGGAGATGTGCATAATAGTGGACTAAGATTTGCTCCTTTTCGAGTCCAGAATCCCAGCTGCCTGAATTCTCCCTCTCCAAATAAACCTTGCAAAATAAGAGAGAAAAGGCATAAATATGGTACCACAAAGTAATATAACAGCCCATAAAGCAATAAATATCAACATGAAAGCATGATGCAAAATGGACGTATCAACTCCCCCAAGCTTAGACCTCGCTTGTCCTCAAGCGAAAACCAAGTTCCATAAACATGTCCACATGTTGAGGGACGAAGGTGTCGATAAAACATAATACGGACATGAGGGCATCATGATCACACATAGAACAACAATACATCATAAAGATTCTTATGGGAAAGTAACAATTCCTTCACAAAGAAAAGCATGAAGCAAAAACCTTATCGAGAAGTAACCAACAACAGTCTCTAACACCCTGTTTTTGGCTCTCGTGGCAAATTAACTTATTTCAAAAATTAGGACCAATTAATTTTTTTGTGAGGCCAGTGCTGCAGAGGTGATGGCTCTCCGCTCTGCTCCACCCCGCTCCCCGCTCCGCCCCCGCGCCCCGCTAGCCTGACTGCTGCGCCGCGCTTCCATCGCCGCCTCCGTCCCCACCGGCCGGACCTCCCCCGTGGCCCTCTCCTCCCGTGTCATGGCTCCCGCGGCCCTTTCCTCCCGCGACATGGCTCCAGTGGGGTCTGACCCTGTCGACCGCCGCGAGACCCTCTCCGGTGAGCGTGTCTCCTACGGGGACCGCTGGTCGAGCTCGGAGAGCGAGTCCTCGGCGCGCTCGTACAGAGACGTCGCCCGCACTCCGCCGGCCACTGCTGTGCCGCCGGCCGCCCTCGCTCCTGGTTGCCTAGCGCCTGCAGCCCGCCCCCCCGCCAAGGAGCGCCTCGGACCCCGCTCGGAGGTGCATCGCGTCTCGGGTGGCCCAGTGCTCGACGCCGACGGCTTCCAACAGGCTCGTCGCAGAGAACGACCTCATCGCCCACGTCGCATTGCGCCGGCCGCGCCCTCGCCTGCGCGCCGCCGCAGCCCCTCCCCGGAGGAGCTCGCGAGCCTCTGCTTTCGGTGCCTTGATCACGCCACTGCGTCAGGGACTTCCCCAACGACATCCGCTGCCGCCGCTGTCTCGCCTCTGGCCACGCCTCCGGCGACTGCGATGGATGGCGCCCCGCGGCCGCGGCCGCGCCCCAACGCTCCCAGCGCGCCAGCGGGGAACAGCAGCCCAGGCCCCCTCGCGGTGCTCCGGCCAGGGCGTCCCCCCCGATGACGCGCCTGCCCGCTCTGATCCCCACCGCTGTAGTCCCTCCCCTACAGCGGCCTCGCCAGGCTGATGATGCCCCCGCCCGCGTGTTCCTGGCCCAGACGGAAGAAATGGACGAGGCGGAGCTGGTGCTCGGCCGCGCAATGGTGGCCACCATCACAGGCACTCGGCCAGCTGTGTCCCTGATCGAGGTGGTCGAGCTCGTAATGTCCTCCCTGGAGCTGGAGGAGGGCGACTTCTCGGTCCATCAGCATCGCCCGGAGGACTTCCTGATTCTCTTCTCCTCCCTCGCAACCATGAGAAGATTCCGCGGCGAGCACTTCCTCAGCTCGCCGCGCTTTGCCCTGTCCCTTCGGCCCTGGTGCAAGCTTGCCCACGCCGGCGCTGGCGAGCTTGAGTACCGCGTCGAGTTGGAGATCCGCGGCATCCCCGCCCACGCCTGGCTGCTCTCCACGGCGGAGCACGTGCTGGGTGGCAGCTGCTGGATGGAGCGCCTGCACCCCCGTACGCGTTCTCGCGAGGACATGGCCGTCTTCCGCGTCACCGGGCGCGCCCACGACCTGGCGGGCATCCAGCGCGCCGCCACCCTGGAGATCATCGAGCAGCTGCCCGGCCGTATCCCGTCGGAGGCGCCCGACATCCGAACGCTCACTTTCCCCGTCTCCATTGCTCTCACTAAGGCGGAGCTGATCAGGGCTGCTCCGGCCATCGCCCAGGACGCCGCGGGCAGCGCCGGAGACGGTGAGGACGGTGGCGAAGGCGGCCGGCATGGCCCCGGCGATGAGCACGGCCACGGTCCTGGTCCGGGGCTTGGGCGCGCTCGCCGACGTGGTCGCAAACACCGTCGTACGGCGGAGGCACATCACGGGCGGGCCGATGGTATGGCTGTGGACGCGCTCGCGCCGCTCGCGCACGCACGTGGTAGCTCCGGCCGTGCAGACGACGTCAGCGTGGTGGCTCCCTGGTCATACCCGGCCGCGCCGCGGCAGGGGCGGTGCCCCAAGCGGGCTGGCATGCTGACCTGGCCTGGGCAGCAGGGCCCAGCACGCCCCCGTCACGGCGTCAGAAGAGGACACCAGCAGACGCGAGCCGTGACGCCCAAAGCAACTTTGTCGGTGGGTCCCTCGCGTAAAGTGGCGACCAAAGGTGTGAGGACGGTTCGGCTGTTCGCTTTGGGACAATTGGCACCCCCCATTCGTCGCTCAGGGTCACGATGCGGCCGGGGGGTCGACGTCGCGCACGACCGAAGCAGATACGGACGGGGCCACTCCTGCAACGGCTAATCTTATGCCCTGTCGGGATCGGTGCCTGCTGCGCCTGGGGCCCGCCGAGCAGCGCGTGAGGTCACTGCCTGCGCCCCGGTCGGGGCAAATAGAGCAGATCCCACCCCTCGCCGCTGCCGCACCAACAAAGCCCCCGTTTGACCAACCCCCCGGCTTCTTTCCCGCGCCTTTAAGGAGAGGGCGGGATGCGCATCGCCCCCCCACCAGCCCTGCTGACGCCGCCCCGTCCCTACCAACCTGCTCCCTGGAGGCAGGGCCCGTGGCCATCGTGACTACCATCGCCGTGCCAGAGCCCTTAGGTGCCGCTGGGACCGAGGCCTCTGGGCTGGTGGCTGATGTCGCTGCTTCTGGGGCGCTTGCCAAGGATCTCCTGCCCACTAAGGCCACGCCTGCTCCTACAGAGACGCATGCGGCAGAAGAGGCACACATGGTAGAAGAAACGCCCTCGCCCGAGGGACCGCCTGTTCTTCGGTCTGTGGTGCCCCTGGACGCGCAACAAGAGCAGGGACCAGGAGAGGAGTCACCCAACGGACGCGGCCACATCTCTATCCTGCCGAGGCCTGCCTGCCAGCCGGACCCTGGGGCAACTCCCATCAGCAACCGGACGCAGTCTTCGCTACCAGGGCGCTTTGCATCACCGCCGCTTACTCTGTAGAGACGCCGACCCTGTGTAGCCACCGGACAGACATGGACGCTGGGGGCATTCCTGTCCGCAGCCATTAAGCAGCTTGATGCGATGCTGCCATCTCCCGGGAAACGCCAGCGGCCCCCTCTCAACTTCAGTCCCAGGAGGGGGCGTTCCGCCGCCGTCATTGCTCCGGCACCCGCGACCTGCACTACGGACAGGAGGGTGGTGGTGCAGATTCTTCGCACCCTAGGGATCGTCAGCGCGCATCAGCAGATCACCGCCGTCGAGATGAAAGCATACGACGACATGTTCGCCGCGCCAATCAAGCTTCCCGCGCTGCATGCCATAGCCGCCCTCGTAGACCGTGCGATCCCTGCAGGCCTGTCTATGCCGGCTGGTGATGCCATGGCTTGCGCACGCTAGGCTGGTGGTGCCTGTTGTCGACCTCGTGCTCATGTATCCAGGACCCCAGATAGTGGTTTGGAATGTCAGGGGCTTGAACTCGCGCGCTAGGCGCTGCGCCATCCGCTCTCTGATATGTACCACCAGTGCATCCATTGTATGCCTCCAGGAAACTAAAATGACGTTGGTCTGCTCGTTGATTGTGCTAGACACCCTTGGGTCCGAGTTCGATGGCTCTACTTATCTCCCTGCAGACGGCACCCGCGGCGGCATTCTCATCGCTTGGAAGAGTAGGGCTGTCACCATCTCCGATCCCCTATTCACCCAAAATGCGATCACGGTTAAAGTGTGCGCACCTAGTGGTGCACCGTGGTGGCTTACCACGGTGTATGGCCCTCAAAGCGACCCAGACAAGATACTATTCCTGCAAGAGCTGCGGGACATCCGGGCTGCTTGCCCGGGCCCTTGGATGCTATGCGGCGATTTCAATCTCATCTACCGGGACGCGGACAAGAGCGCCGGTACCCTGAACCGCCGCATGATGGGAAGGTTTCGTTGCGCCATTAACGATCTTGCCCTGAAGGAGGTATACCTGAATGGGCGCCGCTTCACTTGGTCTAATGAGCAGACCCCGCTGACGCTTGTGCACCTTGATCGAGTTCTCTGCACCTCGGACTGGGAGGATTACCACGGAGAGTGCCACCTCAGATGCCTTGCATCTGTCGTGTCTGATCATTGCCCCCTGCTGTTGGACTGCTCCCCCATGCCCACGGCCCACAGACGCTTCTGCTTCGAGGCCTTCTGGCCCAGCCATGATGGATTTCAGGACACGGTCGCCACAACCTGGAGCTCTGTGGATGACCCCGACCCCTTCCAGCGGCTGGTCCGGCGACTACAGGCCACCGCCCGCGCCCTGACGAGTTGGGGTGCTAGGTCCACGGGAAATGTCCGGGACAAACTGGCCATATGCCGAGAGCTGATCGCCCGCTTCGACCACGCGATGGAGAGTCGCCTGCTCGCCCCGACAGAGGACTGGCTGCGCAAGCAGCTCAAGGTGGCGTACCTTGGGCTGGCTTCTCTGGAGCGCACCATCGCGCGGCAGCGTGCCCGCATCTCCTTCCTGGCCGAGGGCGACGCCAAAACGAGCTTCTTCCACAAGCAGTGTACGTTCAGGCATCAGAAAAACCGCGTGCACAGCCTCCTAGTTGATGGACATGTGCTATGTGAGCATGACGAGATGGCCCACACGGCATTCACGCACTTTGACGGGCTGCTGGGCACTGTTGTGGACCATGAGCACACTCTGGACCTCGAGCAGCTCATCACGGCTGATGACCTTGGCAACCTGGATGCGCCCTTCACCCCGGAGGAGATCTGGGTTGCGGTGCATCACATGCCGGCGCATAAGGCACCAGGGCCAGACGGGTTCTCCGCAGAGTTCTTACGGGCCTGTTGGGGCGTTATTAGGCACGATATCCTCGATGTTTTTGAGCAGTTATTCCTGCTGCGTGGGAGAGGGTTTGCTAAGCTCAACCAAGCCCTCCTGACCCTGCTGCCTAAGTGCGCGGATGCACAAAAACCGGGCGACTACCGGCCTATCTGCCTGATCCACATCATGGCCAAGCTATTCGCCAAAGTTCTATCATTGTGCATTGCCCCCAAGCTGGACAGCCTAGTCAGCCGCAACCAGAACGCATTCATTGCCGACCGCTCCCTCCACGACAACTTCATGCTAGTCCGACAGTCTCTCCGGATGCTTCACCACTTGGGCGCCCCGTGCATCATGCTAAAGCTCGATCTCACTCGGGCTTTCGACTCCATATCTTGGCCGTTCCTCTTCGAGATGTTGCCCCAATATGGTTTTGGGGACAGGTTCAGGGAGTGGATAGCCATCCTCCTCTCCTCGCCCAGCACGCGGGTCATGCTCAATGGCGTGCCTGCCCCCTCCGATTTGGCACCGTCGCGGGCTGCGTCAAGGGGACTCCACATCACCGCAGCTATTCGTCCTCGCTGTCGACGCGCTGGGCCGCCTCATGCATCGGGCTCTCCAGGCCGGCATACTTCGGCGGCTGCACCCCCGACGTACTATTCCGGCCGTTTCGCTCTACGCCGATGACGTGATGCTGTTTGGCCATGCTGAGATGGATGAGGTGCTCGCGGTGAAGGGCATCCTAGGTATCTTCGAGGCCGCGTCGGGCTTACGGGTAAACTATGGCAAGAGCTCGGCCACGACCCTACACGGTGACGAGGAGAGCGATGCCCTGCTAGAGGCATTGGGCTGCCAGGCGGCGACCCTGCCCATCACCTACCTCGGCATACCGCTCACCACCCGACGACCCACGCCAGCTCAGATGCAGCCGCTAGTCGATGGTGTGGCTGGCCGCCTCCCGACATGGAAAGCATGGCTCATGAACAAAGCTGGGAGGTTGGCATTGGTCAGATCGGTCCTCAGCGCGATCCCAATCCACCATATGCTCGCCCTGACACCACCGAAGAAGACCCTGAAACAACTAGAGAAGATACAGCGCGACTTCCTCTGGGCTGGCCGTGCGGCTGCTCAGGGAGGGCACTGTCACGTTAACTGGCGCACGGTCAGCCGGCCTCTCGCTCTGGGAGGGCTGGGCATCCGAGATTTGGAGCGGACTGGGCTAGCACTTCGGCTGCGGTGGCTCTGGCTATCTAGGACGTACGCCGACAGGGCCTGGAAAGGTATGGACCTGCAGTTCTCCAGTGAGGAGCTCGGCCTCTTCTATGCCTCCACCTTCATGGTGCTAGGTGATGGCCGCACGACGCTGTTCTGGGAAGACCGATGGCTGCATGGGCAGTCGATCCGCGAGCTAGCACCCATGCTGTACCGATGCATTCCCAAGAACAAGAGGAGGGTGCGGACGGTGGCGGATGGCCTCGCCGACAACGCGTGGGCTCGAGACATCCGCGGTGTAGTGGGGCTGCAAGAGATTGGCCAATACTTGACGACATGGCAGCGCGTCACGCACACCGCCTTGTTCGCCGAGCCAGACAGGCTTGTCTGGAAATGGACTGCTAATGGAGACTACTCGGCGTGATCATGCTATCAGGCCACCTTCCACGGATCCCTCGCTTGCCACTCCTGGAAGCTAATCTGGAAGGGATGGGCTCCGCCGAAGGTCAAGTTTTTCCACTGGCTTGTGAGCCTAGACCGATGCTGGACCGCGGATAGACTCGCCCGCCGCGGCCTACCTCACCACACTCGATGCCTACTTTGCGATCAGGAGCGAGAGACCATTCACCACCTGCTACTGGCATGCCCCTTCTCGCGACAAGCCTGACATGAGGCTCTTTCCTGGCTGTGCTTACCAGCCCCCGCACCGGAGCAGGATATCTCCATTCAGGACTGGTGGATTAGGGCGAGAGATGCAACACCACCATCACTCCGCAAGGCGCCGAGGTCCACCACACTGCTAGTCCCATGGATGATCTGGAAACATAGGAATGCGTGTGTATTTGATCATGCCACTCTGTCGCTCCCCGAGCTCGCGGATGGGATCAAAGATGAGATGAGATGTTGGGCTAGAGCTGGGGCAAGGGGCTTAGGGTAGTCTTGCCCCCATCCTGGGATGTCCACTGAATTGCGTGTAATCTGTTGTAACCGTCTCCTGTGAGACTGACTTTCTATCTTTTTAATACAAAGAAACGCACTCTCTGCGTTTTCTCGATTTTTTTTGTGTGAAATACTTGAGATGCTTGAAGTGACTATTGTTTGCCTTGCTTGTTTGCATGATTGTGTTTGATACCTAATTAATCCTTGCCATCCTCCTAATCACCTCCTCATTCCATGATCTCCTGCCTAATGATCATGATATGTGTTTAGGATAAATATATATTTTCACAAAATACTATTGTCACCAAAAGCATTTCTTTGAATTAAAACTTTCAAACCCCTGAGATGAGGTTTGTACTACAAGTCCTCAGATTATGGAAATTCTTTTGCACCAACTATGGTATTTAAAACCTATTATCAAAAGGTCTTCCAAAAACCACCATATTATTATTTTAAAGGTTATTTTATTATTTTATTTAAAAGCCCTTCTGTGAGGTCAGAAATGGTCTCCTATGAAGGAAAGTTATTTTATTATTTTCAAAATATTTAAGAAAATTTAGGGAAACTCAGTGGAAATATTTATACCATATTTATGAGTTTAAACACATGGTCATGTTCAAAATATTGGGCAAACCCCTCTAAAACCATTCCTGCCTATTTCAAGCTTTTGGAATATTTCTATAAGAAATATTCTCAATAAATTCCAGCAAAATTCTAGCTTGTCATCTATGATATTATTGATGATGTTGCCAAGTTTCATTTCAATCCAAGTTGATTTGACTCCCCTAATCACTCTAAAACCCTATCTGTCTAGAATCAAATTTGAGCAACTCTACATTGTGAAGTGTCTCCAATTGTGCTCAAATTTGGTGGGCATGTTCTAATACTCCAATAAGGCGTCCACACCAAGTGGTACACCAAGGATAATAGAGGAACTTGTCCTAAAGCCCTCAAAACTCTCTTTGTTGATTTCTGACTTTGGTAAACTTTACATTATAAAGTTTCTCCAATTGACCTCAAACTTTTTGTGCATGCCTTAATGCTCAAATAATGCCCCTATACCAAATATTGGATTTGTGGGAATTTATTTGAATAGGGTTCTAAGCATAAACCCATTTCTGCCCATTTCTAGGGGCTTTCAAGTCTACATTGGAAAACTTCTCCAGCAAATTCCAAATTTGGTGTGCAGGCCTATGTTCATCTATTATTTGACCCTGTTAAGTTTCATAGCCATTGGAATTTATCTGGTAGCCCAACCACAGATCAAACACCTTGTGTGCACTCACTAATTTGGCTTCTTTTGCCCCTTCCACTTTTACCCTTGAGATCAACTTTCTACCACAGCCTCACCTAGTTCCATTTCACCTCCAGTAATACTCCCATGGCCACTGGTCAATTATTGGAGAAGGACCCTTTGTAACTTTCTCTCATTTTCACCCTTGGCAGCACTGTTTTACCCTTCTTCCCATTCTTCTGCTTAAGCTATCACCCCAACTCTTTCCAGAGCATCTAATATATGCCAAGGCTTCATTTAGAACCAAGATATGGCATGCTCATGTGGAGAAAATGAGCAGCACCTCCTCAAGTTCATTTCTGGCTGAAAAGTAGCTTTGTACAGCAAGTGCTAGCTACACTTCTTTTCATGAGCTGAATTTTTGCAGGTGTATAGTCCTTCCCTACCAGATGCTCCAGGACATGGTTTCACCTCCCATCCCTGCGTGTAAAAACTATTTGTATCAGCCCCTAGTTTCCTGCTGAAATGTTTACAACAGTCAAACGCCAGTCAAAACTTGTCCTCTTGGGTTCAAACGCCAGTCAAAACTTGTCCTCTTGGGTTCAAACTCCACCAGGGAGGACACCAGTTCTTTTCATGCTTGACACCTTCGCCTGGCCAAGGGGTGGCCCAGGACACCAGGTGGGGTGGTGACCACCTCCCTGACGTGCAGAAACGGTGCTCTGCACCTTGTCTTCCTTCTCCAGGGCGTGTCCCACCGTTTCTTCATGTCTCAGAGCACCAGAGCATCCCCTTTTGACTGTTCAAACCGCTCCCCCATCAGCTAGCCTCCAAGACCCCTCAGGCATGCGTGGCGACCATGCACCAAGAGCTCCAGAGAGATCTCGAGCTCTCTCGGCCCTTCCCTGTCCTATCTCTTCTCCCCTGAGCCCTCTCTTGCTCTCCCTCATTCTCCCTCTCCCCCTGGAGCCTATCGAGCTCCCCTTTCCTCTCCTAAGCCCTCCTCTTCCTCCCTCCACGACCATGGCGCCGCCTCGGCCCCCTTTGCACCTGAGCCAACCAGCTTCTCTCCGGCCCTAGGCCTTCCATCCAGCGAGCCCCCGCGGCTCCCCCGTCCTCCTGGACACCTCGAAGGCCCCTCCCCGAGGTCGTGCCTTGCCCTCCGCGGCGGCCAGAGCCGTTAGCCGCCTCTCATGGCGGGGCGCTCGCTCCGGCCACTCCCCACGGCCGCCAAGACCTCCCCCGGGCTCAGCAGGGAGCCGGGCAACCACCCGCACCCTCGGCTCGACAGCTGAGCCGGCAGGCATCGGAAGCCGCGGCAGCCAGCCCCCCATCTACCCTTGTTGCGAGGTAGAAGAAGGGCAGGGGAGAGAGAAGGCATCGGGCGGGCCCCAGCTGTCGACGACCTGCGAGCCTGGCCCGACAATAAGTGGAAGCGCACTAGCGCTTTGCGCCTTCGCCCATCCAAAGGCGTATTCCAAGGAGTACGCCTCCTGCGTAGCCTTCGCTGGTGGCCCGAGCCAGTGGGCCGGCCCAAAGGCTTATCTGGCGCTGGTGGCGCAAGATAGCCTCCCCCGAGAGGATGAGCTCTTTTCCTTTTTATTTCCCTCTTTAACTTATAAAATCCATTATAAAATCATGCTAACTCCAAAATTCATGATTCAAATTTCTGCAGGATCCTAAAAATGAGGCATATCCAAATAAGTGCTTTGCACATTTTTCCCTACCCACTTTGTGTGGTGTTTTATTTAAAATCCCAATCTGGATATAAAATATCCCACCTTTCAAAATTCCTAGCAAATTCAAATAAACTCGAAATGGAGTGATTCCAATTCCTAGGGCCTTCTAAAATCCTTCCCCATTTTTCGAACCCTGGTCAACATTTTTGTGTGGCTTACTTCTTTTGCAATAAATAAATAGCTCCTATTGCTATTTATTCCACAATGTAAAATCTCTATAATATTCATACCAACTCCAAATCCAGTGAAACCACTTCCTAAAAATTTCTAAGATCATTCTCTGTTAAATGGGTGCCTCCACTCATTTTTAACAGAATGATTTCTGTGAGCTTCTTCGATAATCACCTATGCCTCCCTTCCTACATTCAAACACCCCTGATGATCCAAACCCCTTGGCAAAGATTCAGGTATTTTTCTTATGACCAGAGAGGTCCAAGAAAAATATAACTTCTATTTATAGAACACTTTTATTCTGCTTGATGTGTGGCTTACTATGGTTGTTTCCGATGATAATTGACGGTAGACGGAGTATTTGGAGTCGGAGCGGAAGACCTCGAAGACCCCGAGGACTTACGTGAGCAAGGCAAGCAACCCTTTGACCATGACTTAAGCATATGAATTGATGCATGCTAGAATAGCAAGTACTTTTCCGTTGCATGTGATCATAGTGCCAGTTCATCATTGGTGTAATGATACCGAAGGCTTCTTTGAAGCACTTGCATGATGGTGATGTTATACATATGGCTCCTCGGAGCACAAGCATGATGAGCTTGATCCTACCATCTATGAGGATCATGCTACTGTCATGTTGACTAGTAGAGTTAGAGAACCGTTGCATGAGCATGATGATGAGTTAAATCAAAGGTTTATGAAAACCCCGTCGGGTGCCACTAATGCCCGAGGGTGATGATGAGTTGGTGGTCACTTTTGGTGAAGTGATGCACCGGTGTTTTGTGTGAGTATGGTTTCGGAAATGGGATTAGATTTATGATGTGTCGACCGTCCCAACCTTACCAGTACGACCACGTTACCCCTTTATGGGATGGGGCTTTGTTGATTACTCTGGTTGGTACTAGCAAAGAGCCACATTACTAGTGGCGGGAGTGATTGTCGTCACTCTCGTGATGGGGTCGTGCCAGGTAGGACGACTATGCCATTATTATGAGTTCCAGGCACACCGTTGGTCCCAGCATGGTTGATACTGTCTAGAGTCGGTGCTCGTAAGACGTACAACATGTGGGCTGGGTACCAATCTAGTGGACCTCTTTGCCTAGTATCGTCAGGGGAAAGATAATGATCGGGTACTTACCTCGGGTATATGTGATATACCGCGAGTCGTGGATGACACGGAAGTTTCTCGGATCTCGTGGGTCCAGCGTACTACCTCTGCAGAGTGTCAAACTATTCGAATAGCCATGTCCACGGTCAAGGACAGTTGGGTAAGCCTGCTTAAACTACGTCCAGCGTTTCCGCATAAACCAAGTGTGAGTGAGTGTGTGTGTGGTGTTGGAAAAAGGTGTTGTTATGAAAGTAATAATATGACCAAGTTCGGTGACTTGGCATATAGGGTGAACCTGGATGGTTTAGCCCTCGACTGATATATTGAGGATATAACCAAGCTCGATAACTTGGCATATAGGGTGAACTCGGATGGTTCAACCCTTAGCAGATATGTTGATATCTATAACCTGTTCTTCAAAAGTAGTTCTTTAACTTGATGCATATTCACGATCATTCTACCCAGATGAGTTACAGTGAAGATGCATGATATTGTTATCCTTCACTTTCATTGTTCATATCATGGGCTGTTTGTGAGTACATTCAAAGTACTCATTGGCTTGCCACTGGTTATTTCATTGACTAGGTGTGAAAGAACATGATATGGTGAAGATTAACTTGGTGACGATCTTGCGAGCTAGGACGCTTCCCAGTCAGAATGCCTGTAGGTTAAGGCTGATGGCATGGGTTCACGCTTTCAACAAATAATTCCGCTATTGGTTCAGTTTCAAGTGTAGGCCTTGAAGGCCCTATATATGTAAGACTCGACCGAAGTGGTCATTTATTATATCAAACGGTATGTATGGATGTAAGACTCTTTTATTCGGTATCTGTGTTCGGTGAGCATTGATCTCTCGGATCACTGAGCACGGCGATTCTTGACTAGTAAGTCGGGGTCCCCACACAGTCCAAAGTCATTGAAGCAATTGCAATTTATCACAACATCAGAAAGAGTCAAATAAGAGCTTGTAAGGCAAACCCACATACTCAATCATCTCTTTTGTTTTCCACAATTTTTACAACTCACGTGGTACTCATGGTGTCAAAGTTTCAGCTAGACACAGAGGAAGATAGGGGCTTATAGTTTTGCCTCCTAACTATTCACCTCAAGGGTAAAGTCAACAACAATAAAGCATAAGTACTCAACTCCAAGTTGATATATGAATATAGATCTTTCCCAAGCATGTGACGGTAGCCAAGACAAAGGCAAAAATAGGGAATTGGTGAAGATCACCATGACTCTTACAAGGGCAAAAAGTAAAGGTACAAGATAGGCCCTTCGGAGAGGGAAGCAGAGGTTGTCATGTGCTTTTGAGGTTTGAATGCGTGTCCTCCTAGTGCGGAGGAACGCCACTTTATATTGCCTCCTGTGATAAAGAACTTTATTATGCAGTCTGTCGCTTTTATGTCTTCCTCATCACAGGTTCGTACAAAGCTTATTTTCCACACACTAATAGATCATACATATTAGAGAGCAATTTTTATTGCTTGCACTGATGACAACTTACTTGAAGGATCTTATTCAATCCATAGGTAGGTATGGTGGACTCTCATGGCAAAACTGGGTTGAAGGTTTATGGATGCACAAGTAGTATCTCTACTTGGTGCGGGAGTTTTGGCTAATATGAGGTGGAAGCAATCGTCACATGCTAAGGGATCTCTAATCATATAACATTGTTTGGAACCAAGCAAACACAATTCATTATGTTATCTTCCTTGTCCAACATCTAGTCCTAAGCATGTAATAGTTTGGTGACTGCTCACAATTGTAAAAAAGTGTCTGAGATGATATATTTATATGTGAACCTCTCTTTCCTTATTACTACTTATTAATTGCAACAATGACCGAGGTCTATGTTGATTTATTCTCAACAAGTTTCAATCATCATACGTGTCATAAGTGAAGTTATCACTTTCCATAAGATTGTCTCATGATCTTTCATGCTATCGTTCTTTTCATACTTTTGATCATGGCACAAAGCAAAGCCCTTGACCAAGATACTATTTATTATATAGCTCGTAAGCTCGAATACATCGGGGGAGAGACAAAAGCAAAAGACTCAAACTAAACACTAAAGACTTATTCCTCTAAAAGAAGAAATAAAAACTGAAAAGGAAAGAACTAAAACAAAGGTAAAAGCAAAAGATATAAAGGTGATACGATACCAGGGCAACTCCCCCAAGCTTGGCAGAAGCCAAGGGGATTGCCCATACCAATGCTTAGTTGTCTTCCTTTGGTGGTGATGGTGGTGGAGTTGTTTCCTTTGATTCCAAGAGAGCTATCAATCTTTGATTTATACCTTTGAGATCTGCGACATGGTTTTCCAGCAAAACAACTTCACAAGAAAGGGAAATATTGCGAGCACGAGTTGTTTCGCAAAACCTCAGGAGTTCAATCAAGGATGGAGACAACACGTGGAGGAAGGGTTGGAGAAAATCTACTCCTTCAACATCTTCAATGTTGAACATAGGTTGAACTTCCTCCCTAGCTTGGGTTTTCTCCTTAGCTTTGTCCCTGGCTTCCGTGACTTCTACTCTTTTCAGATCAGCATCTACTTCTTCATGAACTTGGGGAAGATCATTCTCCCCAACAGATTCCTAAGACATCTTTGCTCAAAATCTGCGGCAGACAACATGTTCGGAACGAAAACACAGGAAAATTGCACGGTACGGAGATCAAAACCTTCGGGCGAATATATATTGATTTTTTCTGGACCAGAAGGAGTGCTCCATAAGAAAATGGAGTCCGGGAGGCACACGAGGTGCCCACAAGCCCTCCATCCGCCACCAGGGGGGTAGGTGGCGGCTTCCAAGCTTGTGGCTGCCTCGTGCGCTCTCCGGACTGCTTTTTATTTTTCTAATTTTCCAAAAATTCCAAAACTGAGGAAATTTCCTATTGGAAAAGCATCGGAGTCCAATTTCTTACCGAAACAGATACCTCTTCGTTTTCAGGGTCTGAAACAGGCTGATAAACATCCCTTATGTACTCCTCTGGAGTTATGACATTGATGATATTGGTCTCAACATTTATGGGAGTACCAGAGATGTAATGCTCGATTCTTTGCCCATTTACCACTCTAGGAAAATTTCCTTCCGTGTTATTGATTTTGATGGCACCGGAACGATATACTTCCTCGATAACATAAGAACCTTCCCATTTAGAGATAAGATTGCCTGCGAAGAATCTTAAATGAGAATTGTATAGCAGGACATAATCACCTACATTGAACTCTCGTTTTTGTATTCGTTTGTCGTGCCATCTCTTAACCTTTTCCTTGAACAACTTGGCATTCTCATATGCCTCGGCCCTCCATTTATCTAATGAGCTTATATCAAACAACCGCTTCTCACCGGCAAGTTTGAAATCGAAGTTGAGCTCTTTGATTGCCCAATAAGCTTTATGTTCCAGCTCAAGAGGTAAATGACAGGCCTTACCGCAAACCATTTTATACAGCGACATTCCCATGGGATTCTTATAGGCAGTCCTATAAGCCCATAGTGCATCATCAAGTTTGCTAGACCAATTCTTTCGAGATCTATTGACGGTCTTTTGTAGGATCAATTTGATCTCCCTATTACTCAACTCCACTTGACCACTAGACTGAGGATGATAAGGAGATGCAACTCTATGGTTGACATAATACTTAGCGAGCATCCTGCGGAAAACACCATGAATGAAGTGTGAACTGCCATCAGTCATCAAATATCTAGGGACTCCAAATCTTGGGAAAATGACTTCTTTAAGCATCTTAATAGAGGTGTGGTGATCAACATTTTTAGTGGGGATAGCTTCTACCCACTTAGTGACGTAATCCACAGCAACTAAGATGTGAGTATACCCATTGGAACTCGGGAAAGGTCCCATATAATCAAAGCCCCAGACATCGAATGGTTCAATGACAAGTGAATAGTTCATAGGCATTTCCTGACGCTTACTGATATTCCCTATTCTTTGGCACTCGTCACAAGACAAGACAAACTTACGGGCATCCTTGAAGAGAGTGGGTCAATAGAAACCTGATTGCAATACCTTATGGGCAGTTCTATCTCGAGCGTGGTGTCCTCTGTAGGCTTCAGAATGACACTTCTGCAAGATCTGTCCCTGTTCATGTTCAGGCACACAACGTCTAATAACACCATCTACTCCTTCCTTATAAAGGTGAGGATCATCCCAAAAGTAGTGTCTCAAATCAAAGAAGAATTTCTTCTTTTGCTGATAGGTGAAGCTGGGTGGTATGTATTTGGCTACGATATAGTTTGCGTAATCAGCATACCACGATGCACTATGTGAAGTGCGGATGACATTTAATTGCTCATCAGGAAAGCTGCCATCAATAGGTAGTAGGTCATCAAGGACATTCTCTAGCCTGGACAAGTTATCTGCTACAGGGTTATCAGCACCCTTTCGGTCAACGGCATGCAAATCAAATTCCTGTAGCAGGAGAACCCATCTGATCAGTCTAGGCTTAGCGTCCTTCTTCTCCATAAGGTACTTAATAGCAGCATGATCAGAGTGAATAGTGACTTTGGAGTAAACTATATAAGATCTAAACTTTTCACATGCAAACACGACTGCTAAAAATTCCTTCTCCGTAGTGGCATAGTTTCTTTGGGCACTGTCTAGAGTTTTACTAGCGTAGAGAATGACATTCAACTTCTTGTCAACTCGTTGTCCTAGAACAGCACCAACAACATAATCACTAGCATCGCACATGATTTCAAAGGGAAAGTTCCAGTGAGGTGGTTGAACAATAGGTGCGGTTATCAAAGCCTTCTTAAGTATTTCGAAAGCTTCCTCACAATCCTCATCAAAACAAAAGGAACATCCTTCTGCAAGAGGTTGGTAAGAGGCCTAGAAATCTTAGAGAAGTCTTTAATGAACCTTCTATAGAAACTAGCATGACCTAGGAAACTTCGTATACCTTTGATATCTGTGGGGCAAGGCATTTTCTCAATTGCATCAACCTTAGCCTTATCAACTTCAATGCCTCTTTCAGAAATTTTGTGTCCTAAGACGATGCCTTCATTAGCCATAAAGTGGCACTTCTCCCAGTTCAAGACGAGGTTGGTATCTTTACATCTCTGTAAGACTCGATCAAGGTTGCTGATGCAATCATCAAAGGAATACCCATAAACGGAGAAATCATCCATGAAAACCTCGACAATCTTTTCAAAAAAATCAGAGAATATAGCCATCATACATCTTTGAAAGGTGGCAGGTGCATTGCATAAGCCAAAAGGCATACGTCTATAAGCAAAGGTACCGAAGGGGCAGGTGAAAGTGGCTTTCTCCTGATCAGATTGTGCAACATGGATTTGCGAGAAACCTGAATAACCGTCTAGAAAGTAGAAGTGTGTGTGTTTGGATAGCCTTTCTAGCATTTGGTCGATAAACGGCAAAGGATAATGGTCCTTCCTGGTTGCCTTGTTCAGTTTCTGGAAGTCTATCACCATCCTATAGCCAGTGATAATCCTTTGTGGGATTAGTTCATCCTTATCATTAGGAACGACGGTGATACCTCCCTTCTTAGGTACGCAATGTACTGGACTTACCCAATCACTATGAGCAACATGATAAATGATTCCTACTTCCAGAAGATTTAATATTTCTTTTCTAACGACCTCTTTCATCTTAGGATTTAATCTCCTTTGATGATCAACAACTGGTTTAGAATCAGGATTAGTTTTAATCTTGTGCTGACATAGAGTGGGACTAATACCCTTAAGATCATCAAGAGTATATCCAATAGCAGCACGATGCTTCCTGAGAGTTTTTAGTAACTTCTTCTCTTCGTGCTATGAGAGGAGAGCACTAATAATAACAGGATATATCTCCTTCTCATCAAGATAGGCATACTTAAGAGTATCAGGCAACTGTTTAAGCTCGAACACAGGATCACCCTTTTGTGGGGGAGGATCCCCAAGCAGTTCAATAGGTAGATTATTCTTGAGAATAGGGTATTGTTCTAAGACAATTTTATCTATCTCATCTCTTTCCTCCATATGCATATCATTTTCATGCTCAAGCAGATATTGCTCTAAAGGATCCGTAGGAGGTACGACAATAGAGGCAAGAGCAATAATTTCATCCCTACCAGACGACTCTATTTCATGGGGTTGTCTTCCAAACTTGGAGAAGTTAAATTCATGAGACACACCCTCGAAACTAACAATGACGGTCTGCTTACTGCAATCAATGTGAGCATTGACAATGTTGAGAAAGGGTCTACCAAATATGATGGGACAAAAGCTATCTTGTGCAGTACCAAGGACGAGGAAATCAGTAGGATACTTCGTCTTACCACACAGGACTTCTACGTCTCTCATAATTCCCAGAGGGCAGATAGTGTCTCTATTAGCTAGCGTAATAGTGACATCAATGGGTTCTAACTCAGCAGGTGCAATCTCATCTTTGATTTCATCATATAGGGATCGGGCTATTGCACTAACACTAGCTCCCATATCACATAAACCATGGTAACAGTGATCTCCTATCTTAACAGAAACAATGGGCAGGCCAACTACAGGTTCGTGTTTGTCTTTCGCGTGAGGTTTAGCAATTGTAGCAGAGTCCTCACAGAATTTGATAACATGCCCGTCTATGTCTTCGGCTAAGAGATATTTGATAATAGCAACACTAGGTTCAACTCTAATCTCCTCAGGGGGTGCAAGTGGTCTAATGTAACCCCTACGTATCACAGTTGGAGCTTTAGAATAATCCTTTATCCTAGCAGGGTATGGTGGTTTCTCAGTTTAAGCACAAGGAACAACAGGATCACTAAAAGCAATGACTTTCTCGTCAACTAGATTGGTTGTGACTATGTTGCTTTCTACAGGAGGATGATACTTAAACCACTTCTCTTTGGGAAGATCAACATGAGCAGCAAAAGATTCACATAGAGAAGATACTATCTCAGAGTCAAGTCCAGACTTAGCGCTAAAATCTCTAGAAGTGTTTGTCTCAACAAAAGATTTAACGCAATCAAACTGGAAATTCATACCTGACTCCTTACCTTCCTCTAGCTCCCAATCTTCAGAGTTACGTTTGATTCTTTCCAATAAATTCCACTTGTGGTCAATATCCTTCTTCATAAAAGAACCGGTACACGAAGTGTCAAGCATGGTACGATCTTCATGAGAAAGCCGAGCATAAAAGTTTTGGGTGATGATTTCTCTCGAGAGCTCATGATTGGGGCATGAATATAGCATTGATTTAAGCCTCCCCCAAGCTTGAGCTATGCTTTCCTTGTCACAAGGCCAAAAGTTATAAATAAAGTTCCGATCACGATGTACTAAATTCATAGGATAGAACTTTTGATGAAATTCCAATTTCAACCGATTGTAGGCCCATGATCCAGTATCATCACATAGCCTATACCATGTCAACGCCTTATCCTTCAAAGATAAAGGAAATATTTTCTTATTTACCTCATCCTCGGGCAAACCTGCAAGCCTAAATAAACCACAAACTTCATCTACATAGACCAGATGCAAGTCTGGATGTGAAGATCCATCTCCTGTAAAAGGATTAGCCAGCAGTTGCTCAAGCATACCCGAAGGAATTTCATAAAAGATATTTTCAGTAGGTACCTCACGTTGAGGAAAAACTCCTCGTGCTTCCGTTCATGGTGAAGATACCCCGAACAAACTCCTCAAAGGAACAGTTTCCATAGTGACAAGTGGCAATAAGTTTCAGCACAGTATATAAATGTTTCCTTACCAAATTCCGCTTACCAAAGGCGCTTCACTCCCCAGCAACGGCGCCAGAAAAGAGTCTTGATGACCCCACAAGTATAGGGGATCAATCATAGTCCTTTCAATAAGTAAGAGTGTCGAACCCAACGAGGAGCAGAAGTCTCTGATAAACGGTTTTCAGCAAGGTAATAACTGCAAGCACTGAAAGTAGGGTCACAAGTGATGGTGTAGTGAGGTGAAACGTAGCAAGCGAAAAGTAACAAGTAACAAGTAGTAGCAATGGTGCAGCAAGTGGACCAATCCCTTTTGCAACAAGGGACAAGCCTGAACAAAGTCTTATAGGAGGAAAAACGCTCCCGAGGATACACAGGAATTTCTGTCATGCTAGTTTCATCATGTTCATATGATTCACGTTCGTTACTTTGATAGTTTGATATGTGGGTGGACCGGCGCTTGGGTACTGCCCTTACTTGGAAAAGCATCCCACTTATGATTAACCCCTCTCGCAAGCATCCGCAACTACGAAAGAAGAATTAAGACAACGTCTAACCATAGCATTAATCTAGTGGATCCAAATCAGCCCCTTACGAAGCAACGCATAGACTGGGGTTTAAGCTTCTGTCACTCCAGCAACCCATCATCTACTTACTACTCCCCAATGCCTTATTCTACGCCCAAATATGGTGAAGTGTTATGTAGTCGACGTTCACATAACACCACTAGAGGAAAAGACAACATACATCATATCAAAATACCGAACGAATATCAAATTCACATGACTATTATCAGCATGACTTATCCCATGTCCTCAGGAACAAAAGTAACTACTCACAAAGCATAATCATAATCATGATCAGAGGTGTAATGAATAGCATCAAGGATCTGAACATAAACTCTTCCACCAAGTAATCCAACTAGCATCAACTACAAAGAGTAATCAACACTACTAGCAACCTTACAAGTACCAATCGGAGTCGTGAGACGGAGATTGGTTACAAGAGATGAACTAGGGATTGGAGAGGAGATGGTCCTGATGAAGATGTTGATGAAGATGCCTCCCCTCCAACGAGGGGAGTGTTGGTGATGACGAAAGCGACGGTTTCCCCCTCCGGGAGGGAAGTTTCCCCGGCAGCATCATCCTGCCGGAGCTCTAGATTGGATCTGCTCAAGTTCCGCCTCGTGGCGGCGATGAAACCACGAAAAAGCTCCCCATTTTTTTTCTTGAACAAAACCCTTCATATAGAAAAAGAGGGGGGCTAGTGGGCCGTCAGGGAGCCCACAAGCTTGCCATCCGCCACTAGGGGGGGGGGGGTGGCAGGGCTTGTGGCGCCCTGGTGGCTCCCCTCTGGTATTTCTTTCGCCCAGTATTTTTTATATAATCCCAAAAAATTCCACGTAAATTTTCAGGGCATTTGGAGATGTGCAGAATAGTGGACTAAGATTTGCTCCTTTTCCAGTCCAGAATCCCAGCTGCCTGAATTCTCCCTCTCCAAATAAACCTTGCAAAATAAGAGAGAAAAGGCATAAATATGGTACCACAAAGTAATATAACAGCCCATAAAGCAATAAATATCAACATGAAAGCATGATGCAAAATGGACGTATTAGTGCCACACGCCTTCCCCGGCCAGAGCCACCTCCGGGGGATGCCATGAAGATGAAGAGCGAAGAAGGGGAAGAATTCTCCTCGTGGCGGATGGGTGAAGCAGAGAAGGAGCTCAAGGTTGCGGTGCCTTCCACCGCAGGGGGCTGGGCGTATTTATGGTCGAGCCCTAGCCACCAACCGTCTCGGGAGCGTGGGCGTTGCACGATTCACGAAGGACACGAGATGGGCCTATGGAAGCGCTGCCTCCCACCTCGCCTCACCCGTCCATTGATCGGTCACATCCGCTAAGGCCGTTGGGTGCGGTCGCATCCAATGACCAAAACGATGGCCCGCGCGACTCTTGGGAATCGCATCGCCGTGGCCTGGCACCACCGGGGCACCTCGAGGAGCGAGAGCGTCGCCGCGCAGCTTCGAGACACGTGGGTCGCCTGAACCGCACGCAAATGGGGCCCGCGACGTTTCGGGCCGTCCTCAAGGCTTCGCCAAGAAGCCAACTCAGGCGCGCCTTGGGCCCAGGGGCTACTACGGCGTTCTGGGAACGGGGGTACCCAGACCTGCCTGCCTGCGGCCCATGGTTGGCCCACTTCGTCAACACAAGGTCGGCAAGGAACAACACCACCTTGAACAAGGCCCTCGCGAGGTGCCAAGCCTCGCGAGGAAGAGCAGCGTGAAGACCCGCTGAGGCCCTCCTCAGGACCTCTCCGGAGCGGCAGATATTTCAAGGCAAGATCGGGCCTCAGGAGTCAAGGATGACACCATGGAAGGGCAGGCGATCAGAATATGGCAGGACAAGACAGTTCCCCCATTAGTGCAAAGGAGGTGGGAGTGAATCAGGACTCCAAAGGCACTTCCTAAAGGTTTCCCTTCCGATGGAACAAGACCCTGGTCACCCGCCGGCAGGACAGACGTCATCCCTGTGCTCACCTCTGCGGTGCTGGCAGCGCTTTGCAAGCGCAGACCACTTTTGACAGGGTAAGCATGTTCCCTTGTCTCCCACCGAAACTGGCCGCTGTGGGATCCCTTCCCGCCTACGATAAGGGAAGAGGACCCTGGCCTCCACTATAAATAGAGAGGGTAGGATACCTGAGATCATCGTAACCCTAGATCAACACACCAAGCCACTTGACCTCCGGAGGCTCAAGAGCACTGTACGATCTCGTTCATCAACCTCCGTGAGAGGCAATCCACCAAAAGCAGGCGTAGGGTTTTACGCTTTGCAGCGGCCCGAACCTGGGTAAACTACAGTGTACTGAGTTCAGCTCACCTTCAAGTGAGTTTTTTGTCGTTTCCCTCGAGTAGCGGACTAGGCGAAGCGAAGAATGGAGAGACCTTCATACACGCCCCAGTATTCGAATCCTTAGGGTTTTGCGGAGCCCGAAATCCAACAAGTAGGGGAAGTAGATGGGAGATCAAGTGGTTCCCAGGGCGCATAACATCAATAATGTTGTCTGTATTGACCATAGTCTTGCCCTTCTTCAAGTTATATTCAAGGTGTTGCTTGATACATAACAGTGAGTCGATGTAGTTGTTAAGAAACCTTCTAGAAGCAACCATAGGAGGGGCTGGTTTGTTGTGAGTAACTTCGTTACACAATTCCAAGCGGTAACCTAGTGACGAGTTTGATCCAGCAGTTTGCATGTTGTTTTCTTAGAAAAATGTGGACAACTCTAGCGTTTTTTCAAAACCTCTGTAATAGTCTAGGTTGTGCAAGTTTGGCCTACACATTTATCAAAGTCTTGAAGGATTGTGAAGATGCAAAAAGAAGAGTCAGAGTCAATGACTTAAAAGATCTTCAATGTAACATTTATTTTCGGTGGTCTTTGTTGTTCATGTGTGCTACTTTATTAAATCTAATGCCACTTGATGAGTTGAAATTTGATCAATTGCTCAAACTAGTATTGTGGAATTTCGATAATTTACTGTATGAAATACTTTGAATCTAAGTATGAGACAACTGTAATTCCGTAGAATGGTTTCGTATTACCTCGGTTCTGATTTATTGGTTCTCTTTGTTTTTTGTGGCAAGCTTTGGCCTTAAATTTAACTAAAAATGTTAATGGACGTCATAAAAAACAATATCATTGGAAACTATGTTCAAATACAAATCGAGCAATATAGTTTTTATGATATGCACTAATATTTTGTTACTTAGATCTATGGTTAAAATTTAACACAAAATACGAACGGAGGCAGTAAACGAGAACGAAGATAGTACAACCTAATTTGTCAAGAAAAAACATTTTAAAATGTCTTCTACATATATTTCTATGGTGACTTTGTTTTCATAGATAGTGAGATTGGTAGCAAGCCTTCACGAAATAAAAACAATTTAAGCTTAAATAAAACTAGATATATTTCAAAATCAAGATAAAATTAGAAGGGCGAGGAGAGACATGAAGAAGATCAAGAATCGGTTGGAACACACTTTTGAAGGATGATAAGACGTTTTTTTTGCATGTTAATATGTGTCTCATTTATATCATAAGGATCATAGTACAAGTTACGCACATATCGACCTGATAAAACTGAAAAGACAATAAAACACTAGTCTTTGCATAAAGAAACACCAATCAAGAAATAAAAACACAATCAATACAAATTTACATTCTAGGGCAAGTAAAGATATCTTCCTTCATCTAAAGACCAAAAGGTACATTGCCCCTTTAACTTTTTACTCGCTTTTTGCCTGAATGGTTGTAAAATAAATCTAAATCTAATATATTTTTATATCACATGATGTTGGAAATATGCCCTAGAGGCAATAATAAATTGGTTATTATTAGATTTCCTTGTCCATGATAATCGTTTATTATCCATGATAGAATTGTATTGCTTGGAAACTCAAATACATATGTGGATACATAGACAACACACTGTCCCTAGTGAGCCTCTAGTTGACTAGCTCGTTGATCAAAGATGGTCAAGGTTTCCTCGCCATAGAGAAGTGTTGTCACTTGATAATGGGATCACATCATTAGGAGAATGATGTTATGGACAAGACCCAAACTATGAACGTAGCATATGATCGTGTCAGTTTATTGCTACTGTTTTCTGCATGTCAATGTATCTGTTCCTATGACCATGAGATCATGCAAATCCCGGACACCGGTGGAATACCTTGTGGGTTATCAAATGTCGCAACGTAACTCGGTGACTATAAAGGTGCTTTACAAGTATCTCCAAAGGTGTCTGTTGGGTTGGCATGGATCAAGACTGGGATTTGTCACTACGTGTGACGGAGAGGTATCTCGGGGCCCACTCGGTAATACAACATTACAATAAGCCTTGCAATTAATGTGACTAAAAAGTTAGTCATGGGATCTTGTATTAGGGAATGAGTAAAGAGACTTGTCGGTAACGAGATTGAACTAGGTATAGAGATACCGACAATAGAATCTCGGGCAAGTAACATACCGAAGGATAAAGGGAACAACATACGAGATTAACTGAATCATTGACATAGAGGTTCAACTGATAGAGATCTTCGTAGAATATGTAGGAGCCAATATGTACATCTAGGTACCGCTATTGGTTATTGACCGGGGAGTGTCTCAGGTCATGTATGCATAGTTCTCGAACCCGCAGGGTCTGCACACTTAAGGTTCAGTGACGTTTCGGTATAGTTGAGTTATAGGTGTTGATGACCGAAGGTTGTTCGAAGTCCTGGGTGAGATCCTAGATGTCACGAGGAGCTCTGGAATGGTCCGGAGGTAAATATTGATATATATAGGAAGTCCTGTTTTGGTCACCGGAAAGGTTTCAGGCTCATCGGTAGTGTACCAGGAGTGTCGGGAGGGTACGGGGGGGGGGGGGGGGGGGCACCGGGAGGGGTGTCTCGACCCAAGAGGCCTCATGGGCTGTGGAAGGAGTGAAACCAGACCCTAGTGGGCTGGCCAAAACAACCACTAAGGCCCATGCGGCTAGAGGTGGGAAAAACCCAAAGGAAAGGAAGGGAAGGAGTCCAAGTAGGAAAGGAATCCTACTTGGAGTAGGATTGGAGGTGGACTCTTCCACCTCCTCCTATTCGGCCGAACCCCTAGATGGTTTTTGGGCTGCCTCCTCCCCTCCCTCCCTCCTATATATACTAGAGGATTTTGAGGGAAGAGCTAACCCTAATTGCCACGTGCTCCCTCTACTTCTCTCTAGATCTGTTCTTCCTCTAGATCGGTTTTTCAGCAGTGCTTAGGCGAAGCCCTGCTCGAATAGATCCACCGCCACCACCACCACGCCGCCGTGTTGGAGAACTCATCTACCTCTCCGCCCCTCTTGCTAGATCAAGAAGGCGGGGATCGTCATCGAGCTGTACGTGTGCTGAACACGGAGGTGTCGTCCATTCAGCACTAGATCGGGATGGATCGTGATGGGATGGCGGGACGGATCGTGATGAGATCGCGGGACGGGCTGCGATTTGGATCACGAAGATGTTCCACTACATCAACTGCGTTATATACGCTTCCGCTTAGCAATCTACAAGGGTATGTATATTCACTCTCCCCTCCCGTAGATGATCATCACCATGGATAGGTATTGCGTGTGCGTAGGAATCTTTTGTTTCCCATGCAATGTTCCCCCACAGTGGCATCATGAGCTAGGTTCATGCGTAGATGATATCTCGAGTAGAATACAAAAGAGTTTGTGGGCATTGATGTTCAATTTTCTGACCTCCTTAGTATTTTCTTGATTCGGCGGTATTGTTGGAGTGAAGCGGCCCGGACCAACTTTACTCATACGCTTACGAGAGACCGGTTTCATCTTCTGACATGCAACTTGTTGCATAAATATGACTGGCGGGTTTCTGTTTCTTCAACTTTAGTTGAATCGGATTTGACCGAGGCGGTCCTTGGAGAAGGTTAAATAGAAATTTGCATATCACCGTTGCGGCTTTGCGTGAGTAAGATGCGATCATACTAGATACCCATAGCAGCCACGTAAAACACGCAACAACAAATTAGAGGACGTCTAACTTGTTTTTGCAGGGTATGCATGTGATGTGATATGGCCAAAGACATGATATGATAAATTGGATGTATGAGATGATCATGTTGTAATAGTAAAATATCGACTTGCACGTCGATGCTAGGGCAACTAGCAGGAGCCATAGGGTTGTCTTTAAACTAACGTTTGTGCTTGCATATGCTTTTACTATATCGCTAGGATGTAGCTTTAGTAGCAATATCAAAGATAGCGCGACAACCTCGATGGCGGAACGATGATGGAGATCATGGTGCAGTGCCGGTGACGATGGAGATCATGTCGGTGCTTTCGTGATGGAGATCAAGAAGCACAAGTTCTTGGCCATATCATGTCACTTATGATTTGCATGTGATGTTAATCCTTTTATGCACCTTATTTTTCTTAGAATGAAAGTAGCATTATAAGGTGATCCCTCGCTAAAATTTCAAGATAAAATTGTGTTCTCCCCGACTGTGCACCGTTGCGACAGTTCGTCATTTCAAGACACCACGTGATGATCGGGTGTGATAGACTCAACGTTCACATACAACGGATGCAAAACAGTTGCACATGCGGAACACTCGGGTTAAACTTGACGAGCCTAGCATGTACAGACGTGGCCTCGGAACACAATAGACCGAAAGGTCGAGCATGAATCATATAGTTGATATGATCAACATGGAGATGTTCACCACTGAAACTATACTCAACTCACGTGATGATCGGACTTGAGTTAGTGGATTTGGATCATGCGCCACTCGAATGACTAGAGGGATGTCTATTTGAGGGGGGGGGGGGGTTATTAGTAATATGATTAGCTAAACTCAATTATCATGAACATAGTCAAAAGGTCTTTGCAAATTATGTTGTAGCTTGCATTGTAGCTCTACTGTTTTTGATAGGTTCCTAGAGAAAATTTAGTTGAAAGATGATTGTTGCAATTATGCGGACTGGGTCCGTAAACTGAGGATTTTCCTCATTGCTGTGCATAAGGCTTATGTCCTTAATGCATCGCTCCGTGTGCTGAACCTCGAGCGTCATCTCTGGATGTTGCGAACATCTGACATACATGTTTTTGATGACTACGTGATAGTTCACTGCGTAATTCTTAACGGCTTAGAATTGAGGCGCCAAAGACGTTTTGAATGTCACGGGACATATGAGATGTTCCAAGAGTTGAAATTGGGCATGCTTGTGCCCTTGTTGATAGGTATGAGAGCTCCGACATGATTCTTTGTCTACAAAGTAAGGGAGAAAAGCTCAATCGTTGAGCATGTGCTCACATTGTGTGAGTGCTACAATTGCTTGAATCGAGTGGGAGTTAGTCTTCCAGATGAGATAGTGATGGTTCTCCAAAGTCACTGTCACCAAGCTACTAGAGCTCAGTGATGGACTATAACAAATGAGGGATAGATATGATGATCCTTGAGCCATTCGCGATGTTTGACACCGTGGAATTAGAAATCAAAAAGGAGCATCAATTGTTGATGGTTAGTAAAACCACTAGTTTCAAGAAGGGCAAGGGCAAGACGGGATAGTTCATGAAACGACAAACCAGTTGCTGCTCTAGCGAAGAGACCCAAGGATGAACCCAAACCCGAGACTAAGTGCTTCTGTAATGAGGGGAACGGTCACTGAAGAGGAACTACCCTAGATATTTGGTAGATGAGAAGGCTGGCAAAGTCGACAAAAGTATATTGGATATACAAGATATTGATGTGTACTTTACTAGTACTCCTAGTAGCGGTATTAGATACCGGTTCGGTTGCTAAGTGTTAGTAACTCAAAATAAAAGCTACGAAATAAACGAAGACTAGCTAAAGGCGAGGTGACGATATGTATTGGAAGTGTTTCCAAGGTTGATGTGATCAAACATCGCACACTCCCTCTACCATCGGGATTAGTGTTAAACCTATAATTGTTATTTGGTGTTTGCGTTGAGCATGAACATGATTAGATCATGTTTATTGCAATACGATTATTCATTTAAAGAGAATAAAGGTTATTCTATTTTCTTGAATAAATACCTTCAATGGTTTATTGAATCTCGATCATAGTGGTACACATGTTCATAATATTGATGCCAAAAGATACAAAGTAGTAATGATAGTACCACTTACTTGTGGCACTGCCACTTGAATTATATTGGTATAAAATGCATGAAGGAGCTCCATGCTCATGGATCTTCGTACTCACTTATTTTTGAAATGTTTGAGACATGCAAACCATGCCTATTGGTATAAATGCATGAAGAAACTCCATGCAGATGGATCGGTTGGACTCACTTGATTTTGAATCACTTGAGGCATGCAAATCATACCACATGGGCAAGATGACATAAGACCTCGTTTTTCCAGTGAGATGGAACGAGAAAGTAACTTGTTGGAAGTAATACATTTTGATGTATGCAGTCCAATGAGTGCTGAGGCAGGTAGTGGATATTGTTATGTTCTTACTTCACTGACGATTTGAGTAGATACATGAGTATTTGATTGATGAATCACAAGTCTGAAATATTGAAACGTTCAAGCTATTTCAGAGTGACGATCGTCGTGTCAAGAGGATAAAATATCTACGATATGATCATAGAGATGAATATTTGAGTTGTGAGTTTGGTACACAGTTAAGACAATGTGGAAATTGTTTGCCACCTGGAGCACCATACTGTGATGGTGTGTCCGAACATCATAGCCGCGACCTATTGGATATAGCGCATACTATGATGTCTCTTATCGAAATACCACTATCATTTTGGGTTAGGCATTAGAGACAACCGCATTCACTTTAAATAGGGCACCACATAATTCTGTTGAGATGACAACATATGAATATGGTTTGGAGAAACCTAAGCTGTCGTTTCTTAAAAATTTGGGGCTACGACGCTTAGGTGAAAAAGTTTCAGTCTGATAAGCTCAAACCCAAAGCGGATAAATGCATCTTCATAGGATACCCAAAACAGTTGGGGTACATCTCCTATCTCAGATCTGGAAGCAAAGTATTTGTTGCTAGAAACGGGTCCTTTCTCGAGGAAAAGTTTCTCTCGAAGGAATTGAGTGGGAGGATGGTGGAAACTTGATGAGGTTATTGAACCGTCACTTCAACCAGTGTGTAGCAGGGCGCAGGAAGTTGTTCGTGTGGTGCCTACACCAATTGAAGTGGAAGCTAATGATAGTGATCATGAAACTTCAGATCAAGTTACTACAAACCTCGTAGGTCGACAAGGTCACATACTGCTATAGAGTGGTACGATAACCCTGTCTTGGAAGTCATGTTGTTGGACAATAATGAACCTACGAGCTATGGAGAAGCGATGGTGGGCCTGGATTCCGGCAAATGGCTAGAGGCCATAAAATTCGAGAGAGGATCCATGTATAAAAACAAAGTGTAGACTTTGGAGGAACTACTTGATGGTCGTAAGACTATTAAGTACATATGGATCTTTAAAAGGAAGACAGACGATGATGGTGAAAAGTCACCATTAAAAAAAGCTCGACTTGTCGCAAAGATGTTTTCGACAAGTTGACTATGATGAGACTTTCTCACTCGTAGCAATGCTAAAAGTCTGTTGGAATTATGTTAGCAGTTGCTGCATTATTTATGAAATCTTGCAGATAGGATGTCAAAACATTGTTTCCTCAACAGTTTCCTCGAGGAAAGGTTGTATGTGATACCACCATAAGGTTTTGTCGATCCTAAGGATGCTAACAAGTATGCAAGCTCCAGCGATCCTTCTATGGTCTAGAGCAAGCATATCGGAGTTGGAATATACACTTTGATGAGATGATCAAAGTTTTTGGGTTTATAAAAGGTTTGTGAGAAACTTGTATTTCCAAAGAAGTGAGTGGGAGCACTATAGAATTTCTGATGAGTATATGTGTTAGACATATTGTTGATCGAAAATAATGTAGAATTTCTGGAAAGCATAAAGGGTTGTTTGAAAGATGTTTTTCAAAGGAAAACCTCGATTAAGCTACTTGAACATTGAGCATCAAGATCTATGGAGATAGATCAAGACGGTTAATAAGAACTTCCAATGAAATGCATGCCGTGGCAAGTTTTTGAAGGAGTTCAAAATAGATCGACAAAGAAAGAGTTCTTGACTGTGTTGTAAGGTGTGAATTTGAGTAAGACTCAAAGCTCAACCACGGCATAACTAAGAGAAAGGACGAAGGTCGTCCCCTATGCATTAGCCGTAGGCTCTATAATATGCTATGCTGTGTACACACCTAATGCGTGCCTTGCCATGAATTTGTTAAGGGGTACAGAAGTGATCCAGGAATGAATTAATGGACAGCGGTCAAAAGTTATCCTTAGTAACTAGCGGACTAATGAATTTTCTTGATTATGGAGGTGATTGAAGAGTTCATCGTAAAGAGTTACGTCGATGCAAGCTTTGACACTAATCCGAATAACTCTAAGTAGTAAACCGGATTCGTATAGTTGAGCCGTCATTTGGAATAGTTCCAAATGGCGCGTGGTAGCAGCATCTATGTGACGACATAGAGATTTGTAAAGAAAAAACGGATCTCAAAGGTTCAGACCCGTTGACTAAAACCTCTCTCACAAGCAAGACATGATCAAGCCCCAGAACTGTAAGGGTGTTAGATTCATTACAATCACATAGTGATGTGAACTAGATTATTGACTCTAGTGCAAGTAGGAGACTGTTGGAAATATGCCCTAGAGGCAATAATAAATTGGTTATTATTATATTTCCTTGTTCATGATAATCATTTATTATCCATGCTAGAATTGTATTGATTGGACACTCAAATACATGTGTGGATACATAGACAACACACTATCCCTAGCGAGCCTCTACTTGACTAGCTCGTTGATCAAAGATGGTCAAGGTTTCCTGGCCATAGACAAGTGTTGTCACTTGATAATGGGATCACATCATTAGGAGAATGATGTTATGGACAAGATCCAAGCTATTAACGTAGCATATGATTGTGTTAGTTTATTGCTACTGTTTTCTGCATGTCAATGTATCTGTTCCTATGACCATGAGATAATGCAAGTCCCGGACACTGGAGGAATACCTTGTGGGTTATCAAACATCGCAACATAGCTGGGTATCTCCAAAGGTGTCTGTTGGGTTGGCATGGATCAAGACTGGGATTTGTCACTCCGTGTGACGGAGAGGTATCTTTGGGCCCACTCGGTAATACAACATCACAATAAGCCTTGCAAGCAATGTGACTAAAAAGTTAGTCACGGGATCTTGTATTAGGGAAAGAGTAAAGAGACTTGCCGGTAACGAGATTGAACTAGGTATAGAGATACCGACGATCGAATCTCGGGCAAGTAACATACCGAAGGATAAAGGGAACACCATACGGGATTAACTGAATGCTTGACATAGAGGTTAAACCGATAGAGATCTCCGTTGAATATGTAGGAGCCAATATGGACATCCAGGTCCCGCTATTGGTTATTGACCGGGGAGTGTCTCAGGTCATGTCTGCATAGTTCTCAAACCCGCAGGGTTTGCACACTTAAGGTTTTTCGGTGACATTTCGGTATAGTTGAGTTATAGGTGTTGGTGACCGAAGGTTGTTCAAAGTCCCGGGTGAGATCCTGGACGTCACGAGGAGTTCCATAATCCGTAGGTAAAGATTGATATATAGGAAGTCCTGAATTGGTCACCGGAAAGGTTTGGGGCTCATCGGTAGTGTACTGGGAGTGCCGGGAGGGTACCGAGGGGCCATCAGGAGGGGTGTCTTGACCCAAGAGGCCTCATGGGCTGTGGGAGGAGTCAAACCAGCCCTTAGTGGGCTGGCCGAACCAACCACTAAGGCCCATGCGGCTAGAGGTGGGAAAAACCCAAAGGAAAGGAATGGAAGGAGTCCAAGTAGGAATGGAATCCTACTTGGAGTAGGATTGGAGGTGAACTCTTCCACCTCCTCCTATTCGGCTGAACCCCTAGAGGGTTTTTGGGCGGCCTCCTCCCCTCCCTCCCTCCCTCCTATATATACTAGAGGATTTTGAGGGAAGAGCTAACCCTAATTGCCACGTGCTCCCTCTACTTCTCTCTAGATTTGTTCTTCCTCTAGATCGGGTTTTCAGCAGCGCTTAGGAGAAGCCTTGCTGGAATAGATCCACCACCACCAATACCATGCCACCATGCTGGAGAACTCATCTACCTCTCCGCCCCTCTTTCTAGATCAAGAAGGCGGGGATCATCGTCGAGCTGTACATGTGCTGAACGCGGAGGTGTCGTCCGTTCGGCAATAGATCGGGATGGATCGTGATGGGATGGCGGGACGGATCGTGATGAGAACGCGGGACGGGCTGCGATTTGGATCGCGAAGCTGTTCCACTACATCAACCACATTATATACGCTTCCACTTAGCGATCTAAAAGGGTATGTAGATTCACTCTCCCCTCTCGTAGATGATCATCACCATGGATAGGTATTACGTGTGCATAGGAAATTTTGTGTTTCCCATGCAACGTTCCCCGACACATAACCATGACTATTTTCTAAATAAGTGGTAGAGTTTAGGTTTGGATGCATGGCGTCCAAACTATCATGGCACTCCGGGACATGCTCCCTCACATGTTAGATTATGTATAGGATAGGATATCTATTTAAGTTGTAACCTATCCTATCTCTTCTTATCTTCCCTAGTTTAAACCGAACACCTGAGATCATCATAGATCTCTTTCTTGTACTCCAAGGTTTACCCAATATGAATACGTATGCGGCCCGAGCAAAGGGTTTAATGCTTCCAACCTATTTTACATGGTAATCAGAGCATCTTCCTCATAGATCGAAGATCACATCTAGCTACCTCTCCCGGGGCCGAGATCATGTCTTCTTCCGTAGCCCTATCTTCCCCCATAAGCTCGCTCACCACCTACGAACCGTCCACCTTTTAACCATCATCTAGCAGCAACGCTGCCTCTGTGTCACACCCTGTTTTTCACCACCAATGTTTTAAGTTGCAAAAATCAGAGCTTGTTAAAACTTTTTCTAATGATGTTGTGAATGCTATAAATGCCTTGTATGAATGTATGCTTGTTTGCTTGTTGATCCAAAACCCATGATAAATTTATTTATTTTTTAAAAATGAATTTCCAAAACTCTTTTCTTTGACACCACATCACCTCTACCTTGCTTGGGTTACACTACTAGCTCATGATGCCTAGTAGCACTCCCAACCAAAGTTGGTGATCTGAACTCAAATACTATTATTATTTACCAAAAACATTATTTAATGATTTAAAACATTATTTTTCTATTTTAAATACATGTCTGTTTCTAAGGCCAGGAATGATATTCCCACAAGGAAAAATGCTTCTCTGCCTTAGAAAATTATGAGTAAAATCATGGAAACTCAGAAGGACATATATTTTCCATATATAAGATTCTCAACCCTATTTTATATTATAATTATTTGAATAAAACCCTAAAAACCATTCCTGTTTGTTTTAACCTTTTTAGTTATTTCCAAAGGAAATACTCTCAATAAAATCCCATTAAATTAGAGGAGCCTCCCCAAGCCATATTTGGTGCCCACATAAAATCTCACCTTGATCCAAGGTGGGGAAGGTCACCAAATGAGCCTAAAACCATCTCTGTCCAGAATAGAGTTGGAACAACTCTACATAGCAAAGTTTGTACAATAGGGATGAAACTTTGCAGGGGTATTTGGCACCTGAAATGAGGACTCCACACCAAAAATGAGATTTGCCAGACTCTGTTTAGTCACACTCCCTTTGGAGGGGATAGATCTGGCCACTTTGATGCATTTTCAAGTTTACAAAGCTAAACTTGTTTAATGGAGCTCAAAATTGGTGGAAACCCCTACTTTAACCCCAAGACCAAACCTGTTAAGTTGCAGTTCCAGTGGTGGAGTGGAAGCACCCCAAACCACTGTCGAACACCTTTTGACAGGAAGGTAAAAACCCACCTAGCCACTGTTTTACCCAATGGCAAAGCCTCAAACTTGGTGTATTAGTGCCTCAGATCAACCTAAACACCCAGTCAACTGGCCCCTCCCTAGTTCAAAGCACAAGTGACAAGAACCCCAATTTGTGCCACAGATCAGGGCTGACAACACTAGTGAAACATGTCCCCCTTGACCAGCCAGTGCTCTCACTAGCACACAACGGCTAGAAACACTCCCAGCAACACCCAGGACATGAGGGACACGTCTAAAGTGCCCCAGAGCGTGCCAGCATGCCGTGGTATGCCAAGACTGCGCTCTGGACATGCTACAGGGAGCAGCCGAGAAGGGGACGATGCTCCCGGCCGGTTCCAACCTCCCCCGACAACCCCTCTGTGTAAAGCAGCCACCAGGGACCCTCCTCCCCCGCGCTAGAGCTCGGGCAATGCATGCCCGCGCGCACCCGACTCGGTCGAGCATGCACAGACGCTGCAGCTCGACCCCACGCCTTCTCCCTCTTCGGTCGATGCTTCAGAGCGTCCGAAACCACGTATGGAGACCGTGGTTTCGCAGCCAGCTCCCCACTGTGCACGCACGCGCGCCACGGTGAGTCACCGGCGCACCGAGTCGGCTCACCGTCGTGAGCCTATAAATAGGCCTCCCCGGCACCTCAGCACCCCTCCAGCAGCCTCTGCACGACCACTAGCTCCCCCTAGCCACCCAATCGAGCTCGCAGAGACCCGGTGCTCGAGATCGACCGAGGCCCCTCCGCCTCGGAGCTCCGGTCGATCTCCGACTACACGCTGGCTCCTACGACACTCGACCCACGAGAGCACTCCCCTCGACACCAGGAACCTTTCCCCCAACTGCCCCAAGCGATTCCGTGCCCCTAGCTACCAGTTCAACCACGTCCCGAAACCCCTCCGTCGCGGCCACCTCATCGCTGACGACTCCGAGCCTCTCCGGCGCTGTCCCGACCACCTGCAGGTAGGCGGAGGCACGCTGAACCCATTCCTGCCCTTAGCTAGGCCCAAGGACGACGGTAGCCTCGTCGGAGTTCATCTCCTCCTCCCTGGCCGGAGCTAGGGGAAGAACCCGACAGGTGGGATCCACCTGTCGGCGTCCTGGAGCAGCCCCGCACGCAGCCACAGCCGCCGACCCCAGGGGCCCGCACGTCAGGTTCAAACCTGGTGCGCGCGCGCCTAGCAGCCTGCTGGCTGGCTGGGCCGGCGTGCTTCCCAGGCCAGGCTTTGGCCTTTTTCTTTTATTTTTAAAACAGAGACTAAAATGATTTTTGTAAAAATAACTACCAAGTGAAAAAATATAATGCTTCCACTGATATTTTTCTAAAAATGAGTAGTATTTGATTCTACCATTGTTGACATTTTTCAAAAACAGAATGTGTTTTATAATAATATAAAGGCATTAAAGGCAATAGTTTGCCCCTGTTTAGTAATTATTGAAAATGCTTAGCTAGTAAAAACTAAGAGAAGATATTTTTCAAAATAACAACCTGAATTTAACCAAGTTTTGCAACATTTTTAAAAGTGATTTGTGATCTATTTTTGTGTGGGCTATTTCTTATTTATTCTATTCTCGATGATAGAATTACCGAGTGACGAAGGATTCAGAGCGGAAGACCTCGAAAACCCCGGATACCTAGCTGACCAAGGCAAGCAGTCCTTTGACCATGACTTGAGCATATGAATTTATGCATGCTAGAATAGCAAGTACTTTTCCGTTGCATGTGATCATAGTGCCGGTTCATCATTGGTGTGATGGTACCGAAGGCTTCTTCGAAGCATTTGCATGATGGTGATGTTATACCTATGGCTCCTCGGAGCACAAGCATGATGAGCTTGATCCTACCATCTATGAGGATCATGCTACTATCATGGTGACTAGTAGAGTTAGAGAACCATTGCATGAGCATGATGATGAGTTAAATAAAAGGTTTAGAAAAACCCCGTCGGGTGCCACTAATGCCCGAGGGTGATGATGAGATGGGTGGCCACTTTTGGTGAAGTGGTGCACCGGTGTTTTGTGTGAGTATGGTTTCAGAAATGGGATTAGATTTATGATGTGTCGACCGTCCCAACCTTACCAGTACGACCACGTTACCCCTTTATGGGACGGAGCTTTGTTGATTACTCTGGTCGGTACTAGCAAAGAGCCACATTACTAGTGGCGGGACTGATCGTCGTCACTCTCGTGATGGGGTCGTGCCAGGAAGGGCTACTATGCCATTTTTATGAGTTCCAGGCACACAGTTGGTCCCCGCATGGTTGATACTGTCCAGAGTCGGTGCTCGTAAGACGTACAACATGTGGGCTGGGTACCAATCGAGTGGACCTCTTTGTCTAGTATCGTCAGGGGAAAGATAATGATCGGGTACTTACCTCGGGTATATGTGATATACCGCGAGTCGTGGATGACACGGAAGTTTCCCAGATCTCGTGGGTCCAGCGTACTACCTCTGCACGGTGTAAACTATTCGAATAGCCGTGTCCACGGTCAAGGACAGTTGGGTAATCCTGCTTAAACTACGTCCAACGTTTCCGCATAAACCAAGTGTGAGTGAGTGTGTGTGTGGTGTTAAAAAGGTGTTGTTATGAAAGTAAATATATGACCAAGTTCGGTGACTTGGCATATATGGTGAACCCGGATGGTTCAACCCTCAACTGATATATCAAGGATATGACCAAGTTGGTGACTTGGCGTATAGGGTGAACCCGGATGGTTCAGCCCTTAGCAGATATGTTGATATCTGTAACCTGTTCTTCAAAAGTAATTCTTTAACTTGATGCATATTCATGATCATTCCACCCAGATGAGTTATACTAGAAAATGCATGATATTGTTATCCTTCACTTTCATTGTTCATATCATGGGCTGTTTGCGAGTACATTCAAAGTACTCATTGGCTTGCTATTGGTTATATCATTAACCAGACAAGGAAGGACCGGAGTTTGGCGATGAGTACATCTTCAGAGACGGACCTGTGATCTAGGATGCTTCCAAGTCAGAATGCCTGTCGGTGTAGGCGTGATGGCATGGGCACCCGCTTAGCCCTTATGAGTTTCCGCTACCCGTTGTACCCATTTTATTTGGCCTTAGGCCCTGTTTGTGAGCCTGACCCTTCGGTCATTTGATGTAATATTTGGTATTTGGATGTAAGACTCTATTATTCAGTATCTGTGTTCAGTGAGCATTGATCCTTGGGATCACTGGGCATGGCGATCTCGACTTACCAGTCGGGGTCCCCACACTCTCTCAGACCGCCACCTTAGGAGAAGCTGGCGAGGGGAAACTTCCTTCTATGGAAGGCCGTTGTGCTCTCTCAGATCAGAGGTGCAC
Organism: Hordeum vulgare subsp. vulgare; assembly: GCF_904849725.1. Classification (NCBI taxonomy): domain Eukaryota; kingdom Viridiplantae; phylum Streptophyta; class Magnoliopsida; order Poales; family Poaceae; genus Hordeum; species Hordeum vulgare. The sequence goes on along the minus strand of NC_058524.1, from coordinate 104,459,683 downwards.
AGATGGAGCACCACCTCGAAGGGAAGAGTCCGGTACCGCCGACCACCCTCACCATCACCAAGGACGAGAAAGAAGAACAAATTGTTAACTTCGCCCAATCCCTCTGGTATGCACAATAGCAACAACTTCAAGGGTATCTGATGGGATCCCTCTCCCGCGATATCCTTGCACAAGTCGTCACGCTCGAGACGCCGGCAGAGGTGTGGAGAGCCATTCACGCCATGTTTGCTGCTCAAAGACAAGCCCACGTCATCAACAGCCGCATCGAGCTCACGAACCTGCAAAAAGGTAACATGACCATGGTTGAATATCTTGGCAAAATCAAGACTCTCACAGATGAAATCACATGTTGCACCGAGCTCCTCTTCCTGACGCCGAGATCGTCTCTAAAATCTTGGCTGGACTCGATGTGGAGTACAATCCAGTTGTGTCTGCCTTGGCGGCTAGGGTTGAGCTAGTCTCGGTTCAGGAGCTGTATAGCCAGCTCTTGAGATTTGATGCTCGCCTGACCCTTCTCCACGGCACCAACATCAGGCAATCCTCTGCCAACTCTGCTTCCCGAGGTCGCGGACGCGGACACGGTTATCATAGGCAGAACCGCAACACCAATAGTAGCGGTCGAGGCTGCAGCAACAACCAGGCGAGGGCGGTCGCTCTGGTGGTGGCGGCTATGGTGGCAACATAGGTGGTGGCGGCTTCAACAACAACAACCGCCGCTCCCCTTCATCTCGATGCTCTCGCTGCCAGCTGTGTAAAAAGCCAGGCCATGAGGTCATGGACTGCTGGCATCGCTATGATGAAGATTACGTCCCCGACGCTCGTCACGCCGCCGGAGCTGTTCGTGGAGAAGGAGGAAATGGCGTCTGGTACGTCGACTCAGGTGCAACAGACCATGTCACAAGCGAACTAGAGCAACTTGTTGGTCATGAAAGATACCTCGGCAACGGCCAAATTCACACCGCAAACGGTGGAGGTATGGATATTTGTCACATTTGTCAAGCTTCTATCAATTCCCCTACTCTCAAATGTGATCTAATTCTTAGAGATGTCTTCATGTTCCACAAGCCGATAAAACCTTCGTCTATGTCTCGTCTAGCCACTGATAATAATGTCTTCTTTGAAACTCACCCTCGTTATTTTTTCATAAAGGACCAGATAACGAGGGAACTTCTTCATCACAATATATGCATTGGAGGGCTCTACCCATCACATCTGGAGCACTGAGTCGCAAGCGTCGTCAAGTCTACTCTGCTATCAAGCCGTCTTTGGCAAGGTGGCATCAAAGATTAGGACACCCGTCATCGATCGTAGTTAAACACGTAGTCAATAAAGACAAACTTCCATTATCACATAGTCAAGTTAGTGAGTCAGTTTGTGAGGCCTACAAATGTGCCAAAAGTCATCAACTTCCTTATCCCAAGTCAAATAGTGTGTCTCATGCTCCTTTAGAGCTTATATTCAGTGATGTATGGGTCATGCCAGAGATTCCTTTGGAAGAAAGAAATATTATGTTAGTTTTATTGATGACTATAGCAAGTTCACTTGGATTTATTTGCTCAAATATAAGTCTGGAGTCTTTTCCATCTTCCAAGAGTTTTAGAGACTTGTTGAAAGGCAGTTTTACAAGAAAATCCTGACAGTACAAAGTGACTGGGGAGGGGAGTATGAAAAACTCAACTCCTTCTTTCGGAGCATAGGCATTCAACACCATGTTTCTTGCCCACATGCTCACCAATAAAACAGCTCTGCCGAACGAAAACATCGTCACATTGTTGAAGTTGGTCTCTCATTGCTAGCTCATGCATCAATGCCTCTCAAATATTGGGATGAAGCATTCATCACAACAACCTATCTCATTAATCGACTCCCTAGTAAAGTCATTGGCAATTCCACTCCGTTGGAACGCCTATACCATCAAAAACCTGACTACAACTCTATCAAAATCTTTGGGTGTGCATGCTACCCCAATCTACGCCCATAAAATCATCATAAGCTTGAGTTTAGGTCCACTCAATGTGTCTTCCTTGGATATAGCAATCTTCATAAGGGATACAAGTGCCTAGAAATTGCAACTGGATGTATATATATCTCTCAAGATGTTGTTTTTGATGAAACTATCTTTCCGTTTGCCAAACTTCATCCCAATGCTGGAGCCCTTCTACGTGCTGAAATAGCACTTCTCCTAGACTATGATACAATTTCTTATCACGGGGGTGAATTGTTTAAAGTTGATCATGTGAATAAATCCATGCAAAATTGTATTCCTGCTAACTCATGTGCATAACTGGACGATGATTTCATGTGCAAAAATGCAACGAGTGCAGAGGATCTTGCCAACAGGCAATCTGGCATGCGATTCCAGGGGGATTCTTCTCCTCAGCAGGCGGCCGACGACCCAGTGGCCGACACCATGGCGCCTGGGAGTGACTCCCCTCTTGCCACCAGCCCAACTGTTCTGACACTCGCGTCCACTCACACGGATCTGGAGGGCGATCTCGAGGAGAGTTCTGACCAGGAGGATCAGGGGCCTGGGTGTTCTGTGGAGTCCTCTCCTGCTGCAGAACATGATGCACAAACAATTCGTCAAGGTTCAGCTCCGATATCGCCCATTGCTTCTCGCCAGCATACAAGGTCTCAGTCAGGTATCGTTAAGAAGAAGGAATATACAGATGGTACAATAAGGTATGACAAAACAAAACGAGCTTTTGTCACTACTACTGGTGAACTAGTTAATTTGTCTGATGCTTTGGCTCACAAATATTGGAAAGCAGCCATGGACAGTGAGTATGATGCACTTATGAAAAATAAGACTTGGCACGTAGTACCACCCAAGAGTGGTAGAAATGTCATTGACCGTAAGTGGGTGTACAAAATAAAAAGAAAGTCTGATGGAAGTATAGACAGATACAAAGCTAGATTAGTTGCAAAAGGTTTCGAAGAGAGGTTTGGCATTGATTATGAGGATACCTTTAGTCCTGTTGTTAAATCAGCTACTATTCGGCTTGTTTTGTCTATTGCTATTTCCAGAGGTTGGAGTCTAAGACAGCTAGATGTTTAGAACGCGTTTCTTCATGGTGTTCTTGAGGAAGAGGTGTTCATGCGGCAACCACCAGGTTATGAGGATCAAGGTACACCACATTATGTCTGTAAGTTGTACAAAGCTTTATATGGTTTGAAACAGACCCCAAGAGCTTGGTACTCTAGATTGAGTATGCAATTACAACAACTTGGATTTAGATCATCCAAGGCAGACACCTCACTATTCTTCTACGTAAAAAGAATGTCACTATCTTTGTGCTTGTTTATGTTGATGATATCATTGTGGCTAGTTCAAGTTCAAGTGCTACTATTTGGGTGCTTAAAGATCTCAAGTTAGAGTTTGCTCTCAAGGACTTGGGAGATCTTCATTACTTCCTTGGCATAGAAGTCAAACAAATATGAGATGGTATACTCCTCACACAAGGAAAGTAGACAACTGACATACTCAGGAGGGTAGGATTGGAAAATTTGCAAACCTGTAAGTACACCCATCTCAATTTCAGAAAAACTTTTAGTTGAAAGTGGAGATGCACTTGGTTCATAGGATGCAACAAATTACAGGAGTGTTGTGGGTGCTTTACAATACTTAACACTTACACATCCTGATATTTCTTATGTTGTAAACAAGGTATGTCAGTTTCTTCATGCCCCTAGCACTACTCATTGGACTGCAGTCAAGAGTATTTTGAGGTATCTTAAGTTTTGGGAAGGGCTTGGTCTTCAGATTACCAAATTCTCTTATATGCTTGTTACTGCCTACTCTGATGCAGACTGGGAAGGATGTGTTGATGATAGAAGGTCCACTGGTGGATTTGCTGTGTTTCTCGGAACCAATCTTGTGTCATGGAGTGCAAAAAAGCAGACTAGAGTCTACAGGTCAAGCACTGAGGCTGAATACAAACCTTTGGCAAATGCCACAGCTGAAGTAATGTGGATACAAACACTACTCTATGAGCTTGGAGTTAAAACGACGAAAGCTGCCAGACTATGGTGTGAAAATATTGGTGCAACTTATCTATCAGCCAATCCTGTTTTTCATGCACGCACAAAACTTATTGAAGTTGATTTTCATTTCATCAGAGAAAGAGTAGCCAGAAAGCTTCTTGAGATTCGGTTCATTCCTATAGGAGATCAACTTGCTGATGGATTCACAAAACCACTTACTATGAGGAGGCCGGATGAGTTCAAATACAATCTCAACCTTGGCAGAACCTCATAAGGTTTAGATTGAGGGGAAGTGTTAGATTATGTATAGGATAGGATATCTATTTAAGTTGTAACCTATTCTATCTCTTCTTCTCTTCCCTAGTTTAAACCGAACACCTGAGATCATCATCGATCTCTTTCTTGTACTACAAGGTTTGCCCAATATAAATACATACACAACCCGAGCAAAGGGTTTAACGCTTCCAACCTATTTTACATCACACACAACTTTTCCAATGGGAGACGTGTGCAAGAAGCTAAGTCATAAAGAATGGCATGCATACCTTTAGTCTGCCGTAGAGGCAGTAGTGTGTTGCTCGGTATGGTCGTCTGCCGACCATGGGTTGACCAGCGATGCCGATGAACAGAAACTCACGGTCGCGCCGACAAGGACGTGGAGCGGCAACACGAAAGCCTTCCAGAAAACCCTTCTGCATAGGATTTCGAGGAGAAAATTTGTCTTTGCATCGATGAACTTGGATTGACAACATCATCGACAACCCTATGAAGGGCAGAGGATGCCACGAGGAACCTAAACCGCTGGCTAAGCACATGACGGGTTTCCTCCAAATCCCAAAACTCTTGAAGGGGCCTCCAAGCTTGAGGAAGAGCTAGAGGGGATCCCGCCTCTCACATCACCAAAAGTTTACCTCTCTCCGGTGTAAAAGAGAGAAGAGGAAACCATCACTGGACATAGATGAGGGGAACACGTAATATTAGGCAAGAATAGACGTGTGCTTCCCAAATCAACTTGCTTCAACTTCTGAATGACCTGAATTGAAACCAGATCTGAAGATACACCAAGAACCATTGGATTCTCAAGACGAGAGGAAACAACACTAGTTGAGAGGGAACCAACAAGAGGCAGATGTGTTTTTATTAGAACAACTATAACTATATGAAAGAGGAAGACCAACCAACATAGATTCCTTCTCCTCTTCCAACGACAAGCCACACGGGAGAAAACGGAATCACATCCAACACACTTGAGGATGGACGTTTATTAAAAGGGAGAGATGTAGACATGGTCGGAGGAAGACCTTCTCCAAGTATGGCTGGATCCACCATTTCAAACCAGGACACGCACATGACACGCCAAATCCTCTAACTGATGATCCCCTCCCCCAACCTCCCATGCACACACACAATTCATTTTTTCTTCTTCTTACACCACACCTTGCCCGCGCACCACCGTGGAGAGGCTACCTATTTCAAGAAGGCTAGATATGATATCCAAAGTTCAAGCCCTGGTTGTGGGTGCACAAAAGACTGGGGTCCCTAGTGCCCCAGACTTCTTCACGGGCGCGACCCCTAAGATTATCAAGGCCTCGGCAAGCCTGCCTTGCCGGGAAGATGACCAAGGCCGCACCCATTTGATGGGCGTGATGAACTCACCAAGTACAAGACCCCGACAAACTCCCTTGCCGGGATGACGACTGAAACCCCCGGCAAGCTCCCTTGCTGGGATGAAACTCAAGGCCCCGGCAAGCTCCTTGCCGGGATGACGGGCCTGGCCACTGGTGGGAAACCGCCCTTGCCACAGTGCCACCACCCCCAAGTGCCAGCGCATTCCGCATGCACCAACGCAGCGTCCAGGTGTCAAAACACCTGTATACGTGTCTTCATTAGCACATCGCTGACAAGGACAAGACGTGCATTAAATGCACCTAACAATAGTAGATGTATAAGCACCGCCCTAGGTTCACTGTAACTCCTCGTGAACCTACCACCAAGCACTATAGGTGACCCCTCTGCCTATAAAAGGAGGCCCTTAGCTCTTCGAAGGGGTTAGACTCTTTTGATATTGGCCCAAAAGACGGTCATCAATGGTCACTATAACAATCAACAACAAAACGCTTAATACAACTAGACAAGCAGGACGTAGGGTTTTATGTGTAAGCGGCCCGAACCTGACCTCTCCAAACCCACTTTTTTCATTTTTTATTATTAAGATCATCAACCTCCAAACAAAAGGACGCCTTCTAGATAAATTTGACCCATCTCGAGTCCCTTTATCATCTATTTTCATATTATTAAATAAATATTCAATAGGATAAGTCCCAATCATTTTAACATCTTCAACATGATAAAGGTAAAAAAACGGGTGGAAGAGCTTTTTTAAGAATTCTCGTTTAGCTCTGGACCTTGCGGTTCTCTCCTTACTCTCATTAATAGATATTTGCATATATATAATGGACTCATTGATATCATTCTTTGGTGGAAAGTTTTTATTTTTAAGATTTTCCACATCAAGAGCAATTATATCTGTATTCCTAGTCATATCATCAATTTTATGCAACTTTTCTTCTACCATAGTATTAAAGATCTTTTGAGAACTAATAAATTGTTTAATGGTGTTCTCAAGATCAGTAGGTATACTATTACTATTTGATGAATTTATGTAGGAATCAGCATAAGAGTTGCCCTAATTATTAGACGGATTACCGAGATATGGCCTAGCATTGAAATTACATCTATAGGCATTATTGTTGAAATTATTCCGAGAGAAAAAATTCATATCAATAGCATCTTTATTTTTCACAATCAAAGTAGATAATGGCATATCATTGGGATCAACTTGAGCATGTTTACTAGCAACCATATTCATAAGGGCATCCATTTTATCACTCAAAGTAGCAATTTCCTCAATACAATTTACCTTCTTACTAGTTGGAGATCTTTCGGTATATGCCATTGAGAATAATTTGTCATGATGTTGTCTAGAAGTTTGGTGGCCTCTCCCAATGTCACCTCCATAAAGGTACCACGTGCACCAGAATCTAGAAGATTTCTGGACACAAAGTTTAGTCCCCGCATAAAAAGTTTATAATCATCCATAAACTTAAACCATGCGTGGGACAATTTCTAATCGTCAATTTCATTATACCCCATGCTTGTGCAATATGTTCTTGCTCATTGATATGTCCATTTTGCATCATGATTTCTTATTAGTATTTATATGATTCTTGGTCATTATTCCACATTATGATACAATTATTATGCCCTTTCTCTTCGAATTTGCAAGGTAAATCACAAAGAGGGAAATTTCCGGAAACTAAAATTATGGATGTGAAAACCAAGAAAAAGGCTGAAAATTTATTGGACTCCAAATGACCTAAAACATCACAAATATATATGAAAGTGGAATATATATGAATTTATGGAGCAAACATATATCAGAAGGGGAGCACGTGTTGGTGCCAAGCCAACAGGGCGTGCGCCCACCCCCGTGGGCGTGCCCTGATGGCTTGGGGCCACCTCCTAGGTGCTCGGTCCTCCCTCTTATACTATAAGTCGGGTTTTTACCTAGAAAACAATAAGAAGATAATTTCGGGATGAAGCATTGCTGCCTCGAGGTGGAAACCTTGGCACATGCCCTTTTGCTGTCCATAAAGCGATTCTATCGGGGAAACTTCCCTCTGGGAGGGGAAATAAAAGCCGTTGTCATCACCAATTGTTCCTCCTTCGTGGGAGGACCAATCTTCATCAACATATTCACCAACACCATCTAATATCAAAGCCTAGTTCATCTCTTGTATTCAATCTTTATCTCAAAACCATAGATTGGTACTTGCGGGTTGCTAGTAGTGTTGATTACATCTTGTAGTTGATGCTTTTTGGTTTACTTGGTGGAAGATAATATGTTCAAATCCTTATTCATATTTATTACACCTCTGATCTTGAAGATGGCTGTGATTTGCGAGTAGTTATCTTTGTTACCGAGGACATGGTAGAAGTCTTGTTATAAGTAATCATGTGAAGTTGGTATTCGTTCAATATTTTGATGATATGCATGTTGTAGATTTTCTTAGTGGTGTCGTGTGAATGTCGACTACATGACACTTCACCATATTATGGGCCTAAGGGAAGGCATTGTGGAGTAATAAGTATATGATGAGTTGCTAGAGTGACAGAGGCCTATACCCTACTTTATGTGTTATTTCATAAGGGGTGATTTGGTTCCACATGTTTCATGCTATGGTTAGGTTTATCTTAATTCTCCTTTCTTAGTTGCGGAAGCTTAGGAGAGGGGATAGTCATAAGTGGATTGCTTGTAGAAGTAAGAACAACACCTTAGCACTGGTCCTCCCACATATCAAATTATCAAAGTAGCAAACATGAATCAACTGAACATGATGAACATGACTAGATGGAAATTCCAATGTGTCCTCGGGAGCACTTTGCTTCATATAAGAGTACTTTCAGGACCTTCCTTTGCTGAAAAAGGATTGGAATATATTTTTGCACACTTGATACTATTTTTACTTGTCCGTGTTATGAATTATCTTGCTACAAAAATATCTATCACTGTTACTTACAACATTTGCACATAATACCTTGCTGAAAATTGATTATCATTTCCTTCTGATCCTCATTGGGTTCGGCACTCTTACTTATCAAAAGGATTACTATTGATCCCCTATACTTGTGGGTACTCAAGACTCTTTTCTGGCGCCATTGTTGGGGAGTGAAGCGCCTTTGGTAAGTGGAATTTAGTAAGGAAACATTTCCGGTATGTGCTGAAATTTACTATTGCTTGTTACTATGGATAGTAATCCATTGACGGGCCTATTTGGGATATCTCCATCCCGGCTAGAAGTGAAAAATGTTGCCCCTCAAGCTACTGAACTTTCTGAAAACATTCATTACGAGATTCCTTCGGGTATGTTGGAGAAACGGCTAGCTAATCCTTATGCAGGAGACGATACAACTCATCGTGATTACCACTTGATATATGTAGATGATATTTGTGGATTATTTAAGCTTGCTGGTTTATCCGAGGTAAAGTCAAGAAGAACCCTTTATCTTCGGAGGGAAAAGCATTGATTTGGTACATGCTATTGGATGAGATGACTGGAATCGCTTGAAGCTAGAATTTCATTAGAAGTTTTATCCTATCCATCTAGTTCATCATGATCGGAACTATATATATAATTTCTGGACTCGTGAAGGAGAAAGCATCGATCAAGCTTGGGGAGGCTTATATCTATTATACACATTTCCCCAACCATTAGCTCTCAACAGAAATGATCATACAAAACTTTTATGCTCGACTTTATCATGATGATGAATTAATATTTGATTATTCTTCCACTAGTTCCTACATGAAGAGGACTGTTGAATTCAAATGGGATCTTCTCGAAAGAATTACACGCAACTCTGAAAATTGGAAACTAGACAAAGGTAAGGAGTCAGGTATAAAGCTTGAGTTTGATTGTTTTAAATATTTTATGGAATCTGATATTTTTCATAAGTTTAGCAATAAATATGGGATTGACTGTGAGATAGTAGCTTCTTTTTGTTAATCATTTGCTACTCATGTTGATATTCCTAAGGAGAAGTGGTTTAAATTTCATCCCCCTATTGAAAAATTATTAGAGGAACTCATTAAAGTTAAGCAACAAAAAATTGTTTGCCTTGTTGATCCACTTGTGCCTAATGCTTATATTGAGAAACCACATTTTCCTATTAGGATTAAGGAACATGCTAAAGCTGCAACTGTGGTTAACAAAAGCTATATTAGGACACCTAAACCTTCTGAACAATAAATGTAGAATCTAATATTATTATGGTTAAAGATCTCCTAGTTGATAATATTGATGAATAGGTTATTTACTTCTGTGATGAAGCTCCTAGAATTGCAAAACCTGTTAGAAACAAGCAAGATGGCTTAGATAAAAATAAGCCAGTTATTGGCATGCATGTTGTTTCAATTAAGACTAGAGATCATTGCTACTCCCTCTATCCATATATATAGGGCCTAATGTGTTTTTCGAGGCTAACTTTGACCATATGTTAGAGAAATAATATATGACATGCAAGTTACACAAAGCATATTCTCAAGTTCGTATGTGAAAGGAGCTTTCAATGATATAGTTTTTACATTATACATTTCATATACTATTAATCTTATCAATAGTCAAAGGCAATCTCGAAAAATGCATTAGGCCCTATATATATGGATGGAGGTAGTATCATGGATTATGTGTCATGGGTGCTAGTGTTAGTGTTATTCCTTTTATCTTATATCAGGAAATTATGAATGCTATAGCACCATCTGAGATTGAAGATATTGATGTCACTATTAAACTTGCAAACAAAGACACTACTTCACCACTTGGGATTGTTAGAGATGTCGAGGTCTTGTGTGAAAAAATGAAGTACCCTACTGATTTCATAGTACTTAGTTCACAACAAGATAATTTTTGTCCCATTATATTTGGTAGACCTATATTAAATACCATTAATGCTGAAATTGATTGTGTTATAGAGAAGGTAAAAGTAAGCTTTGGTGATGTGTATCATGAATTTAATTTCTCTAAGTTTGGTGGATAACAATATGAGAAATAATTATCTAGTAAAGATGAAATTATTGGTCCTTCTTCTATTGTTGTGCCTCCTACTATTCCATTAGAGCAATATTTGCTAGACCACAAGAATGGTATGCATATGAATGAAAGAGATGAAATAGCTGAGATTTTCTTTAGACAAATACATATTCATAAACACAACTTGCCTATTGACATTTTAGGGGATCCTCCTCCACCTAAGGGAGATCTCGTGTTTGAGATAAATAAATTACTTGATACTTTGAAATATGCATATCTTGATGAAAATAAGATATATGTTGTTATTATTAGTGCTAAACTTTTAGATCATGAAGAAAAGAGACTACTTAAAACTCCAAGGAAGCACCGAGCTGCTATTGGATATACTCTTGATGATCTTAAGGGCATCAGTCCCACTCTACCTCAACAAAATATTAATATGGAACCAAATGCTAAACATGTCGGCAATTATCAATGCCGCTTGAATCCTAAAATGAAAGAAGTGGTAAGAACTGAAATACTAGAGCTTCTCGAGGAAGGTATAATTTATCCTATTGCTGACAGTAGATGGGTAGGTCACGTTCCTAATAAAGGAGGTATAATTGTTGTTTCAAGTGATAAATTGAACTTATCCCACAAAAGATTGTAACTGATTATAGGATGGTAATTGATTTTGGGAAATTAAATAAAGTTACTATAAAAGATCATTACCCCTTGACTTTTATTAATCAAATGTTAGAAAGATTATCTAAGCACACACACTTTTGCTTTCTTCATGGATATTATGTTTTTCTCAAGTACATGTGTCAAAGGAAGACTAAGGGAAAATGACTTTCACATGCCCATTCAGAACTTATGCTTATAGACGTATGCCTTTTGGTTTATGAAATGCGCTTGCTACCTTTCAAAGATGTATGACTGCTATATTCTCTGAGTTTTGTGAAAAGACTGTTGAGGTGTTCATGGATGATTTTTTTTGTTTACGGGACTTCTTTTGATGATTGCTTAAGAAACCTTGATCGAGTTTTGCAGATATGCAAAGAAACTAATCTTGTATTGAATTGGGAGAAGTGGCACTTTATGGTGAATGAAGGTATAATACTTGGGCATAAAATTTTCAAACGAGGTATTGAGGTAGAAAAAGCTAAAGTTTATAAAATAGAGAAAATTCCATGTCCTAACTATGTCAAAGTTATTACAAGCTTTCTTGGTCATGCTGGTTTCTATAGGCATTTCATTAAATATTTTTCAAATTTTTCTAGGCCAATAACTAACCTTCTTCAAAAAGATATTCCATTTGTCTTTATGATGATTGTGTAGAAGCCTTTGAAATACTTAAGAAAGCCTTAATTTCTGCACCTATTATTCAACCACCAGATTGGAATTTACCATTTGAAATTATGTGTGCTGCTAGTGACTATGTTGTTGGTGCTATTCTAGGTCAAAGCCTAGATAAGAAATTGTATGTTATCCATTATGCTAGTAAGACTTTAGACAGTGCTCAAAAAATTATGCTACTAGTGAGAAGGAATTTTTAGTAGTTTTGTTTGCATGTGATAAATTTAGACCTTCTATTTTTATTCCAAAGTTACTATTCACACTAACCATGTTGCTATTATAATACCTTATGAAAAAAGAAAGATGAGCAATTAGCTGTTATAAATACTTCCCGTAGTACTCCTTGGTATGCAGATTATGCTAATCATATTGTTGGTAAATATATACCACCTAGTTTCACATACCAACAAAATAAAAAGGTTCTCTATGATTTCAGAGATTACTTTTGGGATGACCCACATCTTTACAAAGAATGAGTAGATGGTGTTATTAGATGTTGTGTGCCTGAGCATGAACATGAGCAGATCCTACGGAAGTGTCATTCCGAGGCCTATGGAGGGCACAAGCTGGTGACAGAATGATGTTTGTGATCTGCCTTGGGTTTTTCGTGAAGAGGAACGTGTTATCGCAACACACTGTGGTAAGTATTTCCCTCAATTATGAAACCAAGTATTATTGAACCAATAGGAATATCAATCGCAGCCGTCTTTAGTGACTGCACACAAAAGAACAAACAACTTGCACTCAACGCGGGCAAGAGGGTTCTTAATCTCTTGCTCTTGTTATTTGCAAGTGAGTGAGGTGTGTAGATAATTGTAAATAGCAAGATAAAATAAAAATAAGTAAATGGCAGCATGGTATTGGAGGTTTTATCAATATGTTGTGAATAGACGTGGGGGCCATAGTTCTCCCTAATGGCATCTCTCATGAAGAATAGCAAACTTTTGATAAACCAATTACTGTTGGGCAATTGACGGAAAAGCGGATAGTTATGTGATATTCATGGCAATGATAATGTGTATATAGGCATCATGTCCATAAACAAATAGGCCAAATCCTGCCTGCACCTATTACTATTACTCCACTCATCGACTGCTATCCAACATGCCTTTAGAGTATTAAGTAAAATAGAGTAATGCATGAAGAACAATGACATGATGTATACAAAGTAAACTCAAGCAATATGAATAAACCTGATCATTTTATCCTTATTAGCATCAAAACAAAGGCACATCTTGTCCCCTTCAGTCACTGGGATATAGAAATTCGTTAGGTTGAACCTACCATAACACACCTCCCTCATCGAAGAAATATCAACCTAGTTGGCCAAACTATTTCAATAGATTGGAGAGAATTACGAAGCTATCATAATCATGCACATAAAAATCATATAAGTATCCACAGGAGACTCAAATATTTATCATGAATAATATGAAAAACCCACAACTCATCATATCCCAACAAACGCACCGCACAAAAGGAATTACATCATGTGGATCAAAGCGAAGCTGCAATGATCATTGTATTGAAGATCAAAGAGAGAGAGAGATATATATTGCCATCTAGGTAGTGGCCATGGACCTGTAGGTTTGTGGTGAACTACTCACACATCATAATGAGGGTAGTAAGGTTGATGAAGAGGCCCTCTGTGATTGATCCCCCCTTTGTTAGTGTGCCGAAATGGAGCTCCATATGGCCTCCCGTTGGAATAGAGACTTGCGGCGGTGTAATAAGTTTTTTGGGGCTCCTTTTGGTGTTTCTAGGGTATAAGAGAATTTATAAGCCAGAGAACAGAGTCGGGAGGGCCACGAGGGATGCACAAGCCATCAAGGTGCCCCCCAGACCGTTCCCTGTTGGCTTGTGGGCCCCTCATGCGGCCTCCAGCCTTCTTCTAATACTCCTCGGTCTTCTTTTGGTCCAGAAAAAATCACCAAAAAGTTTCAGGTCAATTGGGCTTTGTTTGGTTTGAAAACCTAAAAAGTGAAAAACTTGTAGAAAACATCAACTCGCACTGGGCACTGGATCAATAGGTTAGTGCTCAAAAATAATATAAGTTGGTAAATAAATACCCCAGAAGTATTCTAAAATGATAATATATCAGCAAAGAACAATAAAAAATTATAGATATGTTGCAGACGTATCAAGCATCCCCAAGCTTAATTCCTGCTCATCCTCGAGTAGGTAAATGATAAAAACAGAATATTTGATGTGACATGCTATCCATGATGTAACCTTATGCATGCATGTTCATTGAGAAACGATAAATTAACTAATATTAACACGACAATACTTATAGGTATAAGCAGCAAAATCATTAATCTTTCAAAGTATACAATCCTCAAAGATAGTTTTACCCCTATCCATCTTATTATGTTAGCAAAGCATGGATCCATATTCACCACATTAATACAAATGTCAAGCACCACGGTGTCCAAGTCACGCAATTGGATCATACTTTTTCAATATGCATCAACTTTTTATTCTTCATGCAATACATGAACGTGAACCGTTGGACATAGCATAAAGGTGGAATAGAATATGGTCATAGGTTTCAAAGGGGTAAAGGCGGAGAATATAGTCTCACATCAACTAGGCGTACCAATGGGCTATGGAGATTCCTGTCAATAGACATAGATGAAAGGAGTAGGGATTGACATGCAAATGATGAACTAGAGCTATAGGTGTATGAAAGCTCCACTAAAGCTAAGTGGGGAGTGCATCCAACTTGCTTGCTCATGAAGACCTCGGGCATCTGAGGAAGCCCGTCATCGGATATACAAGCCAAGTTTATGAAAAAGTGATTCCCACTAGCATATGAATGATATAACATTAGACTCTCTATATGAAGAATAAGGTGACACTTTGAGTCACAAGTGTGGTAAAGGATAGTAGCAAAGTCCCTTCTCTCTTTTTCTCTCATTCATTTTTTTCATTTTGTCCCTTTTTTTTGAACATGGTGAACCCATTTGGCCTCCCCCATTTTTATTTCCTCACTAGGACAATGCTCGAATAATGATGGTCATCACACTTTTATTTACTTACAACTCAATATGAAAATTGATAGGTCGATATTACTATGTATGAATGTCTCTGGCAGTGTATGAGGATGTGCAAATATCTAGCGTGATATGTATCAAAAATATGATGAACGGTGGCTTTGCAACAAATACTATGTCATCTCTATATGATAAGGCAAAGCATTATGATGATAAACGAACTAGTCATGTGAAGTGATGATGGCATTTGCATGGAAATATATCTCGGAATGGATATGGAAATGCCATGATAGGTAGGTATGGTGGATGTTTTAAGGAGGATATGAAATGGTTTATGTGCAACAGAGCATGTCATGTCATGGGGTTTGGATGCACCAGCGAAAGTTGCATCGATCCTCAAGGTGAGAACGGGCGATGCACGATACCGAAGAGGATAGCAAATATGAGGAGGTGAGATTGTGTATGTCCATGGTGTCACATTGGTCATGAAGAACTCATGTAATTATTGCAAAGTTTTATTAGTTTGATCACAAATCAAAGTGATACTTTCATGCCTCGAGGGAGAGGGTTGGTAGGAATTAACCATCGCGCGACTCTGACTCAAAACAACACTAGGATTTCAACAAGGAATAGAAATGCTCACACATCATCACCATGCCCTTTTGATTTTTTAGATGAACAAGAATTTTAACATCTCTTAGTGACGACACCTCTATAAATTAATAATAATGCACTCACACATTTTTCATATCACCGCATCAATGGCATTAACCCACAATTTCACTATATGTGCCACATGATGGTTTCAATTATTACTCATTGAATACCCATTATTTTTGATCTAGTCTTATGAACCATGCAAATTACCATCACTATTTTCAAGCTCTAAAACAAATATAAGTGAATAACGAGAGCATAACATTCCTATAAAATCTACATGCCACCGTGCTCAAAAATATATAAGTGAAGTACTAGAGTAATGTTGGAATTATGCCCTAGAGGCAATAATAAATGTATAGTTATTATTATAATTCCTGTATCAAGATAATAGCTTATTATCCATGCTATAATTGTATTGAATGAAGACTCATTTACATGTGTGGATACATAGACAAAACACCGTCCCTAGCATGCCTCTAGTTGGCTAGCCAGTTGATCAATGATAGTCAGTGTCTTCTGATTATGAACAAGGTGTTGTTGCTTGATAACTGGATCACGTTATTGGGAGAATCACGTGATGGACTAGACCCAAACTAATAGACGTAGCATGTTGATCGTGTCATTTTGTTGCTACTGTTTTCTGCGTGTCAAGTATTTATTCCTATGACCATGAGATCATATAACTTACTGACACCGGAGGAATGCTTTGTGTGTATCAAACGTCGCAACGTAACTGGGTGACTATAAAGATGCTCTACAGGTATCTCCGAAGGTGTTAGTTGAGTTAGTATGGATCAAGACTGGGATTTGTCACTCCGTGTGACGGAGAGGTATCTCGGGGCCCACTCGGTAATGCAACATCACACACAAGCCTTGCAAGCAATGTAACTTAGTGTAAGTTGCGGGATCTTGTATTACGGAACGAGTAAAGAGACTTGCCGGTAAACGAGATTGAAATAGGTATGCGGATACTGACGATCGAATCTCGGGCAAGTAACATACCGAAGGACAAAGGGAATGACATACGGGATTATACGAATCTTTGGCACTGAGGTTCAAACGATAATATCTTCGTAGAATATGTAGGATCCAATATGGGCATCCAGGTCCCTCTATTGGATATTGACCGAGGAGTCTCTCGGGTCATGTCTACATAGTTCTCGAACCCGCAGGGTCTGCACACTTAAGGTTCGACGTTGT
This sequence comes from Hordeum vulgare subsp. vulgare, assembly GCF_904849725.1. NCBI lineage: Eukaryota > Viridiplantae > Streptophyta > Magnoliopsida > Poales > Poaceae > Hordeum > Hordeum vulgare. The sequence continues at coordinate 104,442,915 of NC_058524.1, read as the reverse complement.
TTTATGCGTATTTGAGTTATATGGTTGGTTACCGAATGTTGTTCGGAGTCCCGGATGAGATCACGGACGTCACGAGGGTTTCCGGAATGGTCCGGAAACGAAGATTGATATATAGGATGACCTCGTTTGATTACCGGAAGGTTTTCGGAGTTACTGGGAATGTACCGGGAATGACGAATGGGTTCCGGGAGTTCACCGGGGGGGGGGGGGGCAACCCACCCCGGGGAAGCCCATAGGCTTTGGGGAGACACACCAGCCCTTAGTGGGCTGGTGGGACAGCCCCAAAGGGGCCTATGCGCCAAGGATAAGAAATCAAAGGAAAAGAAAAAAAAAAGGGGGAGGAGGTGGGAAGGGAGGAGGACTCCCTCCCACCAAACCTAGTCCAACTCGGTTTAGGGGGGAGAGTCCTCCCCCTTGGCTCGGCCGACTCCTTGGGGTGCCTTGGACCCCAAGGCAAGGCCCCCCTCCCTCCTCCTATATATATGGAGCAATTAGGGCTGATTTGAGATGACTTTCTCACGGCTGCCCGACCACATACCTCCACGGTTTTTCCTCTAGATCGCGTTTCTGCGGAGCTCGGGCGGAGCCCTGCCAAGACAAGGTCATCACCAACCTTCGGAGCGCCGTCACGCTGCCGGAGAACTCTTCTACCTCTCCGTCTCTCTTGCTGGATCAAGAAGGCCGAGATCATCATCGAGCTGTACGTGTGCTGAACGCGGAGGTGCCGTCCGTTCGGTACTAGATCGTGGGATTGATCGCGGGATTGTTCGCGGGGCGGATCGAGGGACGTGAGGACGTTCCACTACATCAACCGCATTCTCTAACGCTTCTGCTGTACGGTCTACAAGGGTATGTAGATCACTCATCCCCTCTCGTAGATGGACATCACCATGATAGGTCTTCGTGCGCGTAGGAAATTGTTTGTTTCCCATTCGACGTTCCCCAGCAGTGGCATCATGAGCTAGGTTCATGCGTAGATGTCTTCTCGAGTAGAACACAAAAGTTTTTGTGGGCGGTGATGTGCGTTTTGCTGCCCTCCTTAGTCTTTTCTTGATTCCGCGGTATTTTTGGATTGAAGCGGCTTGGACCGACATTACTCGTACGCTTACGAGAGACTGGTTTCATCGTTACGAGTAACCCCCTTTGCTCAAAGATGACTCGCAAGTGACGGTTTCTCCAACTTTAGTTGAATCGGATTTGACCGAGGAGGTCCTTGGATGAGGTTAAATAGCAACTCATATATCTCCGTTGTGGTGTTTGCGTAAGTAAGATGCGATCCTACTAGATACCCTTGGTCACCACGTAAAACATGCAACAACAAAATTAGAGGACGTCTAACTTGTTTTTGCAGGGTATGATTGTGATGTGATATGGCCAACGATGTGATGTGATATATTGGATGTATGAGATGATCATGTTGTAATAGAAATATCGACTTGCACGTCGATGGTACGGCAACCGGCAGGAGCCATAGGGTTGTCTTTATAATAACGTTTGTGCTTGCAGATGCGTTTACTATTTTGCTAGGATTTAGCTTTAGTAGTAATAGCATAAGTAGCACGACAACCCCGATGGCAACACGTTGATGGATGATCATGGTGTGGCGCCGGTGACAAGAAGATCTTGCCGGTGCTTTGGTGATGGAGATCAAGAAGCACGTGATGATGGCCATATCATGTCACTTATGAATTACATGTGATGTTAATCCTTTTATGCACCTTATTTTTCTTAGAACGACGGTAGCATTATGAGGTGATCTCTCACTAAAATTTCAAGACGAAATTGTGTTCTCCCCGACTGTGCACCGTTGCTACAGTTCGTCGTTTCGAGACACCACGTGATGATCGGGTGTGATAGACTCAACGTTCACATACAACGGGTGCAAAACAGTTGCGCACGCGGAACACTCGGATTAAGCTTGACGAGCCTAGCATGTGCAGACATGGCCTCGGAACACATGAGACCGAAAGGTCGATCATGAATCATATAGTTGATATGATTAGCATAGGGATGCTTACCACTGAAACTACTCTCGACTCACGTGATGATCGGACTTGGGATAGTGTAAGTGGATCATGAACCACTCAAATGACTAGAGAGATGTACTTTTTGAGTGTGAGTTTAGCATATAATTTGATTAAGTTGAACTCTAGTTATCTTGAACATAGTCTAAGTCCACTTTGAATATATTTGTGTTGTAGATGATGGCTCACGCGACAGTCATCCTGAATTTTAATACGTTCCTAGAGAAAGCTAAGTTGAAAGATGATGGAAGCAACTTTGTAGACTGGGCTCGTAATCTTAAGCTAATCTTACAAGCTGGGAAGAAGGATTATGTCCTTAATTCTGCGCAAGGAGATGAACCACCCGCTACGGCTGATCAGGATGTTAAGAACGCTTGGTTAGCATGTAAGGAGGACTACTCAATAGTTCAATGTGCAGTCTTGTATGGCTTAGAACCGGGACTTCAACGTCGCTTTGAGCGTCATGGAGAATTTGAGATGTTCCAGGAGTTGGAGTTTATCTTTCAGAAGAACGCCCGAATCGAGAGGTATGAGACCTCCGATAAATTCTATGCTTGCAAGATGGAGGAAAACTCGTCTGTCAGTGAACATGTGCTCAAAATGTTTGGGTACTCAAACCGTCTAGCTGAGCTGGGGATTGAACTCCCGCAAGAAGCTATCACTGACAGAATCCTTCAATCACTGCCGCCAAGCTATAAAGGCTTTGTGTTGAACTACAACATGCAAGGGATGAACAAGTCTCCCGGCGAGTTGTTTGCGATGCTGAAAGTCGCAGAGTCTGAACTCCGTAAAGAGCATCAAGTGTTGATGGTGAGCAAGACCACTAGTTTCAAGAGAAACGGCAAAGGCAAGAAGGGCAATTCGAAGAAGAGCGGCAAGCCTGTTGCCAATCCGCCGAAGAAACCCAAGGCTGGACCTAAGCCTGAAACAGAGTGTTTCTATTGCAAGGGTATGGGTCACTGGAAGGCAATTGCCCCAAGTATCTGGCAGATAAGAAGGCGGGCAAAGAAAAATCAGGTATATTTGATATACATGTTATTGATGTGTACTTAACCGGCTCTCGTAGTAGTGCCTGGGTATTTGATACCGGTTCTGTTGCTCACATTTGCAACTCGAAGCAGGAACTGTGGAATAGACGAAGGCTGGCGAAAGACGAAGTGACGATGCGCGTAGGAAACGGTTCAAAGGTTGATGCAATCGCCGTCGGCACAGTGTCACTTCAGCTACCATCGGGATTAGTGATGAACTTAAATCGTTGTTATTTAGTGCCTGCGTTGAGCATGAACATTATATCTGGATCTGGTTTATTGCGAGACGGTTACTCTTTTAAGTCTGAGAATAATGGTTGTTCAATTTCTATGAGTAACATCTTTTATGGTCATGCACCGAATGTGAGAGGATTGTTCATATTGGATCTTGATAGCGATACGCATATACATAACATTGAGACCAAAATAGTTAGAGTAAACAATGATAGCACCATATTTTTGTGGCACTGCCGCTTGGGTCATATTGGTGTAAAACGCATGAAGAAACTCCATGCTGATGGACTTTTGGAGTCACTTGACTTTGATTCACTTGACACGTGCGAACCATGCCTCATGGGCAAGATGACTAAAACTCCGTTCTCCGGAACAATGGAGCGTGCAAGTGACTTGTTGGAAATCATACATACCGATGTGTGTGGTCCAATGAGCGTAGAGGCACGCGACGGATATCGTTATTTTCTCACCTTCACTGACGATTTGAGTAGATATGGTTATGTCTACTTGATGAAGCACAAGTCTGAAACATTTGAAAAGTTCAAGCAATTTCAGAGTGAAGTGGAAAATCATCGTAACAAGAAGATCAAGTTCCTGCGGTCTGATCGTGGGGGTGAATATCTGAGTTTCGAGTTTGGTGCTCACTTAAGACAATGTGGAATTGTTTCGCAGTTAACACCGCCTGGAACACCACAGCGTAATGGTGTGTCCGAACGTCGTAATCGTACTTTGTTAGAGATGGTGCGATCTATGATGTCTCTTACTGATTTGCCATTATCGTTTTGGGGTTATGCATTAGAAACAGCTGCATTCACTTTAAATAGGGCACCATCAAAATCCGTTGAGACGACACCATACGAACTGTGGTATGGCAAAAGGCCAAAGTTGTCGTTTCTTAAAGTTTGGGGATGTGATGCTTATGTCAAAAAGCTTCAGCCTGAAAAGCTGGAACCCAAAGCGGAAAAATGCGTCTTCATAGGTTACCCAAAAGAGACAGTTGGGTACACCTTCTATCTCAAATCCGAGGGCAAAGTGTTTGTTGCTAAGAACGGAACTTTTCTCGAGAAGGAGTTTCTCTCGAGAGAATTGAGTGGGAGGAAGATAGAACTTGACGAGGTTGTCGAACCTCTCATCCCTCTGGATGGTGGCGCAGGGCAAGGGGAAACCTCTGTCATTGCGACGCCGGTTGAGGAGGAAGTTAATGATGATGATCATGAAACTCCAGTTCAAGTTTCTGTTGAACCACGCAGGTCGACGAGATCACGCGCTGCTCCAGAGTGGTACAGTAATCCCGTCTTATCAATCATGTTGTTAGACAACAATGAACCTGCAAATTATGAAGAAGCAATGGTGGGCCCAGATTCCAACAAATGGCTAGAAGCCATGAAATCCGAGATAGGATCCATGTATTAGAACAAAGTGTGGACTTTGGAGATACTACCTGAGGGCCGCAAGGCTATTCAGAACAAATGGATCTTTAAGAAGAAGACGGACGCTGACGGTAATGTGACCGTTTATAAAGCTCGACTTGTGGCAAAGGGTTTTTCACAAGTTCCAGGAATTGACTATGATGAGACTTTCTCTCCCGTGGCAATGCTTAAGTCCGTCAGAATGATGTTAGCAATAGCTGCATTTTTCGATTATGAAATCTGGCAGATGGATGTCAAAACGGCGTTCCTTAACGGTTTCCTTAAGGAAGAGTTGTATATGATGCAACCCAAAGGTTTTGTCGATCCTAAAAGTGCTAAAAAGGTGTGCAAGCTCCAGCGATCCATTTATGGACTGGTGCAAGCATCTCGGAGTTGGAACAAACGCTTTGATGAGGTGATCAAAGCATTTGGGTTTATACAAGTGGTTGGAGAATCTTGTATTTACAAGAAAGTGAGTGGGAGCTCTGTGGCATTTCTAAAATTATATGTAGATGACATATTACTGATTGGAAACAACGTAGAGCTTTTGGAGAGCATAAAAGGTTACTTGAATAAAAGTTTCTCTATGAAGGACCTAGGAGAAGCTGCTTACATTCTAGGCATTAAGATCTATAGGGATAGATCAAAACGCCTGATAGGACTTTCACAAAGCACATACCTTGATAAAGTTTTGAAGAGGTTCAAAATGGAACAGTCCAAGAAAGGGTTCTTGCCAGTGTTACAAGGTACGAGATTGAGTAAGACTCAGTGCCCAGCAACTGATGAAGATAGAGAGCATATGCGCTCCGTCCCCTATGCTTCAGCCATAGGTTCTATCATGTATGCGATGCTGTGCACTAGACTGGATGTTAGCCTGGCCATAAGTATGGCAGGTAGGTTCCAGAGTAATCCAGGAGTGGATCACTGGACAGCGGTCAAGAATATCCTGAAGTACCTGAAAAGGACTAAGGAGATGTTTCTCGTGTATGGAGGTGACGAAGAGCTTGCCGTAAAAGGTTACGTCGATGCAAGCTTTGACACCGATCCGGACGACTTGAAGTCGCAAACCGGATACGTATTTATTCTTAATGGGGGTGCAGTAAGCTGGTGCAGTTCCAAGCAAAGCGTCGTAGCAGATTCTACATGTGAAGCGGAGTACATGGCTGCCTCGGAGGCGGCTAAGGAGGGTGTCTGGATGAAGCAGTTCATGACGGATCTTGGAGTGGTGCTAAGTGCACTGGATCCAATAACCTTGTTCTGTGACAACACTGGTGCCATTGCCTTAGCAAAGGAACCAAGGTTTCACAAGAAGACCAGACACATCAAACGACGCTTCAACCTCATCCGCGACTACGTCGAGGAGGAGGACGCAAATATATGCAAAGTGCACACGGATCTGAATGTAGCAGACCCGCTGACTAAACCTCTTCCACGGCCAAAACATGATCGACACCAGAACTGTATGGGTGTTAGATTTATTACAATGTAATTCACATGGTGATGTGAGGGCTAGATTATTGACTCTAGTGCAAGTGGGAGACTGTTGGAATTATGCCCTAGAGGCAATAATAAATGTATAGTTATTATTATAATTCCTGTATCTAGATAATAGTTTATTATCCATGCTATAATTGTATGAATGAAGACTCATTTACATGTGTGGATACATAGACAAAACACCGTCCCTAGCATGCCTCTAGTTGGCTAGCCAGTTGATCAATGATAGTCAGTGTCTTCTGATTATGAACAAGGTGTTGTTGCTTGATAACTGGATCACGTTATTGGGAGAATCACGTGATGGACTAGACCCAAACTAATAGACGTAGCATGTTGATCGTGTCATTTTGTTGCTACTGTTTTCTGCGTGTCAAGTATTTATTCCTATGACCATGAGATCATATAACTTACTGACACCGGAGGAATGCTTTGTGTGTATCAAACTTGCAACGTAACTGGGTGACTATAAAGATGCTCTACAGGTATCTCCGAAGGTGTTAGTTGAGTTAGTACGGATCAAGACTGGGATTTGTCACTCCGTGTGACGGAGAGGTGTCTCGGGGCCCACTTGGTAATGCAACATCACACACAAGCCTTGCAAGCAATGTAACTTAGTGTAAGTTGCGGGATCTTGTATTACGGAACGAGTAAAGAGACTTGCCGGTAAACGAGATTGAAATAGGTATGCGGATACTGACGATCGAATCTCGGGCAAGTAACATACCGAAGGACAAAGGGAATGACATACGGGATTATACGAATCTTTGGCACTGAGGTTCAAACGATAATATCTTCGTAGAATATGTAGGATCCAATATGGGCATCCAGGTCCTGCTATTGGATATTGACCGAGGAGTCTCTCGGGTCATGTCTACATAGTTCTCGAACCCGCAGGGTCTGCACACTTAAGGTTCGACGTTGTTTTATGCGTATTTGAGTTATATGGTTGGTTACCGAATGTTGTTCGGAGTCCCGGATGAGATCACGGACGTCACGAGGGTTTCCGGAATGGTCCGGAAACGAAGATTGATATATAGGATGACCTCGTTTGATTACCGGAAGGTTTTCGGAGTTACCGGGAATGTACCGGGAATGACGAATGGGTTCCGGGAGTTCACCGGGGGGGGGGGGGCAACCCACCCCGGGGAAGCCCATAGGCTTTGGGGAGACACACCAGCCCCTAGTGGGCTGGTGGGACAGCCCCAAAGGGGCCTATGCGCCAAGGATAAGAAATCAAAGGAAAAGAAAAAAAAGGGGGAGGAGGTGGGAAGGGAGGAGGACTCCCTCCCACCAAACCTAGTCCAACTCGGTTTGGGGGGGGGGAGAGTCCTCCCCCTTGGCTCGGCCGACTCCTTGGGGGTCCTTGGACCCCAAGGCAAGGCCCCCCTCCCTCCTCCTATATATATGGAGCAATTAGGGCTGATTTGAGACGACTTTCTCACGGCTGCCCGACCACATACCTCCACGGTTTTTCCTCTAGATCGCGTTTCTGCGGAGCTCGGGCGGAGCCCTGCTGAGACAAGGTCATCACCAACCTCCGGAGCGCCGTCACGCTGCCGGAGAACTCTTCTACCTCTCCGTCTCTCTTGCTGGATCAAGAAGGCTGAGATCATCATAGAGCTGTATGTGTGCTGAACGCGGAGGTGCCGTCCGTTCGGTACTAGATCGTGGGATTGATCGCGGGATTGTTTGCGGGGCGGATCGAGGGACGTGAGGACGTTCCACTACATCAATCGCGTTCTCTAACGCTTCTGCTGTACGGTCTACAAGGGTATGTAGATCACTCATCCCCTCTCGTAGATGGACATCACCATGATAGGTCTTCGTGCGCGTAGGAAAATTTTTGTTTCCCATGCGACGTTCCCCAGCAAGTAACTGCTATGCCCAAAAGATATAAGTGAAGCACATAGAGTTTTCTAAAAAGTTGTGATGATGTGGTATCTCTCTCAAATAGGTGGGTCCAACAAATAATGATTGTGGCAAACTAAAAGTAAAAGCAAACAAAAGCAAACGATGCTCCAAAAAACTCATATCATGTGATGAATGAAAATATAGCTCCAAGTGACATACCTATCGATTGAGACGAAAAGAGGGAATGCCTTACGGGGCATCCCTAAGCTTATGCTGGAATGTTTTATATTTTCGGCCAACCCAATAATAATTTCAGAAATTCATAATAAATCCTAGAGGCCCATGCAGCCCATTCGTGCAAGGCAAGAGGTGGAAAAGTTTAGTCCCACATTGCTAGTTTAGTGGGAGTTGGACCTCCTTATAAGGGAGGATGTTTCCACACATGTATGAGATTGAGAACAAGAGAGACATACACGCGCATTCCTCCTCCTCCGCCGCCCACCTCGTCACGCCGCGCCACGCTGCGGGTTGCGGGAATGAGCCGAGCCGAAGTAAATTTTTTCCGTGTACGACTCGTATACGAAAGGTCACTCGGAAGCCGAACGTTTTTGTTGTAGTGGAAATTGAACACGAACGCTGCCACCTTTCGGCTGCTGTCTATTCGTTTCGTCTCTCTCGTTCTCTTCGGCTCCCGTCGCTGGCCTCTTGCCTCCTTCTCTTGATCCTATAAAAGGGAGGTCACTCCTCTCGAGAGGTACGCATCAGAACTTTCTCTCGCCACCGGTTCCATTCTCTATGCTGCTGCTATGTTCTTCCCCATCCCGACTTTGGCGTGCACCGTAGGTCGAGACAGTAGGCCTCCGGAACTCCGTATCTTCAAGTCCTGTATGGGAGAAGGGCGATAAGGTTTTTGGGGAGCGCTCAGCACGACTACTCGCTTTCATCACGGACACCGACGACCACTTCCCGGACGACGACTTCTTCCCCGAAGTCGACCACCCCTTCGATAACATGGCCAACGATAACGGCAACACCAACCCTACTACTGATGCAACTCAGAACGTGCTCGTGTTCTTTTTATTTGAGTTCCTGCCCCAACTTCTTGCTCTAGTTTCACTTCTAGATATGTTATGTTTCTGCTAATCCTTTCATATGATGCCATGTGTATATAGAACGGCTCCATATATGTTCTCTTCTAGATCATATTTGCACATGTCTTTTGCCATCACATCTCTATATTGCGTGCCTTGTTTCATATCTATTATGATAGTCATGTTTTTCCTACCTTTTGTGTTAATAAAATCCTATGGTAAATTGCTCATATTTCCAACAATCCAGAAACCTTATTATAGGCAATTTACCCCAAGTGGTTCTTGCTACTTCCATGAGACCTCCTATGTTTGAGGGATCCACTATAAGAGGTGGTGCATGAGAGCCGTTCTATGGTTTCAAACCATGAGCTGCTATGATGCCACTCTTGGCAAACCTGAAGGAGATTATGATGCTCAACAGGAACAAGATTTTCAAAAAATGGATACTCTGTTTAAGGCTGCTCTCTTGAGTGTTCCTGGTGAGAACATAGTTGATGCTTATGCGTCAATTGATAATGGAAAAGATATGTGGGATGCACTCGTGGCCAAGTTTGGGGTCTTGGATGCTGGCACTGAGTTGTACATCATGGAACAATTCTATGACGACAAGATGATTGAAGAGCGCTCCGTGGCTGAGCAAGCTCACGAGATATAGTCATTTGCTAGAGAACTTGAGCACTTCAACTGTATGCTACCAGACAAGTTTGTTGCCGGAGGCATCATCACTAAGCTTCCTCCGTCATGGAGGAACTTTGCTACCTTACTAAAGCATAAGAGGCAGGAGTTTTCCATTCCTGATCTCATTGGTACTCTTGATGTGGAAGAAAAGGCGAGAGCAAAAGACACACGTGCTCGAGGTATTGAGGGAGGATCTAGTGCCAATCTGGTACAGAAGAAAAACTTCCATCCCCACAATTTCAAGAACAAGGGCAAGTTACATGGTAAGGGAAAGTATGATGGGAAGAATAAGGCTTCGCAGCACACCAACTTCAAGAAGAAGACGGACAAGAAGAAACGTGTTTGTCATGTCTGTGGAGATCCTGATCATTGGGCACCCAGCTGCCCTAACCGTTATGACAAGCGTCAACATGGGAAAGGCGGAAAAACCGCTAATGTTGTCATTGGTGACACTGACATGAAGGATGTTGGGTATGGTATATTTCCCACTATCCTTTCAGTATGTCATTTCCCCGATTGGTTGATTGACACGGGTGCTAATGTGCATGTATGCGGTGATATTTCCATGTTTTCATCTTATCAGACCGCAGGGACTTTCACCATGCTGATGGGCAACAGTTCAAGTGCTTCTGTTCATTGTTTTAGCAAGGTTGATCTGAAGTTTACTTCGGGGAAGATCGTGTGGCTGAAGAACGTGCATTATGTCCCCTCCGTCAATAAAAATCTTGTTAGCAGATCTGTTTTGTGTAGAGATGGCTACAAGCTTGTCTTTGAGTCAAATAAATTTGTAATATCCAAGTATGGAAGTTTTGTTGGTAAAGGCTATGCGTCAGGAGGCCTGTTCCGTTTATCCTTGGCAGATGTTTGCAATAAAGTTATCAATCATGTTTGGAATAATAGTGAATCAAACGTGTGGCATTCACGTCTGTGTCATGTTAATTTTGGTTTCATTTAGCGACTAGCCAAATTGAACTTAATCCCTGGTTTCACCCCCGTCAAGGGGTCTAAGTGTCAAGTTTGTGTGCAAGCCAAGCAGCCTCGTAAGTCTCACACGACTGCCGAAACGAGAAACCTTGCACCACTAGAGTTCATACATTCAGATCTATGTGAAATGAATGGCATTTTGACAAAACGTGGAAAGAAATGCTTCATGACGTTAATTGATGACTCCACTAGATACTGCCAAGTGTATCTTCTCAAGTCTAAGGATGAGGCTTTGAACTATTTCAAGATCTATAAAGCTGAAGCTGAAAACCAACTTGATCGAAAGATCAAGAGGCTTAGGTCCGATCATGGTGGAGAGTATTTCTCAAATGAATTTGATCCTTTCTGTGCGGAACATGGTATAATCCATGAGAGGACGCCTCCCTATTCAGCTCAGTCAAATGGGGTAGCTGAAAGAAAGAACCATACTCTAACTGATTTGGTTAACGCCATGTTAGAGACATCGTGTCTCTCCAAGGCATGGTGGGGGGAGGCGATATTGACTGCATGTCATGTCCTAAACCGAGTTCCCACAAAGAACAAAGAGATAACTCCATTCAAGGAATGGGAGAAGAAAAGTTAAACTCTCTTATCTATGAACCTTGGGTTGTTTGGTGAAAGTCAATGTGCCAATTCCGAAGAAGTGCAAGCTAGGACCAAAAACTGTGGATTGTGTTTTCCTGGGATATGCTTTTCATAGCATTGGATATAGATTCCTGGTTGTGAAATATGAGGTATCTGACATGCACGTTGGTACAATCATGGAGTAGAATGATGCGACTTTCTTCGAAAATATCTTTCCCGTGAAGGATATGGCTACCTCATCTAATCAGGAGATGCCTAATTCATCAAATCATGAATTAGTTAGAATTAGTGAACCTACCATTTCGATGGAACACTTTGAAGATTTTGTGGAGGTGAACAATGAAGTTCCTACCAAGAGCAAGAGACACAGGACTGCAAAGTCTTTTGGTGATGATTTTCTTGTGTATCTCACACATGACACTCCCAGTTCTATTTCAGAGGCCTATGCATCTGAAGATGTTGACTACTGGAAGGAAGCGGTCGTGTAGTGACCCGACTCAAAATGAGTCAAGCCTTTGTGTATCTGTGCCATCCTTGGATCAGTATGCTGGCACACATAGTACATCAATGTATATATCAAAGTGCAATCACATGTAAATAACGTAAAACTGATATATACCTCAAAATCTCAGCGGAAACAGTCAATGGGAGTGGAGTCCCAATAAACACCAACGACAAGTTGAGTGCAGACCGTAACCCTGAATCGTACTCTTACTCGTCGTAGAAAGTATCTGCAACATAAGACGTTGTAGACATTTAGGTCAGCATAATGAATATGCTGGCAAGTCACAAAAGAGAGGGGTGAAAATATCATCTATACTATATGCATATATGGCAGGTGAGGCTGTAGTTTAAGTTTTGGATAAAGCAAATTTTTTCTACAACAAGAGAGAGGTAAAAGCAAAATTTACTACATTGTTGGTAGTTAATAAGAAGGTTCCACCAACCATTTCTCATACCAAAATTATCAATATTACCCACATCAATAAGTTAATGGTGTTGAGAATTCCTGATAGCTTCAGTTCCTTTGGCTCAAGTTGTCCATGACCATGGACACGGCTAATCGATTAGGTTTGAGTACTCTATAGAGTTTTGCACACATTCCCCACAAGATTTAATCGCCTATGTTGAAGTCCTCGCACTTTAGGGTGTTTGAGAACCGGATGATCAAAACATGGTCTTCCAAAGGGTTCCTCTAAGACACTGTCGGTGCCCATCCAATCCTATCGTTCTTCTACATCTCATAGCACCGCTCGTCCAGAGTCTCCACAATGTCCAACGAAGCTAGAGCCCATAATGACTTGTGGCTGTGCAGGTAAGCCTCGGGTCTTGAAGTATCCATCCATCTCTTTGTGGCTGGGTGAAGCTTTCCGCAAGATGTCATGGCGCTTCCCCATGCATTCCAGGTCATCCACTGGCTTCACCAGGGTGCCCATCTGAATCGTCCTTCACCCAGAGGTATATTGCATCATGATGTCTTGAAATTCTTGAAGTCTTCAGGTCTTGATTATTAAGTTCTCACAACACTCATGATAAACACTCAACAAAACCCCGTCTACTAGGAGCACAGAAAAGTAACGTCCCGGCCAAAGTAACAAGGGTTTAAGGGTGCCTATGACAATATACTACTCAAGGCCCACAATTTCCGAGTACCTACTTTGCATGCACTGGGTGGAGGAGGTTGAACTAATGCAGTAAAACCATAGGCAAAAAGATGATCAATGTGAACTTGCCTGGCGAGGTTGATGAAGATAGATATCGCTCACAGAAAATAACTTGATAGAACTATTCATCACCCTCCGATGAAATCTATATAATCAAACATAGTATTCACATAAGCAATCATACTAACAATCATCCTAACAATCCATAACAAAACAACAATTGCAATAGAATCAATAAGAAAGATCAAATAAGAATCCAAAAGAAACTTCAAGAAAACTATGGAGTCTTCTACTACAACAACACAAAAATAGTTTTTTTGTCCTAATTAAACTTAACAGCAAAGAAAACACCAGAATAGTAAAATAACAGAAAACAAAAATATAAAACAACTAAGATAACAAAAAGTATTTTTCATCAAATTTTGATAGCAAAAGAACTAATGGAAAATCTTTTATCCAAATCTACTTATGAACTAAACAAGGCTAACTTGAATTAAATCAAAAACAATTTCAAATTTAATACAAATTGTTTCTGATCTAAACCAAAGTTAACACAAAATAAAACTTATAAAACAATATTATTTGAAAGTATTTTCAAATAGAAAATCAAACTAGCAATGAGATCAATTTGCAAGTTATTATAGAACTAGAATTGATTTCATGCTGTCAAATAACAATAAATAAAATAAATTAGTTTTGGTTGAAATAGTAATGTTAACAAACATAAACCAAAGTAAAACTTGACTACTAATATAAAATAAAATAAAATTAAAAAAATTAAAAGAAAAATAGCAAAGCTCGTAAAAGAACTAAAACAGAATCTTAATTTAAAATACTCTAAAAATTCCCAAATTGTTCCTGCTTATAAACAAAGTCACAAGTGACGAGTAGAAAAAAGAATCAACTCAAAACCTATTTTTAAACTCACGATATTCATGAAACAAGATTTGAATCAAATCTGTTTGAATTCAAATTTAAAATATTCAAACATGGTCAAACTTTATATCTACAAAAACTACATAAAATTTGTGAAATAATGCAAAAATGAATCATCTAATTTGGATTTAAAAGTTAAAGCAAAAACAAAAAACAAAAACTTCTCTTTTTTAAAACAAAAAACACAAAATAAAAAAACTAACTAACGGACAGGGCCACGTGGCGTCTCCTGAGTGGCTGAGAGGTGTGCACGCGTTGTCTAAATGGGCGGACGGGCGGCTTATAAAAGAAGAAGGTTCACATTTTTATTTATTCTAATCTAGATGGTCAGATCCAAATCCAACAGTGGACAGGGGGTGGTGGTGCTCACCGGTAGTTGGTGGTGCTCCGACGAGAGCTCGACGACGGCGCCGGATTGGGCATGGACAGGGGTGTCGTTCCAGTGGTCCTCCAGCGTCGGGAGGGAGTCGAGGCGAATGCGGCGAGCCTCCGACGTTGATTGAAGTCCTCGCTTGGGGAAGGGGAGGTCGGAGGCATGTGACACGAGCTTAGGGGGGTTCAGTTGGTGGTCGAACTCCGGCGATGTGCGGCGGGGCACTCTAGCGAGGGGAGTGCGGGGCTTTAGGAAAAACGGAGTGCCGGGGAGGTGAGGGTTCTTATTGGGGGCTCAGGTGCTCGGGGAGGGATAGGGAGGAGGGATCTGCGGCTGATCCGGTGGTGTTCCGACGAGGTAAGGAAGGGAGGGAGGAAGAAGAAAGGTGAGCGCGCGGGAGGTGGGATCGGTAGGTGGTGCCCATGCGTCAGCGAGGGAGAGAGGGGAAACAGGGGATCAGGCGACTGATCTAGAGATCCTTCGGATCTGGCGAGGGAAGATTCGGGCCGAACTCGGTCAGTTGGCCGCACGACAATAATTCCTTTTAAAACATTTTTTCCTTTTTTTTGAAAACAAGAAACTAAAACATAAAAAGGAAAATAAAGGTAACTCCAAATATAGGAGTATTATATATCAAAATTATCATAAAATTAAATCCAATAAGGTGAACATTTTTCTACGGCCAAAATAAATACTTCAGAAAAAACTTATTTTCAGAAAATTGCCTAAATGATTTGATTACTTTTACACATATTTTTCAAATGACCCCCTAAGTTTTAGGGTTCAAATATTTCTCAAAATGCCCCTGGTTTGGAGGTTCATGTTCCTCCTCTCATATTTTTAATATCTGAATTCATTTGAACTTTTAAAATAGAGCCAAAATGAAATGAATTCAAAAAAGAAAAGTTTCAGTAGTTTTCAAATCCAAAACATTTTAATCCTTTATTATGAAGAAGTCATGTCATCTCCTCTCAATGGTTTGGATTGAATGAAATTGGATTCGTAAGATAATGGGAAGTCATTTTATTCCTTCTCATTCAAAAGTTTCAAATTTCACTCAATTTTCAATCACTTACTCAAACAATCGATCAATGTAGTAATTATTATAACATTACAATTTTGGGATGTTACAAACCTACCACACTTAAAATGAATCTCGTCCTCGAGATTCGAAGATGCTAGAAAGAAAAGGTTAGGGTTTGGGGTCTTCTTACAAATCCATTGTTTTGCAGAGTGGGGTGGGGGGCTACCACACTTAAAATGAGAGATACTGGTCTCAAGTTTTTTAACCATCCTCTGGGGTCTTGGCATCTAGCTCTTCACCTTCTTCGTACTAACTCATTTGGTGATGTTCCCCCGTTATATTCATAACATTTCTCTAAAAATCCGGTGTTCTTTCGTTAATATAAGCTTCTTCCATCCCTGGGTCTTCTTAACTCACAAATATCGAGACCATTCTAGATAACCTATCGATGATTCTCATGGTGGTCTATCATTCGTGGTATCCTGCAGTGAAATGGGTCTTGGCTTCATCCTTACCGTAAAATTTCCTACGCGTGACAACAATTGCCATGTACATGGGCTTTCATCATACCATTCTAAGACTTAAAGAAAAGCTTCAAAGAACGTCGTCTCTCTCTATGGGTAAGTCTCCCAGATTTACCATTTTGAATAGCAAGACAATGATAAGAGTAAGTCGTCATGGTGATCAATCCATTCAGCACCCAAATCATTACTTTGTATAGGGTTTAGGGAATCTCGCATTCTAATACTCGGGCATCCTCACAAACGTTGCATAATTTCTCTTGTTCACGAATGAAGTTCGGATAAATCCAATGATTCTGCAAGCTGAACAAACATCTGTCGTGTTCTTCACCACTCTCAGGTTTTCGTATGCTCCTAAGAAAACGTTTGTCGATCCATCATAGCTTATTCCTTCATGCTCTCGGGGCAACCTTCATGAAAATCTTGGGATGCATCCTTGGTACCAGTTGTATTCTTTGAACTCATTTTTCCTTTCCATTGGTCTATTTACCAATAAAAGTGTTTGTTCCTCATATTAAATCTCTCCTCAAATTTCCAATTCCAAGGTACATTATTCAACTGTTGTCACCCCCATAGTTTGATATGATCCAACATTTCCTTCAATTGTATTCTATGGATTTGGCTCCTTGGTATGCATGGTACATTCCTACTCCTTGGATCCACTGGGTTTACCAATTACTACCACACTTAAAATGAAATATACCCATGTCTGCATAGACCAGATTTTCTCATATCCTCGAAAATGGTCAGAGGTCTTTGTTCATAGAGAAACAACTCATACAATTTCAACATAGGAAATCATGATACAATAAATTCCATTTATTCATGAAGTTATTACCATCTCTAAGTCTTACATTACAAAATTCAACTCCATAATCTGATGAAAAGAAGAGTGCATCATGTTACACTTATTGCCATTGTCAAAACTTTACTACTCCATTTTAGCTTTCTTCCCCTATGGACATTTACTAGCATAATGTCCTGCTTCCTTGCAACGAAAACAAATGACTTCCGACGTGTCTCGGGGCTTCTTGGTGTTTTTTTGCTACTTGGCTTTCCTGCTTCCTTGCTAGGCACATATTGGTATAGTGACCTAATGTCTTGCATTTAAAACATGGGATATGACTAATGTCCTTATCTGCGGGGATTTGGCTCTTCCTGGTGTACTTTCTCTTCTTTCTGGACTTCTTCGTTCTCGCCGGTTCTTTTATTTCAAGTGGATCAAACTCTACTTTTTCTGTCGGGGAGTTTCCCATACACTCTTGGATTTTCTTCATGCACTCCTGTGAAAAATGTCCTTCTTCTCCACAGGAGTAGCAGACATTAGAGAAGAATCTGGTTAGGCCTTGTCCATCAGGGTCTTCAATCTCTTCCTGCATCACTAGTTCTTTTAAAATATTCTTCTTGAGGGTTTCCCTCATTGCTTCTTTCTGCTGCTTGACAACTTGTTGCACCTTGGGGTAAATGTGACACTGAGTTGGGTAGTGGGTGGTTCCTTCACATAAGAAACAAGTCACCTGACTAGTTGAGCATTCCACCGTTGGGTGATTTTCTTCAAAATGAGGGCATCCATCCTTGTGTTCTTCCTGGGTGTGTCCTATTTCTCCATAGATCTTGCATGCACAAGGCTTCTTCATCGGGTTACCATAGCCCTTTTGAATGAGACGGGATCTTAACAGAGTCTTCTTGAATTTGTCCCAGGTTTTTGCTCCACTAAATCCTTGTATGGCATGATGCATTTTCCACCAGATAGGAGCACTTTGTATAAAGTACTAAAGAACATGTGCCACTTCATATTTCCTTGAAGTCAAACTGCTCCTGAAGTGGTTCTCCATGTTCTGAATCCATATATCAGCCTCCGGCTAGGTCATTGGACCGGAAATTACTAGTCCAATTTCATACGCCATCTATTGGGTCCAAGGTTTTTGGGATGAGATGGGTAAGGGAGAGAGAGGGAAAAGATATAAACAGAAGACACAAATCTAAATTCAAGTCCACACATTCATAAAATTCAATCAATACTATAGTATCGCCACCCACATAAGGTTGGTATGGTCGATCACACAATACACAATAACGTACATCTTTATTTGTCTCATGGTGGGGCTACTACTACTAAGCTAGCTCATATCATGTCTTCATCAGCAGTGGGCTTCTTTTGGTCTTAAGAGGCTCGGAAGAGCCACACACATAATATTACACATTAAGGGTCTCACGACCCATAATAGCAGTCATTCAGTTACAAGCCAGCGGAAGAGTTTAAACTGTCTGAGTACAGACAGGGCAACTAGAAGGCACATGGCCTGACTATACTACAGACCCAACGTAGGGCCAGATCGTAGCTGGGACACCAGCTACTCGTCGTCGTCGATGTCTACGAAGAGCCCTCCATTAGGGTCATTAGCAACCTCTGCAACATTTATTAAGAAAACGAAGGTACTCAGCAAGACTTTAGGATAACTAACTACTCATGCAAGGTATCAAAAAGGTATTGTGGGGTTTCATGCGGAAAGCCAGCATCTGACTCGTGGCTAAACAACTTGCATTTTGAAATAATTTTGACAACTTGATTTCTCGCACACGAGTCCACTAACACCACAGCAATACACTATCGTGGAATCATTCCGTCTCCATACGGAATTGCCGTCCATGACACTCACGCTTATCTTGACAATTTTATGAGTAGCCATTGACGTTATCTATGAACAACATATGTCTCCAAGTAGTCCATATCCGCGGACGCGGCTATTCGAATAGATCATAACCCTGCAGGGGTGTACTTCGTCACACACGCTCTCGCCACTTATCGCCATGTGCATGTCATGCACCTCGGCAACCTTCAAGCGGAAGCCCAGCGAGGGAGTCGGCCACGACCGTTAACCACACTAGTACCTAGTCCAGGTTTATCGCCTATCTGAGAGTAACCCGTACGGAAGTCCGGCCGGGGTTTCCGCGACGGCCTCAAACGATGTGTGCAGGGTTCCCAAGCCCACCATCCGGGTGCCACTTGGTACACCGTGCCACTGCCTACCGCATCATAGCCCACCTCTCAGGTCAGCACTATGCACGACCTCCAGCATGACTATAAACACTAGAAACTACTTGCAACTCCTGGACCGAGTACTAAGCGATTAATAAGCCGAGAGGGTCAATTAAGTATCCCAACGTGTGGTAGTATCTAGTCTTGGATTACATACACGCAACTCAGTTCCTAAGGACGGTTCCAATGAAACAACCCGCCATGTACTCCTACACAGCCTTTCACCGGTACCTTTACCAAATCAAGTTCAACACACAACCTTTGCTTACCGAACACATTCTCACAATTCTGTTCATCTCCCAGATGACAAACCATACACAACTCTAAGCATAGCATGCATAGCAGGATAAGACACATCATGGCTCAAGCAACTACCAGGTATGCTAGGTTGCAAGGTTCGGCTATTTACTGTGACAAGGATAGGTCATGCAAAGGAAGTGGGTTCAACTAACATGGCAAAAGCAGTTGAAGCATTTGATCCTAATGCAATAAGTAAGTGCAGGAGCAAGAACATGGGATTTATCGGGATGATCAAAATGGTTGCTTGCCTTGTTGCTCAGAGGAGGGACAATATCCGTCAGACGGATATTCGGTGGAATCCGGGGGTGCGGAGCCTACCGAAATGAATGGCAACAATCAATAACAATCATATGCAAACAAGATGATGCATGAGCATGGCATGAGAATGCAAGGTGATAAACTAATATAGTCAACATGTATTAGGTTTGAAGTTGATTTGAATCAAATTCAAATATCACTTCGAACGAGGTATTCTCAGATACCGTTTTAATTGATTCGACCTGATGCTCACATCAACTTGATGTTAACATGCATGGGATGTCATGTTAAGTTGCTGGTTTGTTATTAGATCAGTGTTTGATCATGTCAAACATAAAGAAATTTAAATATTTTCCATATTCCATTTATAAAATATTTATAAGAATTGACTTATTCATTAATCTACATGTTTGGGTTCTGTAACATTTTCAAACATGTTTGAAATTGACATATTCAGATTCCTTGAATTTTTCTGATACTTTTTCATATATAAATTATTTTCATTGGAGTTACAGATTAATTTCTATGAATTTTTGAAGTTTTAAACATTTCTGGAATTATTCTTATACTGGAAAATACTTTTACTGCATCATCATGACATCAGCAGGTCCAACTGGCCGTTGAAAGTCAAACCTGACCAGTGGGACCCACTGGTCAGTGTCTCTGGTCAGTTTTAGATTAAGATTAAACTTAATTAGCTGATTAATCTTATTGGACCCACATGTGAGTGACTTATTAATTTATCTGATTTATTTTTATTATTTCTAAACTGTCCAGAGGCTGGCCCCACACGTCAGTGGCTTAGGCCAGCTGAGATCCACCGGCGGCGAGGTCGTCCTCGCCGGCAGGGAGCCTCCGGCGACCACCAGAACGGCGGAGGGGCTCGGAAACGGCGCACAGGGGGTCAAACGCTGCGCGGAGAGCACCAAAAGAACGGCACATCTCCCGCGGTTCCATTTCTGCACTTAGATGGGGCTGATCTGGCCGGAGATGACGCCGGGGACGAGCTTGGCGGCGGCCAAGGTTCGGGCGTCATCGAGGTCATCAATACAGAGGGAGTTGCGCACGGGACTTAGCTCCTACGGCATCTACGCGACGACCTGAAGCTGCTGGTGCCCCCAGAAGGACGAGCTGATCACCGGAGGGTTACCGGCGACGAGCTGCAGCGGCGGATCTTGTCGGGCTCCGGTGGAACTAGGCCTAGAGGAGGGGATCGACGAGGAGATCTTAGGGGAAATGATCGCATGCTCACGGGGAGTGCAGAGCAGGGCTTAGACGGCTCGGGGAAGGGCTGAGGGCGACGAATCGAGCAGAGCTCGCCGGCTGCCGAAGGTTGAAGACGACGGTGCCGAGGGCGTTGCAGGGCTCGGGGAGGCTTCGGCTTCTGCAGGGAGGACCAGATCGACGAGGCGAAGCTAACGGCACACTCAGAGAGAGGATCCGATGGTTAGGGGCACGGGCAGCTCGAGCTCTGCTCGGGCTCCAATGGCGGCAGAAGGAGGGAGGAGAGATCCGAGAGGAGGGGGGAACTGGCGCTGGGAATGGATAGCTACAAGCTCGGGGAGCTTATCCCCGTGCTTGCTAGCGCGAAGCGGCGGCCAGGCATCCAGGGAGCTGCGTGGAGGCGCACGGCGACGCAGCGGCCACCTCCTGCTCCTACTGGCGAGGAGGAAGACGACAGGAGGAGCTGGGCTGGGCCGGCTAGGCGACAGGTAACTTCTTTTCTCTTTTTTTTTCTGTTTTTGTTTCTGTTTTGCTATTTCATTGACTTTCTATTTATTTCAACCCCCAAATAAATTGTAAAAACTATGTTAAGCACCCTAGAATATTTGTTGGAATATTTCCAACCATTCCTAAAGTTTTCAACATTTTTGAAAGTTTAAAGTTTCTGATTTCAAATTTAAAACTTGAAACCAGTAGCTTTTTGCATTTATTTAAAATGCTTAAAGTGTCAAGAAAATGGTTTTCTTCATTGCTCATTTACTTTCATGATTTATCAGAAAGTTTGAACTTTTCTTGAGGCCATTTTGGGTTCATTGATTTTAACTAGTTTGAGATTTCCTTTATTTAAAGAAGTGGCTAGGGTTTTTGAGCTTTCCTTCATCACTTTCTTTGTTCTTGTTGAAATTTTCTTAGATGCAATGCAAAGAAGACATGAGCACAAGACTAACTTGCTTAAGGTGTCAGGGATGTGACAACTTTCTTTCTAGAAAAGTGCTCCATGCCCTTCTTTAAAGGAAATTGAAATCTAATATTCCCTTCCTTCATATCGATGATGGCACCGATAGTCTTCAGGAAAGCTCTACCAAGAATAATAGGGCATGTAGGATTGCAATCAATGTCAAGCACAATGAAATCCACGGGTACATAGTTCCTATTTGCAATAATAAGAACATCATTGATCCTTCCCATGGGTTTCTTGACAGTAGAATCCGCAAGATGCAAATTAAGAGAACACTCTTCAATCTCATTAAAACCCAGAACATCACGTAAAACTTTGGAATCGCGGAAACACTAGCACCCAAATCACACAAAGCATTGGATTCATTGTTTTTTATTTTGATTTTGATAGTAGGTTCCCACTCATCATGAAGCTTTATAGGGATAGAGACTTCCAATTCAAGTTTCTCTTCAAGAGATTTTATCATAGCTTCGACGACATGATCGGTAAAGGCCTTGTTTTGCCTATAAGCGTGCGAAGAGTTTAGCATGGATTGCATCAAGGAAATTCATTCAATCAAGGAGCAACTATCATAATTGAATTTCTTGAAATCCAAGGTAGTAGTTTCATTACTACTCAAAGTTTTAATATCTTCTACTCCACTTTCAATGCTTTTAGCATCAAGATAAATGGACTCCAAATCATTGGGGCATTTTTCAAACAAGGTGGATTCATATCCAGCCCCATCATCTTTAGGTTTGACACAAGAAAACAAAGATTCAATGGGAGTCACACCAAGCACTTTAAGATCTTCGTGATTCTTATCACGAGAACACGCCCTTTTAAGCCATTCATGTCTAGCATGAATTTGGGCGGTTCTTTCTTGGCTCTCAATCATGGAAACACACATAGCTTTCAAAGTTTCATCCATATTTATCTTGGGAGGAGCACATCTAACTTTCAAAGCATCAATATCACTAGACATTCTATCAACGCTCTTAGCCAAATCGTCAATTTTGAGTAGTTTTTTCCTTTATGGACGCATTGAAAATTTTCTGCGAGTTGATAAACTCTTTGATATTACTCTCTAGATCAGAGGGTAACCTATTATAATTTCCATGAGTATTGTTGTAGGAGTTGCCAAAGTTATTAGAGGAGTTACTAGGAAAAGGCCTAGGAACATAGTTTCCTCTAAAAGCATTGTTGTTGCCAAAATTATTCCTACCAACAAAATTAACGTCCAAGCTAGCGTTGCTACTCTCAATCAAAGAAGACAAGGGCATATCATTAGGATCTAAAGGAGCACTTCTACTAGCAACCAAATTCATTAACTCATCCATCTTAGCACTCAACGAGTTAATTTCTTCTATAGCGTGTACTTTCTTACTAGTAGGTGACCTTTCAGTGTGTGATACGTATCCATCGTATCTACTTTTCCAAACTCTTTTGCCCTTGTTTTGGACTCTAATTTGCATGATTTGAATGGAACTAACCCGGACTGACGCTGTTTTCAGCAGAATTGCCATGGTGTTGTTTTTGTGCAGAAATGAAAGTTCTCGGAATGTCCTAAAAATTTACGGAGAATATTTCATGAAAATATGAAAAATACCTGCACAAAGATCCACTGGAGGGGATGGGCCAGTGGGCCACAAGCCCTGTTGCCGCCCCCCCCGCAGTCGCGGCAACCAAGCTTGTGGGGATCGCATGGGTCTGCCGCCCCCAACTCCAGCTCTATAAATTCACTTTCGTCCAGAAAAAATAAAAAGAGAAGATTTCATCGCGTTTGCGATACGGAGGCGCCGCCACATCCTATTCTTCATCTGGAGGGCAGATCTGGAGTCCGTTTTGGGCTCCGGAGAGGGGATCATCGTCATCGTCATCATCAACCTTCTTCCCTCTCCAATTCCATGAAGCTCTTCATCGCTTGTGAGTAATCTATTTGTAGGCTCGCTGGGCGGTGATGAGTAGGATGAGATCTATCATGTAATCGAGTTAGTTTTGACAGGGATTGATCCCTAGTATCCACTATGTTCTGAGACTGATGTTGCGACTACTTTGCCATGCTTAATGCTTGTCACTGGGGCCCGAGTGCCATGATTTCAGATCTGAAATTATCATGTTGTCACCAATATATGTGTGTTTTAGATCCGATCTTGCAAGTTATAGTTACCTACTATGTGTTATGACCCGGCAACCCCGGAGTGACAATAACTGGAACCACTCCCGGTTATGACCATAGTTTGAGGAGTTCATGTGTTAACCAAGTGCTAATGCGTTGTTCTGGTTCTTTATTAAAAGGAGAACCTTAATATCCCGTAGTATCCATTTGGACCCCGCTGCCACGGGATGGATGGACAATAGATGTCATGCAAGTTCTTTTCCCTAAGCACGTATGACTACACACAGAATGCATGCCTACATCACATTGACGAACGGGAGCTAGCCACATATCTCTCCGTGTTACAACTGTTGCATGATGAATGTCATCCAAACGAATCACCGACCCATTGCCTATGAGTTTGTCCCACTTCTGCTGTTACTTGTTTTGCTCTGCTGCTGTTACTTGCTGCTGCTGTTACTTGTTTTGCTCTGCTGCTATTACTTGTTTTGGTCTGCTGCTATTACTTGTTTTGCTCTGCTGCTGTTACTACTGTTCCTACTACTGTTACTTGCTGCTGTTGTTACTTGCTTTGCCCTGCTGCTACTTGCTACTGCTGTTACTTGCTACTGTTGCTACTTGCTACTGCCGTCACTACTGTTGTTCCTTGCTGCTGCTATTACTCGTTACACTGCTGCTACCTGCTACAATACTTTTTCTCGCGTCGTTGACGGGAAAGAATATTTTTTGTCCACGGTCAACTTATGGTGCCATTGATACGACAGTTAGGAATAGTCTGCCTTGTCAACAGATCGTTTCTGACACCGTTGTTATCATACTACTTTGCTGCTGATACTTTGCTTGTAGATACTAATCTTTCAGGTGTGGTTGAATCTGACGCATTCAGCTGCTAATACTTGAGAATATTCTTTCACTTCCCGTCGTGCGAACCAACAAATTTGGGTTGAATACTCTACCCTCGAAAACTGCCGCGAACCCACGCGCTGGTGGGCCATTGCAAGACAATTGCTAATTGTTGAGCAACTGGGAGCTGTTCTGGGTGTGTTGTCGCGGAGGCATCAAGTCAGGCACACGTCAACAACATTCTTCTAGTGTCGTTGCTGGGGACTGCTAGCAGCACTTTTTCTGGCGCCGTTGCCGGGGAAGGATAGCTATATTCTCTGAGTTACTTGGGATTTATTTCTGCCGATCACTATGAAGAATCTGAAAGATCCAAAAACCAAAGTCTTGCCCTCAACTACGAGGGGAGGTAAGGAACTGCCATCTAGCTCTGCACTTGATTCATCTTCAGTTATGAGTAAGTTTGCGACATCACCTCCTGCTAGAAATCTTGATATGTCGCCTGTGCTTGATGATGCTTATGATGATGCTATGCTTGATATTGCTAGAGATACTATGCCTGATATTGCTAGAGATGTTATGCCTAATACTGCTAGAGATGCTATGCTCGATACTGCTTTGCCTGATGATGCTAGAGATGCTATTTTGCCTGATGATGCTATGCTTGATACTGCTAGAGATACTACTTTGCCATATGTGCCACTAGGGGTATTCCTTGATGCTCATATTGCTAGAGTTACTGCCAATGCTCGTGATGCTTCTGAAACTGCCGATACTATTGAGATAGAACCTGCTTTTGCTCCTGCTAGATCTAGCTCTCCTAGATATGAATTGCCTGATAGACCTGAGGGTTATGTTATGGAGGGAGAGATAGCTGAGGATTTTCTTGCGTGTAAGGATGCCTATGACGCTGAGAAATTACTTCTCAAGTGGAAGGAAAAATCTCTGAAAGCTAGGATGAAATACGACCTGAAGTTTTCCACTTCACCTATCTTTATCACCGATAAGGATTTTGAATTCTCTGTCGATCCTAAGATAATCTCTCTAGTCGAATCTGATCCTTTCCACGGTTATGAGTCTGAGACGGTCGTATCCCATCTTACCAAACTACAAGATATAGACACCCTTTTCACTAGTGAGGAGAAGATCCGCTACTACTATATCCTGAAGTAGTTTCCTTTCTCTCTAAAGGATGACGCTAAAGCCTGGTTCACTTCTCTTGCTCCTGGATGTGTGAGTAGTCCCCATGATATGGTCTATTACTTCTGTGAGAAATATTTCCCTGCCCATAAGAAGCAAGCTGCCTTGCAGTAAATATACAACTTTGCTCAACTCAAAGAAGAGAGTATCCCACAAGCTTGGGGGAGGCTCATCCAGCTACAGAATGCTTTGCCTGATCACCCTCTTAAGAAGAACGAGATACTTGATATCTTCTATAACGGACTTACCGATGCTTCTAGAGACCACCTAGATAGTTGTGCCGGTTGTGTTTTTAGGGAACAAGCTGTGGAACAAGCTGAGATCCTACTGAATAACATCTTGATCAATGATAATGCTTGGACTATCCCCGAACCACCTCCTAAGCCAACTCCAAAGAAAAGAGGTATTCTATTCCTCAGTCCCGAAGATATGCAAGAAGCCAAGAAATCTATGCAAGAGAAAGGCATTAGATCTGAAGATGTCAAAAATCTACCGCTTGTTGAAGAGATCCATGGTCTCGATAACCCGATACACGTAGTAGAAGTAAATTCTCTACGTAGGTTTGATGAGAGTGATATTCCTTTTGACAAACCTGCTAGCCTATGCTTTGATGAATTTGACAACTTTGTTGCCAAACAACAGAGTTTCAATGATTATGTTAGCAGACATTTGGAACAAAGTACTCGTATGCATAGTCATTTAAGTGCTTGTGTAGACAGAAATGTCAATGATTTGAAGCTTCTGAGTAAACATGCCTCTATGATTACTACTCAGGTAGAACAAGTACTTAAAGCTCATAATGACTTGCTCAATGAATTAAATGACAACTCTGTCAGAGTCATTACTAGAGGAGGCAATATGACTCAGGAACATTTGTATCCTGAAGGCCATCGTAAGAGAATTGATCAAGATTCTCACGGAATTAATGCTGATACACCCATTCATCCTAAGGAGAAGAAGAAGGATGATAGAAACCTGCATGTCAGTTCACCAAATACTGTCACACCTGAAGAACCAAATGATATTTCTGTGTCTGATGCAGAAACACAATCTGGTGATGAACATGAACCTAGTGAAAATATGGACAATGATGTTCATAATGATGCTCAACCTAGCAATGATAAGGATGTGGAGATTGAACCTACGGTTAATCCTGATAACCCACAACCTAAGAGATACGATAAGAATGACTTCACTGCTAGGAAGCATGGTAAAGAAAGGGAGCCATGGGTTCAGAGACCTATGCCCTTTCCTCCTAAGCCTTCCAAGAAAAAGGATGATGAGGATTTTGAGCGCTTTATTGAAATGATAAGACCCATCTTTCTGCAGATGCGGTTAGTTGATATGCTCAAAATGTCTCCATATGCCAAGTAAATGAAAGATATCGTGACCAATAAACGGAAGATACCAGATCTTGAGATCTCCACCATGCTTGCCAATTACACGTTCAAAGGTGGAACTCCTAATAAACTTGGTGATCCTGGAGTGCCCACTATACCTTCCTCCATTAAAGGAAACTACGTAAGAACTGCCTTATGTGACCTTGGAGCCGGTGTTAGTGTTATGCCGCTCTCTCTTTATCGTAGACTTGAACTGGATAAGTTGACACCCACTGAAATCTCTCTGCAAACGGCCGACAAATCATCTGCTTTCCCTATCGGCATTTGCAAGGATGTGCCTGTTGTGGTTGCTAATACCACTATCTTTACAGACTTTGTTATCTTGGATATTCCTACGGATGATGCCATGGCTATCATCCTCGGAAGACCCTTTTTAAACACTGCAGGGGCTGTTATAGATTGCAACAAAGGCAATGTCACTTTCCATGTCAACGGTAATGAGCATACCGTGCACTTTCTGAAGAAACAATATCAAGTACATTGCATCAATGCTATCAAAAAAACTTCATCGATTCTTATTGGGAGCTTTGAATGCCCTATTCCTCGTGTCAAGATGAAGTATGATTTGCTTGTTGGGGAGATACATATCCCCATTGAGGTGACCTAGTGGCTATTCGAAAATTCTCCGTTCTTTTTTTTGCGATTCGAGAAAGTTTTGTCATGAGGATTTGATCAACCCCATTGACGGATTTCTTTCGATGACCATGAAATGGATGAATCAAAGAGTCACATACCTCTGTTTTAAGCTTTCACTTTCTTTTGCTGAGAAGAAAAATGATAGATTTAGTTTAGTTTTCCCTGTTTCCTGTTTTAGCGTTCGGTAGAAAAATACCCCGAAAATAAAAGTTCTCCGATGGTCCTGAAAATCTAGTATGATTTTTTCTGGAATATTTGAAAAATACTAGGACTGAGAGCTGGCCTGGGGGCCACACCAGTGGGCCACAAGCCCTGTCACCGCGGCCACCCCTTGGCCGCGGCAAGCAAGCTTGTGGGGCCTACAGGGACCCCCTCCACTCATTCCAGGTCCCATCCTCTTCTTCTTCCTCCAGAAAAACTCGTTTCGCAGCTCAAACCCGTGTTCTTGCTCATTTGGGTGTGATTTTTGATCTCCTTGCTCAAAGCACCATTCTCCGAACCGTTTTGGGGAAATTACTCCTTGGTAAGTGACTCCTCCATTGGTCCAATTAGTTTTTGCTCTAGTGCTTTATCCTTCACGTATTCTTGCTACCTTGGTGACCATGTTCTTGAGCTTGAAATGTTGATTTTAGCTTGTCCCAAGTAGTTTTAGCACGTGATACGGTCTCTAGGCACTAGTAGGAGTAGTTGCTACAAGGTATGGTTGGTCTTTATTCACTCTTCTCTTGAACTTCAAAAATTTCAGCAAAAAGAAATTATGTTCAGGAGGAAGTTTCATGGTGGTTCCTCAAGTAAGAAGGGTCCCCGTCTTTCTATTCGGGAGCCCGATCCTTATCAACTAAGGGACGCACCGGTGCAACCATGTGAATGGCCTTCCGATGAGTTTATGATGGAACCAGGCTTCAAGGATGAGTTTGATACACTTGTCCACAATGCCGGGTTAGAAGAATTCTTCTCAGATAAATGTGAACAATATGCTATGCTCACCGCCTCTTTCGTGCGTAGATTTAAATTTTCAGTTGGCCGTGACTCATCCATACTGTTTGATCTGTATGATAAATCCTACGCCATGGATTTGGAGGATTTTAACAGAATTTGCAAAATACCCGATGGGGGTAATCTTAAAGATCTTGCTAAATCTTCAGTTAGAGATTTTTTCTCTAGTATATCTGTTGGAGAAACTAGAGACATCACGCAAGCTACCATAGGAAACATTCATTTCCCTGCCTTGCACTACTTTGCCCTCTTCATAGGTAGATGCATTAACGGTAAGGTTGAACATTGTCAGCTATGCGCATCCGACCTTAGTATCCTTAAGAGCACAATTACGGGTGACAAAAGCTTCAACATGGGAGCTATTATAGCATGGAGGCTAAATAAGAACGCTATTGAGGGGGATTTCTTTGGCGGCATCTATGCCACTCGCATAGCAAATTTTCTTGGAGTACCCATCCACGCAGGAGATCCCCCGCTCCATACAGCTTTCCTTGACCGCATCGCTATGAACCGCTACCAGTTCCTTGAGAGGGATGACGAATCCCTCCTATACCGATTGATATTTAACCGGCAGCGTGTCTTCCATATTACCCTTCCTGCTCCTGCTTTCTTTGACTTTCAGGTAAAACGGAGATATGACATAACCATAGGAGAGGCAGAGGAGTATGAGAGGGAGGCGACGGCTGCTCGTCTTCGTGAGCTAGCTATTCAGGCAGTGGCTGCAACGCTCCCGTATAACCCTGATTATGATTTTGGGATTCGCCAGGACCGTCCTTGGGAGTAGACCAAGCTAGGCCAAAATCCTAAGCTTGGGGGAGTACGTGTTCTCACCGACCTTACATTCATGTTTATGCTTTCACCTTGTTAGCCGGTGTTTACACTTTGCCATAGTATTATCCATGCTAGTTTATTTTGGTTTTCTTGTTTTCTTGTTTTGTGTCCTTTTGAGAAAACCCAAAAATATTTTCCTTTCTTCTTTTTGCTTGTTGGGAGCTTTCCCGTGTAAATAGTTTTCTTTTTCTTTTGGTCAAGGTAGAAGATATTGGTTACAATGTTTATTGGCTCTTGTATGCATACCTGTTTAGCTTTCAAAGAGCCATATTACTTTGTCTTCTCCTTTGTGTTTGACTGCAGATTTCATCTTAGTCCAATGCATGAGCACTCTTATTATTGTTCACATCGTTCGATCCGTGTAAGTGAAAGGCAATAATGATGATATATGATGAAGTGACTCAGACTGGAAAAGCTGGTATAAACTCTATCCGTTTTGTTTTTGTAAATATGACTAGCTTGTCATCCCAGATTCAGCTTTGTTGTGAGAGAACCATGTTTGCAATGACAACTTAGAGATCATAGTTTCTGATGCCATGCTTATTTAGCTAGGAGCTTATAATGGTTTGTCTTGAATGCCAACATAGATTTTGAGATGACTATGATGTAGTATGATAGGATGGTATTCTCCTTTGAATGATTCAAGTGGCTTGACTTGGCGCATGTTCATGCATGTTGTTGAAACAAAATCAACATAGCCTCTATGATATTCGTGTTCATCGTGATTTATATCCTGTTCATGCTTGCACTCCATGTTAGTCAAACTCATTGCATCTTGATGGCCGTTGTCGCTCTCTAGTTGGTCGCTTCCCAGTCTTTTGCTAGCCTTCACTTGTACTAAGCGGAATACTGCTTGTGCATCCACTTCCATAAACCTAAAAGTTTTTCCATGAGAGTCCACCATACCTACCTATTTGCGGTATTTACCTGCCGTTCCAAGTAAATTTGCATGTGTTATTCTCTAAACCTTCAAGAAATATTTTGTTTTGCATGCCCGAACCGCTCATGTGGTAACAGGGGGCTATTGGTATCTTCCATGTTAGGCGTGTTATCCTCGACATGTGTTTATTCACTGTCATTCACGAGAAAGGGGCCGGTAATTGGAATGCCCAGTTCCACGCTTAAATCGAAAACATAATTGTAAAACAAGACTCCCCCCGGATTGATGTTAGTATGGACGGTACCCGAGGATTCGTCTAGCCGTGGAGTGTGATTGATTGGTGGTGGGGGAGTTAAAACTTTACTTTTCTGTTTGGGAACCGCCTATAGCATGAGTTGCATGGAAGATATTGAGAACTCTTGGTCATTGCATTGACAACGAAAGCATGCCACCCAAAATTAGTATCTCTGTTTTCAAAGCTTGAGCTCTGGCACCTCTGCAAATCAATGCTTCCCTCTGCGAAGGGCCTGTCTATTTATTTTCCTGTTGAGTCATCCTCTTCTTATTTAAGCACCAATTAGAGAGCACCTCTGTCATTTTTATGCTTTGCTTTTGATTGATATTGAGTATGATTATGACTGGATCTTCGTTGCTATGAATTACAATGTTTAGTCAGCCCTTGATCTTTGAAAGTGCTCTGCATTTATGTTTTGCGGTCTCAGAAAGAGCTAGCGATTTACCACCTATTCATATTTCTTCATGCTTATTTTGATTGAATTGTTGGTATCTGAAACTCATTATTATTTGCTCGCTAGCTGATTATGCCATTGATATTAGTTTACCGTGAGACCTTTGTGTCACTTGCTTATGTGGTTAACTAGTGATCTTGCTGAAATTCTGGTTATGAGTTAGACATAGTTGCAACAACAAGATCAAACAGAGTTTGTCAAAGTTTTTCTTTCTCTTTCAGTTTGTCAACTGAGTTGCTTGAGGACAAGCAAGGTTTTAAGCTTGGGGGAGTTGATACGTCTCCATCGTATCTACTTCTCCAAACTCTTTTGCCCTTGTTTTGGACTCTAATTTGCATGATTTGAATGGTACTAACCCGGACTGACGTTGTTTTCAGCAGAATTGCCATGGTGTTGTTTTTGTGCAGAAATGGAAGTTCTCGGAACGTCCAGAAAATTTACGGAGAATATTTTTGGAAAATATGAAAAATACCTGCGCAAAGATCCACCGGAGGGGATGGGCCAGTGGGCCACAAGCCCTGTTGCCGCGGCCCCCTGGCCACGGCAACCAAGCTTGTGGGGCCCACGTGGGTCTGCCGCCCCCAACTCCAGCTCTATAAATTCACTTTCATCCGGGAAAAAAATAAAAAGAGAAGATTTCATCGCGTTTGCGATACGGAGGCGCCGCCACATCCCGTTCTTCATCTGGAGGGCAGATCTGGAGTCCGTTTTGGGCTCCGGACAGGGGAATCGTCGCCATCATCATCATCAACCTTCTTCCCTCTCCAATTGCATGAGGCTCTTCATCGTTCGTGAGTAATCTAATCATAAGCTCGCTGGGCGGTGATGAGTAGGATGAGATCTATCATGTAATCGAGTTAGTTTTGACGGGGATTGATCCCTAGTATCCACTATGTTCTGAGATTGATGTTGCTACTACGTTGCCATGCTTAATGCTTGTCACTAGGGCCCGAGTGCCATGCTTTCAGATCTGAAATTATTATGTTGTCACCAATATATGTGTGTTTTAGATCCAATCTTGCAAGTTGTAGTTAGCTATTATGTGTTATGACCCGACAACCCCGGAGTGACAATAACCGGAACCACTCCCGATGATGACCATAGTTTGAGGAGTTCATGTGTTCACCAAGTGCTAATGCGTTGTTCCGGTTCTTTATTAAAAGGAGAACCTTAATATCCCGTAGTATCCTTTTGGACCCCGCTGCCACGGGAGGGATGGACAATAGATGTCATGCAAGTTCTTTTCCCTAAGCACGTATGACTACACACGGAATGCATGCCTACATCACATTGATGAACGGGAGCTAGCCACATATCTCTCCGTGTTATAACTGTTGCATGATGAATGTCATCCAAATGAATCACCGACCCATTGCCTACGAGTTTGTCCCACTGCTGGTGTTACTTGTTTTGCTGTGCTGCTATTACTTGCTGCTGCTGTTACTTGTTTTGCTCTGCCGCTGTTACTACTGTTGCTGCTGCAGTTACTTGCTTTGCCCTGCTGCTACTTGCTACTGCTGTTACTTGCTACTGTTGCTACTTGCTACTGCTATCACTACCGTTGTTCCTTGCCACTGCTATTACTCGTTACACTGCTGCTACCTGCTACAATACTTTTTCTCGCGCCGTTGACGGGAAAGAATATTTTCCGTCCACGGTCAACTTCTGGCGCCATTGATACAACAGTTAGGAATAGTCTGCCTTGTCAACAGATCATTTCTAACACCGTTGTTATCATACTACTTTCCTGCTGATACTTTCCTTGTAGATACTAATCTTTCAGGTGTGGTTGAATCTGACGCATTCAGCTGCTAATACTTGAGAATATTCTTTCACTTCCCGTCGCGCGAACCAACAAATTTGGGTTGAATACTCTACCCTCGAAAACTGCCGCGAACCCACGCTCTGGTCGGCCATTGCAAGACAATTGCTAATTGTTGAGCAACTGGGAGAAGTTCTGGCTCTGTTGCCGCGGAGGCATCAAGTCAGGCACACGTCAACAACATTCTTCTAGTGTCGTTGCCGGGGACTGCTAGCAGTGTACCACTGAGAGTAGTTCGTCATGATATTGTCTAGGAGTTTCGTGGCTTCTCCTAACGTGATTTCCATGAACGTTCCATCGGAGGCGGAGTCCAAGATATTTCTAGAAGCGAAATTCAAGCCAGCGTAGAAGATTTGTATAATCATCCAAAGACTCAAGCCATGAGCGAGACAATTTCTAATCATCAATTTCATTCTTTCTCGAGATTGTGCAATGTGTTCATGATCAAGTTGCTTAAAATTCATGATATCATTACGGAGAGAGATAATCTTAGCCGGCAGAAAATACTTGGATATATAAGCATATTTGCACTTATCCCAAGAATCAGTACTATTTTTGGGCAAAGACGAAAACCAAGTTTTTGCTCGATCTCGCAACGAGAAAGGAAAAAGCTTCAATTTAATCACATCATTATCCACATCTTTCTTCTTTTGCATATCGGAAAGCTCTATGAAGGTGTTAAGATGGGATGCGACATCTTCACTAGGAAGGCTGGAAAATTGCTCTTTCATAACAAGCTTCAGCAAAGCGGCATTGATTTCGTATGACTCCGCACTAGTGGCGGGAGCAATCGGAGTACTAATAAAATTATTATTATTAGTATTCGAGAAGTCACAAAGTTTGGTGTTTTCAGTCAGGGTGACTTCGGCAAGCAAGCAAGCACACAAGCGAACAAAGAGCACGCGATAAAAAGGGCGAATGAAAAGGCGAACAAAAAGGCAAACGAAAAAGGCAAATTGGTGAAGTGGGGGAGAGGAAAATGAGAGATAACTGGCAAACAAAGTAAATGCAAGAGATGAGTTTGTGACACTTACTTGGATGAGTTCTTGACTTGATCCTCCCCGGCAATGGCACCAGAAATCCTTCTGCTACTTCTCAAACAACAGCGTCAAAATTTGACATGTTGACGGAGACTTGCTTGCGTTGGTTTTTCCCTTGAAGAGGAAAGGGTGATGCAGCACAGGAGCAGTAAGTATTTCCCTCAGTTTGAGAACCAAGGTATCAATCCAGTAGGAGAATCTCGTCAAGTCCAGTGTACCTGCACAAACACAATAGAGCTTGCACCCAATGCTATAAAGGGGTTGTCAATCTCTTCAAGATTGTTTGCAAAGTGAGATCTGAAAGCGGAAAGTGCAACGAAGTAAAAGAGTAAGGCTGAAAATATGGTGTGGAGTAGACCCGGGGGCCATAGTGTTCACTAGAGGCTTCTCTCAAAATAGCAAATATCACGGTGGGTAAACAAATTACTGTCGAGCAATTGATATAATCGCGCAAAGTCATGAAGATATCTAAGGCAATGATCATACATATAGGCATCACGTCTGAGACAAGTAGACCGATACTTTATGCATCTACTACTATTACTCCACACATCGACCGCTATCCAACATGCATCTAGTGTATTGAGTTCATGACGAACAGAGTAACATCTTAAGCAAGATGACATGATGTGGAGGGATAATCTCAAACCAATGATGAAAACCCCATCTTTTAAGCCTTGATGGCAACAACACGATGCGTGCCTCGCTACCCCTTCTGTCACTGGGTGAGGTCACCGCATGGTATGAACCCAAAACCAAGCACTTCTCCCATTACAAGAATCATAGATCTAGTTGGTCAAACAAAACCCACAACTCGAAGAGAATTACAAGGATATGAAATCATGCATAAGAGAGATCAGAAGAAACTCAAATAAGATTCACAGATAATCTGATCATAAATCCACAATTCATCGGATCTCGACAAACACACCGCAAAAGAAGATTACATCGGATAGATCTCCATGAAGATCATGGAGAACTTTGTATTGAAGATCCAAGACAGAGAAGAAGCCATCTAGCTACTAGCTATGGACCCGTAGGTCTATGGTGAACTAATCACGCATCATCGGAGAGGTCATGGTGTTGATGAAGAAGCCCTCCGTATCCGAATCCCCCTCCGGCAGGGCACCATAACGTGCCCCAGATTGGATCTTGTGGAGATAGAAGCTTGCGGCGGCGGAAAAGTACTTTCGATGATCTCATGATTTTTTCTGGGATTTTAGGAAATTACAGGCGAAAGTCCTAGGGCAGAGGTGGCCCAGGGAGCCCACAATCCTGGGAGGCACGGGCCCCCTGGTCGCGGCTAGGGGGCTTGTGGGGTCCCTGTAGGCCCCGTGCCCTGATTCTCAGGCTTCCCGATCTTTTTCTGTTTCATAAAAAATCTTTTTGGTAGTTTCGTTCCGTTTGGACCACGTTTAAAATCCTCCTCTGAAAGGGGTAAAAAACATGGAAAAAACAGGAACTGGCACTTGGCACTGAGTTAATAAGTTAGTCCCAAAAAATATATAAAAGGCATACAAAGCATCCAAAGTTTGGCAAGATAATAGCATGAAACCATCAAAAATTATAGATACGTTGGAGACGTATCACTATGTCACGGGGTGAGGACACCGCAAGATTGAACCTAAAACTAAGCACTTCTCCCATTGCAAGAATTATCAATCTAGTTGGCAAAACCAAACAAATAATTTGAAGAGCCTTGAAAAGATATGAAATCATGCATATAAGAATTCAGAAGAGACTCAAATAATATTCAAGGATAATCTGAAGATAAACTCACAATTCATCGGATCTCG
Organism: Hordeum vulgare subsp. vulgare; assembly: GCF_904849725.1. Taxonomy (NCBI): domain Eukaryota; kingdom Viridiplantae; phylum Streptophyta; class Magnoliopsida; order Poales; family Poaceae; genus Hordeum; species Hordeum vulgare. Next base: position 104,406,948 of record NC_058524.1, on the reverse strand, counting down.
ACAAACACACCGCAAAAGAGTATTACATCGTATAGATCTTCATGAAGATCATGAAGAACATGGTATTGAAGATCAAAGAGAGAGAAGAAGCCATCTAGCTACTAGCTATGGACCTGTAGGTCTGTGGTGAAATACTCACACATCATCAGAGGAGCAAGGGAGTTGATGTAGATGCCCTATGTGATAAATTCCCTCTCCCGCAGATTCTCGAAAAAGGCTCCCAGATTGGATCTCTCGAGAAAAGAGGCTCCTGATGGCGTAAAAGTATTTTCGTGGCTCTCTTTGGCGATACGGGAATATTTGGGAATTTATAGGCCAAGAATTAGGGTTAGGAGACCTGCAGGGGGGCCACAAGCCACGGGGCGCGGCCACCCCCCGAGGGCGCGCCCTGCAGGCTTGTGGCCTCACGTCAACTTCCTTGCCCCATACTCCAAGCGTGTTGCGTGTCTTCTGTTCCAAGAAAAAAAAATCTTTCCGGAGATTTTATTCCGTTTGGATTCCGTTTAATATTCCTTACTGCAATATTCAAAAACGTGGAAAAAACAGAATTTGGCACTAGGATCTAGATTAATAGGTTAGTCCCAAAAATAATATAAAACACCATTTAAATGCCTATAGAACATCCAAAACAGATAATAGAATAGTATGGAACAATGAAAAATTATAGATACGTTAGATACATATCAGCATCCCCAAGTTTTATTCATGTTCGTCCTTGAGTAGGTAAATGATAAAAAACAGATTTTTTATGTGGAATGCCACCTAACATATTTATCCGTGTAATATTCTCTATTGTGGCATGAATATTCAGATCCATAAGACTCAAAACAAATGTCTATATTGACATAAAAACAATAATACTTCAAGCATAGTAATAAGGTAATTGCTTCCCTTCAAAATAGCATGGTCTTAGAAAGTTATCCCTACAAAACCATATGGTCTAGCTATGCTCCATCTTCACCACACAAAGTATATAAATCATGCACAACCCCGATGAAAATCAAACAATTGTTTCACACTTTTTATGTTCTCAAACCTTTTCAACTCTCACGCAATACATGAGTGTGAGCCATGGATATAGCACTATAGGTGAAATAGAATGTGGTGGAGGTTGCAAAACAAAGAGGAGAAGATAGTCTCACATCAACTAGGCATATCAATGGGCTGTGGAGATGTCCATCAATAGATATTAATGTGAGTGAGTAGGGATTGCCATGCAACAAATGCACTAGAGCTATAAGTGTATGAACTCTCAAAAAGAAAACTAAGTGGTCGTGTAGAAGATGTAATTCCACTAGTTATATGAAAGTGACAAAGTAGGAGACTCTCTAAGAACATGGTGCTACTTTGAAGCACAAGTGTGGAAAAAGATAGTAGCATTGTCCCTTCTCTCTTTCTCTCATTTTTTCTACTTTTTTTGGTGGGCTTCTTTGGCCTCTTTAATTTTTTTATGGGCTTCGCTGGCCTCTTTTATTTTTTGTGAAGTCCGGATACTCATCCCAACTTGTGAGGGAATCATAGCTTCCATCATCCTTTTCTCACACGGGACAATGCTCTAATAATGCAAATCATCACATTTTTATTTACTTACAACTCAAAGATTACAATTCGATAGTTAGAACAAAACATGACTATAAGCAATATGGAAGTGATGGTGCGTGTCATAAAAAAACGAGACGATGGTGTTGCATGGCAATATATCTCAAAATGGCTCGGAAAATGCCATAATATGTAGGTATGGTGGCTATTTGGAGGAAGGTGGGTTTAATGTACCGGCAAAAGTTGCGCGCTATTAGAGAGGCTAGGAAAGGTGGAAGGGTGAGAGTGCAAAAGCCTATTAGTTATAAAGAACTCACATACTTATTGCAAAAGCCTATTAGTTATCGAATCAAAGTATTAGACGCATGCTCCTAGGGGAAGGGTTGGTAGGAGTTAAGCATCACGCGATCCCGACCTCCACAAAGGTTTACAATCATTAAACAAGTCATGCTCCGACTTCATCACATAACGGTTCACCGTACGTGCATGCTACGGGAATCACAAGCTTCAACACAAGTATTTTTTCTAATTCACAATTACTTACTAGGATGACTCTCATATTACCATCTTCACATCTCAAAACTATATGCAAGGAATCAAACTTCTCATCATATTCAATGCATTTAATATGAAAGCTTTTATTATATTACTTTTGGATGCCGATTATATTAGGACTAAATTCATAACCAAATCCAATTACCATGTTGTTTAAATAACTCACAAAATAATATAAGTGAGGTATGAGAGTTTAATAATTCCACAACACCGCCATGCTCTCAAAGATATAAGTGAAGTACTAGAGCAACATTGCCTAGCTCAAAAGATATAAGCGAAGCATAAAGAGTACTCTAATAAATTCATAATCCAATGTGTCTCTCTCTATAAAAAGATGTGTGCAGAAAGGATGATTGTGGCAAACTAAAAAAGAATGACTCATATCGTACAAGACGCTCCAAGCAAAACACATATCATGTGGTGAATAAAAATATAGCCTCAAGTAAATTTACCGATGGATTGAAGACGAAAGAGGGGATGCCTTCCGGGGCATCCCCAAGCTTAGGCTCTTTGGTATCCTTGAATATGACTTGGGGTGCCTTGGGCATCCCCAAGCTAAGGATCTTGCCACTCTTTATTCTGTATTCCATCAAATCTTTATCCAAAACTTGAGAACTTCACAACACAAAACTCAACAGAAAACTCATGAGATCCGTTAGTATAAGAAAAATAAATCACCACTTTAGTTACTCTTGTGAAGTAGTTATTTATTTATATTGATGTAATATTTACTATAGTCCAACTTATCCATAGTTCATACCCCCGATACAACCCATAGATTCATCAAAATAAGCAAACAACACAAAGAAAACGGAATATGTCAAAAACAGAACAGTCTGTAGCAATCTGTTTACTTAGAATACTTCTGTAACTCCAAAACTTCTGAAAAAATAGGAAAATCTGGTAAATTTGTAAATCAATCTTGTGTAAAAAATCAGGTAAAAATCACGTTCCAGTGAATTTATAAAATTCCTGGACTGAGAGCGAAAGTTTCTGTTTTCAGCAAAATCAACTTGCAAACACCATAGACTATCCCAAAGGTTTTACTTGGCTCAAACACTAACTAAAACAAGAAAACACAATTATTACAGAGGTAATAATATGTGCAGCACTCAAAAACAGAAACAAAAAAGAAAAGCAAAACAAATAAAATTGGGTTGCCTCCCAACAAGCGCTATTGTTTAACACCCCTAGCTAGGCATAATGCAATAGATCTAGGTGTTATGATCTTTGGTATGCAATCCATAGGTACCTCTCATAATAGATTCATAAGGTAATCTTATTTTCTTTCTAGTAAAGTGCTCCATGCCTTTCCTTAATGGAAATTGGAATCTAATATTACCTTCTTTCATGTCAATAATTGCACCAATCGTTCTAAGGAAGGGTCTACCAAGAATAATAGGACATGTAGGATGGCTTTCTATATCAAGAACAATGAAATATACGGGCACATAATTCCTATTAGCAACAATAAGAACATCATTAATCCTTCCCGCAGGTTTCTTAATTGTACAATCCGCTAGATTCATATTTAGAGAACAATCATCAAATTCATGGAATCCTAATACCTCACATAAAGTTTTTGGAATTGTGGAAATGCTAGCACCCAAATCACACAAAGCATAGCACTCATAGTCTTTAATTTTAATCTTAGTGGTAGGTTCCCACTCATCATGAAGTTTTCTAGGTATATAGACTTCCAACTCAAGTTTCTCTTCAAAAGATTTCATCATGGCATCCACAATATGTTTAGTAAAGGCTTTATTTTGACTATAAGCATGTGGAGAATTCAAACTAGATTGCAACAAGGAAACACAATCAATTAAATATAAACTATCATAATTAAAATCCTTGAAATCTGTAAGAGTGGGATCATTGCTATTTAAAGTTTTGACCTCTTCCATCCCACTTTTATCAATCTTATCACTAAGATCTATGAACTCCAAATCATTGGGACACGTTTTAGCTAAAGTTGACTAATATCCAGTACCATTTTTTTAAGATTTATGCTAGAAAACAAGTATTCAATAGGTGTCACACCAATCACTATTAGATCTTAATCAATATTATCACGAGAAAACACCTTTTCAAGCCATTCACGCTTAGCACGTATTCTAGCGGTTCTTTCCTTGCACTCATCAATAGAAATTATCATAGGTTTTAAAGACTCATTAATATCATGCTTGGGTGGAATAGATCTAATTTTGAAAGAATCAATCTGAAGAGAAATCTTATCAACATTCCTAGCCAAATCATCAATCTTGAGCAATTTTTCTTCAATAATAACATTGAAACCTTTTTGAGAGCTAATGAATTCTTTAATATTACTATCAAGATCAGAGGGCTTATTATTATAATTTCCATAAGAATTGTTGTAGGAATTACCATAATTATTAGAGGGATTACTAGGAAACGGCCTAGGATTGAAATTACCTCTATACACGTTATTGCCAAAATTGTTCCTACCAACAAAATTCACATCCATAGATTCATTATTATTTCCAATGAAAGAAGACAAAGGGATATCATTGGGATCAATAGTAGCACTCTTACTAGCAAACAATTTCATTAATTCATCCATCTTACCACTCAGTATTTATTTCTTCCATAGCATGCACTTTTTTTACTAGAAGGAGATCTTTCGGTATGCCATTGAGAGTAATTTGCCACAATATTATCTAGGAGTTTAGTAGATTTTCCTAATGTGATTTCCATAAAGGTACCACCCGCGGTTGAATCTAAAAGATTTCTAGAAGGAAAATTCAATCATGCATGAAAAACATTTATAATCATCCATAAGCTCAAACCATGCGCGGGGCAATTCCTAATCATTAGTTTCATCCTCTCCCAAGATTGTGCAAGATGTTCATGATCAAGTTTCTTAAAATTCATTATGTAATTACTAAGGGAGATGATCTTAGTGGGCGGAAAGTACATGGAAATAAAAGCATCTTTACACTTATTCCATGAATCAATACTATTTTTAGGTAAAGATGAAAACCAAGTTTTGGCACGATCTTGTAATGAGAAAGGAAATAGCTTTAATTTAACAATTTTATTATCCACATATTTCTTCTTTTGCATATCACACAACTCAATGAAATTATTTAGATGGATGCGAATCTTCACTAGGAAGGCCCGAAAATTGTTCTTTCATAACAAGATTGAGCAAAGCGACATTAATTTCACAAGATTCTTCACTAGTGGCGGGAGCAATCGGAGTAATAATAAGATCATTATTCGTATTAGTGGACAAATCACGTAACTTGGTATTCTCTTGAGCCATCATGACAAAGCAAGCAATCTAGCACACAAGCAAGCAACCAAAAAGACGAACAGAAAAAGGGCGAATAAAAAAGTAAAATCTTTTTGGTATTTTATAAAAGTCATTTTAGAAGTGGGGGAGATGAAAAAGAGAGGAAAATGGAAAATAAAGTAAATGCAAGAGATGAGTTTGTGATGGGTACTTGGTAAGCGTGATCTTGCTATGTATCCTCCCCGGCAACGGTGCCAGAAATCCTTCTTACTACCTCTTGAGCTTGCGTTGGTTTTCTCTTGAAGAGGAAATGGTGATGCAACGAAGTAGATAAGTATTTCCCTAAGTTTGTTGAGAACCAAGGTATCAATCCAGTAGGAGGAACTAGCAAGGCTCCAATAGTAGTACCTACACAAATAATCAAAAACTTGCACCCAACGCTATAAAGGGGTTGTCAATCCCTTTAGAGTTATTTTCAAGGATGAGATCTGATAGAGATAGGTATAAAATAGTGATAAATCTGAATATAAAACAAAAGTAAATAAATTGCAGCAAGGTATTTTTGGTCTATAGATCTGAAAATATATTATGGAAAATAGACCCGAGGGCCATAGGTTTCACTAGAGGCTTCTCTCATAAAGGAAGATAATACGGTGGCTGAACAAATTACTGACGAGCAATTGATAGAAAAGAGAATAATTATGAATATATACAAGGCAATGATTATGCATATAGGCATCATGTTTGTATCAAGTAGACCGAAACGATTCTGCATCTACTACTATTACTCCACACATCGACCGACTCCTGCCTGCATCTAGAGTATTAAGTTCATGAAGAACAGAGTAATGCATTAAGTAAGATGACATGATGTAGAGGGATAAACTCAAGCAATATGATGAAAACCCCATCTTTTTATCATTGCTGGCAACAATACAATACGTGCCTCGCTACCCCTACTATGTCACTGGGTGAGGACACCGCAAGATTGAACTCAAAACTAAGCACTTCTCCCATTGCAAGAATTACCAATCTAGTTGGCCAAACAAAACAAATAATTCGAAGAGACTTGCAAAGATATGAAATCATGCATATATATGAATTCAGAAGAGACTCAAGTAATATTCATGGATAATATGAACATAAACTCACAATTCATCGAATCTCGACAAACACACCGCAAAAGAGTATTACATCGGATAGATCTTCATGAAGAACATGGTATTGAAGATCAAAGAGAGAAAAGAAGCCATCTGGCTAATAGCTATGGACCCGTAGGTGTATGGTGAACTACTCACACATCATCGGAGGGGCAAGGGAGTTGATGTAGATTCCCTCCTTGATCAATTCCCTCTCCGATAAATTACCGGAAAAGGCTCCCAGATTGGATCTCTCGGGAACAAAGGCTCCCAGCGGCTTAAAAGTATTTTCGTGGCTCTTTTGGCGATACAGGAATATTTGGGAATTTATAGGCCAAGAATTAGGGTTAGGAGACCTGCAAGGGGGCCACAAGCAAGGGGCGTGGCCACTGATGTCTACTACGCAACCTTCTCCTTGTAGACGTTGTTGGGCCTCCAAGTGCAGAGGGTTGTAGGATAGTAGCAATTTTCCCTCAAGTGGGTGACCTAAGGTTTATCAATCCGCGGGAGGCGTAGGATGAAGATGGTCTCTCTCAAGCAACCTTGCAACCAAATAACAAAGAGTCTCTTGTGTCCCCAACACACCTAATACAATGGTAAGTTGTATAGGTGCACTACTTCGGCGAAGAGAAGGTGATACAAGTGCAACATGGATGGTAGATATAGGTTTTTGTAATCTGAAATTACAAAAACAACAAGGTAACAAGTAACAAAAGTGAGCACGAACGATATTGCAATGCGTGGAAACAAGGCCTAGGGTTCATACTTTCACTAGCGAAGTTCTCTCAACAATGATAACATAATTGGATCATATAACTAGCCCTCAACATGCAACAAAGAGTCATTCCAAAGTCACTAATAGCGGGGAACAAACGAAGAGATTATTGTCGGGTACGAAACCACCACAAAGTTATTCTTTCTGATCGATCTATTCAAGAGTCCGTAGTAAAATAACAGGAAGCTATTCTTTCCGTTCGATCCATCATAGAGTTCGTACTAGAATAACACCTTAAGATACATATCAACCAAGACCCTAATGTCACCTAGATACTCCATTGTCACCTCAAGTATCTGTGGGCATGATTATACGATATGCATCACATAATCTCAGAATCATCTATTCAACCAACACATAGAACTTCGAAGAGTGCCCCAAAGTTTCTATCAGAGAGTCAAAACGTGTGCCAACCCCTGTGCATAGGTTCCCAATGTCACAAACCCGCAAGTTGATGACCAAAACATACATCAAGTACTCACATGAATCCACGTGTGCCAACCCATATGCATAGGTTCCCAATGTCACAAACCCGCAAGTTGATCACAGCAGATAGACACATGCAAGACATACATCAAGTGTTCTCAAAGACTCAATCCGATAAGATAACTCCAAAGGGGAAACTCAGTTCATTACAAGAGGGAGAGGGGGAAGAACATCATAAGATCCAACTATAGTAGGAAAGCCCATGGTACATCGAGATCAAGACATCTCAAGAACATGAGAGAGAGAGATCAAACACATAGCTATTGGTACATACCCTCATACCCTCAAGACAACTATTGTCATGGAGATCGCCGAGATGATGAAGATGGCCACAGGAGATGGATTCCCCGTCCGGAAGGGTGCCGAAACGGGCTCCAGATTGGTTTTTGGTGGCTACAGAGGCTTGCAATGGCGGAACTCCCGATCTAGGTTTCTTTTTGGGGGTTTCTGAATTTATAGGAATTTATGGCGGTGGAATTACGTCGGTTGGGCCCACGAGGAGGTCACAAGCCTGGTCGCCACCACCTAGGGGGGTGGTGGCGGCGTCAGGGCTTGTGACTCCCTCGTGGCTCTTCTGGCCTTCTTCTAAAGCTTCGGGGGTCTCTTTCGGGCCAGAAAAATCATCGTAAAGTTTCATTCCATTTGGACTCCGTCTGAAAATGGGCCAAAAACACGAAAAAACAGAAACTCGCACTTGGCACTGAGTTAATAGGTTAGTCCCAAAAAAGATATAAAATAGCATATTCAAGCATATAAAACATCCAAAGTTGACAAGATAATAGCATGGAACCATCAAAAATTATAGATACGTTGGAGACGTATCAGCCACCCCCCACGGCGTGCCCTGCACGCTTGTGGCCTCCCGGCAACTTCCTTGCCCCCTACTCCAAGCCTGTTGTGTTCCTTTTGGTCCAAGAAAATCTTTCCGGAGATTTTATTCCGTTTGGACTCCGTTTAATATTCCTTATCTACAATATTCAAAAACATGGAAAAAACGAAAACTGGCACAAGGTGCTAGATTAATAGGTTAGTCCCAAGAATAATATGAAACAACATATAAATGCATATAAAACATCCAAAACTCATAATATAATAGCATGGAACAATCAAAAATTATAGATACGTTGGAGACGTATCAGGGCTCAACTCTTGGGCCTCGCACGGATCCTAAAACCCATGTTTTCCTTCCCTTAAGAGTGCGACCCCTTAGGTTCTCGTTCACTTTGTTGCGAGTTAGATCACATCCGACTCGGCTAGTCGGTAGTGGCCTCTAGCAAAGCGTGCCGACTCCAAGTGTCCGGTGAGGCTGGTTAGGGGAACATGTACTTCATATTTCTATTCCCTTTGCCGCACGATATATGTTGTCGTGCACAAGGCGACATGGTCATCCTTGTTGCAGCATGACCTCTTTCTCATTCCGGTGAATCTGACCAACACTTTGGTTTATCTCATAATCCTCGTCGAATGGCCATGCTTATCCAGGTCAGATCACCCGAGAGGCCCACGGTATATCTCTCCTGGTCGGAGGGGCAAATCCTATCTTGCTCGACCATGTCTCGCTGCATGGGTCTAGAAAAGCCCGTAGGACAAAGAGGTATCTCTGGGCCCTCTCGGTAATACAACATCACAAGAAGCTTGCAAGCGATGCGACTAAGGAGTTAGTCATGGGATCATGTATTACGGGAAGAGTAAATAGACTTTCCAGTAACGAGATTGAACTAGGTATGGAGATACCGACGAACGAACCTCGGGCAAGTAACATACCGATGGACAAAGGGAATTGCATACGTGATTGACTGAATCCTTAAAATCGTGGTTTGACTGATAAAGATCTTCGTAGAATACGTAGGAAACAATATGGGCATACAGGTCCCGCTATTGGTTGTTGACCGTAGAGATGTCTCGGTCATGTCTACATGATTATCGAACCCATAGGGTCCGCACGCTTAACGTTTGATGATGATATGGTATTGTTGAGTTTATGTATGTTGGTGGAAGAATGTTAGTTGGAGTCCCAGATGAGATTCTGGATGTCACGAGGAGTGCCCAGATGGTCTGGAGGTAAAGATTTATAAATGGGAGAGTGGTATTCGGGTTCCGTAAAAGTTTCGCGTATTTTCGGTATTGTACCGGGAGTGCCGGAAGGGTTCCGGGGGTTGATACATCTCCAACGTGTCTATAATTTTTTTATTGTTCCATGATATAATATTATAATTATAAGATGCTTTTTGTGTGTTTATATACCAATTGTTATTATTATTTGAGCACTAACCTATTGACCGAGTGCGTGGTGTTAGTTGTTGTTTTCTGCATGTTTTTGACTTATACGTTTACAGTACCAAACGAACTCCAATTGCCCCGGGACTTTTTTACGATTTTTTGTGGACCAAAAGAAGACCTGGAAGCATCGGGAGGAGACCAGACGTTGGACGAGGGAGGCAGCACACAACAGGGCGCGCCCAGGGGGGTCGCTCCTTGATGTGTGTTGGCCCCCTCTATGGCCCCTGGTGCAACTCTTCGTCCTATAAATTCTAAAATACCCACAAAAACCTAGGGAGCCACCCGAAACACTTCTTCCGCCGCCGCAAACCTCTGTTCCATCGTGAGGCCATCTGGAGCCCTTTTCTGGTGCGCTTTTGGAGGAGGTCGATCACGAAGGACCTCTACATTAACCTTGCTACTCCCATGGTGATGTTTAAGTAGTTTACCATAGACCTACGGGTACGTAGATAGTACCTAGATGGCTATCTCTCTCTCTCTCTTGATCTTCGATACAATGATCATCACACCTTTGCTTTGATCTATCCGATGTAATCCTTTTGTGCGGTGATTTTGTTGGGATCCGATGACTTGTTGGTTTATGTTTAGATTATTCATGATAAATATTTGAGTCTTCTTTGAAATCTAATTATGATTCTTATTTTCAAGATTATCATAGGTTCGTAAATCTCTCCAATCTATTGAAATAGTTTGGCCAACTAGATTGATATTTCTTTAGTGAGAGGGGTGTGTTGTAGCAGGTTCAACTTGACGGATTTCTATATCCCACTGATAGAAGGGGACAAAATATGTCTTTTTGTTGTTTCCACTAATATTAAAATGATGGGGTTAATTCATATTGATTGAGTTTTCTTTGTCTACATCATGCCATCTTTCTCCAAGCACTACTCTGTTTGTCATGAACTTAATACGTAGAGAGGCAAGCATAAAAGCGCTCTTGAAGTGGAGTAATAGTAATAGATGTAGGCTGGAGTCGGCCTATTTTCTTATGGACATGATGCTTATATACATATGACCATTGCCATGAAAATCACATAACTATGCACTTTTCTATCAATTGCCCAAAAGTAATTTGTTTACCCACAGTATGCCTACTATATGAGAGATGCCATTAGGGAAAAGTACGGTCCCGGGTCTATTCACTTATTAGTTTCCAAACGCTACAATTCCACACTGCCTTAATTTACTTTTTATTTACTTTTCACTTTGCAACTTCTGTCTACACACTTTACTTGCTTGCAAATAATGAGACAAGGGGATTAACAACTCTCTTGCCCGCGTTGGGTGCAAGTGTTTGTTTCTTTTGTGTGCAGTCGTTGAAGAGGGGGGTTGGTTGTTACTCCTATTGCTTCTATAAACCTTGGTTCTCTACTAAGATAAATACTTACCTATATTGTGATGCATCACCCATTCTTCTTCACGGAAAACCTAACGCTGATCACAAGCATCAGGAAGGATTTCTAGCGCTATGGCCAGGGAGTATCATCAACTTGCTATCAAGTAACTTCACACAAAGTATCATTCACTAGTTATTATTTTAAATTATTGTTATATTTATCTTGCTCCATAAAAATCAAAAAAACAAAAATATTTATCTTTGCTTGTTAGTAGTTTACTTCTTTGCTCACTATTTTACTTGTTTGCTTGTCGTTATGGCTAGTTATTCTTTTGTTCCCTTTACTCCCGATAACATGATACTAAATGTTAAACAAATAGGAGGAGAAAGTTTAAAATATGCATGGTATAGGATTTGCAATGCTCAAAATAAATCAATCCACAAGCAATCCCCCAATATCTGGCCTCATAATTTTTATGTTCATATTACTACTTGGTATAGATTCGTACTTGATACGATTACCGGTGGTAATCTTTTGATGAGAAATACTTCGATGCTTTCAAAGCCATGGAAAAATATAGTTGGGTCACCACCTATTATCATTAATGAAACTATTTTGACCTTGGAACATGCTATGCAAAGGCTTTATGTCATTGAAAACAAGATGGTTACTAATGAACAAATTGAGGAGTTAGATAAAAAGTTTTATAATCATATCACTCTATTTGGATTAAGAGTAGAAATTACTTTGAAAGCTATAAAGGAGAAAGATACAATTATTTACGAGAGGGTTGAACAAGAGTTGAGTAGGATTGATAAAATGGTGGAAGTCATTGATAATGTAGGAACCGCTTTTACTCCCTCTAAAACTAAAGCTAGTACCTCTCGTACGAAAAGTCCCAAGTTGATATATATTCCCAAGAGCATTAGTACCCCTCCTACCAAAAGAAATTAAGATCTCAAAATGATTAGTGTGTATCCCAATTTTATAAACCTGATAATACCCTATTTTCAAGCATCCTATTATTCCTAAAAATCATGGTTTTATTCTTGAGGAGCTTGAGAATAGGGATGACAACACTTGAATCATATCCATTATGCCTAGCTAGGAGCGTAAAATAATAGCAGCAATTGGGAGGTAGCCCAATTGTTATCTTTATATTTTTGCTTTTATTTTATCTTTGTGTGTGATAACATGATTGTTGCCTCTGTAATAATTGTATTTTGTGTTTAAATTAGTGTTTGTGCCAAGTAAAGCCTTTGGGATGATTTGAATGTTAGTAGAGTTGATGTGGTGCAAAAACAGAAACTTTAGCATCCATTAAATAATATATCTGATTTTACTGGAACATTTTTTTGATCTCAATTTATTTCACAGTATTTATATACAAATTCCGCAGGTCTTCCTAATTTTTCAGAATTTTTGGAGATACAGAAGTATGGTAATTAACTATATCATTACACATTGTTCTCTTTTAGACAAATTATGTTTTTGCTTGCATAGTTTGCTTGTTTTGATGATGCCATGGAATGTACCAGGAGGTATAAGTCATGAAGAAGTTAGAATACAGTACCTTACACCATAATAAAATATTAATCGATTTATAACAGTACCTAAAGTATTTGGTATGTTTATTATACTAATGGACCTCACGAAGTTTCTGTTGAGTTTGTGTGCTGAAGTTTTCAAGTTTTGGGTGTTATCACTATGGATAAAAGAATAAGGACTGGAAAGAGCCTAAGCTTGAGGGTGCCCAAGGCACCCCAAGGTAATATTCTAAGGAAGACTCAAGCATCTAAGATTGCGTATGCCCCGGAAGGCATTCCCTCTTTCGTCTCGATCCATTGGTATGTCACTTAGAGCTACATTTTTATTCATCACATGATATGAGTTTTGCTTGGAATGTCATTTGCTTTAGTTTGCTTTTTGTTTTAGTTTTCCACAATCATTGTTCTCTCAATACACCCACTTGATAGATACACAAGATCACCATGATTTATTACAATACTCTCTATGCTTCACTTATATCTTATGAGCTTACCACTTGCTCTAGTGCGTCACTTATATCTTTCAGAGCATCGTGGTGCTACTGTAACAAAAGACCTTCCAATGGCGCGAGAAATAGGCACGTTGTCGGAAAATTATCTTGATGTGCTCCTCAGCAACGACACCGGGAATCCTTCTGCTATGGCTACGCCTTAAGGGACTTCCTAGGCAAGTATGCAAATGATTTCCCCCATGGCCTTGGAGCCTTGCGTTGGTGTTCCCTCGAAGCTGAAAGGGTGATGTAGCGTAGCAGTGGTAAGTATTTCCCTCAGTTTGAGAACCAAGGTATCAATCCAGTGGAGGAGTTGTTGGGTAACGTAGCATACATTCAAAAAATTTCCTACGCATATTCAGATCTTCCTATGGAGAGACCAGCAATGAGAGAGGGGTGAGAGCATCTTCATACCTTTGAAGATGGCTAAGCGGAAGCGTTGCTAGAACGCGGTTGATGGAGTCGTACTCGCGGCGATTCAGATCATGGTGTGATTCTGATCTAGTCCCGAACCACGACACCTCCGCGTTCAACACACGTGCAGCCCGGTGACGTCTCCCGCACCTTGATCCAGCAAGGAGGAGGGAGAGGTTGGGGAAGATCTCCGGCAGCACGACGGCGTGGTGTCGATGGAGAGACGAGGTCTCCGGGCAGGGCTTCGCCAAGCACCGGCAGAGAGGAGGAGGAAGAAGAGCAGGGTTGCGCCGAGGGAGAGGGAAAACTGTGTCCCCAAAGCCCAAAAGTGCCCACTATATATAGGAGGAGGGGAGGGGGGTGCCACCCCTAGGGTTCCCAGCCTAGGTGGTGCGGCAGCCCCCCAGATGGGAGGTGCGGCGGCCAAGGCAGGGGGAGGGGTGGCGCACCCCTAGGTGGGCCTTAGGCCCACCAGCGCCTAGGGTTTCCCCCCTCTCCACCTCCTGCGCCTTGGGCTGAGTGTGGGGGGCGCACCAGCCCACCTAGGGGCTGGTTCCGTCCCGCACTTGGCCCATCTATCCTCCCGGGGTCGTTGCCCCCTTCCGGTGGACCCCGGGGGCCACCTCCGGTGGGTCCCGGTGGTCCCGGTACGTTACCGGTGATGCCCGAAACACTTCCGGTGTCCGAAACCATCCGTCCTATATATCAATCTTTACCCCCGGACCATTCCGGAGCTCCTCGTGACGTCCGGGATCTCATCCGTGACTCCGAACAACTATCGATAACCTCGTATAACAATTCCCTATAACCCTAGCATTATCGAACCTTAATTGTGTCGACCCTACGGGTTCGGGAGACAGGCAGACATGATCGAGACACCTCTCTGGCCAATAACCATCAGCGGGGTCTACATACCCATGGTGGCTCCCACTTGCTCCACGATGATCTCATCGGATGAACCACGATGTCAAGGATTCAATCAATCCCGTATATAATTCCCTTTGTCTGTCGGTATAGAACTTGCCCGAGATTCGATCGTCGGTATACCTATACCTTGTTCAATCTCGTTACCGGTAAGTCTCTTTACTCGTTCCATAGCACGTCATCGTGTGACTAAATCCTTTAGTCACATTGAGCTCATGATGATGTTCTATCGAGTGGGCCTAGAGATACCTCTCCGTCACACGGAGTGACAAATCCCGATCTCGAAACGTACCAACCCAACAAACACTTTCAGAGGTACCCGTAGTGCACCTTTATAGTCACCCAGTTACGTTGTGACGTTTGTTATACCCAAAGCACTCCTACGGTATCCGGGAGTTGCACAATCTCATGGTCGAAGAAAAAGACACTTGACATTAGAAAAGCTTTAGCATACGAACAATACGATCTAGTGCTACGCTTAGGATTGGGTCTTGTCCATCACATCATTCTCCCAATGATGTGATCCCGTTATCAATGACATATAATGTCCATGACCAGGAAACCATGATCATCTGTTGACTAACGAGCTAGCCAACTAGAGGCTTGCTAGGGACACATTGTGATCTATTTATTCACACATGTATTACTGTTTCCTGTTAATACAATTGTAGCATGAACAATAGACGATTATCATGAACAAGGAAATATGATAATAACCATTTTATTATTGCCTCTAGGGCATATTTCCAACAGTCTCCCACTTGCACTAGAGTCAATAATCTAGTTACATTGTGATGTATCGAACACCCATAGCATTATGGTGTTGATCATGTTTTGCTCGTGGAAGAGGTTTAGTTAACGGGTCTGCGACATTCAGATCCGTGTGTACTTTACAAATCTCTATTACTCCACTCTGCACATGGTCCTGGATGGAGTTGTAGCGGCGTTTGATGTGCTTCGTCTTCCGGTGAAACCTGGACTGCTTGGCTATGGCAATGGCCCCAGTGTTATCACAGAAGAGTGTCATTGGACCCGACGCGCTTGGAACCACTCCAAGATCGGTGATGAGCTCCTTCATCCAAAGTCCTTCATGAGCCGCTTCTGAAGCAGCTATGTACTCCGCTGCACATGTAGATGCTGCCATGACTTCTTGCTTGCTGCTGCACCAGCTCACTGCCCCACCATTCAAAACATATACGTATCCGGTCTGTGACTTAGAGTCATACGGATCTGTGTCGAAGCTAGCATCGACGTAACCCTTTACGACGAGCTCTTCGTCACCTTCATAAACGAGAAACATTTCCTTAGTCCTTTTTAGGTACTTAAGGATATTCTTGACCGCTGTCCAGTGTTCCATACCGGGATCACTTTGGTACCTCCCTACCAAACTTATGGCAAGGTTTATATCAGGTCTGGTACACAGCATGGCATACATAAGAGAGCCTACGGCTGAAGCGTAGGGAACAGAACTCATCTTCTCTCTATCTGCTGTCGTGGTCGGCGACCGAGTCTTACTCAATCTCATGCCTTGCAAAACTGGCAAGAACCCTATTGAACTTCTTCAATATCTTATCAAGGTATGTACTTTGCGAAAGATCTATGAGGCGTCTCGATCTATCTCTATAGATTTTGATGCCTAATATGTATGCAGCTTCTCCAAGGTCCTTCATTGAAAAACTCTTGTTCAAATAGGCCTTTATGTTCTCCAACATCTCTATATTATTCCCCATCAATAATATGTCATCCACATATAGTATGAGGAAAGCTACAGAGCTCCCACTCACTTTCTTGTACAGACAGGCTTCTCCATAGACCTGTAAGAACCCAAACGCTTTAATCACCTCATTAAAGCGAATGTTCCAACTCCGAGATGCTTACACCAGCCCGTAGATGGAGCGCTGGAGCTTGCACACTTTGTTAGCACCCTTAGGGTCAACAAAACCTTCTGGTTGCATCATATACAACTCTTCCTTAAGGTTCCCGCTAAGGAACGATGTTTTGGCGTCCATTTGCCAAATTTCATAATCATAAAAGGCAGCAATTGCTAACATGATTCGGACTGATTTCAGCTTCGCTACGGGAGAGAAAGTCTCTTCGTAGTCAATTCCTTGAATTTGTCGAAAACCCTTTGCGACAAGTCGAGCTTTATAAACGGTTACATTACCGTTTGCATCAGTCTTCTTCTTGAAGATCCATTTATTTTCTATGGCTCGCCGGTCATCGGGCAAGTCCACCAAAGTCCATACTTTGTTCTCATACATGGATCCTATCTCGGATTTCATGGCTTCAAGCCATTTGTTGGAATCCGGGCCCTCCATCGCTTCTTCATAGTTCGAAGGTTCACCTTGTCTAACAACATGATTTCCATCACAGGGTTGCCGTACCACTCTGGTGCGGAGCGTGCCCTTGTGGACCTTTGCCGCTCAATAGTAACTTGATCCGAAGCTTCATGATCATTATCATTAACTTCCTCTTTAGTTGGTGTAGGCGCCACAGGAACAACTTCCCGCGCTGCGCTACTATCCTGTTCGAGAGGGGGTGTAGTTACCTCATCAAGTTCTACCTTCCTCCCACTTACTTCTTTCGAGAGAAACTCTTTCTCTAGAAAGGATCCGTTCTTGGCAACAAATGTTTTACCTTCGGATCTAAGAAAGAAGGTATACGCAATAGTTTCCTTAGGGTATCCTATGAATACGCATTTCTCCGCTTTGGGTTCGAGCTTTTCTGGTTGAAGTTTCTTCACATAAGCATCGCAGCCCCAAACTTTAAGAAACGACAACTTAGGTTTCTTGCCAAACCATAGTTCATACGGTGTCGTCTCAACGGGTTTAGATGGCGCCCTATTTAAAGTGAATGCTACAGTTTCTAATGTGTATCCCGAAAATGATAGTGGTAAGTCGGTAAGAGACATCATAGATCGTACCATATCTAATAAAGTGTGATTACGACGTTCAGACACTCAGTTGCATTGCGGTGTGCCATGCGGCGTCAGTTGTGAAACGATTCCACACTTCCTTAGGTGTGTGCCAAACTCGTGACTCAAATATTCTCCTCCACGATCAGATCGTAGACACTTAATTTTTCTGTCACGTTGATTCTCGACCTCACTCTAAAATTCCTTGAACTTTTCAAATGTCTCAGATTTGTGCTTCATCAAGTAGATATACCCATACCTACTCAAATCATCGGTGAGAGTGAGAACATAACGATAGCCACCGTGAGCTTCAACGTTCATTGGACCACACACATCAGTATGTATTATTTCCAATAAGTCGGTTGCTCTCTCCATTATCCCTGAGAATGGAGTCTTAGTCATCTTGCCCATGAGGGACGGTTCGCATGTGTCAAATGATTCAAAGTCAAGAGACTCTAATAGTCCATTAGTATGGAGCTTCTTCATGCGCTTAACGCCGATATGACCAAGGCGGCAGTGCCACAAGTATGTGGGACTATCATTATCAACTTTACATCTTTTGGTACGTACACTATGAATATGCGTAACATCATGATCGAGATTCATCAAGAATAAACCAATCACCAGCGGAGCATGACCATAAAACATATCACTCATATAAATAGAACAACCATTATTCTCTGACTTAAATGAATAGCCGTCTCGCATTAAGCAAGACCCTGATACAATATTCATGCTCAAAGATGGTACTAAATAACAATTATTAAGGTTTAAAACTAATCCCGACGGTAGATGTAGAGGTAGCGTGCCGACGGCGATCACATCGACCTTGGAGCCATTCCCGACGCGCATCGTCACCTCGTCCTTGGCCAGTCTCCGCTTATTCCGCAGTTCCTGCTTTGAGTTGCAAATGTGAGCAACAACACTGGTATCAAATACCCAGGAGCTACTATGAGCGCTAGTAAGGTACACATCAATAACATGTATATCACATATACCTTTAACGTTGTCGGCCTTCTTGTCCGCTAAGTATTTGGGGCAGTTCCGCTTCTAGTGACCCTTTCCCTTGCAATAGAAGCACTCAGTCTCAGGCTTGGGTCCATTCTTTTTCTTCTTCCCGGCATCTGGCTTACCGGGCGCGGCAACGGCTTTTCCGTCTTTCTTGAAGTTATTCTTACCATTGCCCTTCTTGAAACTAGTGGTCTTGTTGACCATCAACACTTGATGCTCTTTCTTGATTTCTACTTCTGCAGACTTGAGCATCGAGTACAACTCAGGAATGGTCTTCTCCATCCCTTGCATGTTGTAGTTCAGCACAAAACCTTTGTAGCCTGGTGGGAGAGACTGGAGGATTCTGTCAATTATAGCATCATCCGGAAGTTCGACTCCAAGTGAAGTCAGACGATCGTGTAACCCAGATATTTTGAGTATGTGCTCACTGACAGAACTGTTCTCATCCATCTTACAACTAAAGAACTTGTCAGAGACTTCATATCTCTCGATACGGGCATGAGCTTGAAAAACTAGCTTCAGCTCTTGGAACATCTCATATGCACCGTGTTGCTCAAAACGCCTTTGGAGCCCCGTTTCTAAACTGTATAACATGCCACACCTAACCAGAGAGTAGTCATCACTCCGCGTTTGCCAGACGTTCAGAATGTCCTGGGCTGCTGCGGGAGCGGGTGGGTCACCTAGCGGCGCATCAAGGACATAAGCCTTTTTAGCTGCTTCAAGGATGAGCTTCAAGTTTCAAACCCAGTCCTCATAGTTGCTACCATCATCTTTCAGCTTGTTTTTCTCTAGGAATGCGTTGAAATTGAGGTTGACGTTGGCCATCTACAATATTTATAAAGACAACTTTTAGACTAAGTTCACGACAATTAGTTTCATTTAATCAAATTAAGTATGAACTCCCACTTAAATCGACATCCCTCTAGTCATCTAAGTGATACATGATCCATGTTGACTAACCTGTGTCCGATCATCACGTGAGACGAACTAGTCACCATGGTGAGCAACTTCATGCTGATCGTATTCAACCATACGACTCATGTTTGACCTTTCGGTCTCTTGTATTCGAGGTCATGTCTGTACATGCTAAGCTCGTCGAGTCAACCTAGGTGTTTCGCGTGTGTAAATCTAGCTTACACCCATTGTATGCGAACGTTAGAATCTATCACACCCGATCATCACGTGGTGCCTAGAGACAATGATCCTTCGCAACGGTGCACACTTAGGGGAATACGTTCGCGAAATTTTAAGAGGGATCATCTTATTATGCTACCGTCGTTCTAAGCAATAAGATGAAAAACATGATAAACATCACAATGCAATCATATAGTGACATGATATGGCCATTATCATCTTTGCTCTTTCGATCTCTATCTTCAGGCATCACATCATCATCATCGTCACCGGCGTGACACAATGATCTCCATCATCGTGTCTCCGTGAAGTCGTCACGCCAACTACTACTATCACTACTACTATAGCTAACCGTTAGCAATGAAGTAAAAGTAGTAAGCACATGGCGTTGCATCTCATACAATAAATTAAGACAACTCCTATGGCTCCTGCCGGTTGTCATACTCATCGACATGCAAGTCGTGAAACCTATTACAATAACATGATCATCTCATACATCATACATGCAACATCACAACTTTGGCCCTATCACATCACATGTCAAACCCTGCAAAAGCAAGTTAGACGTCGTCTAATTGTTGTTGCAAGTTTTACGTGGCTGATTTGGATTTCTAGCAAGAACGCTTCCTTACCTACGTGACAGCCACAACAATGATATGCCAAAACTATTTACCCTTCGTAAGGACCCTTTTTATCAAATCCAATCCGACTAGAGTGGGAGAGACAGACACCCGCTAGCCACCTTTATGCACGGTGTGCATGTCTGTCGGTGGAACCAATCTCACGTAAGCGTACGTGTAAAGTCGGTCCGGGCCGCTTCATCCCACAATACCACCGGAAAAGAATAAGACTAGTAGAGGCAAGCAATTGACAAATCATCGCCCACAACCTTTTGTGTTCTACTCGTGCATAGAATCTACGCATAGAAAGCCTGGCTCGGATGCCACTTTTGGGTAACGTAGCATAAATTAAGATCTTCCAATGGAGAGACCAGCAACAAGATTGGGGTGAGAGCATCTTAATACCTTTGAAGATCGCTAAGCGACAGCATTGCTAGACCGCGGTTGATGGAGTCGTACTCGCGGCGATTCAGATCGCGGTGTGATTCCGATCTAGTGCCGAACCACGACACCTCCGCGTTCAACACACGTGCAGCCCGGTGACGTCTCCCGCAACTTGATCCAACAAGGAGGAGGGAGAGGTTGGGGAATATCTCCGGAAGCACGACGGCGTGGTGTCGATGAAGATACGAGTTCTCCCGGCAGGGTTTCGCCAAGCACCGGCAGAGAGGAGGAGGAAGAAGAGCAGGGCTGTGCCGAGGGAGAGGGAAAATTGTGTCCCCAAAAGCCCAAAAGTGCCCACTATATATAGGAGGAGGGGAGGGGGGTGCCACCCCTAGGGTTCCCAACCTAGGTGGTGCGTCAGCCCCCCTAGATGGGAGGTGCGGCGGCCAGGGCAGGGGGAGGGGTGGCGCACCCCTAGGTGGGCCTTAGGCCCACCAGCGCCTAGGGTTCCCCCCCTCTCCACCTGCTGCGCCTTGGGCTGAGTGTGGGGGGCGCACCAGCCCACCTAGGGGCTGGTTCCCTCCCACACTTGGCCCATCTAGCATCCCGGGGTCGTTGCCCCCTTCCGGTGGACCCCCGGGGCCACCTCCGGTGGTCCCAGTGGTCCCGGTACGTTACCGGTGATGCCCGAAACACTTCCGGTGTCCGAAACCATCCGTCACATATATCAATCTTTACCTCCGGACCATTCCGGAGCTCCTCGTGACGTCCGGGATCTCATCCAGGACTCCGAACAACTTTTGATAACCTCGTATAACAATTCCCTATAACCCTTGCGTCATCGAACCTTAAGTGTGTAGACCCTACGGGATCGGGAGACACACAAACATGACCGAGACACCTCTCCAGCCAATAACCATCAGCGGGGTCTGGATACCCATGGTGGCTCCCACTTTCTCCATGATGATCTCATCAAATGAACCACGATGTCAAGGATTCAATCAATCCCATATACAATTCCCTTTGTCTGTCGGTATAGAACTTGCCCGAGATTCGATCATCGGTATACCTATACCTTGTTCAATCTCGTTACCGGTAAGTCTCTTTACTCGTTCCGTAGCACATCATCGTGTGACTAACTCCTTTAGTCACATTGAGCTCATGATGATGTTCTACCAAGTGGGCCTAGAGATACCTCTCCGTCACACGGAGTGACAAATCCTGATCTCGATTCGTACCAACCCAACAGACACTTTCAGAGGTACCCGTAGTGCACCTTTATAGTCACCCAGTTACGTTGTGACGTTTGATACACCCAAAGCACTCCTACGGTATCCGGGAGTTGCACAATCTCACGGTCGAAGGAAAAGACACTTGACATTAGAAAAGCTTTAGCATACGAACAATACGATCTAGTGCTACGCTTAGGATTGGGTCTTGTCCATCACATCATTCTCCCAATGATGTGATCCCGTTATCAATGACATCTAATGTCCATGACCAGGAAACCATGATCATCTATTGACTAACGAGCTAGCCAACTAGAGGCTTGCTAGGGACACATTGTGATCTATTTATTCACACATGTATTACTGTTTCCTGTTAATACAATTATAGCATGAACAATATATGATTATCATGAACAAGGAAATATGATATTAACCATTTTATTATTGCCTCTAGGGCATATTTCCAACAAGAGTATCTCAAGATCCTGCACAAACACAAAAGCTTGTTCCCAACGCTATGAAGGTGTTGTCAATCCCTTATAGATTGTTTGCCAAGTGAGAACTGAAAGCAACAAAGTAACAAAGCAAAGTAAAAGCGGAGGTGTAAACGATGGATGTGAATAGACCCGGGGGCCGTAGTGTTTACTAGTGGCTTCTCTCATGAAAGAAAATAGACGGTGGGTGAACAAATTACTGTCGAGCAATTGATAGAACTGCACAAAGTCGTGACGATATCTATGGCAATGATTATATCTATAGGCATCACGTCCAAAACAAGTAGACCGATACTTTCTGCATCTACTACTATTACTCCACACGTCGACTGCTATCCAGCATGCATCTAGTGTATTAAGTCCATAAGAACAGAGTTACGCCTTAAGCAAGATGACATGATGTAGAGGGATAATCTCAAACCAATGATGAAAACCCCATGTTTTTACCCTTGATGGCAACTACTTAATGTGTGCCTTGCTGCCCCTACTGTCACTTGGAAAGGTCACCACATGGTAGAACCCAAAACCAAAGTCTTCTCCCATTGCAAGAATTATAGATCTAGTTGGCCGAACAAAACCCAAGACTCGGAGAGACTTACAAGGATGTCAAATCATGCATATAAGAAATCATCAAAGACTCAAATATATATCATAGATAATCTGATCACAAATCCACAATTCATTGGATCTCGACAAACACACCGCCAAAGAAGATTACATCGGATAGATCTCCATGTAGATCATGGAGAACTTTGTATTGAAGATCCAAGAGAGAGAAGAAGCCATCTAGCTACTAACTACGGACCAGTAGGTCTGAAGTGAACTACTCACGAGTCATTGGAGGGGCGATGATGATGATGAAGAAGCCCTCCAACTCAAAAGTACCCTCCGGCAGGGCAGCGGGAAGGGTCTCCAGATGAGATCTCGTGGAAACGGAAGCTTGCGGCGGTGGAAAAGTATTTTCGAGGCTCCCCTGATTTTTTGCTGAATTTTTGGGAATATATAGGCCAAGGATCTAGGTCAGGGGGCGACCAGGGAGGCCACAAGCCCTGACACCGCCGCCTCCCCCCTGGTGGCATGGTGGGAGCTTGTGGGCTCCCTGGAGCCCACGTGGCTTGGCCCAAAGGCCCCCTGATGTTCTTCCGTTCGGGAAAAAAATCATTTCAGGGTTTTTATTCCGTTTGGACTCCGTTCCAGAATCAGATCTGGAAAGAGCCAAAAACACAGAAAAAACAGGAACTGGCACTTGGCACTGAATTAATAAGTTAGTCCAAAGATGACAAGATAACATCATGAAACCATCAAAAATTATAGATACGTTTGAGACGTATCAAGCATCCCCAAGCTTAACTCCTGCTCGTCCTCGAGTTGGGAAGTGATAAAGAATGAATTATTTATGCTTTCATGCTACCTAGCATAAGTGTCCTTTGTAATTCCTCTTATGTGACGTGAATGTTCAGATCCATTAGATTCAAAACAATAGTTTTCTATTGATGTGGAAGCAATAATAATTCAAGCAAACTAGCAAGGTAATCATGAACTTTCAAAATAACAAGGCCAAAAGGAAGTTATCCCTACAAAACCATATAGTCTGGCTATGCTCTATCATCATCGCACAACGAATTTAAATCATGCACAACCCCGATATTGGCCAAGTAATTGTTTCACACCTTTACTTTCTCAAACCTTTTCAACTCTCACGCAATACATGAGCGTGAGCCATGGTTATAGCACTATAGATGGTGTGGAGTGTGGTGGAGGTTGCAAGACAAAAAAGGATAAGATAGTCACATTAACTAGGCATATCAATGAGCTGTGGAGATGCTCATCAATAGATATCAATGTGAATTAATGAGTAGGAATTGCCATACAAATGATGCACTAGAGCTACGAGTATGTGAAAGCTCTTAAAGAAAACTAGTGGGTGTGCATCCGTCTTGCTTGCTCACGAAGACCTAAGGCAATTTTGAGGAAGCCTATCATTGGAATATACAAGCCAAGTTACATAATGAAAATTTCCCACTAGCTATACGGTGGTGACAAAACGAGAGACTCTCAATCATGAAGATCATGGTGCTTAATATGCACAAGTGTGGAAAAAGTGGTAGCATTGTCCCTTCTCTCTTTTTCTCTCATTTTTTTATTTGGTGGGCTCTTTGGCCTCTTTTATTTATTTATTTTTATTTTGGTGGGCTTCTTTGGCCTTTTTTATTTCCTCACATGGGACAATGCTCCATTAATGATGATCATCACACTTTCAACTCAAGACTTAGAGCAACTATGACTCTATATGGAATGCCTTCGGTAGTGTACCGTGGCAATGATCTAGCATGGCATAGACATTAATGGAAACATCATGCTAGCTATCTTAAGATCATGTAATGGCAATGTAGACGTGGTGGCGCATGTCATGGTGGTAGTTGCATGGCAATATATCTCGGAATGACTTTGAAAAAGCCATAGTAGGTAGGTATGTTGGCTGTTTTGAGGGAGGCTAATGGTGGGTTTTTTGCACCGGCGAAAGTTGCACGACACTAAGAAGATACTGATGGTGGAAGGTGAAAGTGCATCTAAACCATGGACTCAACATTAGTCATGAAGAACTCATATACTTGTTGCAAAAGTTTTATTAGTAATCGAAACAAAGCATTCAACGCATACTCCTAGGGGAAGGGTTGGTAGGTATAAACCAGGTATAAACCATCGCGCAATCCCTACTGCCACGCAAAGGATGACAATCAATATACTAATCATGCTCAGATTTCATCACATAGCGGTTCACCATACGTGCATGCTACGGAAATCACTAACTTCAACACAAGTATTTCTAGATCCACAACACCTTACTAGCATGACTTCAATATTACCATAGCCACAACTCAAAACTAATTGAGATGAATCAAACTTCTCTAACTATTCAATGCACATGAAGGTGGAAGTTTTCGTATCCCTTTGGATAACTACCCCTTTTGGGACTACTTTCAAAGCATAGATCAACTACCAAGACACGCACCGTTGTGCTCTAAAAGATATAAGTAAAGCACATAGAGCAAAAGTATCTAGCTCAAAAGATATAAGTGAAGCACATGTGAGCTGAATTGTCTACCAAAAGATATAAGTGAAGCTCGACAAAATCACGGTGTGTGCATGTCTCTCTGTCTAGGTGTGCAGCAAGGATGATTGTGACACAACAAAAATAAAAGACTCCTATGATACAAGACGCTCCAAGCAAAACACATAACATGTGGTGAATAAAAATATAGCCCCAAGTAATGTTACCGATGGATTGAAGACGAAAGAGGGGATGCCTTCCCGGGGCATCCCCAAGCTTAGGCTTCTACGACATCCTTGAATCTCTTGGGGTGCCTTGGGCATCCACAAGCTTGAGCTCTTGCCACTCTTTATCTTTTTGTCCATAAGAACTTCACCCAAAACATGAAAACTTCACAACACGAAACTTAAACACAAACTCATGATAACATTAGTACAAGAAAGCAAACCACCACTTCCTTAGGTACTGTAGCAAACTTAAATTCTACTTGTGCTGATGTTGGGTTACTGTACTTTCAATCTTCCATGACTAATACCCCCCGATACTATCCATCGTTTCATCAAAATAAGCAACCAACACAACAAAAACAGAATCTGTTAACAACAGACCAGTCTGTAGCAATCTTTATATTTCGTATACCTCTGGTACTTCAAAAATTCTGAAAAATTACGACAGTCTGAAGAATTTGCGTAGCAATCCGCAGCAAAAAGAATCAACTCAAAAGCTCTTACAAAAAAAGTAAATTCATTTCGTGAGCAGAAAGTTTCTGTCTTTTCCAGCATGACCAAACGATCATCCCCAAGACTAATCATAACGGTTTTGCTTGGCACAAACGCAAAAAGAAACAAAAAAACACAATCATAACAGAATTTTGAAAGTGTGAAAAACACAAAACAGAAAGAAAAATAATAGATTCGTTGAGGTGCCTCCCAACAAGCGCTTTTGTTTAACGCCCTTAGCTAGGCAAAAGGTGATGAAATCACGTATAGTCATCTTTGGTGCTCAAACCATAGGTAGCCCTCATCATAGATTCATAAGGCAATCTTATTTTCTTTCTAGGAAAGTGCTCCATGCCCTTCTTTAAAGGAAATTGAAATCTAATATTCCCTTCCTTCATATCGATGATAGCACCAATAGTCCTTAGGAAAGGTCTACCGAGAATAATGGGACATGAAGGATTGCAATCTATGTTAAGTACAATGAAATCCACGGGTACATAGTTCTTATTTGCAACAATAAGAACATCATCGATCCTCCCCATGGGTTTCTTGATAGTAGAATCCACAAGATGCAAATTAAGAGAACACTCTTCAATCTCATGAACACCAAGAATATCACATAAAGACTTTGGAATCGCGGAAACACTAGCACCCAAATCACACAAAGCATTGCACTCATAGTTTTTGATCTTGATTTTGATAGTAGGTTCCCACTCATCATGAAGTTTTCTAGGTAAAGAGACTTCTAGTTCGAGATTCTCTTCAAGAGATTTCATCATAGCATCTACGATATGCGCGGTAAAGGCTTTGCTTTGGCTGTAAGCATGTGGAGAGTTTGCAATGGATTGCATCAAAGAAATGCATTCAAACAAGGAGCAATTATCATAATTGAATTCCTTGAAATCCAAAGTGGGAGTTTCATTACTACCCAAAATTTTGACTTCTTCTACTCCACTCTCCACACCTTTATCATCAAGATAGGCGGTCTCCGAATCATTGGGGCGTTTTTCAACCAAAGTGGATTCATATCCAGCCCCTCCATAAGTAGGTTTGACACGCAAAACAAAGATGCAAGAGGAGACACACCAAGCACTTTAAGATCTTCGTGATTTGCATCACTAGAACGCACCCTTTTAAACCATTCATGTCTAGCGCGAATTTGGGCGGTTCTTTATTTGCTCTCATTCATGGAGATACGCATAGCTTTCCGAGTTTCATCCAAGTTGACCTTGGGAGGAGCGCATATAACTTTCAAAGCATCAATATCACAAGACATCCTATCAACGCTCTTAGCCAAATCTTCTATTTTGAGTAGTTTTTCCTCTATGGACGCATTGAAAATCTTTTGAGAGTTAATGAACTCTTTGATATTACTCTCTAAATCAGAAGGTAATTTGTTGTGATTTCTGTCAGTGTTGTTGTAGGAATTGCCATAATTGTTATAGTCTTCGAGAGAAAATCATCAAGTGAGGAAATACCCCAAACACCAAACCCAAACCAAAAACCAAGTGATTGAGCATCACCGAAGAATTTGTTCTTATGTGGAACTGAAGCCTTTTACCTTTGAGGAATGTGCATCCTCCAGACGGTTAGGCGTCATGGTCTAGAGCATCCAGTAGTCAATTGCGGATCGCCGGGTGACAGAGTTTGTGAGAGTTTGGAAGTCTGCCCTGAAGACTTACCACGAGTGTTGGGCGAGGACTGTGTGTCCTTAGCTCAAGGAGAATACGATAGGGACTGCGTGTCCCGGGACTGTGTGTCTCAGGACAGTGTGTCCTTCGGTTTCAATACCAAGCCGCTCCAAACCAGACGTACAGCTGTCACAGCAGTTGGAACTGGGTCATCAACAATTGTCTTCATCGTGATACGTGTTGTATTTCTTCAACTCTTTCATTTCCTCAAATTGTATGTTGAAGACTTTGATATGCACTATTAAAGAATTTGTTTGAATACTTTCTTTGAATTTCCTCAACCTCAAATTCTTCACTTAAGATAATCTTCACCTGCTTACTCTGTACTTGCAAACTGTGCAAACTGAATCTCGTAATATTCTACAAGTAATCTGCTATTGAAGTTTTTGCACACCTGATCCTGTACTACTTCCGATACACTTAATTCATCATCCACGACTTTCCTCACAAGGAATTTCCTCGGATATGAAATTCTAAAAATCGCCTATTCATCCCCCCTATAGTCGATATAACACACTTTCAATTTGTATCAGAGCAAGGTACTCCATTATTCTGTGTGATTTTGGTTTAACCACCTGAAGTTTTAGTTATGTCGACCACAGGTATGATCAAGGTTACTGCAGGATGTCCTACCTTCGAAGGAAAGGACTTTCCCTACTGGAAGACCAAGATGCAGATGCATCTTCAGGCTATTGACAATGATTTGTGGTATATTGTGGAACATGCTATTCCCTCCATCACTGCTACTACCTCTGCCGCTGATGTGAAGAAATTCAAGCAACTTGACTCACAAGCGAAGAATATCATCTATGGCCATCTGAGCAAAGGTCAGTATGGCAGAGTGAGTGCTTTGGGCACAAATAAGCTTATTTGGGATAGGTTGTCCAAAGTCAATGAAGCAATCTCACCTCAGCGTGACTCTCGTGTTGATGTTCTTCGCTATCTCTTCAATCACTTCAAGAGGCTTGAAAATGAAAGCTTCCAAGATACCTTTGATCGCCTCATGACATCTCAAAAGGACTGCAAGCACTGGGAGCTTGAGACATCACTGACCACGAAGTTGTGAAGAAACTGCTAATATCTCTTGATCCATCGTTTGATACACTGGTTCTTATGATTCAAGAAAGAGGAGACTATAAGATGCTTGATCTTGCTAATATACTTGAAAGACTCAATACTCATGAATTACAAAGGAAGAAAAGAGAGATTTGTATGGACCAAGCTACTCAAGACCTCGTGCACTGAAGGCTAAAGCAATTTCCTCATCTGAAGAAGAAGACTCGGATTGCAGCATTGGTGACCCTGAAGAACTTGGACAGGAGCTTGCAATGCTCGTGAGGAAATTCCAGAAGTTTACAAAGCATGCCCAGTTTGGTAAATCTTCAAGAAGAGATATGAGGAAATCAGAATCTTCATCTCATGACTACAAGAAAAGAACCTGTCACAAATGTAAGAAATCTGGTCACTACATAGCTGACTGTCCTTGCTGGGTTAAAGAATCAAAGAAGAAGAAATACAAGGATGAAAGTTCTGATGACTCGAAGAAAAAGAAGAAATCTTCAAAATCCTCATCCTCCAAGTCCTCATCGCACAAGAAGACCAGTTTCAGAAAGGCTCGGGCACTCATTGGCAAGGAAATGGATTCAGAGGAAGAATCTGAGGAATGTGATGAAGATGAAGGTTCTGAAGAAGATTCAGAGTCTGGTGTGGCAAGTCTTGCATTGGCTACCACATTCGTCAACAAGTCAATCTTCAACCTTGAAGAAAATGACAATGCTATCTAGACTGATGAATATGTTGATGACTTCGCTCCAACCTATTGCTTCATGAGAAAAGGTTCAAAGGCACCGAATGATACTTCCTCCTCTGACTCAAGTGACTGTGAACCTGATGATTATAAAAAACCCAGTTATATTAAACTTGCCAACATTGCAACTAAACAAGAAAGTGCCATTGAAAAGATTCAAAAATTGCTAGACAGAAGCGATGATCTGTTGATGATGAAATGAATCATACTCAAGTCCTCGCTGAAGATGTGAAAAGTCTTCAGTCTAGATTTGATAGTCTTCAAGATCGTTATGGCACACTCTAGGCTGATCATGAGAAACTTTCCTATGAATTTATTCAAAGGAAACTTGATCTTGAGAAGTTTAAGATGTCTCATGATGATCTTCAAATGGAAAATGATTCATTGCTTGCTCAACAGATCAGTGCCGCTCAGGTTGAATTCACTCCATAATATCTCAAATGCATCGAGCGTGAAACTGCCAATTCTTCACCAGAATCATCAAATGCTTCTATCGCTACAAATTCTTCAACTGTTCCTGTGGTATCAAATTCTTCACTTGAGGAAACCACAAATGCTACTGACGATAATGCAGGGTTGAAGGAATTGTATGTGACAGGCATATACAAAAGTCTCAAAGGGCATCAAACCCTTTGCGATGTTCTCAAAAAGCAGATTCTGAACAGGAATCCAAGGAAAGAAGGAATTGCCTTTGAGAGGAAATTAAATGCTGATGGATCATACTAGAAACCTGAGCAGTACCCCAAAACCTCATGGGTTGCTGCTAAAAGCCATCCCGTCCATCCATCCACTCTAATAGGCTTTGCATGTGAAATATCATATTCCTTAGATGAGTCATTTGACTCAAATTATAAATTGTTCAAAAATGAGTCTGGTGAAGTATTTGCTCGATATGTTGGAATTAACTGCAGGAATGGACCATCCCTGAGGAAAATCTAGGTTCCCAAAAGTTTCTTGGAAAATCCTTAGGTAAATGTCCTCATGACACACCAGTGAAGAACCTGAACCCCACATCAAATTCCTTAGGTGGACCCAAGTTTTCAAGAGGATCAAAATCCTCAAATGGTCAATACTATGCTCGTACTTGTGCTAATGCTTCTGATATGTAGGGAAATTACAAGGGATAAGAATATGAGCATTATTCCTCAAATCATTATGTTCATAAATCCTCAAAGAACTTCTCTTCCTATTCATTTGATTACTCTAATCCCCCTACTGTGAAAAGAAGTGCATTAGCTTGAATGCCTCCATTCTCACATGGTGCTCGTAGGATGATGAACTCTTTGCCACCCCCTCAGATGTGGGTGCTGAAGAAATTGAACTAATCATTTCCGCAGGTCAGGTCTCCAGATGAAAGTCATCATCTGAAGAATTTGCTGGAGACCTGAGGAAATTGCTTCATTGGACGCAAGCTAAAATTGATGAAATGATAACATTTCACATGTCCTCAGATTTACTATTTATGATGAAATACTTAACTGATGAAATTGATATCATATTCTTCAAGTCTGAAGCATATGAGATGGTAAGCTGTACTAATTCATCTGTAGGATGACAAACCCAAGAATAAAGAGTGGGTTCTTGACAGTGGTTGCACAAATCATATGACTGGTGATAGAAGTTTGTTGATGAATATGCCACTGATTCCGTCACCACTGAAGCAAATCACTTATGCTCATAAAGGTAAAAGCAAGGTATTGGGACTTGGCAAAGTGGCTATCTCCAAGGATAGACACATGGAGAAAGTCATGCTTATTGAATCCCTTGGGTTTAACCTCATGTGAGTCTCAATGCTTTGTGATCTTGATATGGTTGTCATCTTGGAAAATATAGATGCGTAGTCATCATGGAATCTGAAAAATCCAAAGTCTTCGAAGGCTTTAGGAGAGAAGATTTGTACATTGTTGATTTTAGCAAAAACCTCAGAAGGCTCGCTATGGCATCGACATTTGGGTCATGCAGGCATGAGGAATTTGCACACACTGGCGAAGAAGAACCATGTCATTGGCATCGAATCGGTCCAATTCCTCAAGGACCACCTCTGCGGTGCTTGTGAGTGTGGAAAAATAACCAGATCCAAACACCCCTCCAAGACTATCATGACTACTACTCGCCCGTTTGAATTGCTTCACATGGATCTGTTTGGACCTACTCATTACGCCACTCTAACCAATGCAACATCTTTATATGGCTTTGTCACTGTTGATGACTATTCTCGCTATACTTGGGTACATATCATTCTGTATAAAACTAAAGTGCAGGGAGTCTTCAAACAATTTTCCTCAAGGGCCTTGATGAACTTCGGCGTCAAGATCAAACACATCAGGAGTGACTATGGGACAGAATTCAAAAACACTGGTCTTGATGAACTTGGTATAACTCATGAATTATCTACTCCTTATACTCCTCAACAGAATGGCGTCGTTGAACGCAAGAACAGGACTCTGGTTGAAATGGGACATACTATACTTGAAGAATATCAGACTCCGCGTCGCTTCTGGCCTGAAGCAATCAACACTGCTTGCCACATCATCAACCGGGTATATCTTCACAAATTCCTCAAGAAAACCTCATATGAACTTCTCACCGACAAGAAACCCAATGTAAGTTATTTCAAAGTCTTCGGTGCAAAATGCTGGATTAGAGATCCTCACCATAGCTCAAAGTTTGCACCTAAAGCACATGAGGCTTTTATGCTTGGTTACGGAAAGGACTCGCACACCTACAGAGTCTTCAACACCTATCACAACAAGGTTGTTGAAACTGTAGATGTGCGGTTCGATGAAACTAATGGCTCGCAAAGAGAGCAATTACCTCCTGTGCCAGATAAATTACCTCCTGAGGACGCAATCAAGCTCAAAGCCACTGAAGATATCATTCCTACTAAGGAAATTGTTGAATAAATCGTCCCCGACACTGGTGAAATTCAGACAGGAAATTGCTCGAGATCAAATTCCTCGGCCCAACCAAAGTCTTCAACCAGCTCATCCAAGGATTACAAATGCAGTGGAACTTGACAAAATCCTCGATGACATCAATGCACTAGGTCCTCTCACTCGCTCAAAAGATTCACATTTAGTTAACTTTTGTGGGCATTCCTATTTTATGTCTATCATAGAACCCTCAAAAGTTGCTGAAGCCTTCATGGAACCTGAGTGGATGCAAGCCATGCAAGATGAACTTCTTCAGTTCAAGCTAAATGACGTGTGGGAACTTGTCAAACGACCAGATGCTCGCAAGCACAGTATAAACGGCACCAAGTGGATTTTTTGAAACAAGCAAGATGAGGATGATCAAGTGGTGAGGAATAAGACATGGCTTGGAGCCCAAGGCTACACACAGGTTGAAGGAATTGATTTCGATGAAACTTTTGCACCTGTTGCTAGACTTGAAGCTATTCGAATACTACTTGCTTATGCTAATCATCATAATATTACTCTATATCAAATGGATGTGAAAAGTGCATTCCTCAATGGTAAGCTTGAGGAAGAAGTATATGTTGCTCAGCCCCCAGGTTTTGAAGATCCGAAGCATCCAAACAAAGTCTTCAGACTCAAAAAGACACTCTATGGCCTCAAGCAAGCCCCTCGGGCGTGGTATGATACATTGAATGAATTCCTCATGAAGAAAGGCTTCAAACCTGGTTCACTTGATCCAACTCTTTTCACAAAATCTTATGGCAATGAACGATTTGTGTGCCAAATATATGTCGATGACATTATCTTTGGTTGTATTGAAAAATGTTACAGTGATGAACTTGCTTACATGATGAATGAAGAATATCAGATGTCCATGATGGGGGAGCTGAAATTCTTCTTAGGTCTTCAAATTCGTCAACAACGCAATGGTATCTTCATATCTCAGGAGAAATACCTCAAGGACGTTCTGAGGAAATTCAACATGCATGAATGCAAAGGTGTCAAGATTCCTATGCCTACCGACGGCCACCTCTGCACTGACGAAAATGGTAAAGATTTCGATCAGCAGGTATATCACTCGATGATTGGCTCTTTATTGTATCTATGTGCATCTAGGCCAGATATAATGCTTAGTGTTTGCATGTGTGCTCGTTTTCAAGCCAAACCGAAGGAATCACACCATAAGGCTGTGAAATGTATTCTTCGATACTTAGCTCACACACCAACACTAGGATTGTGGTACCCCAAGGGCTCAAATCTTCAGCTTGTTGGATATTCTAATTCTAATTATGCTGGTGACCATGTGGATCGCAAGTCAACATCAGGCACATGCCATTTCCTTGGAAGATCATTAGTTTGCTGGTCCTCAAAGAAGCAGAACTGTGTTTCTCTCTCCACTGCCGAAGTTGAGTACATTGCTGCTGGATCCTGCTGTGCTCAACTGCTATGGATGAAGCAAACCCTCAGAGACTACGGCATCAACGTGAAGAATGTGCCCCTCTACTGCGACAATGAGAGTGCAATCAAGATCGCCTACAACCGAGTACAACACTCGAAGACTAAGCACGTCCAGATTCGTCATCATTTTCTTCGTGGTCATGTCCTCAAGGGCAATATTATCATCGACCATGTGAAGATTGACAATCAATTAGCAGATATATTCACAAAGCCCTTGGATGAGAGAAGGTTTTGCAAGTTGCGGTGTGAGCTAAATATCCTAGAATCTTCAAATGTTTTGTGAAAACATGCACACATCCTAACATTTATGCAAAATTGATGACTTAGATGTGCAACACACGAAGAATCGATTTTCTTCAATCAATAAAGAACATCACTCTCAGTGTGAAGAAATTAATGAAGAATTTGGTTCTCAGGGCCCTACAACAATTGTACGCGGCGCGTGAAATCATAATTCTTATAGGTTGGGTCACGCCACCAACCAACATTGAAATTCTTCAAGCTGGTTTTTCTTCAAAGTTGAAATTCATCAATCTGACACTTTGTCACAAAATCCTCAAATTTTCAAAATCTTCAAAATCTTCAAACCATTTGATGACTTTCATTTGAGCATATATATACATAGAATGAGCTTTCAAAGTCCTCAATAGCATTCACTTATAGCTCAGTCTTCAATTTGATATTTCATCTAAGTGAATGTGATCGGACCCGACTCCCCTCTATTCTAACCTCAACCCAGTCTATTCTCAATTATTCATATGCGTTCTATTTGACACTTGTTCAAAATCCTCATTGAGTCTTTGTCAGTTGAGGACTTTGCAACAAAATCCTCACAAATTCAAAAATTGTTTTTATAACGTTACATAGTTACCAGACCCACTTCTCACGATTGGATAACCACGAACTTCACCGCTTTAGTCGTGGGCACCACGTGTCATGCGGAGACGAAGGGGCAAGGCAAGTTCAGTCTGAAAGTTTTGGCCCAAATAGTTTTTCACCTGAGCTATAAATAGGCCCTCACCCCCAATGAAAACTCTTCGTCCTCTCGTCTTCTCCGCTCGAGCTCAACCGTAGCGCCACCGCTAGCATCCTCGTCGCCGGTGAGGAAAAGCTTCGCTGCCTGGCCCTCGCCGTCGCCGGACTCACAACGACCGCGGAAAATCGTCTTCCACCACTGGCGTGGCTAATTTCAGTTGCCAAGTTAGGGCACTAAAGATCTGAACCGAGGAACTTCTCCTTTTTACTGCTCCAGTTCTTCGTTTTCTTTGCACAGGGTAAATAAATCATGTTTTACTGCCTCTGTTGATCTTTCAATTCACTTTAGACTCGCAAAATCTGCTTTTCCTCAGAAAGTCTGCCAGCCATGCACACTCATTCCTCAAACACTTGATGAATTTCACTAAGCCACTAAATTTCTTCATGAGATTCCTCAATTGTGTAAATTCTCGAATCTGCACAACTCTAGAACCCAAGATCAGAATGCTTAGTCAAATTCCTCAGTTCACTGGTCAAATTCCTCAACTTTAAAAAAAAATCAATTTCTTCAAATATGAGAACGCATATGACCTCTCCAAATTATTCGCACATATACTTTGTTCATAGGTACAAAAATGCCAGCTGATGAATCTCAAGGTTCTCATCAACTTAACTCATTTGCAGCATTCCTCGAAGAAACTTTACGTATGTCTTCAGAATCATCAGGAGTTCAGATTCCTCAGCAAAAGCCTCGGTTGAAGAAAATGGAGGATGATCGGAAGCAGAAAGGAGGAAAGAAGCTAGAACAGAATACAACATTTGAAATACCTGAAGAAATATATGCTGATTATTGTACTCCTGATGAGGAAATACATGGTAAATAGACCAAGGCGAAGCACAAAATAAGGCTTCAAAATATTGAACGCAGGTGGGCTAAAGAGTGGAAGGAGTACAGATATGTGACTCCAAAATATGCAAAGAAGTTCGCCCTCAAGCCACCC
Organism: Hordeum vulgare subsp. vulgare; assembly: GCF_904849725.1. Lineage (NCBI taxonomy): Eukaryota > Viridiplantae > Streptophyta > Magnoliopsida > Poales > Poaceae > Hordeum > Hordeum vulgare. Next base: position 104,370,798 of record NC_058524.1, on the reverse strand, counting down.
TGCAAAAGGCCGCCATAGCGTGATCAACAAGCAGCTCATCCGTAAACTGTAGCCACTATTGAGGATTATCCTGATGAGAAAGACAAATACTTGTCTAAGTTGCAGAAAAAGGCAGAAGCAGCTATGAACAAATTCAATGAGAATTCTGCTCATGCAGCCACTGCTGCCACTTCTTCAGCTGCTGAAGCCTCTTCTACTATAGTTCCTCAGAAGAAGGCTTTGCTAAAGAAACCCAAACCTTCAACTACTGTGCCCAAATAGCAATTGCCTCAGAAAGTTGCAACGGCTGCGAAATCCTCAACAGCACCACAATCTTCACCCCCACAAGAGAAGTAACTCAGTAAGTTTCAACCTAAACAATCAAGTTCCTTAGTACCTTCTGTTACTGGCTCTACTTCAAAGTCTTCACCCATTCTGTTGAAGACTGAGATGACTGCTGGTAGAGGTACCAGGCCAGGTCCGAACAAAGTCATCAACGTTCCTTCTGCATCGGAAGGAAGTGAAGAAGTTGATGATGAAACACTCCAAGCCATCATCAGAAACAAACAGGAACGTGTTGCACAAGCATGTCCCAGTTCCATTCCTCTTGCTATGGATCCAAAGGTATTGCTGGATTTCATTGACCTCTGGTATGAAGATCCGAACACACCGGTTGATGATTTGAAGTTCCCCCCTGGTGTCAGCCATATGGTGGCTACTTTGATCAATGAAGCTAAATGGAAAGAGCAGCAAGCCAAGGCTGCCAAAATCAAAAAGGAGAAATTTCTCAAGCAGAATCTCCTCAAGTGGACGCCTGAAGTACTTGTATCAACTCAGGCTGAACTCAAAACCCTCATGGACAAGCATACAAGTCTTCACACTGATCGTCAAGGTGTCAAAGTGAATTTCATCAAGGCTGCAACTGCTGTTGTTGATGAATACAATAAGAGAACGACCCCTCCAAAGCAGCAGACACCACCTCACCCAAGCTATAGTGTTCAGCTAACTGAGGAAGATGAAAATGAAGAACCAGCCGCTGAAGAAATTCCTCAAAATATTCTAGCTGAAGAATCCCCTAGGCCTGACACTGAACCAGTGCCTGATGAAATTGCCCCTTCACCACAACCCTCAAAGGTGAAGAAAGTGACTCTGTCTGCATCAGACATGTAGAAAACCAAAGCAGCTGAGAAAAAAGCCAAAAAGAGAAAAGCTTCAATGGCCTCAGAATCCTCAGAGGCCAAACGTCTGAAGATTACACTGTCGGAATCTTCATCACCTCCGGTGGATGCTACTCCTCTCAATGTAGCACCATCATACATGATCGTTCCCTTCGGTGTGGACTATGTCATTCCAGAAGAAGATGAAGAAATGAATGCCACTGGAGTGGATGAAGAAATGGATGAGGAAATAGAAATAGATGATATTCCTCACTCCACCACACCTCCGAAAACCACTGAAGAACAGGAGGGTGATGATGAAATTGGATGCAGCACACCTGTAATCCATGATGAGTTCTAGGAAGAAACTCATCCACACTCACCAATGTCAACTCAAATCCCTGCAACCCCTGCTCCAACTAAGATTCTCACCTGTTCTGATGGAAAAGAGCATTCGTGAGGAATCTGCTCAAGAATCAGTTGCATCAGCTGAAGAAAATGCAGCTTTAAATACTGCAACTGCCTCCTCAAACAAGCAAATTCCTCAAATTGAGGAAAATGCTCATACTAAAGAAAATGCGCCTGCTCCTAGCACTGAAACCGCTTTTGTCATGGTGAACACTGAAACAGCAATGGTGGTGGATACTCCTCAAGAACAGCAACACAATCTTCAACTAAAGCCAAATCTGCCTTTCTCCAAAAGGCCAAAGTTTCAGAAAGAGGCATTCTATGAAGAACGAATGTACTTCACTAGAGAGAATCGATATGACATGCTTCACATCAGACACGGGAAGTTCTGGACAAGAAATCAGCTCAACTACTATGCTTCTGTGCTCTGCGGAAGAAACAAGATATTTCAACATACCCATATTCATCACTGTGATATGGAGGAAATACCTTGCTTTGCTCGAGTCCTCAATGTTCTTCACGAAGCTGGGTTACTGCCTTTCTGTACTGATATCGGTAATTGGAACACATACATCATTCTTTAATTTTACGCCACACTGCATATCTCAGGCGACCCAAAGGATGTCAACACTTGGGTATTGGATTGGATGACTCAGCACACGCACTACAAAGCTCCTGCCACTGAATTGCTTCGAGATCTCCCAATTTCAATTCCCTCAGAGGATACAGTTCTGATGTATGATGAATGAGAACTGTCAACAAGCTCATGGAAGTCCTCATGAAGCCTTTGGCCAAGGGCCAACCACCAAGGACTCGGTTTCTGGTACAAGACTTGAAGTCCGAACCCAGAACAGTGTACAGAATCTTGTCTTATGCCATTGCGCCTATCAAAGGGCACGATGATGAAGAAGATGTCGTAGGGATCATGAAGAATATACTGTTCAATGTCATCCATGGCATACCTATGAATCTTCATGAATTCTTCTTGAGGACTTCGGCTGACAATGCTTTGTCGCCATATGAGTTGAAGATTTATGCGCCTTGGATCATGAGATTCATCAGAAACAGGTCAGGCATCAACTATCAAGCTGATTTTCAGAATCACCTCGGATATCTGCCGCCAATCAAAGCCATCAAGAAATCATTTGAACCTCTTGATGGAAAAGGCAAGTCTGTAACTGATGAAGGAAATCGGCCCCTTCATGGCCAATTTCGCAAGGCAGATTCCTATTCTTCATATGATGACACTGCTACTCAAGATCCTCCAAGCCCAACTGCCCCCAGGGTGATGAATAATAGAGAACTACTCCTCAGTCTTCATCAAAAAGTCGGTCGCAATCATAAATGGGTGAAACACCAGTTTGGTGCCATTGTAAAAACCCTCAACGAGACTCAGAATGCAGTGAAGAAAAATCACTATTATCTTCATGAGGTATTTGATCGCACTTGGGCAACCTTGGCTCATCTGAAGACTTGGGAGGAACTTGAGGAATTGGAATTTACTCCAGACTTTGACTGGTCGTGGCCTCCAAATAAGAAATTCAAGCCAATTCCAGTTCCTGACTTGGAGGGCAGCTCATTTTCTTCATTTCCACTGCTTAATCAGATGAAGAACCAGAAGACACTGCAACTTCTCCAAGGAAGAAGCGTGTTTCCAAGAATGCTCACGCCTCTACATCAACCAAGAAGTGAATTTCTTCAAGGACGTTAGTCCTTAGGTTTGTCCCTTTTCGGCACTTGATGACAAAGGGGGAGAAATCTGAGAGTTAGCCTTCAAGCGGGATCTATTTTGGGGCTTATAAACTTTATTAAGTTACAAACTCTTGGCTCTTTTGAAGTGTTTGATGTAATGAGTTGTAACTTAAGCCCGATGGTGCTCTAACTCTTTTGAACATTTTTATTCGCATGCTTATTCCTCAAAGTCTATTAATGCAGGCATGCTGAAATTCGTCAGACACCATTTTTCATCATGCATTTTCAATTCCACATATTATATGTCAAATATATGCATGGTTTACAAGATACAGGGGGGAGATCTCCATGATATAAATCATCAATGTGCATCTGCTGGTCAAAGCAAATTCCTCAAAATATGCACATCTTCAGGGGGAGTCTCTCGGTATCTTGATTTCAAATTCCTCAAACTCAGTACTTACATTTCATATTATTATCCCCGTCTAAAACTTAACCTAATTGTCATCAACCACCAAAAAGGGCGAGATTCTAAGTGCATCTAGTGCCCTTAGTGATTTTGGTCGTTTGAAGACTTATAGGTTAAGAGACTAATGTATTTGTAAGTGTACACAGGCTCTATAAGTCGCTGAGGAGTTTGAGTTATACGATGAATATCGACCCCTAAAAATGTATGTCTTCGGCTGAAGATTTTGGTCTTACCTTGAAGACTTTGATCGGGAAGAAATTGCGATGAAATTGATATTCCTCATGAAGATATTGAAGATTAGGAATTCAGTGTGTCCTGAAGAAAAACAGGTTGAAGACTTTGAAGCGTGAAGATATATTCTTTCTATTTCATTTTCTTTACTCTTGAGTCATAGGAACACCGTACTGTTAAAGGGGGTCGAAGTAATACTACGGAATGAATTTTCTCATGATGCTCAACCCAAGCCTAAACCTACCAGAGCCTCAAACTGAGGAATATGAGAGACATGAGGACTTTCACAATTGAAAGTTCCGACCGTTGTCGCGCCACGTCACTGATCTTATCCACCCAACGGTCACAATATTTAAGGGCATTTATGTCAAATCATGTCGGGATGCTCCCAGGCTATAGATAGCCACCCCCACAACCACTAACTGGTTGGCTGCTCCAAGAGAAACTAACACTTGTCATTTAGAGCAACCCAAATTCCTCAAAGTCTTTGAGAGAAAATCATCAAGTGAGGAAATACCCCAAACACCAAACCCCAAACCAAAAACCAAGTGATTGAGCATCATTGAAGAATTTGTTCCTGTGTGGAACTAAAGCCTTTTACCTTTAAGGAATGTGCATCCTCCACATGGTTAGGCATCATGGTCTAGAGCATCCAGCAGTCAATTGTGGATCGCCGGGTGACCGAGTTTGTGAGGGTTTGGAAGTTTGCCCTGAAGACTTACCACGAGTGTTGGGTGAGGACTGTGTGTCCTTAGCTCAAGGAGAACACGGTAGGGACTGTGTGTCCCGGGACTGTGTGTCCTTTGATTTCAATACCAAGCTGCTCCAAACCAGACGTACAACTGTCACAGCAGTTGGAACTGGGTCATCAACAATTGTCTTCATCGTTATACGTGTTCTATTTCTTGAAATCTTTCATTTCCTCAAGTTGTATGTTGAATACTTTGATATGCATTGTTGAAGAATTTGTTTGAAGACTTTCTCTGAATTTCCTAAACCTCAAATTCTTCACTGACGATAATCTTCACCTGCTTACTCCGTACTTGTGAACTGTGCAAACCAAATCTCATAATCTTCTACAAGTAATCTGTTATTGAAGTTTTTGCACACCTGATCCTGTACTACTTACGCTGCACTTAATTCATCATTGAGGACATTCCTCAGAAGGAATTTCCTCAGCGATGATCTAAAAATCGCCTATTCACCCCCTCTAGTCGATATAACGCACTTTCATATATTAATGTGGTGTAGCGACCCGACTCAAAACGAGTCAAGCCTCTGTGTATCTGTGCCATCCCTGGATCAGTATGCTGGCACACACATTACATCGATGTATATATCAAAGTGCAATCACATGTAAATAGCGTAAAACTGATATATACCTTAAATATCTCAGCGGAAGCAGTCAAGGGAGTGGAGTTCCAATAAACACCAACGGCAAGTTGAGTGCGGACCGTAACCCTGAATCGTACTCATACTCGTCGAAGAAAATATCTGCAACATAAGACGTTGCAGCCGTGTAGGTCAGCATATTGAATATGCCGGCAAGTCACATGTGAGAGGGGGTAAAATGTCATCTATACTATATGCACATATGGCAGGTGGGGTTGTAAGTTTTAGCGTAAAGCAATTTTTCTCCTACAACAAGAGGGGCTAAAAGCAAAATATTACTATGCTGTTGGTTGTTAATGAGATGGTTCCGCCAACCAGTTCTCATACCCAGGTTATCAATATTTCCCACATCAATATTATTATTTGTGTTGAGAATTTCAGATAACTTCAGTTCCTTTGGCTCAAGTTGTCCATGACCATGGACACGGCTAATCGATTAGGTTTGAGTACTCTGCAGAGTTTTTCACACGTTCCCCACACGATTTGATCGCCTCCGTGTATGTCCTCGCACTTCAGGGTGTTTGAAGACCGGATGATCAAAACATGGTCTTTCAACGGGTCCCTCTGAATCCCTGTCGGTGCCCATCCAATCCTACCATTCTTCTACATCTGCTGGCACCGCCTGTCCAGAGTCGCCGCGTTGTCCAACCAAGCCAGAGCCCATAATGACTTGTGGCTGTGCAGGTAAGCCTTGGGCCTTGAAAATATCCGTCTGTCTCTTTGAGCCTGGGTGAAGCTTTCCGCAAGATGTCACGGCCGTCTCCAGCATCCCGGGTCATCCACTGGTTTCTCCAGGGAGCCGATCAACCGTCCTTCACCCAGAGTTGCATTGCATCACGAGGTCTTGAAAAGTCTTGACTTAACCGGTCTTGGTTATTAAATTATTCTCGCATTCTCGTGATAAACTCTCAACCAGAATCTCGTCTACTCAAGCATAGCAATATGAAATTTGTCGTCCCGGACAAAGTAACGGGGTTGTTGGGTGCCTACCACATGATACTACAATATGTAACCATAATTTCCATGTACCTACTCAGCATGCAATTGAGCATAGGATGGTAGAACTACGATGCATAAAACATAGGTGATACATGATCAAATGACTTGCCTGGCGAGGTTGATGAAGATAAATTATCGTTCTCGAGAAATAACTTGATAGACTATTCGTCACTCTCCGATGAAATCTATATAACAAACATAGTATTCACATAAGCACTCACACTAGCAATCATTCTAGCAATCAAAACAAAAGAGAGAGTGAATAAGAATCCGAAAGAAACTTCAACTAAAACTAGGAGTCTTCTACTACATCAAACACTAAATAGTTTTTTTTCTCACTGAAATAAAACATTAAATAACAGAGAACTAAGATATAAATTTAACCAAGATAAAATAAAGTATTTTACATAAAACTATTTTGAAAGTATTTTCAAATGGGAGATGAAACAGTAGAGAAATCAATTGCAAGTTATTAGAGAACTAGAATTGATTTCATGATAACAAATAAAAATTTGTTGAAAACCTACTGTTAACTCACATAAACAAAATATAAACTTTCTGAAATATAAAAGAAAATAATTTAAAAACAATTATAGAAAAAGAAATAGCCATAATCCTAAAAGAACTAAAACAGAATCTGTTTTGGTAAAAACCCCAAGTAAAATTATTTTAAAATAATGAAACTTAAACTACAGAAAGATATGATCACTAGGAAGCAGCAGCAAAAAGAATCAAATTATAAGCTATTTTTAAACTCATGGAATAAGCAAAACAAGATTTAAACTAAATCTGATCTAATTCAAAATTTGAAATTTCAAACATAGACAAATTATATATCTACAGAAACTACATAAACTTTGTGATCCAACGCAAAAATAATCACCAAATTTGGAGTTATAGACTAATAGATATGAATTTTCTAAGATTGCAATTTTCTGAAAAAACTACAATACGGGATTTCGTGGATCTCACCGGAGTTGGAGAAGACGGCGGGAAGGTTGCTCCAGTGGCCGGCCGAGGCGGTGGAGGGGTCCAGGCAATGGAGGAGGGCTCGGGCCGAAGGTTGGTGGCGTCGACGGGGCGTGGGGGGAGATGGGAGGGAGCAGCAAGAGCTCCGGCGAGTTCCTGTTGGAGGCGAACTCCGGCGAGGTGGGGGCTGCGTTCCGACGAGGGGAGGGGCTGGGCTACGGGGAAAATGGGGAGAGGACGTTGTGGGGAGTATTTATAGGGGCTCGGGGTGCTCGGAGAAGGAAGGAGCAAGGAGATCGGGAAGGTGGAGATTCCTCTCACCATGGCTATGGAAGTTTCCTGTGAGGAAGGAGAACGTGAGGAGGAAGATGATCCTGTCGGGCCAGATTTGGAGAGTGTTAATTGGCCACCGATCTATTTCCAATTAAAAGATATCTCTTTCCTATTTTCAAAAATCGGAAAGTAAATGATGAAAGGGAAACCAAATAAATTCAGAATATAGAGTTTCTATATACTAAAATTATCAGAAAAATAAAATCTAAATGATGGATATTTTTTCACGGCCAGAATAAAAACATAAAAAAATGTTTTTCAGAAAATCCATAAATGCTTTATTTCTTTTTGCAATTTTTCTCAAATAAATATTGGGTTTCATAGCTCAAATAATTCAAAGAATATCCCCGGGTTTTGGAGGGTCGTGTTCCTCCTCTCTTTTTCTCCTGCTTGACAAGATATTGTTCCCGGCATACCGTGAGTGAAGAAGAAACAAAATGCAAAACAAAAATCAAAATAAATTCAAATGCCACCTTGATTCAAATTCTTTATAGTTGAAGAAGTCATGCTATCTCCTCTCGTCGATTTTAAATAGATGAATTTGAATTCACAGGAAAAGGGGAAAGTCATTTTATTCCCTCTCATTCAATTTATTTATTTTTTTGAAAGTTTCAAAACTTCACCCAAGTTTCAATCACTCAAACAAACAAACAATCAATCTAATAATTATATTAACATTCCAAAATTTGGGATGTTACATGTGGTGGTGTGAAAAATCTTGAGTGCATGATCATTGGTTAATATTGGTATCGTGAATTAGAGGTGTTGACCGTTTGTCCATCCAAATATTTTTTATGGCATGGTGATGATGTGAGAGCATACTTATTCCTCGTTGAAATCCTATTTTTGTTTCAGTCGGGGGCACGTGATGGTTAACTCCTACCAACCTCCTCCCTCGGGGCATGGGAGTAGTGCTTTGCTTCCAGAGATCTAATAAAATCTTGCAATAAGTATGTGAGTATTCATGACTAATGTGAATCCATGGATATGCGCACTCTCACCTCCACATATTTGTTAGCCTCTACGATACTGTGCATTGCCCATTCTCACCTCGTGGATCGGTGCAACCTTCACTAGTGCATCGGAAACATGTGACATGATATGCTCTGTTGCACATAAACCTCATTATATGTTCCTCAAAACAGTCACCATACCTACCTATCATGGCATTTCCATAGCCATTACAAGATTTACCATGCAACTTCCACCGTCACATCATAATACTTGTACTTCCATTGCCATATTGCTTTGCATGATCATATAAGCCGACATAGTATTTGTGGCAAAGCCATCGTTCATCATTTTTTATACATGCTACACTTGATCATTGCACATCCTAGTACACTCCAGAGGCATTCCTATAGAGTCATATTAAAGTTTTCATGTTGAGTTGTAAGTAAACAAAAGTGTGATGACTATCATTATTAGGGCACTATCTTAGTGAGGAAAGGATGATGGAGACAATGATTCTCTACAAGTCGGGATGAGACTCCAAACCAAAAAAAAGAGAAAACAAAAATGAAAATAAAAAAAGAGAAAAAAGATAAAGAAAAAGAAATAAATGAGAGAAAAGGGATAAGGGACCGTGCTACTATCTCTTTTTCCACACTTGTGCCTCAAAGTGGACCATGTTCTTCATATAGAGAGTCTCTTGTTTTGTCACTTCCATATGCAAGTGGGAATTTTTCATTACAGAACTTGGCTTGTATATCCCGATGATGGGCTTCCTCAAATGCGAGAGGTCTTCATGATTAAGCAAGTTGGATGCACACCCACTTAGCTTAAATAGAGCTTTCATATACTTATAACTCTAGTTCATCTGTTTCATGACAATACCTACTCCTCGCATTGATATCTATTCATGGGCATCTCCATAGCTCGTTTATACGACTAGTTGATGCGAGACTTTCTTCTACACTTTCACTCCTTTGAAACCTACCACCATATTCCATTCCACTTTTATGCTATATCCATGGTTCACGCTCATATATTGAGTGAGTAATAAAAAGTTGAAGCGCGTTAAAGAGTATGATCCAATTTCCTCACTTGATGCCGTAGTGGTTAATGTTTGTATTTCTGTGGTGAGGACACAGCCATGCTATACTTATATGACAAAATGAATTGGGGGTGAACATTCTTTAAGGATCATATGTTGTGAAACTTGATGATATGTTACTTATATTTTTGAATATTACTATGTTAGTGTTTATTGATTCGTCATTTATCAATAATCAAACCTACATTAGATTACATATTAAGTAGCATGTCACATCAAAATTTCTGTTTTTATCATTTACCTACTCGAGGATGGGTAGGAATTAAGCTTGGGGATGCTGATACGTCTCCAACGTATCTATAATTTTTGATTGTTCCATGCTATAATATTATCATTCGAGGATGTTTTTTGGTTGTTTATATACCAATTATTATTATTATTATTATTTTAGCACTAACCTATTGACATAGTGCCCAGTGTGAGTTGTTGTCAATGATAGAGCGGGGCAAGATAATCTAGTTGTACTAAAATAATCTTTGTGCCGTTGCCAATCTAGTGATAATCTACACATTCTAGTCGGCTACACTATTTCAATAGATTAGTGCTAAAATAATCTTTGAGTTGTTGCCAATGATAGAGCGGGGCAAGATACGTCTTTGTGTTATTGCCACTAAGGATAAAACAATGGGGTTAATTCATATTGATTGAGTTCTCTTTGTCTACATCATGTCATCGCTCTCCAAGCATTACTTTGTTTGTCATGAACTTAATGCGTAGAGAGGGAAGCATAGAAGCGCTCTTGAATTGGACTAATAGTAATAGGTGCAGACAGGAGTCAGCCTATTTGCTTATGTACGTGGTGCATGTATACATATGATCATTGCCGTGAAAATCACATAACTATGCCCTTTTATATCAATTGTCCAACGGTAATTATTTTACCCACCGTATGCCTACTATCTGAGAGATGACATTAGGGAAAACTACAAGCCCCGGGTCTATTCACTTATAAGTTTACAATGCTACAATTCATCGCTGCCTTAATTTACTTTTCACTTTGCAACTTCTATCCACACACTTTACTTGCTTTCAAATAACAGGACAAGGGGATTGACAACCCTCTTGCCGCATTGGATGCAAGTGTTTGTTTTTTTGGTTTGCAGGACCTGATGACACGGGTTGGTTTTTACTCCTATTGGTTCGATAAACCTTGGTTCTCTACTGAGGGAAATACTTACCTATATTGTGTTGCATCACCCGTTCCTCTTCACAGAAAACCCAACGCAGATCAAAAGCATCAGGTGTCCATCGAGGGGACCACCCACCCTGGGGGGCACATGGGCTGAAGAGGGAGGCGCACCAGCCCCTCTCCTAAATTCCCATGCGCCCTAGTGGTAGGAGGGGAGGTGTCGTGGGGAGGAGGGACTCCTTCCCTGGGGCGCCCACCTCCCTTGCTGGAGATGGACTCCTCCCCTTGGCCGGTCAGCCCTCCCTTGGAGGAGGGGCTAGGTCTGATGCCCTACCTACCCCTTCCTCCTATAAATAGAGAGGGAGAGGTAGTGAAGCTGCACCCCAAGTCATAGGTGCAGCCCTCCCTCTCTACCAACTTTGTTTCTTCCTCTCATCTCATCTACGGTAGCGCTTGGCAAAGCCCTGCTGGGATTGCTCCGCCACCACGCCATCGTGCCATCGAAGAACTCATCTCCTACTCCACCCTCGCTTGCTCGATCGAGGAGGCGGAGACATCATCGAGTTGCACGTGTGGTGAATGTGTAGGTGTCGTTCGTTCGGCGCTTGATCGGGACAGATCGCGATTAGATCGTGATGACATATGAATACATCAATCGTGTTTTTAATGCTTTCACTCAGAAATCTACAAGGGTATGTACACACACTCCCCCTCTCATAGCTATGCATCTCCATGGATAGATCTTGCGTGTGCGTAGGATTTTTTTTGTTTCCCAAGCAAAGTTCCCCAACAGTGGCATCATGGGCTAGGTTTATGCGTAGATGTTATGCACGAGTAGAACACAAAGTCTTTTTGGGCATTGATTTTGATATTGCTTACCTCCTTGGTCTTATTTTGATTCGGTGGTATTGTGGGATGAACGGGCTCTAACTAACCTTATGTTTCCTCGCACAAGAGAGAGGTTCCACCAATTGACATGCAACTTGTTTTTCATAAATGTGGTTGGCGGGTGTATGTCTCTCCCACTTTAGTTGAATTGGATTCGATTAAGGCAGTCCTTGTATAAGGTTAAAAGAAACTTGATTATCACTGTTTTGGCTTTGTGTAGGTAAGAATGGTTCTTGCCAGTTGCCCATAGAAGCAACGTAAAACTTGCAACAACAATGTAGAGGACATGTAACCTATTTTTGCACGGCATGTTGTGATGTGATATGATATATGTTGTGTATGAGATGATCATGTTTTCTAATAGTTATCACGACTTGCATGTCGATGAGTACGGTGAAAGGATCGATATGGTTGACTAGAGGGGGGGTGAATAGACAACGACCAATTTTTAATTAATCTTAGCAAGTTAAGGTAAACAACATATGGGTTCACAAATATTACGACAATGAGGTGAACCCTAATGAAGCTAACAACGAGAGCTATTAAGACAAGTAAGATATAGTGACAAACATAAGCATACACAAAGTAAAGGATAGAGATAACCACAAGTGGAACCGATGGAGACGAGGATGTGTTACCGAAGTTCCTTCCCTTTGATAGGAAGTACGTCTTCGTTGGAGCGGTGTGGAGGCACAATGCTCCCCAATAAGCCTCTAAGGGCACCGTATTCTCCTCACGCCCTCGCACGATGCAAGGTACCGTGATTCCACTATAGGTGCCCTTGAAGGTGGCGACCAAACCTTTACAAACAAGGTTGGGGAAACTCCACACAAAGCTTGGAGGCTCCCAACTAGACCACGAAGCTTCACCACAATGGAATATGGCTTCGAGGTGACCTCAACCGTCTAGGATGCTCAAACACCCAAGAGTAACAAGATCCGCAAGGGATTGGTGGGGGAATCAACTTTTCTCTTGGTGGAAGTGTGGATCTAGGCCTTCTCAACAAATCCCTAAAGAATCAACAAGTTTGATTGGCTAGGGAGAGAGATCGGGCACTTTTGAGCTTAGGGAGCAACAATGGAGCTTGAGAGGGTGAGAGATGAGGTTCCACAGCTAGAAGAACCCTTTATATAGTGGGGGGGGGGGGAATCCAACCGTTTTCCCACTCTCTGCCCGAGCTCCAGCGGTACTACCGCTGGCTGCAGCGGTACTACCGCTGACCAGGGGGCGGTACTACCGCCGACTAGCGGTACTACCGCTGGTTGCAGCGGTACTACCGCTGGGCCCCTGGTAGTGCAAAGGCACTACCACCGCCAAGAAATTCTTCGCAAAAAGGTCCGTCCATGAACAACCGCTAGGCAGGCGGTACTAAGCTCCTGGAGCGGTACTACCGCTGACCAGGGGTGGTACTACCGCCAGCCGGCGGTACTACCACTGGCTGCAGCGGTACTACCGCTAGCATTCCAACGGTACTACCGCTAGGGCCAGCGGTACTACCGCTGGGGACCATTTTGCAAGGAGGAAAGAAACACAGTGGCGGGGGCCGCTCCAATGATGAAGGTAAGGGAAAATATGTGAAGTGTGCGCGTGCAAAGATTGATTCCACCCAAACCTTTCCACTACGGTTCCCCTCTTAATAGTACGGCTTTCCTATGACTCAAGTAAAGAGAATCGTAGAGAGCGTTGTGCTTCTGTTCCATGAATGAGGAGGCGAGTCATCTTGTGCCGTTGACATGTGTTATCTGAAACCTTAACACACACGGTTAGTCCTTTACGGTACTGTCATCAATCACCAAAATTACTTAGGCATAAACTATGCCCCAAAATCTCCCCCTTTTTGGTGGATTGATGACAATACCGGATTTGCACAGTAAGAAATATGAGAACAAAAAAAGATAGAGATATATGACAGTACCTGGCATATGACTCACAACTTATGATGGAAATAAATCTCACATAAGTTCATGTCTCACAAACGATAGCAAACTAGAAGCAAACCACGAAAGAAAGCAAAGCAAAGAAAAGTTCGACTCTGAAAGCAAATCCAGCTCCTAGACTCTCTCCCCCTTTGGCACAAGACACCAAAAAGGGGCACACCTAACGCCACAGGTGGTTACTCCTCATCCTCAGTATCGCCAGACTCGTCGGTACCCTCCGGATCGTCCTGCTCCTCCTCTTCCTCCTCATCGCCAGACCACTAGTAACCTTGAGCCTGCATCCAAGTAGCCTCTAGAGTGATGTCGTCCTCTGATCCGCTCGAGATGTCAACATCAAGAGTCCTTAGAACACGCTTGTGCCTCTGGCGGCTCTCCTTCTGAGCCACGTGCGTCTGGTACTCACCCTTAGCCTGCATATAGAATAGAGTCTTCATCTTATCCTGTAGTTTGATGGCCCAAGATGGCATGGTAGAAGAGCGGGACTGAGAGGCGGTTCCTCTGTCAGCAGCAGTCTCTGTGTCAGTATCCATGTGCTGAGAGGAAGTTGATGGGTTGGCCCATTTATTCTTGACGCGAAGCTTGACAGGGTCGTGCACAATGTAGTTAGCCTGTATGTAGAGCTCCTCCTGCGGATAAGTATCTTGCCACTTCTAACGAATATAAGCGAACAGATAGGGCCCGTAGATGGGAACCTTACGCATCATGATGCAGTTCCAGAGCTCCGTGAACATCACATCAGAAATATCAAGAGGGGCAGACTCCTTAGTCATAGCCTCCTCACAGAGCAGCAACATCTCAGCCAAAGAGCCATGAACCTCGCCGAAGTTACCAATGCGAGGGAAGACGGTGTTGCGGAAGATCCGATGCATGATGTCCAGATGCTTGGGGAGCACACCCTTCACATAGAGTTGCTGCAATCTGTCCTTTGCGAGGGGCCAATCAGTGGGAGTTGCAGCATGAGGACGCGACCCAAGTGGAGTGTCAGTTCCCTGGAACTCAACCTTGAGGAATGCCATGAATTCACGCCAGGTACCGGTCATCTTTTGAGTCCCAGTCATCCACACCATAGAGCGCTCTTCATCAGGAGAGAAGTAGACCGTGACATAGAACTGGGCAACAACATTGGGGTCAAAATCTTTCTTGAAAGTGATGATGTCCTTGATGCCCAGTTTGTCAATCAGAGAGAGGGCATCACCAAAATAGTCCAGGTTCCGCTGAAGATGAGCTAGGTCAATCCACTGAACGGGGACAAAGTTCTTCTTCAAATGCATGACAATATCACGGTAGATCCTGCAGTGATCCCTTGCCCAAACATGGTCAACATTCTTGATCACAGCCTTCTCCTGGAGATAATGGTTCTGAGTGCGGAACCGCAGAAAGTCCTTGGGGGGCATTGTGCGGACATTGATCCCCTTGTCCTTGTGCGCGGTCTTCTTGAAGGACTGCTTTTTGGGTTGCAGACCTGAAGTGGCAGAACCCTCTGGAGCCTCTGGGTTGCGATAATGCTTTGACTGCGTGTCCCGTGAGGGGTTCGAACGGCGAGGACCACCTGTGACACAAAACGCACAGCGAAAAGAAGCGACAAAAAGAGTCAAGGCAATGAACAAGAAAAGGCAGAAAACTAAACACTCATTCCCAAGCACATGAAAAGAATGCACAGTGAATCCTCCTGGCGGTAGTACCGCTACCCCTGGCGGTAGTACCGCTGGGGTCCTAGCGGTAGTACCGCTACCCCTGGCGGTAGTACCGCTGGGGTCCTAGCGATAGTACCGCTACCCCTGGCGGTAGTACCGCTGGGGGTCCTAGCGGTAGTACCGCTACCCCTGGCGGTAGTACCGCTGGGGGTCCTACTGGTAGTACCGCTACCCTGGTGATAGTACCGCTGGGGTGTGATTTTCAGATCTGACAGATAAAAAAGACCCCATGGATATGACTACATGATTTTTACAAGGGGCATGGGCTATATATGAACACTAAGAACTCCACCACAACCCTACACACATGAGGATCACAGGTATCACCAAAATAAGTACATGCCTAGGCAAGAGAGAGCAAGTTTTAGATCTAATCCAAAAATAGTTCAAGTGCTAGATCTAAAACAAGTAAATCCTAGGGCATGGCAAAATAATCAGCAACGATTCATAGGACCTACACTCCCCTCAAATATCTCCTTCATGCCATCCAAGAACAAGGCACAAGATCAAAAACATGGATCCAAACCCCCAATGCTCCTAACCCTAGAACAAGAACATCAACCAAGAGAAGAAGGGGAGGAGCTTTACCGGGATTCATGGCCCTTGGAGGAGGAAGGAGAAGTGGAGCAAACCCTCCAATCCAACGGAGAGAAGGAGCTCCACAAAAAAGATCAAAACAGTGAAATTTCGGGGTTGGGGAGGGAGGATCCACGAGGAAGAAGAAAGAACCAGAGAAACACGGGCTCCCCCTCCTTTATATAGCCCAAGGGGTACGGGCCAGCGGTAGTACCGCTGTGGACCTGGCGGTAGTACCGCTGGATGCAGCGGTAGTACCGCTGGGGTCCTGGCGGTAGTACCGCTCCCCCTGGCGGTAGTACCGCTGCAAATGACACAATGCGACCTAGGATAAGAGAAGAACGTGGGCAAATGAAAAGTAAGTGAAAAATGAAGATAGCACCAGAAATACATACTGACTTGTCATTTTATATCCTTTCTCCGACATGAGAGAAAGGTGGAGGGGGGCGGTGGCCGAGGCCACCTATGTTTGAGACAATGGTATGACACCGCGAAGAATTATCCTTGGGTTCATGACCAATGCTCGTCTTTGAAGCACAAGTGCCATTTGACAATGGCTAAAGTGAAAGACTAGATTGATTTATGCATAATGGGGGGAGGGAAAGTTCATTGAGAGAACAACACTCCCCCTATGTCCATGCCTACATCTAGACCAAGATGGAATGCAAAGTGAGGTGCAACATGCCTAGTTTCAATCCACATTACTTGAATCAATGGTATTTAGCTCATGCCTTAACTCCCGGAACCTTGCTTCATCTAGAGGCTTAGTGAAAATATCTGCAAGTTGCTCTTCAGTGTGGATGAAGTGAACCTCAATATCACCTAGCTTGATATGCTCACGAATGAAGTGATGGCGAATATCAATATGTTTGGTTTTGCTGTGTTGCACTGGGTTGAGGGAAATCTTGATAGCACTTTGATTGTCACATAGAAGAGGCACTTTGTCACAAGTGACACCATAATCCTTTAAAGTTTGCCTCATCCATAGCAATTGTGCACAACAACTTGCAGCTGCCACATACTCAGCTTCGGTGGATGATAAGGAGACGCAATTCTGCTTCTTTGACGACCAACTTACCAATGAGCGACCAAGGAATTGGCATCCTCCAGACGTTGACTTCCTCTCCACACAATCTCCTGCCCAATCTGAGTCAGAATAGCCAACTAGATTGAAGTTTGCTCCTTTGGGATACCAAAGGCCAAAGTTTGGGGTATGAGCCAAATATCGAAAGATTCGCTTAACAGCCATGTAATGACTTTCTTTTGGTGCGGATTGAAACCGTGCACATATCCCTACACTCAACATAATATCCGGTCTAGATGCACAAAGGTAAAGGAGGGATCCAATCATGGAGCGATATACCTTTTGATCCACTATTTTACCATTGGGATCACTGTCAAGCTTGCATCTTGTTGGCATGGGGAACTTGACCGATTTGACATCTTCGAGCTCGAACCGTTTGAGCATGTCTTGAGTGTACTTGGCTTGTTTGATGAATGTCCCTTCTAGACCTTGTTTAATCTCGAACCCGAGGAAGAACTTCAACTCTCCCATCATGGACATCTCAAACTTCTCAGTCATTAGTGCAGAAAATTCTTCATTGAAGGAAATGTTAGGAGAGCCAAAGATAATATCATCAACATATAGTTGGCATATGAACAAATCCCCTTTAACCCTCTTCGTAAAAAGAGTGGGATCTATCTTCCCAATTTCAAACCCACGATCTTGTAACAACTCAGTAAGATACTCATACCACACGCGTGGGGCTTGTTTAAGGCCATAGAGTGCCTTATTAAGTTTGTACACATGATTGGGGAGCTTGGGATGTTCGAATCCCGGGGGTTGTTTGACATAGACCAACTCATTTAAAGGACCATTAAGAAAGGCACTTTTCACATCCATTTGTTGTAATTTGAAGTTATGATGAGAAGCAAATGCAAGCAACATGCGAATAGATTCTAGACGAGCAACAGGGGCAAAGGTTTCACCGTAGTCGATACCCTCGACTTGGGAGTAGCCTTGAGCTACCAATCTTGCCTTGTTTCGAATCACAATCCCATTGGCATCTTGCTTGTTCTTGAATATTCATTTGGTCCCGATGACATTATGTTCCTCCGTTGGCCTAGGCACTAAATCCCAGACTTGGTTGCGCTCTAAGTTGTTAAGTTCTTTGTGCATGGCCATAAGCCAATCCTCATCATCGAGCGCTTCCTGTACCTGTTGAGGTTCACAATACGAAACAAACACGTGATGCTCACAGTAATTCCAAATCTGTTGACAGATGGATACTCCCCTTTTTAAACTGCCAAGTACATTCTTCATAAGATGTGACTTGACTCTCAGCTTGTTCGCAATCTTGGCCGCTCGACGCTCCAAGAGTTCTTCATTAGATAACGGGGGAGCATCGACTTGTTTACTTTGCTTGCCCTTGCGTCTTGAGCCGGCTGTTGGTGCTCCAGAAGGGAATTGTGAGACCGTCTTCTGATCATCTTGTCCTTCGACTTGAGCACGTTCACTAGTTTGTTCTTGTATTTGTGGTTTCTCTTGCTCTTGATCTTGTGCTTCTACTTGGTTTGGATCTCGGGGTTGCACTTGATCTTGATCATGAGCAGGTTCGGAGTCTTGGGGTAGTGCTTGAATATCCTGAGACACATCATCATTGTTGGGCAATTTATTTTGACCTTGAGCTTGTTTATTTTGTTGAGAGTCTTCTCTTTGTTCATCGGAAGCGTGTGGGGCTTGTGGAGGTGATGGCTCCACTTGAGTAGAGCATTGTCCTTCTCCTTCGGCTACAAGGGGTTCCTCAATGGGGAGTATTTTACCAATCCCCATTCTTCTTATGGCTTGGGGAGGAATTTCATCACCTACATCACAAAGACCACTTTGCTCCACTTGGGAGCCATTATTTTCATCAAACTCTACGTTACACGTCTCCTCAATTAGTTCGGTGGACTTGTTGAGGACACGGTAAGCATGAGAGTTTGTAGCATAACCAACAAAGATACCCTCATGTGCTCTAGAATCAAATTTAGCTAAGCGTGCACCTTTCTTGAGAATGAAACACTTACAACCGAATACGCGGAAGTACTTGAGATTGGGTTTGTTTCCAGTTAGGATCTCATACGGAGTCTTGTTCAAGCCTTTGCGGATATGGAGACGATTGGATGCATGACATGCTGTGTTGATGGCCTCTGCCCAGAAGTTATATGGAGATTTGAATTCTGCCATCATTGTCCTCGCAGCGTCTATCAAGGTCCGATTCTTCCTTTCTGCCATGCCGTTTTGTTGAGGGGTATATGGTGCAAAATATTGGTGTTTTATTCCCTCATCACCTAGAAACTCATCTAAGGTGTAGTTCTTGAACTCGGTGCCATTGTCACTTCTAATCGTCAAGATCTTTGCTTCATGTTGACGTTGCGCTTCATTAGCAAAGTTGATGACCGTTTGTTGAGTTTCACTCTTCTTTTTAAAGAAATATACCTAGGTATATCTTGAGTAGTCGTCAACAATCACTAAGCAATACTTTCTACCTCCAAGACTATCAAATGATGGAGGACCAAACAGATCCATATGGAGAAGTTCCAATGGCCTCTTAGTGTAGATAAGAGTCGTTGGACGATGAGCAGTTTCATGAATCTTTCATTCAATGCAGGCACTGCACACACAATCTTTAGCAAAACTCACATTTGTTAGTCCACGAATATGGTCCCCTGTCAGAAGGCTTTGCAAAGATCTCATATTGACATGAGCTAAACGGCAATGCCAAAACCAGCCCACATGAACTTTAGCCATTAAACATGTCACGGTCTTAGTGGGTCGCTTTGAGAAGTTCACCACATAAAGACCATTTTCGACATATCCAACATAGGCTACTTTAAGAGTCTTGCTCCTGAGGAGGACCACAGTATCAAGATTAAAGAATGTGGAAAAACCCATAATTGCGAGTTGACGAACCGAAAGTAAATTGTAGGCAAGTGACTCAACAAGCATGACCTTCTCAATAGATAAATCTTGAGAGACGACCACCTTACCAAATCCCAATACCTTTGAAGAGCATGCATCGGCAAATTGGACATGGGTGGGCATAGATGGAGAAGGATGCACATCCACCACTAAGTCCTTGCTTCCGGTCATATGATTTGTTGCTCCACTATCGAGCAACCATGACACCCCACCGGAAGCAAACTCCTGCAATAGATCAAGGCTTGGTTTTAGGTACCCATTTTTTAATGGGTCCTTTCATGTTAGAGACAAGGGTCTTAGGAACCCAGATAGCCCATTCAATATCCTCATCGTAGGAACCAACAAATCTGGCATAAACATGCCCATCACTAGCACAACATAAGACATAAGAAGAATTGAGTTTGCCGGCTGTGTTAGTAGGAATGGTTTTGCCCTTCTTGAGGTTTCCATAGTCCACCTTGTTCCTGTTCACCTTCTGAGTCCCCTCACCCTCTTTGACAAAGATGTCCATGAGGGTGGGAGATCGTTTGTTCCTGTTCCTCCTTTTACCTTTTGACTTGGAGGTAAGTCCAAGTCCCTCCTTTCCTACAACACCCTTTTGAGTGCTCAAGAGGTCGTTCAGACTCTTCTCACCTTGTATGCATGCCACAAGGCCCTTCTAAAGTTTCTCCTTTAACTTGGCATTTTCCTCCACAAGATGTACATGCTCACAATAGGGGTTAGTTGCACAAGCATTATCAATTAACACAAAGGGAGGGCAAGTAGAGATCTCCTTGGTAAGCTTTGCTTGGAGTTGATCATGAGACTCTTTCAGAGAGAAATGAGCACCTTTCAAGACCTTGTGGGCCTTGTCAAGTGTGTAAAAATCCTCTTTGAGTCTGTCATGGCCAACCCCAAGAGCATACTTTTCAGACTTAAGCATACGAGTAAGAACAACATCATGATCTAGTTTCTTTTGCATTTTAGCGCAGTCATCGTTATATGACTCCTCAAGAGCCAAACGAAGAGTGCGCTCCTTTTCTAGAGCATTAGATAATTCGGAAATTTCATCGGCATAGTCACGACTGTGTCCCTGAAGCTCGGAGATGGTCTCCTCATGAGACTCAATGAGGTCAGTGGCCTCACCCAGTTGTTCTAAGAGAGCAACAAAGTGCTTCTTGGGTTCTCCCTTAATAGTGCACAGAAACTTGTCAAGATCATGCTCATTAAGTTCCCCAACATCACTATCTTCAACACAATTTAACAATGAAGGAGCGGAAGCAATGTTGGTCTTAATGATGGGAGTTACCTGATTGATACCTTTTGCCATGAGGCACTTGGTGATGTGGTTCTCGTTGGGGCGTTGAAGAGAGACACCTTCTGGGGAGAGGTAGTGGCAATAGCAACAATTGTCGTTGCCACTGTATCATCATCATCATCATCATCATCATCGGAAGGATACTCTTCAAGGGCCACCATCCCTTTTGGGTGAGGTTTCTTCACAAAGTTGTTCTTGATTGGAAATGATTTGGTTTTGTCTTTGCGAATGAGCTTGCCTCCGTTGTCTTCCCTTTTCTCATAGGGACATTCTGCCACGAAGTGACTCACGTTACCACAGTTGTAATATGTCCTTACTCGTTGCTTGGGTTTGAATCCACTCGAGTTGTTCTTGGTGAAGGTGGGTCTTGAGTTCCTCTTGTTGCCCCAGAATTGACTTGATGCAAGAGCCATGTGCTCATGATAGGCATACTTTGTGTCTTCAGGGCAGCCCTCCTCTTCCTCATCTTCTTCTTCTTCTTCAAGCATTGCTTTTGCTTTCAACGCAAGGTTGGGTGAAGTTGTATTTGATCGAACACGAGCAAGTGCATTGTCGGCTGTTTCGTTCATGATTGACATTGCAATGAATTCATCCAACACCTCACTGGAAGACAAGGAGTGGAAGTCTGGCCGCTGACGAATGCCAGATGACATGGCTTTGTTGAAAGGCATCATGGCTTTAAGGAACTTGCGCTTGACCCATGTATCATCCACATCCTTGCTCCCATGATCCTTGAGTGCCACAGCAATAGCAGTCACCCTCCGATAGAGATCACGAGGGTCCTCGTCTTCCTTCATCACAAACTCATCGGCCTTGTCAAGTATCAGTTCATAGTTGGATCGTTGAATGCTTGAGCTTCCCTTTTGAGCTTAGGGAGCAACAATGGAGCTTGAGAGGGTGAGAGATGAGGTTCCACAGCTAGAAGAACCCTTTATATAGTGGGGGGGGGGGGGAATCCAACCGTTTTCCCACTCTCTGCCCGAGCTCCAGCGGTACTACCGCTGGCTGCAGCGGTACTACCGCTGGCACTCCAGCGGTACTACCGCTGACCAGGGGGCGGTACTACCGCCGACTAGCGGTACTACCGCTGGTTGCAGCGGTAGTACCGCTGGCACTCCAGCGGTACTACCGCTGGGCCCCTCGTAGTGCAAAGGCACTACCACCGCCAAGAAAGTCTTCGCAAAAAGGTCCGTCCATGAACAACCGCTAGGCAGGCGGTACTAAGCTCCTGGAGCGGTACTACCGCTGACCAGGGGCGGTACTACCGCCAGCCGGCGTACTACCGCTGGCTGCAGCGGTACTACCGCTAGCATTCCAGCGGTACTACCGCTAGGGCCAGCGGTACTACCGCTGGGGACCATTTTGCAAGGAGGAATGAAACACGGTGGCGGGGGCCGCTCCAATGATGAAGGTAAGGGAAAATATGTGAAGTGTGTGTGTGCAAAGGTTGATTCCACCCAAACCTTTCCACTACGGTTCCCCTCTTAATAGTATGGCTTTCCTATGACTCAAGTAAAGAGAATCGTAGAGAGCCTCGTGCTTCTGTTCCATGAATGAGGAGGCGAGTCGTCTTGTGCCGTTGACGTGTGTTATCTGAAACCTTAACACACACGGTTAGTCCTTTACGGTACTGTCATCAAACAGCAAAATTACTTAGGCATAAACTATGCCCCAACATACGGCAACCGCAGGAGCCAAAGGGTTGTCTTTAATTTATTTCATGGCATTTGCTTTACTTTACCGCTATGTGTTAGCAATAGTTGTAGAAGAAATAGTTGATGTGACAACCACATGACAACACGATGATGGAGATCATGGTGTCATACTAGTGACGATGGAGATCATGTAGGTACTTTGAAGATGGAGATCAAAAGCACAAGATGATGATGTCCATATCATGTCACTTATTTGATTTGCATGTGATGTTTATATTTTCATGCATCTTATATTGCTTAGGACTACGGTAGCATTATAAGATGGTCCCTCACTAAATTTCAAGATAATATGTGTTCTCCCCAAGTATGCACTGTTGCGAAACTTCATCGTGTCAAAGCACCTCGTGATGATCGGGTGTGATAGACTCTTCGTTCACATACAACGGTGTAAGATAGTTTTGCACATGCAGAATACTTGGGTTAAACTTTACGAGCCTAGCATGTAGAGGCATGGCCTCAGAACATAGGAGACCGAAAGTTTGAACATGAATCATATAGTAGATATGATCAACATGGAGAGGTTCACCATTGAAACCACCTCATCTGACGTGATGATCGGACTTGGGTTGGTGGATTTGGACCGTGTCACACTTAAACAACCCGAGGGATGTTGATTTGGCTAGGAGTTCATTAGTAATTTGATTAATGGAACTACTTATCAAGAATATAGTCTAAATATCTTTGAAAATTATGTTATAGATCAATGGCTCGTGTAGTAGCTCTCCTGGATTTACTGCATTCCTAGAGAAAGCTAAGCTGAAAGATGATGGAAGTAACTATGCGGTCTGGGTCTGTAATCTGAGGATTATCCTCATTGCTTTGCAAAAGGATTATGTCCTTGATGCACCGCTTGAGGTGCCACCTCCTCTAGTATCGTTTGTAGATGTTGTGAACGTGTGGGAGGCACGTTTTGTTGACTACACAATAGTTCAATGTGCCATGTTGTATGGCTTAGAATTGGTACTTCAAAAGCATTTTGAACGTCATGGAGCATAAGAGATGTTTGAGGAGATGAAACTAATATTTCAAGCTAATGCCTAGATTGAGAGGTATGAGACCTCCGATAAGTTCTCACATGCAGGATGGAGGAGAATAGTTCTATCAGTGAGCATATACTCAGAATGGCTGGGTACTACAACCACTTGAATTAGTTGGGAGTTGAGCTTCTGCCCGAGATAGTTCCTAACAGGGTACTCCAATCACTACCACCTAGCTATAAGGGCTTTGTTATGAACTATAGTATGCAAGGGATGAACAAGTGAATATACGATCTATTCGTGATGCTGAAAGTCGCGGAAGTAGAAATCAAGAAGGAGCATCAAGTGTTGATGGTGAATTCAACCAATAGTTTTAAGAAAGGCGAGGGTAAGAAAGGAAGCTTCAAGAAGAACGACAAGCCAATTGTCTCTCATGTGAAGAAACCCAAGGATGAACCCAAGTGTGAGACTAAGTGCTTCTACTTCAAGGGGACTGGCCACTGGAAGCGGAATTGCCCTAAGTATGTGACTGATAAGAAGGCTGGCAATGTCAACAAAGGTATATTTGATATACATGTTATTGATGTGTACCTTGACAGTTCTTGTAGTAGTGCCTCGGTATTTGATATTGTTTCGGTTGCTCATATTTGTAACTCGAAATTGGAACTATGGAATAAACAGAGACTCGCAAAGGATGAGGAGACAATGCACGTCGGAAATGGTTCCAAGGTTGATGTGATCGCCGTCAGCACACTCGCTCTTTGATTACCACCAGGATTAGTTTTGAACCTAAATAATTTTTATTTGGTGCCCGTATTGAGCATGAACATTATATCTGGATCTAATTTATTGCGAGATGGTTATTCATTTAAATCAGAGAATAATAGTTGTTCTATTTATAGGAGTAACATCTTTTATGGTCATGCACCTAATGTGAATGGTTTATCCTTGTTGAATCTCAATCTTAGTGATACACATGTTCATAACATTAATGCCAAAAGATGCAAAGTTAATAATGATATTACCACTTTCTTGTGGCACTGTCGCTTAGGTAAAATTGGTGTAAAGCTCATGAAGAAGCTCCATGCTGATGGACTTTTGGAACCACTAGATTTTGAATCGCTACATGGGAACCATGCCTCGTGGGCAAGATGTTGAAAGCTCTGTTCTCCAGAACAATGGAGCGGGCAAGTGACTTGTTGGAAATCATACATACCGATGTGTGTGGTCCAATGAGTGTTGAAGCACGCGATGTATATCTTTATTTTCTTACCTTCACTCATGATTTGAGTAGATATGGGTATATTTTCTTAATGAAACACAAGTCTAAAATGTTTGGAAAGTTCAAGAAATTTCAGAGTGAAGTTGAGAATCATCATAACAAGAAGATAAAGTTTCTACGATCTGATCATGGTGGAGAATATTTGAGTTATGAGTTTGGTATGCATTTAAAACAATGTGGAATTGTTTCACAGCTCACGCCACCTGGAACACCACAATGTAATGGTGTGTCTGAATGTTGTAACCGTACCTTATTAGATATGGTGTGTTCTATGATGTCTCTTACCAATTTTCCACTATCGTTTGGGGTTATGCATTAGAGAGAGCTGCATTCACTTTAAAAGGGGCACCATCTAAATCCGTTGAGACGACACCGTATGAATTATGGTTTGGCAAGAAACCTAAGATGTGGTTTCTTAAAGTTTGGGGCAGCGATGCTTATGTCAAAAGGATTCAGCCTGATAATATCAAAACCAAAGCAAAGAAGTGTGTCTTCATAGGATAACCTAAGGAAACAATTGGGTACACCTTCTATCTCAGATCCGAAGGCAAAGTCTTTGTTGCCAAGAATGGATCCTTTCCACAGCAGGAGTTTATCTCAAAAGAATTTAGTGGGAGGAAGGTAGAACTTGATGAAGTTACTGAACCGTCACTTCATTTAGAGAGTAGCACTACACAGAAAGATGTTTCTGTGACGCCTACACCAATTGAAGAGGAAGCTAATGATGATGATCATGAAGCTTCGGATCAAGTCACTATTGAAACTCGTAGGTCGACAAGGATACGTACAACCCGTGAGTGGCACAGTAATCTTGTCTTAGGGGTCATGTTATTGGACAACATGAACCTACAAGCTATGAAGAAGCGATGGTGGGCCCGGATTCCAACAAATGCCTGGAGGCCATGAAATCCGAGATAGGATCCATGTATGAAAACAAAGTATGGACTTTGGAGGAATTACTTGATGGTCGTAAGGTTATCCAGAACAAATGGATCTTCAAGAAAAAGACGGACGCGGATGGTAATGTCACTGTCTATAAAGCACGACTTGTTGCAAAAGGGTTTTCACAAGTTAAAGGAGTTGACTATGATGAGACTTTCTCACCCGTAGCGATGCTTAAGTCTGTCAGGATTATGTTAGTGATAGCTGCATTTTTCAATTATGAAATCTGGCACATGGATGTCGAGACAACATTCCTCAATGGTTTCCTTAAGGAAGAGTTGTATATGACGCAACCAAAAGGTTTTGTCGATCCTGAAAATGCTGACAAAGTATGCAAGCTCCAACGATCCATTTATGGACTAGTGCAAGCATCTCGGAGTTGGAATCTTCGCTTTGATGAGTTCATACAAGTTTATGGAGAAGCTTGTATTGACAATAAAATGAGTGGGAGCTCTATAACATTACTAATATTATATGTGGATGACATATTCTTGATTGGAAACAATATAGACCCTTTAGAAAGCGTGAATATATATTTGAACAAGAGTTTTTCAATGAAAGACACCAAAGAAGTTGCTTACATATTAGCCATCAAGATCTATCGAGACACTTAATAGGACTTTCACAAAGCAATACCTTAATAAGGTTTTGAAGAAGTTCAAAATGGATCAGTCCAAGAAAGGGGTTTTGCGTGTCCTGCAAGGTGTGAAGTTGAGTAAGACTCAATGCCCAACAACTACAGAGGATAGAGAAAAGGTGAGTGACATCCCCTATACCTCAGCCATAGGCTCTATCATGTATGCAATGATGTGCACAAGACCAGATGTCACCCTTGCCATAAGTATGGCTGGATGGTTTCAAAGTGATCCAGGAGTGGAACACTGGACATCAGTCAAAAATATCATACAGTACCCGAAGAGGACTAAGGAGATGTTTCCCGTTTATGAAGGTGATCAAGAGCTCATCATAAAGGGTTACGTCGATGCTAGCTTTGACACACATCCGTATGACTCTAAGTCTCAAAATGGATACATATTTATTTTGAATGGTGGAGCAGTCAGGTGGTGTAGTTCCAAGAAGAGGGTGGTAGCAGGTTCTACATGTGAGGCGGAGTACATAGCTGCTTTAGAAGCATCGAAGGAAGGTGTGTGGATGAAACAATTCATGACGGATCTTGGAGTTGTGCCCAGTGCACTGGATCCAATGACCCTCTTTTGTGTCAACACTGGTGTCATTGCTCTGGCAAGGAGCCTAGCTTTCACAAAAGGACCACACACATAAAGTGCCATTTTAGTTACATCCGTGATTGCATCAAGGAGGGGGACATAAACATTTGAAAAGTACATATGGATCTGAACGTTGCAGACCCGTTGACTAAACCTCTCTCATGAGCAAAACATGATCAGCACCAAAACTCTCTGGTGTTAGATTCGTTACCATGTAAAGCTAGATTATTGACTCTAGTACAAGTGGGGACTGCTGGAAATATGCTCTAGAGGCAATAATAAAGTGGGTATTATCATATTTCCTTGTTCATGATAATCATTTATTATCCATGCTATAATTGTATTGACCGGAAACTCAGATACATGTGTGGATACATGGACAACATCGTGTCCCTAGTGAGCCTCTACTAGACTAGCTCGTTGTTCAAAGATGGTTAAGGTTTCCTAACCATAGACATGACTTGCCATCTGATAAGGAGATCACATCATTAGGAGAATAATGTGATGGACAAGACCCAACCGTAAGCATAACATTTGATCGTATCACTAAAGTTTACTGATGCTACTTTCTACATGTCAAGTATCTATTCCTAAGACCATGAGATCATGTAACTCCCTCACACTAGAGGAATGCCTTGTGTGTATCAAATGTCACTTCATAACTAGGTGATCATAAAGATACTCTACAGGTATCTCCAAGGGTGACTATTGGGTAGGCATGGATAGAGACAGGGATTTGTCACTCCGTAGGATAGAGAGGTATTGTTGGGCCCTATCGGTAAGACAACATCACAAGAACCTTGCAAGCAATGTGGCTAAGGATTTAGTAATGGGATGTTGTATTGCAGAACGAGTAAAGAGACTTTCCAGTAAAAATATTGAACTAGGTATGGAGATACACATGATCGAACCTCGGGCAAGTAACATATCGATGGACAAAGGGAACTACATACGGAATTGACTGAATCCTTGACATCGTGGTTCGACCGATAAAGATCTTCGTACTATATGTAGGAAGCAATATGGGCATCCATGTCCCGTTATTCGTTATTAAACAGAGAGATGTCTCAGTCATGTCTACATGATTCTCGAACCAATAGGGTCTGTGCGCTTAACGTTCGATGTCGATATGGTATTAATGAGTTATGTATGTTGGTGAACAAATGTTGTCTGGAGTCTGGGTTGAGATCCCAGATGTCACAAGGAGTTCCGGAATGGTCTGGAGGTAAGGATTTATATATGGGAAAGTGGTATTCGGTTTCCTAAAATGTGTTGGGTATTTTCGGTATTGTACCGAGAGTCCTGGAAGGGTTTCGATGGTCCACCGAGGGGTCCACCCACCCCAGGGGGCACATGTGCTGAAGAGGAGGTGCACCAGCCCCTGGTGGGCTGGGCACCCCTCCACTATAGGCCCATGAGCCCAAGTGGTTGGTGAGGAGGTGCCTTGGGGAGGAGGGACTCCTTCCCTAGGGCACCAACCTCCCTTGTTGGAGGCGGACTCCTCCCCTTGGCCGGGTAGCCTTCCCTTGGAGGAGGGGCTAGGGACGGCACCCTACCTACCCCTTCCTCCTATAAATAAAGAGGGATATGGAGGACAGCCACACCCCGAGCCATAGGCGCAACCCTCCCTCTCTCCCAACTATGTTTCTTCCTCTGATCGCATCTACGATAGCACTTGCCGAAGCCATGCCGGGATTGCTCCACCACCAACGCCACCATGCCATTGTGCTGCTGGAGAACTCACCTACTACTCCACCCTCGCTTGTTGGATCGAGGAGGCGGAGACATCACTGAGTTGCACGTGTGTTGAACGCAGAGGTGTCGTTCATTTGGTGCTTGATCGGGACGGATCACGATTGGGTCGTGAAGACGTGTGACTACATCAACCGTGTTTTTAACGCTTCCACTCAGCGATCTATAAGGGTATGTAGACACACTCCCACTCTCGCATCTATGCATATCCATGGATAGATCTTGCGTGTGCCTAGGAATGTGTTCTGTTTCTCGTGCAACGTTCCCCTACACTAGAAGCTTCGGAAGGAAACGAGAGGCCCCACGGGGTGGCGCCAAGCCAATAGGGCGTGCCCAGGGGGTGTCGTCGTGCCCTGATGGCTTGGGACACCTCCCTTGTCCTTTGACCCTCCTCTCTATTGTATATATTCACAAATATCCTAAGAACCCTAAGGATCCTCCCTAAATACTTTTTTCATCGCCGCAAGTCTGTGTCCATCGTGTGCCCATCTAGAGCCATGTTCCGATGCACGGTCGAAAGGGAGATCGATCACCGAGGGATTCTACATCAACCTTGTTTCTCCCATGGTGATGTGTGAGTAGTGCACCATAGATCTACAGGTCTGTAGTTAGTACCTATATGGCTATCTCTCTCTATGTTCTTTGTTGACATGATCACTGCGATTCTTGCGGTGATCTATCTTGTCTAATCACTTAGTGTAGTGCATTTGTTGGGATCCGCTGAATTGTGGTTTATGTTTAGATTATTCATGAAATATATTTGAGTCTTCTCTGAATTCTTATATGCATGATTGTGATATCTTTGTAATTCTCTCTGATCTATGGATTTGGTTTGGCCAACTAGAATGGCCTATCTTTAGTGGGAGAGGTGTGTTGTAGTAGGTTCAATCTTGAAGTCCTCAATCCTAGTGACAAAAAGGGACATGACACATATCTTATTGCCTCCGCTAAGGATAAAACTATGGGGTTGATTAATATTAATTGCATTTACTTTGTCTACATCATGTCATTGTTCTCCAAACATTACTCTATTTCACTTAATACTCTAGATGCATGCTCGATAACGGTCGATGGGTGGAGTAATAGTAGTAGATGCACGCAGGAGTGAATCTACTTGCTTATGAACATGAAGCCTATATGTAATGATAATTTCCATGAATAAATATTACATAATTATGCGCTTTTCTATCAATTGTCCAACAGTAATTTGTTTACCCATTGTATGCTTTCTACGAGAGAGAAGCCTCTAGGGGAAACTATGCCCCCTGGTCTATTCACAAATATATTTACAAAAATACTAAGTACCCCACTGCCTTTTATTATTTGTATTTACTTTTTATATTTAATATTTTTCAGCCATCTATCTACGACTACTTATTGCTTCCAAGTGACGAATTCAAGGGGATTGACAACTCTCTTGCCTGCGTTGGGTGCAAGTGTGTGCTATTTTGTGTGTAGGTGTTGAAGATGGGAAACTACATGGTTCTCATATTTCTTCGATAACCTTGGTTCTCACTCATGGAAATACTTATCTATTATGTGTTGCATCATCCCTTTTTCTTTGGGGCAAACCCAACGCAGGTCACAAGTATCAGGAAGGATTTGTGGCGCCGTTGCCGGGGAGTACCACCAATTTCCTATCAAGTACCATCTCACAAATTATCATTCACTTGTTCTACATTTTATTTGCTGTTATATTTTTCTTGCTATCAAAATCAAAAATACAAAAATATTTATCTTTGCTAGTTTACTTGCTTGCTTGTTGCTATGGTTGGTTCTTCCTTTGTTCCTTATACTCCCGATAATTAGGTTCTTAATTTTAAACAAATGGGAGGAGAAAGTCTAAGAGATGATTGGCATAGAATTTGGAATGCTCAAAATAAATCAACTCATAAGCAATCCCCCAAAATCTTGCTTCGGAATTTCTATGTGGATGTTACTACTTTGTATAGATTTCTACTTGATACTATTATCGGTGGCAATTTATTAATGAGGATGCTTTTAAAGCCATGGAAAATTTGGTTGGATCACCACCTATTATCATTAATGAAACTACTTTAACCTCGAAGCATGTTATGCAAAGTCTTGATATTACTGAAAATAAAATGGCTATTAAAGAACAAATTGAGGACTTGGAGAAAAAGATTCATAATCATATCACTCAATTTGGATCAAAGGTAGGAATTATTTTGAAAGCATTAAAGGAGAAAGATAGAACTATTAATTATTGGGTAGAGCAAGGTTTGAATAGAATTAAAAAAATGAAGGAAGCCATTGATAAAGTGAGTCCCACTTTTACTCCCTCTAAAAATAATGCTAGTACCTCTCAAAGGAAAAAATTCCAAGGCTATGTATGTCCTCAAAAACGCCCTCCTATCAAAAGAAACAAGGATATTAAAATTATTAGGGTGCATACTAATTTTGTAAACATGATAAGAGACCATATATTCAAGCCTCTATTTTTCCTGAAAAGCATTATTGTCTTATTTAGGAGCTTGATAAGAAGGATTACAACACTTGAAACTATGCATTATGACTAGCTAGGGGCTTAAAACGATAGCGCTTGGCAACCCAATAGGTGTCTTGTTTTTCTTGTTCTACTTTCTATTTGTGTGAGATAACATGATTATTGCTCTTGTAACAATTTTTTTTATGTTTAAATTAGTGTTTGTGCCAAGTAAATCCTTTGGGATGATTTGAATGGTAAGTAGAATTTATATGCTGCAAAAGCACACACTTTTACGTGTAGTGCAGAATTTCTCTGATTTTACTAGACCGTATTTTTGATCTGAACTTTTTACACAATATTTATATACAGATTCCTCAAGTTGTCCTAATGTTTTAGAATTTTATGAGTTACATAAGTAGGTTGTCTTTCCTGATCACTACAGACTTTTCTGTTTTAGACAGATTCTGTTTTTTGCTTGCATAGTTTGCTTGTTTTGATGATGCTATGGATTATATAGGGGGTATAAATCATGGAGAAGCTATAATATAGCAAATTATGCAATAATAAAATATGAATCAATATATAATAGTAGATAATGTTTATGGTTCGCCTATCCTACTAACAGATCTCATGAGTTTTTTGTTGACTTTTGTGTGTTGAAGTTTTCAAGTTTTGGGTGTTATCACGATGGATGAAGGAATAAGGAGCAGAAAAGATGCTAAGATTGCGGATGCACAAGGCACCCTAAGTTAAATTCTAGGAATACTCGAGCGTCTAAGCTTGGGGATGCCCTGGAAGACATCCCCTCTTTCATCTCAATCCATTGGTATGTCACTTGGAGCTATATTTTTATTCATCACATGATATGAGTTTTGTTTGGAGCATAGTGTATTATAATTTTATTTTTATTTTAGTTTTCCATGATCATTGTTTTCTCTACACACCCACTTGAGAGAGACACATGTTCACCATGATTTATTAGAATACTCTATGTGCTTCACTTATATCTTTTGAGCTAAGCAGTTGCTCTAGTACTTCACTCATATCTTTTAGAGCACGGTGGCATATAGATTTTATAGAAATAATTGCACTCTCATTCTTCACTTAAATTTGTTTGAGAGTTAATAAATAGTGATGGAAGCTTGTATGGGTTATAAGACTATTCCAAAAATATTAGGTATTCAATGAGTGCTGAATCAAAACCTTCATGTAGCACATAAAGAGAAATTATGAGTTAATAATATTGGTGTGGTAATATGAAAGGGCGTGAGTGCATGGTTGTTGGTTAGTAAAATAGTTGATAGTTAAAGGGTGTTAATTTGTTTTTCATCTAAATATTGGCTATGGCATGGTGATGATGTGTGAGTGTTCTTATTCCTCGTTGAAATCCTAGTGTTGTTTAGGTTGGGGACACGCAATGGTTAACTCCTACCAACCTTCTCCCTAGGCGCATGCGAGTAGTACTTTGCTTTGAGAGAACAAATAAATATGTGAGTTCTTTATGACTAATGTGAATGCATGGATGTACGCACTCTCGCCACCTCATATTTGCTAGCCTCTTCGGCACCGTCCATTGCCCATTCTCACCTCGAGGATTGGTACAAAATTCACTGGTGCATCCAACCCCGCGACATGATACACACTATTGCCCATAAGCCACCTTATATCTTCCTCAAAACAGCTACCATAACTACCTATCATGGCATTTTCATTGCCATTCTGAGATATATTGCCATGCAACTTCCACTGTTGCATCATATGACAAGTACACTCATTATCATATTGCTTTGCATGATCTTGTATCTCACATAGTATTTGTGGCAAAACCACCGTTCATCATTATTATACATGTTACGCTAGAACATTGCACATCCTGGTACACTGTCAGACACTATCTCAATGAGGAAACGATGATGGAGACAATGCTTCCCCCACAAGTCGTGATGAGACTCCACACGAAAAAAGAGAAAAAAAGAAGAAAAGAGAAAAAAGGAAAAATAATTAGAGAAAAGAGAGAAGGGACAATGCTACTACCTCTTTTTCCATACTCGTGCTTCAACTATGCACCATGTTTTTCATATAGAGAGTCTCATGTTTTGTCACTTTCATGTGCTAGTGGGAATTTTTCATTATAGAACTTGGCTTGTATATTATGATGACGGGCTTCCTCAAATTCCCAAGGTCTTCATGAGCAAGCAAGTTGGATGCACACCCACTTAGTTTAGTTGAGCTTTCATACACTTATAGCTCTAGTGCATCCGTTGCATGGCAATCCCTACTCCTCGCATTGATATCGATTGATGGGCATCTCCATAGCCCGTTGGTCCGCCTAGTTGATGCGAGAATTTCTTCTCCACTTTTGTCCCTTTTAAACCTACCACCATATTCTATTCCATCTATATGCTATGCCCATGGTTCATGCTTATGTATTGGGTGAGTAATAAAAAGATGAAGCACGTTAAGAAGTACGATCCAATTGCCTGGCCTAACACCGTGGTGCTTGACATTTGTATTTATGTGGTGAAGATGGAACCATGCCATGCTAATATGATAAAATGAATGGGGGTAAACATTCTTTAAGGATCATATATTTTGAAAATTGATGATTGTGTTACTTATGTTTATGGATATTACTATGTTGATGTTTGTTAATTCATCATTTCTCAATGATCATACCTGCAAGAGATTACATGTTGGGTAGCATGTCAAATCAAAAAATCTGTTTTTATCATTTACCTACTTGAGGACGAGTAGAAATTAATCTTGCGGATGTTGATACGTCTCCACCGTATCTATAATTTTTTGTTGTTCCATGCTATTATATTATCATTCTAGGATGATTTTTAAGCATTTACCTGCTAATTTTATATTATTTTTTAGCAATAACCTATTAACTCAGTGCCAAGGGTCATTTGTTGTTTTCTCCATAATTTTGGATTTTCACGAATACTGTACCAAATGAAGTCCAAATACCCCGAAACTTTTTGACGAGTGTTTCTCGACAAAATAAGGACCTGGAAGCTTCAGAAGAAGATCGGATGACCCACATGGTGGCACCAAGCCCACAGGGCGCATCCAGGGGGGTGGTCGCTGAAACACTTTTTCGCCGCCACAAGTCTCTCCTCTGTTGTGCGCCCATCTAGAGCCGTCTTCCAGTGCCCTGTTGGAGGGGGATCGATCATGGAGGGAATCTACATCAACCTTGTTGCTCTCATGGTGATGTGTGAGTAGTTCAATACAGACCTACAGGTCCGTAGTTAGTACCTAGATCTCTCTTTCTCTCTCTCTCTCTCTCTCTCTCTCTCTCTCTCTCTCTCTCTCTCTCTCTGTGTGTGTGTGTGTGTGTGTGTGTGCGTTCTTTGTTTCCATGATCACCGCGATTCTTATTGCGGTGACCTATCTTATGTAATAACTTTGTGAGATGTGTTTGTTGGGATACGATGAATTGTGGATTTATGTTCAAATTATTCATGAAATATATTTAAGTCTTCTCTGAACTCTTATATGCATGATTATGATATCTTCGCAACTCTTTCCGATCTTTTGATTTGTTTTGTCCAACTAGATTGATCTATCTTCACTCGGAGAGGTGCGTTGTAGTGGGTTCAATCTTGTGGTGCTCAATCCCAGTGATGGAAAGGTACATGGCACATATTGTATTGCTCCACTGAGGATAAAGTGATGGTTTTTATTCATATTAATTGGATTTACTTTGTCTACATCATGTCATTGTTCTCCAAGCATTACTCTGCTTCACTTAATACTCTAGATGCATGTTGGATAACGGTCGATGGGTGGAGTAATAGTAATAGATGCATGCAGGGGTCGGTCTACTTGCTTATGAATGTGATGCCTATATGTAATGTTTGTTGCCATGAATAAATATTGCATAACTATGCACTTTCATATAAATTTCCCAACAGCAATTTGTTTACCCATCGTATGCTTTCTACGAGAGAGAAGCCTCTAGCAAAAGCTATGGCCCCAGGGTCTATTCAAAAATATATTTACAAAAATACTAAATACCTCCCTACCTTTTATTAATTTTATTTAATTTTTATATTTAATATATTAAATCCTTCTATCTATCACTACTTATCGCTTACAAGTAACGAGTTCAAGGGGATTGACAACCCTCTTGCCTGTGTTGGGTGCAAGCGTGTACTCTTTTGTGTGTAGGCGCTGAAGACAGGAAATTGTGTGGTTCTCCTATTGGTTTGATAACCTTGGTGCTTACTGAGGGAAATACTTATCTATATTGTGCTACATCATCCCCTCCTCTTGCAAATCACAAGTATCACCCATGATGGAGTCCCAAGCCAACAAAGCGCGGACACCCCACCTGGGCGCGCCCTAATGGCTTGGGAGCACCTCGTGTGCCTCCCGGAATCCATTTTCTTCCTGGACACGCATTCTGACCTAGAAAAAATCATTATATATGCTCTCGTTTGTTTTGACTACCATAATGGAAGTTTCTCATGTGTTCTTCTTTCAGGTTGTTTGTGTGACATTATTTATATACTCCCATGAAGCATCAATGGCTCCCCCGATCCTCCACAAGAAACATCACATAGTCCAGCCTTCACATGTCAAACGCCCTTACATGGAGGCTTACTATGAGATGTCTTCTAGCGAGGAGGATACGTCGGAGGTCCCCAAAGATGCCATGAGAAAGGACAAGTAAGAAGCTGAAGAATCCAAAAGAGATTTCGTTAACCATCTCCCAGGGGTCACAAACAAGGGATAATCGTTATTACCTCTTCATGACGATATTTCTTTACCCAAAATTGATGCATTGAATGCCATGAAATCCATCCATGCTCAAAATACAACACTTACCCATGAACTTATTTTGCTAGAAGAGCTGAACCGTGCCCTTCGGAATATAATAATTAATCTGGAATACCTCTTGAAGGGCAAGCACACTACATCATCACAACCATCACCCAAGAAGGACACCTAGTACATGGGTATGGGCACCACCCTTAGCTTGTTCCAAGCCTGGGGGAGGTGCCCCAATATCGTATCACCATCACTTTTAACATTATCATCTATCCTTAGTTATTTCATCATTTAGATTAATAAATTTTAGTATTGGTTTGCTTAGAGTGTTTGCTTTGAGATCTATCTATCCTTATAATAGATTGTGAGATTTACATAATAAATATTAGTTTTAGTTTTCTTGTTTTACTCTCATGCATCAATCATAGCAATTAAATAAAAGAAATAGAAAAATCATATGCTAATTCCATGGGGAGTAATGACTTCACATAGAAAAGTATGATTGATAAAAGTTGTTGGGAGTTAACAAATATAGCATTAGTCATTGATACAATCCATGCAAAAATATGAAAGAGGAGAGGAGATTCACATAGAAATATACTATCTTGGACATCTTTTATGATTGTGAGCCCCCATCAAATATTACATAATGATCGAAGTGTTGATGTTGGACAAGGAAGACAACGTAATGAGTATGTTTGTTTACGTTCACATAGAAATTATATTGTCATGGATCCTCTAACTCGGTTCTTGTCTAGGGTCTTTTTCTAGCCCAAAAATTCGCACTAAGTAGAGATACTGCTTGTGCATCCATAACCTTTAAACCCAGTTTCTTGCAATGAGAGTCCACGATACCTACGTGTGGATTGAATAAGATCCTTCAAGTAAGTTGTCATAGGTCCATAAAGCACTAAAAATTGCTCCTGAATATGTATGATCTTTTATTGTAAGGGAAAATAAGCTTTGTACGATCTGTGATGGCAAAGTAATAAAAGTGACATACTACATAATAAAGGTTGCTATCATAAGGGCCAGTATAAAGTGATGTTCTGTAACACCCAAGATGCGATCCTATCCTTATTTTGACAGGAAGGCCACGATAGGGATAGAAGCGCATCTCGTCGTTTCGCAAGAATGGATATCGTTAGAAGTACATGTACAGAAGAGATGAGTATATGGAATTGGCTTACACTCGCCACAAGCTAATAATGATCATCTCAGTACAAACATACATTCGATCACCATTCAGAAGAGATGGGTCCGACTACAAACGAAATCAAATGATAAAACACGACGCCCATCCTTCCTATCTGAGGCTACCAGTGTGGAACCCATCCTATGGTCGATGATGAAGAAGAAAAAGAAACTCCAAATAGAACAATCATCGCGCTCCTATCAAAGTATCGCTTTACTTGTACCTGCAACTGTTTTTGTAGTAATCTATGAGCTATAGGGACTCAACAATCTCATTTCCAAAGGTATCAAGACTAGCAAAGCTTAATGGGTGAGGCATGGTTAAGTGGCGAGGCAGCAGCAAGCGGTAAGCGTTGCTACGGCAACAGACAAGAGCGCCAAAAATTGGCACGTTGACGGAGACTTGGCTTGCGTTGGTTTTTCCCTTGAAGAGGAAAGGGTGATGCAGCACAGGAGCAGTAAGTATTTCCCTCACTTTGAGAACCAAGGTATCAATCCAGTAGGAGAATCACGTCAAGTCTAGAGTACCTGCGCAAACACAAAAGAGATTGCACCCAATGCTATAAAGGGGTTGTCAATCCCTTCAAGATTGATTGCAAAGTGAGATCTGAAGGAGAAAAGTGCAACGAAGTAAAAGTGTAAGGCTGAAAATATGATGTGAAGTAGACCCGGGGGCCATAGTGTTCACTAGAGGCTTCTCTCAAAATAGCAAATATTATGGTGGGTGAAAAAATTACTGTCGAGCAATTGATAGAATCGTGCAAAGTCATGACGATATCTAAGGCAATGATAATACATATAGGCATCACGTCCGAGACAAGTAGACCGATACTTTCTGCATCTACTACTATTACTCCACATATCGACTGCTATCTAGCATGCATCTAGTGTATTGAGTTCATGACGAATAGAGTAACGCCTTAAGCAAGATGACATGATGTAGAGGGATAAACTCAAACCAATGATGAAAACCCCACCTTTTTACCATTGAGGGCAACAACATGATGTGTGCCTCGCTACCCCTTCTGTCAGTGGGTGAGGTCACCGCACGGTATGAACCCAAAACCAAGCACTTCTCCCATTGCAAGAATCATAGATCAAGTTGGCCAAACAAAACCCAAAACTCGAAGAGAATTACAAGGATATGAATCATGCATATAAGAGATCAGAAGAAACTCAAATAAGATTCATAGATAATTTGATCATAAATCCACAATTCATCGAATCTCGAGAAACACACCGCAAAAGAAGATTACATCGGATAGATCTCCATGAAGATCATGGAGAACTTTGTATTGAAGATCCAAGAGAGAGAAGATGCCATCTAGCTACTAGCTATGGACCCAAGGGTCTACGGTGAACTACTCATGCATCATCAGAGAGGTCATGGTGTTGATGAAGAAGCCCTCCGTATCCAAATACCCCCTCCGGCAGGGCACCAAAACGTGCCCCAGATGGGATCTTGCAGAGACAGAAGCTTGCGGCGGCGGAGAAGTGTTTTCATGGCTCTCCTAATTTTTTCTGGTATTTTAGGGAATATATAGGCGAAGGAGCTAGGGCAGAGGAGGCCCAAGGAGCCCACAAGCTTGGGAGGCGCGGGCCCCCCGTCCGCGCCATGAGGGCTTCTGGGGTCCCTGGTGACCCTCTGCCTTGGTTCTCAAGTCTATCGATTGTCTTCTGTTTCGGAAAAAATCTTTTCGAAGGTTTTGTTCCGTTTGGACTCCGTTTAAAATCCTCCTCTGAAAAGGGTCAAAAACACGGAAAAACAGGAACTGGCACTTGGCACTGAGTTAATAGGTTAGTCCCAAAAAAGGTATAAAAGGCATACAAAACATCCAAAGTTTGACATGATAATAGCATGAAACCATCAAAATTATAGATACGTTGGAGACGTATCAAGCATCCCCAAGCTTAACTCCTGCTCATCCTCGAGCAGGGAAGTGATAAAGACTGAATTTTTGATGTGGAATGCTACCTAGCATAGTTGTCCTTTGTAACTTCTTTCATGTGACATGAATGTTCAGATCCATAAGATTCAAAACAATAGTTTGCTATTGACATGAAAACAATAATACTTCAAGCAAACTAGCAAGGTAATCATGAACTTTTGAAATAACAAGGCCAAAGAAAGTTATCCCTACAAAATCATATAGTCTGGCTATGCTCCACCATCCCCACACAACTAATTTAAATCATGCACAACCCTGGTATTGGCCAAGTAATTGTTTTTGCACTATTACTTTCTCAAACCTTTTTCAACTATCACGCAATACATGAGCGTGAGCCATGGATATAGCACTATAGGTGGAATAGAGTGTGGTGGTGGTTGTGAGACAAAAAAAAGGAGATGGTCACATTGACTCGGCGTATCAAAGGGTTATGGAGATGCCCATTAATAGATATCAATGTGAATGAGTAGGGATTGCCATACAAAGGATGCACTAGAGCTGTAAGTATGTGAAAGCTCAAAAGGAGAACTAGTGGGTGTGCATCCAACTTGCTTGCTCACGAAGACCTAGGGCAAGTTGAGGAAGCCCATCATTGGAATATACAAGCCAAGTTATATAATAAAGATTCCCACTAGCATATGGTGGTGACGAAACGAGAGGCTCACAATCATGAAGAACATGGTGCTATTATGAAGCACAAGTGTGGAAAAAGATAGTAGCATTGTCCCTTCTCTCTTTTTCTTTTTTTATTTGGGCTCTTTGGCCTCTTTTTCTCTTCTCTCTTTTTTGTGGGCAACTTTGGCGTCTTTTTTTTATTTCCTCACATGGGAAAATGCTCTAATAATGATGATCATCACACTTTTATTTACTCACAGCTCAAAGCTCAGAACGATGATGACTCTATAGGACATGCCTCCGGTAGTGTACCGGGATGTGCAACGATCTAGCTTGGCGTATGATGTTGAAACATCTCGCTAGCTATCTTACGATCATGCAATGGCAATATGAGAGTGACGGCACAAGTCATGAGACGGAACGGTGGGAGTTGGATGGCAATATATCTCGGAATGGCTATGAAAATGTCATAGTAGGTAGGTATGGTGGCTGTTTTGAGGAAGGCATATGGTGAGTTTGTGCACCGGCGGAAGTTGCGCGGTACTAGAGAGGCTAGCAATGGTGGAAGGTGAAAGTGCATCTATACCATGGACTCACATTAGTCATGAAGAACTCACATACTTGTTGCAAAAGTTTTTATTAGTAATCGAAACAAAGTGCTAAACGCATACTCCTAGGGGAAGGGTTGGTATGTGTTAACCATCGCACGATCCCGACCGCAACACAAAGGATGACAATCAATAGATCAATTATGCTCCGACCTCCTAACATAGTGATTGACCATACGTGCATGTTACGGGAATCACTAACTTCAACACAAGTATTTCTAGATTCACAACACCCTACTAACATAACTCTTAATATTACCAAATCCACGTCTCAAAACTAATTGAGAGGAATCAAACTTCTCTTTCTACTCAATGCACATGAAGATGGAAGTTTTTGTATCCTCTTTGGGTACCTATCACCTTTGGGACTACTTTCATAGCACAAGCCAACTACCAAGTCACGCACCGCCGTGCTCTAAAAGATCTAAGTGAAGCACATAGAGCAATATTATCTAGCTCAAAAGATATAAGTGAAGCACGATGAGCATTCTAACAAAATCACGATGAGTGCGTGTGTCTCTGAAAAGGTGTGTAGTGATACGTCCATTTTGCATCATGCTTTCATGTTGATATTTATCACTTTATGGATTGTTATTATACTTTGTGGTACCATACTTATGCCTTTTCTCTCTTATTTTGCAAGTTTTATTTGAAGAGGGAGAGTACCGGCAGGTGGAATTCTGGACTGGAAAAGGAGCAAGTCTGAGTCCTCTATTCTGCGCAACTCCAATGCCCTGAAAATCAACGTGGAATTTTTTGGGAATATATAAAAAATACTGGGCGAAAGAAGTGCGAGAGGGGAGCTGCCAGGGGCCCACAAGCCTGGTGGCCGCGGCTACAGGGCTTGTGCGCACCCTGGTGGCCCACTGGCCCCCCTCTTCTGCTATATGAAGGGTTTCGTCCGGAAAAAATCAGCGCGGAGCTTTTTCGAGGAGGCGCCGCCGCCACGAGGCGGAACTTGAGCAGACCAATCTAGAGCTCCGGCAGGACGATCCTGCCGGTGAAACTTCCGTCCCGGAGGGGGAAATCGTCGCCATCGTCATCACCAACACTCCTCACATCGGAGGGGACTCATCTCCATCAACATCTTCATCAGCACCATCTGATATCCAAACCCTAGTTCATCTCTTGTAACCAATCTCCGTCTCGCGACTCCGATTGGTACTTGTAAGGTTGCTAGTAGTGTTGATTACTCTTTGTAGTTGATGCTAGTTGGATTACTTGGTGGAAGATTTTATGTTCAGATCCTTAATGCTACTCATTACACCTCTGATCATGATTATGATTGTGCTTTGTGAGTAGTTACTTTTATTCCTGAGGACATGGGATAAGTCATGCTAATAATAGTCATGTGAATTTGGTATTCGTTCGGTATTTTGATATGTTGTATGTTGTTTTTTCCTCTAGTGGTGTTATGTGAATGTCGACTACATAACACTTCACCCTTATTTGGGCCTAGAGGAAGCCATTGGGGAGTAGTAAGTAGATGATGGGTTGCTAGAGTGACAGAAGCTTAAACCCCAGTCTATGTGTTGCTTCGTAAGGGGCTGATTTGGATCCACTAGTTTAATGCTATGGTTAGACGTTGTATTAATTCTTCTTTTGTAGTTTCGGATGCTTGCGAGAGGGGTTAATCATAAGTGGGATGCTTGTCCAAGTAAGGGCAGTACCCAAGTGCCGGTCCACCCACATATCAAACTATCAAAGTAACGAACGCGAATCAAATGAACATGATGAAACTAGCAAGACAGAAATTCCCGTGTGTCCTCGGGAGCGCTTTACTTCCTATAAGACTTTGTTCAGGCTTGTCCCTTGCTACAAAAGGGATTGGGCGACTTTGTTGCACCATTGCTACTACTTGTTACTTGTTACTTTTCACCTCCTACATTTCACCTCACTACACCATCACTTGTTCCCGCTACTTTCAGTGCTTGCAGTTATTACCTTGCTGAAAACCATTTATCAAAGCCTTCTCCTCCTCGTTGGGTTCGACACTCTTACTTATTGAAAGGACTACGATTGATCCCCTATACTTGTGGGTCATCAAGACTCCTTTCTGGCGCCGTTGACAGGGAGTGAAGCGCCTTTGGTAAGTGGAATTTGGTAAGGAAACATTTATATGCTGTGCTAAAATCTATTGTCACTTGTCACTATGGAAACTGTTCCTTTGAGGAATTTGTTCGGGGTATCTTCACCACGAACAGAAGCACGAGGAGTTTCTCCTCAACCCAAGGTACCTACTGAAAATATCTTTTATGAAATTCCTTCACGTATGCTTGAGAAACTACTGGCTAATCCTTTTACAGGAGATGGATCATCACATCCAGACTTGCATCTAATCTATGTAGATGAAGTTTGTGGTTTATTTAAGCTTGCAGGTTTGCCCGAGGATGAGGTAAAAAAGAAAGTCTTTCCCTTATCTTTGAAGGATAAGGCGTTGACATGGTATAGGCTATGTGATGATACTGGATCATGGGACTACAATCGGTTGAAATTGGAATTTCATCAAAAGTTTTATCCTATGCATTTAGTACATCGTGATCCGAATTATATTTATAACTTTTGGCCTCGTGACAGGGAAAGCATATCTCAAGATTGGGGGAGGCTTAAATCAATG
This sequence comes from Hordeum vulgare subsp. vulgare, assembly GCF_904849725.1. Lineage (NCBI taxonomy): Eukaryota > Viridiplantae > Streptophyta > Magnoliopsida > Poales > Poaceae > Hordeum > Hordeum vulgare. The sequence goes on along the minus strand of NC_058524.1, from coordinate 104,327,520 downwards.
CTATATTCATGCCCCAATCATGAGCTCTCGAGAGAAATTATCACTCAAAACTTTTATGCTCGGCTTTCTCATGAAGATCATACCATGCTTGACACTTCTTGTATCAGTTCTTTTATGAAGAAGGATATTGACCACAAATGGAATTTATTGGAAAGAATCAAACGTAACTCTGAAGATTGGGAGCTTGAAGAAGGTAAGGAGTCAGGTATGAATTTCCAGTTTGATTGCATTAAATCTTTTGTTGAAACAAACACTTCTAGATATTTTGGCGCTAAGTATGGACTTGACTCTGAGATAGTAGCTTCTCTATGTGAATCTTTTGTTGCTCATATTGATCTTCCCAAAGAGAAGTGGTTTAAGTATCATCCTCCTGTAGAAGTCAACGTAGTTAAACCCAATCTAGTTGAAGAGAAACTCATTGCCTACAATGATCCTATTGTTCCTTGTGCCTACACTGAGAAACCACCTTACCCTGCTAGGAAAAAAGATTATTCTAAAGCTCCAATTGTGATACATAGGGGTTACATTAGACCACTTGCACCCCCTAAGGAAATTAGAGTTGAACCTAGTGTTGCTATTATCAAAGATCTCTTAGCCGAAGACATAGACGGGCATTTATCAAATTTTGTGAGGACTCCGCTAGAATTGCTAAACCTCACGCAAAAGACAAATACGGACCTGTAGTTGGCATGCCCGTTGTTTCTATCAAGATAGGAGATCACTATTATCATGGTTTTTGTGATATGGGTGCTAGTGCTAGTGCAATACCTCGGTCCCTATATGATGAAATCAAAGATGGGATTGCACTTGCTGAGTTAGAACCCATTGATGTCACTATTACGCTACCTAATATAGACACTATCTGCCCTGTGGGAATTGTGAGAGACGTAGAAGTACTGTGTGGTAAGACGAAGTATCCTACTGATTTCCTCGTCCTTGCTACTACACCAGATAGCTTTTGTATCAACATATTTGGTAGACCCTTTCTCAACACTGCCAATGCTCATATTGATTGCACTAAACAGACTGACACTGTTAGTTTCGAGGGTGTGTCTCATGAAATTAACTTCTCCAAGTTTGGAAGACAACCCCATGAAAAAGAGTTGTCTGGTAGGGATGAAATCATTGCTCTTGCCTCTATTGCCGTGCCTCCTACGGATCCTTTAGAGTAATATCTGCTTGAGCATGAAAATGATATGCATATGGATGAAAGAGATGAGATAGATAAAATTGTTTTAGAACAATATCCTATTCTTAAGAATAATCTGCCTGTTGAACTGCTTGGGGATCCTCCCCAACCAAAGGGTGATCCTGTGTTCGAGCTAAAACAGTTACCAGATACACTTATGCCTATCTTGATGAGAAGGAGATATATCCTGTTATAATTAGTGCTCACCTCTCGAATCACGAAGAGAAGAAGTTATTAAAAACTTTGAGGAAGCACCGTGCTGCTATTGGATATACTCTTGATGATCTTAAGGGTATTAGTCCCACTCTATGTCAGCACAAGATTAAAACCGATCCTGATTCTAATCGAGTTGATGATCATTAACGGAGGTTAAATCCTAGGATGAAAGAGGTCGTGAGAAAAGAAATATTAAAGCTTCTGGAAGCAGGAATCATTTATCTTGTTGCTCACAGTGATTGGGTAAGTCTAGTACATTGCATACCTAAGAAGGGAGGTATCACCTTCGTTCCTAATGATAAGAATGAACTAATCCCACAGAGGATTATTACTGGCTATAGGATGGTGATAGCCTTCCGGAAACTGAACAAGGCAACCAGGAAAGACCATTATCCTTTGCCGTTTATCGACCAAATGCTAGAAAGGCTATCTAAACACACACTTCTGCTTTCTAGACGGTTATTCAGGTTTCTCGCAAATACCTGTTGCACAATCTGATCAGGAGAAAACCACTTTCACCTGCCCCTTCGGTACCTTTGCGTATAGACGTATGCCTTTTGGCTTATGCAATGCACTGTAACATCCCAAAATTATAAATTTTGGAATGTTAATATAATTATTAGATTGATTGTTTGTTTGTTTGCTTGAGTGATTGAAACTTGAGTGAAAATTTGAAACTTTTCGAAACTTTTGAATGAGAGGGAATAAAATGACTTTCCCCTTCTCCGGTGAATTCAAATTCAATCATTTAAAAGCAAAGAGAGAAGATGACATGACTTCTTCAACTATAAAGAATTTGAATGGACTTTGCATTTGAATTCTTCAAATATTTGCTTTTGTTTTTCTATTTTATTCCCCGAGAAAATACCCCAGAAATAATTCTTGCAAGCAAGAAAGAGCGGAGGAAAATGACCCTCCCAAAATCAGGGGTATTTTTGAAAAATATTTGAGCCAAGAAAAACCAAAGTTTTATTTGAAAATTATTTGCAAAAAAATAAAGCCTTAGGGGATTTTTCTGAAAAACATTTTTTTTAAGTTTTTCATTTTGGTCGTGGAAAAATGCCCAGCTTTTTGGATTTGTTTTTCTGAAAAATTTAATATATATTACCCTATATTCCGAGGAATATTCCTTTCCCTTTTAATTGTTTTAATTCTCGTTTTAATAAAAATTGGAAAGTGAACTTTTATTTAGGAAAGACATCTGGGCCCAAAAGGAAACAAATCCGGCCCAGGGATTCCGTCATCCCCTACCTCCAGCGCCATCCATCTCTGGCCATGGCCAGCGCCTCCAAGGAAGCTTCCTCCCAAAAAAATTCCCCGGGATTCACGGATTTCTTTCCCTCCTAGCTTCTCCCGTCGCCCCTATAAGAATGCCCAGGTCCTCCTCGTTCCATTCCCGTTGGAACCGCCGCCTCTCCCCACCTCCTCCCCCCTGTGGACCTCGTCGGAGCCGGCCACAGGAACTCTCCCGTCGCCACCTCACGCCCCTGTCAAGCCCCTCCAGCACCCCACCCCTCCGCCACCCCACGCCCTTGCCGCCCCCCCCTCACGCAACCTTCCCTCCCCGTCGGCCCCCCTGCTGGCCGCACCTCTCCTCTGCTCCGGCCACGCCGTCAGGAGCACGAGCAGCCCCTGGCGCTCCTCCTCGCCCCGGATGCCCTGGGCCCTCGTCACCAACCCCCCCCCTCCACCCCCCCTGCTACCCCACCCCCCGCCGACGACCCCACCCCGTCGGAGTTCCCCACCGCTGGAGTGCCCTCGCCGCTGCTCCTCCTGTCATCGTGGGGTTCTCTGAAGCACGAGGTAACCCCCTCTCCTTTACTTTTTTTTCTTTTTCTTTTCTTTTGTTTTACTTCTACCGTTAGATCTTTAAACAACGCGCTAGATTAGATCTTAGTTGCCCCTTCGGTTTTTAAATAAAAACCCGAACGGTTTTCTGCCCCACTTATTATTTAACCGTAGATTTTATTATACTTCGGCCGTTTGCTCATTCTACCCGCAGCACACACCCCCGCAGCCAATCAGGGATTGCCACGTGTCTGTTAGTATTTGTTTTTTTTTCTGTTTAATTCCCAAAACAGAAAAGTTCCAATCTTGTTTATCCCATAAATTTTGATCCCTAAGTCCAATGGAGTTGATTCTTTTTCCAGTAGATCACAATTTTTTTGTAGTTTTTAAAAAACATATTATTTGTCTATGTTTGAAATTTTCAAATTTGAATTAGATCAGATTTAGTTTAAACCTTCTTTTGTTTATTCCAGTAGTTTAAAAATAGATTTTAATTTGATTCTTTTTGCTACTGATCGCTGGTGATCTTAGTTACCAGTGATAAAAATGTCAGATTTATTTGAGTATTTTAGCTCATTGTTTCTTGTGAAACAATTTCTGTTTCACCTCTTTTAGGATTATGGCTATTACTTTTTCTATAATTATTTTTAAAGTATTTCTTTATTATTTCAGAAAGATTATGTTTTGTTTCTGTTAGTTAACAGTAGGTTTGCAACAAGTTTTGATTTTTATTTGTATATGTTATCATGAAATCAATTCTAGTTCCCTGATAACTTGCAATTGGTTTCTCCACTGTTTCAAATCCCGTTTGAAAATACTTTGAAAAAGTTTTGTGAAAAATACTCTATTTTATCTTAGTTAAATTTATATCTTAGTTCCTTGTTTTTATTTTCTGTTAGACAAAAACTATTTAGTGTTTGACGTAGTAGAAGACTCCCTAGTCTTATTTGAAGTTTCCTTCGGATTCTTATTCACTCTCTCTTTTGTTTTGATTGCTAGAATGATTGCTAGTATGAGTGCTTATGTGAATGATATGTTTGTTATACAGATTTCATCGGAGAGTGACGAGTAGTCTATCAAGTTATTTCTCGAGAAATTCTTCTTCGTCAACATTGCCAGGCAAGTCATTTGATCATGTATCACCTATGTTTTATGCATCGTAGTTCTACCATCCTATGCCCAATTTGCATGCTGAGTAGGTACTTGGAAATTATGGTTACATATTGTAGTATCATGTGGTAGGCACCCAACAACCCCATTACTTGGCCCGGGACGACAAATTTCATATTGCTATGCTTGAGTAGACGGGATTCTGGTTGAGAATTTATCACGAGTGATGCGAGAATAATTTAATAACCAAGACTGGTTAAGTCAAGACTTTTCAAGACCTCGTGATGCAATGCAACTCTGGGTGAAGGACGGTTGATCGGCTCCCTGGAGAAACCAGTGGATGACCCGGGATGCTAGAGACGGCCATGACATCCTGCGGAAAGCTTCACCCAGGCTCAAAGAGACGGACGGATATTTTCAAGACCCAAGGCTTACCTGCACAGCCACAAGTCATTATGGGCTCTGGCTTGGTTGGACAACGCGGCGACTCTGGACAGGCGGTGCTAGCAGATGTAGAAGAACGGTAGGATTTGGATGGGCACCGACAGGGATTCAGAGGGATCCGTTGAAAGACCATGTTTTGATCATCCGGTCTTCAAACACCCTGAAGTGCGAGGACATACACGGAGGCGATCAAATCTTGTGGGGAACGTGTGCAAAACTCTGCAGAGTACTCAAACCTAATCGATTAGCCGTGTCCACGGTCATGGACAACTTCAGCCAAAGGAACTGAAGTTATCTGAAATTCTCAACACAGATAACAATATTGATGTGGGTATTATTGACAACATGGGTACGAGAATTGGTTGGTGGAACCATCTCGTTAACAACCAACAATGTAGTAACATTTTGCTTTTAGCCCTCTCTTGATGTAGGAGAAAACTTGCTTTTCGCTAAAAACTTATAGCCCCACCTGCCAGATATGCATATAGTATAGATGATTACTTTTCACCCCTCTCTTATGTGACTTGCCGGCGTATTCAATATGCTGACCTACATGGCTGCAACGTCTTATGTTGCAGATATTTTTCTTCGACGAGTAAGAGTACGATTCAGGGTTACGGTCTACACTCAACTTGTCATTGGTGTTTATTGGGACTCCACTCCCTTGACCGCTTCCGCTGAGATATTTAAGGTATATATCAGTTTTACGCTATTTTACATGTGATTACACTTTGATATATACATTGATGTACTGTGTGTGCCAGCATACTGATCCAGGGATGGCACAGAAACACAGAGACTTGACTCGTCTTGAGTCGGGTCGCTACATGCACCTGCCACCTTTCAAAGATGTATGATGGCTATATTCTCTGACTTTTGTGAAAAGATTGTTGAGGTCTTCATGGATGATTTCTCCGTTTACGGTTCTTCCTTTGACGATTGCCTCAGCAACCTTGATCGAGTCTTACAGAGATGCAAATATACCAACCTCGTCTTCAACTGGGAGAAGTGCCACTTCATGGTTAACGAAGGCATCATCTTAGGACACAAAATTTCTGAGAAAGGCATTGAAGTTGATAAGGCTAAGGTTGATGCAATTGAGAAAATGCCTTGCCCCACAGATATCAGAGGTATATGAAGTTTCCTAGGTCATGCTGGTTTCTATAGAAGGTTCATTAAAGACTTCTCTAAGATTTCTAGACCTCTTACCAACCTCTTGCAGAAGGATGTTCCTTTTGTTTTTGATTAGGATTGTGAGTAAGCTTTCGAAATACTTAAGAAGGCCTTGATAACCACAACTATTGTTCAACCACCTGATTGGAACTTGCCCTTTGAAATCATGTGCGATGCTAGTGATTATGATGTTGGTGTTGTTCTAGGACAAAGAGTTGACAAGAAGTTAAATGTTATTCACTACGCTAGTAAAACTCTAACAATGCCCAAAGAAACTATGACACTACGGAAAAGGAATTTTTAGCAGTTGTGTTTGCATGTGAAAAGTTCAGATCTTATATAGTTGACTCCAAAGTCATTATTCACTCTGATCATGTTGCTATTAAGTACCTTATGGAAAATAAGGACGCTAAGCCTACGCTAATCAGATGGGTTCTCCTGCTACAGGAATTTGATTTGCACGTTATTGACCGAAAGGGTGTTGATAACCCTGTAGCAGATAACTTGTCCAGGCTAGAGAATATCCTTGATGACCCACGACCTATTGATGACAGCTTTCCTGATGAGCAATTGAATGTCATCCGCACTTCACATAGTGCATCGTGGTATGCTGATTACGCAAACTATATCGTAGCCAAATACATACCACCCAGTTTCACCTACCAGCAAAAGAAGAAATTCTTATTTGATTTGAGACACTGCTTTTGGGATGATCCTCACCTTTATAAGGAAGGAGTAGATGGTGTTATTAGACGTTGTGTGCCTGAACATGAACAGGGACATATCCTGCAGAAGTGTCATTCTGAAGCCTACGGAGGACACCATGCTGGAGATAGAACTGCTCATAAGGTATTACAATCAGGTTTCTATTGGCCCACTCTCTTCAAGGCTTCTCGTAAGTTTGTATTGTCTTGTGACGAATGTCAAAGAATAGGCAACATCAGTAAACGTTAGGAAATTCCTATGAACTATTCACTTGTCATTGAACCATTTGATGTCTGGGGCTTTGATTATATGGGACCCTTCCCGAGTTCCAATGGCTATACTCACATCTTAGTTGCTGTTGATTACGTCACTAAGTGGGTAGAAGCTATCTCCACTAGAAATGTTGATCACCACACCTCTATTAAGATGCTTAAAGAAGTCATTTTCCCAAGATTTGGAGTCCCTAGATATCTGATGACTGATGGCGGTTTACACTTCATTCATGGTGTTTTCCGCAAGATGCTCGCTAAGTATGATGTCAACCATAGAGTTGCATCTCCTTATTATCCTCAGTCTAGTGGTCAAGTGGAGTTGAGTAATAGGGAGATCAAATTGATCTTACAAAAGATTGTCAATAGATCTCGAAAGAATTGGTCTAGCAAACTTTACGATGCATTATGGGCTTATAGGACTGCTTATAAGAATCCCATGGGTATGTCGCCGTATAAAATGGTTTACGGTAAGGCTTGTCATTTACCTCTTGAGCTAGAACACAAAGCTTATTGGGCAATCAAAGAGCTCAACTTAGATTTCAAACTTGTCGGTGAGAAGCGGTTGTTTGATATCAGCTCATTAGATGAATGGAGGGCCCAGGCATATGAGAATGCCAAGTTGTTCAAGGAAAAGGTTAAGAGATGGCACGATAAAAAAAATACAAAAACGTGAGTTCAATGTAGGTGATTATGTCCTGCGATACAATTCTCTCTTAAGACTCTTCGCAGGCAATCTTGTCTCTAAATGGGAAGGTCCCTACGTTGTCGAGGAAGTATATCGTTCCGGTGCCATCAAAATCAATAACACGGAAGGTAATTTTCCGAGAGTGGTAAATGGGAAAACAATCAAGTATTATATCTCTGGTACTCCCATAAATGTTGAGACCAATATCATCAATATCATAACTCCAGAGGAGTACATAAGGGATGTTTATCAGCCTGTTTCAGACCCTGAAAACGAAGAGGTATGTGTTTCGGTAAGTAATTGGAATCCAAAACTTTTCCAGTAGGAAATTTTCTCCATTTTGGAATTTATGGAAAAATAGAAAAATAAAAAGCAGTCGGGAGAGCGCACGAGGCGGCCACAAGCTTGGTAGCCGCGGCCTCCCCCCTGGTCGCGGCTACAGGGCTTGTGGGCACCTCGTGTGCCTCCCGGACTCCGTTTTCTTGCGGAGCACTCCTTCTGGTCCAAAAAAATCATTATATATACGCCCGAGGGTTTTGATCTCCGTATCACGGAGTTTTCCTTTGTTTTCGTTTCGAGCCTGTTTTCTGCCGCAGATCTAGGTCAAGATGTCTTCTCAGGATTCAGAGGGGGAGAGCTATGTGGTTGATTACCTTGCTAACCCCAAGGTCTATGGGGACTTGGAACCATATGGCTGGACCAGTGACGAGGAAGAGGACTATGATCCCAAGGGGAAGGAACAAACGAGTTTCGATGAAGAGGAGGCTCCACTACCTCAACCTGGACGCACTCATGTGGAGTTCAAGAAGTCGAGCCTCCCTAACTCAAGGAAGAAGCCTAAGAACTTGTTTATCCCTTCTCGTTTCTTGCAGGAGCGTAAGCAGGAACTTTGTCAAAGGGTGTTGAAGCTTGAGGAGGAAAATGATGATCTGAGAGAGCAGAATTTTATGCTCAAGTGGAAATTAGACAAGCTCAAGACCTCTGCAACAACTCCTCCACCACCACCAAAGGAAGACAACTGAGCATTGGTATGGGCAATCCCCTTGGCTTTTGCCAAGCTTGGGGGAGTTGCCCTGGTATCGTATCACCTTTATATATTTTGTTTTACCTTTGTTTTAGTTCTTTCCTTTTCAGTTTTTATTTCTTCTCTTAGTGGAATAAGTCTTTAGTGTTTAGTTTGAGTCTTTTGCCTAGTGTCTCCCCGATGTATTCGAGCTTGCGAGCTATATAATAAAGAGTATCTTAGTCAAGGGCTTTGTTTTGTGCCGTGATCAAAAGTGTGAAAAGAACGATAGCATGAAAGATCATGAGACGACCTTATGGAAAGTGATAGCTTCACATATAACAAGTATGATGATTGAAACTTGTTGAGAATAGACCAACATAGACCCCAGTCATTGTTGCAATTAATAAGAAGTAATAAGGAAAGAGAGGTTCACATATAAATATATCATCTTAGACACTTTTTACAATTGTGAGCACTCACCAAACTATTACATTCTTAGAAGTAGATGTTGGACAACAAAGACAACATAATGAATTGTGTTTGCTTGGTTCCAAACAATGATATATGTCTAGAGATCCCTTAGCATGTGATGATTGCTTCCACCTCATATTAGCCAAAACTTCCGTACTAAGTAGAAATACTACTTGTGCATCCATAAACCTTCAACCCAATTTTTCCATGAGAGTCCACCATACCTACCTATGGATTGAATAAGATCCCTCAAGTAAGTTGTCATCGGTGCAAGCAATAAAAATTGCTGTCTAATATGGATGATCTATTAGTGTGTGGAAAATAACCTTTATACGAACCTGTGATGAGGAAGACATAAAAGCGACAGACTGTATAATAAAGTTCTTTATCACAGGAGGCAATATAAAGTTCCGTTCCTCCGCACTAAGAGGACACGCATCCAAACCTCAAAAGCGCATGACAACCTCTACTTCCCTCTACGAAGGGCCTTTCTTGTACCTTTACTTTTGTCCTTGTGAAAGTCATGGTGATCAACACCAATTCCCTATTCCGTCTTCATCTTGGTGAACGTCATATGCTTGGGAAAGATCTATATTAATATATCAACTTGGAGATGAGTACTTATGCTTTATTATTGTTGACTTTACCATTGAGGTAAATGGTTGGGAGGCAAAATTATAAGCCCCTATCTTTCTCTGTGTCCAACTCAAACTTTGATGCCATGAGTACCACGTGAGTTGTAACAATTGTGGAAAACAAAAGGGATGATTGAGTATGTGGATTTGCTTTACAAGCTCTTATTTGACTCTTTCTGATGTTATGACAAATTGCAATTGCTTCAATGACTATGGACTGTTGTTTGCTACTTCTCGGTAAGGTTTTTGATTCATACTTTGCTTTGTGAAGGAATTGTTACTTTCCCATAAGAATCTTTATGATGCATTGTTGTTCTATGTGTGATCATGATGCCCTCATGTCCATATTATGTTTTATCGAAACCTTCATCCCTAAACATGTGGACATGTTTATGGATCTTGGTTTTCGCTTGAGAACAACCGAGGTTTAAGCTTGGGGGAGTTGATACGTCCATTTTGCATCATGCTTTCATGTTGATATTTATCGCGTTATGGACTGTTATTATACTTTGTGGTACCATACTTATGCATTTTCTCTCTTATTTTGCAAGGTTTAACTGAAGAGGGAGAATACCGGCAGCTGGAATTCTGGACTGGAAAAGGAGCAAGTCTGAGTCCTCTATTCTCCGCAACTCCAAATGCCCTGAAAATCAACGTGGATTTTTTTGGGAATATATAAAAAATATTGGGCGAAAGAAGTGCCACATGGGAGCTGCCAGGGGCCCACAAGCCTGGTGGCCGCGGCCTACCCCCTGGCCGCGGCTACATGGCTTGTGGGCACCCTGGTGGCCCACTGCCCCCCCCCCCTCTTCTGCTATATGAAGGGTTTCATCCAGAAAAAAATCAGCGCGGAGATTTTTCGAGGAGGCGCCGCCGCCACAAGGCGGAACTTGAGCAGAACCAATCTAGAGCTCCGGCAGGACGATCCTGCCGATGAAACTTCCCTGCCGGAGGGGGAAATCATCGCCATCGTCATCACCAACACTCCTCTCGTCGAAGGGGACTCATCTCCATCAACATCTTCATCAGAACCATCTCATCTCCAAACCCTAGTTCATCTCTTGTAACCAATCTCCGTCTCGCGACTCCGATTGGTACTTGTAAGGTTGCTAGTAGTGTTGATCACTCTTTGTAGTTGATGCTAGTTGGATTACTTGGTGGAAGAGTTTATGTTCAGATCCTTGATGCTACTCATTACACCTCTGATCATGATTATGATTATGCTTTGTCAGTAGTTACTTTTGTTCCTGAGGACATGGGATAAGTCATGCTAATAATAGTCATGTGAATTTGGTATTCGTTTGGTATTTTGATATGTTGTATGTTGTTTTTCCTCTAGTGGTGTTATGTGAATGTCGACTACATAACTCTTCACCATTATTTGGGCCTAGAGGAAGGCATTGGGGAGTAGTAAGTAGATGATGGGTTGCTAGAGTGATAGAAGCTTAAACCCCAGTCTATGCATTGCTTCGTAAGGGGATGATTTGAATCCACTAGTTTAATGCTATGGTTAGACGTTTTCTTAATTATACTTTTGTAGTTGCAGATGCGTGCGAGAGGGGTTAATCATAAGTGGGATGCTTGTCCAAGTAAGGGCAGTACCCAAGTGCCGGTCCACCCACATATCAAACTGTCAAAGTAACGAACGCGAATCATATGAACATGATGAAACTAGCATGACAGAAATTCCGTGTGTCCTCGGGGGCGCTTTACTTCCTATAAGACTTTGTTCAGGCTTGTCCCTTGCTACAAAAGGGATTGGGCCACTTTGCTGCACCGTTGCTACTACTTGTTACTTATTACTTTTCACCTGCTACGTTTCACCTCACTACACCGTCACTTGTTACTGCTACTTTCAGTGCTTGCAGTTATTACCTTGCTGAAAACCGTTTATCAGAGCCTTCTGCTCCTCGTTGGGTTCGACACTCTTACTTATCGAAAGGACTATGATTGATCCCCTATACTTGTGGGTCATCATGCAGCAAGGATGATTGTGACACAACAAAAATAAAAGACTCCTACGATACAAGACGATCCAAGCAAAACACACATCATGTGGTGAATAAAAATATAGCTCCAAGTAATGTTACCGATGGATTGAAGACGAAAGAGGGGATGCCTTCCCGGGACTTCCTCAAGCTTAAGCTTTTTGGTGTCCTTGAATTTGTCTTGGGATGCCTTGGGCATCCCCAAAACTTGAAAACTTCACAACACAAAACTTAAACAGAAACTCGTGATATCATTAGCACAAGAAAACAAACTACCATCTCTTTAGGTACTGTAGCAATCTTGATTTCTATTTATATTGGTGTTAGATTACTGTATTCTCACTTTTCCATTGGTAGTACCCCGCATACTATCCATAGTTTCATCAAAACAAGCAACCAACTCAACAAAAACAGAATCTGTTAAAAACAAACCAGTCTGTAGCAATCTGTATACTTCGTATACTTCTGGTACCTCAAAAATTCTGAACAATTACGAATGCCTGGGAACAAGGCATATCAACCAGCAGCAAAAACAATCAACTCAAAATCTCTTTCTGAACCAAAATGAAAAATAATCTCGTGAGCAAAAAGTTTCTGTATTTTTTCAGGAGGATCAAACAACCATCACCAACACTAGTCGTAAAGGTTTTCTTGGCTCAAACACAAAAACAAACACAAAATACACTATAATAACAGAATTATGATGGTGTGGATGCAACAAAACAGAAATAAAAAGATAAATTCATTGAGTTGCCTCCCAACAAGTGCTATTGTTTAACGCCCTTAGCTAGGCATAAAGCGATAGAATCATGTATCGTCGTCTTTGGTGCTCAAACCATAAGTAGCCCTCATCATGGATTCATAAGGCAATCTTATTTTCTTTCTAGGAAAGTGCTCCATGCCCTTTGTTAAAGGAAATTGAAATCTAATATTCCCTTCCTTCATATCGATGATAGCACCGATAGTCCTTAGGAAAGGTCTACCAAGAATGATAGGGCATGTAGGATTGCAATCAATGTCAAGCACAATGAAATCCACGGGTACATAGTTCCTATTTGCAATAATAAGAATATCATTGATCCTTCCCATGGGTTTCTTGACAGTAGAATCCGCAATATACAAATTAAGAGAACACTCCTCAATCTCATTAAAACCCAGAACATCACATAAAGACTTTGGAATCGATGTTAACACTAGCACCCAAATCACACAAAGCATTGCATTCATAGTTTTTTATTTTTATTTTGTAGTAGGTTCTGACTCATCATGAAGCTTTCTAGGGATAGAAACTTCCAATTCAAGTTTCTCCTCAGGAGATTTTATCATAGCTTCGACGATATGATCGGTAAAGGCCTTGTTTTGGCTATAAGCGTGTGTAGAGTTTAGCATGGATTGCATCAAGGAAATGCATTCAATCAAGGAGCAACTATCATAATTGAATTCCTTGAAATCCAAAGTAGTAATTTCATTACTACTCAAGGTTTTAATATCTTCTACTCCACTTTCAATGCTTTTAGCATCAAGATAGATGGACTCCGAATCATTGGGGCGTTTTTCAACCAAAGTGGATTCATATCCAGCCCCATCATCATTAGGTTTGACACAAGAAAACAAAGATTCAATGGGAGGCACACCAAGCACTTTAAGATCTTCGTAATTCTTATCACGAGAACACACCTTTTTAAGCCATTCATGTCTAGCACGAATTTGGGCGGTTCTTTCTTTGCTCTTACTCATGGAAACACGCATAGCTTTCAAAGTTTCATCCATATTTATCTTGGCAGGAGCACATCTAACTTTCAAAGCATCAATATCACTAGACATTCTATCAACACTCCTAGCCAAATCGTCAATTTTGAGTAGTTTTTCCTCTATGGACGCATTGAGAATCTTTTGCGAGTTGATAAACTCTTTGATATTACTCTCTAGATCAGAGGGTAATCTATTGTAATTTCCATGAGTATTGTTGTAGGAGTTGCCAAAGTTATTATAGGGGTTACTAGGAAAAGGCCTAGGAACATAGTTTCCTCTAAAAGCATTGTTGTTGCCAAAATTATTCCTACCAACAAAATTAACGTCCAAGCTAGCGTTGCTACTCTCAAGCAAGGAAGACAAGGGCATATCATTAGGATCTAAAGGAGCACTTCTACTAGCAACCAAATTCATTAACTTATCCATCTTAGCACTTAACGAGTTAATTTCTTCTATAGCGTGTACCTTTTTACTCGTAGGTGACCTTTCAGTGTGCCACTGAGAGTAGTTCGTCATGATATTGTCTAGGAGTTTTGTGGCTTCTCCTAACGTGATTTCCATGAACGTTCCACGTGAGGCGAAGTCCAAGATATTTCTAGAAGCGAAATTCAAGCCAGCGTAAAAGATTTGTATAATCATCCAAAGACTCAAGCCATGAGCGAGACAATTTCTAATCATCAATTTCATTCTCTCCCAAGATTGTGCAACATGTTCATCATCAAGTTGCTTAAAATTCATGATACCATTACAAAGAGAGATAATCTTAGCCGACGGAAAATACTTGGATATATAAGCATCTTTGCACTTGTTCCAAGAATCAATACTATTTTTGGGCAAAGACGAAAACCAAGTTTTTGCTCGATCTCGCAACAAGAACGGAAAAGGCTTCAATTTAATCACATCATTATCCACATCTTTCTTCTTTTACATATAGCAAAGCTCAATGAAGGAATTAAGATGGGATGCGGCATCTTCACTAGGAAGGCCGAAGAATTGCTCTTTCATAACAAGATTCAGCAAAGCAGCATGATTTCGTATGATTCCGCACTAGTGGAGGGAGCAATCGGAGTACTAATAAAATCATTACTATTAGTATTCCAGAAGTCACAAAGTTTGGTGTTTTCAGTCATGGTGACTTCAGCAAGCAAGCAAGCACACAAGCGAACAAAAAGCAAGCGAGATAAAAGGGCGAATGAAAAAGGCAAGCGAAAAAGGCAAACGAAAAAGGCAAATATTTTTGTAAATTTTTGTTTTCCAAAAGTGGGGGAGAGGAAAACAAGAGGCAAAAAAGGTAAATGCAAGAGATGAGTTTGCGACACTTACTTGCATGACTTCTTGACTTGATCCTCCCCGGCAACGGTGCCAGAAATTCTTCTGCTACGTCAACACACAATAGCGCCAAAAATTGGCACGTTGACGGAGACTTGGTTTGCGCTGGTTTTTCCCTTAAAGAGGAAAGGGTGATGCAGCACAGGAGCAGTAAGTATTTCCCTCGGTTTGAGAACCAAGGTATCAATCCAGTAGGAGAATCGCGTCAAGTCCAGAGTACCTGCGCAAAAACAAAAGAGCTTGCACCCAACGCTACAAAGGGGTTGTCAATCCCTTCAAGATTGATTGCAAAGTGACATATGAAGGCAAAAAGTGCAACGCAGTAAAAGTGTAAGGCTGAAAATATGATGTGAAGTAGACCCGGGGGCCATAGTGTTCACTAGAGGCTTCTCTCAAAATAGCAAATACTATGGTGGGTGAAAAAATTACTGTCGAGCAATTGATAGAACCGCACAAAGTCATGACGATATGTAAGGCAATGATCATACATATAGGCATCACGTCCGAGACAAGTAGACCAATACTTTCTGCATCTACTACTATTACTCCACACATTGACCGCTATCCAGCATGCATCTAGTGTATTGAGTTCATGACGAACAGAGTAACGCCTTAAGCAAGATGACATGATGTAGAGGGATAAACTCAAACCAATGATGCAAACCCCACCTTTTTACCCTTGATGGCAACAACACGATGCGTGCCTCGCTACCCCTTCTATCACTGGGTGATGTCACCGCACGGTATGAACCCAAAACCAAGCACTTCTCCCATTGCAAGAATCATAGATCAAGTTGGCCAAACAAAACCCACAATACGAAGATAATTACAAGGATATGAAATCATGCATATAAGAGATCCGAAGAAACTCAAATAAGATTCATAGATAATTTGATCATAAATCCACAATTCATCGGATCTCGACAAACACACCGCAAAAGAAGATTACATCGGATAGATCTCCATGAAGATCATGGAGAACTTTGTATTGAAGATCCAAGAGCAAGAAGAAGCAATCTAGCTACTAGCTATGGACCCAAAGGTCTATGGTGAACTACTCACGCATCATCGGAGAGGTCATGGTGTTGATGAAGAAGCCCACCGTATCCGAATCCCCCTCCGGCAGGGCACCAGAACGTGCCCCAGATGGGATCTTGCGGAGACAGAAACTTGCGGCGGTGGAAAAGTGTTTTCGTGGCTCTCCTAATTTTTTCTGGGATTTTAGGGAATATATAGGCGAAGGAGCTAGGGCACAGGAGGCCCAGGGAGCCCACAAGCCTGGGAGGCGCGGGCCCCCTGGCCGCGCCATGAGGGCTTGTGGGGTCCCTGGTGACCCTCTGCCTTGGTTCTCAAGTCTCCCGATCGTCTTATGTTTCGGAAAAATCTTTTCAGAGGTTTTGTTCCATTTGGACTCCGTTTAAAATCCTCCTCTGAAAAGGGTCAAGGACACGGAAAAACCAGGAACTGGCACTTGGCACTGAGTTAATAGGTTAGTCCCAAAAAAGGTATTAAAGGCATACAAAACATCCAAAGTTTGACAAGATAATAGCATGAAACCATCAAAATTATAGATACGTTGGAGACGTATCAAGCGTCTATTTGAGTGGCTAACTTACAAGTACAAGAATAAGAGCAGGGACATCTATGCATAAACGAACGTGAACTAATAATGATCAAGAAATGATCTTGAACACCTACTTACGAGTGAAACATAAGCTCACCATGTTCTCTCTCGGATCCAAAACTCACGAGTAGAGACAGTCACAGTTACGCACACTGCTGGCATATTTTAGTTGAGTCTACTTCAATTTTGCAATGACCGGGTGTTAAACAAAGTTTCCAAGTTGCCACATAACAGTGGGCACGACTTTCCGAAAGATTTAACCCTACAGGGGTGCTCTAACTAGTCCATCATAAATTACCACAAGATGCCTGTAGCGACCCGACTCAAGACGAGTCAAGCCTCTGGTGTTTCTGTACCATCCCAAGATCATGCTGGTACACACACAGTACATAATGTATATATTCAAGAGTTCAATCACACAGCTTTATTAATCAAAATCTCATAAAGAGTACTTTATTACAATAAAGGATTACAATAAAGTGGCTGAAGGCCATCTCGTGAGATATCTAACGAAGACTAGCAGAAGCATCAGGTAGACGAGTCCATCCGACTCCAAGGGCATGTCGCTGAGCGTAGATCGTAGCCTCACTCCTGGTCGGAAAAGTACTCTGCAACATGATAGGTTGCAGCCGTGTAGGTCAGCATATTGAATATGCTGGCAAGTCACCAAAGAGAGGGGTAAAATAATAATCAACTATCTCTACATGCATATTTGGCCGGTGGGGCTATGAGTTTTGCATAAAGCCAGTTTTATCCTACAACAAGAGGGGTTGGAAGCAACATATTACTACATTGTTTGTTATTAACGAGATGGTTCCGCCAACCAATTCTCGTACCCGAATAGTTGTTAACACCCACATCATTATTAAGTTGTGTCGAGAGTTCAGGGGAATTTCAATGCCTTCGACTCAAGTTGTCCATGACCGTGGACATGGCTAATCGATTAGGTTGGGCACTCTGCAGAGTTTTGCACATGTTCCCCACAAGATTTGATCGCCTCCGGGTTTGTCCTTGCACTTCCGGGTGTTTGAAGACTGGATGATCAAAACATGGTCTTTCAACGGGTCCCTCTGAATCCCTGTCGGTGCTCATCCATTCCTACCGTTCTTCTACATCTGCTAGCACCGCCTGTCCAGAGTCGCCGCGTTGTCCAACCAAGCCAGAGCCCATAATGACTTGTGGCTGTGCAGGTAAGCCTTGAGTCTTGAAGTCTCCGTCCGTCTCTTCGAGCCGGGGTGAAGCTTTCCGCAGGATGTCATGGCCTCTCCAGCATCCCGGGCATCCACTGGTTTCTCCAGGGAACCGATCAACCATCCTTCACCCAAAGTTGCATTGCGCCCGAGGTCTTGAAAATCTTGTCTTAACCGGTCTTGATTATTTAATCAACCTTGCATCACTCGTGTTATGCACTCAACCGAAAACCCGTCTACTCAAGCATAGCATTAAGAAAATTGTCGTCCCGGGGCCAAGTATCGAGGTTGTTGTGTGCCTACCACATGATACTACAACTTATACTAAAGTTTCCAAGTACCTAGGCAGCATGCAATTGGGCAAAGAAAGGTGATCTACCATGCATCGAAAACATAGGTAAATAACATGATCAAAATGACTTGCCTTGATGATAGTTGTCTTGCTCGAGCGCTTCTAAGTAACACGTTTCGCACTCTGGATGATCTACCGATACAAACACAAAACACACCATAAGCACTTCAATCAAGCAACAAGTAAAAATAACATCACAAGTAAGGATTTACTAAAGCCTAAGTAAAAGAGTTCAACACGCGTTACTAAGGCAGAAACTTGTTTCTGTTGAAAACACCAGTAAAAATACTTTACAAATTTTGAAACTTCTACCACAGTAAGCTTTAATCACTAGGAAGCAGTAGCAAAAAGAATCAACTCAAAATCATTTTTTAAACTCCTGGAATAGGCAAAACAAGGTTTAAACTAAATCTGATCTAACTTATATTTGAAAATTTCAAACATAGCCAAACTATATTGTTTTAAAAACTACAGAAAAATTGAAGTCTACTGGAACAAGAATCAATATCATTGGACTTCGGGATCAAAAGTTATGGCCAAAACAAAACAGAAACTTTTCTGTTTTTGCAATTAGACAGAAAAAAAGAAACTAACTAGCTAACTAACAGGGGGTATACGTGGCGCGCTGTGATAGGCTGCGGGGGTGTTTGTTGCAAGGTTATAAACAAACGGCCGAAGGCTAACAAAACTACTGGCTAACCGTGTTAAGTGAAAAAAACCAGCACGGTTTTCTAATCTAAACCGAAGAGGTACCCTAATCTAATCTACACCGTAGGATATGGATCTAAGGGCTAACTAAAAAAAGAAAAAACAACAAAAAGAGGAGGGAGTCTCACCGTGGCAGTGGGAGGAAACTCCGGCGAGGGTGGTGTCGCCGGCGAGGGAAGAGGCTCCGGGGGGCGGTGTTGGGACGGGGGGCGGCGGCGGCTGTCCTCCGGTGAGGGGAGGCGTCGGCGGAGCGGGGGAGTGGCGACGGGGTGCTGCTCCCAGGGGTGGCCAAAGGTGCAGCTCGGGCTGCTGCCGGCGGTGGTGGCGGGACGGGCTCGGGCGGCGACTTGACGTGGGCGGGGTGGGAACGGAGTGCGGAGGCGGCTAGGAGTATTTATAGGCCGGGGAGGGGGAGTGGGGAAGGAAGGAAGAGAGCGGATCCGGGGAATCCCGAGTTCCTGGGAAGCTCGGCTCGGTTCGGGCACAAACTTGAAAGGAGGGGAGGGAGGCGACCGCGGGGAGAGAGGGGGTCGGCCAGTGGGCCCCGCGTGGCAGTGGGAGGAGGTGGCTGCGGTTGGGAAGGGCGGCCGGCAATTAAGGGATTCGGTCCCGGGCTGTGGGGGTGGCGGCCCACAGCTATTTAGCGCTCAGGCGGTGGCTTCCTAAAAAAAGGACTTGCCTATTTTATAACTTTTCTGAAACAGAAAAACAAAAGTGAAATAAAAGGAAATAAATCAAATATTTAATATAGGGTATTATATACCAAAAAAATCAGAAAAATATCCTCTACCCGAATAACATTTTTCCAAAGAAAAAACTTTAAAAAAATGTTTTTTCAGAAATTCCTCAAAATGCTTTATTTTCTTTTTGCAATTATTTTTTGCAAATGATCTTTGGATTTCTTGGCTCCAATATTTCAGAAATTGCCCGCACTTTGGAGGGTCATTTTCCTCCGCTCTCTCTCTTGCGTGCAAGAGAGTATTTCCCCGGGCATTTCTCGTGCGAGGAAAAAGATGGAAATGCAAATCAAAAGACGAAAGAATTCAAGTGCTAAATTTATTTCAATCAATATGCATACATGCTTAGCTACAATGTAAAACATTCCCAATTAGGAAAATTGGGATGTTACAAACCTACCCACCTTAAGATGAATCTCGCCCTCGAGATTCGGGTTGGCTAGAAAACAGGCGCGGGTGGTCTGGACGAAGATCCTCTTCTCGTTCCCAGGTGGCTTCTTCCTCGGTGTGGTGGCTCCACAACACCTTGCAGAACTTGATGATCTTGTTGCGGGTAACTGTGTTGGCAGTCTCGAGAATCCTGACGGGTTTCTCCTCATACGTCAGATCACTGTCAAGCTGTATGGCCTCTAGGGGCACTGTATCCCTCAACGGAACATCGGCCATCTCAGCGTGGCATTTCTTCAACTGGGAAACATGGAAGACATCATGAACTCCGGACAATCCTTCCGGCAGTTCTAGTTTGTATGCAACTTCGCCTCTACGTTCAATAATTTTGTAGGGGCCAATGAAACGAGGTGCTAATTTTCCTTTCACACCGAATCTCTTGATTCCTCGGAGTGGAGACACCCGAAGATTTGCTCGGTCTCCCACTTCGTACGTTACTTCCTTGCGTTTGTTGTCAGCATAACTCTTCTGCCTGGACTGAGCTATCTTGAGTCGGTCACGAATTAGCTTGACGTTCTCTTCAGAATCTCGGATAAGGTCGGGACCAAAAAGTTGTCGGTCTCCAACTCCATCCCACATCAACGGTGTTCTGCACCTCCTTCCGTATAGAGCTTCGAAAGGGGCCATCTTCAAACCGGTCTGGTAGCTGTTGTTGTATGAGAACTCGGCATAAGGTAAATTGTCATCCCAACTAGACCCATAGTCTAGTGCGCAAGCTCTCAACACGTCCTCCAGAATCTGATTAACTCTCTCGGTCTATCCATCTGTTTGTGGGTGAAAAGCTGTACTGAACTCCAATCTCGTTCCCAAGGTTTCATGCAGTTGGTGCCAAAATTTGGAGGTGAACTGAGTCCCTCTATCTGACACAATGCTCTTCGGTACTCCGTGCAGACATACGATCCTCGTCATATATATCTTGGCCAGCTTAGCACTCGTGTAAGTAGTCTTCACAGGAATGAAGTGAGCTACCTTGTTCAAACGATCGACCACAACCCAAATAGAATCATAGCCCGAACGGGTCCTGGGTAATCCTGTGATGAAGTCCATACCAAGCTTTTCCCATTTCCACTCGGGTATCAGCAGAGGTTGGAGCAAACCTGCTGGCTTCTGATGCTCGGCTTTTACTCGCTAACAAACATCGCATATTGCTACGAACTCGGCAATGTCTTTCTTCAATCCTGTCCACCAGAAACTTTCTTTCAGATCCAGATACATCTTGGTGTTGCCGGGGTGTATCAAGTACGGGGAATCATGTGCCTCCTGAAGTATCAACTTCCTGAGTTCGGGATCATTGGGCCACATAGATGCGATCCTCAAACCATAAAGTTCCGTGTTCATCCTCACGAAAACCTTTAGCCTTCCCGTCTTCCATTTTCTGCTTAATCTCAGATATCTCCTTGTCTGATTTCTGTGCTTCACGGATCTTTTCTGTCAAAGTAGACTGAATTTCCAGAGTGGCAAAAAATCCTCTTGGAACTATTTCCAATTTGAGCTCTCAGAGGTCATCGACTAACTCCTGGGGTAATCCTCCAGCTGTGAGCGTGTTCACATAACTCTTGCGGCTCAACGCATCGGCTACAACATTTGCCTTGCCTGCGTGATAATGCAATCTCATGTCATAGTCCTTGATCAACTCTAGCCATTGCCTCTGTCTGAGGTTCAACTCCTTCTGCGTGAAGATATATTTCAGGCTCTTGTGATCAGTGTAAACATCACAACTATTTCCGATCAGGAAATGTCTCCAGGTCTTGAGAGCGTGCACTATGGCTGCTAGTTCCAAGTCATGTGTGGCATAATTCAACTCATGAGGTCTGAGCTGTCTGGATGCATAGGCTACAACTTTACCTTCCTGCATGAGCACTCCTCCGAGTCCTTGACGAGAAGCGTCACAGTAAACCTGGAAATCCTTCTGAATGTTCGGCAATATCAGCACTGGGGCTGTAACAAGACGTTTCTTCAGCTCTTGAAAACTGGTTTCACATTCCTCGGTCCAAATATACTTGGATTCCTTCTTCAACAACTCTGTCATGGGCTTGGCGATCTTTGAGAAATTCTCAATGAACCTCCGGTAATATCCGGCAAGTCCGAGGAAACTGCGGATCTCCTTGACTGAAGTAGGTGCTACCCATTCGGTGACTGCTACGACCTTGGCAGGGTCCACTGCTATTCCTTCTCCTGAGATGACGTGTCAGAGAATCTGACTTCCTTCAACCAAAACTCACATTTGCTAAACTTTGCATATAGCTTATGCTCTCGAAGCTTCTCCAGAACTAGACGCAGGTGTTCCTTGTGTTCCTCTTCGTTCTTGGAGAATATCAGTATGTCATCGATGAACACCACGACAAACTTGTCCAAGTATTCCATAAATACTTTGTTCATCAGATTCATAAAATATGCCAGAGCATTAGTCAATCCAAATGACATGACCGTGTACTCATACAAGCCGTACCGAGTGGTGAAGTCTGTCTTGGGTATATCCTATTCACGAATCTTCAACTGATGATACCCGGATCGAAGATCGATCTTTGAGAATACGCGAGCTCCAACTAATTGATCAAACAGATCATTGATCATCGGCAAGGGATACTTGTTCTTGATGGTCACATCGTTCAATGCACGATAATCGACAACCATCCTCAAGGACTTGTCCTTCTTTTCAACCAAGAGCACTGGGGCTCCCCAAGGTGAAGAACTTGGGCGAATATACCCTTTGTCCAACAACTCCTTAATTTGCTTCTTGATTTCTATCAAGTCATTTGCGGGCATCCGATAGGGTCTCTTGGATATCGGGGTTGTTCCGAGTAATAGCTCAATCAAGAACTCAATCTCTCTATCGGGTGGCATGCCCGGCAATTCCTCTGGAAATACATCTGGGTACTCCTGTACAATCGGTACTTCCTCCTTGACTACTCCCGTGAGAGAGTTTACTCGCTTACTCCGTGTCGGGCGCTGAGACACGTACTTAATCCGCTTCTGCTCGGGGGTGGTGAGCAAAATAGACTTAAGGGCACAATCAATATTCCTTTCATACTTGGCCAACCAATCCATGCCTAGGATTACATCCAATCCCTGGGACTCTAATACGATGAGGTCGGTGGGAAAATTATGGTTCCCGATGTTGAGACTCAAAGCATGGCATCCTATCCCGGCTGTCATCATGCCTCCTGGGGAACTGACCTTAATAGGCTAGCTGAGGGTTCTAGTTGGCAAACTATACTTTTCCACAACTACCCTTGATATGAATGAATGTGTTGCACCAGAATCAAAAAGTACCAATACTGGACGTGAATTTAGCAAAAACTTACCAACCATAGTATCGGGGTGATCATAGACCTCTTCAACATCAATGTGGTTCACCTGAGCTCGAGGAAAAGGATTGGGCTTCTTTGCTGCAGAGTTGTTGTTGCCGTTTCCATTTCCCTGCTTGTTCTGGGGACATTCAGTGGCATAGTGTCCCGTCTTCTGACACTTGAAGCAAGTGATGTGAGTCAGATCCTTCTGAGCTGGAGTTGAATGCTGCTGAGTGCCAGTACCG
The DNA here is from genome assembly GCF_904849725.1 of Hordeum vulgare subsp. vulgare. Taxonomy (NCBI): domain Eukaryota; kingdom Viridiplantae; phylum Streptophyta; class Magnoliopsida; order Poales; family Poaceae; genus Hordeum; species Hordeum vulgare. The sequence continues at coordinate 104,304,164 of NC_058524.1, read as the reverse complement.
CCATTCTTGAAGTTGCTGTTGTTGCGGTGGTTCCCATTTCCTCCATGGTTGTGGCCTCCATGGTTGTGCACTGGGTGGTTATGCTGGACGTGTCCTCCAAACTTACCGGATCCAGTCCCGGTATTCCCTGAATAGGGGGTGTAGCGAGGCTTCTGCTGAGTGCGGAGTTGAACTTTCCAACCCCATACTTTCGCTTGTGGTTCTCCATCTGCTGGTGTTTCCCCTCCAAGATGAGGGCCTTATCAACCAGCTCCTCGTAGTTGTTGAAGGTGGCTACAGTCAACTGAATGCTCAGCTCATCATTGAGTCCTTCCAAGAACTTTTCCTGCTTGGCCGCATCATCGGCCACATCTCTAGGTGCATAATGGGCGAGCATGCTAAATTCATCGACGTACTGGGCCACAGAGCGATTCCCCTGGCGTAAGTTGCGAAACTCACGCTTCTTCAGACTCATTGCACCAGCTGAGACATGTGCGGTGCGGAAGGCTTGCTTGAATTGCTCCCAAGTGACTCCAGCAATGGGATAAGTGGTGGTGTAGTTCTCCCACCAAGCAGCTGCAGGGCCTTCAAGTTGATGCACGGCAAAATGAACCTTCTCAGCTTCAGAACAACCAGCAGTGATAAGTTCACGCTCCATCTTGCGGAGCCAATCATCTACCACAATGGGCTCAATGCTGCTGGAGAAAGTTGGAGGGTTCAACCTCAGGAAACGGGTGAGATTGTCAGCCTGGGGTGGATGATGGTTGTTGTTATTGTTCTGGTTCTGGATGATCAGCTGCATCAGGGTGTTTTGTTGCTGGATCAACTGGGTGAGTTCCGGCGGAAAGTTGGACTCAGGGGCGCGTCTCGGAGGCATCTGATGTATGTGGAGGGGTGAGATTAGCATAGAAAAATGGTCTAAGAGTAATTACACTACCCATATGAATGCAACACACAAGTATCACACCACACATTTTATTCAATACCATCACAAAGGTTCACACGGGGATACAAAATTCGATAATCCTAAACATCGGCCTAAGCGTATAACGATAAAGTAAATTTGGTGGTCTAGTCTAAGTGTCCTCCTCAGAAAAGCATGGTGGTGGGTCCTTCGGTGGAGCTTTCTTCATAGTCCTCGTCGTTGCTGATCAAGGGGGCTATGTCTCCTTCTCGGTGAAGGTTCTCGCCCATGTCCAGTTCCTCCTCCAGGTATGCAACTCGAGGCTTCACCTTCACGATCCGCTCCAGAAAGTCCTTCACCTCCAGTTCATGTTCATAGTGGGCTTCCCGGGCTGCATCTTCAAGTTCAAGCTCGCGGAGTGACAATTGCTTGATCCTCCTGGCGTCCTTGATCACATGATGCTCCAGAGCCCGCTGTGCTTCTCCAAGGTTTGGGCATAAGACAAGAGAGCGTCCTTGGTCTTGCTTGAGATGATTTCTCCGTCTTCGTTTCTCCGGGATACGGTGAATAGGTCTGGAGAAATAGGGCAGCCTTTGTATTCTTCCTTGATACGTCCGAGTGCACAATGGATCGCCATGTCCCTTCCGAGAATCCAGTTGGGTGCGATGAACTTGAAATCCATCGGCTCAGTGCGCGGCTGGAATGTCCTTCCGGGAATGTGCACCTCGATCCTGTAGCGTGAATCCTCCGGGTAAGACGAAGTTGGCTTCCCTGTGATAGTTGGCAGAGCAATCCTCAAGTCCTTGGTGATCTGTACCAGCTCCTTTCCGAACGGCATAGTGGCGTCGGGCTGGCAAAACTCCGTGAACTTAACAGGGACGAAGGTGGCCATCTAAAACATTGGAAAATCGGAGAGAAGTCAGAAATGATCAGAAGAGGAAATAGAAGATTTATAGACATAAGAGAAAATAGTTTTCTTCCTAAGGCTTTTCCATTCCTAGAGGTTACGTCCTAAGGTCAGCGTCTGCTCTGAATACCATTTCTGTAGCGACCCGACTCAAGACGAGTCAAGCCTATGGATTCCGTACCATCCCAAGATCATGATGGTACACACACAGTACATAATGTATATATTCAAGAGTTCAATCACACAACTTTATTAATCGAAATCTCATAAAGACTACTTTATTACAATAAAGGATTACAATAAAGTGGCTGAAGGCCATCTCATGAGATATCTAACGAAGACTAGCGGAAGCATCAGGTAGACAAGTCCATCCGACTCCAAGGGCATGTCGCTGAGCGTAGATCGTAGCCTCACTCCTGGTCGGAAAAGTACTCTGCAACATGATACGTTGCAGCCGTGTAGGTCAGCATATTGAATATGCCGGCAAGTCACCAAAGAGAGGGGTAAAATAATAATCAACTATCTCTACATGCATATTTGGCCGGTGGGGCTATGAGTTTTGCATAAAGCCAGTTTTATCCTACAACAAGAGGGGTTGGAAGCAAAATATTACTACATTGTTTGTTCTTAACGAGATGGTTCCGCCAACCAATTCTCGTACCCGAATAGTTGTTAACACCCACATCATTATTAAGTTGTGTCGAGAGTTCAGGGGAATTCCAATGCCTTCGGCTCAAGTTGTCCATGACCGTGGACACGGCTAATTGATTAGGTTGGGCACTCTGCAGAGTTTTGCACACGTTCCCCACAAGATTTGATCGCCTCCAGGTTTGTCCTTGTACTTCAGGGTGTTTGAAGACCGGATGATCAAAACATGGTCTTTCAACGGGTCCCTCTGAATCCCTGTCGGTGCCCATCCATTCCTACCGTTCTTCTACATCTGCTAGCACCGCCTGTCCAGAGTCGCCGCGTTGTCCAACCAAGCCAGAGCCCATAATGACTTGTGGCTGTGCAGGTAAGCCTTGAGTCTTGAAGTCTCCGTCCGTCTCTTCGAGCCGGGGTGAAGCTTTCCGCAGGATGTCATGGCCTCTCCAGCATCCCGGGCATCCACTGGTTTCTCCAGGGAACCGATCAACCACCCTTCACCCAAAGTTGCATTGCGTCCGAGGTCTTGAAAATCTTGTCTTAACCGGTCTTGATTATTTAATCAACCTCGCATCACTCGTGTTATGCACTCAACCGAAAACCCGTCTACTCAAGCATAGCATTAAGAAAATTGTCGTCCCGGGGCCAAGTATCGAGGTTGTTGTGTGCCTACCACATGATACTACAACTTATACTAAAGTTTCCAAGTACCTAGGCAGCATGCAATTGGGCAAAGAAAGGTGATCTACCATGCATCGAAAACATAGGTAAATAACATGATCAAAATGACTTGCCTTGATGATAGTTGTCTTGCTCGAGCGCTTCTAAGTAACACGTTTCGCACTCCGTATGATCTACCGATACAAACACAAAACACACCATAAGCACTTCAATCAAGCAACAAGTAAAAATAACATCACAAGTAAGGATTTGCTAAAGCCTAAGTAAAAGAGTTCAACACGCGTTACTAAGGCAGAAACTTGTTTCTGTTGAAAACACCAGTAAAAATACTTTACAAACTTTGAAACTTCTACCACAGTAAGATTTAATCACTAGGAAGCAATAGCAAAAAGAATCAACTCAAAATCATTTTTTAAACTCCTGGAATAGGCAAAACAAGGTTTAAACTAAATCTGATCTAACTTATATTTGAAAATTTCAAACATAGCCAAACTATATGTTTTTAAAAACTACAGAAAAATTGAAGTCTACTGGAACAAGAATCAATATCATTGGACTTCGGGATCAAAAGTTATGGCCAAAACAAAACAGAAACTTTTCTGTTTTTGCAATTAGACAGAAAAAAAGAAACTAACTAGCTAACTAACAGGGGGTATACGTGGCGCGCTGTGATAGGCTGCGGGGGTGTTTGTTGCAAGGTTATAAACAAACGGCCGAAGGCTAACAAAACTACTGGCTAACCGTGTTAAGTGAAAAAAACCAGCACGGTTTTCTAATCTAAACCGAAGAGGTACCCTAATCTAATCTACACCGTAGGATATGGATCTAAGGGCTAACTAAAAAAAGAAAAAACAAAAAAAAGAGGAGGGAGTCTCACCGTGGCAGTGGGAGGCAACTCCGGCGAGGGTGGTGTCGCCGGCGAGGGAAGAGGCTCCGGGGGGGCGGTGGAGGGACGGGGGGGCGGCGGCGGCTGTCCTCCGGTGAGGTGAGGCGTCGGCGGAGCGGGGGAGTGGCGACGGGGTGCTGCTCCCAGGGGTGGCCAAAGGTGCAGCTCGGGCTGCTGCCGGGGGTGGTGGCGGGACGGGCTCGGGCGGCGACTTGACGTGGGCGGGGTGGGAACGGAGTGCGGAGGTGGCTAGGAGTATTTATAGGCCGGGGAGGGGGAGTGGGGAAGGAAGGAAGAGAGGGGATCCGGGGAATCCCGAGTTCCTCGGAAGCTCGGCTCGGTTCGGGCAAACTTGGAAGGATGGGAGGGAGACGACCGCGGGGAGAGAGGGGGTCGGCCAGTGGGCCCCGCGTGGCAGTGGGAGGAGGCGGCTGCGGTTGGGAAGGGCGGCCGGCAATTAAGGGATTCGGTCCCGGGCTGTGGGGGTGGCGGCCCACAGCTATTTAGCGCTCGGGCGGTGGCTTCCTAAAAAAAAGGACTTGCCTATTTTATAACTTTTCCGAAACAGAAAAACAAAAGTGAAATAAAAGGAAATAAATCAAATATTTAATATAGGGTATTATATACCAAAAAAATCAGAAAAATATCCTCTACCCGAATAACATTTTTCCAAAGCAAAAACTTTAAAAAAATGGTTTTTCAGAAATTCCTCAAAATGCTTTATTTTCTTTTTGCAATTATTTTTGTAAATGATCTTTGGATTTCTTGGCTCCAATATTTCAGAAATTGCCCGCACTTTGGAGGGTCATTTTCCTCCGCTCTCTCTCTTGCGTGCAAGAGAGTATTTCCCCGGGCATTTCTCGTGCGAGGAAAAATATGGAAATGCAAATCAAAAGACGAAAGAATTCAAGTGCTAAATTTATTTCAATCAATATGCATACATGCTTAGCTACAATGTAACACATTCCCAATTAGGAAAATTGGGATGTTACAATGCCCTCGAGAGAAAACCTCAACCTCGAGGTAGCCCGAGGTATCCTCGATATCCGAGTGCACAAGACCTTCGATAAGAGTAAAACAAATACAACAAGAGCGCCTAGCAGGCCAGATCCCAATAGGAGTCATGCGTATCTCTTTCTTAGGTCACCACCAGATGAGCACAATGTACAGTGGCCTGATAGAAATCACTCGAGTTGCTCCGGGTTGGCACCGCACACGACTTTGTTTAGGACCACCACCATCAGCACCGACCCTCCCTGTATTATGTTGAATTTATCCACACGTAGTGTAATTCCCTATGAGTTACTAAAGGTGTTCAGTGGACAAATATAGTACCAATGTTGGGCCTTCCGGAAGAGTTTTATCCCAAAACAAAAATCAGGGGGGTCCTCATAACACCCCAAACATGTTAGGAGTGCTCAATATGGAACATAACACCGGTACACAAGTAACTAGGGCGGAAAAGATGGAACAAAACACCAAGTTATAAGTCGAACCTTCCACATTTTACAAAATATATATGTGCATTAAATTAAAAAGCAATAATATTGTGATATATCAAGGAATCCATGTTGTCACATGGGAAGCAACTTGCACATGCAACTAGCAACGTTATAAGAAGAGCTAAGCAAGCGGTAACATAGCCAAACAAAGGTTTGCTGGGATGTGGAGGGGTTAGAGGCTTTTCATGGCAATGTTGGGAGCTTTACATAATAGGTGGTAGGCAGCGAGACATAGCAATAGAAATGAGAAAACTAGCATGGCAATGATAGTAGTGGTATCTAGGGAAATGATCATCTTGCCTGAGATCCCGCTTGGAAGAAGAACGAATCTGTGAAGTAGATGAACCAACGTAGCCGAACGAATCCTCACACTCCGAAGCAGTTCAGAACTCTATTGAGAAGAAACAATTTGGAAACAAACAATCAACACACGATAAACACCACATGATATGCATGACATGATGCGCAAAAAAATATGATGCATGTCCATTTAAATATGCAAGACACGGCAAGCACAACAATCAACTTCTACACATTAAGTGAAGCTCAATATGCAACAAGTTGCATATTGACGAAACTCCACGTTCAAATCATTTAGTTCACTCTCATTTAGGTACTCATCAATATTAAATGTTGTTTAACATGGGTGGTCATGGCATAAGGTGAAGATGGTATCACACAATTTAAATGAAGAAGGAGAACATACATATAGAAAATTCATAACTCTGTGTATTAATAGAAATATGGTTAATGTTGTTTTAACAAAACAATCATTTGAAGTGTTATTAATCATGGAAATAGGTGATGCATGAACAACTACATCATTGATCTCTACTACGCAACCTTCTCCTTGTAGACGTTGTTGGGCCTCCAAGTGCAGAGGTTCGTAGGACAGTAGCAATTTTCCCTCAAGTGGGTGACCTAAGGTTTATCAATCCACGGGAGGCATAGCATGAAGATGGTCTCTCTCAAGCAACCCTCCAACCAAATAACAAAGAGCCTATTGTGTACCCAACACACCTGATACAAAGGTAAATTGTATAGGTACACTAGTTCGGCAAAGAGATAGTGATACAAGTGCAATATGGATGGTAGATATAGGTTTTTGTAATCTGAAATTACAAAAACAGCAAGGTAACTAATAGTAAAAGTGAGCACGAACGGTATTGCAATGCGTTGAAACAAGGCCTAGGGTTCATACTTTCACTAGTGAAGTTCTCTCAACAATGATAACATAATTGGATCATATAACTAGCCCTCAACATGCAACAAATAGTCACTCCAAAGTCACTAATAGCGGAGAACAAACGAAGAGATTATTGTCGGGTACGAAACCACCACAAAGTTATTCTTTCTGATCGATCTATTCAAGAGTCCGTAGTAAAATAACACGAAGCTATTCTTTCCGTTCGATCCATCATAGAGTTCGTACTAGAATAACACCTTAAGGCACACATCAATCAAGACCTAATGTCACCTAGATACTCCATTGTCACCTCAAGTATCCGTGGGCATGATTATACGATATGCATCACACAATCTCAGAATCATCTATTCAACCAACACATAGAACTTCAAATAGTTCCCGAAAGTTTCTACCGGAGAGTCAAAACGTGTGCCAACCCATATGCATAGGTTCCCGAGGTCACGAAACCCGCAAGTTGATCACCAAAACAGACATCAAGTACTCACATGAATATCCCATTGTCACCACAGATAGACACGTGCAAGACATACATCAAGTCTTCTTAAAGACTCAATCCGATAAGATAACTTCAAAGGGGAAACACAATTCATTACAAGAAGGGGGAGGGGGAAGAACATCATAAGATCCAACTATAGTAGCAAAGCCCGCGATACATCGAGATCATGACATCTCAAGAACACAAGAGAGAGAGATCAAACACATAGCTACTGGTACATACCCTCAGCCCCGAGGGAAAACTACTCCCTCATCGTCATGGAGATCGTCGGGATGATGAAGATGGCCACCAGAGATGGATTCCCCCTCCGGCAGGGTGCCGGAACGGGCTACAGATTGGTTTTTGGTGGCTACAGAGGCCTGCGGTGGCAGAACTCCCGATCTAGGTTTCTTTTCGGGGGGTTTCTGTATTTATAGGAATTTATGGCGATGGAATTACGTCGGTTGGGCCCAAGAGGAGGTCAGAAGCCTAGTAGGTGCGGCCTAGGGGGGTCACGCCTCCTGGGCTTGTGACTCCCTCGTGGCTCTTCTGGCCTTCTTCCAAAGCTTCGGGGGTCTCTTTTGGTCCAAAAAAGGCATCGTGAAAGTTTTATTCCATTTGGACTCCGTCTGAAAAAGGGTCAAAAACACGGAAAAAACAGAAACTCGCACTTGGCACTGAGTTAATAGGTTAGTCCCAAAAAAGATATAAAATAGCATATTCATGCATATAAAACATCCAAAGTTGACAAGATAGTAGCATGGAACCATCAAAAATTATAGATACGTTGGAGACGTATCAAGCATCCCCAAGCTTAACTCCTACTCGTCCTCAAGTAGGGAAGTGATAAAGACTGAATTTTTGATGTGGAATGCTACCTAACATATTTGTCCTAACTTCTTTCTTGTGGCATGAATGTTCAGATCCGTAAGATTCAAAACAATAGTGTACTATTGACATGAAAACAATAATATTTCAAGCATACTAGCAAAGTAATCATGAACTTTTGAAATAACAAGGCCAAAGAAAGTTATCCCTACAAAATCATATAGTGTGACTATGCTCCATCATACCCACACAACAAATTTAAATCATGCACAACCCCAGTATTGGCCAAGTAATTGTTTTTGCACTCTTACCTTCACAAACTTTTTCAACTCTCACGCAATACATGAGCGTGAGCCATGGATATAGCACTATAGGTGGAATAGAGTGTGGTGGAGGTTGTGAGGCAAAAAGGAGGAGATGGTCACATTGACTCGGTGTATCAATGGGCTATGGAGATGCCCATCAATAGATATCAATGTAAATGAGTAGGGATTGCCATGCAACAGATGCACTAGGGCTATAAATGTGTGAAAGCTCAAAAAGAAAACTAGTGGGTGTGCACCCAACTTGCTTGCTCACGAAGACCTAGGGCAATTTTGAGGAAGCCCGTCATTGGAATATACAAGCCAAGTTATAGAATGAAAATTCCCACTAGTATGTGGAAGTGTCAAAACAAGAGACTCTCTATCATGAAGAATATGGTGCTATTTTGAAGCACAAGTGTGGAAAAGGATAGTAGCATTGTCCCTTCTCTCTTTTTCTCCCTTTTTTTGTTTGGGCTCTTTTTCCTCTCTTTTTTTGGTGGGCATCTTTGGCCTCTTTTTTTTTATTCCTCACATGGGAAAATGCTCTAATAATGATGATCATCACACTTTTATTTACTCACAACTCAATACTTAGAACAATGACGACTCTATATGAAATGCCTCCGGCAGTGTACTGGGATGTGCAATGATCTAGCTTAGCGTATGACGTTGAAACATGTCGCTAGCTATCTTACGATCATGCAATGGCAATATGAAAGTGACAGCACATGTCATGAGACGGAACGGTGGGAGTTGCATGGCAATATATCTCGGAATGGCTATGAAAATGCCATAATAGGTAGGTATGGTGGTTGTTTTGAGGAAGGTATATGGTGGGTTTGTGCACCGGCGAAAGTTGCGCGGTACTAGAGAGTCTAGAAATGGTGGAAGGTTAAAGTGCATCTATACCATGGACTCACATTAGTCATGAAGAACTCATATACTTATTGCGAAAGTTTTTATTAGTAATCGAAACAAAGTGCTAAACGCATACTCCCGGGGGAAGGGTTGGTAGGTGTTTAACCATCACGCGATCCCGACCGCCACACAAAGGATGACAATCAATAAATAAATTATGCTCCGACTTCCTAACATAGCGGTTCACCATACGTGCATGCTACGGGAATCACTAACTTCAACACAAGTATTTCTAGATTCACAACACCCTACTAACATAACTCTAATATTACCATATCCATATTTCAAAACTAATTGTGAGGAATCAAACTTCTCTTACTAATTGATGCACTTGAATATGAAAGTTTTTATTATATCCTCTTTGGATGCCTATCATATTTAGGTCTAATTTCATAGCACACGCCAATTACCAAGTTACTTAGAGAGAGCACTCTCAAAAAGATATAAGTGGAGATAGAGTGTTTTTATTTCTACAAGATAAGACACCGTCGTGCTCTAAAAAGATTTAAGTGAAGCACTAGAGCAAAATTATCTAGCTCAAAAGATATAAGTGAAGCACATGCGAGCTAAATTGCCTAACTCAAAAGATATAAGTGAAGCTCATTGAGTATTCTAGCAAATTCCCGATGAGTGCATGTCCCTCTCAAAAAGGTGTACAGCAAGGATGACTGCAACAAAACAAAAAGCTAAGACTCCTATAATACACGACGCTCCAAGCAAAACACATATCATGTGGTGAATAAAAATATAGCCCCAAGTAAACTTACCGATGGATTGAAGACGAAAGAGGGGATGCCTTTCCGGGGCATCCCCAAGCTTAGGCTCTTTGGTGTCCTTGAATATGGATTTGGGGTGCCTTGGGCATCCCCAAGCTTAGGCTCTTGCCAGTCCTTGTTCCATAGTCCATCGAAACTCTACCCAAAACTTGAAAACTTCACAACACAAAACTTAACAGAACTTCGTGAGATGGGTTAGTATGACAACGAGCAAATCAATCACTTGGGTATTGTCAAAACAAGACTCATAATTATTTTAACACAATTCCTACTGTATATTACTATTTCCACAATTTATATTAATCAATATAATCTATGGAAACACCAAAACAAGCAAACTATGCATTGAAAACAGAATCTGTCAAGAATAGAACAGTCTGTAATGATCTGAACAATGACCATACTTCTGCACATCTAGAAAATCTGAAACATTTTGACAATTAGGGCAATTTGCATATCAATCAGAAGAAAAAAGAATCATATCTATATCTATCTCTAGATAGAAATTAGAAATGATTTCGTGAGCGTAAAGTTTCTGTCTTTTTCAGCATGATCAAACAACTATCACCCAAACTAATCATAAAGGATTTACTTGGCACTTTATTGAAACTAAGGCAATAAAACATGATTAATACAGTACCTTAATCATGTGAACACACAAAAACAGTAAGGATACATATTGGGTTGTCTCCCAACAAGCACTTTTCTTTAATGTCTTTCAAGCTAGGCATGATGATTTCAATGATGCTCACATAAAAGATAAGGATTGAAACATAATGGAAGGATCATGGAGCATATGACTAGCACATTTAAGTCTAACCCACTTCCTATGCATAGGGATTTTGTGATCAAACAATTTATTGGAGCAAGAATCATCTAGCATAGGAAGGCAAAACAAGCATAGCTTCAAAATAGAGGGGGAACTTGATATTATTGCGATAAGTAGAAGCATATGATCCTCTCTCATAATTGTTTTCAGTAGCATCATGAATGAATTCAACAATATAACCAGCACCTAAAGCATTCCTTTCATGATCTACAAGCATAGAAATTTTACTACTCTCCACATAAGCAAATTTATTCTCATCAATAGTAGTGGGAGTATCGTAAAACACTTGAACACTATGAATTGTTTCCACATTAAAAGAGTAATGTTCAGTAAGAGGGTACTCATAATTGTAACAAGTTTTGTCATTTTTCTTCTTTATAGCATAAGTATCATCACAATAATCATCATAGATAGGGGCATGCTTTCATCATAATAATTTTGATCATTCAAAGTGGGGGAACTAAAAATATCATCTTCATCAAGCATAGCATCCCCAAGCTTGTGGCTTTGCATATCATTAGCATCATGGGTATTCAAAGAATTCATACTAACAGCATTGCAATCATGCTCATCATTCACATATTTTATGCCAAGCATTCTATGTAATTCTTCTTTTAGCACCTGAGCACAATTTTCATTTCCCTTATTTTCACGAAAGACATTGAAAAGATGAAGCATATGTCGCCAACTCAATTCCATTTTTTGTAGTTTTCTTTATAGACTAAACTAGTGATAAAACAAGAAACTAAAAGATTCGATTGCAAGATCTAAATATATACCTTCAAGCGCTAACCTCCCCGGCAACGGCGCCAGAAAAGAGCTTGATGTCTACTACGCAACCTTCTCCTTGTAGACGTTGTTGGGACTCCAAGTGCAGAGGTTTGTAGGATAGTAGCAATTTTCCCTCAAGTGGGTGACCTAAGGTTTATCAATCCACGGGAGGCGTAGGATGAAGATGGTCTCTCTCAAGCAACCCTGCAACCAAATAACAAAGAGTCTCTTGTGTCCCCAACACACCCAATACAAAGGTAAATTGTATAGGTGCACTAGTTCGGTGAACAGATGGTGATACAAGTGCAATATGGATGGGAGATATAGGTTTTTGTAATCTGAAATTAGAAAAACAGCAAGGTAACTAATAGTAAAAGTGAGCACGAACGGTATTGCAATGCGTGGAAACAAGGCCTCGGTTTCAAAGTTTCACTAGTGAAGTTCTCTCAACAATGATAACATAATTGGATCATATAACTAGCCCTCAACATGCAACAAAGAGTCACTCCAAAGTCACTAATAGCGGAGAACAAACGAAGAGATTATTGTCGGGTACGAAACCACCACAAAGTTATTCTTTCTGATCGATCTATTCAAGACTCCATAGTAAAATAACATGAAGCTATTCTTTCCGTTCGATCCATCATAGAGTTCGTACTAGAATAACACCTTAAGACACACATCAAGCAAGACCCTAATGTCACCTAGATACTCCATTGTCACCTCAAGTATCCATGGGCATGATTATACGATATGCATCACACAATCTCAGAATCATCTATTCAACCAACACATAGAACTTCAAAGAGTGCCCCAAAGTTTTTGCCGGAGAGATAAAAAGTGTGCCAACTCATATGCATAGGTTCCCGAGGTCACGAAACCCGCAAGTTGATCACCAAAACATACATCAATTACTCACATGAATATCCCATTGTCACCACAGATAGACATGTGCAAGACATACATCAAGTGTTCTTAAAGACTCAATCTGATAAGATAACTTCAAAGGGGAAACTCAATTCATTACAAGAAGGGAGAGGGGAAGAACATCATAAGATCCAACTATAGTAGCAAAGCCCGCGGTACATCGAGATCATGACATCTCAAGAAAATGAGAGAGAGATCAAACACATAGCTACTGGTACATTACCTCAGCCCCGAGGGAGAACTACTCCCTCCTCGTCATGGAGATCGTCGGGATGATTAAGATGACCACCGGAGATGGATTCCCCCTCTGGAAGGTTGCCGAAACATGCTCTAGATTGGTTTTTGGTGGCTACACAAGCTTGCGGCGGCAGAACTCCCGATCTAGGTTTCTTTTGGGGGGTTTCTGTATTTATAAGAATTTATGGTGGTGGAATTACGTTAGTTGGGCCCACGAGGAGGTCACAAGCCTGGTAGGTGCGGCCTAGGGAGCATTCCTCCTGGGCTTGTGACTCCCTCGTGGCTCTTGTGGCCTTCTTCCAAAGCTTCGGGGGTCTCTTTTGGTCCAAAAAAATCATCGCGAAAGTTTTATTCCATTTGGACTCCGTGTGAAAAAGGGTCAAAAACACGGAAAAAACAGAAACTGGCACTTGGCACTGAGTTAATAGGTTAGTCCCAAAAAAGATATAAAATAGCATATTCATGCATATAAAACATCCAAAGTTGACAAGATAGTAGCATGGAACCATCAAAAAGTATAGATACGTTGGAGACGTATCAATGATCTATGCATTTTAAATGAGGCCGGAAACAACAAATAACAATTCTGAAATGTCCCCAAATGTAATTTTAGAATTTGCTACTATTCTTCCTATAACAAAATTTTAGAGTTGTTAAACACCAAAAATAAATATCCACATGTGATTCTACACATTTTTCTAGTCAAGTTAGATATGTGGATCATTTTAATGGGAGTTACGGTTAATTAGTTATGAAATAAATCATTTTAACATGACATTTATGAAAATTAATGTAAACAACAGGTTAAAAATTTAATGTGCATGAAAGCCGGATATTGTGAATCTACATGAAATTCTAATCAGTTTACAAGTTTAAGTCATTTTAATCCAATGCACGATTGGAGAGTTTTTATATGCATGAAGTGCGAGGGTTTTTCTATTAAACTATAATTCCTGAGATAATCAGATAAATTTGCTGAGCTGGAAAAAAATACGTTGGGCTGAATCTGAAGGAGGTCCCAAAATTTACATGGGCATTGGATAGATAAAACGCGCACAATGTGTGGGATAAATGACACGCGTTGCTCACCTTGCTGGGCTGGCCCACGTTAGTGGTTGGCACATGATGGGCCCGCAGATCTGGAGCACTAGGCCTTGGCGGCTCGTGGGCTGGCTATAGTGGCCGACGCGCGAGACGAGAGAGACGAGCAGTCAACGCTGGAGCAGGAGGCATTCTGGTCGTCTTCTCCTTCGAGGAGAACGAGCAGGGAAAGTTGGTCGTTGACCAGCGGAGACGCGACTTGGACAGGCGGTCTGGTGGCATGAGGACGACGAGGGTGGCCAGGGACGGAACTGGGATGGCGTCAGGGTCTGGATCCGGTGAAGAACAATGGTGAGCGAAGGTCGGAGCTCCAGATAGAAGGTGCTGGAGGTGGTCGGCCATGGCAAGGCTCATATTAGAAGAAACGAACACGTCCACGGACAGTAGTGCGAGGTGGCCATCGGGGGGCTGGCTATGATGGTGGGTGGATGGTGGGATATGGGATGGATCCCGATGGAGGAGAGAGGTGGTTGGCCGGTTGGGGAATACGAGGGAGGATGCAGGTGGATTTGGTGGGGATCCCGAGAGAGAGTGGTGCGGGTGGCGGTGGCGGACGACTAATGCCCCAAACAAGCCACTCTAAGGGTGACCGTTCATAGTGACAAACAACAGTAAATTTCAGCATGCATCGAAAATATTCTCTTATCAAATCAACTTACCAAAGGCACTTCACTCCCCAGCAACAGCACTAGAAAATAGTCCTGGTGCCCCACAAGTGTAGGGGATCAATCGTAGTCCTTTCAATAAGTAAGGGTGTCGAACCCAACGAGGAGCAAAAGGAAATGATAAGCAGTTTTCAGCAAGGTATTCTTTGCAAGTGTTGTAAGTAACAATGATAGATAGTTTTGTAGCATGGTAATTCGTAACAAGTGACAAGTAATAATGGTAGGAAAGGTCCATCAAGGTAGCCCAATCCTTTTATAGCAAAGTACATGCCTAAAAGTTCTCTTATGTAATGCAAGCGCTCCTGAGGACACATGGGAATTTCTGTCTAGTCATGTTCATCGTATTAAGTTGATTCACGTTCGCTACTTTCATAATTTGATATATGGCTGGACCGACGCTAAGGTGTTGTTATTACTTCAACTAACAACCTACTTATGATTAACCACTCTCGCAAGCATGCGCAACTATGAAAGAAGAATTAAGATAAATCTAATCATAGCATGAAACATGTGGATCCAAATAAGCCCCTTATGAAGCAACGCATAAACTGGGGTTTAAGCTTCCATCTCTCTCGCGACCCATCATCTACTTGTTACTCCATAATGACTTCCTTTAGGCCCATAACATGATGAAGTGTCATGTACTCAACGTTCGCATGACACCACTAAAGGAAGTGACAACATACATATCATCAAATATCGGACGAATGCCAACTATATATGTTTACTTATAACAAGACTTCTCATGTCCACAGGAACAATATTACCTACTCACACCTCACCAACATGTTCAACATTATAGGTGTAACAAATATGATTAAGGCTCTGAACATTATGTCTTCCACCAAGTAATCCAACTAGCATCAAGTACAAGATGTAGTTAACACAACTAGCAACCCACATGTACCAATCTGAGGTTTTAAGACAAAGATTGAATACACGGGATGAACTAGGGTTGGAGGTCAGATGGTGCTCGCGTAGATGTTGATGAATATTGGTCCTCCCATGAAGTACGAAGCGTTGGTGATGACTATGGCTTCGATTTCCCCTTCCGGAGAGGAATTCCTCTGACAGAATCACTCTGCCACAGAGCAAAAGGGCCTCTACCCAGGTTTCCGCCTCGAAACGGTGGCGCTTCGTCCCGAAATTTATATCTTGATTTTTTCCTAGGTTAAACACACCATATAGGAGAAGAAGGGCGTCAAAGGACCAATAGGGGTCCTACAAGATTCAAGTCCGCAACCTAAGGGGCGGCCTGATGGTTGTGCCCACGTGGCTGCCCCTCTGCGGTATATTTTTGTCCCAATTTTTTTATATATTCCAAAAAAAAGCTCCATGAAGTTTCACGTCATTTGGAGCAACTCGATTTTTGGGCCTTTTTCTCAGTCTCCTGACCCACAATTCCGGTTTCCAGATACTTTCCTATTCATAATGTACATTGCATATTTAGAGAGAATGGAGATAAGAATTATATAATAACAAGGAATAATAGACAATAATAAAGAAAATGTCAATAAAGATTCTTGATGCAAAATGGACATATCAACTGCCCCAAGCTTAGACCTCACTTGTCCTCAAGCGAAAGCCAAACTCGAGAATAATGGCCACATGATTTGAGAGGGAGAAGTCGATAAAAAAATATGGACATGAGAGAAACCTGAATATTAGCATAGCATCAACTATTTTATCAAATATCTTATCATGAACAAGTAATGATCCATTCACTAATATTGGAGTATGAAGCATAAATTTTGTTGACAATCAACAAACTATGTTCTTAGTCATTGGCACATTCATATTTAAACATATTTCAGAGGAGAGTCTATGTAAGAGCTTTTCTCATTGGCAAGTTCTCATACTCAACTATCACTTATTCTTGTATGATTGCTCGTACTCAAGTCATATTTTTAGAGCTCATGTTTTCATAGGACACATAGGAAGATAGGGGTTTAAATGATTCGCCACCCAACTCATTTACCTTGAGGATAATGTGAACAATAATAAATCGTGATAATCTACATCCACTTGGATATATAAATCTGAATCTTTCCTCAGCATATGATGCTTTCAACTATAAATTAATAGGTAGAGAAAAGAACATGAATTTAGTGACTCACGCATAAAAGTGAACTTCAAAGATAAAATATAGGCCCTTCGCAGAGGGAAGCAGAGGTTGTCATGCGCTTTTAAGTTTTTGAATGTGCAAACTCTTAATTCAAAGGAATGTCACTTTATATTGCCCCTTGTGATAGCAAACTTTATTATGCAGTCTATCGCTTTTATTTCTTTGTCATCACAAGATCATACAAAGTTTATTTTCCCTTGCGGTAAGAGATCATACATATTTAGAAGCAACTTTGTATTGCTTGATGAAGTGATGACAACTTACTTGAAGGATGTTACTCAATCCATGGGTAGGTATGGTGGACTCTTATGGCAAGAAACTAGGTTTCAGGGTTATGAATGCACAAGTAGTATCTCTACTTAGTGTGAAGTTTTCAGGCTCGCAAAGGGGTCTAAAGCAAGCATCACATGTTAAAGGATCCATGACTATATAACTTCCATATGAATGTGAAATATCATCACCGTTATGTTGTCTTCCATGTCCTACGTCAACATTTGATCATTATATAATATTTGATGAGGACTCACAATCACAAAAGATGTCCACAATAGTATATTTATATGGGAATCTCCTCTCCTCCTTCATAGTATTGATTAGATTGTAACCATGACCAATACTATGTTTATTTTCAACAATCTTCATCACTTATACTCTTTACTATGTGAATTCATTACTCCTTGTGGGATAAGCATATGATTTATACGTTTCTTTTTATGGACATGCTATGATGACAAGTTCCCCTGGGTAAACCACAAAAACTCAACTAATCTTTATTATATATCTCGCATACTCGATTACAAGGGTAGATGGGACTCAAAGCAAAAATACTAAGCAAAGAAAACATGAAATTTATTTCTCTAGAACACGAATCAAGTAAGGATCAAACTAAAAAAAATAGTAATGATGGTGGGGATGATGGTGATATGATACCGGGGCACCTCTTCCAAGCTTGGAACAAGCGAAGGGCGGTGCCCATACCCAAATACTCAAGCATCCTTCTCCGATGATGGTGGTGGTGTAGTCGGGGTGTCCTCCTCCTTCCACGATGCTATTTCCCCATCGTAATAAGAGAATGTTGTCTTGGGAGTCCTAAAACCAACAGGAAAGCTCATCCTGTGAAACCTAGATTCATACTCACGGTTTTGGCTTTGGAGTTCATAGACTTGATCCTGGAGGTGGTCGACCCACCCTTGAAGTTTGAAAAGAACCTCCCCTACTTTCTAGGTGTCCACCTTGTTCTCCCAGATGAAGTGCATGATCATGGAGTGGTTAGCACCCAAACCACGTTCCACCATCCCTTGGCACTTGAAGATCTCTTATTCCACCGTGTCGAGCCTCAACTTCTCGCTTCCCTCATTGGTACCTTGTACATCCCGGATGTGAAGCACCCCCTCATGCATCTCAAGAGCTTCAGGGTGCCTCATCACCTCTTGCGGGTAGGGGTTGATGACATTCTCAAAGAACTTGTATGTGGAAGGGCTTGGTGAAGTCATGGCAATCTAGATCTGACAGAAAAACATCTCGAAACAAGAACAAGGAAAAATCTCGCGATGCGATAGTCAAAACAACCGGGAGTATATATAATGATTTTTTTCTAGACCAGAATACGTGTTCGGGAAGAAGTCGGAGCCCAGAGGTGCACGAGGGCCCCACAAGCTTTCATGCTGCGACGTGGTGGCGCGACATGATGATTGTACCTCCCTCATGGTTCCCCTGGACTCCTTTTTATTTTTGTAATTTTTCTAAAATACCAAAACCTATAGAAAATATTTTTTGGAATTTTTGGAGTCGATTTACTTATAGTACCACGTACCTACCCCTTCTTTAGGTTTCTAGGGTGTTCCCGAAGACTTCCTTTATGTGCTCTTCCCATGTTATGACTTGGATGATATTGGTCTCCTCATTAACAGGTGCACCTGAAATATAATGTTTGATTCTTTGACCACTCATCACTCTTGGGTTTTCACCTTCAAAGTTATTTATTTTTATGGCACCAGAGCAATAAACCTCCTCGACAACATAGGGTCCTTCACATTTAGAGAGGAGTTTGCGTGCAAAAAATCTGAAACGAGAATTTTACAAAAGCACTATCTTGTCATGCCATCTTTTAAATTTCTCTTTACATAACTTAGCATTTTCATAAGATTGTGTCCTCCATTCATCTAATGAGATAATATCAAACAACCTCCCGCAAGTTTGAAATCATAGTTAAGTTCTTTAATTGCCCAATATGCTTTATGTTCTAGCCCAAGAGCTAAATGACAAGCTTTTCCATAGACCATTTTATACGGGGACATCCCCATGGGGTTCTTATAAGCAGTCCTATAAGACCACAAAGCATCATCAAGTTTATTAGACCAATTCTTTCTGGATCTATTAACAGTCTTTTACAAGAATAATTTAATTTCATGATTGCTCAGTTCAACTTGTCCATTAGACTGAAGATGATAAAGTGATGCGATCCTATGGTTAACATCATATTTAGCTAGAAGTTCACATAAAGCACCATGAATAAAATGTGAACCACCATCAATCATTAAGAATCTAGGGACACCAAACTATGGAAATATAATGTCTTTAAGAATTTTAATAGAAGTGTTATGATCAACACTACTAGTTGGAATAGCTTCTATCCATTTAGTAACGTAATCAACAACAACTAGAATATGAGTATATCCATTTGAGGAAGGAAAAGGTCCCATAAAGTCAAAACCCCAAACATCAAATGGTTCAATAGCTAGTGAATAATTCATATGCATTTCCTGACAATTACCAATATTACCAACTCTTTGGCATTCATCACAAGAAAGGACAAACTTACGAGCACATTTAAAAAGAGTAGGCCAATAAAAACAGATTGTAGTACCTTGTGTGTCATTTTGTCACCAGCGTGATTTCCTCCATAAGCTTCAGAATGGCATTTACTTTGGATATGTTCCTATTCATTCTCAGGTATACAAAATCTAATAACACCATCTACTCCTTCTTTATAAAGATGTGGGTCATCCCAAAAGTAGTGTCATAAATCACAGAAGATTTTTTCTTTTGTTGATAGGTGAAACTAAGTGGAATATATTTAGCAACAATGTAATTAGCATAATCCGCATACAAAGGAGTACAATGTGAAGTGTTTATAATGGCAAGTTGCTCATCAGGGAAATTATCATCAATCGGTAGTGGGTCATCAAGAACATTTTCCATCCTAGATAAGTTATGTGCTACAGGGTTATCAGCTCCTTTTCTATCAACATATGCAAGTCAAACTCTTGGAGTAGTAACACCCATCTAATAAGTCTAGGTTTATCATCCTTCTTTTCCATAAGGTACTTAATAGCAACATGATCGGTGTGAATAGTTACTTTAGAGTCAACAGTGTAGGGTCTAAACTTATCGCGTGCAAACACAACTACTAAAAATTCCTTTTCGGTAGTAGCATATTTCCTTTGAGTGGTGTCTAAGGTTTTACTAGCATAGTGAATAACATTCAATTTCTTGTCTACTCTTTGTGCTAGAACAACGCCAACAACATAATCACTAGCATCACACATCATTTCAAAGGGTAGGTTCCCGTTAGGTGGTCGAACAATAGGTGTAGAAATTAAGGCTTTCTTAAGTATTTCGAAGGCTTCTACATAATCATCATAAAAATGACACATCTTTTTGTAGAAGATTAGTTAATGGCCTAGAAATTTTTGAGAAATCTTTAATGAAGCGCCTATAGAAACCAGCATAACCAAGGAAACTTATTATACCTTTGATGTCTTTTGGGAAAGGGATTTTCTCTATTGCATCAACTTTGGCTTTATCCACCTCAATACCTCGTTCGGAGATTTTATGCCGAAGCATTATACCTTCATTCACCATAAAGTGACACTTATCCCAATTCAAGACAAGATTAGTTTCTTCACATCTCTGCAAAACTTGATCAAGGTTGTTCAAGAAATCATCAAAGGAAGCCCCATAAATGGAAAAATCATCCATGAAGACCTCAACAATCTTTTCACAAAAGTCAAAGAATATAGCAGTCATACATCTTTGTAAGGTGGCAGGTGCATTACATACACCAAAAGGCATACGCCTATAAGCATAAGTTCCAAAAGGGCATGTAAAGGTAGTTTTGTCTTGGTCTTGTTTTGACACATGTATTTGGGAAAATCCAGAGTAACCATCAAGAAAGCAAAAGTGTGTGTGCTTAGATAACCTTTCTAACATTTGATCAATAAAAGGCAAATGGTAGTTACCTTTCCTAATAGCTTTATCCAATTTCCAAAAATCAATCACCATCCTATAACTGATACGTCCATTTTGCATCATGTTTTCATGTTGATATTTATCGCTTCTTGGGCTGTTATTTCACTTCACGGTACAATACGTATGCCTTTTTTCTCTTATTTTGCAAGGTTTACATGAAGAGGAGAATGCCGGCAACTGCAATTCTAGCCTGAAAGTGGAGCAAGTTTGAGATACCTATTCTGCGCAACTCCAAACGTCGTAAAATCAACGAGGATTTTTTTCGGATTTATAAAAAATACTGGGCCAAAGAAGCGCCAGAGGGGCGCCAACAGGTGGCCACAAGCTTGCTAGGCGCGGCCACCCCCCCTGGCCGCGCCTAGGGGCTTGTGGGCAGCCTGCTGGCCCACTGGCCCCCCTCTTCTTCTATATGAAGGGTTTCGTCCGAAAAAAAATCAGGGAGGAGCTTTTTCGTGGATTCGCCGCCACCACGAGGCGGAACTTGAGCAGAACCAATCTAGAGCTCCGGCAGGACGATCCTGCCGGGGAAACTTCCCTCCCGGAGGGGGAAATCATCGCCATCGTCATCACCAACACTCCTCTCATCGGAGGGGACTCATCACCATCAACATAGTCATCAGCACAATCTCATCTCCAAACCCTAGTTCATCACTTGTAACCAATCTTCGTCTCGCGACTCCGATTGGTACTTGTAAGGTTGCTAGTAGTGTTAATTACTCTTTGTAGTTGATGCTAGTTGGATTACTTGGTGGAAGAGTTTATGTTCAGATCCTTGATGCTACTCATTACCTCTCTGGTCATGAATATGATTATGCTTTGTGAGTAGTTACTTTTGTTCCTGCGGACATGGGATAAGTCATACTAATAGTAGTCATGTGAATTTGGTATTCGTTCGGTAATTTGATGTGTTATATGTTGTTTTTCCTCTAGTGGTGTTATGTGAATGTCGACTACATAACACTTCACCATTATTTGGGCCTAGAGGAAGGCATTGGGAAGTAGTAAGTAGATGATGGGTCGCTAGACTGACACAAGCTTAAACCCTAGTTTATGTGTTGCTTCGTAAGGGGCTGATTTGGATCCACTAGTTTAATGCCATGGTTAGACTTTGTCTTAATTCTTCTTTCGTAGTTGCGGATGCTTGCGAGAGGGGTTAATCATAAGTGGGATGCTTTTCCAAGTAAGGGCAGTACAGAAGCGTCGGTCCACCCACATATCAAACTATCAAAGTAACGAACGCGAATCATATGAACATGATGAAAACTAGCATGACAGAAATTCCCGTGTGTCCTCGGGAGCGTTTTTTCCTCCTATAAGACTTTGTCCAAGCTTGTCCCTTGCTACAAAAGGGATTGGGCCACTTTGCTGCACCGTTGCTACTTTTGTTACTTGTTGCTTCCTACAAAACATCTCACCACACAATAACTTGTTACCAATAATTTCAGTGCTTGCAGATATTTCCTTGCTGAAAACCACTTGTCAGATCCTTCTGCTCCTCGTTGGGTTCGACACTCTTACTTATCGAAAGGACTATGATTGATCCCCTATACTTGTGGGTCATCAATACTCTTTTCTGGCGCCGTTGCCGGGGAGTGGAGCGCCTTTGGTAAGTGGAAATTGGTAAGGAAACATTCATATAGTGTGCTGAAATGTATTGTCACTTGTCACTATGGATACTAATCCATTGAGGGGCTTGTTAGGGGTATCTTCACCTCGAACGGAAGCACGAATAGTTGCTCCTCAACCTGCTGCACCTACTGAAAATATTTTCTTTGAATGTCCTTCGGGTATGCTTGAGAAATTACTGGCTAATCCTTTTACAGGAGATGGAACATCACATCCAGACTTGCATCTAACCTATGTAGATGAAGTTTGTGGTTTATTTAAGCTTGCAGGTTTGCCCGAGGATGAGGTCAAGAAGAAGCTATTTCCTTTATCTTTGAAGGATAAGGTTTTGACATGGTATAGGCTATGTGATGATACTGGATCATGGAACTACAATCGGCTGAAATTGGAATTTCATCAAAAGTTTTATCCTATGCATTTAGTACATCGTGATCGGAATTATATTTATAATTTTTGGCCTCGTGACAGAGAAAGCATCGCTCAAGCTTGGGGGAGGCTTAAATCAATGTTATATTCATGCCCCGGCCATGAGCTCTCAAGACAAATTATCATTCATAACTTCTATGCTCGGCTTTCTCATGATGATCGCACCATGCTTGACACTTCTTGTACCGGTTCTTTTATGAAGAGAGATATTGACTTCAGATGGAATTTATTGGAGAGAATTAAACGCAACTCTGAAGATTGGGAGCTTGAAGAATGTAAGGAGTCAGGTATGAATTTCAAGTTTTATTGCGTTAAATCCTTTATTGAAACAAATACCTTTAGTGATTTTAGCGCTAAGTATGGACTTGACTTTGAGATAGTAGCTTCACTGTGTGAATCTTTTGCTGCTCATATTGATCTCCCCAAAGAGAAGTGGTTTAAATATCATCCTCCTTTAGAAGTCAATGTAGTTAAACCCAATCCAGTTGAAGAGAAAGTCATTGCCTATAATGATCCTATTGTTCCCAGTGCTTACATTGAGAAACCACCTTTCCCTGTTAGGATAAAGGATCATTCTAAAGCTTCAACTGTGATACGTAGAGGCTACATTAGAACACCTACACCCCCTGAGAAAATTAGAGTCGAACCTAGCATTGCTATTATCAAAGATCTTCTGTCCCACGATGTTGAGGGACATAATATTCACTTCTGTGAAGATGCTGCTAGAATTGCTAAACCTCATGCTAGAGACAAACATAGGCATGTTGTTGGCATGCCCATTGTTTCTGTTAAGATAGGAGATCATTGTTATCATGGTTTATGTGATGTGGGTGCTAGTGTTAGTGCAATACTTCAATCCTTATATGATGAAATCAAAGATGAGATTGCACCTGTTGAGATAGAACCCATTGATGTCACTATTCAGCTTGCCAATAGAGATAATATCTGCCCTGTGGGAATTGTTAGGGATGTTGAAGTCTTGTGTGGTAAAACGAAGTATCCTGCTGATTTCCTCGTTCTTGCTACCGCACAAGATAGCTTTTGTCCCATCATATTTGGCAGACCCTTCCTCAATACTGTCAATGCTCATATTGATTGTGAGAAGCAAACTGTCACTGTTGGCTTTGAAGGTGTCACATGAGTTCAATTTCTCTAAGTTTGGTAGACAACCTCATGAAAAGGAGTTTCCTAGTAGGGATGCAACTATTGCCTTAGCTTCTATTGTCGTGCCTCCTACTGATCCCTTAGAGAAATACTTGCTTGAGCATGAAAATGATATGCACATGGATGAAAGGGATGAGATAGATAGAGTTGTCTTAGAACAATATCCTATCCTTAAGAATAACTTGCATGTTGAACTGCTTGGGGATCCACCCCCACCAAAAGGTGATCCTGTGTTCGAGCTTAAACAGTTGCCTGATACTCATAAGTATGATTATCTTGATGAAAAAGAGATATATCCTGTTATTATTAGTGCTAGCCTCTCAGAGCAGGAAGAAAACAAGTTACTAAAAACTCTGAGGAAGCACCGTGCTGCTATTGGATATACTCTTGATGATCTTAAGTGTATTAGTCCCACTTTATGCCAGCACAAGATTAAAACTGATCCTGACTACAAACCAATTGTTGATCATCAACGGAGATTATATCCTAAGATGAAAGAGGTAGTAAGAAAAGAAATACTAAAGCTCCTGGAAGCAGGTATAATCTATCCAGTTGCTCATAGTGATTGGGTGAGTCCGGTGCATTGCGTCCCTAAGAAGGGAGGCATTACCATTGTCCCTAATGATAAGGATGAATTGATCCCATAGAGGATTATTACTGGCTATAGGATGGTGATCCATTTTAGGAAATTGAATAAAGCCACTAGGAAAGATCATTACCCTTTGCCTTTTATCGACCAAATGCTAGAAAGACTGTCTAAACACACACACTTCTGCTTTCTAGACGGTTATCCTGGTTTCTCCCAAATACCAGTTGCACAATCTGATCAGGAGAAAACCACTTTCACCTGCCCTTTCGGTACCTTTGCTTATAGACGTATGCCTTTTGGCTTATGTAATGCACCTACCACCTTTCAAAGATGTATGATGGCTATATTCTCTGACTTTTGTGAAAAGATTGTTGAGGTTTTCATGGATGACTTCTCCGTTTACGGGTCTTCCTTTGATGATTGCCTCAGTAACCTTGATCGAGTCTTGCAGAGATGTAAAGACACCAATCTTGTCTTGAATTGGGAGAAGTGCCACTTTATGGTTAATGAAGGCATCATCTTAGGACATAAAATTTCTGAAAGAGGTATTGAAGTCGATAAGGCTAAGGTTGATGCAATCGAGAAAATGCCATACCCCGCAGATATCAAAGGTATAAGAAGTTTCCTTGGTCATGTTGGTTTCTATAGAAGGTTCATTAAAGACTTCTCTAAGATTTCTAGGCCTCATACCAATCTCTTGCAAAAGGATATTCCTTTTGTCTTTGACGATGATTGTGAGGAAGCCTTCGAAATACTTAAGAGGGCTTTGATAACTGCACCTATTGTTCAACCACCTGATTAGAACTTACCTTTTGAAATCATGTGTGATGCTAGCGATTATGATGTTGGTGTTGTCCTAGGGCAAAGAGTTGACAAGAAGTTGAATGTTATTCACTATGCTAGTAAAACTCTAGACAGTGCCCAAAGAAACTATGCTACTATGGAGAAGGATTTTTTAGCACTCGTGTTTGCATGTGAAAAGTTTAGGTCTTACATAGTTGATTGTGAAGTCACTATTCACAGTGATCACACTGCTATTAAGTACCTCATGGAGAAGAAGGACGCTAAACCTAGACTTATCAGATGGGTTCTCTTGCTACAAGAGTTTGATTTGCACGTTGTTGACAGAAAGGGTGCTGATAACCCCGTAGCAGATAACTTGCCTAGGTTGGAGAACGTTCTTGATGACCCACAACCTATTGATGATAGCTTTCCCGATGAGCAATTGAATGTCATCAATGCTTCACGTAGTGCGTCGTGGTATGCTAATTATGCAAACTATATCGTTGCCAAATATATACCACCTAGTTTCACTTACGAGCAAAAGAAGAAATTCTTCTTCGACTTGAGACACTACTTTTGGGATGATCCTCACCTATATAAGGAAGGAGTAGATGGTGTTGTTAGACGTTGTGTACCTGAACATGAACAGGGACATATCCTGCAGAAGTGTCACTCTGAGGCCTACGGAGGACACCATGCCAGAGATAGAACTGCACACAAGGTATTCCAATCAGGTTTCTATTGGCCCACTCTCTTCAAGGATGCCCGTAAGTTTGTCTTGTCTTGTGACGAATGTCAAAGAGTAGGTAATATAGGTAAACGTCAGGAAATGCCTATGAACTATTCACTTGTCATTGAACCATTTGATGTCTGGGCTTTGATTATATGGGACCTTTTCCAAAATCCAATGGGTATACGCATATCCTAGTTGCTGTTGATTACGTCACTAAGTGGGTAGAAGCTATCCCCACTAGTAGTGCTGATCACAACACCTCTATCAGGATGCTTAAAGAAGTTATCTTCCCTAGATTTGGAGTCCCTAGATATCTCATGACCGACGGTGGTTCACATTCATTCATGGTGCTTTCCGTAAAATGCTTGCCAAGTACGATGTCAATCATAGAATTGCATCTCCCTATCACCCTCAGTCCAGTGGTCAAGTAGAGCTAAGCAATAGAGAAATTAAACTAATTCTGCAAAATACTGTCAACGGGTCAAGAAAGAATTGGTCTAAGAAGCTCGATGATGCACTGTGGGCTTATAGGACTGCCTATAAGAATCCCATGGGCATGTCTCCGTACAAAATGGTGGACGGTAAAGCATGTCATTTACCTCTTGAGCTAGAGCATAAAGCTTATTGGGCAATCAAAGAGCTCAACTTTGATTTCAAACTTGTCGGTGAGAAGAGGTTATTTGACATTAGCTCGCTTGATGAATGGAGAACTCAGGCATATGGGAATGCCAAGTTGTTCAAAGAGAAAGTTAAGAGGTGGCATGATAAGAGGATACAAAAGCGTGAGTTCAATGTAGCTGATTATGTCTTGCTATATAACTCTCGTTTAAGATTATTTGCATGCAAGCTTCTCTCTAAATGGGAGGGTCCCTATGTTGTTGAGGAAGTATATCGTTCTGGTGCTATCAAGATCAACAACACGGAAGGTAATTGTCCAAGAGTTGTAAATGGGCAGAGAATCAAGCATTATATCTCACGTACTCCCATAAATGTTGAAAGCAATGTCATCAATACCATAACTCCGGAAGAATACCTAACGGACATTTATCAGCCTGTTTCAGACTCCGAAAACGAAGAGGTATGTGATTTGGTAAGAAAACAGAGTCCAAAACTTTTCCAGTAGGAATTTTTCTCCGTTTTTGGAATATTTGAAAAAATACAAAAATTGGAAGTAGTCCGGAAAGTGCCCGAGGAGGCGACAAGCCTGCCCGGCGCGGGCCCACCCCCTGGCCGCGCCTGGGGGCTTGTGGCCACCTCGTGCGCCTCCCGGACTCCGTTTTCGTGCAGAGTACTCCTTCTGGTCTGGCAAAAATCAATATATATTCTCCCGTGAGGTCTGGCCCCTGTATCACACAGATTTCCTCTGTTTTTCGTTTTGAGCCTGTTTTCTGCCGCAGATTTAGAGCAAGATGCCGTCCGAGGAATGTGTGGGGGAGAACAATCTCCCTCAAGTCTATGGAGAAGTACATGCTGATCTAAAAAGGATGGAGGTCATGGAGGCTAAGGAAAGGCTACCCAAAGAAACCAAGGGCAAAGCTAAGGAGAAGAATCAGGCATGGGATGAAGTGCAATCTGTACTCAACAACGAAGAAGTTGAAGAAGTGGATTTCCTCCAACCCTACCTCCACCTACTGTCTCCGTCCTTGATTGAACTCTTGAGGTTTTGTGAAACAACTCGTGCTCGCAATACTTATCTCACTCGTGAAGTTGTTTTGCTGGAGAAACATATCACAGATCTCCAAGGTATAAAGCAACGATTGATGGCCCTCTTGGAATCAAAGGACAAAGCAACTCCACCACCATCACCTCCAAAGGAAGACAACTAAGCATGGGTATTGGCAATCCCCTTGCCTTTTGCCAAGCTTGGGGAGTTGCCCCGGTATCGTATCACCATCACATCTTTTGCCTTTACCTTTGTTTTAGTTTTCCTTTTCAGTTTTCTCTTTCTCTAGTAGATTAAAAGTCTTAGTGTTTTAGTCTTGAGTTTTGCTTTGTGTCACCCCCGATGTATTCGAGCTCGTGAGCCATATAATAAAGACTGTCTTAGTTGAAGGGCTTTACCTCTTGCCATGATCAATAGATTGAGAAAGGAACAAAAGCATGAAAGATCATGTAATGATCTTATGGGAAGTGATGGATTCACATGTAGAAAGAATGATGATTGAAACTTGTTGAGGGTAGACAAACGTAGACCTTGGTCATTGTTGCAATTAATAGGAAGTTATAGAGAAGGAGAGGTTCACATATAAATACATCATCTTTGACACCATCTATGATTGTGAACACTCAATAAACTACTGCATGCCTAGGAGTAGATGTTGGACAAGGAAGACAACATAATGAATTGTGTTTGCTTGGTTGCGAACAATGTTATATGACTAGAGATCCCTTAGCATGTGACGATTGCTTCCACCTCATATTAGCCAAAACTCTCGCACCAAGTAGAGATATTACTTGTGCATCCATAAACCTTCAACCCAGTTTTGCCATGAGAGTCCACCATACGTACCTATGGATTGAATAAGATCCTTCAAGTAAGTTGTCATCGGTGCAAGCAATAAAAATTGCTCTCTAATATGTATGATCTATTAGTGTGTGGAAAATAAGCTTTGTACGAACCTGTGATGAGGAAGACATAAAAGCGACAGACTGCATAATAAAGTTCTTTATCACAGGAGGCAATATAAAGTGACGTTCCTCCGCACTAAGAGGACACGCATCCAGACCTCAAAAGCACATGACAACCTCTGCTTCCCTCTGCGAAGGGCCTATCTTGTACCTTTACTTTTTGTTCGTGAAAGAATCATGGTGATCTTCACCAATTCCCTATTTTGCCTTTATCTTGGCTACCATCATATGCTTGGGAAAGATCTATATTCATATGTCAACTTGGAGGTAAGTATTCATGAATTATTATTGTTGACATTACCCTTGAGGTAAGCAGTTGGGAGGCAAAACTATAAGCCCCTATATTTCTCTGTGTCCAGCTGAAACTTTGATCTCATGAGTATCACGTGAGCTGTAGCAATTGTAGAGAACGAAAGGATGATTGAGTATGTGGATTTTCTTTACAAGCTCTTATTTGACTCTTTCTGATGTTGTGATAAATTGCAATTGCTTCAATGAATACATGCTATCGGTTGTTACTTCTCGGTAAGGTTCGTGATCCATGCTTTACTTTGTGAAGGAATTATCACTTTAGCATGAAAGATTATATGTTGGTGTTGTTGTTCTGATCATGATCATGATGCATGCATGTTCATATTCTATTTTGTCGACACCTCTCTCCCTAAACATGTGGACATATTTATTGAGCTCGGCTTTCGCTTGAAGACAAGCGAGGTCTGAGCTCGGGGGAGTTGATACGTCCATTTTGCATCATGTTTTCATGTAGATATTTATCGCTTCTTGGGCTGTTATTTCACTTCACGGTACAATACTTATGCCTTTTCTCTCTTATTTTGCAAAGTTTACATGAAGAGGGAGAATGCCAGCAGCTGGAATTCTGGCCTGAAAGTGGAGCAAGTTTGAGATACCTATTCTGCGCAACTCCAAATGCCGTAAAAATCAACAAGGATCTTTTCGGATTTATAAAAAATACTGGGTCAAAGAAGCACCAGAGGGGCGCCAGCAGGTGGTCACAAGCCTGCTAGGCGCGGCGACCCCCCTGGACGCGCTAGGGGGCTTGTGGGCAGCCTGCTAGCCCACTGGCCCCCCTCTTCTGCTATATGAAGGGTTTCGTCCGGAAAAAAAAAGGGAGGAGCTTTTTTGTGGATTCGTCGCCGCCACGAGGCGGAACTTGAGCAGAACCAATCTAGAGCTCCGGCAGGACGATCCTGCCGGGGAAACTTCCCTCTCGGAGGGGGAAATCATCGCCATCGTCATCACCAACACTCCTCTCATCGGAGGGAACTCATCACCATCAACATCTTCATCAGCACCATCTCATCTCCAAACCCTAGTTCATCACTTGTAACCAATCTCCGTCTCACGACTCCGATTGGTACTTGTAAGGTTGCTAGTAGTGTTAATTACTCTTTGTAGTTGATGCTAGTTGGATTACTTGGTGGAAGAGTTTATGTTCAGATCCTTGATGCTACTCATTACCTATCTGGTCATGAATATGATTATGCTTTGTGAGTAGTTACTTTTGTTCCTGAGGACATGGGATAAGTCATGCTAATAGTAGTCATGTGAATTTGGTATTCGTTCGGTAATTTGATGTGTTATATGTTGTTTTTCCTCTAGTGGTGTTATATGAACGTCGACTACATAACACTTCTCCATTATTTGGGCCTAGAGGAAGGCATTGGGAAGTAGTAAGTAGATGATGGGTTGCTAGAGTGACAGAAGCTTAAACCCTAGTTTATGTGTTGCTTCGTAAGGGGCTGATTTGGATCCACTAGTTTAATGCTATGGTTAGACTTTGTCTTAATTCTTCTTTCGTAGTTGCCGATGCTTGCGAGAGGGGTTAATCATAAGTGGGATGCTTGTCCAAGTAAGGGCAGTACCCAACCGTCGGTCCACCCACATATCAAACTATCAAAGTAACGAACGCGAATCATATGAACATGATGAAAACTAGCATGACAGAAATTCCCGTGTGTCCTCGGGAGCGTTTTTGCTCCTATAATACTTTGTCTAGGCTTGTCCCTTGCTACAAAAGGGATTGGGCCACTTTGCTGCACTGTTGCTACTTTTGTTACTTGTTGCTTTCTACGAAACATCTCACCACACAATCACTTGTTACCGATAATTTCAGTGCTTGCAGATTTGTCCTTGCTGAAAACTACTTGTCAGATCCTTCTGCTCCCCGTTGGGTTCAACACTCTTACTTATCGGAAGGACTATGATTGATCCCCTATACTTGTGGGTCATCAATAACCAGTTACTATCCTTTGTGGAATGAGTTCATTTTTATCGTTGGGAACAACAGTTATACCACCTTTCTTAGGAACATAACGAACATGACTTACCCATCTACTATGAGCAATAGGATAAATTATACTTGCCTCCAGAAGTTTTAGTATTTTAGTCCTTACCACCTCCTTCATTTTAAGATTGAGGTGGCGCTGATGATCAACAACTGGTTTGGCATCCAGTTCCGTATTGATCTTGTGCTGACAAAGTGTAGGACTTATGCCTTTAAGATCATCAAGAGTATAGACAATAGCAGCCCTGTGCTTCTTTAAGGTTTTGAGTAATCTCCTTTCTTCATGTTCTGAAAGGTTAGCACTAATAATGACATGATATATCTTCTTGGCATGAATATAAGCATATTTCAGAGTATCACGTAAAGCTTTGAGCTCAAACACGGGGTCTCCTTTGGGTGGAGGAGGACCGCCAAAAATTTCAACTGGTAAGTTGTGCTTAAGAATGGGTTGGTGATCAAGAAGTATCATATCTAATTCATTTCTTTCATTCAAGTGCATATCATTCTCAAGGTCTAGCGGGTAGATGGTACAACAATATAGGCAAGACCAATTATTTCATCTTAATTAGGCAATTCCTTTTCATGTGATTGTTTATCAAACTTCAAAAAATTAAATTCATGTGATATATCCCCGAAGGTAATTTTAACCTTCTCGATAGCACAATTAATTTCAGCATTAACACTATTCGAGAATGGTCTACCGAGTATTATGGGGCAAAAGTTATCTTGTTCTGAACCAAGTACTAAGAAAATAGTGGGATATTTGACTTCTCCACATAATACTTCAACATCCCTAACAATCCCAAGTGGCCAACAATTACAAATAAAATTCTGACCATGATGAATCAAACGCATAGGATAAAACTTCTGATGAAATTCCAATTTCAAGCGGTTCCAATCCCATGATCCAATTATCATCCACTAGCTTGTACCACAATAATTCTTTTCCCTCCAAAGATAAAGGGAACATTTTCTTATTGACTTGATCCCCGAGTAAACCTAAAATCTTAAACAATCCACAAATCTCATCGACATATATTAAATGATAATCGGGATGAGTTGAACTATTATAAGGATTAGCCAACAGTTTCTCTACCATACCTGATGGAATCTCATAATAAATATCTTCAGTAGGTTCAACAGGTTGAGGAATAATTTCCTCAAATTCCGTTCGAGGCGAAGATGCTCCGAGCAAGCCACTCTAAGGGTGACCGTTCCTAGCGACAAGCAACAGTAAATTTCAGCATGCATCGAAAATATTCTCTTACCAATTTCCACTTACCAAAGGCACTTCAACCCTCCACAACGGTGCTAGAAAATAGTCTTGATGCCCCACAAGTGTAGGGGATAAATCATAGTACTTTTAATAAGTAAGAGTGTCGAACCCAACGAGGAGCATAAGGAAATGGTAAGTAGTTTTCAGCAAGGTATTCTCTACAAGTGCTATAAGTAACAATGAGAGATAGTTTTGTAGCAAGGTAATTCATAACAAGTGACAAGTGACAATAGTAGAAAAGGTCCATCAAGGTATCTCAATCCTTTTTATAGCAAAAGACAGGCCTGCAAGTTCTCCTATGTAAAGCAAGCGCTCCCGAGGACACATGGGAATTTCTTGTTGGAATTATGCCCTAGAGGCAATAATAAATATAGTTATTATTATAATTCCTGTATCAAGATAATAGTTTATTATCCATGCTATAATTGTATTGAATGAAGACTCATTTACATGTGTGGATACATAGACAAAACACCATCCCTAGCATGCCTCTAGTTGGCTAGCCAGTTGATCAAAGATAGTTAGTGTCTTCTGATTATGGACAAGGTGTTGTTGATTGATAACTGGATCACGTCATTAGGAGAATCACGTGATGGACTAGACCCAAACTAATAGACGTAGCATGTTGATCGTGTCATTTTGTTGCTACTGTTTTCTGCGTGTCAAGTATTTATTCCTATGACCATGATATCATATAACTCACTGACACCGGAGGAATGCTTTGTGTGTATCAAACGTCGCAACGTAACTGGGTGACTATAAAGATGCTCTACAGGTATCTCCGAAGGTGTTGGTTGAGTTAGTATGGATCAAGACTGGGATTTGTCACTCCGTGTGACGGAGAGGTATCTCGGGGCCCACTCGGTAATACAACATCACACACAAGCCTTGCAAGCTATGTAACTTAGTGTAAGTTGCGGGATCTTGTATTACGGAATGAGTAAAGAGACTTGCCGGTAAACGAGATTGAAATAGGTATGCGGATACTGACGATCGAATCTCGGGCAAGTAACATACCGAAGGACAAAGGGAATGACATACGGGATTATACGAATCCTTGGCACTGAGGTTCAAACGATAAGATCTTCGTAGAATATGTAGGATCCAATATGGGCATCCAGGTCCCGCTATTGGATATTGACCGAGGAGACTCTCGGGTCATGTCTATATAGTTCTCGAACCCGCAGGGTCTGCACACTTAAGGTTCGACGTTGTTTTATGCGTATTTGAGTTATATGGTTGGTTACCGAATGTTGTTCGGAGTCCCGGATGAGATCACGGACGTCACGAGGGTTTCCGGAATGGTCCGGAAACGAAGATTGATATATAGGATGACCTCAGACCGGAAGGTTTTCGGAGTTACCGGGAATGTACCGGGAATGACGAATGGGTTCCGGGAGTTCACCGGGGGGGCAACCCACCCCGGGGAAGCCCATAGGCCTTTGGGGAGACACACCAGCCCTTAGTGGTCTGGTGGGACAGCCCACAAGTGCCCTATGCGCCAAGGAGAAGAAAATCAAGAGAGAAAGAAAAAAAAAAGGGGAGGAGGTGGGAAGGAAGGGGGACTCCCTCCCACCAAACCTAGTCCAACTCGGTTTGGGGGGGGGGAGAGTCCTCCCCTTTGACTCGGCCGACCCCCTTGGGGCTCCTTGAGCCCCAAGGCAAGGCCCCCTCCCTCCCACCTATATATACGGAGGTTTTAGGGCTGATTTGAGACGACTTTTCCACGGCAGCCCGACCACATACCTCCACGGTTTTTCCTCTAGATCGTGTTTCTACGGAGCTCGGGCGGAGCCCTGCTGAGACAAGGTCATCACCAACCTCCGGAGCGCCGTCACGCTGCCGGAGAACTCTTCTACCTCTCCGTCTCTCTTGCTGGATCAAGAAGGCCGAGATCATCGTCGAGCTGTACGTGTGCTGAACGCGGAGGTGCCGTCCGTTCGGTACTAGATCGTGGGACTGATCGCGGGATTGTTCGCGGGGCGGATCGAGGGACGTGAGGACGTTCCACTACATCAACCGCGTTCTCTAACGCTTCTGCTGTACGGTCTACAAGGGTACGTAGATCACTCATCCCCTCTCGTAGATGGACATCACCATGATAGGTTTTCGTGCGTGTAGGAAAATTTTTGTTTCCCATGCGACGTTCCCCATCAGTGGCATCATGAGCTAGGTTCATGCGTAGATGTCTTCTCGAGTAGAACACAAAAGTTTTTGTGGGCGGTGATGTGCGTTTTGCTGCCCTCCTTAGTCTTTTCTTGATTCTGCGGTATTGTTGGATTGAAGCAGCTTGGACCGACATTACTCGTACGCTTACGAGAGACTGGTTTCATCGTTACGAGTAACCCCCTTTGCTCAAAGATGACTGGCAAGTGTCGGTTTCTCCAACTTTAGTTGAATCGGATTTGACCGAGGAGGTCCTTGGATGAGGTTAAATAGCAACTCATATATCTCCGTTGTGGTGTTTGTGTAAGTAAGATGCGATCCTACTAGATACCCTTGGTCACCACGTAAAACATGCAACAACAAAATTAGAGGACGTCTAACTTGTTTTTGCAGGGTATGATTGTGATGTGATATGGCCAACGATGTGATGTGATATATTGGATGTATGAGATGATCATGTTGTAATAGAAATATCGACTTGCACGTCGATGGTACGGCAACCGGCAGGAGCCATAGGGTTGTCTTTATACTAACGTTTGTGCTTGCAGATGCGTTTACTATTTTGCTAGGATGTAGCTTTAGTAGTAATAGCATAACTAGCACGACAACCCCGATGGCAACACGTTGATGGATGATCATGGTGTGGCGCCGGTGACAAGAAGATCGTGCCGGTGTTTTGGTGATGGAGATCAAGAAGCACGTGATGATGGCCATATCATGTCACTTATGAATTGCATGTGATGTTAATCCTTTTATGCACCTTATTTTGCTTAGAACGACGGTAGCATTATGAGGTGATCTCTCACTAAAATTTCAAGACGAAATTGTGTTCTCCCCGACTGTGCACCGTTGCTATAGTTCGTCGTTTCGAGACACCACGTGATGATCGGGTGTGATAGACTCAACGTTCACATACAACGGGTGCAAAACAGTTGCGCACGCGGAACACTCGGGTTAAGCTTGACGAGCCTAGCATGTGCAGACATGGCCTCGGAACACATGAGACCGAAAGGTCGATCATGAATCATATAGTTGATATGATTAGCATAGGGATGCTTACCACTGAAACTATACTCAACTCACGTGATGATCGGACTTGGGATAGTGTAAGTGGATCATGAACCACTCAAATGACTAGAGAGATGTACTTTTTGAGTGGGAGTTTAGCATATAATTTGATTAAGTTGAACTCTAATTATCTTGAACATAGTATAAAGTCCACTTTGAATATATTTGTGTTGTAGATCATGGCTCACGCGACAGTCATCCTGAATTTTAATACGTTCCTAGAGAAAGCTAAGTTGAAAGACGATGGAAGCAACTTTGTAGACTGGGCTCGTAATCTTAAGCTAATCTTACAAGCTGGGAAGAAGGATTATGTCCTTAATGCTGCGCTAGGAGATGAACCACCCGCTACGGCTGATCAGGATGTTAAGAACGCTTGGTTAGCACGTAAGGAGGACTACTCAATAGTTCAATGTGCAGTCTTGTATGGCTTAGAACCGGGACTTCAACGTCGCTTTGAGAGTCATGGAGCATTTGAGATGTTCCAGGAGTTGGAGTTTATCTTTCAGAAGAACGCCCGGATCGAGAGGTATGAGACCTCCGATAAATTCTATGCTTGCAAGATGGAGGAAAACTCGTCTGTCAGTGAACATGTGCTCAAAATGTCTGGGTACTCAAACCGTCTAGCTGAACTGGGGATTGAACTCCCGCAAGAAGCTATCACTGACAGAATCCTCCAATCACTGCCGCCAAGCTACAAAGGCTTTGTGTTGAACTACAACATGCAAGGGATGAACAAGTCTCCCGGCGAGTTGTTTGCGATGTTGAAAGTTGCAGAGTCTGAACTCCGTAAAGAGCATCAAGTGTTGATGGTGAATAAGACCACTGGTTTCAAGAGAAACGGCAAAGGCAAGAAGGGCAATTCGAAGAAGAGCGGCAAGCCTGTTGCCAATCCGCCGAAGAAACCCAAAGCTGGACCTAAGCCTAAAACGGAGTGTTTCTATTGCAAGGGTATGGGTCACTGGAAGCGCAATTGCCCCAAGTATCTGGCAGATAAGAAGGCGGGCAAAGAAAAATCAGGTATATTTGATATACATGTTATTGATGTGTACTTAACCGGCTCTCGTAGTAGTGCCTGGGTATTCGATACCGGTTCTGTTGCTCATATTTGCAACTCGAAGCAGGAACTGTGGAATAGACGAAGGCTGGCGAAAGACTAAGTGACGATGCGCGTAGGAAATGGTTCCAAGGTTGATGCAATCGCCGTCGGCACAGTGTCACTTCAGCTACCATCGGGATTAGTGATGAACTTAAATCATTGTTATTTAGTGCCTGCGTTGAGCATGAACATTATATCTGGATCTTGTTTATTGCGAGACGGTTACTCTTTTAAGTCTGAGAATAATGGTTGTTCTATTTCTATGAGTAACATCTTTTATGGTCATGCACCGAATGTGAGAGGATTGTTCATATTGAATCTTGATAGCGATATGCATATACATAACATTGAGACCAAAAGGGTTAGAGTAAACAATGATAGCGCCATATTTTTGTGGCACTGCCGCTTGGGTCATATTGGTGTAAAGCGCATGAAGAAACTCCATGCTGATGGACTTTTGGAGTCACTTGACTTTGATTCACTTGACACGTGTGAACCATGCCTCATGGGCAAGATGACTAAGACTCCGTTCTCCGGAACAATGGAGCGTGCAAGTGACTTATTGGAAATCATACATACCGATGTGTGTGGACCAATGAGCATGGAGGCACGCGGCGGATATCGTTATTTTCTCACCTTCACTGACGATTTAAGTAGATATGGTTATGTCTACTTGATGAAGCACAAGTCTGAAACATTTGAAAAGTTCAAGCAATTTCAGAGTGAAGTGGAAAATCATCGTAACAAGAAGATCAAGTTCCTACGTTCTGATCGTGGGGGTGAATATCTGAGTTTCGAGTTTGGTGCTCACTTAAGACAATGTGGAATTGTTTCACAGTTAACACCGCCTGGAACACCACAGCGTAATGGTGTGTCCGAACGTCGTAATCGTACTTTGTTAGAGATGGTGCGATCTGTGATGTCTCTTACTGATTTGCCGTTATCATTTTGGGGTTATGCATTAGAAACAGCTGCATTCACTTTAAATAGGGCACCATCAAAATCCGTTGAGACGACACCATACGAACTGTGGTATGGCAAAAGGCCAAATTTGTCGTTTCTTAAAGTTTGGGGATGTGATGCTTATGTCAAAAAGCTTCAGCCTGAAAAGCTGGAACCCAAAGCGGAAAGGTGCGTCTTCATAGGTTACCCAAAAGAGACAGTTGGGTACACCTTCTATCTCAAATCCGAGGGCAAAGTGTTTGTTGCTAAGAAAGGAGCTTTTCTCAAGAAGGAGTTTCTCTCGAGAGAATTGAGTGGGAGGAAGATAGAACTTGACGAGGTTGTCGAACCTCTCATCCCTCTGGATGGTGGCGCAGGGCAAGGGGAAACCTCTGTCATTGCGACGCCGGTTGAGGAGGAAGTTAATGATGATGATCATGAAACTCCAGTTCAAGTTTCTGTTGAACCACGCAGGTCGACGAGATCACGTGCTGCTCCAGAGTGGTACGGTAATCCCGTCTTATCAATCATGTTGTTAGACAACAATGAACCCGCGAGTTATGAAGAAGCAATGGTGGGCCAGATTCCAACAAATGGCTAGAAGCCATGAAATTCGAGATAGGATCCATGTATGAGAACAAAGTGTGGACTTTGGAGATACTACCTGAGGGCCGCAAGGCTATTCAGAACAAATGGATCTTTAAGAAGAAGACGGACGCTGACGGTAATGTGACCGTTTATAAAGCTCGACTTGTGGCAAAGGGTTTTTCACAAGTTCCAGGAATTGACTACGATGAGACTTTCTCACCCGTGGCGATGCTTAAGTCCGTCAGAATCATGTTAGCAATAGCTGCATTTTTCGATTATGAAATCTGGCAGATGGATGTCAAAACGGCGTTCCTTAACGGTTTCCTTAAGGAAGAGCTGTATATGATGCAACCCGAAGGTTTTGTCGATCCTAAGAATGCTAACAAGGTGTGCAAGCTCCAGCGATCCATTTATGGACTGGTGCAAGCATCTCGGAGTTGGAACAAACGCTTTGATGAGGTGATCAAGGCATTTGGGTTTATACAAGTGGTTGGAGAATCTTGTATTTACAAGAAAGTGAGTGGGAGCTCTGTGGCGTTTCTAATATTATATGTGGATGACATATTACTGATTGGAAACAACGTAGAGCTTTTGGAGAGCATAAAAGGTTACTTGAATAAAAGTTTCTCTATGAAGGACCTAGGAGAAGCTGCTTACATTCTAGGCATTAAGATCTATAGGGATAGATCAAAACGCCTGATAGGACTTTCACAAAGCACATACCTTGATAAAATTTTGAAGAGGTTCAAAATGGAACAGTCCAAGAAAGGGTTCTTGCCAGTTTTACAAGGTACGAGATTGAGTAAGACTCAGTGCCGAGCAACTGATGAAGATAGAGAGCATATGCGCTCCGTCCCCTATGCTTCAGCCATAGGTTCTATCATGTATGCGATGCTGTGCACTAGACCGGATGTTAGCCTGGCCATAAGTATGGCAGGTAGGTTCCAGAGTAATCCAGGAGTGGATCACTGGACAGCGGTCAAGAATATCCTGAAGTACCTGAAAAGGACTAAGGAGATGTTTCTCGTATATGGAGGTGACGAAGAACTCGCCGTAAAAGGTTACGTCGATGCAAGCTTTGACACAGATCCGGACGACTCTAAGTCGCAAACCGGATACGTATTTATTCTTAATGGGGGTGCAGTAAGCTGGTGCAGTTCCAAGCAAAGCGTCGTAGCAGATTCTACGTGTGAAGCGGAGTACATGGCTGCCTCGAAGGCGGCTAAGGAGGGTGTCTGGATGAAGCAGTTCATGACGGATCTTGGAGTGGTGCCAAGCGCACTGAATCCAATAACCTTGTTCTGTGACAACACTGGTGCCATTGCCTTAGCAAAGGAACCACGGTTTCACAAGAAGACCAGACACATCAAACGACGCTTCAACCTCATCCGCGACTACGTCAAGGAAGAGGACGTAAATATATGCAAAGTGCACACGGATCTGAATGTAGCACACCCGCTGACTAAACCTCTTCCACGGCCAAAACATGATCGACACCAGAACTGTATGGGTGTTAGATTTATTACAATGTAATTCACATGGTGATGTGAGGGCTGGATTATTGACTCTAGTGCAAGTGGGAGACTGTTGGAATTATGCCCTAGAGGCAATAATAAATATAGTTATTATTATAATTCCTGTATCAAGATAATAGTTCATTATCCATGCTATAATTGTATTGAATGAAGACTCATTTACATGTGTGGATACATAGACAAAACACCATCCCTAGCATGCCTCTAGTTGGCTAGCCAGTTGATCAAAGATAGTTAGTGTCTTCTGATTATGAACAAGGTGTTGTTGATTGATAACTGGATCACGTCATTAGGAGAATCACGTGATGGACTAGACCCAAACTAATAGACGTAGCATGTTGATCGTGTCATTTTGTTGCTACTGTTTTCTGCGTGTCAAGTATTTATTCCTATGACCATGAGATCATATAACTCACTGACACCGGAGGAATGCTTTGTGTGTATCAAACGTCGCAACGTAACTGGGTGACTATAAAGATGCTCTACAGGTATCTCCGAAGGTGTTGGTTGAGTTAGTATGGATCAAGACTGGGATTCGTCACTCCGTGTGACGGAGAGGTATCTCGGGGCCCACTCGGTAATACAACATCACACACAAGCCTTGCAAGCAATGTAACTTAGTGTAAGTTGCGGGATCTTGTATTACGGAACGAGTAAAGAGACTTGCCGGTAAACGAGATTGAAATAGGTATGCGGATACTGACGAACAAATCTCGGGCAAGTAACATACCGAAGGACAAAGGGAATGACATACGGGATTATACGAATCCTTGGCATTGAGGCTCAAATGATAAGATCTTCGTAGAATATGTAGGATCCAATACGGGCATCCAGGTCCTGCTATTGGATATTGACCGAGGAGTCTCTCGGGTCATGTCTATATGGTTCTCGAACCCGCAGGGTCTGCACACTTAAGGTTCGACGTTGTTTTATGCGTATTTGAGTTATATGGTTGGTTACCGAATGTTGTTCGGAGTCCCGGATGAGATCACGGACGTCACGAGGGTTTCCGGAATGGTCCAGAAACGAAGATTGATATATAGGATGACCTCATTTGATTACCGGAAGGTTTTCGGAGTTACCGGGAATGTACCGGGAATGACGAATGAGTTCCGGGAGTTCACCGGGGGGGCAACCCACCCCGGGGAAGCCCATAGGCCTTTGGGGAGACACACCAGCCCTTAGTGGGCTGGTGGGACAGCCCACAAGTGCCCTATGCGCCAAGGAGAAGAAAATCAAGAGAGAAAGAAAAAAAAGGGGAGGAGGTGGGAAGGAAGGGGGACTCCCTCCCACCAAACCTAGTCCAACTCGGTTTGGGGGGGAGAGTCCTCCCCCTTGGCTAGGCCTACCCCCTTGGGGCTCCTTGAGCCCCAAGGCAAGGCCCCCTCCCTCCCACCTATATATACGGAGGTTTTAGGGCTGATTTGCGACGACTTTTCCACGGCAGCCCGACCACATACCTCCACGGTTTTTCCTCTAGATCGCGTTTCTGCGGAGCTCGGGCGGAGCCCTGCTGAGAAAAGGTCATCACCAACCTCCAGAGCGCCGTCACGCTGCCGGAGAACTCTCTACCTCTCCGTCTCTCTTGCTGGATCAAGAAGGCCGAGATCATCGTCGAGCTGTACGTGTGCTGAACGAGGAGGTGCCGTCCGTTCGGT
Source organism: Hordeum vulgare subsp. vulgare (assembly GCF_904849725.1). Lineage (NCBI taxonomy): Eukaryota > Viridiplantae > Streptophyta > Magnoliopsida > Poales > Poaceae > Hordeum > Hordeum vulgare. Next base: position 104,262,662 of record NC_058524.1, on the reverse strand, counting down.
ACTAGATCGTGGGACTGATCGCGGGATTGTTCGCGGGGCGGATCGAGGGACGTGAGGACGTTCCACTACATCAACTGCGTTCTCTAACGCTTCTGCTGTACGGTCTACAAGGGTACGTAGATCACTCATCCCCTCTCGTAGATGGACATCACCATGATAGGTTTTCTTGCGCGTAGGAAAATTTTTGTCTCCCATGCGACGTTCCCCAACATTTCTGTCTAGTCATGTTCCTCATATTAAGTTGATTCGCTTTTTCTACTTTGATAATTGTATATGTGGGTGGACCGGCGCTAAGGTGTTGTTGTTTCTTTAATTAACAACCTACTTATGATTAATCCCTCTCGCAAGAATGCGCAACTATGAAAGAAGTATTAAGATAAATCTAACCATAGCATGAAACATGTGGATCCAAATCAACCCCTTATGAAGCAACACATAAACTGGGGTTTAAGCTTCTTTCACTCTCACAACCCATCATTTACTTGTTACTCCACAATGACTTCCTTTAGGCCCATAACATGGTGAAGTGTCATGTAGTCGACGTTCACATGACACCACTAAAGGAAGTAACAACATACATACCATCATAATATCGAACGAATGTCAACTTTATATGATTCTTTATAACAAGACTTTTCCCATGTCCTCGGGAACAATATTAACTACTCACACCTCACCAATATGTTCAACACCAGAGGTGTAACAAATATGATTAACGTTATGAACATCATGTCTTCCACCAAGTAATCCAACTAGCATCAACTACAAGATGTAATTAACACAACTAGCAACCCAGAGATACCAATCTGAGGTTTTGAGACAAAGATTGAATACACGAGATGAACTAGGGTTTGAGGTGAGTTGGTGCTCGTGTAGATGTTGATGAAGATTGGTCCTTCCATGAAGGAGGGAGCGTTGGTGATGACGATGGCTTCGATTTCCCCCTCCCGGAGAGGAATTCCTCCGGCAGAATCGCTCTGTCGGAGAGCAAAAGGGCCTTCGCCTAGGTTTCTGCCTCGAGACGGCGGCTCTTTGTCCTGAAAGTCGTGTCTTGATTTTTTTCTAGGATAAAACACATCATATAGGAGAAGAAGGGCATCGGAGGACCAACAGGGGTCCACAAGCTATCAGGCCACGACCTGATGGCTTGTGCACAGGTGGTTGTCCCTCTGCAGTGTATTTTTGGCCCAATAATTCTTATATATTCCAGAAAAATTCTCCGTGAAGTTTCAGGTCATTTGGAGCAACTTGATTTTCTACCTTTTTATGTGTTTCCTGGCCCAGAATTCGAGTTTCCAGATACTTTCCTCTTCATAATGTACCTTGCATATTCAAAGAGAAAATACATAAGAATTACATAATAATAGGGAATAATGGACAATCATAAGACAAATGTCAATAAAGATTCATGATGCAAAATGGACATATCAACGACGGATGGGACAAGCTAGGGTCTAGGGTTTGCCCAGGTTTCGTATATAAATAGCATGGCTTGCAAGTTTAGGACCCTCTGATTAGATCGTACGGTTGTGAATAAATAGGTTAGGGAGTCCAATTGAAAAATCTATGATGGTTTGGGGTATTACGGGGTTGATCAGGACCCAACGTTCACGACCGCTGGATTCGGGTTCGGTGGGAGTTTTGGACTAGGTTGCGACTAGGTCGGTGCACTGTGTAGAGAGGCTAGATGGAGATGACAGGGAAAATAGACAACCCTATGATAGAGTTTAAAATAATGAAATGTGTGCGATTTAGATCGGCTATAGTGCCGCTATAGGTTTAACGGTTCGGGTATCAAATGGACTCAGAATGCGACGAAATTTGGTAGGCGGACTGCCTACACTATACTGAGACCACACGCCAACTTCCAACCCATTCCTAGAATGTTTATACATACTTTTAAAAGCAATACTTATCGATGTCATGGATGCATGCGTGTATGGTTGGTCTCAAGCGGTCAATGATACGTCTCCAACGTATCTATAATTTTTGATTGTTCCATGCTATTATCTTGTCAAACTTTGTATGTTTTGTATGCCTTTTATATATTTTTTGGGACTAACTTATTAACTCAGTGCCAAGTGCCAGTTCCTATTTTTCCGTGTTTTTTACCCTTTTCAGAGGAGAATATTAAACAGAGTCCAAACGGAATAAAACCTCCGAAAAGAAGTTTTTTCAGAACAGAAGATACGCAGGGAGCGTGAGAACCAAGGCAGAGGCCACCAGGGGAGGCCACAAGCCCCCTAGGCGTTGCCAGGGGGCGCACGCCTAGCAGGCTTGTGGGCCCCCTCTGGCTCGTCTGCCCTACTTCTTCCGCCTATAAATCCCCGAAAAATCCAAAACCACGGGATAGATCCACAAAAATACTTTTCTGCCTCCGCAAGCTTCTGTCTCCGCAAGATCCCATCTGGGGCATGTTCTGGTGCCCTGCCAGAGGGGGGATTCGGATACGGAGGGCTTCTTCATCAACACCATTGCCTCTCCGATGATGCGTGAGTAATTCACCATAGACCTTCGGGTCCATAGGTAGTAGCTAGATGGCTTCTTCTCTCTCTTGGATCTTCAATACAAAGTTCTCCATGATATTCATGGAGATCTATCCAATGTAATCTTATTTTGTGGTGTGTTTGTCGAGATCCGATGAATTGTGGATTTATGATCAGATTATCTATGAATCTTATTTGGGTTTCTTCTGATCTCTTATATGCATGATTTCATATCCTTGTAATTCTCTTCGAGTTGTGGGTTTTGTTTGGCCAACTTGATCTATGATTCTTGCAATGGGAGAAGTGCTTGGTTTTGGGTTCATACCATGCGGTGACCTCACCCAGTGACAGAAGGGGTAGAGAGGCACGCATCTTGTTGTTGCCATCAAGGGTAAAAAGATGGGGTTTATATCTATTGCATGAATTTATCCCTCTACATCATGTCATCTTGCTTAAGGCGTTACTCTGTTTGTCATGAACTCAATACAATAGATGCATGCTGGATAGCGGTCGATGTGTGGAGTAATAGTAGTATATGTAGAAAGTATCGGTCTACTTGTCTCGGACGTGATGTCTATATGTATGATCATTGCCTTAGATATCGTCATGACTTTGCGCGGTTCTATCAATTGCTCTACAGTAATTCGTTCACCCACCGTACTATTTGCTATTTTGAGAGAAGCCTCTAGTGAACACTATGGCCCTCGGGTCTACTTCACATCATATTTTCAGCCCTACACTTTTACTTTGTTGCACTTTCCGCCTTCAGATCTCACCTTGCAATCAATCGTGAAGGGATTGAAAACCCCTTTGTAGCGTTGGGCGCAAGTTTGTTGTTTTTGCGCAGGTACATCGGTGCTTCATCTTGATACTCCTACTGGATTGATACCTTGGTTCTCAAAACTAAGGTAAATACTTACTGCTACTGTGTTGCATCACCCTTTCCTCTTCAAGGGAAAAATCCAACGCAAGCTCAAGAGGTAGCAAGAAGAATTTCTGGCACCGTTGCCGGGGAGCATCAAGTGAAGCTTATCCAAGTAAGTATCGCAAACTCGTTTCTTGCATTTACTTTTTTGCCTCTCGTTTTCCTCTCCCCCACTTTTGAAAAACAATTTTTTACAAAAATATTTGCCTTTTTCGTTCGCCCTTTTCTCTCGCTTCCTTTCTGTTCGCTTGTGTGCTTGTCTGCTTGCTGAAGTCACCATGACTGAAAACACCAAACTTTGTGGCTTCTCAAAAACTAATAATAATGATTTTATTAGTACTCCGATTGCTCCCGCCACTCGTGCGGAATCATATGAAATCAATGCTACTTTGTTGAATCTTGTTATGAAAGAGCAATTCTCCGGCCTTCCCAGTGAAGATGTCGCATCCCATCTTAATACCTTCATTGAGCTTCGCGATAAGCAAAAGAAGAAAGATGCGGATAATTATGTGATTAAATTGAAGCTATTTCCATTCTCATTGCGATATCGAGCAAAAACTTGGTTTTCATCTTTGCCCAAAAATAGTATTGATTCTTGGAACAAGTGCAAAGATGCTTATATATCCAAGTATTTTCCGCCGGCTAAGATTATCTCTCTCCATAATGATATCATGAATTTTAAGCAACTTGATCATGAACATGTTGCATAATCTTGGGAGAGAAAGAAACTGATGATTAGAAATTGTCCCGCTCATGGCTTGAGTCTTTGGATGATTATACAAATATTCTACGCTAGTTTGAATTTTGCTTCTAGAAATATCTTGGACTCCGCCTCCGGTGGAACCTTCATGGAAATCACATTCGGAGAAGCCACAAAACTCCTATACAATATCATGACAAACTATCTCACTAGCACACTGAAAGGTCACCTACTAGTAAAAAGGTACACGCTATAGAAGAAATTAACTCGTTGAGTGCTAAGATGGATGAGTTAATGAAATTGTTTGCTAGTAAAGGTGCTCCTTTAGATCCAAATGATATGCCCTTGTCTTCCTTGATTGAGAGTAGAAATGAGAGCTTGGACGTTAATTTTGTTGATAGGAATAATTTTAGCAACAACAGTGTTTTTAGAGGAAACTATATTCCTAGGCCTTTTCCTAGTAATCCCTCTAATAACTTTGGCAACTCCTACAACAATGCTCACGGAAATTACAATAAATTACCCTATGATCTAGAGAGTAATATCAAAGAGTTTATCAACTCGCAAAAGATTTTCAATGCGTCCATAGAAGAAAAACTATTCAAAATTGATGATTTGGCTAGGAGCGTTGATAGAATTGTTGGGTAACGTAGCATAAATTCAAAATTTTCCTACGCATATTCAGATCTTCCTATGGAGAGACCAGCAACGAGAGAGGGGTAAGAGCATCTTCATACCTTTGAAGATCGCTAAGCGGAAGCGTTGCTAGAACGCGGTTGATGGAGTCGTACTCGCAGCGATTCCGATCGAGTGCCGAACAACGGCACCTCCGCGTTCAACACACGTCCAGCCCGGTGACGTCTCCCGCACCTTGATCCAGCAAGGAGGAGGGAGAGGTTGGGGAAGAACTCCAGCAACACGACGGCGTGGTGTCGATGGAGAGACAAGGTCTCCCGGCAGGGCTTCACCAAGCACCGGCACAGAGGAGGAGGAAGAAGAGCAGGGCTGCGCCGAGAGAGAGGGAAAAACCGTGTGTCTCAATGGCAAAAAGTGCCCGATATATATAGGGGGAGGGGAGAGGGGGTGCCACCCCTAGGGTTCCCACCCTAGGGGGTGCGGCAGCCCCCCAGATGGGAGGTGCGGCGGCCAGAAGGGGAGGAGGGGGTGGCGCACCATCTGGTGGGCCTTAGGCCCACCTTGCCTAGGGTTTGCCCCCCCCCCCTTTTCTCTCCCTTGCGCTATGGGCTGAGTAGGGAGGTGCACCAGCCCACCTAGGGGCTGGTTCCCACCCCCACTTGGCCCACCTTATCTCCCGGGGTCGTTGCCCCCCTTCGGTGGTCCCCCGGGGCCACCTCCGGTGGTCCCGGTGGTCCCGGTACGTTACCGGTGATGCCCGAAACACTTCCGGTATTCGAAACCATCCGTCCTATATATCAATCTTTACCTCCGGACCATTCCGGAGCTCCTCGTGACATCCGGGATCTCATCCGGGACTCCTAACAACTTTCGGTAACCTTGTATAACAATTCCCTATAACCCTAGCGTCATCGAACCTTAAGTGTGTAGACCCTACGGGTTCGGGAGACACGCAGACATGACCAAGACACCTCTCCGGCCAATAACCATCAGCGGGGTCTGGATACCCATGGTGGCTCCCACTTGCTCCACGATGATCTCATCGGATGAACCACGATGTCAAGGATTCAATCAATCCCGTATACGATTCCCTTTGTCTGTCGGTATAGAACTTGCCCGAGATTCGATCGTCGGTATACCTATACCTTGTTCAATCTCGTTACCGGTAAGTCTCTTTACTCATTCCGTAGCACATCATCGTGTGACTAACTCCTTAGTCACATTGAGCTCATGATGATGTTCCACCGAGTGGGCCAAGAGATACCTCTCCGTCACACGGAGTGACAAATCCCGATCTCGATTCGTACCAACCCAACAGATACTTTCGGAGGTACCCGTAGTGCACCTTTATAGTCACCCAGTTACGTTGTGACGTTTGATACACCCAAAGCACTCCTACGGTATCCGGGAGTTGCACAATCTCACGGTCTAAGGAAAAGATACTTGACATTAGAAAAGCTTTAGCATACGAACAATACGATCTAGTGCTATGCTTAGGATTGGGTCTTGTCCATCACATCATTCTCCCAATGATGTGATCCCGTTATCAATGACATCTAATGCCCATGATCAGGAAACCATGATCATCTATTGACTAACGAGCTAGCCAACTAGAGGCTTGCTAGGGACACATTGTGATCTATTTATTCACACATGTATTACTGTTTCCTGTTAATGCAATTATAGCATGAACAATAGACGATTATCATGAACAAGGAAATATGATAATAACCATTTTATTATTGCCTCTAGGGCATATTTCCAACAAGAATGTCTATTGATATTGATGCTTTGAAAGTTAGATGTGCTCCTCCCAAGATCAATATGGATGAAACTTTGAAATCTATGCGTGTTTCCATGAATGAGAGTAAAGAAAGAACCGCCCAAATTCGTGCTAGACATGAATGGCTTAAAAAGGCGTGTTCTCGTGATGAGAATCACGAAGATCTTAAAGTACTTGGTGTGACTCCCATTGAATCCTTGTTTTCTAGTGTCAAACCTAATGATGATGGGGCTGGATATGAATCCACCTTGGTTGAAAAACGCCCCAATGATTCGGAGTCTATCTATCTTGATGCTAAAAGCATTAAAAGTGGAGTAGAGGATATCAAAACTTTGAGTAGTAATGAAACTATTACTTTGGATTTCAAGGAATTCAATTATGATAGTTGCTCTTTGATTGAATGTATTTCCTTGATGCAATCTATGCTAAACTCTCCACACGCTTATAGCCAAAACAAGGCATTTACCGATCATATCGTCGATGCTATGATAAAATATCTTGAAGAGAAACTTGAATTGGAAGTTTCTATTCCTAGAAAACTTCATGATGAGTGGGAACCTACTATCAAAATCAAGATCAAAAACTATGAATGCAAGCTTTGTGTGATTTGGGTGCTAGTGTTTCCGCGATTTCAAAGTCTTTATGTGATGTTCTAGGCTTTAATGAGATTGATGAGTGCTCTCTTAATTTGCATCTTGTGGATTCTACTGTTAAGAAACCCATGGGAAGGATCAATGATGTTCTTATTATTGCAAATAGGAACTATGTACCCGTGGATTTCATTGTGCTTGATATTGATTGCAATCCTACATGTCCTATCATTCTTGGTAGACCTTTCCTAAGGACTATTGGTGATGCCATCGATATGAAGGAAGGGAATATTAGATTTCAATTTCCTTTAAAGAAGGGCATGGAGCATTTTCCTAGAAAGAAAATAAGATTGCCTTATGAATCCATGATGAGGGCTACTTATGGTTTGAGCACCAAAGACGATGATACGTGATTCTATCACCTTATGCCTAGCTAAGGGCGTTAAACAATAGCGCTTGTAGGGAGGCAACCCAATGAATTAATCTTTGCTTTTTGCTTTCTGTTTTGTTGCGTCCACACCATCATAATTCTGTTATTATTATGTCTTTTGTGTTTCTTTTTGTGTTTGAGCCAAGTAAAACCTTTATGACTAGTTTGGTGATGGTTGTTTGATCCTGCTGGAAAATGACAGAAACTTTTCGCTCACGAAATTATTTTTCATTTTTATCCAGAAAGAGCTTTTGAGTTGATTCTTTTTGCTTCTGTTTGATACGCCAATTGCCTAAACTTTCGTAATTTTTCATAATTCTTGAGATACAGAAGTATACAAAGTATACACATTGCTATAGACTGGTCAGTTTTTGACAGATTCTGTTTTCGTTGTGTTGGTTGCTTATTTTGATGAAACTATGGATAGTATCGGGGGGTATTAGCCATGGAAAAGTGAGAGTACATTAATCTAACACCAATATAAATATAAATCAAGTTTGCTACAGTACCTAAAGAGGTGGTAGTTTGTTTTCTTGTGCTAATGATATCACGAGTTTCTGTTTAAGTTTTGTGTTGTGAAGTTTTCAAGTTTTGGGTGATGTTCTCATGGACAATGGGATAAAGAGTGGAAAGAGCTCAAGCTTGGGGATTCCCAAGGCATCCCAAGCCAAATTCAAGGACACCAAAAATCCTAAGCTTGGGGATGCCCCGGGAAGGCATCCCCTCTTTCGTCTTCAATCCATCGGTAACATTACTTGGAGCTATATTTTTATTCACCACATGATATGTGTTTTGCTTGGAGCGTATTGTATCGTAGGAGTCTTTTATTTTTGTAGTGTCACAATCATCCTTGCTGCACACCTTTTGAGAGAGACATGCACTCATCGTGAATTTTCTAGAATACCCTTTGAGCTTTGCTTATATCTTTTGAGTTGGGCAATTTAGCTCACATGTGCTTCACTTATATCTTTTGAGCTAGATAACTTTGCTCTAAGTGATTCACTTAGATCTTTTAGAGCATGGTGATGTCATATTTTGGAGAAATAAGAACTCTCGATCTTCACTTATATCTTTTTGAGAGTGATCTCTCTGAGTAACTTGGTAGCTGGCTTGTGCTATGAAAGTAGTCCCAAAGGTGATAGGTACCCAAAGAGGATACAATAAAACTTCCATCTTCATGTGCATTGATTAGAAAGAGAAGTTTGATTCCTCTAAAATAGTTTTGAGACATGGATTTGGTAATATTAAGAGTTATGTTAGTAGGGTGTTGTGAATCTAGAAATACTTGTGTTGAAGTTAGTGATTCCCGTAACATGCACGTATGGTGAACCGCTATGTTAGGAAGTCGGAGCATAATTGATTTACTCATTGTCATCCTTTGTGTTGCGGTCGAGATCACGCGATGGTTAACGCCTACCAACCCTTCCCCTAGGAGTATGCGTTTAGCACTTTTTTCGATTACTAATAAAAACTTTCGCAATAAGTATGTGAGTTCTTCATGACTAATGTGAGTCCATGGTATAGATGCACTTTCACCTTTCACCATTGCTAGCCTCTCTAGTGCCGTGCAACTTTCGCCGGTTTACAAACCTACCATATGCCTTCCTCAAAACAGCCACCATACCTACCTACTATGGGATTTTCATAGCCATTCCGAGATATATTGCTATGCAACTCCCACCGTTCCGTCTCATGACATGTGTCGTCACTTTCATATTGTCGTTGCATGATCGTAAGATAGCTAAAGAGATGTTTCAACGTCATACGCTAAGCTAGACCGTTGCACATCCTTGTACGCTGCCAGAGGCATTTCCTATAGAGTCATCATTGCTCTAAGTATTAAGTTGTGAGTAAATGAAAGTGTGATGATCATCATTATTAGAGAATTGTCCCATGTGAGGAAATAAAAAAAGGAGGCCAAAGTTTGCCACAAAAAAAGAGAGATATGGAAAGAGGCCAAAGAGCCGAAACAAAAAAAGAGAAACAGAGAAGGGACAAGGCTACTATATTTTCCACACTTGTGCTTCATAATAGCACCATGTTCTTCATGATTGAGAGTCTCTTGTTTCGTCACCACCATATGCTAGTGGAAATCTTAATTATATAACTTGGCTTGTATATTCCAATGATGGGCTTCCTCAAAATTGCCCTAGGTCTTCGTGAGCAAGCAAGTTGGATGCACACCCACTAGTTCTCCTTTTGAGCTTTCACATACTTATAGCTCTAAGTGCATTCATTGCATGGTAATCCCTACTCTTTCACATTGATATCTATTAATGGGCATCTCCATAGCCCTTTGATACGTCGGGTCGATGTGACCATCTCCTTCTTTTTGTCTCACAACCTCCACCACACTCTATTCCACCTATAGTGATATATCCATGGCTCACACTAATGTATTGCGTGAGAGTTGAAAAAGGTTTGAGAAAGTAAGAGTGCTAAAACAATTACTTGGCCAATACCGGGGTTGTGCATGATTTAAATTAGTTGTGTGGGGATGATGGAGCATGGCCAGACTATATGATTTTGTAGGGATAATTTTCTTTGGCCTTGTTATTTCGAAAGTTTATGATTACCTTGCTAGTTTGCTTGAAGTATTATTGTTTTCATGTCAATAGAAACTATTGTTTTGAATCTTACGGATCTGAACATTCATATCACATGAAATAAGTTACAAAGGACAAATATGCTAGGTAGCATTCCACATCAAAAATTCAGTCTTTATCACTTCCCTACTCGAGGACGAGCAGGAGTTAAGCTTGGGGATGCTTGATACGTCTCCAACGTATCTATAATTTTTGATGGTTCCATGCTATTATCTTGTCAAACTTTGGATATTTTTTATGCCTTTTATATCTTTTTTGGGACTAACTTATTAACTCACTACCCAGTGCCAGTTCCTGTATTTTCCGTGTTTTTGACCCTTTTCTAAGGAGAATATTAAACGGAGTCCAAACGGAATAAAACCTCCGAAAAGATTTTTTCCGGAACAGAAGATACGCACGGAGCGTGAGAACCAAGGTAGAGGCCACCAGGGGAGGCCACAAACCCCCTAGGCGCGGCCAGGGGGCCCGCACCTAGCAGGCTTGTGGGTCCCCTGTGGCTCGTCTGCCCTACTTCTTCCGCCTATAAATCCTTGAAAAATCCAAAACCACGGGAGAGATCCACGAAAATACTTTTCCGCCGCTGCAAGCTTCTGTCTCCGCAAGGTCCCATCTGGGGCACGTTTTGGTGCCCTATCGGAGGGGGGATTAGGATACGGAGGGCTTCTTCATCAACACCATTGCCTCTCCGATGATGTGTCAGTAGTTCACCATAGACCTTCAGGTCCATAACTAGTAGCTAGATGGCTTCTTCTCTCTCTTGGATCTTCAATACAAAGTTATCCATGATCTTCATGGAGATCTATCCGATGTAATCTTCTTTTGCGGTGTGTTTGTCGAGATCCGATGAATTGTGGATTTATGATCAGATTATCTATGAATCTTATTTGAGTTTCTTCTGATCTCTTATATGCATGATTTCATATCCTTGTAATTCTCTTCGAGTTGTGGGTTTTGTTTGGCCAACTTGATCTATGATTCTTGCAATGGGAGAAGTGCTTGATTTTGGGTTCATACCGTGCGGTGACCTCACCCAGTGACAGAAGGGGTAGCGAGGCACGCATAATGTTGTTGTCATCAAGGGTAAAAAGATGGGGTTTATATCTATTGCATAAATTTATCCCTCTACATCATGTCATCTTGCTTAAGGCGTTACTCTGTTTGTCATGAACTCAATACACTAGATGCATGCTGGATAGCGGTCGATGTGTGGAGTAATAGTAGTAGATGCAGAAAGTATCGGTCTACTTGTCTCGGACGTGATGCCTATATGTATGATCATTGCCTTAGATATCGTCATGACTTTGCGCGGTTCTATCAATTGCTCGAGAGTTATTCGTTCACCCACCGTAATATTTGCTATTTTGAGAGAAGCCTCTAGTGAACACTATGGCCCCCGGGTCTACTTCACATCATATTTTCAGCCCTACTCTTTTACTTTGTTGCACCTTCCGCCTTCAGATCTCACCTTGCAATCAATCGTGAAGGGATTGACAACTCCTTTGTAGCGTTGGGTGCAAGTTTGATGTTTTTGCGCAGGTACATCGGTGCTTCATCTTGATAGTCCTACTGGATTGATACCTTGGTTCTCAAAACTGAGGGAAATACTTACTGCTACTGTGCTGCATCACCCTTTCCTCTTCAAGGGAAAAAGCCAACGCAAGCTCAAGAGGTAGCAGTCAACGACAAAAACGAAGAGGACCGACAACTATGAACAGATGCAAGTTTTGAAAAATGACAGCAACGGAGTGCTGATGCAATGCATATGATGTGCATGAGTGATGATGTATGCGAAAACAAAATAAAAGACACGACAACAATGGAATAAAAGGGGAATCTTCTAGAGCGTCGGTTCCATGTTGTTACATGTTCCTTTACATTAAGAGTTTACACATCCTAAATTAAAAAGCGCATGACAACCTCTGCTTCCCTCTGTGAAGGGCCTATCTTTTACTTTCATGTGTTTACTTTCATGCAAGAGTCAATAATGGTTATCCCTATTCCAACCTATTAATTCTTTAGTTGGCAAGCTTCATGTGTTAGAGAAAGATCCAAATATATATATCCAGTTAGATGTGGGTGATCATGAGTCATTATTGTTGACATTATCCTTGAGGTAAATAAGTTGGGTGGTTAAAAAAATAAAGCCCCTATCTTCCTATGTGTCCCATGGAAACATTGGCGCCAGAAATATGCATCGAGGGTCAGCAATCATAAAAGACTAAATGATAGTTGAGTATGTGAACTTGCTAAAATCAAAATATCTTACATGGACTCTTGTTTTAAATATGATGAATTGTGATTATCTCAATGACTAAGAACATAGTTTGTTGATTGTCATAAAGTTTATACTTCAGACTTCAATAATTGTTGATAGATTGTTACTTTTCTATGAGAAGTCATATGATGAAAAACTTGCTGCTATGTTAATATTCATGATGCTCTCATGTTCGTATTCTGTTTTTATCGACGCATCTCTCTCTAATTATTGTTGGAAATATGCCCTAGAGGCAATAATAAATTAGTTATTATTATATTTCCTTGTTCATGATAATCGTTTATTATCCATGTTAGAATTGTATTGATTGGAAACTCAAATGCATGTGTGGATACATAGACAACACACTGTCCCTAGTGAGCCTCTAGTTGACTAGTTCGTTGATCAAAGATGGTCAAGGTTTCCTGGCCATAGACAAGTGTTGTCACTTGAAAACGGGGTCACATGATTGGGAGACTGATGTGATGGACAAGACCCAAAATATAAACGTAGCATATGTTCGTGTCAGTTTATTGTTACTGTTTTCTGCATGTCAATGTATCTATTCCTATGACCATGAGAACATGCAACTCCCGGACACCGGAGGAATACCTTGTGGGTTATAAAACGTCGCAACGTAACTGGGTGACTATTGTTGGAAATATGCCCTAGAGGCAATAATAAAATGGTTATTATCATATTTCCTTGTTCATGATAATCGTCTATTGTTCATGCCATAATTGTATTGACAGGAAATAGTAATACATGTGTGAATAAATAGATCACAATGTGTCCCTAGCAAGCCTCTAGTTGGCTAGCTCGTTGATCAATAGATGATCATGGTTTCTTGATCATGGGCATTAGATATCATTGATAATGGGATCACATCATTGGGAAAATGATGTGACGGACAGGACCCAATCCTAAGCATAGCACTTGATCGTATTGTTCGTATGCTAAAGCTTTTCTAATGTCAAGTGTCTTTTCCTTCGACCGTGAGATTGTGCAACTCCCGGATACCATAGGAGTGCTTTGGGTGTATCAAACATCACAACGTAACTGGGTGACTATAAAGGTGCACTACGGGTACCTCTGAAAGAGTCTGTTGGGTTGGTACGAATCGAGATCGGGATTTGTCACTCCGCGTGACGGAGAGGTATCTCAGGGCCCACTCGGTAGAACATCATCATGAGCTCAATGTGACTAAGGAGTTAGTCACACGATGACATGCTACGGAACGAGTAAAGAGACTTACCGGTAACGAGATTGAACGAGGTATAGGTATACCGACGATCGAATCTCGGGCAAGTTCTATACCGACAGACAAAGGGAATTGTATACGGGATTGATTGAATCCTTGAAATCGTGGTTCATCCGATGAGATCATCGTGGAGCAAGTGGGAGACACCATGGGTATCCATACCCTGCTGATGGTTATTGGCCGGAGAGGTGTCTCGGTCATGTCTGCATGTCTCCCAAACCCGTAGGGTCTACCCACTTAAGGTTCGATGACGCTAGGGTTATAGGGAATTGTTATACAAGGTTAACAAAAGTTGTTCGGAGTCCCAGATGAGATCCCGGACGTCACGAGGAGCTCCCGAATGGTCCGGAGGTAAAGATTGATATATAAGATGGATGGTTTTGGACACCGGAAATGTTTCGGGCATCACCGGTAATGTACCGGGACCACTGGGACCACCGGGAGGGGCCACCAGCCCCAAGAGGTAGCATGGGCCAAAAGAGGGAGGGCAACCAGCCCAAAGTGGGCTGGTGCGCCTCCCACAAAGAGGCCCAAGGCGCAGGAGGTGGAGAGGGGGAAACCCTAGGCGTTGGTGGGCCTAAGGCCCATCTAGGGGTGCGCCACCCCCTCCCCCTGCCCTGGCCGCCGCACCTCCCATCTGGGGGGGCTGCCGCACCACCTAGGGTGGGAACCCTAGGGGTGGCACACCCGCTCCCCTCCTCCTATATATAGTGGGGGTTTTGGGGCTATTTTGACACACGGTTTTCCCTCACCCTCGGCGCAGCCCTGCCCCCCTTCTTCCTCCTCTCCCACGGTGCTTGGCGAAGCCGTGCCGGGAGACCTCGTCTCTCCATCGACACCACGCCATCGTGCTGCCGAAGATCTTCCCCAACCTCACCCTCCTCCTTGCTGGATCAAGGTGCGGGAGACGTCACCGGGCTGCACGTGTGTTGAACACGGAGGTGTCGTGGTTCGGCACTAGATCGAAATCACACCGCGATCTGAATCGCCGCGAGTACGACTCCATCAACCGCGTTCTAGCAACGCTTCCGCTTAGCGATCTTCAAAGGTATGAAGATGCACTCACCCCTCTCTCGTTCTGGTCTCTCCATAGGAAGATCTGAATATGCGTAGGAATTTTTTTGAATTTATGCTATGTTACCCAACAGTGGCATCCGAGCCAGGTTTTCTATGCGTAGATTCTATGCACGAGTAGAACACAAAAGGTTGCGGGCGATGATTTGTCAATTGCTTGCCGCTACTAGTCTAATTCTTTTTCAGCGGTATTGTGGGTTGAGGTAGCCTAGACCGACATTACACGTACGCTACGTCAGACTGGTTCCACCGACAGACATGCACACCGTGCATAAAGGCGGCTAGCGGGTGTCTGTCTCTCCTACTCTAGTCGGATTGGATTCGATGAAAAGGGTCCTTATGAAGGGTAAATAGCTTTGGCATATCATCGTTGTGTCTGTCACGTAGGTAAGAAAGCGTTCTTGCTAGAAACCCAATTCAGCCACGTAAAACTTGCAACAACAATTAGAGGACGTCTAACTTGTTTTTGCAGGGTTTGACATGTGATGTGATATGGCCAAAGTTGTGATGTTGCATGTATGATGTATGAGATGATCATGTTATTGTAATAGGTTTCACGACTTGCATGTCTATGAGTATGACAACCGGCAGGAGCCATAGGAGTTGTCTTAATTTATTCTATGAGATGCAACGCCATGTGCTTACTACTTTTACTTCATTGCTAACGGTTAGCTATAGTAGTAGTGATAGTAGTAGTTGGCGTCACGACTTCACGGAGACACGATGATGGAGATCATGATGTTGGAGATCATGGTGTCACGCCGGTGACAATGATGATCATGCGATGCCTGAAGATGGAGATCGAAAGAGCAAAGATGATAATGGCCATATCATGTCACTATATGATTGCATTGTGATGTTTATCATGTTTTTCATCTTATTTCTTAGAACGACGGTAGCATAATAAGATGATCCCTCTTAAAATTTTGAGAACGTACTCCCCTAAGTGTGCACCATTGCGAAGGATCGTTGTCTCGAAGCACCACGTGATGATCGGGTGTGATAGATTCTAACGTTCGCATACAACGGGTGTAAGCCAGATTTACACACGCAAAACACTTAGGTTGACTCGACGAGCTTAGCATGTACAGACATGACCTCGAATACAAGAGGCCGAAAGGTCGAACATGAGTCGTATGGTTGAATACGATCAGCATGAAGTTGCTCACCATGGTGACTAGTCCGTCTCACGTGATGATCGGACACGGGTTAGTCAGCATGGATCATGTATCACTTAGATGACTAGAGGGATGTCGATTTAAGTGGGAGTTCATACTTAATTTGATTAAATGAACTTAATTGTCATGAACTTAGTCTAAAAGTTTTCTTTATAAATATTGCAGATGGCCAACGTCAACCTCAATTTCAACGCATTCCTAGAGAAAAACAAGCTGAAAGATGATGGTAACAACTATGCGGACTGGGTTCGCAACTTGAAGCTCATCCTTGAAGCAGCTAAAAAGGCTTATGTCCTTGATGCGCCGCTAGGTGACCCTCTCGCTCCCGCAGTAGCCCAGGACATTCTGAACGTCTGGCAAACGCGGAGTGATGACTACTCTCTGGTTAGGTGCAGCATGTTATACAGTTTGGAAACGGGGCTCCAAAGGCATTTTGAGCAACACGGTGCATATGAGATGTTCCAAGAGCTGAAACTAGTTTTTCAAGCTCATGCTCATGTCGAGAGATATGAAGTCTCTTCCAAGTTCTTTAGCTGTAAGACGGAGGAGAACAGTTCTGTCAGTGAGCACATACTCAAAATATCTGGGTTACACGGTCGTCTGACTTCACTTGGAGTTGAACTTCGAGATGATGTTATAATTGACAGAATCCTCCAGTCTCTCCCACCAAGCTACAAAGGTTTTGTGCTGAACTACAACATGCAAGGGATGGAGAAGACCATTCCCGAGTTATACTCGATGCTCAAGTCTGCAGAAGTAGAAATCAAGAAAGAGCATCAAGTGTTGATGGTCAACAAGACCACTAGTTTCAAGAAGGGCAAGGGTAAGAAGAACTTCAAGAAAGACGGCAAAGCCATTGCCGCGCCCGGTAAGCCAGATGCCGGGAAGAAGAAAAAGAATGGACCCAAGCCTGAGACTGAGTGCTTCTATTGCAAGGGAAAAGGTCACTGGAAGCGGAACTGCCCCAACTACTTAGCGGACAAGAAGGCCGGCAACGTTAAAAGTATATGTGATATACATGTTATTGATGTGTACCTTACCAGCGCTCGTAGTAGCTGAAAAGACCTCGATGACGCCTAGAGGGGGGTGAATAGGCTATTTAAAAACTTCTTCAGATTTGGCTTGAACCTAATGCGGAAATAAACTAAGAGGGTACTTGTCAAGCACAAATCCTAAATGCACTAGGCACTGCAACGTGTATCAACAACATGATCTACCAAGATGGACACAATAAAGTTACTAACAAGCACAAGTAAGTTACACAAACTTACTTGAGCTATATCACATGACAAGTAGGTGAACAACACAAGATACTAGATCACACTATATCACACGATATATCAAGGGCTGCAAGTATGAACGTGTGGATATAGAGGGTATGCTTGAATGATTAATCTTGTACAAGAAATAGCCAACACAATATAATGAGCACAAACAATATGCAATGTATGTATGCTCAAGTAACACAAATAAACCACAAGTAAGGAGTTAGGGTTAAGGATAACCAAGGTCACTAAGACGAAGATGTATCCCGATGTTCACTTCCTTGGAGGGAAGCTAGTCACTGTTAGAGAGGTGATGTTACCACGAAGGCACACCAACGCCACGAAGGCTCACCCTATTCTCCCTTTGAGATAACACCACGAAGGCGTTTCTCAACCACTAGTGGTAAGCCTTTGAGGTGGCTTCCAAACCCTCACAAACTTTTCCGGGGGGTAATCACACGGATTGATTCCTCTCCGAAGAACTCCTACCGCCTAGGAGTCTCCAACCTCCAAGAGTAACAAGATCACGGGGAATGCTCAAAACTTGCTCAAATCTCAAATAGCTTGGGTTGAGAGGAGGAGAGGGAGATGATCTATCTTTTGATTGGAACAACTCTCAAAGGGGCTCACAAATGCTCTTGGGATCTAAGATTTGGTGTGAGCAACTGTGTGTGAGGTAGAAGTGTGTTCTTATGAGGATAAGGCTGTGTTTGACAACCCTCTCACGAAGTGGGAGGGGGGTATTTATAGTGGGGAGAGAAAAACAGCCGTTGGGGACACTTTAAGTCACACAGGGTCCGGACGTCCGAGAGTTTCCGGAAGTCCGGGCGTCCGCGAGGGGTCGGACGTCCGACAGGGGTCGGTCGTCCGAGGCCTATAGATATCACTGAAAATATTGTGAATTGAACAGCGACCGGACGTCCGGAGAAGGCCGGAAATCCAAGTTATTCGACTCAACTACTTCTGGTGGGAGGTTCTGGATTTTCGAAAGGGGACGGACGTCCGGCCCTCGGACGTCCGGAGGGAGCCGGAAATCCGAGTTATAGAGCGCATGTTCTTCTGGTGCAGGACTCCGGATTTCCGAAGCTGGTCGGTCGTCCGACCCTTGACCGGCCCTCAAACGTCCGGAGGGAGCCGGAAGTCCGAGTTATATGGCTCAAGTTTCTCTGGTACATAGTTCCGGAATTCTGAAGCTGGTCGGATATCCGGGCCTCGGACGTCCGGAGGGAGCCGGAAGTCCGAGTTATATGGCTCTGATTTCAGATAACAGCACAGCAGTGGAGATGTGGTCTGAGCAGAACAGTGGAGATGTAGTGTGAGCAAGTTCATTGCAAAACCTGTGATCCCCTCTTAATAGTGTGGGATCCCTAAAGACTCAAGAATTATAAAAGGTGTACTGATGATCCATACTTGAGTGTATACTTTTATTCACTGATCATCACTTCGCACAACTAACATCAAAGGAACTAATACCTTTGAGTTAGCCCTTTCACTTGAGCTTGATGTTGTTGTTCCTTCTTGGCTCAAGTTGAAAGCAAGACATGATGAAGTCTTCAAGTAGCTCTCCCATACACAATGTGGAAAGCCTAGCTTATGTATTCATCTTCATTTGTCCACCATGTGAACATCCACAAGAATCAAGCATGTAGTGCTCAGGAATGCTTATCTTGATCTTGTCCTTGTTAGCACATGAGCTTGTCCTTATCAACACATGATCATTAACAATAGTTTCAATGATATATTCGTGCTGATCCACTGGAACTTGCACACCACAATCTTGATGACGATCACCACTTGACGTCATCCTTCATGGGTTGTATGAGATCTTCCTTTTGACGCAAGCCCATGGAAGCACACCTAACCCCCACATAGGACTCTCACAAAGACCATGGGTTAGTACACAAACACGTAATGGACAATGCTTACCATACCATGGGATCACTTGATCCCTCTCGGTACATCTTATACGCTTTGTGTGTTGATCATCTTGATTTACTCTTTGTCTGAGATCTTGATCAACCTAGTGTCTCTATGACCATTCTTTGGATAATACCTTGAATACCATCTTGGTCATCATATAAACTCCTTGAACCCAACAGATGGAATTCAAGAAGTGCCTATGGACAAATCCTATAAATATAACTTAAGGCAACCATTAGTCCATAGGAATTGTCATCAATTACCAAAACCACATATGGAGATATATGCTCTAACAATCTCCCCCATTTTGGTAATTGAAGACAACCACTTCAAGAGAGTTTATATAAGGAAATAAGCATAACCAAGCGCACATATACAAGGTAATAGTGCATGCGTGAAGACGTAAATGCTTACGCAATAAAAGCAAAAACCCTCTAAACATATCCAAAGTAAACTCTCTAAACTTCTCCCCCATTGGCATCGATTGCCAAAATGGACAAAAAGTTTACAAAGTCAATATAGTAGGTCCTCCAAAAGGTGTGTACTTCTCAGCAAATGAGTGCAGAGAAATACACAAATACAATGATAAGTAGTTGGAGGGAAACAAACTATATTGAGGACCCAAAGATTGCAAATAAAAGGATCATATGCCACAAAGACATACAAAAATAGAGGCAAGCAATCAAAAGATTCCTGATGGAACAAACAATCATATGGTCCTTCGAACCACATGAATAGAAGATATTATGATAAAGGCAACAGAGTGTTTTATCAAAAACTAGAGAAGCTCCCCGTGATTTGTGCACTGATACGAGATTTTTGTATTTGATACAGGTGCACAAAATAGGATCGTTTCTCCCCCAAAATTAATAAAAACACACAACGAGTGCAAGAAGATAGATGAGACAATAAGCATATCGATTGCACAAAACAAATGGTTGACCAACATGTAAAAGAAGCAACTTAAGAATAGGCTCAACCAAAGTAATGTGTGTGAGTCATGGCAAAGCACTTGAGAAGACTAAGATAAGGATGAGCATTACTCATCAACATAGTCTTGATGAAATGAGATACAAAGTGCAAGACATATCATTCCCACACACACATACTAGAAAATGGGTTCACAAGCTTACTAATAAACAAAATAAGAACCAACGCTTGTGACAACCCATTGTGAAGATAGAAAGTAAGAACCTTGTCAAGAGGAGAGATACTAATTGAAATGGCAAAACCCTCATCAAGACAAGCATGAGGAAAAATAATCTTCACGGCCAAAGAGTGCATCAAGATGTAGGAAAATAAGATACACACTCAAAATAAAACTTTTCACGAAGCCACCAAAAGCTGAAAAAGGAAATGCAATGATGATCGTGAAAGAAAAGATGATATTAATTAGAGAGATGTAACTTCTCTCAGGTGTAAAAGATTCTAAGTAGAATACAATCATGATGATATATATCCACAAAGAAGGATGTACACACGAAATGGTTACAAGAAGGAACAAACTAGATATCCAAAAGGAAGTCATAAATATATCAATGAGATCTTTTGCTTGGAAGCATAGCACATGGCCTAATATTTTCTTATTGTACAATATGAACTTCCAACATACGAACATCAAAGGCATCCCAACTAGTAGTAAGACATCATCGTTCGGATGCTTTGAGAAAGCAAACAAGTACTACGAGAACAAATCAAGAGATTCATGCCATGATGCAACCTGGAAAAGAAAAGACGGGTTGGGTCCTCTGCAAGAAAAGAATGCATGAAGTGGATACTTGTTACCGAGACAACATTGGATTGATGTAGTAGATAGTTGTTCTTTGATCATCCTAACTTGGCTCCACTAATCACATGGTCTCAACATCTTCCTTATAGGTGAGCCGAGCATCCAATGCATCTCCAGTTGTTCCTGGAACAACAAAACAAACAAAATGGTGCCCAAACTCATTGGGACCAAAGAGTTAGAAAACCAACAATACATAGTACAAACTCCACATACATATGTGCATATAGATATGAATTTGAATTTCAAGCACACCTTAGCCAATTTATGACAAGGTGGAGTTTCCCCTATATATTGGGTCAAAGAAGGAAAGCAAGCAAAAGAAGTTGTATATAGTAGCTAGATACGCATGCTCAAGACTCTCAAGAATCAACTCAACACAAAGTTGATAAGTCACCAAAAGACAAGGTATCAAGTGATAATAAGATCCTAAAACAAAAAGAACTATCACTTGAAGGATATCACTTAAAAGATACCTCAAGGAATGGGATATCCATTGACACATGCCAAATAAAAGGAAACAAGAAACCAATTAAAGGAAAACAAACACGAGGTATCTAATTTCCAAAAGAGAGCTAGGTTCCAACAAACCAAGCCCTCGACAAATTTTCATGATGGCACAAAGCATCATAAAGAGCAAGACTTGCCTCCCATCAACACATACTTGATGGGGATCAAAAGATTTTATGATGGGTGAATAAAGAGAGTGTTCTAAAGAAAATAGGATAGCTCCCCCAAGGGACGTGCATTATATGGAATTTGCATTTAAATACAAAATGCACACGATGGGATCATCACTTTCTCTATATCTATAAAAACACTAGACATGTTAAAATAGATCCATAAGAGGCAAGGAAGACAAACGAAACACAAAATCCAATGTAAAGACGATTAGCAATTCCTATCACATGATGGGAATGCCAATTGTCAAGGACAAGAAGTATTTTGGAAGTGATACTCATTGGTAGATCGCAAATATATCCAAGATCATCTTTACCCATAAAACGCAAGCAAATGACACTTGTAGAGCTAACATGCCACCTAGGAACAAGATAATTTACAATATCAACACTAAGTGGCAACACCTCAAATGTACACATTTTCTAGGTTTGTAATATGCAGATAGCATATTACTCCCCATAATGTGATAAACCAACAATATGAACAAGTGGCAAATTGAAACCAACAAGAGATAATTAATGGACCATATAGAATTTGAATTTATCATGAGTAAGACATACCACATAGAAACTAGATAATCTTGAAATATCAAAACTAAGTGGTATTCCCCATGTATACACATTTATAGGACTGTGAGGTGTGCAAAGCACATCACTCCCCCACAATGGGATAATCCATTAGTCTCTCACAAGAGCCAAGAAAAATACAAACAAGATGGAAAAGGCTAAATACAAGACTCACATGTACATGATATGCAAACCAACATACACATACTAGATTACTCAAGATAAGCAAGTTGGAAGCACAACATATACAAACGCATGCAAGGTACAAAACCACAACATGCAAAGGGGCAAGCACCTAACAATGTAAACAGTTTAAGTATAAGTTACCATAAGGAGGCACATTGGATATAAGATAGAAACTCGATAATCCAAATGACTTGGCTTGAGATAATATGAATGATGAAGACCCCTTAATTCTTCATTATGTATCCAAGTCTCTAATGTCCTCCATAGTCACCTATTGATCAAGTTTGAGCTTGTTGGTCCCCAACTACGTTGGGTCCTAAGAGGTTAATCACAATAGGCTTGGCAACCCAAATGGTTCTTTTCTTGACACCATTTTGGGTACCAACAAACTTGGCAAACACATTGCAAACCTTATCCTTCCCAAGGGAATAGGTATCATCAATAGTGATTGGGTTGGATAAGTTACCTCTCGTGCAAGACGAAGCGACGTGACCCTTCTCACGACATAAGTAGCAACATCTACCCTTTGTTTTCTTCCCAGTTGATTTCTCACCTTGGGGGTGTTGGCTTGGGTCTTATTGGGAATAGGCCTTCCTTCAACTTGTAGTTGAATATGTGATTGAGTTTGTGGCCGCTTCCCTTGTTGCTTGTGACTTTGAGACTTCGTCTTCAGAGGGCAAGATCTAACATGGTGCCCTTTAACTTTGCACTTGAAGCAAATGATTTTGGCCGAATTCCTGACTTGTTCTAGGCCCCTCTTGTTCTTGTTTGAGTTTACTCCAACATCATTTTTGTCATTCGGAGATGTTTGCTCACACAGGACGTTGTTGAGTGTGGACATCCCTTCATGACACTGTTCCAAGTCTTTCTTCAAAGAAGTGACTTGGGCCTTGAGATCTTCTATTTCCTCTGGATGGTTAGTATCAATGCAAGTACTAGAGGAAGTGTAAGCTTCAATGTTAGAGCAACAAGGCAAGGAAAGTAATTCACCACACGAGGTAGCAACATTATGAGTAGACGAATTACGAGGACTAGCACATGGAAATATAGTACTTTGACTAGAAGTAGTGCCATTGTCCACATGAGGCTCACTTGATGTTACCTTGGTGATGATAGCCTCATGAGCTAACTTTTGCACATTATGGGATGTTAGAAGATCGGCATGAGAGCATGTGAGCATTACATGGTTTTCTTCCAACTTCCCATAATTGCTAGTTAGTAAATCAAGTTGAGCACATAGCTCAACATTCTCCTTCAATGTTGATACTTCAAAAGAGATAGGGTTAGATGTACAAGTATCATCAACAATATAAGAGGAGTAAGTAGTGATTAGAGACTTCTCGTGAGTAGATTGGAGCTCCTCAAATATCTTAGAGGTTTTGACGAGCTCTCCCTTGACATTCTTGCATTCAAGGAGAAGGACCTCAAAATCCCTTTTAAGTTTATCATGAGCAACTTCAATCTCTCCTTTTGAAGATCTTAAGTCTCTACATGCTTGATGACTCTTCTCAAGTTCATATTCAAGTTGTTCACTTTTAGCTTGTTCATGATTAAGTGAATCATTACAATTTTCAAAGTAAGCAAGAACATCTTGGAACCTTTGAAGAGCGTTATTTTTAGCTTTATGAAGAATTTTACTGATCACATAGATATTTTCAGTCAAGTCATCATCATAATCCTCATCGCAAATATCATCGTTATTGCACAGGGAAGATGATACCTCATTATTACCTCTTGCCATGAGGCACATGTGAACTGGAGGAGTTGATGATGATTCTTTTGGTCAATTAGATTCTTCATTAGTCAAAAGTACTTCATATTTCTTGATTTCCCCTAAATGATTAGTCATAGAGCAACTAGGGAGAAACAAGATATTTTGATCAAGAGGACACGAGGAAGCAGGCATATCACCACAGACATTTGTCGAGGGATCTTTAGGTGAAATGCATGACCTATTGGCACAATAATTTACACTATGTGTGGTGCTAGATATGCTCGTGTCCATAGAGGCTATGACATTTTCATCAACATATATTTCTTCACTCACCATGTCATTACCTTGTGAGATTGAAGATGTTGAGGTGTGCAAGCAATCGGATATGCAAGTAGTGGTGGACTCTTTAAGACCGAAAAGAGTGAACAGCTCATGCACCAACTCCTTCATCATAATACCGTCTTCATCAAGATTGGACCCACCATATATATCTTCAAGTTTAGTCCAAACTTCATGAGCTGACTTGCAAGTCGAGATAGACTTCAACACTTCAGGACTTATGGTTCGATGAATGGCAAGAAAAGCCTCACAATCAAGATACATTTCATTAGTAGATGAAGATGCATCAACCTTTTTGTCGGCAATCCCTACAAGAACAATTCGTAAAATATTTGGGCCCATGGCCCGAAAGTGATGAAGCATACGAATTCTCCATAAGGTATAATTTGTGCCATCAAAGTCAAAGATGCCATTGTGCACTAATCCAATAGTCGACATCGATACTCTCTAGGTCGTGAAACCTAATTAAAGAGAGACCTAGCTCTGATACCAATTGAAAAGACCTCGATGACGCCTAGAGGGGGGTGAATAGGCTATTTAAAAACTTCTTCAGATTTGGCTTTAACCTAATGCGGAAATAAACTAAGAGGGTACTTGTCAAGAACAAATCCTAAATGCACTAGGCACTTCAACGTGTATCAACAACACGATCTACCAAGATGGACACAATAAAGTTACTAACAAGCACAAGTAAGTTACACAAACTTACTTGAGCTATATCACACGACAAGTAGGTGAACAACACAAGATACTAGATCACACTATATCACACGATATATCAAGGGCTGCAAGTATGAACGTGTGGATATAGAGGGTATGCTTGAATGATTAATCTTGTACAACAAATAGCCAACACAATATAATGAGCACAAACAATATGCAATGTATGTATGCTCAAGTAACACAAATAAACCACAAGTAAGGAGTTAGGGTTAAGGATAACCAAGGTCACTAAGACGAAGATGTATCTCGATGTTCACTTCCTTGGAGGGAAGCTAGTCACCGTTAGAGAGGTGGATGTTACCACGAAGGCACACCAACGCCACGAAGGCTCACCCTATTCTCCCTTTGAGATAACACCACGAAGGCGTTTCTCAACCACTAGTGGTAAGCCTTTGAGGTGGCTTCCAAACCCTCACAAACTTTTCCGGGGGGTAATCACACGGATTGATTCCTCTCCGAAGAACTCCTACCGCCTAGGAGTCTCCAACCTCCAAGAGTAACAAGATCACGGGGAATGCTCAAAACTTGCTCAAATCTCAAATAGCTTGGGTTGAGAGGAGGAGAGGGAGACGATCTATCTTTTGATTGGAACAACTCTCAAAGGGGCTCACAAATGCTCTTGGGATCTAAGATTTGGTGTGAGCAACTGTGTGTGAGGTAGAAGTGTGTTCTTATGAGGATAAGGCTGTGTTTGACAACCCTCTCACGAAGTGGGAGGGGGGTATTTATAGTGTGGAGAGAAAAACAGCCGTTGGGGACACTTTAAGTCACACAGGGTCCGGACGTGCGAGAGTTTCCGGAAGTCGGGGCGTCCGCGAGGGGTCGGACGTCCGACAGGGGTCGGTCGTCCGAGGCCTATAGATATCACTGAAAATACTGTGAATTGAACAGCGACCGGACGTCCGGAGAAGGCCGGAAATCCGAGTTATTCGACTCAACTACTTCTCGTGGGAGGTTTCGGATTTTCGAAAGGGGACGGACATCCGGCCCTCGGACGTCCGGAGGGAGCCGGAAATCCGAGTTATAGAGCTCATGTTCTTCTGGTGCAGGACTCCAGATTTCCGAAGCTGGTCGGTCGTCCGACCCTTGATCGGCCCTCGGACATCCGGAGGGAGTCGGAAGTCCGAGTTATATGGCTCAAGTTTCTCTAGTACATAGTTCCGGAATTCTGAAGCTGGTCGGATATCCGGGCCTCGGACATCCGGAGGGAGCCGGAAGTCCGAGTTATATGGCTCTGATTTCAGATAACAGCAGAGCAGTGGAGATGTGGTCTGAGCAGAACAGTGGAGATGTAGTTTGAGCAGAACAGTGGAGATGTAGTTTGAGCAAGTTCATCGCAAAACCTGTGATCCCCTCTTAATAGTGCGGGATCCCTAAAGACTCAAGAATTATAAAAGGGGTACTGATGATCCATACTTGAGTGTATAATTTTATTCACTAATCATCACTCCGCACAACTAATGTCAAAGGAACTGATACCTTTGAGTTAGCCCTTTCACTTGAGCTTGATGTTGTTGTTCCTTCTTGGCTCAAGTTCAAAGAAAGACATGATGAAGTCTTCAAGTAGCTCTCCCATACACAATGTGGAAAGCCTAGCTTATGTATTCATCTTCATTTGTCCACCATGTGAACATCCACAAGAATCAAGCATGTAGTGCTCAGAAATACTTATCTTGATCTTGTCCTTGTTAGCACATGAGCTTGTCCTTATCAACACATGATCATTAACAATAGTTTCAATGATATATTCGTGCTGATCCACTTGAACTTGCACACCACAATCTTGATGACGATCACCACTTGACGTCATCCTTCATGGGTTGTATGAGATCTTCCTTTTGACACAACCCATGGAAGCACACCTAACCCCCACATAGGACTCTCACAAAGACCATGGGTTAGTACACAAACACGTAATGGACAATGCTTACCATACCATGGGATCACTTGATCCCTCTCGGTACATCTTATACGCTTTGTGTGTTGATCATCTTGATTTACTCTTTGTCTGAGATCTTGATCAACCTAGTGTCTCTATGACCATTCTTTGGATAATACCTTGAATACCATACTCCTTGAACCCAACAGATGGACTTCAAGAAGTGCCTATGGACAAATCCTATAAATATAACTTAAGGCAACCATTAGTCCATAGGAATTGTCATCAATTACCAAAACCACATATGGAGATATATGCTCTAACAATAGCTCCTGGGTATTTGATACCGGTGATGTTGCTCACATTTGCAACTCAAAGCAGGAATTGCGGAATAAGCGCAGACTGGCCAAGGACGAGGTGACGATGCGCGTCGGGAATGGCTCCAAGGTCGATGTGATCGCCGTCGGCACGCTACCTCTACATCTACCGTCGGGATTAGTTTTAAACCTTAATAATTGTTATTTAGTACCAGCTTTGAGCATGAATATTGTATCAGGATCTTGCTTAATGTGAGACGGCTACTCATTTAAGTCAGAGAATAATGGTTGTTCTATTTATATGAGTGATATGTTTCATGGTCATGCTCCGCTGGTGAATGGTTTATTCTTGATGAATCTCGATCGTGATGCTACACATATTCATAGTGTTAGTACCAAAAGATGTAAAGTTGATAATGATAGTCCCACATACTTGTGGCACTGCCGCCTTGGTCATATCGGTATTAAGCGCATGAAGAAGCTCAATACTGATGGACTATTAGAGTCTCTTGACTTTGAATCATTTGACACATGTGAACCGTGCCTCATGGGCAAGATGACTAAGACTCCATTCTCAGGTATAATGGAGAGAGCAACCGACTTATTGGAAATAATACATATTGATGTGTGTGGTCCAATGAATGTTGAAGCTCGTGGTGGCTATCATTATGTTCTCACTCTCACCGACAGTTTGAGTAGGTATGGGTATATCTACTTGATGAAGCACAAATCTGAGACATTTAAAAAGTTCAAGGAATTTCAGAGTGAGGTCGAGAATCAACGTGACAGAAAAATTAAGTGTTTATGATCTGATCGTGGAGGAGAATATTTGAGTCACGAGTTTGGCACACACCTAAGGAAGTGTGGAATCGTTTCACAACTGACGCCGCCTGGCACACCGCAACGCAACGGAGTGTCTGAACGTCGTAATCGCACTTTATTAGATATGGTACGATCTATGATGTCTCTTACCGTCTTAGTGCTATCATTTTGGGGATACGCATTAGAAACTGCAATATTCACTTTAAATAGGGCTCCGTCTAAATCCGTTGAGATGACACCGTATGAACTATGGTTTGGCAAGAAACCTAAGTTTTCGTTTCTCAAAGTTTGAGGTTGCGATGCTTATGTGAAGAAACTTCAACCAGAAAAGCTCGAACCCAAAGCGAAGAAATGCGTATTCATAGGATACCCTAAGGAAACTATTGGGTATACCTTCTATCTTAGATCCGAGGGTAAAACCTTTGTTGCGAAGAACGGACCCTTTCTAGAGAAAGAGTTTCTCTCAAAAGAAGTAAGTGGGAGGAAAGTGGAACTTTATTAGGTAATTACACCCCCCCCCTCGAACAGGAAAGTAGCGCAGCGCGGGAAATTGTTCCTGTGGCGCCTGCACCAACTGAAGAGGAAGTTAATGATAATGATCATGAAGCTTTGGATCAAGTTACTACTGAACCGCGAAGGTCAACAAGGGCACGCTCTGCACCAGAGTGGTACGGCAACCCTGTGATGGAATCATGTTGTTTGACAACGGTGAACCTTCGAACTATGAAGAAGCAATGGTGGGCCCGGATTCCAACAAATGGCTTGAGGCTATGAAATCCGAGATAGGATCCATGTATGAGAACAAAGTATGGACTTTGGTGGACTTGCCCGATGACCGGCGAGACATAGAAAATAAATGGATCTTCAAGAAGAAGACCGATGCAAACGGTAATGTGACCGTTTATAAAGCTCGATTTGTCGCAAAGGGTTTTTGACAAATTCAAGGAATTGACTACGAAGAGACTTTCTCTCCCGTAGCGAAGCTGAAATCATCCGAATCATGTTAGCAATTGCCGCCTTTTATGATTATGAAATTTGGCAAATGGACGTCAAAACAGCGTTCCTTAACGGGAACCTTAAGGAAGAGTTGTATATGATGCAACCAGAAGGTTTTGTCGACCCTAAGGGTGCTAACAAAGTGTGCAAGCTCCAGGGCTCCATTTATGGGCTGGTGCAAGCATCTCGGAGTTGGAACATTCGCTTTAATGAGGTGATTAATGCATTTGGGTTCATACAGGTTTATGGAGAAGCCTGTCTGTACAAGAAAGTGAGTGGGAGCTTTGTAGCTTTCCTCATATTGTATGTGGATGACATATTATTGATGGGGAATAATATAGAGATGTTGGAGAGCATAAAGGCCTATTTGAACAAGAGTTTTTCAATGAAGGACCTTGGAGAAGCTGCATACATATTATGCATCAAGATCTATAGAGATAGATCGAGACGCCTCATAGGTCTTTCGCAAAGTACATAACTTGACAAGATATTGAAGAAGTTCAATATGGAAAACTCAAAGAAAGGGTTCTTGCCAGTTTTGCAAGGTATGAGATTGAGTAAGACTCAGTCACCGACCACGGTAGCAGATAGAGAGAAGATGAGTACTGTCCCCTACGCTTCAGCCGTAGGCTCTCTAATGTATGCCATGATGTGTACCATACCTGATATAAACCTTGCCATAAGTTTGGTAGGGAGGTACCAAAGTGATCCCGATATGGAACACTGGACAGCGGTCAAGAATATCCTTAAGTACCTGAAGAGGACTAAGGAGATGTTTCTCGTTTATGGAGGTGACGAAGAGCTCGTCGTAAAGGTTTACGTCGACGCTAGCTTCGACACAGATCCGGATGACTCTAAGTCACAGACCGGATACGTATATGTTTTGAATGGTGGGGCAGTGAGCTGGTGCAGCAGCAAGCAAGAAGTTGTGGCAGCATCTACATGTGAAGCGGAGTACATAGCTGCTTCAGAAGCAGCTCATGAAGGAATTTGGATGAAGGAGCTCATCACCGACCTTGGAGTGGTTCCAAGTGCGTCGGGTCCAATGACACTCTTCTGTGATAACATTGGGGCCATTGCCATAGCCAAGGAGCCCAGGTTTCACCGGAAGACAAAGCACATCAAACGCCGCTACAACTCCATCCAGGACCATGTCCAGAGTGGAGTAATAGAGATTTGTAAAGTACACACGGATCTGAATGTTGCAGACCCGTTGACTAAACCTCTTCCATGAGCAAAACATGATCAACACCATAATGCTATGGGTGTTCCATACATCACAATGTAACTAGATTATTGACTCTAGTGCAAGTGGGAGACTGTTGGCAATATGCCCTATAGGCAATAATAAAATGGCTATTATCATATTTCCTTGTTCATGATAATCGTCTATTGTTCATGCCATAATTGTATTGACAGGAAACAATAACACATGTGTGAATAAATAGATCACAATGTGTCCCTAGCAAGCCTCTAGTTGGCTAGCTCGTTGATCAATAGATGATCATGGTTTCTTGATCATGGGCATTAGATGTCATTGATAACGGGATCACATCATTGGCAGAATGATGTGATGGACAGGACCCAATCCTAAGCATAGCACTAGATCGTATTGTTCGTATGCTAAAGCTTTTCTAATGTCAAGTGTATTTTCCTTCGACCGTGAAATTGTGCAACTCCCGGATACCGTAGGAGTGCTTTGGCTGTATCAAACGTCACAACGTAACTGGGTGACTGTAAAGGTGCACTACGGGTACCTCTGAAAGTGTCTGTTGGGTTGGTACGAATCAAGATCGGGATTTGTCACTCCGCGTGACGGAGAGGTATCTCTGGGCCCACTCGGTAGAACATCATCATGAGCTCAATATGACTAAGGAGTTAGTCACATGATGACGTGCTACGGAACGAGTAAAGAGACTTACCGGTAACGAGATTGAACGAGGTATAGGTATACAGATGACCGAATCTCGGGCAAGTTCTATACCGACAGACAAAGGGAATTGTATACGGGATTGATTGAATCCTTGACATCGTGGTTCAACCGATGAGATCATCATGGAGCAAGTGGGAGCCACCATGGGTATCCAGACCCCGCTGATGGTTATTGGCCGGAGAGGTGTCTCGGTCATGTCTGCCTGTCTCCCGAACCCGTAGGGTCTACACACTTAAGGTTTGATGATGCTAGGGTTATAGGGAATTGTTATACAAGGTTACCAAAAGTATTCGGAGTCCCGGATGAGCTCCTGGACGTCACGAGGAGCTCCGGAATGTTCCGGAGGTAAAGATTGATATATAGGATGGATGGTTTTGGACACCGGAAATGTTTCGGGCGTCACCGGGACCACCGGGACCACCGGTAATGGTCCCGGGGGTCCACCGGGAGGGGCCACCAGCCCCAAGAGGTAGCATGGGCCAAAATAGGGAGGGCAACCAGCCCAAAGTGGGCTGGTGCGCCTCCCACAAAGAGGCCCAGGGCGCAGGAGGTGGAGAGGGGGGAAACCCTAGGCGCTGGTGGGCCTAAGGACCACCTAGGGGTGCGCCACCCCCTCCCCCTGCCCTGGCCGCCGCACCTCCCATCTGGGGGGCTGCCACACCACCTAGGGTGGGAACCCTAGGGGTGGCACCCCCCTCCCCTCCTCCTATATATAGTGGGGGTTTTGGGGCTGTTTTGACACACGGTTTTCCCTCACCTTCGGCGCAGCCCTGCCCCCTTCTTCCTCCTCTCCCACGATGCTTGGCGAAGCCCTACAGGGAGACCTCGTCTCTCCATCGACACCACGCCGTCGTGCTGCCGGAGATCTTCCCCAACCTCACCCTCCTCCTTGCTCGATCAAGGTGCGGGAGACGTCACCGGGCTGCACGTGTGTTGAACGCGGAGGTGCCGTGGTTCGGCACTAGATCGGAATCACACCGCGATCTGAATCGCCGCGAGTACGACTCCATCAACCGCGTTCTAGCAACGCTTCCGCTTAGCAATCTTCAAAGGTATGAAGATGCACTCACCCCTCTCTCGTTGTTGGTCTCTCCATAGGAAGATCTGAATATGCGTAGGATTTTTTTTGAATTTATGCTACGTTACCCAACAACTATAAAGGTGCTCTATAGGTATCTGCAAGGGTGTCTGTTGGGTTGGCATGGATCAGGACTGAGATTTTTCACTCCGTGTGACGGAGAGGTATCTCGGGGCCCACTCGGTAATACAACATCACAACAAGCCTTGCAAGCAATGTGACTAAGGAGTTAGTTGCGGGATCTTGTATTACGGAACGAGTAAAGAGACTTGCCGATAACGAGATTGAACTAAGTATGATGATACCGACGATCAAATCTCGGGCAAGTAACATACCGAAGGACAAAGGGAATAGTATACGGGCAAGTAACATCCTTGACATAGAGGTACAACCGATAGAGATCTTCGTAGAATATGTAGGAGCCAATATGGACATCCAGGTCCCGCTATTGATTATTGACCGGAGAGTGTCTCAGGTCATGTCTGCATAGTTCTCGAACACGCAGGGTCTGCACACTTAAGGTTCGGTGACGTTTCGGTATAATTGAGTTATATGTGTTGGTGACCGAAGTTTTGTTCGGAGTCCCGGATGAGATCCCGGACGTCACGAGGAGTTCTGAAATGGTCAGGAAACAAAGATTGATATATAGGAAGTTGGTGTTTGGATTCCGGAAGGTTTTCGGGCATTGCCGGCAGTGTACCCGGAGTGACGAATGGGTTTCGGGGGCCCACTGGGTGGGCCCACCATGCCCAAGGGGTACACGTGGGTTTATTGGATGCGCAATAAGGTATAATGGGCTGACAAAGTCATCCAAGGAAATCCCATGAGGAAAAAGTGGAAAATCCAAAAGAGGTGGGAAAATAAGGAAGGAGTCCTAATCCAAGTGGGATTGGAGGAGGACTCCTCCCTTCCCCACTTCGGCCGAGCCAAGGAGGTATTTCTTGGTGCGCCAAGGCTGCCCCTCCCCTCCTCCTATATATACTAGAGGTTTAGGGATTTTGAGACACAACTTTGCCACGTGCTGCCCTCTCCTCTAGATCATAGTTCTTCCTCTAGATCGGTTTTCTGCGGAGCGCGGGCAGAGCCCTGCAGGAATAGATCATCACCATCAGAGGCGCACTATCGCGCTGCCGGAGAACTCATCTACTTCCCCGTCTCTCTTGCTGGATCAAGAAGGCGGAGATCGTCATCGAGTTGTACGTGTGCGGGTCGGGGAGGTGCCGTTTGTTCGGCACTTGATCGGGACGGATCACGAGACCGTTTCTGGGACGGATCGTGGGACGGTTCGTGGGACGGATCGTGAAGACGTACTGATGTTTCAAAAGGATCCCCAGCAATGGCGCAGGAATGCTTCTGATGTCCATTATGCTGCTGCACAAAAGACCTTCCAGTGGCGCCAGAAATGGGCACGTTGAGGACACCATGAATCCTTGTGCGTTGGTGTTTGTAATATCCCAAAATTATAAATTCTGGAATGTTAATATAATTATTAGATTGATTGTTTGTTGGTTGCCTGAGTGATTGAAACGTGTGTGAAATTTGAAACTTTCCGAAACTTTTGAATGAGAGGGAATAAAATGACTTTCCCCTTCTCCGGTGAATTCAAATTCAATCTTTTAAAAGCAACGAGAGAAGATGACATGACTTCTTCAACTATAAATAATTTGAACGGAGATATTTGCATTTGAATTCTTTTGCATTTCCATTCGTTTTCTTCATGCAAGAAATGCCGGGAAATACTTTTTGTCAAACGGAAAAGAGCGGAGGAACATGACCCTCAAATACCCGGGCATTTTGAATGTTATTTGCACCCTAAAACTTAGAGGGTCATTTAAAAATTATTTGCAAAACAAAATAAAGCATTTTGAGGAATTTCTCAAAAAAAACATTTTTTTAAGTTTTTATTTTTGCTTTGGAAAAATGTTATTCGGGTAGAGAATATTTTTCTGATTTTTTTGGTATATAATACCCTATATTAATATTTTGATTTATTTCCTTTTATTTCGCTTTTGTTTTCTGTTTCGGAAAAAGTTAGAAATTAGGAAAGTTTTTTGTCTTTTAGAAGCCGCCGCCTCGAGCGTTAAATAGGCCCTCGGCCGAATCCCACTGTCCCGGGATCTAAATCCCTTAACTCAGGCCGACCGACCCCTGCCTTTCCTCTCTCTCTCTCTCTCTGCCAGTGGCCCCCGCGACCGACCCTCCTCTCCCGTCGGTCATCCCTCTCCCTCTCCTTCCTTACTCCAGCCCGAGACCGAGCCAGTCCCGAGAACTCGGGATTTCCCTGTCGATCCTCTCTCCCCTTCCTTTCTACTCCCCCTCCCCTGGCCTATATAAACTCCGCCACCCCCGTTCCCAGCACCCCCACCCCTCACCGCCGCCCTGCGCACACCACTCGCCGGAGCCGAGGATCGCCACCACCCCCGAGCTCCTCTGCCAGCCCCGCCGCCCCACTCGCCTTACCGACGCCACCCGAGGCTCCGCCGCCGCCGCCTCACCCCGTTTCCCCGACCACCCGAAGCTCCACGCCACCGCAGCGCCGCCCGAGCCACCCTCGCCGGCAGCAGCCGAAGCTCCTGCTGCCACCTTCGGCCCCCCCTCCTAGAGCAGCACCCGAGCCGCCCGACGCCCCCGGAGCCCCTTCCCTCGGAGGAGGACCGCTGCCGCCGCCGCCCCATCTCCTCCACCCCCCCCCGGAGCCTCCCCTCGCCGGCGGCCATCCTCTCCCTCGCCGGAGTAACTCCACAGCCACGGTAGTTTCTCCATCCCTCTGTTCTTTATTCTTTTTCTTTTTTTAACCCTTAGATCTCTACTCAACGGTTTAGATTAGATCCTAAATACCTCTTCGGTTTAGATTAGAGAACCAACGGTTTTTATTTCACTTATACTTTTAGCCAATAGTTTTTTCTAGTCCTCGGCCGTTTGCTCCTAAGTTTGCAGCAAACACCCTCCGCAGCCTATCGTAGTGCGCCACGTGTGCCCCCCAATAGTTAGCTAGATATTTTCATTTTTCTGTCTAAATTGCAAAAACAGAAAGTTTCTGTTTTGTTTTGGCCACAACTTTTTATCCCGAAATCCACTGATAGTGATTCTTTTTCCAGTAGCTCACAAATTTCCTGTAGTTTTCTAAAAAAATATAATTTGTATATGTTTGAAATTTTCAAATATAAGTTAGATCAGATTTAGTTTAAACCTTGTTTTGCTTATTCCAGGAGTTTAAAAATAGCTTTTAATTTGCTTCCATTTGGTACTGATCACTAGTGATCCTATTCATCAGTGGTAAAAATTTCAGATTTGGTTGAGTATTTTAGCTCATTATTTCATGTGAAACAATTTCTGTTTCACCTCTTTTAGGATTTCGGCTAATTCCTTTTCTATTTTTGTTTTAAAATATTTTCTTTATTATTTCAGAAACATTATTATGATTTGTTTATGTTAGTTAACAGTAGTTTTGCAACAAGTTTTTATTTTATATTTATTTGTTTTCATGAAATCAATTCTAGTTCCTTGGTAACTTGCAATTGGTTTCCGCACTGTTTCAAATCCCATTTGGGAATACTTTCAAAAAGTTTTGTGAAAAACACTTTATTTTATCTTAGTTAGATTTATATCTTAGTTCCTTGTTATTATTTTCTGTTAGACAAAAATCATTTAGTGTTTGATGAAGTAGAGGACTCTCTAGTCTTGTTTGAAGTTTCTTTCGGAGTCTTATTCACTCTCTTCTTCGTTTTGATTACTAGAATGATTGCTAGTATGAGTGCTTATGTGAATGATATGTTTGTTATATAGATTTCATCGGAGAGTGACGAGTAGTCTATCAAGTTATTTTCTCGAGAAATTCTTCTTCGTCAACATCACCAGGCAAGTCACTTTGATCATACTATCACCTATGTTTTTATGCATCGTAGTTCTACCATCCTATGCCCATTTGCATGCTGCTTAGGTACTTGGAAATTTTAGTATAGATTGTAGTATCATGTGGTAGGCACACAACAACCCCGATACTTGGCCCGGGACGACAACTTTCTTAATGCTATGCTTGAGTAGACGGGTTTTCGGTTGAGTGTATATCACAAGTGATGCGAGGTTGATTAAATAATCAAGACCGGTTAAGACAAGATTTTCAAGACCTCGGACGCAATGCAACACTGGGTGAAGGACGGTTGATCGGCTCCCTGGAGAACCCAGTGGATGCCCGGGATGCTGGAGAGGCCATGTCATCCTGCGGAAAGCTTCACCCAGGCTCAAAGAGACGGACGGATATTTTCAAGACCCAAGGCTTACCTGCACAGCCACAAGTCATTATGGGCTCTGGCTTGGTTGAACAACGCGGCGACTCTGGACAGGCGGTGCTAGCAGATGTAAAAGAACGGTAGGAATGGATGGGCACCGACAGGGATTCAGAGGGACCCGTTGAAAGACCATGTTTTGATCATCCGGTCTTCAAACACCCTAAAGTGCGAGGACATACTCGGAGGCGATCAAATCTTGTGGGGAACGTGTGCAAAACTCTGCAGAGTACTCAAACCTAATCGATTAGCCGTGTCCACGCTCATGGACAACTTGAGCCAAAGGAACTGAAGTTATCTGAAATTCTCAACACCATTAAATATATTTGATGAGGGTAACTATTGACAACTCGGGTACAAGAACTGGTTGGCGGAACCATCTCGTTAACAACCAACAATGTAGTAACATTTTGCTTTTAGCCCTCTCTTGTTGTAGGAGAAAAATTTGCTTTACGTTAAAACTTACAACCCCACCTGCCATATATGCATATAGTATAGATGACATTTTACCCCTCTCTTATGTGACTTGCCGGCATATTCAATATGCTGACCTACACGGCTGCAATGTCTTATGTTGCAGATATTTTCTTCGACGAGTAAGAGTACGATTCAGGGTTACGGTCTACACTCAACTTGCCGTTGGTGTTTATTGGGACTCCACTACCTTGACCGCTTCCGCTGAGAGATTTAAGGTATATATCAGTTTTTACGCTATTTTACATGTGATTGCACTTTGATATATACATTGATGTACTTTGTGTGCCAGCATACTGATCCAGGGATGGCACAGAAACACAGAGGCTTGACTCGTCTTGAGTCGGGTCGCTACAGAAATGGTATCAGAGCACATGTTGACTGTAGGACGTGACCCTAGAAACTGGAAATTTCTTAGGATATTATCCCTCAAAAAAAATAAAAATTCAACAACACCTTTTACTTTTCATCTCTTCCGATTTCATTGAATGTTCCCTCTCACCTCAAATAGTTAGACAATACCCTTACCCCTTCGACCTCATGAAGAATCAACGGAGTTCTACTTCAAAGTAAAGAGGATTTCACCACGCGTTTGAAGAATTGACGCTACACCAACAGAGGACTCCCAAGACCCGAAGAACTCAAAGACCCTGAAGTGTTCGAATAATTATATGACCATTAGAAGTCCAAACCCCTTTTATATACCCACGTTAGATACGATGATTTGTGAACCGTCTTTGGTGTGTGTTTTCCGACGGCCACAAATAAAATCTATTCTCAAAAATATTGTTTGTATTGTGTGTATCTCCCTCCCTCTCTTACCCGTCTTCTCCCCAAAACCTCAACCCTACCAGATGGAGTATGAAGCTGCACTTGTAGTCTCTGTACCAATGACCCAACTGGAAGCTGATATATGGATTCAGAACATGGAGAACCACTTCGGGAGCAACTTGATCTCAAGGAAGTATGAAGTGGAACACGCTCTTCAGTACTTTACACAAAGTGCTGCTATCTGGTGGAAAAATGCACCATGCCATACAAGGATTTAGTGGAGCAGAAAGTTGGGAAGAATTCAAGAAGACTCTGTTAAGATCCCGACTTATTCAGAAGTGCTATGATAATCCGAAGGAGAAGACTTGTGCATGCAAGATCTGTGGAGAAATAGGACACACCCAGGAAGAACACAAGCATGGATGCACTCATTGTGAAGAAAACCACTGAGCTGAGGAATGCCCAACCAGTCAGGTGACTTGTTTCTTGTGTGAAGGAACCACCCACTACCCAGCTCAGTGTCACATTTACCCCAAGGTGCAACAGGTTGTCAAGCAGCGGAAAGATGCAGTGAAGGAAACCCTCAAGAAGAAGATTCTAGAAGAACCGGTGATGAACGAATATATTGAAGACCCTGATGGACAAGGTCTGACCATATTTTTCTCCAATGCATGCTACTCATGTGGAGAAGAAGGACATTATTCACAGGATTGCACGAAGAGAAGCCAAGAGTATCTGGGAAACTTCCCGACGAAAGAAGTGGAGTCTGATCCATTTGAAATAGAAGAACTGGCCAAAATAAAGGAGTCCGGAAAGAAGAACAAGTACCCTCGGAAGAACCAAATCTCTGCAGACATAGACCTGACTCATGTCAAATGTTACAAGTGTATGAAATTTGGCCACCACAAATACATGTGCTCAGGAAGGAAGCCGGGAACCCAAGGAGCAAAAGCAGAAGCTAAGAAGCCTTGAGACTTGTCAGAAATCATTTGCTTTTGTTGCAAGGAAGCAGGACATTTTGCCAGCGATTGTCCACAAAGGAAGAAAGCTAGAATGGAGTAGTTAAGTTTTGACCGTGGCAATAAGTGTAATCTGAAGAACTCTTGTTTTTCATGAGATCATGGAGTGAAATTTTTTGTAACAGGAGTCCCTGAGATTGTAATAACATCATGAATAAATGGAATTTATTGTCTCATGATTGTCTATGTTGAAACTGTATGCGTTGTTTCTCTTCGAGCAAAGATCTCTGAACATTATGAGGATATGAGAAAATATGGTCTATGCAGGCATGAGTATAATTCATTTAAGTGTGGTAGTAATCGGTAAACCCAGAGGATCCATTGAGTAGGAATGTACCATGATTACCAAGGAGACATATACATTCCTCTGAGTACCTATTTACTGACATCTGCAGATGACAACTCTCTACGAGTCATTCCTCAAGGGCCTAGAAACGATCATGACCCTGACCAGTGATCATGATTACCCGAAAATCCTGAAGGACATGATGAAGCACATTCACCTTGAAGGAGATGCAGTCTACAAAGGCTACCCATTCATGGAAAATGGAGTGGAACTTTGGTACGTGGAAGTACACCTCCACCATGTGAAAGGAGTTTGTCCAAAGACTATGGGGCAATACTTTTTCATTTCACGTGTACCACGAGCAACCTTCTTTGATGCTGTTCCTAAAGCTGCCATGGAAGCCATACGTCAGATCGGAGAAATACTTGAAGCAAGACTCCGTCATACCCAGGAATACCTGAGTGAGGTACGTGCAGAAATGATGGAGATGAAGCTCATGACCACCATGATGAAGCAAAAGATGGATGATTTCAAGGAGCACATCGGACAGTTCCAGTGGAACTAAAGTACCTCCAAGAGAGGCAGATGAATAAAGTTGGCAGAAATGCTCGACCATACTGAACCATGTGGATGGCAGCATTTGTAATAGAGTACTTTTGAATTGGAGTTTTTGATAAGAAGTTAAGGATGTAATAAAGGATGGTTATGAAATGCATATGATTTACGGAAGAAGCTACGATGGATCAGCAAACGTTTTCTTAGGAGCATACGAAAACCTGAGAGTTGTGAAGATACGATAGATGTTTCGTTCAGCTTGCACAACCAATAGATTATCCGAACTTCGTTCGTGGACAAGAGAAATTCTGCAACACTTGTGAGGATGCCCAAGTGTTAGAATGCGAGATTCGCTAAACCTTATACAGAGAAATGATTTGGGTGCGGAATGGATTGATCACCATGACGACTTACTCTTATCATTTATCTTGCTATTCGGAATGGTAAATCTGAGAGACTTACCCATATAGAGGGACGACGTTCTTTGAAGCTTTTGTTTAAGCCTTAGAGTGGTATAAGAAAAGCCCCATGTACATGGCACTTGTTGTCACGCGTAGGAAATTTTACAGTGAGGATGAAACCAAGACCCCTCTCTCTGTAGGATAACCACAAATGGTAGACCACCATGAGAACCCTCGATATGTTATTTAAAATTGACCACGAGACTGTCAGTTAAGAAGACCCAGTGACGGAAGAAGCTTATATCAACGGGAGAGCATCACCAAAGGATTTAATATGAAGACTATGCGATGTCAGTTGCCAAAACCCCAGAGGATCGTTAAAGCATTTTGAGGGACGAGTATCTCTCATTTTAAGTGTGGTAGCATCCCACCTTG
Organism: Hordeum vulgare subsp. vulgare; assembly: GCF_904849725.1. NCBI lineage: Eukaryota > Viridiplantae > Streptophyta > Magnoliopsida > Poales > Poaceae > Hordeum > Hordeum vulgare. The sequence continues at coordinate 104,222,307 of NC_058524.1, read as the reverse complement.
CCGGAGATTGGATTTGTTAGAAGACCCCCAAACCCTAACCTTTCTTTCTAGCCTCTTCGAATCTCGAGACGAGATTCATTTTAAGTGTGGTAGTTTGTAACATCCCAAAATTATAAATTTTGGAATGTTAATATAATTATTAGATTGATTGTTTGTTGGTTGCCTAAGTGATTGAAACGTGTGTGAAATTTGAAACTTTTCGAAACTTTTGAATGAGAGGGAATAAAATGACTTTCCCCTTCTCCGGTGAATTCAAATTCAATCTTTTAAAAGCAACGAGAGAAGATGACATGACTTCTTCAAGTATAAATAATTTGAACGGAGATATTTGCATTTGAATTCTTTTGCATTTCCATTCGTTTTCTTCGTGCAAGAAATGCCGGGAAATACTTTCTGTCAAACGGAAAAGAGCGGAGGAACATGACCCTCAAATACCCGGGCATTTTGAATGTTATTTGCACCCTAAAACTTAGAGGGTCATTTAAAAATTATTTGCAAAAGAAAATAAAGCATTTTGAGGAATTTCTGAAAAAAAAACAATTTTTTTAAGTTTTTATTTTTGCTTTGGAAAAATGTTATTCGGGTAGAGAATATTTTTCTGATTTTTTTGGTATATAATACCCTATATTAATATTTTGATTTATTTCCTTTTATTTCGCTTTTGTTTTCTGTTTCGAAAAAAGTTAGAAATTAGGAAAGTTTTTTTTCTTTTAGAAGCCGCCGCCTCGAGCGTTAAATAGGCCCTCGGCCGAATCCCACTGTCCCGGGATCTAAATCCCTTAACTCAGGCCGACCGACCCCTGCCTTTCCTCTCTCTCTCTCTCTCTGCCAGTGGCCCCCGCGACCGACCCTCCTCTCCCATCGGTCATCCCTCTCCCTCTCCTTCCTTACTCCAGCCCGAGACCGAGCCAGTCCCGAGAACTCGGGATTTCCCTGTCGATCCTCTCTCCCCTTCCTTTCTACTCCCCCTCCCCTGGCCTATATAAACTCCGCCGCCCCCGTTCCCAGCACCCCCACCCCTCACCGCCGCCCTGCGCACACCACTCGCCGGAGCCGAGGACCACCACCACCCCCGAGCTCCTCTGCCAGCCCCGCCGCCCCACTCGCCTTACCGACGCCACCCGAGGCTCTGCCGCTGCCGCCTCACCACGTTTCCCCGACCACCCGAAGCTCCACGCCACCGCAGCGCCGCCCGAGCCACCCTCGCCGGCAGCAGCCGAAGCTCCTGCTGCCACCTTCAGCCCCCCCCTCCTGGAGCAGCACCCGAGCCGCCCGACGCCCCCGGAGCCCCTTCCCTCGGAGGAGGACCGCCGCCGCCGCCGCCCCATCTCCTCCACCCCCTCCCCCCCCCCCCCCGAGCCTCCCCTCGCCAGCGGCCATCCTCTCCCTCGCCGGAGTAGCTCCACAGCCACGGTAGTTTCTCCATCCCTCTGTTCTTTCTTCTTTTTCTTTTTTTAACCCTTAGATCTCTACTCAACGGTTTAGATTAGATCCTAAATACCTCTTCGGTTTAGATTACAGAACCAGCGGTTTTTATTTCACTTATACTTTTAGCCAATAGTTTTTGCTAGTCCTCGGCCGTTTGCTCCTAAGTTTGCAGCAAACACCCTCCGCAGCCTATCGTAGTGCGCCACGTGTGCCCCCCAATAGTTAGCTAGTTATTTTCATTTTTCTGTCTAAATTGCAAAAACAGAAAGTTTCTGTTTTGTTTTGGCCACAACTTTTTATCCCGAAATCCAATGATAGTGATTCTTTTTCCACTAGCTCACAAATTTCCTGTAGTTTTTAAAAATATATAATTGGTCTATGTTTGAAATTTTCAAATATAAGTTAGATCAGATTTAGTTTAAACCTTGTTTTGCTTATTCCTGGAGTTTAAAAATAGCTTTTAATTTGATTCCTTTTGGTACTGATCACTAGTGATCCTATTCATCAGTGGTAAACATTTCAGATTTGTTTGAGTATTTTAGCTCATTATTTCATGTGAAACAATTTTTTGTTTCACCTCTTTTAGGATTTCGGCTAATTCCTTTTCTATTTTTGTTTTCAAATATTTTCTTTATTATTTCAGAAACATTATTATGATTTGTTTATGTTAGTTAACAGTAGTTTTGCAACAAGTTTTTATTTTATATTTATTTGTTTTCATGAAATCAATTCTAGTTCCTTAGTAACTTGCAATTGGTTTCCGCACTGTTTCAAATCCCGTTTGGGAATACTTTCAAAAAGTTTTGTGAAAAACACTTTATTTTATCTTAGTTAGATTTATATCTTAGTTCCTTGTTATTATTTTCTGTTAAACAAAAATAATTTAGTGTTTGATGAAGTAGAGGACTCTCTAGTCTTGTTTGAAGTTTCTTTCGGAGTCTTATTCACTCTCTTCTTCGTTTTGATTGCTAGAATGATTGCTAGTATGAGTGCTTATGTGAATGATATGTTTGTTATATAGATTTCATCGGAGAGTGACGAGTAGTCTATCAAGTTATTTCCTCGAGAAATTCTTCTTCGTCAACATCACCAGGCAAGTCACTTTGATCATACTATCACCTATGTTTTTATGCATCGTAGTTCTACCATCCTATGCCCATTTGCATGCTGCTTAGGTACTTGGAAATTTTAGTATAGATTGTAGTATCATGTGGTAGGCACACAACAACCCCGATACTCGGCCCGGGACGACAACTTTCTTAATGCTATGCTTGAGTAGACGGGTTTTCGGTTGAGTGTATATCACGAGTGATGCGAGGTTGATTAAATAATCAAGACCGGTTAAGACAAGATTTTCAAGACCTTGGACGCAATGCAACACTGGGTGAAGGACGGTTGATCGGCTCCCTGGAGAACCCAGTGGATGCCCGGGATGCTGGAGAGGCCATGTCATCCTGCGGAAAGCTTCACCCAGGCTCAAAGAGACGGACGGATATTTTCAAGACCCAAGGCTTACCTGCACAGCCACAAGTCATTATGGGCTCTGGCTTGGTTGAATAACGCGGCGACTCTAGACAGGCGGTGCTAGCAGATGTAGAAGAACGGTAGGAATGGATGGGCACCGAGAGGGATTCAGAGGGACCCGTTGAAAGACCATGTTTTGATCATCCGGTCTTCAAACACCCTGAAGTGCGAGGACATACTCGGAGGCGATCAAATCTTGTGGGGAACGTGTGCAAAACTCTGCAGAGTACTCAAACCTAATCGATTAGCCGTCTCCACGGTCATGGACAACTTGAGCCAAAGGAACTGAAGTTATCTGAAATTCTCAACACCATTAAATATATTTGATGAGGGTAACTATTGACAACTCGGGTACGAGAATTGGTTGGCGGAACCATCTCGTTAAATACCAACAATGTAGTAACATTTTGCTTTTAGCCCTCTCTTGTTGTAGGAGAAAAATTTGCTTTACGCTAAAACTTACAACCCCACCTGCCATATATGCATATAGTATAGATGACATTTTATCCCTCTCTTATGTGACTTACCGGCATATTCAATATGCTGACCTACATGGCTGCAACGTCTTATGTTGCAGATATTTTCTTCGACAAGTAAGAGTACGATTCAGGGTTACGGTCTACATTCAACTTGCCGTTGGTGTTTATTGGGACTCCACTCCCTTGACCGCTTCCGCTGAGAGATTTAAGGTATATATCAGTTTTTACGCTATTTTACATGTGATTGCACTTTGATATATACATTGATGTACTGTGTGTGCCAGCATACTGATCCAGGGATGGCACAGAAACACAGAGGCTTGACTCATCTTGAGTCGGTCGCTACAGTGTTCCCTCGAAGCGGAGAGGATGACGTAGCACAGCGGAGGTAAGTATTTTCCTCAATTTGAGAACCAAGGTATCAATCTGGCGGAGGAGTATCTCAAGATCCTGCACAAACACAAAAGCTTGCACCCAACGCTATGAAGGGGTTGTCAATCCCTTATAGATTGTTTGCCAAGTGAGAACTGAAAGCAACAAAGTAACAAAGCACAGTAAAAGCGGAGTTGTAAACGATGGATGTGAATACACCCGGGGGCCGTAGTGTTTACTAGTGGCTTCTCTCATGAAAGAAAGTAGACGGTGGGTGAACAAATTACTGCCGAGCAATTGATAGAACTGTGCAGAGTCGTGACGATATCTATGCAATGATTATTTCTACAGGCATCACGTCCAAAACAAGTAGACCGATACTTTCTGCATCTACTACTATTACTCCACACGTCAACCGCTATCTAGCATGCATCTAGTGTATTAAGTCCGTAAGAACAAAGTAACTTCTTAAGCAAGATGACATGATGTAGAGGGATAATCTCAAACCAATGATAAAAACCCCATCTTTTTACCCTTGATGGCAACTACTTGATGTGTGCCTTGCTGCCCCTACTGTCACTGGGAAAGGTCACCACATGGCAGAACCCAAAACCAAGCACTTCTCCCATTGCAAGAATCATAGATCCAGTTGGCCAAACAAAGCCCAAGAATCGGAGAGACTTACAAGGATATCAAATCATGCATATAAGAAATCAGCAAAGACTCAAATATATATCATAGATAATCTGATCACAAGTCCACAATTCATCGGATCTCGACAAACACACTGCCAAAGAAGATTACATCGGATAGATCTCCATGAAGATCATGGAAAACTTTGTATTGAAGATCCAAGAGAGAGAAGAAGCCATCTAGCTACTAACTACGGACCCGTAGGTCTGAAGTGAACTACTCACGAGTCATTGGAGGGGCGATGATGATGATGAAGAAGCCCTCCAACTCCAAAGTCCCCGCCGGTAGGGCGCCGGGAAGGGTCTCCAGATGAGATCTCGCGGAAACGGAAGCTTGCGGCGGCGGAAAAGTATTTTTGAGGCTCCCGTGATTTTTTGCGGAATATTTGGAATTTATAGGCCAAAGACCTAGGTCGGGGGGCGGCCACGGAGGCCACAAGCCTGCCCACCGCCGCCTCCCCCCTGGTGGCGGAGTGGGGCTTGTGGGCTCCCTGGAGCGCACCTGGCTTGGCCCAAAAGCCCCCTGGTCTTCTTCCGTTCGGGAAAAAATCATTTCGGGGTTTTTATTCCATTTGGACTCCATTCCAAAATCACATATGAAAAGAGTCATAAACACGAAAAAAACAGGAACTAGCACTTGGCACTGAATTAATAAGTTAGTCCCAAAAAAGATATAAAAAGGTACATAAAACATACAAAGAAGGCAAGATAACAGCGTGAAACCATCACAAATTATAGATACGTTTGAGACGTATCAAGCATCCCCAAGCTTAACTCCTGCTCGTCCTCAAGTAGGGAAGTGATAAGAATGATTTTTTTATGCTTTCATGCTACCTAGCATAGGTGTCCTTTGTAATTCCTCTTATGTGACGTGAATGTTCAGATCCATTAGATTCAAAACAATAGTTTGCTATTGACGTGGAAACAATAATAATTCAAGCAAACTAGCAAAGTAATCATGAACTTTCAAAATAACAAGGCCAAAAGAAAGTTATCCCTACAAAAGCATATAGTCTGGCTATGCTCTATCATCATTGCACAACGAATTTAAATCATGCACAACCCCGGTATTGGCCAAGTAATTGTTTCACACCTTTACTTTCTCAAACTTTTTCAACTCTCACGCAATACATGAGCGTGAGCCATGGTTATAGCACTATAGATGGTGTGGAATGTGGTGGAGGTTGCAAGACAAAAAAGGAGAAGATAGTCACATTAACTAGGCATATCAATGAGCTGTGGAGATGCTCATCAATAGATATCAATGTGAATGAGTAGGGATTGCCATACAAATGATGCACTAGAGCTACAAGTATGTGAAAGCTCTTAAAGAAAACTAGTGGGTGTGCATCCAACTTGCTTGCTCACGAAGACCTAAGGAAATTTTGAGGAAGCCTATCATTGGAATATACAAGCCAAGTTATATAATGAAAATTTCCCACTAGCTATATGGTGGTGACAAAACAAGAGACTCTCAATCATGAAGATCGTGGTGCTTAATATGCACAAGTGTGGAAAAAGTGGTAGCATTGTCCCTTCTCTCTTTTTCTCTCCTTTTTTTGGTGGGCTCTTTGGCCTCTTTTTTTATGGGCTTCCTTGGCCTCTTTTATTTCCTCACATGGGACAATGCTCCAATAATGATGATCATCACACTTTCAACTCAAAACTTAGAGCAACTATGACTCTATATGGAATGCCTTCGGTAGTGTACCGTGGCAATGATCTAGCATGGCATAGACATCAATGGAAACATCATGCTAGCTATCTTACGATCGTGCAAAGGCAATGCAGACGTGGTGGCACATGTCATGGTGGTAGTTGCATGACAATATATCTCAGAATGACTTTGAAAAAGCCATAATAGGTAGGTATGGTGGCTGTTTTGAGGGAGGCTAATGGTGGGTTTTGTGCACCGGCGAAAGTTGCGCGGCACTAAGAAGATAATGATGGTGGAAGGTGAAAGTGTGTCTAAACCATGGACTCAACATTAGTCATGAAGAACTCATATAATTGTTGCAAAAGTTTTATTAGTAATCAAAACAAAGCATTCAACGCATACTCCTAGGGGAAGGGTTGGTAGGTATAAACCATCGCGAGATCCCGACCGCCACGCAAAGGATGACAATCAATAGACTAATCATGCTTAGGTTTCATCACATAGTGGTTCACCATACGTGCATGCTACGGGAATCACTAACTTCAACACAAGTATTTCTAGATCCACAACACCTTATTAGCATGACTTCAATATTACCATAACCACAACTCAAAACTAATTGAGATGAATCAAACTTCTCTAACTATTCAATGCACATGAAGGTGGAAGTTTCCGTATCCCTTTGGATAACTACCCCTTTTGAGACTACTTTCAAAGCATAGATCAACTACCAAGCCACGCACCGCTGTGCTCTAAAAGATATAAGTGAAGCACAAAGAGCAAAAGTATCTAGCTCAAAAGATATAAGTGAAGCACATGTGAGCTGAATTGTCTACCAAAAGATATAAGTGAAGCTCAACAAAATCACGGTGTGTGCATGTCTCTCTCTCTAGGTGTGCAGCAAGGATGATTGTGACACAACAAAAATAAAAGACTCCTACGATACAAGACGCTCCAAGCAAAAACACATAATATGTGGTGAATAAAAATATAGCCCCAAGTAACGTTACCGATGGATTCAAGACGAGAGAGGGGATGCCTTCCCGGGGCATCCCCAAGCTTAGGCTTTTACGGCATCCTTGAATCTCTTGGGGTGCCTTGGGAATCCCCAAGCTTGAGCTATTGCCACTCTTTATCTTTTTGTCCATAAGAACTTCACCCAAAACTTGAAAACTTCACAACACGAAACTTAAACAGAAACTCGTGATAACATTAGTACAAGAAAGCAAACCACCACTTCCTTAGGTACTGTAGCAAACTTAAATTATACTTGTGCTGATGTTGAGTTACTGTACTTTCAATCTTCCATGGCTAATACCCCCCGATACTATCCATAGTTTCATCAAAATAAGCAACCAACACAACAAAAACAGAATCTGTTGACAGCACACTAGTCTGTAGAAATCTGTATGTTTCGTATACCTATGGTACTTCAAAAATTCTGAAAACTTACGGCGGTCTGAAGAATTTGCGTAGAAATCAGAAGCAAAAAGAATCAACTCAAAATCTCTTACAGAAAAAAATGAAAATTCTTTTCGTGAGCAGAAAGTTTCTGTCTTTCCCAGCATGACCAAACGATCATCCTCAAGACTAATCATAACGGTTTTGCTTGGCACAAACGCAAAAAGAAACACAAAACACACAATCATAACAGAATTATGAAAGTTTGGAAAACACAAAACAGAAAGGAAAAGGATAAATTCATTGGGTTGCCTCCCAACAAGAGCTTTTGTTTAACGCCCTTAGCTAGGCGAAAGTGATGGAATCACATATAGTCATCTTTGGTGCTCAAACCATAGGTAGCCCTCATCATAGATTCATAAGGAAATCTTATTTTCTTTCTAGGAAAGTGCTCCATGCCCTTCTTTAAAGTAAATTGAAATCTAATATTCCCTTCCTTCATATCGATGATAGCACCAATAGTCCTTAGGAAAGGTCTACCAAGAATAATGGGACATGAAGGATTGCAATCTATGTCAAGTACAATGAAATCCACGGGTACATAGTTCTTATTTGCAACAATAAGAACATCATCGATCCTCCCCATGGGCTTCTTGGCAGTAGAATCCGCAAGATGCAAATTAAGAGAACACTCTTCAATCTCATGAAAACCAAGAATATCACATAAAGACTTTGGAATCGCGGAAACACTAGCACCCAAATCACACAAAGCATTGCACTCATAGTTTTTGATCTTGATTTTGATAGTAGGTTCCCACTCATCATGAAGTTTTCTAGGTATAGAGACTTCTAATTCGAGCTTCTCTTCAAGAGATTTCATCATAGCATCTACGATAAGCGCGGTAAATGCTTTGCTTTGGCTATAAGCATGTGGAGAGTTTGCAATGGATTGCATCAAAGAAATGCATTCAAACAAGGAGCAATTATCATAATTGAATTCCTTGAAATCCAAAGTGGGAGTTTCATTACTACCCAAAATTTTGACTTCTTCTACTCCACTCTCCACACCTTTATCATCAAGATAGGTGGACTCCGAATCATCGGGGCGTCTTTCAACCAAAGTGGATTCATATCCAGCCCCTCCATAAGTAGGTTTGACACGCGAAAACAAAGATTCAAGAGGAGACACACCAAGCACTTTAAGATCTTCGTGATTTGCATCACTAGAACGCACCCTTTTAAACCATTCATGTCTAGCGCGAATTTGGGCGGTTCTTTCTTTGCTCTCATTCATGGAGATACGCATAGCTTTCAAAGTTTCATCCAAGTTGATCTTGGGAGGAGCGCATCTAACTTTCAAAGCATCAATATCACAAGACATCCTATCAACGCCCTTAGCCAAATCGTCTATTTTGAGTAGTTTTTCCTCTATGGACGCATTGAAAATCTTTTGAGAGTTGATGAACTCTTTGATATTACTCTCTAGATCAGAGGGTAATTTGTTGTGATTTCCATAAGTGTTGCCGTAGGAATTGCCATAATTGTTAGAGGAGTTACTAGGAAAAGGCCTAGGAACATAGTTTCCTCTAAAAGCATTGTTGTTGCCAAAATTGTTCCTACCAACAAAATTCACGTCCAAGCTAGCGTTTCTACTCTCAATCAAAGAAGATAGTGGCATGTCATTAGGATCTACGGTAGCGTTTCTACTAGCAACCAAATTCATCAACTCGTCCATCTTATAACTAAGCGAGTTAATCTCTTCTATAGCGTGCACCTTTTTGCTAGCACGCGACCTTTCAGTGTGCCACTGAAAGTAGTTGGTCATGATATTGTCTAGGAGTTTTGTAGCGTCTCCTAACGTGATTTCCATGAACGTTCCACCTGAGGCGGATTCCAAGATATTGCGAGAAGCGACATTCAAGCCAGCGTAAAAGATTTGTATAATCATCCACAAACTCAAGCCATGAGCAGGACAATTTATAATCATAAGCTTCATCCTCTCCCAAGATTGTGCAACGTGTTCATGATCAAGTTGCTTGAAATTCATGATATCATTACGTAAGGAGATGATCTTAGCCGACGGAAAATACTTGGATATGTAAGCATCTTTTCACCTATCCCAAGAATCGATACTATTTTTAGGCAAAGAAGAAAACCAAGTTTTTGCGCGATCTCGCAACGAGAAAGGAAAAAGTTTCAACTTAATCACGTCATTATCCACATCCCTTTTCTTTTGCATATCGCAAAGCTCAATGAAGGTATTGAGATGGTATGCGGCATCTTCACTAGGAAGGCTAGAGAATTGCTCTTTCATAACATATTCAGCAAAGCTGCGTTGATTTCATACGATTCCGCACTAGTGGCGGGAGCAATCGGAGTACTAATAAAATCATTATTATTAGTGCTCGAGAAGTCGCAAAGTTTGGTGTTTTCAGACATGATGTCTTCAACAAACAAACAAGCAAGAAACCGGCAAAGGAAAACGGCAAGGGCAAGAGAAAACGGCGAAGGAGAAAGGCGAATGAAAACGGCAAATGTGAAGTGAGCGAGAGGAAAACGAGAGGCAACTGGCAACAAAAGTAAATGCAAGAGAAGAGTTTGTGAGACCTACTTGGATAGATCTTGATTTCTCCTCCCCGGCAACGGCGCCAGAAATACTTCTGATGTTTCAAAAGGATCCCCACCAATGGCGCGGGAATGCTTCTGATGTCCGTTATGCTGCTGCACAAAAGACCTTCTAGTGGCGCCAGAAATGGGCAGGTTGACGACACCAGGAATCCTTCTGCGTTTGTGTTCCCTCGAAGCGGAGAGAATGATGTAGCACAGCGGAGGTAAGTATTTCCCTCAGTTTGAGAACCAAGGTATCAATTCGGCGGAGGAGTATCTCAAGATCCTGCACAAACACAAAAGCTTGCACCCAACGCTATGAAGGGGTTGTCAATCCCTTATAGATTGTTTGCCAAGTGAGAACTGAAAGCAACAAAGTAACAAAGCAAAGTAAAAGCGGAGTTGTAAACGATGGATGTGAATACACCCGGGGGCCGTAGTGTTTACTAGTGGCTTCTCTCATGAAAGCAAGTAGACGGTGGGTGAACAAATTATTGTCGAGCAATTGATAGAACTGTGCAGAGTCGTGACGATATCTATGCAATGATTATTTCTATAGGCATCACGTCCGAAACAAGTAGACCGATACTTTCTGCATCTACTACTATTACTCCACACGTCGACCGCTATCCATCATGCATCTAGTGTATTAAGTCCGTAAGAACAGAGTAACGCCTTAAGCAAGATGACATGATGTAGAGGGATAATCTCAAACCAATGATAAAACCCCCATATTTTTACCCTTGATGGCAACTGCTTGATGTGTGCCTTGTTGCCCCTACTGTCACTGGGAAAGGTCACCACATGGCAGAACCCAAAACCAAGCACTTCTCCCATTGCAAGAATCATAGATCTAGTTGGCCAAACAAAACCCAAGACTCGGAGAGACTTACAAGGATATCAAATCATGCATATAAGAAATCAGCAAAGACTCAAATATATATCATAGATAATCTGATCACAAGTCCACAATTCATCGGATCTCGACAAACACACCGCCAAAGAAGATTACATCGGATAGATCTCCATGAAGATCATGGAGAACTTTGTATTGAAGATCCAAGAGAGAGAAGAAGCCATCTAGCTACTAACTACGGACCCGTAGGTCTGAAGTGAACTACTCACGAGTCATTGGAGAGGCGATGATGATGATGAAGAAGCCCTCCAACTCCAAAGTCCCCTCCGGCACGGCACCTGGAAGGGTCTCCAGATGAGATCTCGCGGAAACGGAAGCTTGCGGCGGCGGAAAAGTATTTTCGAGGCTCCCCTGATTTTTTGCGGAATATTTGGGAATTTATAGGCCAAAGACCTAGGTCAGGGGGTGCCCAGGGAGGCCACAAGCCTGCCCACCGCCGCCTCCCCTGGTGGCGGAGTGGGGGCTTGTGGGCTCCCTGGAGCCCACCTGGCTTGGCCCAAAAGCCCCCTGGTCTTCTTCCGTTCGGGAAAAAATCATTTCGGGGTTTTTATTCCGTTTGGACTCCGTTCCAAAATCAGATCTGAAAAGAGTCAAAAACACGGAAAAAACAGGAAGTGGCCCTTGGCACTGTATTAATAAGTTAGTCCCAAAAAAGATATAAAAAGGTACATAAAACATACAAAGAAGGCAAGATAACAGCGTGAAACCATCAAAAATTATAGATACGTTTGAGACGTATCACGTACCACTACATCAACCCCGTTTGTTAACGCTTCCGTTTAGCGATCTACAAGGGTATGTGGATCCGATCTCTCTCCCGTAGAGGAACATCACCATGATAGGTCTTCATGTGCGTAGGAATTTTTTTGTTTCCCATGCAACGTTCCCCAACAGTGGCATCATGAGATAGGTTCATGCGTAGATGTAATCTCGAGTAGAACACAAAAGTTTTGTGGGCGTTGATGTTCGATTTTCTGCCCTCCTTAGTCTTTTCTCGATTTGGCGGTAGTGTTGGATTGAAGCGGCCCGGACCAACCTTACTCGTACGCTTACGAGAGACCGGTTTCATCGACTAACATGTAACTTGTTGCATAAAGATGATTGGCGCGTGTCTGTTTCTTAAACTTTAGTTGAATTGGATTTGACCAAGGTGGTCCTTGGAGAGTGGTTAAATAGCAATTTGCACATCACCGTTGTGGTTTTGCGTAAGTAAGATGCGATCATACTAGATACCCATAGCAGCCACGTAAAACATGCAACAACAAATTAGAGGACGTCTAACTTGTTTTTGCAGGGTATGCATGTGATGTGATATGGACAAAGACATGATGTGATATATTGGATGTATGAGATGGTCATGTTGTAATAGTTAAATATCGACTTGCACGCTGATGCTACGGCAATCGGCATGAGCCATAGGGTTGTCTTTAAACTAACATTTGTGCTTGCAGATGCGTTTACTATGTTGCTTGGTTGTAGCTTTAGTAGTAATAGCATAGATAGCACGACAACCTCGATGGCGGCACGATCATTGAGATCATGGTGTGGCGCCGGTGACGATGAAGATCATGTCGGTGCTTTCGTGATGGAGATCAAGAAGCACAAGATCATGGCCATATCATGTCACTTATGAATTGCATGTGATGTTAATCCTTTTATGCACCTTATCTTGCTTAGAACGACGGTAGCATTATAAGGTGATCCCTCACTAAAATTTCAAGATAAAATTGTGTTCTCCCTGACTGTGCACCGTTGCGATAGTTCGTCGTTTCGAGACACCACGTGATGATCGGGTGTGATAGACTCAACGTTCACATACAACGGGCGCAAAACAGTTGCACACGCGGAACACTCAGTTAAACTTGAAGAGCCTAGCATGTACAGACATGGCCTCGGAACACAAGAGACCGAAAGGTCGAGCATGAATCATATAGTTGATATGATCAACATGGAGATGTTCACCACTAAAACTATACTCAACTCACGTGATGATCAGATTTGAGTTAGTGGATTTGGATCATGCGCCACTCAATGACTAGAGGGATGCCTATTTGAGTGGGAGTTCTTAAATAATATGATTAATTGAACTAATTATAATGAACATAGTCAAAAGGTCTTTGCGAATTATGTTGTAGCTTGCGTTGTAGCTCTATTGTTTTTATATGTTCCTAGAGAAAATTTAGTTGAAAGATGATAGTAGCAATTTTGCGGACTGAGTCCGTGAACTGAGGATTGTCCTCATTGCTGCGCAGAAGGCTTATGTCCTTAATGCACCACTCGGTATACTGCACCTCGAGCGTCGTCTGTGGATGTTGCGAACATCTGACATAAACGTTTTGATGACTACGTGATAGTTCAGTGGGTAATACTTAACGGCTTAGAATTGAGGCGCTGAAGACATTTTTTAACATCACGGAACATATGAGATGTTCTAAGAGATGAAATTGGGATTTCATGCTCGTGCCCTTGTTGAGAGGTATGAGACCTCCGACAAGATTCTTTGTCTACAAAGTAAAAGGAGAAAATCTCAATCGTTGAGCATGTGCTCAGATTGTCTAAGTGCAACAGTCACTTGAATCAAGTGGGAGTTAATCTTCCAGATGAGATAGTGATGGTTCTCCAAAGTCACTGCCACCAAGCTGCTAGAGCTCCGTGATGAACTATAACATATCAAGGATAGATACGATGATCCTTGAGCGATTCGCAATGTTTGACACTGCGAAAGTAGAGATCAAGTAGGAGAATCAATTGTTGATGGTTAGTAAAACCACTAGTTTGAAGAAGGCCAAGGGCTAGTGAAAGGACGTGGATGTCGCCTAGAGGGGGGGGGGTGAATAGGCGCTTTAAAATAATTAAGGTTTAGGCTTGAACAAATGCGGAATAAAACTAATGTTTAATATGTCAAGCACAAAACCTCAAACAACTAGGCTCACCTATGTGCACCAACAACTTATGCTAAGCAAGATAAACAACTAAGTGATAGCAAGATATATGACAAGAGACAATATGGCTATCACAAAGTAAAGTGTAAGTGAAGGGTTCAGGTAAGAGATAACCGAGGTACGCGGAGACGATGATGTATCCCGAAGTTCACACCCTTGCGGATGCTAATCTCCGTTGGAGCGGTGTGGAGGCACAATGCTCCCCAAGATGCCACTAAGGCCACCGTAATCTCCTCATGCCCTCGCACAATGCAAGATGCCGTGATTCCACTAAGGGACCCTTGAGGGCGGTCACCGAACCCGTACACGTGGAAACCCTTGGGGGCGGTTACCGGTACCCGTATAAATTGCTCGGGGCAATCTCCACAACCTAATTGGAGACCCCGACGCTTGCCCGGAGCTTCACACCACAATGATTGAGCTCCGAGACGCCACCAAGCTTCTAGGACGCCAAATCATCCACGAAGAACAATATCTAGGGTACTAAGTACCAAAGTTAATAAGCTTCTCAAAATTCACTTCCACGTATCACCGTGGAGAACTCAAACCGATGCAACCAATGCAATGGCAAGAACACACGAAGTGGTAAAGTCCCTCACACTCAAATCCCTCCACAACAACGAAAGCTATGGAGAAATATGAGAGGAAAACAAGGAGCTCACAAAGAACTCCAAGATCTAGATCCAAGGGGTTCCCCTCACATAGAGGAGAAAGTGATTGGTGGAGATGTGGATCTAGATCTCCTCTCTCTTTTCCCTCAAGAATAAGCAAGAATCATTGGAGGGATTGAGAGTAAGCAAGCTCTAAGAATGTCAACAATGGAGGTAGAACGAGAGCTCAACGGATGGATAAGACCAAGGGAGAAGAAGACCCCCTTTATATAGTGGGGGAAGGAATCACACCGTTACCCCCACTTACAGCCCGAGCCCAGCGGTACTACCGCTGGCTGCAGCGGTACTACCGCTAAGCCCATGGTAGCGCAAAGATACTACCGGGCCAACCACTGCCAAGAAAGTCTTCGCAAAAATGTCCGACGCAGTACAACCGCAAAGATGACGGTACTAAAAACTTGGAGCGGTACTACCGCTGGGACAGCGGTACTACCGCCAGCTCTAGCGGTACTACCGCTAGGGCCAGCAGTACTACCGCCAACTCTAGCGGTACTACCGCTAGGTCCAGTGGTACTACCGCTCGCCACTGAAACAGCCATAACTTTCGCATACGAGCTCCGAATCGAGCAAACCCAAGCTTGTTGGATTCAGGACGACAAGAGCTATCCAAACAGCGATGTGAGTCCTCTATGAATGAAGAACCGGCAAAAACTCCAACATCGAAAACATCAATGTAGATGCATATGGACTCCGTTTTCGATGAACTCGAGCTTGTCACGAAGATGACCATAAGCTCTAAAACTCACAAAGAGAAACACCAAACAAGAACCAAGAAGTATGATGCAAGGATGCAAATGGTTTGAGATCTCAACGAATGATACGATCAAGCTACTCACTTGAGAGCCCCCCTTGATAGTACAACAATCTATCCTAAACAAAAAACCTATCAAGGGCAAACCTATACCTTGCACCTCGTCCTCTTGAGCTAGATGATGATGATCTTGGCTTCCTCAAGATGGACCACCTTTCTTGATTGCGTTGGCTTGATGAAGACTAGTTCATTGCTCCCCCATACTCACTATGGGTGAGCCACTCTTCAGCATATCTTCACAAGTCCATTGCCACCACAATGGACGGCAAGCTTCAAGCATGATATCTTCGTGCTGATCCACTTGAACTTGCACATCGCAATCTTGATGACGATCACAACTTGACGTCATACTTCATGGGTTGTATGAGATCTTCCCTTTGACGCACGCCCATGGAAACACACCTAACCCCCACATAGAACTCTCACGAAGACCATGGGTTAGTACACAAACACGTAATGGACAATGCTTACCATACCATGGGATTACTTGATCCCTCTCGGTACATCTTGTACGCTTTGTGTGTTGATCATCTTGATTTACTCTTTGTCTGAGATCTTGATCAACCATGTGTCTCTATGACCATTCTTTGGATAATACCTTGAATACCATCTTGGTCATCATATAAACTCCTTGAACCCAACAGATGGACTTCAAGAAGTGCCTATGGACAAATCCTATAAATGTAACTTAAGGCAACCATTAGTCCATAGGAATTGTCATCAATTACCAAAACCACATATGGAGATATATGCTCTAACAGCTAGAAGGGATACCTCATGAAACAACAAACCAGTTGTTGCTCTAATGAAGAAACCCAAGGTTGACCCCAAACCCGAGACTAAGTGTTTCTGTTATGAGGGGAACGAACACTGAGGCGGAGCTACCCTAGATACTTGGTAGATGAGAAGGCTCGCAAAGTTGACAGAAGTATATTTGATATACATGATATTGATGTGTACTTTACTAGTACTCCTAGTAGCACGAGGGTATTAGATACCGGTTCAGTTGCTAAGTGTTAGTAACTCGAAATAAAAGCTATGGAATAAACGGAGACTGGCTAAATGTGAGGTGACGATATGTGTTGGAAGTGTTTCCAAGGTTGATGTGATCAAACATCGCACACTCCCTCTACCGTCGGGATTAGTGTTAAACCGAAATAGTTGTTATTTGGTGGTTGCGTTAAGCATGAACATGATTAGATCGTGTTTATTGCAATATGATTATTCATTCAAAGAGAATAATGGTTATTCTATTTGCTTGAATAATTACCTTCAATGGTTTATTGAATCTCGATTGTAGTGATACACATGTTCATAATATAGATGCCAAAAGATACAAAGTATTAATGATAGTACCACTTACTATTGGCACTGCAGCTTGAGTCATGTTGGTGTAAAATGCATGATGAAGCTCCATGCTGATGGATCTTTGTACTCACTCATTTTTGAAACGTTTGAGACATGCAAACCATACCTGTTGGTATAAACGCATGAAGAAAATCCATCCAGATGGATCATTTGGACTCACTTGATTTTGAATCACTTGAGACATGTGAATCATACCACATGGGCAAGATGACTGAAGGCCTCGTTTTCCAGTGAGATGGAAATAGAAAGTAACTTATTGGAAGCAATGCATTTGTATGTATGCAGTCCAATGAGTGCTAAGGCACGCAGTGGATATCGTTATGTTCTTGCTTCACTGAAAATTTAAGTAGATACAAGAGTATTTACTTGATGAATCACAAGTCTGAAATATTGAAAAGTTCAAAGCTATTTCAGAGTGAAGATCGTCGTGACAAGAGGATAAACTGTCTACGATATGATCATAGAGATGAATATCTGAGTTGCGAGTTTTGGTACACAATTAAGACAATGTGGAAGTTGTTTCACAATTCATGCCACCTAGAACACCATCGTGTGATGGTGCGTCCGAACGTCATAGTCGCGCCCTATTTGATATGGTGCATATTATGATGTCTCTTATCGAATTACCACTGTCATTTATGGGTTATGTATTAGAGACAACCGCATTCACTTTAAATAGGGCACCACGTATTTCCGTTGAGATGACATTATATGAACTATGGTTTGGAGAAACCTAAGCTATCGTTTCTTGAAAGTTTGGGGCTGCGACGCTTATGTGAAAAAGTTTTAGTCTAATAAGTTTCAGGATAAATGCATCTTCATAGGATATCCAAAATAGTTGGGTACGTCTCCTATCTCAGATCCGGAAGCAATGTGTTTGTTTTTAGAACCGAGTCCTTTCTCGAGGAAAGGTTTCTCTTGAAATAATTGAGTGGGAGGGTGGTGGAACTTGATGAGGTTATTGAACCGTCACTTCAACCAGTGTGTAGCAGGGTGCAGGAAGTTGTTCCTCTGGGGCCTACACCAATTGAAGTGGAAACTGATGATGGTGATCATTAAGCTTCAGATCAAGTTACTACAAACCTCGTAGGTCGACAAGGTCGCGTACTACTATAGAGTGGTATGGTAACCCTGTCTTGGAGGTCATGTTATTGAACAACATTGAACCTACGAACTATGGAGAAGCGATGGTGGGCCCGGATTCCGACAAATGGCTGGAGGCCATAAAATCCGAGAGACGATCCATGTATGAAAACAAAGTGTGGACTTTGGAAGAACTAAATGATGGTCATAAGACTATTAAGTACAAATGGATATGTAAAAGGAAGACAGACGATGATGGTGAAAAGTCACCATTAAGAAAAGCTCGAACTGTCGCAAAGATGTTCCAGACAAGATCAAAGAGTTGACTATGATGAGACTTTCTCACTCGTAGTGATGCTAAAAGTTTGTTGGAATTATGTTAGCAGTTGCTGCATTATTTATGAAATATTGCACATAGGATGTCAAAACATTGTTTCCTCGACAGTTTCCTTGAGGAAAGGTTGTATGTGATACAACCAGAAGGTTTTGTCGATCCTAAGGATGCTAACAAGTATGCAAGCTCCAGTGATCCTTCTATGGACTGGTGCAAGCATCTCGGAGTTGGAATATACGCTTTGATGAGATGATCAAAGCTTTTGGGTTTATACAAGGTTTATGAGAAACTTGTATTTCCAAAGAAGTGAGTGGGAGCACTATAGAATTTCTGATAAGTATATGCGGCTCACATATTGTTGATCGGAAATAATATAGAGTTTCTGGAAAGCATAAAGGGCTGTTTGAAAGGTGTTTTTCAAAGGAAGACCTGGATTAAGCTACTTGAACATTGAGCATCAAGATCTATAGAGATAGATTAAGACGCTTAATAAAAGTTTCAATGAAATGCATGCCTTGACAAGTTTTTGAAGGAGTTCAAAATAGATCAGCAAAGAAGGAGTTCTTGGATGTGTTGTAAAGATGTGAATTTGAGTAAGACTCAAAACGCAACCACGGCAGAAGAAAGAGAAAGGATGAAGGTCGTCCCCTATGCCTTAGTCGTAGGCTTTATAGTATGCTATGTTGTGTACCGCACCTGATGGGTGCCTTGCCATGAATTTGTCAAGGGGTACGAAAGTGATCCACGAATGGATTACTGAACAACAGTCAAAGTTATCCTGAGTAACTAGTGGACTAAGGAATTTTTCTCGATCATGGAGGTGATTAAAGAGTTCGTCGTAAAAGGTTACGTTGATGCAAGCTTTGACACTAATCCGAATAACTATGAGTAGTAAACTGGATCGTATAGTGGAGCAGTCATTTGGAATAGTTCCAAATGGCACGTAGTAGCAGAATCTACAGGATAACATAGTGATTTGTAAAGCACACACGGATCTGAAAGGTTAAGACTCGTTGACTAAAACCTCTCTCACAAGCAGGACGTGATCAAACCCCAAAACTGTATGGGTGTTGGATTCGTTAAAATCACATAGTGATGTGAACTAGATTATTGACTCTAGTGCAAGTGGGAGACTGTTGGAAATATGCCCTAGAGGCAATAATAAATTAGTTATTATTATATTTCCTTGTTCATGATAATTGTTTATTATCCATGTTAGAATTGTATTGATTGGAAACTCAAATACATGTGTGGATACATAGACAACACACTGTCCCTAGTGAGCCTCTAGTTGACTAGTTCGTTGATCAAAGATGGTCAAGATTTCCTGGCCATAGGCAAGTGTTGTCACTTGATAATGAGATCACATGATTGGGAGAATGATGTGATGGACAAGACCCAAACTATAAACGTAGCATATGATCATGTCAGTTTATTGTTACTGTTTTCTGCATGTCAATGTATCTGTTCCTATGACCATGAGATCATGCAACTCCCGGACACCGGAGGAATACCTTGTGGATTATCAAACGTCGCAACGTAACTGGGTGACTATAAAGGTGCTCTACAGGTATCTCCAAGGGTGTTTGTTGGGTTGGCATGGATCAAGACTGAGATTTGTCACTCTGTGTGACGGAGAGGTATCTCGGGGCCCACTCGGTAATACAACATCACAACAAGCCTTGCAAGCAATGTGACTAAGGAGTTAGTTCCGGGATCTTGTATTACCGAACGAGTAAAGAGACTTGCCGGTAACGAGATTGAACTAAGTATGATGATACCGACGATCGAATCTCGGGCAAGTAACATACCGAAGGACAAAGGGAATAGTATACGAGATTATATGAATCCTTGACATAGAGGTTCAACCGATAGAGATCTTCGTAGAATATGTAGAAGCCAATATGGACATCCAGGTCCCGATGTTGGTTATTGACCGGAGAGTGTCTCAGGTCATGTCTGCATAGTTCTCGAACCCGCAGGGTCTGCACACTTAAGGTTCGGTGACGTTTTGGTATAGTTGAGTTATATGTGTTGGTGACCGAAGTTTTCTTAGGAGTACCGGATGATATCCCGGACGTCACGAGGAGTTCCGGAATGGTACGAAAACGAAGATTGATATATAGGAAGTTGGTGTTTGGATTCTGGAAGGTTTTCGGGCATTGCCGGCAGTGTACCGGGAGTGACGAATGGGTTCCGGGGGCCCACTAGGTGGGCCCACCACGCCCCAAGGGGTACACGTGGGTTTATTGGATGCGCAATAAGGTATAATGGGTTGAAAAAGTCATCCAAGGAAAGCCCATGAGGAAAAAGTGGAAAAATCCAAAAAATGTGGGAAAATAAGGAAGGAGTCCTAATCCAAGTGGGATTGGAGGAGGACTCCTCCCTTCCCCACTTCGGCCAACCCAAGGAGGTCTTCCTTGGTGCGCCAAGGCTGCCCCTCCCCTCCTCCTATATATACTAGAGGTTTAGGGATTTTGAGACACAACTTTGCCACGTGCTGCCCTCTCCTCTAGATCATAGTTCTTCCTCTAGATCGGTTTTCTGCGGAGCTCGAGCAGAGCCCCGCAGGAATAGATCATCACCATCACCGACGCGTCGTCACGCTGCCAAAGAGCTTATCTGCTTCCTCGTCTCTCTTGTTGGATCAAGAAGGCAGGAATCGTCACCGAGCTGTACATGCGCGGGTCGCGGAGGTGCCGTTCTTTCGGCACTTGATCGGGACGGATCACGAGACGGTTTGTGGGATGGATCGTGGGACAGTTCCTGCGACGTATCGTGAAGACGTACCACTACATCAACCTCGTTTATTAACGCTTCCGCTTAGCGATCTACAAGGGTATGTGGATCCGATCTCCCTCTCGTAGATGAACATCACCATGATATGTCTTCGTGTGCGTAGGAATTTTTTTGTTTCCCATGCAACGTTCCCCAACAATTATGTGGTCATTATTATCGAGTTCGGCT
Source organism: Hordeum vulgare subsp. vulgare (assembly GCF_904849725.1). Taxonomy (NCBI): domain Eukaryota; kingdom Viridiplantae; phylum Streptophyta; class Magnoliopsida; order Poales; family Poaceae; genus Hordeum; species Hordeum vulgare. The sequence continues at coordinate 104,201,055 of NC_058524.1, read as the reverse complement.
TTCGCTTGAGGACAAGCGTGGTCTATGCTTGTAGGAGTTGGTACGTCCATTTTGCATCATGATTTCTTATTCTTATTTATACGATTCCTGGCAATCATTCCACTTTATGATACAATTCTTATGCTTTTTCTCTCTGAATTTGCAAGGTACATCACAAAGAGGGAAATTGTCGAAAACTGGAATTCTGGACTTGAAAACGAACAAAAAGGCTAAAAATTCACTAGACACCAAATGACCTAAAAATTCACAACGAAATTTTGTGGAATATATATGAATTTATGGCAGAGGGGGCCACATGTTGGTGCCAAGCCAACAGGGTGCCGCCACCCCCTTGGGGCGCACCCTCATGGCTTAGGGGCCACCTCCTAGGTGCTCCGACCTCCCTCTTCTGCTATAAGTTGGGTTTTGACCTAGAAATAAGAAGAAGATACTTTCGGGATGAAGCGTCACTGTCTCGAGGCGGAAACCTAGGAAGATGCCCTTTTGCTCTTCGGCAGAGCGATTCTGCCGGGGAAACTTCCCTCCGGGAGGGGGAAATCGAATCCATCGTCATCACCAATGCTTCCTCCTTCGTGGGAGAACCAATCTTCATCAACATCTTCACCAACACCATCTCATCTCAAACCCTAATTCATCTCTTGTATTCAATCTTTGTCTCAAAACCTCAGATTGGTACATGTGGGTTAGTAGTGGTGTTGATTACATCTTGTACTTGATGCTTGTTAGTTTACTTGGCGGAAGATAATATGTTCAGATCCTTATTCATAATTATTACACCTCCGATATTGAACATGGTGATGATTTGTGAGTAGTTACTTTTGCTTCTGGGGACATGGGAGAAGTCTTGTTATAAATAATCATGTGAAGTTGGTATTCGTCCAATATTTTGAAGATATGTATGTTGCTGCTTCTCTTAGCGGTGTCGTGTGAACGTTGACTACACGACACTTCACCATATTATGGGCCTAAGGAAAGGCATTGTGAAGTAATAAGTAGATAATGGGTTGCTAGAGTGATAGAAGCTTAAACTCTAGTTTATGCGTTATTTCATAAGGGGCTAATTTGGATCCACGTGTTTCATGCTATGGTTAGATTTATCTTAATTCTTCTTTCGTAGTTGCGGATGCTTGCGAGAGGGGGTAATCATAAGTGGGTTACTTGTTCAAGTAATAACAACACCTTAGCACCGGTCCACCCACGTATCAAATTATCAAAGTGACAGAAGCTTAAACTCTAGTTTATGTTGCTTCATGCGGAGCTTATTTGGATCCACACGTTTAATGCTATGGTTAGATTTATCTTAATTCTTCTTTCATAGTTGTGGATGCTTGCGAGAGAGGGTAATCATAAGTTGGTTGTTTGTTCAAGTAAGAACAATAGCTTAGCACCGGTCCACCCACATACCAAATTATCAAAGTAGCAAACGCGAATAAAGCCAATATGATGAACATGACTAGATGAAAATTCTCATGTGTCCTCGGGAGCGCTTTACTTCATATAAGAGTACTTTCAGGCTTGTCCTTTGCTAAAAAAGGATTGAGCTATCTTGCTGCACACTTGCTACTATTGTTACTTGTCACTTGTTGTAAATTATCTTGTTACAAAACTATCTATCACTATTACTTACAACATTTGCAGAGAATACCTTGCTAAAAATTGTTTATCATTTCCTTCTGCTACTCGTTGGGTTTGACACTCTTACTTATCGAAAGGACTAAGATTGATCCCCTATACTTGTCGGTCATCACTCATGTTGTTTAAAATTTATAATTTGATTACAAAGAGAAATAATCTTAGCGGGAGGAAAATACTTGGCAATGAAAGCATCTTTACACGTATCCCATGTTCCAATACTATTACGAGGTAAAGATGGAAAACTAAGCTTTAACTCTTTCTCTTAGCGAAAAGGCAAATACTTTTAATTTGACAGCATCATTATTCATATCCTTTTTATTTTTCATATCACATAATTCGACAAAGGTGTTGAGATGAGAAGTGGGATCCTCATTAGGACTTCCCGAAAATTGTTGCTTCATAATAAGATTTAGCAATGTAGCATTAATATCATAAAAATCCACACTAGTGGCGGGTGGTATAAGAGTACTAATAAAATCATTATTATTAGTATTTGAGAAGTCACACAATTTGGTATTACCGTGAGACATAATGACGAAACTAGCAAAATAACAAGGAAACAAGTAAACTAGCAAGTATAGCAAGCAAACAAGTAAACAAGCAAGAGTAAAAAGTAGAACAAATGAATGATAATTTGTGAGTAGGTACTTGTTAGGAAATTAATGACAATCCCCGACAACGACACAAGAAATCCTTCCTGATACATAATACCTGCCTTGTGTTTTCCCGAGGAGGAGGGATGATGCAACACAATAAAGATAAGTATTTTTTACAGTGAAAACCAATGTTATCGAACCAATAGGAGAACCACACAATTTCCCGTCTTCAGCACCTACACACAGAAGATCACACACTTGCACCCAATGCGGGCAAGGGGGTTGTCAGTCCCCTTGAGCTCGTTATTTGCAAGCGATAAGTAGTGATAGATATATAGTTTGATAAATATAAATAAAAAATAAATAAAAAGTAAATAATAACAACAAGGTATTTGAAGTTTTTGTAAATATTTATGTGAATATACTCGGGGCCATAGTTTTCGGTGAAGGCTTCTTTCTCGTAGAAAGCATACGGTGGATAAACAAATTACTATTATGCAATTGATAAAAAACGCATAATTATGCAATATTTATTCATGGGAATGATCATTACATAGAGGCACCACGACCGTAAACAAGTAGACTGATTCCTGTCTGCATACATAACTATTACTCCACCCATTAGCCTTTATCGAGCATGCATCTAGAGTATTAAGTAAAAACAAAATAATGTTTGGAGGATAATGGCATGATATAGACAAAGTAAATCCATTTAATATGATTGAACCCCATCATTCTACCCTTAGTGGCAGGAATACAATACATGTCATGTCCCTTTCTATCACTTTGACTGAGCACCGCAAGATTGAACCCACTACAACGCATCTCTCCGGGTGAAGATAGATCAATCTAGTTGGCCAAATCAAATCAATAGATCGGAAAGAATTACCAAGCTATCAAAGTCAAGCATATAAGAATTCAAAAAAGACTCAAATATATTTTATAAATAATGTGAGCATAAACTCATAATTCATTGGATCCCAACAAACACACCGCACAAAGTGATTACATAAGATAGATCATCGCCGACGATGTGGTGTTGCAGACTACCTGGTAGGCTGCTGCAGCTCGTGAAGCAAAAGGGGCTAGTGGAAGTTGCGATGAAGCATCAACGGTACCGAAGTTACAGTGTGGCACGCATGGTTGCAACGAAGCGCCGTCGGGGCTGCAACGAAGCGCCGTTGAGGTTGTAACAAAACGCGTTAGAATTTCAATGAAACGCCGGATGGGCCGTAGAAGCTTCTCCGACGCTGCAATGGAGTGTCGTCGGTGCAGCGGGTGCTGCCATGAAACTGCTGCTGTTGATGCTGTCATGGATGCTGCCAGATCCTGCGGTTGGAAGCGTTTCATCGGACGGCTCAGGGGCGGTTTATTCGCTAAAATTATCCGACTGATTGGAAACATCGGCCATATAATTTACTTGTTTAATGAAGTCAATAAAGACAGAACGACTCCGCAACACATTTCCTTCCATCGCCTTTCCTCGCGTGACTTGCAAAATCCGCCACCAAACACCCGAGCCAACAAACCCGAAGACGGAGAGCCCACCTGTCAGTGACCGATACTCCACGAGGGGGGCCCACCGCCCTTATGCGCACTAACGGAGCACCCAGCCAGAAATATCACCGGGCCGGAGGAAACCAATCGAAACGACGACCCCCGCCGCGACCCTGGGCGCGAGGTCACTTCACTCGCCATTTCCTCCCGTCGCCGCACCACCAGCACCTTCCCGCCGGCGGCGATGCACCTCTTCTCCGGCGGCGGCGGCCGCACCGGCGCGCTCCTCCCGACCACATCCAAGCCGAAGGCGCACCACCACCGCGCCAAGGTCCCCCCCGCCTCCACCCGCCGCCGCGGCCCCCACCCCGCCGCGGCCTCCTCCTCCCGCCGCGTCCTCCAGCTCTCCGCCGCCTTCTTCTTCTTCCTCTTCCTCTTCGCCTTCCTCCGCCTAGGCTTCCCCTCCTCCCGGTCCGCCGCGCCGTCCCCCGCCCGCCCCCGCGCGCGCCTCACCCGCAGGCCGGCCTTCCGCCGCGACTCCGTGGCGGCGGAGGCCGCCGCGGCCGCGGTCGCCGCCAGGGCCGGCCGCGAGGCGCCCGTCGACATCACCACCAAGGACCTCTACGACCGGATCCAGTTCGACGACGTGGACGGCGGCGCGTGGAAGCAGGGGTGGGAGGTCACCTACAAGGGCGACGAGTGGGACGCCGAGAAGCTCAAGGTCTTCGTCGCGCCCCACTCCCACAACGACCCCGGCTGGATCCACACCGTCGAGGAGTACTACGACCGCCAGTCGCGCCACATCCTCGACACCATCATCGAATCCCTCTCCAAGGTTCGTCCAGATCTCCGCGCCCATGCCCGATGCCGTGTCAGGGCCTTGGGCTTGATTTCTGACGGCGAATTTTGCTTTTGTCCCGTCGTGCAGGATCCCCGCAGGAAATTCATATGGGAGGAGATGTCGTACCTGGAGAGGTGGTGGCGTGACGCCCCGCGGAAGAAGCAGGAGGAGTTTGCCAAGCTCGTGCACGACGGACAGCTCGAGATTGTCAGTGGCGGCTGGGTCATGAACGATGAGGTGACATGAGCAAATTCTTGTGGTTTATACAGGGTTTTACGAGTATATCACATAAGTTTCTGTTTCCTTGTATTGTTTATTTCTGTCATGGATGTTGCTATTTGCGGCTAGGCTATGTATGGAATGTATTTTTATTCATTTCACTGAACTTGCTCGTTTGATGCTTACCAATCATTTTGGGCATATTATGTTTGATCGCTGTTGTCTATACTCGAATGCTTGCATCTACATGATGTATCCATGTCATATACTGGTCGGTCTAAGAGTACATGTTCTTGGTGCACATGGAGAGGAGATTCATCATTTAACACCATGGCTAAAGGATCACAAACAGCATTCCCATCGCATGTTTCATATGTTTGCCTTCAATATTTTAGTTCTGCTATGAGTTTTTTTTTTGTGTCAGCCAGTCATTGTTTAATAACACAAGACTTCTGAGGGCACATGGAGAGGAGATTCAACATTTAACACCATAGCTAAAGGATCACAAACAGCATTCACATATGTTTGCCTTCAATACTTTTCGTCTTGCCGCGAGCTCTTTTGTGTCAGTTGGTCATTGTTTAATAAGATAAAACTTCTAAGTAGAGCATGGTGAACTATGTCTGTTTGTTATCCCTTGAGAACAATAATCTAAATGGACAGATTTAGTACTATATAAGTGGAGCATTTGATGAATAATCTGTTACTGGTATTTTGTAGACCCGTTACTTATTGTATCTTGAAGTTGTTGAATTCTGTATGTTGGTTTAATCCTGTCTTCAGACATGACAAGTTTACTCATCAGAGCTTTGATTTTGCCACATAATCTATTTCTTTCTAAATATAAGGTACTTATAATCCTGTCATTTCTTAAATGCAGGCAAACTCCCACTATTTTGCCATCATAGAGCAGGCAAGTATACTTAAATCATGTTTATATATTTTGCATTATGTTTCAGATTTTCCTAATGCTAAATATACCGTGTTATGACCTTCAATTGTACCGCATGCATGAATTAAGCGTGTGTTTTCGACTTGTGTATCTCGCTGCACAGAAAATATAGGAAAGCATGGACTGTACATATTGGGAAAACACCTCAGTAGGGATAGTCTTTTATCGATGCATTCTCATGCTATTTATAACCATGCTGTTTTTGCTCATGCGAAAAGATGGTACTCAGATCTTGCTTACTGCTATACACCGCGACAAAAAGATATTAAAAATACATTCATTAGTTTGGAATTAGACAATGAATCTTCTTCTGTTCCCTATTTACATTTGCATTAAGCTATGATAGTTTTTGTTATACCACATTGTTTCTTTGAACTTTCAAGTCAATCAGCCATTTCTAGTCCGAGTCAAACCACATGTTATTTGCACTCAAACCTGATGTTCAAAACTTATGAGAGTTGATCTAATCTTTCACCAACCTGCGATGTAGACTAAATAGCTAGTGCTGGTTATTAGTTATTACTATAATATGGGTTGGAACAATTATCTATTGCAATCTAATATTATGATCTTCCTAATTTTTTCACCTCAGATGATGGAGGGGAACATGTGGCTCAATGATACCATTGGAGTTATTCCTAAGAATTCTTGGTCCATTGACCCATTTGGCTATTCATCTACCATGGCTTATCTACTGAGGAGAATGGGTTTCCATAACATGTTGATCCAGCGAACACACTATGAGCTGAAAAAGGAGCTTGCGAGCAAACAGAATCTTGAATATTTGTGGAGGCAGAACTGGGATATCGAAGAAACGACTGACATATTTGTTCATATGATGCCCTTCTATTCTTATGACATACCACACACCTGTGGACCAGAACCAGCTATCTGCTGTCAGTTTGACTTTGCTCGAATGCGTGGTTTCAGCTATGAGTCTTGCCCATGGAGATATGATCCAGTTGAAACAGATTCGAACAATGTGCAAGAGAGAGCAACGAAACTTCTGGATCAATACAGGAAAAAGTCAACCCTGTACAGAACAAATACACTTCTCATTCCTTTAGGGGATGACTTCCGGTATGTTAATACCGAGGAAGCAGAAGCACAATTCCGCAATTATGAAAAGCTTTTTGATTACATCAATTCTAATCCCCATCTAAATGCTGAAGTCAAATTTGGAACCCTGGAGGATTACTTCTCTACACTGAGAGATGAAGCTGAAAAGATAAACTATTCACGCCCTGGTGAAGTTGGTTCTGTCGAGCTGCAAGGTTTTCCAACACTTTCAGGGGATTTCTTTACATATGCTGATAGAAATCAGGATTACTGGAGTGGTTACTATGTATCAAGGCCATTCTTCAAAGCAGTTGATCGCGTTCTAGAGCAAACACTCCGTGCCTCAGAGATTCTGAGTTCATTTGTTCTTGGATACTGTCAGAAATTTCAGTGTGCAAAACTTCCCATCAGTTTCTCTCACAAACTAACAGCAGCAAGAAGGAATTTGGCACTTTTTCAGCATCATGATGGGGTAACTGGCACAGCTAAGGATCATGTCGTAGTGGATTATGGGACTCGAATGCACACTTCTTTGCAAGACTTGCAGCTATTTATGTCAAGGGCAGTCGAAGTGCTTTTGGGAGACGTCCATGATAGATCTGATCCTACAATTTTATCACATTTTGAGCCGGTGCAGGAACGAGCGAAGTATGATGTTCAACCTGTGCATAGGGTTCTCAAGCCTCATGAAGGGAAGACACATTCTGTTGTCTTTTTTAACCCATTAGAGCAAACAAGGGATGAGATTGTTATGATTGTTGTAAGCAATCCTGATGTATCTGTTCTCAATTCAACTGGGTCCTGTTTGAAATGTCAAATTTCCCCTGAGTGGCAGTATGTCAGTGGCGAAAAGATATCTACTGGCCGGCACCGTCTTTATTGGAGAGCTTCTGTTCCTGCACTGGGTTTGGAGACTTATTATGTGGCTGTGGGCCAGGATTGTGAAAAGGCTACTCCTGCTGTGGTAAAAACATTCACAGCTTCCCAAGAATTTTCTTGCCCTGAACCATATCATTGTTCAAATCTTGAAGGTAAAACTGTGGAGATGAAGAATTCTTATCATACTCTTTCTTTTGATGTAAGTCAAGGCCTCCTCCAGACAGTCACTCGTCACAAACATGGGGAAAAGACTGAGATAGGCGAAGAAATTGCCATGTACAGCAGTCGTGGAAGTGGGGCATACCTGTTCAAACCTATTGGGGAAGCACGACCAATTGTTAAGGAAGGAGGATATTTCATTCTAACTGAAGGGCCCTTGGTTCAAGAAGCCCATTCCCTTCCAAAGACGGAGTGGGATAAGTCGCCTCTCTCACATAGCACACGCATTTATAGTTGCGGGGACTCTATACAGGATATGCTGGTTGAGAAGGAATACCATGTTGAACTTGTCGGTCGTGTATTTGATGACAGGGAGCTAATTGTCAGATACAAGACAGATATTGACAACCAGAGAGTGTTCTATTCTGATCTGAATGGATTTCAGATGAGTAGGAGGCAGACATATGATAAGATCCCCTTGCAGGGCAATTATTACCCAATGCCATCACTTGGCTTCTTACAGGATTCACTTGGCAACCGATTTTCAGTACACTCCAAGCAATCACTGGGAGCAGCAAGCTTGAAAAAAGGATGGATGGAGATTATGTTGGATCGTAGGCTGGTTCGGGACGATGGACGTGGTTTGGGGCAGGGGGTAATGGACAACCGGCCCATGAATGTAATCTTCCATCTCCTCATGGAGTCTAATGTGTCTGTTTTGCCTAAATCTCACAGTTCGATTACTCTTCAACCATCACTCCTTTCCCACCGTGTGGGGGCACACCTGAACTACCCAATGCATGCTTTTATGAGCAAAAAACTTCATGAAAAATCCTTTAAGCTTCCTCAACAGACATTTGCTCCATTGGCCACCTCTTTGCCCTGTGATATACACGTTGTCAACTTGAAGGTCCCTCAGCCTCTAAGATTTGCTCATACGGACGCAGTTGAGCCAAGATTTGCCATTCTGCTGCAGAGAAGGGGCTGGGATGCATCATACTGCAAAAGGGGTGGGTTACAGTGTACAAGTATAGGCGAAGAGACTGTCAATCTGTTTGACATGTTCAAAGATCTGTCGGTTTTAAATGTGAAGGCAACCTCTCTGAACCTCTTGAATGATGACCCTGAAATGCTAGGGTATCTCGAGCAAATTGGTGATGTAGCTCAGGAGGGTAATGTTCTCATCTCACCAATGGAAATTCAGGCATACAAGTTAGACCTACAGCCACCATCATCACCAGAAGAATAGTATGTCGAAACAGTATGTTTATGCTGGTCTGCCACTAACTGGAGAAGGATCTACATGGAGTAGTTGGTAGCTGCATCTGGACTCTGCTGGAACACCTGCTCTTCAGTATGCATATGTGTTACATCTGGTTGACATACATCGTTGAAACTTTCCTCTGGAGAGTACCCTGAGAATTGCGGTTCAGTTCTTTTAACCTGCGAGGGTGCAGATACCATTTTCTCTTTGGTGATCATTGCTTAACAATTGGAAGTTTGAGGCAAGTCGGAGGGAGTTATTGGAGTAACTTCGATGCCTACGTGCGGTCACCTGCACTTTTCTTCCAGCTTTTTTGCGCTCACCGCCGTGGCATGTTATTTCGGCTAATGCTATCATGATAGGAACATATGTGAACACAAGTTTTTGTATATATCTTTTCTTGCATCCGAGTTTTGTAGCGACATCACAGAACCTTGTGGACAAGATCTGAGACAGTTTAGGAACATGATTCTTGTTATACCACCGCTTTCGCATATGCAAATTCTGTCTGTATACATTTTCTGAAGATCGCTGAAAGAAAGGCACGCCCAGTTCCTGTCTGGGGGCTTTTTGAATTTCGCGTTTGGAACTGACGTGAGGGGTTGTGTTTTAGGATTTGTAGACCTGTTTCTTCCCTAGCGTTTCTGTATGCTGGAAGACAATATTAGGGCCTCCAACTTCCAGGGTTTCTTTTTGAATTTAGCTTCCAGGATTTTTATTGCAATGCAGGGCTGTTTACTCATGACTCGTTCGATAATCAGCCGGCTACTTAAAATTTAAGAATCTATAGAACACCTGTGCAACCGCTCCAAGAATTTTAACTACAGCTTGGTCAGCTCCGGGAGCAGAGCCGCGGAGTGGAGGGACTGAGTTACGTCCATTAATTCAATCAAATCTTATCAATATCTGAAGTTAGACTATAACTTAATTTATCTTCCTCTGTTCATACCAAAATCATATTAAATCTAACAAACCTTCATCAAATCAAAACTTTCCTGGTGTAAAATTGATATCAGACACGATTGATGTTGAACTATTAGAATGTGTATGCCCTGTTGCAACGTCTTAGCTAGTTTCAATAATATTACTGTTGTAATCTAAAAAAACATGATTTAGCCTGATTGTTACTGTACATCCAAAATTACAAGTGAGAGAGCGCTATGCAAAATGGAGGATCGGTTCGTCCCGCAACAAGATGTAATACAGTTTCTTGCATTTTTTTGCCACTCACGTAGTGGCCACACTCAAACAAGCGGAGCCAAGAGACAGAAGCCTATAACAGATAAAGAAAAAAAGACAGAAGCACATCACTGTTGGATCTTTTGCTTTCATGATCTCAGCGAGAGCACGCTCAAGAACATCTGTTCAAATGCATCTCACCGGAGATAGGAACTGCTGTATCCAAACTATGTACAAGGAGTGCAAGTGCAAGATACATGCATACACCAGGACCTTAATTTTCGCATGCTAAAGCAAGAACTGCAGTCAGGGCCGGAGGTATGTTACAAACAGCGCCCACCACGCAGTGAGGGTCCTTCTTGCTTTAGAGTCTCACAGGCTCCGTTCCACAGAAATCTGAATCGTCGAACCAACTCGCAAAAGAAAACTCCATAAATTCATTTACAAACTCAGCTTCGAATTCTGGAGAAAAGAAGAAAAAGGCCTCCTAGAATGCGGTGAAGTGACATGTTTCAGATGCTCCCTCCCGCCTCAGTAGATGCAGGTGGTTCAGGATTCAGATGGAGCATCCTTGTCGCCCCTAACGCGTCCTGGATACAATGGACAGGATGGAAATACATCAATTGCCAGGTGGCTGGATAAGAAATGGTAGCGTTATAACAGGAAATTCGATAATAAATGTAGGGCCGGCTCGAAATGATAAGGAGGCGGCATCGGGAAACTCTGTGAAGATGCATCGCATGATGTCGGAGTGGCACCATAAACTTGACTACTCTGATATATGCAAAGAAAACAGCTACTTCTACGTTGCCATGTTGTAGTCAGGTTACAAAAGGAGTCATCGGCACATCTGGTTGGCCTACCAACCTTATCTAATCATGTAGACTTCTTACAAAGAGTGAGGTGAATTCGTATCGATCGACTTACCTACCTCGACTTGTATTGGGCTGAATTCTGCCTCCTGCCTTCCTGAGCAACCAACGTGCTCCTTACGTATGAAGTGTTCGGAGACTCTGCTAATGGGTTGGTGACGAACCCACCCTGAACTCCAAACTTCTGCCTCTCCCACTTATGAGAAGCTCTGACCTCCTCAGAGTGGTTTGCTAGGTCGGACACGGGGTACCTTGAAATGTATCTACCACCATCATTTTTTCTCCAGAATTTTGGGCTCGGGATGCAGCAGTTCATGTCAGGTTCGCTGCTCGGCATCCGTCCTGAGGAGGCGGCCAGATCACGCGAGATCTCGTCCAGTGCCATTTCCAGACCGTTCACCCTTGTCTCCAACGAACGTATCCCATTCTGGGAGCTCCCCATAAATTTCTGATGAACAAATACAATGAAAGTGTCAGATGTGTTCTCAGTCTCTGATGATCAACAAGAGACAAATGAATGCTGGACAAGTTTTCAACAAGCAGGGAGCGATGGAAGTATTTCAGAACACATTGCTGAGTTATTTCTTAGATGTACCATTATTGGCAGCAAAAGATGTAATACCTGAAAGCATGCTACCTCTATACTATGTGAACTGTGACTATAATATTGGTTAGAGACTGCAAATGCAGGAACATGGTAAAACTTTGGTGGGTTATATGGGAAATAACATAAGACCATAAGCTTCAAGAGCTTTGCTGATTAAGACATTGTCATATAGCAACTAAATGACATGTACCTGTCTGTCCAGGTTGTCCCCATACCATTCCACTGCTCATTTTTGATGTATCATTGGGTTAGTGCCATCAAGACACATTGAATGGACGTATGGCTCGTACCAGTAATCATTGGTCAATGCTACGCACTGAGACCATATGTTGGAAACCGGGGAATGCATGAGCTCACCCAAGTGTTTATTCTGTTCAGAAGTATACAATCAACTCTTCTTTTTTTACTACTATAATGATTTTCTCATTTGCACATGTACAGTTACCATCAAATGTGTCTTGAGTTTGATGTGAACTTCAAAATTCAAACCCCCGTCCCATCCTCCATTAACTGTGTTGCCCTTGCACAACTACCAAAGAAATTTGGTGGGCTAGGATAGTACATGTAACTACATTTGCATTTATTTATTTTCATTTTCTTTATTAAGTTATTTTAAGCCTGATTCTCGAGTTTAAATGGATGTATGTCAGACACTGGAGATGTATCCGCCTAGCCCAGTAGTGAAGCACTTGCACAAACCCAAATAATTAAGAGTCTCATCAGGTTCTAAAGAGATGGCATAGAACAAGATAAATTTACCTGGAGAAGGTCGAGCAGGTTTGTCTGCTGATTCTCTATCTGAACTAGCTGCATCCTGATCTTGGACAGGTCTTCATCTTTGTGAACTAACTGAAGCTCATCAGAGTTGTCTGACTGAAACTCCTCAGGCCCATCATCCTCAACCTCGGTGCTCTCTTCCGAGTCACCGTCCCCGTTGTATGGAACAACTCTAGACCCTGACTTGCGCCCGGCCACCTTATTGTACCCTTTCTCACCACTCTTCTGGAACAGCATCTTCCGCGCTTCAAGCCTTGCTCTAACATTGCCCTCTTTCAGAAGCTTCTCCCCGGTCACCGTTTTGGTCGGGGTGGCGTCTGCCGCGACGGTAACATCGCCGCCGCGTGAAGGCGGCGAACTCTTCTTGCTTCTGATGGAAGGGCTGGTCCTTCGGTTACTGACTGACGGCGGTGACCTGCTTGCCGGCAGCATGTTCCTCTTCGTAACTGACTGGACGGAATTGGAGCCAAGGGAATCAGCCGGGTATCGACCATCGCTTGCACTATCTGTTTGATTACAAAACAAAAACAGTGTCAGAACTCAGAGCTCATATCATATGCCAGGAATTCCTATATATATATTTAAATGGAACATTTTTGAATTTCCGTTTGTCATATAGTACCAGGAAAGAACAGTTCTGCTGCCTAGTGTCTCACGAGAACCCACTCCACTTGTGCCTTTTATTACCAGACAAGTTCATGTTTATATACTAGTCCAAAGTCCAAACAATAGAGAACAATTTACTCGAAATTTCCAAAAGAAGACTGGTGACATCACCTGTGAGAGAGGAAGATCTGGTCTGGGCCGGCGAGGCGCCGGAGGAGCACACGTCCTCCTCCAAGTCCGGGATCTCCCTCCACGCCTCGATCATCCGGTTCATGGACTCCCGCACAATCTTCACCTGCATTGCCAAGGAAAGCCTAGAAATGTCAGCGAGGAAGCAGTAGATCCACGAGGATGCCGTAGCAGAAGATCTGAACGAGGGACGGACCTTATCGAATCTCTTGGCCTCGAAGACGGCAATGCAGGAGGGTTTGTGGGCGGAGAGGTCGTCGCCGTGCTCCAGGGCGAGCAGCGCGAGCGCCTCGGCGGCGGCCTTCCTGGCGGCCCAGTCGTCCCCGGCGAGCGCGTCGCGGAGGCAGGGCACCGCGGTGGCGGCGCCCTCGCCGTCGGTGGCCGCCGAGGCGGCGCCGATGAGGGAGATGAGCGCAGGCTTGGCCTTGAAGGCGGCGCTGCGGAGTAGCTTGAGGAGGCGCGGGAGGAGCGCGAGGAGGTAGTCGGCGAGGTCGGAGGTCGGGGCGGAGGCCTCGACGGCGGCCGCCGCCGCGAGCGCGGCGGCGAGCTGCGCGCACTGGTCCTGCTCGTGGAGCACGGCGTCGGCGAGCGGGCCGAGGGCCGCGGGGGCTGAGGGGGGCGCGGCGGCCCCGGCGATGGCGCGCGCGGCGTCGACGAGCGCGGCGCGCACGGAGGAGTCCGGGTCGCGCACCCGGCGCAGCGCGGCGGCGACGAGCCTGGGCACGAGCGGCGCCACGGCGTCGCGCGGGTGGGCGGCGACGAGCAGCGCGAGCAGGCGCAGTGAGTGGCGCCGCAGCGGCGCCTTGTCCGTGGCCCGCGTGTCGGAGACGGCGGCGAGGAAGAGTGGGAGCTCGTCGGCGTCGAGGCCGCGGGCGATCGCGTCCAGCTCGTTGGCGGCCATGGCCTCCGTGTCCCGGTCGGAGAGGCGGTGCAGGCAGCGGTTCACCCGCTGCTTCATTGGCTCGCCCCCGGCCCTCGGCGCTGGCCCCATGGCGCTCGGCCTCGCCTACCTAATCAATGTAGCCGAGCTTCCGTCCGCGCCTCGCAGGGAGGAGGGAGGAGGGGCGCCGGCGGGTGGGAGGGAGCCGAGCCGGCGGCGACTCGGCGGAGACGGGGGACGGAGGGTGGTGGCGGCTCGGGGTTGGGTTGGGAGGGGAGGGATGGCGTCGCGGGTACTAAATAGGTGGGAGGTGGCGGGTGAGAAAAAGAAAAAAGGGAGAGGGTGGAGAGATCTTGGTGTGGACTGCGCATTCATTCATGTCCTCTTTTCGTGCCTTTTTTTCTGACTTATTTTCTTTTCGATTTGAAAAAATGGTGACGGTTTTTTGTATCTTTGTACTACGTCTTGGGGTGCTTGGTGGTGTTTTCTCGGCTCTAGATGGATTTGGGGTTTGGTGTGGTGTTGCTCAGCGTGGGTTACAAATTGCTGTTCTTAAAAAAAACTCAGGTATAAATAAAGCCAACAATGGTTAGCCTTCAAGTTGATCTCATTATTGTTTTTAAAAAACTCACGTATAGCGAAAGCCTTGGTTTGATAGGGTCGAAGGATACCGACGACGATGCTTTTTGAAGGCGTCATCGAAGAGTCCTCGCATTTCTTCAGGTTGTCGATACATTGACGGTAGAGTTCGAGTTGTTGACGTCGGCAAGAGTTGGGTTGTTGCACGGTTGTCCTCTGTTCAATCGTGTGTTGTAAGGTTTTTCGGTCTAATTTTCTTTATAAATTAGGTAACATTTTTTTAATTTTTTTCTCTTAGTGCAAACCGGCAGTGCTTTGCCTTGCACTAAAAAAACACTCACGTATACTCTTTTCGTAAAGAAATATTAAAATGTCTATATCACTTAAAGTACTTTTGCTATCTCAAACGATTAATTATAGAGTATATCGCCTCTGTTGTAGAGTACTTTAAGGACATATCCCCACTCTCCCCTGTGAAAAAAAAGTCTTCCAATCGTTCTACCTTTGAGTTGTTGTTTTTCATATCATTCTGTATGTGCGTAAATGCTCCATCATCTCCCTTGAGTGAGCTAGACTATGTGGTTTTATTGTGAAACACTTGTGTTTGAAAGAAATATGTTTGAACTATTATATTTTGGTCTATTTCCTTAGAAGTATTGTTTGACTCATTTGCTTCCCTCTATCTTGCTAACCCCATCACCTCCCTTCAGCGAGTTAGACTGTGGTCATTTATTGTTGTTGCAAAGACATACTCCCTCCGTTCCTAAATATAAGTCTTTTAAGCGATTTCACTAAGGGTCTACATACGGAACAAAACGATTGAATCTATACTCTAAAGTATGTCTATATACATCCGTATGTAGTCCACTAGTGAAATCTCTACAAAGACTTATATTTAGGAACGGAGGGAGTAATGCTTTTATATACAGTTTAGATTGCGTATCAATTTATTGTTGTTGCTACGGCATGAAGCTCGTCGCCGATGTCGTCCAATGCCCCAGAGGAAGGTAGGATATATACTGGGATGCAAAGGTGGCTTGCAACAATGTTGTATCCTTTTCTTTCTACCATTTAAGCTTCTTTTTTATCGCCTTCTTTTCCCTTAAATCTTTGGGTTTTTGCTTCTTGGTGACATAATTTAAAGAATCCAACCGTCCAATAACAAATGGAAAAAATTGAAGCACTATAAATTCGAAGGAACGGCCTGTGTTCTTTACAGCACCCAACCTAAGTAGAGAAAGTTGCACGTCATGTATTGGATATTCCTGATATATATACCAGCCTGATGGCCTGTACTATTACGGGCAAGCAACTACTCCAAGGGAGTGCTACCGATAGTTTACGTGCACTTGCACTACAACAATGCTACACATAAATAAATTTACATAGATTTTACAAAGAGATGGATTTTGATTGAAGATTAAGGGAAATGAGGGCCTCACCCCTCTTAAAAATCAGGGGAAAGCGGTTAGTTAGAAAGAAAGAATCCTAATCAGCGTGTAATCTTATGTAACTCTTTGTATGTTTAGCATTTTTGCTTGCATTATCAGCCAGCCAATGCATTTTCTTTAACACAAATACACATATAAGTGTGTATGTAAACGCGAATACACTATTTTTTATAAATGTATACATGCACATCTTATTTATGTGAATATCTTTTAAAAACTGAGTCAGCATATTATATTAAGACTTACGATGTCATTATAAACATCTCATCATTGACAAAAACGTTTCCTCCCAATAAATACGTATTGTTAGAAATCTTAAAGTAAATTTAAAAATAATGCCTGCATTATGATTTAATCTTGATGAACGAGGATACGATTGTTCCTCTAAGTTTGGTTCGGCAGCCGATGCAGTTTGCAGAGTGGTACCGATACCGGTGCGTGAAAACTTTCCTGGTATGTAAGAAATTAAGTACCGTTTAAGAAAAAAATGACCTTGCTAGTACGGCTGTGTCGTCGCTGATCGCGATTCCTCGGCAGTGCAGTCGGCACCCTGATATTCATTCACCCGACCACCTGTCAAACAGTCTGTTACTAGCATTAGCTAATCTGTTAACAGCTTGGGAACGGCGGCAGAAGATTACTTACACTAGTGCAGCTAGTAAAATATTTCACCGCCCATGGCGCGGTAATCCTCTATATAATCTAGACCCCCATCTGCATGACGCGGCTGACGTCGCCACGGGCGCATCGAGATCCAGGAGCATGTGACGATCAATTCCAACCTTTATCCACAAACCACGGCATAGTACGAGCAGAGTAGTAAACCAATCTTGTCCATGAGCCGCTGCCACCTTCTGATCGGCCCAATCTGTGATCTGTCAACCGGCGGTATAAACTTATCTTCACACCAGAACAAATGGAAAACGCGCGCATCGGCCAATGGGAGAGCGGCAGCTCCTCTAAACCTCACAGTCCCCTAGTGTCAATTCATCAGGCAGACAGACAGTGAGGTGAACCCCGTGCATGGCGATGGCGGCATGTGTGCTGGGCAGATGCGCACATGAACCGCCATGTGACCGCCGCTTGGGCCGATCGGTAATCTGTGATCTGTCTGTTTTGTTTATTAAGTCATTTCAAATGTATCGGTGATAAGATGAGGTGTTAAGCACATTAAATAATTTAACAAATAAAGTCTGTAATCTATAGTTGCTTAGCTTATTATAGTTAAGCCTTTTTTATTTAATGCTTTTACAACTAAAGTTATATTACATGTATTGATGTACTTTTTTTTTATTTAATTGTTTTACCTAGGTTCATGTGCTTAGCATTGTTTTTTCTATAGTCATCACACTCATCTCTTCTATTAATTATCTTGTCAATCAGATTATTTGTCTATGTTAGAGCCTTAGCACGTGTACAAGGTGGAGCATTCAGAGTAGCCTTAGAGCATCTCTAGCAGATGCTGCATTTTCTGAAATTGCATACGCAATTTGCAGTCCAGTGTAAACTGGGTTACAGTTTCAGAAAAGTGTTGCGCAGAACAGACACGCAAACAGAACTGTAAATTTAAACATTCAAACTATGCGGGAGATTAGTTCATCCAATACATTTGCAGATTTGCGAAAAACATTTGCGGACCGGGCTGCAGATACGGAGTCTGCTCTGCGCAGTAAACTAGGTTCAATCCATAAATTCATCGGAACTTTACAGTTTTTGTGTTTTTTTGTATGAGCTAGAAATGCTCTTACTCTTGTCCGGTGACGGGGCTGCTCTGGCTGGTGGATTTTTGTTGCTTCCACCGGGAAAAACGAGCTACCGCTGCGGAGCCCGGGGAAAAAACTGCGTGGGTGACATGTCGGTCTGCAATCTGCATCGCCATCGCTCATCGGTCGCCGATGGATCCTCTCTCGGTTCTGCACAAACGGGTTTTAAATTGGGGTTCTGCACGGAGAAGATTTGTTTACTTGGAAATGTTTTTGGTATGGTGTGCTGTCATGTCAGCGCCCGGGCACAGTGCAACACCAGCTTCAACGATTCTCTTTCGTTCCCAGCTGTGTGTCATGTCGACGTACGCCCCGGAGAGCTTCCAAGGCACGGGCACTACGCGGGTTGTGACGCGGTAATTTTACAGGGACCGAGTAGTAGGCCACATGACTGATATACTATTACAAAACCCATATTGCTAACAGTCTGCCGTACAGAGCAGGCGGGAGATTAGACTAGTGGTTTGGAGGGACGCGTGTGTTGCTTAAACTAATGAAACAATCATCAGAAATCGAGCCGGCGACTTCATGATGCCTACTTTGCACTAGCTAGACCAGAGAAAGAGAGAGAGAAGCAGCATCGTCGAAAAACCCCGTGGGCCTGGCGGGAAACAAAAATATGGGAATGATACCGGGGAAATGACAACTACTCCTACTTTGTAGCTACAGCATCCCTACCAGATGATGATTGATCTAGACATCGCAACACGCACGAGAATAATGGTAGGAGTTGTTCTTTCAACACATTTGTCATGCTACTACTCCCACCATTTCTAAATACTTCATTCATTTTTAAATATAAAAAAATTCATTATAGTTTACATACGAAGCAAAATAAATAAATCTGTATTCTAAAAATATCTATAGCCGGACATAACAAATATGAACCCCTAAGAGCAACTCTAGCAGACCCCGCATCCGGCCGGCCCGCAAAACGCGTTTGCAGTTCGCGCAAAACCGCTTTTGCGGGCCGGCGTGGGCTGTCACAGATGCAGGCCTCGCATAATGAATTCGTAAAAAAACATATTCGCGGAATATACTTTTTATACGGGTCGGCTTCTGCGGGTTCTGATCTGGCGCAGCTCCTCCCGGCCCGTAAAACTCAGATTTGCAACTTAAATTGATCTAGCACAATGCTTTTCTTTGTTTTTGCAACAACATTAGATACAAAAGATGTCACCAAATCTTGGCTAGAATAGCAGAATCAAATAAAACAAGAACCACAAGTATGCATTTCAGAAGATTTCCAACTTCCATAACTGCTCCCACTAGTTGAAGCAATATCTTCTCCATGCACTCATTGTTGATCTGCGGATTCTTGATCTTGCTTTCTTCGTTCTTCATCTTTTGTTCCAAAGAAGTAGACGTTGCTTCCCCTCTAGTTGCACATGCAGCCGCATCATTGCCTTCGATTGTACTAAGGAGTGCACTAACATCTATTAAGTTTTTTCTATCAACAAATCAATGTATTGGCCTTCGCAAAACCAAAATGAGCATCCATCGTCCTACACAAAAGAATGAGCAAGCTCGAAGTGAGCTACCGCAATTGAATTAAAGAATGAGCTATGGAACGAGCTACCGCAAGTGCACGTACCCCGTCGTTTTCGCATTTGTAGAACACCCATCCGGGGTGCTTCGGCGTGCCCGAAGTGAGCCGCGACACTTGGCGCGTGCAGTCATCGCACTCTATGAGCGGCATCGGCAGGCCACAAAGACGCTGCGCGAGCGCCGAGCCCGGTGGAAAGTCCATGCGTGCAAACCTTCGGCGGCGACGGGCGGGCGAACCCGTGCCTGCATGCGGCGATGCGCCCTTGCCTGGGCTGCAGGAGAGGCTCCCCGATCACTCCATCGCCTGGGGCAGCAACCGGTGGCCGGAAAAAGCCAAATCCGACGGCCCGCGATGAAGTGCCGCAGATCTGCAAATCCGGGGAAAGGAGGGGAGGCCTCGTGCGCGTGGCGGCCTTCCGACGTGCTCCTGCCGGCTGTTGTCACCGGAATCTTGGGCGGCGGCACGAGGGGGGAGAGGAGAGGTGGTTGGTGGGAGAAAGCGCGAGATGAAATGTTCCCCCACCAACCGCTTCCGCTTATATGCAGGGCACCGCAGCCGCGAGGGGGAAACTCGCGTTTTCTCGGGTTGGGGTCGGGAGTTTGCCGCGCCCCCCTAAATTTTTTTGCGGGTCGGGGTGGGATGCGGGGTCTGATCGGGCTGGTTTTTCCGCCCCGACCCTTATTTTGGCGGTTATTTTACGGGTCGGGACGGGATGCGGGGTCTGCTAAAGTTGCTCTAAACGTTTGTGGACGCATCCGGTCAGTGATCGAGCATGTCCCCTATTTATTCATCCGCATAGCCACACTTCTTATTTTTCTTTCTCGTATGTCCGTTCATTTGCACGTGATTGATGAAGAGAAAGAGAGTTAAAAGAAAATAATAAATAAAGAAAAAAAGAAAGGTGGTCCGGGATGGGATAGCGTCCTATGTGATGGACTGAGCGACCGCGCCCGGACGCCTCCGCGAGCCCCGAGATCGTCCGTATATTTAAGATGGATATGAGGGTTCGCATACAACCCGGCCTTATAAGGATGATATGAGGGGTCCGGTTGGATCGTTTTTTTCTTTTGTCCCCTGTCTGGTCACTAACAGGACGAGTTAGCGGGCGTATGAGGGGTCGTTTGAGGCGTCCGGTTATAGATGCTTTAAAATATGTCTATATACATCGATATGTAGTTCGTAGTGAAATATATAAAAAAAACTTATATTTAAGAATGGAGAGAGTATAAGTTTTTTTAAAGATTTCACTATAAACTACGTACGGATGTCTAGCAGATTTACTTATTTTACTTCGTATGTAGTCTATAATATTCATATTTAAAAACGAAGGGTGTAATACCTAATATTCCTTTTGTCAAAAAGTAATTATTTTAAATTTATACTAGCTTTAATTCAAAATTATATTAAACATAAAATATTTATTTTGAGATGAAGGAAATAGCATTTTCGAGGAATCATGTTTGGTGGCTAGCGGTAGGGTTAATTAGAGATGGCACTTTGCAAGTGTTGGATACGCCATCCTACACAATGCACGGCACGGCGTCGAACTCACTGTGGTTCTGGTGGGTGCTACAAGAATGATCGCCATAGGCTCGGAACATCGTACTCCCTCTGTTTCTATACATAATACTTTTAAATATTTTTAATGAACTATATACATACATATATAGAGATATATTAGAAACTATAAATTCATTCATGCTGTTATGTATGTGGTTTACGTAGGTATTTTTTAAAAAATCATATATTTAAGAACGGAGTGAATAGTTTTTAGAACCCTCACTACTCGTGGATGCCCCGTCTAGGTTTATTGGCCCTCATTATAATGCGGATCAAATTATCGCATATGCTATAAAAAAAAGGTATATGGTTGGATTTGTATCTGAACAGGCCGGGTTTCTCACTGTATAGTTTTTGTGGTGTATAGTTAACATTTTATTAGTTAAATTTATTGATAAACGCCTTAAATAAGAGGATCCTAATAAACTTGGACGAAGGGAATATATAACTAATGTCTATATATGGTTGCTCATGTCTCGTGTTTTTTGTCTTGACACGGTTCTATAGATGTGTTGCTCACCTTCAATTACCGTATTTAAAAAAAATTCTAATCATTTTTTGTGGTTAACATTCATTTTCAAAGGCCAATTTTTTTATGTAACCCCTGACCTCTGCTTTAATTCGGTGGTGGAGCTACAACCCAACTAGGTTCAACGTTGGTCAAGCCTTTTATGGACATTTCACTCGTCGATGCCGTAATGGTCAAGACTTGCTAGGCTCTTATGGCTTCATCGCCTACTTTTATGCGCACCTCATTCGTAATGACCACACCATGCCAAGCTCCGATGGCTTCATCATCATTATATGGGCATTTCACTCGTCGATGACGTTCACGCCTTGCTAGGTTCCGATGGCTCCATCAACATTTGATGGGCATTTGACTCATCGAGACCCTGACTGTCACACCTTGCTAGGCTTCAATGGCCTCATCGTTAGTTTTATGGGCATCTCACTTGTTGATGTTGTGACTATCATACCTTGCTAGGCTTTCCAATGGCTAAAACGTCAATTTTTATGGGCAATTCACTCGTCGAGGTCGTGACGTTCACGCCTTGCTAGGTCGATGGCTCCATCACCATTTGATGGGCATTTGACTCATCGAGACCCTGACTGTCACACCTTGCTAGGCTTCAATGGTTCCATCGTTAGTTTTATGGGCATTTCACTTGTTGATGTTGTGACTATCATACCTTGCTAGGCTTTCCAGTGGCTAAAACGTCAATTTTTATGGGCATTTCACTCGTCGAGGTCTAATTGTTATACCTTGCTAGGCTTCAATGGCTCCATCGTTAGTTTTCATGGCATTTCACTTACCGAGGTCGTGAGTGTCACACCTTGCCAGGCTTCAATGGCTCCATCGTCAGTTTTTATGGGCATTTCACTCGTTGATGCCGTGAGTGACATACCTTGCTAGGCTTCACAATGGCTACATCGTCAATTTTTGTGGGCATTTCACTCGCCGAGGCCATAACTGTTATACCTTGCTAGGCTTCCATGACTCCATCCTCAGTTTTCATGGGCATTTCACTCACCGAGGTCGTGAGTGTCACATCTTCCTAGGCTCCAATGGCTCCATCGTCAGTTTTTATTTGCATTTCACTCGTTGATGCCGTGACTGTCATACCTTGCTAGGCTTCATAATGGCTACATCGTCAATTTTTATGGGCATTTCACCTGTCGAGGCCGTGACTGTTATACCTTGCTAGGCATCAGTGGCTCCATCATCGTTTTCATGGACCTTTCACTCACTGAGGCCGTGTATGTCACACCTTGCTAGGCTATGATGGCTTCATTGTTAGTTTTTATGAGCATTTCACTCGTTGAGGCCTGAGGCCGTAATTATAACACCTTGTCATGGAGAATGAGCCGGACGCTAGAGCTATACATCAATTGACGCACACAACCAAGACGAAGGTTGTTCAGGAAAGAGTATTTTCATTCAGTTCATTTGCTAGGTACTATATTCAGACTTTGGGGTTGGTCTTTTTGTGTTATTCTTGAGATATGATATGAGCATTGGCTTTTTTTAGGAGACATCTGAAATAGTTCAAGTTAGAAAAAAAAGGTGGGTGCTTAAATATCAAAACCGCACCGGAGACTTGACGGTGTCATTTTGGTAGTTTCACCTATGTTTACCTTGGACGTTGTCACATCATTGAATTAAGTCGGGGCAAACCAAACAGATCTTTTGGTACATCTTCTTTAATAATGGAAGAGCTGGGTTGGAAAGGTGCCAAATATCCACACAAAAAACATTCTTATTTCAGCTTATTGAGAATAGACAGGAAATGAAATAGGTGGGGTGTGGTCTTATCAGATAATGAATTAGGGAAGATGGGCAATGTTGACCAGAAAATAGGTGCAAAATACGTGGGCGAGAACGATTTGGCACCTCAACACCTGCTACGTGAAGCTACGATCCAATTCCAACGCAGTCCGAATCACGCTCCTTTCCAATTTCAATAACGCAATGCTGTCTCAAATCAAATTAATTAGCCCAGCTGTTCTTTTGCCGACTGTTTAGCTAGCACCTATGTGGACACCTAAATGGAACTATATGCAGTGCATCGAAGATGAAGAACGGGCGTCGGCAATCATTTTTGTATAGGTTTAGAAAACTGTTCTAGTTAAAAATATGTTTAAATGTAATGAATTTGCTTCGGTCTAGAAGAAAAGCTTCTTATTTTATGTAAAAGTCATAAAAATATGAATGAATATTGTCTGATTTGTTTAAGTTTGCACCAAATTTCTTTATTTTTATTAAAATTCATTTAAAGTACAAACGGACATATGTGGCTAGCTTTGGATGACTAGCTTCCGCATCCGTGTCCGGAGACTAGCCCATCCTACCCACGGACGGACGCGGTTGCAAATTTGGGGGTTAGCGTTGAGAATACTCTTCAGTAGTTTTTCTTGTTTTGTTCTAGAAAGACACACAACTACTGTAAAAATTCAATAGAAGTAACAAACATCCTAAAATGTAATAAAAATTATATCAAGACCTCTAGACGAGCAGATGATTAATGTTTTCGCCAAACTTATTAGTGATATCTAATTTTTTTTTCGTGTACAAGCCCCTAGGTACCAGCATCATGTAGCCATAGTCATTACCACTGAACCTTAAATCTATTTGAAATGTTTAGCACCAAATTTCGTCATCGCGCACATACGGAAAAGAGACCTAATCCCAATGAGATATGAACCTATACCAGAGCTCCGCCAACTATGTCCCGATTAAGAAATTCAAGAAGGATCAAAGCCAAGAAGGCCAACATGAAGTTGAAGTGTCGTGATTCATGGAGACGCCGCCTTTGTGACATGAACTAGAAAAACTAAAACTACTAGCGGATGCCATGACATCAAGATTCCCTTACCGACCACAAACCGTGGAAACATGAGGCGGGGGGCCAAAGGGTGAATCCATGGTGTGAAAACTTGGGAGGAAGAGCACTTTACCTAGCCGCCTACGAGTGGGTGGAAGGAAAAGATAAACTTCCCTTAGCTTAGGTACTTCCTCCTTTTCTTTTTCACTTCGTCTATAAGAGCAACTTCGATGCGTCGATCCATTTTGTTTGCGCGCGTTTATTTGGGTTGTGGCAAACAGAAAAGTCGCCTTAACGCGTCGATCCAAACGGACGCACGTCCGTTTTTCGTCCGTCTACCGACCCATTTTCGGTCTATTTTTTAGCCTAATTTGTGTAGACGCGGACATGTGATGGACGCGCGCGTTGCGCGCAAATTACTCCCCCTGGCCCGCGAGTCGGTGGCAAAGCCTCCACTATTCCCCTCCACTTTCCCAAAACCCTCCCGCCCCACGCGTGCTCCCCGACCGCTCGGCATGGACCACGACCTTTATGGCACCGCCGGCCTTGCCTTCCTCGCCTCGTCTGGCATCACGGCCGCCCCTCCCGCAAAGGCAAGCCTCGCGCCCCCCAAAGACCGCCACCACGCCCAAGAAGAAGACGAAGCTGACGCCCGAGGATGTTGGAAATATGCCCTAGATGCAATAATAAATTAGTTATTATTATATTTCTTTGTTCATGATAATCCTTTATTATCCATGCTATAATTGTATTGATTGGAAACACAAATACATGTATGGGTACATAGACAAAACACTGTCCCTAGTAAGCCTCTAGTTGACTAGCTCGTTGATCAAAGATGGTTAAGGTTTTCTAACCATAGACAAGTGTTGTCACTTGATAACGGGATCACATCATTAGGAGAATGATGTGATGGACAAGACCCAAACTATAAAAGTAGCGTATGATCGTATCAGTTTATTGCTACTGTTTTCTGCATGTCAATGTATCTGTTCCTATGACCATGAGATCATGCAACTCCCGGACACCGGAGGAATACCTTGTGGGTTATCAAACGTCGGAACGTAACTGGGTGACTATAAAGGTGCTCTACAGGTATCTCCAAAGGTGTCTGTTAGGTTGGCATGGATCAAGACTGGGATTTGTCACTCCATGTAAGGGAGAGGTATCTCGGGGCCCACTCAGTAATACAACATCACAACAAGCCTTGCAAGCAATGTGACTAAGGAGTTGGTTACGTGATCTTGTATTACAGAACGAGTAAAGAAACATGCATAGTTCTCGAACCCGCAGGGTCTACACACTTAAGGTTCGGTGACGTTTCGGTATAGTTGAGTTATATGTGTTGGTGACCGAAGTTTTGTTTGGACTCCCGGGTGAGATCCTGGACATCACGAGGAGTTTCGGAATGGTCCGGAAATGAAGATTGATACATAGGAAGTTGGTATTTGGGTTTCAGAAGGTTTTCGGGCATTGCCGGTAGTGTAACGGGAGTGACGAATGGGTTCCGGGGGCCCACTGGGTGGGCCCACTACGCCCCAAGGGGTCCACTTGGGTTTATTGGATGCGCAATAAGGTATAATGAGCTGACAAAGTCATCCAAGGAAAGCCCATAAGAAAAAAGTGGAAAATCCAAAAGAGGTGGGAAATTAAGGAAGGAGTCCTAATCCAAGTAGGATTGGAGGAGGACTCCTCCCTCCTCCACTTCGGCCGACCCAAGGGCAACTCCCTAGTGGCGCAAGGCCTACCCCTCCCTCCTCCTATATATACTAGAGGTTTAGGGATGTTTGAGACACAACTTTGCCACGTGCAACCCTAAACCTCTACTACGTAGTTCTTCCTCTAGATCGGTTTTCTGCGGAGCTCGGGCAGAGCCCTGCAGGGATAGATCACCACCACCACCAGAGCGCCGTCGCGCTGGCGGGGAACTCATCTACATCCCCGTCTCTCTTACTGGATCAAGAAGGCGGAGATAGTTATCGAGCTGTACGTGTGCGGAACACGGAGGTGCCGTCCGTTCGACACTTGATCGGGACGGATCACGAGACGGTTCATGGGACGGATCGTGGGATGGTTCGTGGGACGGATCCTGAAGATGTACCACTACATCAACCGTGTATATTAACGCTTCCGCTTATCGATCTACAAGGGTATGTGGATCCGATCTCCCTCTCGTAGATGACCACAACCATGATAGGTCTTCGTGTGTGTAGGATTTTTTTGTTTCCCATGCTACGTTCTCCAACAGTGGCATCATGAGCTAGGTTCATGCGTAGATGAAATCTTGAGTAAAACACAAAAGTTTTTGTGGGTGTTGATGTTCGATTTGCTGCCCTCCTTAGTCTTTTCTCGATTCGGCGATATTGTTGGATTGAAGCGGCCCGGACCAACCTTACTCGTATGCTTACGAGAAACCGGTTTAATCGACTAACATGCAACATGTTGCATAAAGATGACTGGCGGGTGTCTGTTTCTTCAACTTTAGTTGAATCGGATTTGACCGAGGCGGTCCTTGGAGAAAGGTTAAATAGCAATTTTCATATCACCGTTGTGGCTTTGCGTAAGTAAGATACAATCATACTAGATACCCATAGCAGCCACGTAAAACATGCAAAAACAAATTAGAGGACGTCTAACTTGTTTTTGCAGGGTATGCATGTGATGTGATATGGCCAAAGACATGATGTGATATATTGGATGTATGAGATGATCATGTTGTAATAGTTAAACATCGACTTGCAGGTCAATGCTACGGCAACCGGCAGGAGCCATAGGGTTGTCTTTAAATTAACGTTTGTGCTTGCAGATGCGTTTACTATATTGCTAGGTTGTAGCTTTAGTAGTAATAGCATAGATAGCACGACAACCTTGATGGCGCCACGATGATGGAGATCATGGTGTGGCGCCACTGACGATGAAGATCATGCTGGTGCTTTGGTGATGGAGGTCAAGAAGCAACAGATCATTGCCATATCATGTCACTTATGAATTGCATGTGATGTTAATCCTTTTTATGCACCTTATTTTGCTTAGAACGACGGTAGCATTATAAGGTGACCCCTCACTAAAATTTCAAGATAAAATTGTGTTCTCCCCGACTGTGCACCATTGCGACAGTTTGTCGTTTCGAGACACCACGTGATGATCGGGTGTGATAGACTCAACGTTCACATACAATGGGTGCAAAACAGTTGCACACGCAGAACACTCGGGTTGAACTTGACGAGCCTAGCATATACAAACATGGCCTCAGAACACAAGAGACCAAAAGGTCGAGCATGAATCATATAGTTGATATGATCAACATGGACATGTTCACCACTGAAACTATACTCAACTCACGTGATGATCAGACTTGAGTTAGTGGATTTTGATCATGCGCCACTCAAATGACTAGAGGGATATCTGTTTTGAGTGGGAGTTATTAGTAATATGATTAGCTAAACTCAATTATCATGAACATAGTCAAAAAGGTCTTTGCAAATTATGTTGTAGCTTGCGCTGTAGCTCTACAAATTTTATATGTTCCTAGAGAAAATTTAGTTGAAAGATGATAGTAGCAATTTTGCGGACTAAGTCCGTAAACTGAGGATTGTCCTCATTGCTGCGCATAAGGCTTATGTCCTTAATGCACCGCTCGGTGTACTGAACCTTGAGCGTCGTCTATGGATGTTGTGAACATCTTACATACACGTATTTGATGACTACGTGATAGTTTAGTGGGTAATGCTTAATAAGTTAGAATTGGGGCGCCGAAGACCTTTTGAAACGTCACGGAACGTATGAGATGTTCCAAGAGATGAAATTGGGATTTCAGGCTCATGCCCTTGTTAAGAGGTATGAGACCTCCGACAAGATTCGTTGTCTACAAAGTAAGGGAGAAAAGCTCAATCGTTGAGCATGTGCTCAGATTGTTTGAGTGCTACAATCGCTTGAATCGAGTGAGAGTTGATCTTCGAGATGAGATAGTGATGGTTGATACGTCTCCATCGTATCTACTTTTCCAAACTCTTTTGCCCTTGTTTTGGACTCTAATTTGCATGATTTGAATGGAACTAACTTTGACTGACGCTGTTTTTAGCAGAATTGCCTTGGTGTTATTTTTGTGCAGAAATCAAAGTTCTCCAAACGTCCTGAAAATTTACGGGGAGCAGTTTTGGAAAATATAAAAAATATCTGCGCCAAGTTCCACCTAAGGGGGTAGGCCACTGGGCCACAAGCCCTGGCTCCGCCACCCCCTGGAGGCGGTGGGCAGGCTTGTGGGGCCCACACGGCTCTGTCGCCCCCAACCTCAGGTCTATAAGTCCCCTTTCGTCCCAGAAAAAATAAAAAGAGAAGTTTTCATCACGTTTGCGATACGGAGGCGCCCCCACCACCTATTCTTCATCTGGAGGGCAGATCTGGAGTCTGTCTTGGGCTCCGGAGAGGGGAAATCGTCGCCATCGTCATCATCAACCTTCTTCCCTCTCCAATTCCATGAAGCTCTTCGTCGTTCATGAGTAATCTATTCATAGGCTCGCTGGGTGGTGATGAGTAGGATGAGATCTATCATGTAATCGAGTTAGTTTTGATGGGGATTGATCCCTAGTATACACTATGTTCTGAGATTGATGTTGCTACTACTTTGCCATGCTTAATGCTTGTCACTAGGGCCCGAGTGCCATGATTTCCGATCTGAAATTATTATGTTGTTACCAATATATGTGTGTTTTAGATCCGATCTTGCAAGTTGTAGTTACCTACTATGTGTTATGATCCGGCAACCCCGGAGTGACAATAACCGAAACCACTCCCGGTGATGACCATAGTTTGAGGAGTTCATGTGTTCACCAAGTGCTAATGCGTTGGTCCGGTTCTTTATTAAAAGGAGAACCTTAATATCCCGTAGTTTCTTTTTGGACCCCGCTGCCACGGGAGGGATGGACAATAGATGTCATGCAAGTTCTTTTCCCTAAGCACGTATGTCGACACACGGAATGCATGCCTACATCACATTGACGAACGGGAGCTAGCCACATATCTCTCCGTGTTATAGCTGTTGCATGATGAATATCATCCAAACAAATCACCGACCCATTGCCTACGAGTTTGTCCTACTACTGCTGTTACTTGTCTTGCTCTGCTGCTGCTACTACTGTTACTACTGTTGTTACTTGTCTTGCTCTGCTGCTGCTACTACTGTTGCTACTGCTGTAACTTGTCTTGCTCTGCTACTACTGTCGCTTGCTACTGTTGCTACTTGCTACTGTTGTCGCTACCATTGTTCCTTGCCACTGCCGTTACTCGCTACTTTTTTGTTACTACTTTGCTTGCAGATACTAATGTTTCAGGTGTGGTTGAATCTGACATATTCAGCTGCTAATACTTGAGAGTATTCTCTCACCTCGAGTCGTGCGAACCAACAAATTTGGGTTGAATACTCTACCCTCGAAAACTGCTACGATCCCATGCGCTTGTGGGCCGTCAACTACATTCTTCTAGTTTCGATTGCCGAAGAGTGCTAACAACATTCTTCTGGTGCCGTTGCAAAGGGGAAGAACAGTTGACATCAAGCATTTTTCTGGCGCCGTTGCCGGGGATGTATTGCTATATTCTCTGAGTCACTTGGGATTTATATCTGCTGATCACTATGAAGAATCTGAAGGATCCGAAGACCAAAGTCTTGCCCTCAACTATGAGGGGAGGTAAGGAATTGCCATCTAGCTCTGCACTTGATTCACCTTCAGTTATGAATAAGTTTCCGACATCACCTCCTGCTAGAAATCTTGATATGCCGCATGTGCTTGATGATGCTTGTGATACTACTGCTAGAGATGCTATGCTTGATACTATGCCTGATGATACAATGCTTGATACTATGCTTGATACTATGCCTGATGCTATGGCTGATACTGCTAGAGATGCTATGCTTGATACTGCTTTGCCTGATGATGCTAGAGATGCTATTTTGCCTGATGATGCTATGCTTGATACTGCTAGAGATACTACTTTGCCTGATGCTACACTAGGGGTATTCCTTGATGCTCATATTTCTAGAGTTACTGCCAATGCTCGTGATGCTTCTGAAACTGCCGATACTATTGAGATAGAACCTGCTTTTGCTCCTGCTAGATATAGCTCTCCTAGATATGAATTGCCTGATATACCTGAGGGTTACGTTATGGAGGGAGAGATAGCTAAGGATTTTCTTGCGTGTAAGGATGCCTATGACGCTGAGAAATTACTTCTCAAGTGGAAGGAAAAATCTCGAGAAGCTAAGATGAAATATGACCCGAAGTTTGCCACTTCACCTATCTTTATCACCGATAAGGATTATGAATTCTCTGACGATCCTGAGATAATCTCCCTAGTCGAATCTGATCCTTTTCACGGTTATGAGTCTGAGACGGTCATAGCCCATCTTGCCAAACTACACGAAATAGCCACCCTTTTCACTAATGAGGAGAAGATCTGCCACTACTATATCCTTAAGCTGTTTCCTTTCTCTCTAAAGGATGATGCTAAAGCCTGGTTCACCTCTCTTTCTCCTGGATGTGTGAGTAGTCCCCAGGAGATGGTCTATTACTTCTATGAGAAATATTTCCCTGCCCATAAGAAGCAAGCTGCCTTGCAGGAAATATACAACTTTGCTCAACTCCAAGAAGAGAGTCTTCCACAAGCTTGGGGGAGGCTCGTCCAGCTACAGAATGCTTTGCCTGATCACCCTCTTAAGAAGAACGAGATACTTGATATCCTCTATAACGGACTTACCGATGCCTCTAGAGACCACCTAGATAGTTGTGTCGGTTGTGTTTTTAGGGAACGAACTGTAGAACAAGCTGAGACTCTACTGAATAACATCTTGATCAACGATAATGCTTGGACTATTCCCGAACCACCTCCTAAGCCAACTCCTAAGAAAAGAGGTATTCTATTCCTCAGTCCCGAAGATATGCAAGAAGCCAAGAAATCAATGCAAGAGAAAGGCATTAGATCTGAAGATGTCAAAAATCTACCACCTATCGAAGAGATCCATGGTCTCGATAACCCGATACAGGTAGTAGAATTGAATTCTCTGCGTAGGTTTACGGAGAGTGATATTCCTTTTGACAAACCTGCTAGCCTATGCTTTGATGAATTTGACAACTTTGTTGCCAAACAACAGAGTTTCAATGATTATGTTCGCAGACATTTGGAACAAATTACTCGTATGTTTAGCCATTTAAGTGCTTGTGTAGAGAGAAATGTCAGCGATCTGAAGCTTCTGAGTAAACTATGATTACTACTCAGGTAGAATTAGTACTTAAAGCTCAGAATGACTTGCTCAATGAATTAAATGACAACTCTATCAAAGTCATTACTACAGGAGGCAAAATGACTCAGGAACCTTTGTATCCTGAAGGTCATCCTAAGAGAATTGATCAAGATTCTCAAGGAATCAATGCTGATACCCCCAGTCATCCTAAGGAGAAGAAGAAGGCTGATTGAAACCTACATGCCAGTTCACCAAATACTGTCACACCGGAAGAACCTAATGATATTTTTGCGTCTGATGCAGAAACACAATCTGGTGATGAACATGAACCTGGTGACAATATGGAAAATGATGTTCATAATAATGCTCAACCTAGCAATGATGAGGATATGGAGATTGAACCTACGGTTAATCCGGATAACCCACAACCTAAGAAATACGACAAGAATGACTTCACTGCTAGGAAGCATGGTAAAGAATGGGAGCCATGGGTTCAGAGATCTATGCCCTTCCCTCCTAAGCCATCCAAGAAAAAGGATGATGAGGATTTTGAGCGCTTCGTTGAGATGATAAGACCCGTCTTTCTGCAGATGCGGTTAACTGATATGCTCAAGATGTCTCCGTATGCCAAGTACATGAAAGATATCGTGACTAGTAGATGGAAGATACCAGATCTTGAGATCTCCACCATGCTTGCGAACTACACTTTTAAAGGTGGAACTCCTAAGAAACTTGGTGATCCTGGAGTGCACGCTATACCTTGCTCCATTAAAGGAAACTATGTAAGAACTGCCTTATGTGACCTTGGAGCCGGTGTTAGTGTTATGCCGTTATATCTTTATCGTAGACTTGAGTTGGATAAGTTGACACCCACTGAAATTTCTCTGCAAATGTCCGACAAATCAACTGCTTTCCCTATCGGCATTTGCGAGGATGTGCCTGTTGTGGTTGCTAACACCACTATCTTAACAGACTTTGTTATCTTGGATATTCCCGAGGACGATGCCATGGCTGTCATCCTCGGAAGACCCTTTTTAAACACTGCAGGGGCTGTTATAGATTGCAACAAAGGCAATGTCACTTTCCATGTCAACGGTAATGAGCACACCATGCACTTTCCGAAGAAACGATATCAAGTATATTGCATCAATGCTATCGAATAGACTTCATCAATTCTCATTGGGAGCTTTGAATGCCCCATTCCTCGTGTCAAGATGAAGTATGGTTTGCTCGTTAGGGAGATACATATCCCCATTGAGGTGACTTAGTGGCTATTCAGAAAATTCTCCGTTCTCTCTTGAGATTCGATAAGGTTTTCTCATGAGGACTTGATCAACCCCATTGACGGATTTCTTTCGATGACCATGAAACAGATGAATCAAAGAGTCAAATACCTCTGTTTTGAGCTTTCATTTTCTGTTGCTTAGAAGAAAAATGATAGAATTAGTTTAGCTTTTCCTGTTTTCTGTTTTAGCGTCCCGGAGAAAAATAACTCGAAAATAAAAGTTCTCCGATGGTCCTGAAAATTTAGCATGATTTTTTCTGGAATTTTTTAAAATTTCTCGGCCTGAGAGCAAGCCTGGGGGCCTGACCAGTGGGCCACAAGCCCTGCCACCACCACCTACCCCCTGGTGGCAGGGTGCAAGCTTGTGGGGCCCACAGGCACCCCCTCCACTCATTCCAGCTCCCAGCCTCTTCTTCCACCTCCAGAAAAAATTGTTTCGCAGCTCAAACCCGTGTTCTTGCTCATTTGGGTGTGATTTTTGATTTCCTTGCTCAAAGCACCATTCTCCGAACCGTTTTGGGGAAATTACTCCTTGGTAAGTGACTCCTCCATTGGTCCAATTAGTTTTTGATGTAGTGCTTTATCCTTCGCGTATTCTGTTGGGTAACGTAGCATAAATTCAAAAAAATTCCTACGCATATTCAGATCTTCCTATGGAGAGACTAGCAACGAGAGAGGGGTGAGAGCATCTTCATACCTTTGAAGATCGCTAAGCGGAAGCGTTGCTAGAACGCGGTTGATGGAGTCGTACTCGCGGTGATTCAGATCGCGGTGTGATTCCGATCTAGTGCCGAACCACGGCACCTCCGCGTTCAAGACACGTGCAGCCCGGTGACGTCTCCCGCACCTTGATCCAGCAAGGAGGAGGGAGAGGTTGGGGAAGATCTCCGGCAGCACGATGGCGTGGTGTCGATGGAGAGACGAGGTCTCCCGGCAGGGCTTCGCCCAGCACCGGCACAGAGGAGGAGGAAGAAGAGCAGGGCTGCGCCGAGGGAGAGGGAAAACTGTGTCTCCAAAAGCCCAAAAGTGCCCACTATATATAGGAGGAGGGGAGGGGGGTTGCCACCCCTAGGGTTCCCACCCTAGGTGGTGCGGAAGCCCCCCCAGATGGGAGGTGCGGCGGCCACGGCAAGGGGGAGGGGTGGCACACCCCTAGGTGGGCCTTAGGCCTACCATCGCCTAGGGTTTCCCCCCCTCTCCACCTCCCGCGCCTTGGGCTGAGTGTGGGGGGTGCACCAGCCCACCTAGGGGCTGGCTCCCTCCCGCACTTGGCCCATCTAGCCTCCCGGGGTCGTTGCCCCCTTCCGGTGGACCCCTGGGGCCACCTCCGGTGGTCCCGGTGGTCCCGGTACTTTACCGGTGACGCCCGAAACACTTCCGGTGTCCGAAACCATCCGTCCTATATATCAATCTTTACCTCCGGACCATTCCAGAGCTCCTCCTGACGTCCGGGATCTCATCCGGGACTCCCAAAAACTTTCGATAACCTCGTATAACAATTCCTTATAACCCTAGCGTCATCGAACATTAAGTGTGTCGACCCTACGGGTTCGGGAGACACGCAGACATGACCGAGACACCTCTCCGGCCAATAACCATCAGCGGGGTCTGGATACCCATGGTGGCTCCCACTTGCTCCACGATGATCTTATCGGATGAACCACGATGTCAAGGATTCAATCAATCCCGTATAAAATTCCCTTTGTCTGTCGGTATAGAACTTGCCCGAGATTCGATCGTCGGTATACCTATACCTTGTTCAATCTCGTTACCGGTAAGTCTCTTTACTCGTTCCGTAGCACGTCATCGTGTGACTAACTCCTTTAGTCACATTGAGCTCATGATGATGTTCTACCGAGTGGGCCCAGAGATACCTCTCCGTCACACGGAGTGACAAATCCCGATCTCGATTCGTACCAACCCAACAGACACTTTCAGAGGTACCCGTAGTGCACCATTATAGTCACCCAGTTACGTTGTGACGTTTGATACACCCAAAGCACTCCTACGGTATCCGGGAGTTGCACAATCTCACGGTCGAAGGAAAAGACACTTGACATTAGAAAAGCTTTAGCATACGAACAATACGATCTAGTGCTACGCTTAGGATTGGGTCTTCTCCATCACATCATTCTCCCAATGATGTGATCCGTTATCAATGACATCTAATGCTCATGACCAGGAAACCATGATCATCTATTGACTAACGAGCTAGCCAACTAGAGGCTAGCTAGGGACACATTGTGATCTATTTATTCACACATGTATTACTGTTTCCTGTTAATACAATTATAGCATGAACAATAGACGATTATCATGAACAAGGAAATATGATAATAACCATTTTATTATTGCCTCTAGGGCATATTTCCAACAGTCTCCCACTTGCACTAGAGTCAATAATCTAGTTACATTGTGATGTATCGAACAACCAATAGCATTATGGTGTTGATCATGTTTTGCTCGTGGAAGAGGTTTAGTCAACGGGTCTGCGACATTCGGATCCGTGTGTACTTTACAAATCTCTATTACTCCACTCTGGATATGGTCCTGGATGGAGTTGTAGCGGCGTTTGATGTGCTTCGTCTTCCGGTGAAACCTGGGCTCCTTGGCTATGGCAATGGCCCGAGTGTTATCACAGAAGAGTGTCACTGGACCCGACGCGCTTGGAACCACTCCAAGGTCGGTGATGAGCTCCTTCATCCAAATTCCTTCATGAGTCGCTTCTGAAGCAACTATGTACTCCGCTTCACATGTAATGCTGCCACGACTTCTTGCTTGCTGCTACACCAGCTCACTGCCCCACCATTCAAAACATATACTTATCCGGTCTGTGACTTAGAGTCATCCGGATCTGTGTCGAAGCTAGCGTTGATGTAACCCTTTACGACGAGCTCTTCGTCACCTCCATAAACGAGAAACATTTCCTTAGTCCTTTTCAGGTACTTAAGGATATTCTTGACCGCTCTCCAGTGTTCCATACCGGGATCACTTTGGTACCTCCCTACCAAACTTATGGCAAGGTTTATATCAGGTCTGATACACAACATGTCATACATAAGAGAGCCTACGGCTGAAGCGTAGGGGATAGAACTCATCTTCTCTCTATCTGCTGCCGTGGTCGGCGACTCAGTCTTGCTCAATCTCATACCTTGCAAAACTGGCAAGAACCCTTTCTTTGAGTTTTCCATATTGAGCTTCTTCAATATCTTGTCAAGGTATGTACTTTGCGAAATACCTATGAGGCGTCTTCGATCTATCTCTATAGATCTTGGTGCCTAATATGTATGCTACTTCTCCAAGGTCCTTCATTGAAAAACTCTTGTTGAAATGGGCCTTTATGCTCTCCAACATCTCTATATTATTCCCCATCAATAATATTTCATCCACATACAGTATGAGGAAAGCTACAGAGCTCCCACTCACTTTCTTGTACAGACAACCTTTTCCATAAACCTGTATGAACCCAAACGCTTTAATCACCTCATTAAAGCGAATGTTCCAACTCCGAGATGCTTGCACCAGCCCATAGATGGATCGCTGGAGCTTGCACACTTTGTTAGCACCCTTAGGGTCGACAAAACCTTCCGGTTGCATCATATACAACTCTTCCTTAAGGTTCCCGTTAAGGAACACTGTTTTGACGTCCATTTGCCAAATTTCATAATCATAAAAGGCGGCAATTGCTAACATGATTCGGACTGATTTCAGCTTCGCTACGGGAGAGAAAGTCTCTTCGTAGTCAATTCCTTGAATTTGTCGAAAACCCTTTGCGACAAGTCGAGCTTTATACACGGTTACATTACCGTTCGCATCAGTCTTCTTCTTGAAGATCCATTTATTTTCTATGGCTCGCCGGTCATCGGGCAAGTCCACCAAAGTCCATACTTTGTTCTCATACATGGATCCTATCTCGGATTTCAATGTTTCAAGCCATTTGTTGGAATCCGGGCCCGCCATCGTTTCTTCATAGTTCGAAGGTTCACCGTTGTCTAACAACATGATTTCCATTACAGGGTTGCCGTACCACTCTGGTGCGGAGCGTACCCTTGTGGACCTTCGCGGCTCAGTAGTAACTTGATTCGAAGCTTCATGATCATTATCATTAACTTCCTCTTCAGTTGGTGTAGGCGCCACAAGAACAATTTCCCGCGCTACGCTACTATCCTGTTCGAGAGGGGGTGTAATTACCTCATCAAGTTCTACCTTCCTCCCACTTACTTCTTTCGAGAGAAACTCTTTCTCTAGAAAGGATCCATTCTTGGCAACAAAGGTTTTACCTTTGGATCTAAGATAGAATGTATACCCAACAGTTTCCTTAGGGTATCCTATGAATACGCGTTTCTCCGCTTTGGGTTTGAGCTTTTCTGGTTGAAGTTTCTTCACATAAGCATCACAACCCCAAACTTTAAGAAAACGACAACTTAGGTTTCTTGCCAAACCACAGTTCATACGGTGTCGTCTCAACGGATTTAGACGGTGCCCTATTTAAAGTGAATGTTGCAGTTTCTAATGCGTGTCCCCAAAATGATAGCGGTAAGTCGGTAAGAGACATCATAGATCGTACCATATCTAATAAAGTGCGATTAAGACGTTCAGACACTCCGTTGCATTGCAGTGTGCCAGGCGGTGTCAGTTGTGAAAAGATTCCACACTTCCTTAGGTGTGTGCCAAACTCGTGACTCAAATATTCTCCTCCACGATCATATCGTAGACACTTAATTTTTCTGTCACGTTGATTCTCGACCTCACTCTGAAATTCCTTGAACTTTTCAAATGTCTCAGATTTGTGCTTCATCAAGTAGATATACCCATACCTACTCAAATCATCGGTGAGAGTGAGAACATAACGATAGCCACCGCGAGCTTCAACGTTCATTGGACCAGACACATCAGTATGTATTATTTCCAATAAGTCGGTTGCTCTCTCCATTATTCCTGAGAATGGAGTCTTAGTCATCTTGCCCATGAGGCACGTTTCGCATGTGTCAAATGATTCAAAGTCAAGAGACTCTAGTAGTCCATAAGTATGGAGCTTCTTCATGCGCTTAACGCCGATATGACCAAGGCGGCAGTGCCACAAGTATGTGGGACTATCATTATCAACTTTACATCTTTTGGTACTCACACTATGAATACGCGTAACATCATGATCGAGATTCATCAAGAATAAACCATTCTCCAGCGGAGCATGACCATAAAACATATCACTCATATAAATAGAACAACCATTATTCTCTGACTTAAATGAGTAGTCGTCTCGCATTAAGCAAGACCCTGATACAATGTTCATGCTCAAAGCTGGTACTAAATAACAATTATTAAGGTTTAAAACTAATCCCGACGGTATATGTAGAGGTAGCGTGCTGACGGCGATCACATCGACCTTGGAGCCATTCCCGACGCGCATCGTCACCTCGTCCTTGGCCAGTCTCCGCTTATTCTGCAGTTCTTGCTTTGAGTTGCAAATGTGAGCAACAACACCGGTATCAAATACCCAGGAGCTACTAGGAGCACTGGTAAGGTACACATCAATAACATGTATATCACATATACCTTTAACGTTGCCGACCTTCTTGTCCGCTAAGTATTTGGGGCAGTTCCGCTTCCAGTGACCCTTTCCCTTGCAATAGAAGCACTCAGTCTCAGGCTTGGGTCCATTCTTTTTCTTCTTCCCAGCATCTGGCTTACCGGGCGCGGCAACGGCTTTGCCATCTTTCTTGAAGTTCTTCTTACCCTCGCCCTTCTTAAAACTAGTGGTCTTGTTGCCATCAACACTTGATGCTCTTTCTTGATTTCTACTTCTGCAGACTTGAGCATCGAGTACATCTCGGGAATGGTCTTCTCCATCCCTTGCATGTTGTAGTTCAGCACAAAACCTTTGTTGCTTGGTGGGAGACTGGAGGATTCTGTCAATTATAGCATCATCCGAAAGTTCGACTCCATGTGAAGTCAGACGACCGTGTAACCCAGACATTTTGAGTATGTGCTCACTGACAGAACTGTTCTCCTCCATCTTACAGCTAAAGAACTTGTCGGAGACTTCATATCTCTCGACACGGGCATGATCTTGAAAAACTAGCTTCAGCTCTTGGAACATCTCATATGCACCGTGTTGCTCAAAACGCCTTTGGAGCCCCGTTTCTAAACTGTATAGCATGCCACACCTAACTAGAGAGTAGTCATCACTCCGCGTTTGCCAGACGTTTAGAATGTCCTGGGCTGCTGCGGGAGCGGGAGGGTCACCTAGCGGGGCATCAAGGACATAAGCCTTTTTAGCTCCTTCGAGGATGAGCTTCAAGTTGCGAACCCAGTCCGCATAGTTGCTACCATCATCTTTCAGCTTGTTTTTCTCTAGGAATGCGTTGAAATTGAGGTTGACATTGGCCATCTACAATATTTATAAAGACAACTTTTAGACTAAGTTCATGAAAACTAAGTACATTTAATCAAATTAAGTATGAACTCCCACTTAAATCGACATCCCTCTAGTCATCTAAGTGATACATGATCCACGTTGACTAACCCGTGTCCGATCATCACGTGAGACGGACTAGTCACCATGGTGAGCAACTTCATGCTGATCGTATTCAACCATACGACTCATGTTCGACCTTTCGGTCTCTTGTATTCGAGGTCATGTCTGTACATGCTAAGCTCGTCAAATAAACCTAGGTGTTTCGCGTGTGTAAATCTGGCTTACACCCGTTGTATGCGAACGTTAGAATCTATCACACCCAATCATCACGTGGTGCTTCGAGACAACGATCCTTCGCAATGGTGCACACTTAGGGATCATCTTATTATGCTACCGCATTCTAAGCAATCAGATGAAAAACTTGATAAACATCACAATGCAATCATATAGTGACATGATATAGCCATTATGATCTTTGCTCTTTTGATCTCCATCTTCAGGCATCACATGATCATCATCGTCACCGGCGTGACACCATGATCTCCATCATCGTGTCTCCGTGAAGTCGTCACGCCAACTACTACTAACACTACCACTATAGCTAACGGTTAGCAATGAAGTAAAAGTAGTAAGCACATGGTGTTGCATCTCATACAATAAATTAAGACAACTCCTATGGCTCCTGCCGGTTGTCATACTCATCGACATGCAAGTCGTGAAACCTATTACAATAACATGATCATCTCATACATCATACATGCAACATCACAACTTTGGCCATATCACATCACATGTCAAACCCTGCAAAAACAAGTTAGACGTGCTCTAATTGTTGTTGCAAGTTTTACGTGGCTGATTTGGGTTTCTAGCAAGAACGCCTTCTTACCTACGTGACAGCCACAACTATGATATGCCAAAGCTATTTACCCTTAGTAAGGACCCTTTTCATCAAGTCCAATCCGACTAGAGTGGGAGAGACAGACACCCGCTAGCCACCTTTATGCACGGTGTGCATGTCTGTCGGTGGAACCAGTCTCACGTAAGCGTACGTGTAAGGTCGGTCCGGGCCGCTTCATCCAACAATACCGCCAGAAAATAATAATACTAGTAACGGCAAGCAATTGAAAAATCATCGCCCACAACCTTTTGTGTTCTACTCGTGCATAGAATCTACGCATAGAAAACCTGGCTCGGATGCCACTGTTGGGTAACGTAGCATAAATTCAAAAAAATTCCTACGCATATTCAGATCTTCCTATGGAGAGACCAGCAACGAGAGAGGGGTGAGAGCATCTTCATACCTTTGAAGATCAATAAGCGGAAGCGTTGATAGAATGCGGTTGATGGAGTCGTACTCGCGGCGATTCAGATCGCGGTGTGATTCCGATCTAGTGCCGAACCACGGCACCTCCGCGTTCAAGACACGTGCAGCCCCGTGATGTCTCCCGCACCTTGATCCAGCAAGGAGGAGGGAGAGGTTGGGGAAGATCTCCGGCAGCACGACGGCGTGGTGTCGATGGAGAGACGAGGTCTCCCGGCAGGTCTTCGCCAAGCACCGGCAGAGAGGAGGAGGAAGAAGAGCAGGGCTGCGCCGAGGGAGAGGGAAAACCGTGTCTCCAAAAGCCCAAAAGTGCCCACTATATATAGGAGGAGGGGAGGGGGGTGCCACCCCTAGGGTTCCCACCCTAGGTGGTGGCGGCAGCCCCCCCCCTAGATGGGAGGTGCGGCGACCAGGGAAAGGGGAAGGGGTGGCGCACCCCTAGGTGGGCCTTAGGCCCACCAGCGCCTAGGGTTTCCCCCTCTCTCCACCTCCTGCGCCTTGGGCTGAGTGTGGGGGGCGCACCAGCCAACCTAGGGCTGGTTCCTTCCCGCACTTGGCCCATCTAGCCTCCCGGGGTCGTTGCCCTCTTCCGGTGGACCCCCGGGGCCACCTCCGGTGGTCCCGGTACGTTACCGGTGACGCCCGAAACACTTCCGGTGTCCGAAACCATCCGTCCTATATATCAATATTTACCTTCGGACCATTCCGGAGCTCCTCGTGACGTCTGGGACCTCATCCGGGACTCCGAACAACTTTTGATAACCTCGTATAACAATTCCCTATAACCCTAGCGTCATTGAACCTTAAGTGTGTAGACCCTACGGGTTCGGGAGACACGCACACATGACCGAGACACCTCTCCGGCCAATAACCATCAGCGGGGTCTGGATACCCATGGTGGCTCCCACTTGCTCCACGATGTCAAGGATTCAATCAATCCCGTATACAATTCCCTTTGTTTGTTGGTATAGAACTTTCCCGAGATTCGATCGTCGGTATACCTATACCTTGTTCAATCTCGTTACCGGTAAGTCTCTTTACTCGTTCCGTAGCATGTCATCGTGTGACTAACTCCTTTAGTCACATTGAGCTCATGATGATCTTCTACCGAGTGGGCCCAGAGATACCTCTCCGTCACACGGAGTGACAAATCCCGATCTCGATTCGTACCAACCCAACAGACACTTTTAGAGGTACCCGTAGTGCACCTTTATAGTCACCCAGTTACGTTATGACGTTTGATACACCCAAAGCACTCCTACGGTATCCGGGAGTTGCACAATCTCGCGGTCAAAGGAAAATACACTTGAATTAGAAAAGCTTTAGCATACGAACAATACGATCTAGTGCTACGCTTAGGATTGGGTCTTGTCCATCACATCATTCTCCCAATGATGTGATCCCGTTATCAATGACATCTAATGCCCATGACCAGGAAACCATGATCATCTATTGACTAACGAGCTAGCCAACTAGAGGCTTGCTAGGGACACATTGTGATCTATTTATTCACACATGTATTACTGTTTCCTGTTAATACAATTATAGCATGAACAATGGACGATTATCATGAACAAGGAAATATGATAATAATCATTTTATTATTGCCTCTAGGGCATATTTCCAACATATTCTTGCTACCTTGGTGACCCTGTTCTTGAGCTAGAAAGGTTGATTTTAGCCGGTCCCAAGTAGTTTTAGCGCGTGATATGGTCTCTAGGCACTAGTAGGAGTAGTTGCTACAAGGCATGGTTGGTCCTCATTCACTTTTCTTCTTGAACTTCAAAAATTTCAGCAAAAGGAAATTATGTTCCGGAGGAAGTTTCATGGTGGTTCCTCAAGTAAGAAGGGTCCCCGTCTCTCTTTTCGAGAGCCCGAACCTTTTCAACTAAAGGATGCACCGGTGCAACCATGTGAATGGCCTTCCGATGAGTTCATGATCGAAGCAGGTTTCAAGGATGAGTTTCATACACTTGTCCACAATGCCGGATTAGAAGAATTCCTCTCAGATAAATGTGAACAGTATGCTATGCTCACTTCCTCTTTTGTGCGTAGGTTTAAATTCTCAGTTGGCCGTGACTCATCCATACTGTTTGATCTGTACGATAAATCCTATACCGTGGATGTGGAGGATTTCAATAGGATTTGCAAGATACCCGATGGGGGTAGTGTTAATGATCCTTCTAAGTCTTCGGTTAGAGACATTGTCTCCAGTATAACTGTTGGAGAAACCAGAGATATCACGCAAGCCACCATAGGAAGCATCCATTTCCCTGCCTTGCCCTCTTCATAGGTAGGTGCATTAACGGCAAGGGTGCACATTGTCACCTATGTGATTCTGACCTTAGTATCCTTAAGAGCGTAGTAACAGGTGATAGGAGCTTCAATATGGGAGCTATAATAGCAAGGAGGCTGAATAAAAATGCTAGTGAGGGGGATTTCTTTGGTGGAGTTTATGCTACACGCTTAGCAAATTTTCTTGGAATACCCATCCGTCCAAAAGACCCTCCTCTGCGTACAACCTACCTTGATCGTGTCGCTCTAACACGCTACCAGTTCCTTGAGAGAGATCATAGATCCCTCCTATACTGCTTGATATTTAACCGGTAGCGTGTTTTCCATATTACCCTTCCTGCTCCTGCTTTCTTTGACTTTCAGGTAAAACGAAGATACTACATAACCTTAGGAGAGGCAGACGAGTATGAGAGGGAGGCGACGGCTGCTCGACTTCGTGAGGTAGCTATTCAGGCAGTGGCTGCAGCACTCCCGTATAATACCCATTATGACTTTGGATTTCGCCAGGATCATCCATGGGAGTAGACCAAGCTAGGCCAAAAGCCTAAGCTTGGGGGAGTACGTGTTCTCACCGACTTTACATTCATGCTTATGCTTTCACTTTGTTAGCCGGTGTTTACACTTTGCCACTATATTATCCATGCTTGTTTATTTAGTTTTCTTGTTTTCTTGTTTTGTGTCCTTTTGAGAAAACCCAAAAAGATTTTTCTTTCTTTTTTTGCTTGTTGGGAGCTTTCCCGTGTAAATAGTTTTCTTTTTCTTTGTGTCAAGGTAGAAGATATTGGTTACAATGTTTAGTGGTTCTTACATGCTTACCTGTTTAGCTTTCAAAGAGCCATATTACTTTGTCTTCTCCTTTGTGTTTGCGTGCAGATTCAGCTTAGTCCAATGCGCTTATTATTGTTCACATCGTTCGATCGTGCAAATGAAAGGCAACAATGACGATATATGATGAAGTGACTGAGACTGAAAAGCTGGTATGAACTCTATCTATTTTGTTTTTGTAAATATGACTAGCTTGTCGACCCAGATTTAGCTTTGTTGTGAGAGAACCATATTTGCAATGACAACTTAGAGATCATAATTTCTGATGCCATGCTTATTTAGCTGAGATCTTATAATGGTTTGTCTTGAATGCGAGCATAGATTTTGAGATGACTATGATGTAGTATGATAGGATGGTATTCTCCTTTGAATGTTTCAAGTGGCTTGACTTGGTGCATGTTCATGCATGTAGTTTAAACAAAATCAACATAGCCTCTATGATGTTCGTATTCATGGTGATTTATATCCTGTCATGCTTGCATTCAATGTTAGTCAAACTCATTGCATCTTGATGACTGTTGTCGCTCTCTAGTTGGTCGCTTCCTAGTCTTTTGCTAGCCTTCACTTGTACTAAGCGGAATACTGCTTGTGCATCCACTTCCATAAACCCAAAAGTTTTTCCATGAGAGTCCACGATACCTACCTATTTGCGGTATCTACCTGCCGTTCCAAGTAAATCTGCATGTGCCAGTCTCTAAACCTTCAAGAAATAATCTGTTTTGCATGCTCGAACCGCTCATGTGGTGACAGAGGGCTATTGGTATCTTCCATGCTAGGAGTGTTATCCTCGACATGTATTTAT
The DNA here is from genome assembly GCF_904849725.1 of Hordeum vulgare subsp. vulgare. Taxonomy (NCBI): domain Eukaryota; kingdom Viridiplantae; phylum Streptophyta; class Magnoliopsida; order Poales; family Poaceae; genus Hordeum; species Hordeum vulgare. The sequence goes on along the minus strand of NC_058524.1, from coordinate 104,156,439 downwards.
TCACTGTCATTCACGGGAAAGGGGCCAGTAATTGGAATGCCCAATTCCACGCTTAAGTCGAAAACGTAACTGTAAAACAAGACTCCCCCTGGATTGATGTTAGTATGGACGGTACCCGAGGATTCGGCTAGCCGTGGAGTGTGATTGATTGGTGGTGGGGGAGTTAAAACTTTACTTTTCTGTTTGGGAACCGCCTATAGCATGAGTAGCATGGAAGATATTGAGAACTCTTGGTCATTGCGTTGACAATGAAAGCATGTCACCCAAAATTATTATCTCTGTTTTCAAAGCTTGAGCTCTGGCACCTCTGCAAATCAATGCTTCCCTCTGCGAAGGGCCTGTCTATTTATTTTCCTGTTGAGTCATCCTCCTCTTATATAAGCACCAATTAGAGAGGACCTCTCTCATTTTTATGCTTTGCTTTTGATTAATATTGAGTATGACTATGACTGGATCTTCGTTGCTATGAATTGCAATGTTTAGTCAGCCCTTGATCTTTGAAAGTGCTCTGCATTTATGTTTTGCTGTCTCAGAAAGAGCTAGCAAGATACCACCTATTCATATTGCTTCATGCTTGTTTTGATTGAAGTGTTGTTATTTGAAACTCATTATTATTTGCTCGTTAGCTGATTATGCCATTGATATTAGTTTACCGTGAGACCTTTGTGTCATTTGCTTATGTGGTTAACTAGTGATCTTGCTGAAATTCTGGTTATGAGTTAGACATAGTTGCAACAACAAAATCAAACATAGTTTGTCAAAGTTTTTCTTTCTCTCTCAGTTTGTCAACTGAGTTGTTTGAGGACAAGCAAGGTTTTAAGCTTGGGGGAGTTGATACGTCTCCATCGTATCTACTTTTCCAAACTCTTTTGCCCTTGTTTTGGACTCTAATTTGCATGATTTGAATGGAACTAACCTGGACTGATGTTGTTTTCAACAGAATTGCCTTGGTGTTATTCTTGTGCAGAAATCAAAGTTCTCCAAACGTCCTGAAAATTTACGGGGAGAAGTTTTGGAAAATATAAAAAATATTTGCGCCAAGTTCCACCTGAGGGGGTGGGCCAGTGGGCCACAAGCCCTGGCTTCGCCACCACTCCCCTGGTGGCGGTGGGCAGGCTTGTGGGGCCCACACGGCTCTGCCGCCCCCAACCTCAGGTCTATAAGTCCCCTTTCATCCCAGAAGAAATAAAAAGAGAAGTTTTCATCGTGTTTGCGATATGGAGGCGCCTCCAGCACCTGTTCTTCATCTGGAGGGCAGATCTGGAGTCCGTCTTGGGCTCCGGAGAGGGGAAATCGTCGCCATCGTCATCATCAACCTTCTTCCCTCTCCAATTCCATGAAGCTCTTCGTCGTTCGTGAGTAATCTATTCGTAGGCTCGCTGGGCGGTGATGAGTAGGATGAGATCTATCATGTAATCGAGTTAGTTTTGATGGGGATTGATCCCTAGTATCCACTATGTTCTGAGATTGATGTTGCTACTACTTTGCCATGCTTAATGCTTGTCACTAGGGCCCGAATGCCATGATTTCAGATATGAAATCATTATGTTGTCACCAATATATGTGTGTTTTAGATCCGATCTTGCAAGTTGTAGTTACCTACTATGTGTTATGATCCAGCAACCCCGGAGTGAAAATAACCGGAACCACTCCCGGTGATGACCATAGTTTGAGGAGTTCATGTGTTCACCAAGTGCTAATGCGTTGGTCCGGTTCTTTATTAAAAGGAGAACCTTAATATCCCGTAGTTTCCTTTTGGACCCCGTTGCCACGGGAGGGATGGACAATAGATGTCATGCAAGTTCTTTTCCCTAAGCACGTATGACGACACACGGAATGCATGCCTACATCACATTGAAGAACGGGAGCTAGACACATATATCTCCGTGTTATAGCTGTTGCATGATGAATATCATCCAAACAAATCACCGACCCATTGCCTACGAGTTTGTCCTACTACTGCTATTACTTGTCTTGCTCTGCTGCTACTACTGTGACTACTGCTGTTACTTGTCTTGCTCTGCTGCTGCTACTACTGTTGCTACTGCTGTTACTTGTCTTGCTCTGCTACTACTGTCGCTTGCTACTGTTTCTACTTGCTACTTCTGTCGCTACCGCTGTTCCTTGCCACTGCCGTTACTTGCTACTTTGTTGTTACTACTTTGCTTGCAGATACTAATCTTTTAGGTGTGGTTGAATGTGACATATTCAGCTGCTAATACTTGAGAGTATTCCCTCACCTCCCGTCGTGCGAACCAACAAATTTGGGTTGAATACTCTACCCTCGAAAACTGCTACGATCCCATGCGCTCGTGGGCCGTCAACAACATTCTTCTAGTTTCGATTGCCGGAGAGTGCTAACAGCATTCTTATGGTGCCGTTGCAAAGGGGAAGGACAGTTGACATCAATGGTTCTCCAAAGTCACTGCCACCAAGTTACTAGAGCTTCGTGATGAACTATAACATATCAAGGATACATATGATGATCCTTGAGCTATTCGCAATGTTTGACACTACGAAAGTAGAAATCAAGTAGGAGCATCAATTGTTGATGGTTAGTAAAACCACTAGTTCCAAGAAAGGGCAAGGGTAAGAAGGGATACTTTATGAAACGGCAAAATAGTTGCTGCTGTAGTGAAGAAACCCAGGGTTGAACCCAAACCCGAGACTAAGTGCTTCTGTTATGAGGGAAACAGTCACTCAGGCGTTACTACCCTAGATACTTGGTAGATGAGAAGGCTGGCAAAGTCGACAAAAGTATATTGGATATACTTGATATTGATGTGTACCTTACTAGTATTCCTAGTAGCACTAGGGTATTAGATACCGGTTCAGTTGCTAAGTGTTAGTAACTCGAAGTTATAGCTACGGATTAAAAGGATACTAGCAAGGGTGAGGTGACGATGTGTGTTGGAAGTAATTCTAAGGTTGATGTGATCAAACATCGCACGCTCCCTCTACCATCGGGATTGGTGTTAAACCTAAATAATTTTTATTTGGTGTTTGCGTTGAGGATGAACATGATTAGATCATGTTTATTGCAATACAATTATTCATTTAAAGAGAATAATGGTTATTTTATTTGCTTGAATAATTACCTTCAATGGTTTATTGAATCTCGATCGTAGTGCTACTCATGTTCATAATATTGATGCCAAAAGATACAAAGTAGTAATGATAGTACCACTTACTTGTGGCACTACCACTTGAGTCATGTTGGTATAAAATGCATGAAGAAGCTCCATGCTAATGGATCTTTGTACTCACTCATTTTTGAGACATTTGAGACATGCAGACCAAACCTATTGGTATAAACGCAAGAAGAAACTCCATGCAGATGGATCGTTTGGACTCACTTGATTTTGAATCACTTGAGACATGCAAAGCATACCACATGGGCAAGATGACTGAATGCCTCGTTTTCAAGTGAGATGGAACAAGAAAGTAACTTGTTGGAAGTAATACATTTTTTACGTGTGTAGTTCAATGAGTGCTGAGGCACGCAGTGGATATCGTTATGTTCTTACTTCACTAATGATTTGAGTAGATACAAGAGTATTTACTTGACGAATCACAAGTCTGAAATATTGAAAAGTGTGAAGCTATTTGAGAGTGAAGATCGTCGTGACAAGAGGATAAACTGTCTACGATATGATCATAGAGATGAATATCTTAGTTGCGAGTTTTGGTACACAAGTAAGACAATGTGGAAATTGTTTCGCAATTCATGCCAGCTAGAACACCATAGTGTGATGGTGTGTCCGAATGTCATAGCCACGCCCTATTGAATATAGTGCATACTATGATGTTTCTTATCGAAATACCAGTATCGTTTTTGGTTAGGCATTAGAGACAACCACATTCACTTTAAATAGGGCACCACGTAATTTCGTTGAGATGACATCGTATGAATATGGTTTGGAGAAACCTAAGGTGCCGTTTCTTGAAAGTTTGGGGCTACGACGCTTATGTGAAAAAGTTTGAGTCTAATAAGCTCAAACCCAGAGCGGATAAATGCATCTTCATAGGATATCCAAAACTGTTGGGTACATCTCCAATATCAGATCCGGAAGCAAAGTGTTTGTTTCTAGAAACGGGTCCTTTCTCGAGGAAAGGTTTCTCTCGAAAGAATTGAGTGGGAGGGTGGTGGAACTTGATGAGGTTATTGAACTGTCATTTCAACCGGTGTGTAGCAGGGTGCAAGAAGTTGTTCCTGTGGCGCCTATGCCAATTGAAGTGGAAACTGATGATAGTGATCATTAAGCTTAGGATCAAGTTGCTACAAACCTCATAGGTCGACAAGGTCGCGTACTGCTATAGTGTAGTACGGTAACCCTGTCTTGGAGGTCATGTTGTTGAACAACAATGAACCTACGAGCTATGGAGAAGCGATGGTGGGCTCGGATTCTGGCAAATGGCTGGAGGCCATGAAATCCGAGAGAGGATCTGTGTATAAAAACAAAGTATAGACTTTGGAAGAACTACTTGATGGTTGTAATACTATTAACTACATATGGATCTTTAAAAGGAAGACAAACGATGATGGTGAAAAGTCACCATTAAGAAAAGCTCGACTTATCGCAAAGATGATTCCGACAAGTTCAAAGAGTTGACTATGATGAGACTTTCTCACTCGTAGCGATGCTAAAAGTCTTTTGGAATTATGTTAGCAGTTGCTGCATTATTTATGAAATATTGCACATAGGATGTCAAAACACTGTTTCCTCGACGGTTTCCTTGAAGAAAGGTTGGATGTGATACAACCAGAAGGTTTTGTCGATCCTAAGGATGCTAACAAGTATGCAAGCTCCATCGATCCTTCTATGGACTGGTGCAAGCATCTCGGAGTTGGAATATACGCTTTGATGAGATGATCAAAGCTTTTGGGTTTATACAAGGTTTATGAGAAACTTGTACTTCCAAAGAAGTGAGTGGGAGCACTATAGAATTTCTGATAAGTATATGTGGTTGTCATCTTGTTGATCGAAAGTAATGTAGAATTTCTCGAAAGCATAAAGGGTTGTTTGAAAGGAGTTTTTCAAAGGAAAACCTGGATAGAGCTACTTGAGCATTGAGCATCAAGATCTATAGAGATAGATCAAAACGCTAAATAGAACACCCAATGAAATGCATGCCTTGACAAGTTTTTGAAGGAGTTCAATATAGATCAGCAAAGGAGTTATTGGTTGTGTTGTAAGGTGTGAATTTGAGTAAGACTCAAAGCCCGACCACGGCAGAAGAAAGAGAAAGGACGAAGGTTGTCCCCTATATCTTAGTCACAGGCTCTAAAGTATGCTATGCTTTGTACCGCACCTGATGTGTGCCTTACCATAAGTCTGTCAAGGGTTAAAAAGAGTTATCCACGATTGAATCACTGAACAGTGGTCAGAATTATCCTTAGTAACTAATGGACTAAGGAACTTTTCTCGATTATGGAGGTGATTAAAGAGTTCATCATAAAGGGTTTCGTCGATGCAAGCTTTGACACTAAACAGAATAACTCTAAGGAGTAAAGAGGATTCGTATAGTGGAGCACTCATTTGGAATAGTTCCAAATGGCACGTAGTATCATCATCTACATGATAACATAGAGATTTGTAAAGCACACACAGATCTGAAAGGTTCAGACTCATTGACTAAACCCTCCCTGACAAGCAAGACGTGATCAAACCCCAGAACTGTATGGGTATTGGATTCGTTAAAATCACATAGTGACGTGAACTAGATTATTGAGTCTAGTGCAAGTGGGAGACTGTTGGAAATATACCCTAGAGGCAATAATAAATTAGTTATTATTATATTTCTTTGTTCATGATAATCGTTTATTATCCATGCTATAATTGTATTGATTGGAAACACAAATACATGTGTGGATACATAGACAAAACACTGTCCCTAGTAAGCCTCTAGTTGACTAGCTCGTTGATCAAAGATGGTTAAGGTTTCCTGACCATAGACAAGTGTTGTCACTTGATAACGGGATCACATCATTAGGAGAATGATGTGATGGACAAGACCCAAACTATAAACGTAGCGTATGATCATGTTAGTTTATTGCTACTATTTTCTGCATGTCAATGTATCTGTACCTATGACCATGAGATCATGCAACTCCCGGACACCAGAGGAATACCTTGTGGGTTATCAAACGTCGCAACGTAACTGGGTGACTATAAAGGTGCTCTACATGTATCTCCAAAGGTGTCTGTTTGGTTCGCATGGATCAAGACTGGGATTTGTAACTCCGTGTAACGGAGAGGTATCTCGGGGCCCACTCGGTAATACATAATCACAACAAGCCTTGCAAGCAATGTGACTAAGGAGTTAGTTACGTGATCTTGTATTACGGAATGAGTAAAGAGACTTTCCGATAACGAGATTGAACTAGGTATAGAGATACCGACGATCGAATCTCGGGCAAGTAACATACCGAAGGACAAAGGGAACAACATACATGATTAACTGAATCCTTGACATAGAGGTTCAACTGATAGAGATCTTCGTAGAATATGTGGGAGCCAATATGGTCATCCAGGTCCCGCTATTGGTTACTGACCAGAGAGTGTCTCAGGTCATGTCTGCATAGTTCTCGAACCCGCAGGGTCTGCACACTTAAGGTTCAGTGACGTTTCAATATAGTTGAGTCATATGTGTTGGTGACCGAAGTTTTGTTTGGAGTCCCGTATGAGATCTCGGACATCACGAGGAGTTCCGGAATGGTCCGGAAATGAAGATTGATATATAGGAAGTTGGTATTTGGATTCCGGAAGGTTTTCGGGCATTGCCGGCAGTGTACCGGGAGTGACGAATGGGTTCCTAGGGCCCACTGGGTGGGCCCACCATGCCCAAGGGGTCCACGTGGGTTTATGGCATGCATAATAAGGTATAATGGGCTGACAAAGTCATCCAAGGAAAGCCCGTGAGGAAAAAGTGGAAAATCCAAAAGAGGTGGGATATTAAGGAAGCACTACTGGAATCAGAGATTTTGCCATTTGCTGCTTCTTTGCCGTCTGCTCGCTGATGGCAAAGACCCTCTTTGCCATCACCTACCAGAAACCAGATGAAAAAGAGAAGGCTGATGGCAAAGGTACTATTTGCCATCAGCCAGCTCTTTGCCGTCAGCTGGCTCACGGCAAACATCATTCAGGCAGACGACAAAGAGCTCGGCTCGCCCACCCCGCACCCATCTCTCCCCCCTACGACCTCTCTCTTTGCCGTCCGCTTTTCTCCTCTGTGCCGTCGGGAGGCGGACGGCAAAGAGGGTGCGCCCTAACGGCCGTTAGCCCCACACCCACGTGCCTCTCATCTCCCCTAACGGTTGTCGCACCCCACCCCACAGCCCTCTCTCTCACCCCCCGAAACCACCACCGCCGTCGCGCCCTCCTCCGGCCTCCCTGCGCCCCCGCCCCCTTCTCCTCCCTACGCAGCCAAGCCCTCCTCCTCCCTGCGCCGCCGCCCCCTCCTCCTCTGTGCACAACCACGCCCCCTCCTCCTCCCTCGGACCTCCTCCTCCACCACCGCCGTCGGAGCTCGCCCCTTCTCCACCACCACCCCCTCCGCCACCACCGCCCTCTCCTCCACCGCCGCGCCCTCCTCCTCCCCGGCCGCCCCCCTCCGGTGAGTCCTTTTTTCTTCTTTTTTTGCTAATTAACAGATTTAGTGGTATATATAGTTTAGTTGGTAGGTTAGTTAATTAGTAGATTTAGTGGTAGTTTAGTTAGTTTGTAGATTTAGTTAGTTAATTAGTAGATTTAGTAGGTAGTTTAGTGGTAGATTTTGTTTTGTTAATTAGTGGTAGCGAGATTCTTTTTTAGTTACTTAGTGGTAGATTCTGTTTTTGTTATTTTTTTGCTGTTTAGTGCTATATAGGTTTAGCGATAGGTTTAGTTAGCTTGGTTAGTTAGGTTAGTTAGTTAGTTAGCTTAATAGAAATAATAGGAAGAAGAAGAAGATGAGGAGGAGGAGAAGAGGAGAAGATGAGGAGGCGGAGGAGGAGAAGAAGAAGAAGAGGAGGAGGAGGAGGAGAAGACAAAAATAAGAAGGAGAAGAAGAAAAGAAGAAGAGAAGAAGAGAATAAGACATAATTAGCCCATTTAGCTCCAAAATGACATAATAAGTCCAAAATGGCATAAAAACCTTGGTTAGCTCATTAATATTATATTCTTACCTTGTTTTTCTCTAAAATGACATAATTAACTCATATAGCTCCAAAAAAACATAATTAGATTCCAACAAGAGGAGAAGAGGAGAAGAAATAGAAAAAATGAAAAGAAAGAAGAAGAAGAAGAAGAAGAAGAAGAAGAGAAGAAGAATACCTTCTCCTCCTTCTCCTTCTTCTCCCCCTTCTTCTCCTCCTCCTCCTTCTCCTCCTTCTTGGTTTCTTCTTTTTCTCCTCCTCCTCCTCTTTCTTCTCCTCTTTCTTATTCTCCTTACCTTATTTTCCCCAGCAATGAGATAATTTGCCCATTTAGCTACAAAATGGCATAGAAACCTTGGTTAGCTCAGGAATATTATATTCTTAACTTGTTTTCCTCTAAAATGACATAATTAGCATATTTGTGTTGATCGGGTGGATTTACATGTGATAGTTGTCTCGTCCCTGTGAGGTTTGCTATGCGAAGACCTCCCCGTGCGTTGTACGAGCTCCGCCCCTGCATTCGTGGGTTAGTACAAATTTCATCTCCTCCTCGCCCCTTCATTTACTATGGCTCGGTTTCCGGATGAAACTTTCTAGATTTAGGTAATTAAATTAATTTATCAGTATGCGTGACCAGTATGCGTCTCCCGTTCGAAAGGGCGACATCTATAAATATGCATGTATTTGCATATTTATAACCACCATCCTTTCGAATTGTCCAACATTATCCATGGACAGCCCGAGTATGTGTAGATTGGGTTCGTTTTCCCGTATGGTGTGCTCTGGATCCGATGCGGAATTTTGTCAGTGCCTCCCTGTTGTTCTTCGGATGCACATCCTCTCTGTTTATTGCGGAGACGTGTATCAGGAGAACAGCGGGGATGTGCTGCCGAAATTTTGCGTTGGATCCGGAGCAGAGCATGGGAAAACGAACCCAATCTACACATACCCGGGTGGGATTAGGACCTATCTTTACCTATTAGCATGTAGGTTGCCTGGACGTAATAAAAATGGCGAAGCTGATTAACCGATGAATATAAATGCTAAATTATATATAAATGTATTTCTTCTGTCTTTATTAGCTAGGCATGATGAGTGATCGTGCATGGATGTATACCGGTCACCCTAGTCAGAAATAGATGGCGAAAGAATGGTTTGTAAAAACAAAGGAATTTGTGAAAGCCGCATTCGCAAATGGCCAGGAAAGAAACTATTGCCCCTGTCCTGGATGTGACAACTATAAAAAGACGACAGAGGCTGTAATAATTAAACACCTGTAGAGGAGGGGTTTTAAGCCTAATTATACGGTTTGGACATTTCATGGTGAGTCTCTACAACGCACAAGAGCTAAGGTGGTCCGTCGTCGCACCAACGAGCATGGTACCGGGATCGAAGAGATGGTGCAAGACTTTGATGATGCTCGGGATTCGGAAGATGAGATGGAGGAATCTACAAAGGCCTTTTATGAAATGTTGGAGTCTTCAAAACGTCCTCTCCATGAGCACACTGAGCTCTGTCAGCTGGATGCAATTGCACACGTAATGGCTCTGAAGGCTCAGTTCAACTTGGGAAGAGAATGCTATGATGCGATGATGACACTATTTGGACGCTTCCTACCCAAAGACCATGTCATGCGTGCAAACTTGTACCAGTCACACAAAATACTTCGTGTACTTAAGATGCCCTATGAGAAAATAGATGCATGTGAGAAAGGATGTGTCTTATTTAGGAAGGAGTATGCACACTTGGACTATTGTCCCAATTGCGAGTCTTGCAGGTATCTTGTGGTAGACAACGGTATGGGTGAGAAGAGGCAGACCAAAATTGCAGTTAGTGTTCTTTGGTATATGCCAATCGTACCAAGACTTCAACGTCTTTTCATGGTCGAAGAGACAGCCAGACAGATGACATGGCAAAAATTGGGCAAAAGAACCGAACTAGATGCGGATGGGAATAAGATGGTGGTACATACATCGGATGGGGAAGCGTGGAAACATTTTGATGGATTGCATCAAGATAAAGCGGCAGATCCAAGGAATCCTCGAGTCTGCATCACCACGGATGGTTTTAATCCCTTCGGCACGACGGTAACCAAATATAGTTGTTGGCCTGTATTTGTCATTCCACTCAATCTCCCCCCCCGGGACAAATTATGCAAAGAAAGAATATATTTCTGACGTTGATAATTCTAGGGCCCAATTATGCGGTGAAGAATATGAATGTGTACCTGCAGCCGCTTAAGGATGAATTGGAAGAAGCTTGGGATAATGGGGTCAAGACATACGATGCCGCTAGAAAACAAAACTTCAAAATGCATGTGTGGTACATGTACTCTATGCATGACTTGCCGGCGTATGCACTATTCTCTGGATGGTGTGTGCATAGAAGGTTCCCGTGCCCCCAATGCAAGGCAGCTCTTCAGTTTCATTGGTTGCAGGAGGGTCGAAAGTATTCTTGCTTTGACTTGCATAGCCAGTTCCTGGATCCTGACCATCAGTTCAGAAAATACAAGAAGAACTTTACCAAAGGTAAAGTTGTCAAAAACTTGGCACCACCTGCGTTGACAGGCCAACAGATCCTGTATCAGTTAAACGCCCTCGAGCCTGATCCAGAGCGTCTAGGGTATTTCAAGGGGTATAATTCAAAACACGCCTGGACTCACAAGCCATGCTTGTGGGATCTGCCTTACTTCAAAGACCTCCTTCCACGCAATATCGACATGATGCACACTGAAAAGAATATCGGAGAGGCTATTTTTGGTACATTGTTCGACATAGATGGGAAGACAAAGGATAATACTAAGGCTACAGTTGATCAAGAGACACTATGTCATAGACCGTTACAAAACATGCGAGAAGGCAAAGGAAAGCAGAAGTGGTCGAAGCCAAAGGCCTGGTTCAATCTTGGAAGGCCAACTATGAGGGAAATTATCTTGTGGGTCAAAATGCACTTGATGTTCCCCGATGGGTATGCAGCGAATCTAAAGAGGGGAGTGAGTCTTGAAAAATTAAAAATCTTTGGTCTCAAGAGTCATGATTGGCACATATGGCTAGAGCGGGTAATGCCAGTGATGTTACGTGGCTTTATTCCTGAGGATGAATGGCTAGTACTGGCGGAGCTGAGCTATTTCTTCCGTGTTCTTTGTGCGAAAGAATTGTCGCCTGGCGTGGTAGAAGACATGGAGGAGTTTGCACCGGAGTTGTTGTGCAAGTTAGAGAAGATCTTTCCACCGGACTTCTTTAATCCAATGCAGCATTTGATTTTACATCTACCGACCGAGGCAAGATTGGGTGGGCCCGTGCAAGATCGTTGGTGCTATGCAACTGATAGGATGCAGAAGACCCTTCGAGCTAAATGTAAAAATAAGCGTAGAATTGAAGCATCGATGGCTGAGGCATTCATTACTGAGGAGGTGGCAAACTTTGTGACAACACACTAGGAAGCCAAAAATCATCATTTGCATAATCCGAAGCCTCGGCACAATGATGCAGACCCTAAAAAGGTGGGTCCAACCTCAGCCTATTCAAAGGGAAGCTTGCACCAACCGGTGCTTCGAAACCAATAACGTTGGATGTCGAAGAATGGCGGAACATTTCGTTGTATATCTTCAACAACCTAACAGAAGTGCGACCGTACATCGAGTGAGTTCTCAACACATTTTCCCGTAACTTCTAATTCCTTTGAACTGCTCTTATTCCCGGATATTTCAAACAGCCGTTACGTCGCCAAATTCTCGGATGGAGCGGTCATCGAAAATGATTCCGTCGAAGAGTATGGGCTTCTGTCAAAGACAGGAGGCGGCTATCCCAGTTTCATCTCTTGGTTCAAACAAACGGTAATTATCAATAATGGACCATTTCATTTCTTGGTCTAACTTGTGGCTAATGCAACAATCGTTTCGTATTAAACTTGTAGGCTAATTCAAAGTCTATGGGTGCCGAATTGAGACAAGTCGCTAATGGTTTTGACTATAAGGTTCGTTCATTTGAGAAATACAACATCAACGGGTATCTCTTTCGTACCTTTGGCAAAGAGCTATCTATGCCCGACCGGAAATCTACAAATTGTGGTGTCTCTGCTATCGGCGAAGGTGTTATCGAGTATTATGGAAGAGTTGAAGCAATTTATGAACTTTAATTCTATGGGGAAAACCCACCCAACGTCGTAGTCTTCAAATGTTATTGGTTCCAGCCGAAGGAGACTAGAAGGACTCATGAACATATAGGACTAGTCGAAATCAATCCAAACACCCATTTAGATGTTCCCGATGTCTATATTACGGCTCAACAGGCGACCCAAGTTTTCTATCTACCGTGCGCATGGCAAACGGATAAGAATCTGGAAGGTTGATATGTTGTTTATGAAGTGCCTCCACATGTCAGACCACCTCTCCCAAATGAAAAGGATTATGAACCTCACATTAACCCAGACACATATGATGGAGAATTCTTCCAAGAAACACGTCTTTCCAAGAAACATTTCAGGAACTGTCGTGCTTCACCCAAGAACATGGAAGTAGACAGCGACAATGAATTCGACTCCACCCCTGAGCCGGAACTAGAAGATCTGGAACTCGTAGAGGTTACTGATGCAGATGACCTGTCAATGCTTCAACGATTAAAGAAAGGCATTTCACAACTTCACGCCGTTGAACCCGATGAGCACGTCATTCATGAAGACATGCGTGATAGTGATGATGATGATTATTAGTTTGTAAGATTCAAAACTTAAATTATATATAATTTAATCTTTCTTATTCATGTACATATTATTATTCATGTCAGTTATTCAATTTTTTATGTTGTACTAATTTCTTTTAATCTTTATCATGGCAGGTCACCAGGTGTTGAAAGACGCTGGTCGAGAGCGCTCGACGGGTTCTTCCCAGCCGCCCCGCACGAGGGGTGGTACTTCCCTTCCACCCCTATCTCTCCGTAGAGCCTTGGCAGACAGTCTGTTGACACCCCCCGTGGGTTCTTCTTCATCGGCGGCATTGCCCACTGGGAGAGGTGTTGGTCGGGTAGGGAAGAAGGGGAAGGGTACAGGGAGAGGTGGTGGCCGCGGAAGATCCAGGAGGACTGTTGAGCCATCCTCGCCACCACCACCAGCTCATTCACCCGAGCATATGACTACTATGGTTGACCCGTTTGCGGAGGATGCTACGGGGACTCCGGTCCAGGAGCCTAGTGTTGATGGGCATTCGTCCCATGAGACTCCGGTCCAGGATCAGCCTCGGGTCGAGGTGCATTCGGCCCACGAGACTACGGTTACGGAGGCTTCACCCGACATGGAGAGGCCCGGATGGGATACCTGGCCGGATCGGACCGAGTTGCCGGATTGGACCGAGGGTCCGGGTGGCTCAGGGGGCGGGGATGGCGGGAATGAGTTTACGGATAGTGAGGGTGATGTGCACGTAGACGGGGCCACCGTGTACAAGCGTGCTAGTACACGTCTCCCGGTCGTGCCGGCTACCCGCGAGCAGAGGTCGGTGATTAAACCTGAAGGAGATAGGTAAGTACATTTACTCTTTTTTTAGCTTTTGCCTTCAAGTTTGTTCAAATATCTAATGCGTTGACCTTATCATACTATAGGGGATGGGCACACCCTCGTGGAGTCCGCAAGCCGAACTCCGTCCTTGGTGTGCTCTGTCCGACAAATTTCTCGGGGTTTGTCACGTTGCCTGGTGAGGGTGAGGTTCCTACACTAGGATTTTCCTGGGAGCACTACCAGGCTGCACAGGCCCCGCCGAAGGAGATTATAAATGGTGTCTTGTGCCACACGAGGGCCGAGATGGTGATCAAGAGCTTTTGGGTAAATTATCCTTTTAGACAATCTAAAATTAACAATATAGCTAATTATTGTACTAATCGGTGTTTTCACGTTTGATTGTGGACCTTCTATAGGTGTGAGGATGGATATGAGGAGGAGGCGGCCAAGGTTCTCGAGGCCGAGTGTAGGCGGTTACTACAGAACTTACGCCACGAGGCTCGGCCGCAGGCTATTCGAGACTACTACGCCACGCATGGTATTAAGAAGCAGAAGAAGGATTGCCGTAGAAAGTTTCTGAAGAAGGAGCAATACATGAAGGTAATTACCTATTCTTAAGTCTTTCTACTTAGTTTTCTTGATTTCATTCATATGCTTAGCGCTCAAAATTCTTTCTAATAACTTACAGGTGCCCCCGAGATGGTGTGCGGATAAGATGGATTGTTGGGAGGCGTTGGTTGATGAGTGGTGCACATGCAGCTGGCGAGCCGTCCACGAGAATGCGAAGGATCGGCGTAGCCAAATGGTTGGTGTGCCACACCATCAAGGCAGCGCCAACTTACTTCAGTTCGGACGAAACTGGGTATGTGATTTGCTTCATGATTGATGCAATTCATTCTTCATGCTAATATTTTGTTCCTCTCTTTTAGGCGCATCACAATAAGACGGAGATGCCACACTTGTACGACCTTTATGGCATGGCCCATACTGCCTCGTACAAGAAGGTGAAGGCATTCTCTGAGTCTGACCTGGATGATCCAAATAACTTCACCAACATATCATCCCACCACAAGCTCGTGACATACAGGGACACGGGGAAGGCTACGAAAGGGGATGACTTTAACCCGAGCCAGGAACCTTTGGATCCAGAGCTGGTGATGATATCTGGTGGCGGGAGGCCCCATGGCTCGATAGCCATTGGAGATGGGATAATACGTTGTCCACTCACTCTCCCGGAGATCAAGGCGCGCCAGTCGAGCAGCTGTCCTGAGATAACACGTCGTCCACGGCCAGTCGATCTTGCCATCGAGGTTAATTGTACGGATTAAGAAAACTTTCATCCATTTCATTATGTGTGTCACCATAGATCATTACTGTGGTAACAAGGAATGGTGTTTCAGGCTGCTCTTCAAAAAGAGAGAGCGGCAAACCAGGCTGCTCTTGAGAAAGAGAGATTGGCAAGCCAGGCTGCTCTTCAGGCTGCTCTTGATGAGAGGGACCAGACCACAACACGATTGATTGAGGAGGAGAGGGGCCGGAATGAGGCGGGTCAACGGGCCCGGTACGAGCTTTTTGTGATAAGTTTTTTTCACATTAGCCAAATCATGTGTGTAATGTCTGTTTTATTACTAACTAATACGACCCACTCTTCAGGGTCTCTGCGAGAAGAGCGGTCAAGTCCCTCCGCCATGCCCGTCTTCTTTTTGATTGGCACGGTGAGTTTCATTATAAACTAGTATTAATAATTGAGTGTCATCATGCTGACTAAGACATTGCAAAATATATTTTTTGCAGAATAACTCCCGAGCGTCATCGCACGACCCTTCTCTAGGTGGTTCTCCTCCTTGATGACCACTACGGTAAGTTTCTCTTCTCCTCTTTCATATTCTCCTTGCCTTAATTTCCCCAACAATGACATAATTAGCCCATTTAGCTCCAAAATGCCATAATAACCTCAAAATGGCATAAGAACCTAGGTTAGCTCATTAATATTATATACTTAGCTTGTTTTCCTCTAAAATGGGATAATTAGCCCATATAGCTCCAAAAAGACATAGTTAGCAAATTGAGCTCCAAGAAGAGGAGAAGAAATAGGAAAAATGAAAAGAAAGAAGAAGAAGAAGAAGAAGAGAAGAAGGAGATGGAGGAGGACGAGGACGAGGAGGACGAGGACGAGGAGGACGAGAAGGCCAAGGACCTTCTAGTCCTTCTCCTCCTCCTCCTCCTTCGTCTTTATTTCTTCTTCTTCTTCTCCTCCTCCTATTTCTTCTCCTCTTTAATATTCTCATTGCCTTAATTTCCCCAACAATGACATAATTAGCCCATTTAGCTCCAAAAAGACATTATAAGCTCAAAATGGCATAATAACCTTGGTTAGCTCATTAATATTATATACTTAGCTTGTTTTCCTCTATAATGACATAATTAGCCCATTTAGCTCCAAAAAGACATAGTTAGCTAATTTAGCTCCAAGAAGAGGAGAAGAGGAGAAATGAAAAGGAAGAACAAAAAGAAGAAGAGAAAGAGAAGAGAAGGAGAAGAAGGAGGAGGAGGACAAGGAGGAGAAGGCCAAGGACCTTCTAGTCCTTCTCCTCCTCCTCGTTCTTCATTATTTATTCTTCTTCTTCTCCTCCTATTTCTTCTCCTCTTTCATATTCTGCTTGCCTTAATTTCCCCAAAAATGACATAATTAGCCCATTTAGCTCCAAAAAGACATTATAAGCTCAAAATGGCATAAGAACCTTGGTTAGCTCATTAATATTATATACTTAGCTTGTTTTCCTCTATAATGACATAATTAGCCCATTTAGCTCCAAAAAGACATAGTTAGCTAATTTAGATCCAAGAAGAGGAGAAGAGGAGAAATGAAAAGGAAGAACAAAAAGAAGAAGAGAAAGAGAAGAGAAATAGAAGGAGAAGGAGGAGGAGAAGGCCAAGGACCTTCTAGTCCTTCTCCTCCTCCTCCTCCTCCTTCTTCTTTATTTCCTCTTCTTCTCCTCCTCCTCCTCTTTCTTCTCCTCTTTCATATTCTCCTTGCCTTAGTTTCCCCAACAATGACATAATTAGCCCATTTAGCTCCAAAAAGACATTATAAGCTCAAAATGGCATAAGAACCTTGGTTAGCTAATTAATATTATATACTTAGCTTGTTTTCCTCTATAATGACATAATTAGCCCATTTAGCTCCAAAAGGACATAGTTAGCTAATTTAGCTCCAAGAAGAGGAGAAGAGGAGAAATGAAAAGGAAGAAGAAAAAGAAGAAGAGAAAGAGAAGAGAAGGAGAAGGAGAAGAAGGAGGAGGAGGAGAAGGAGGAGAAGGCCAAGGACCTTCTAGTACTTCTCCTCCTCCTCCTCCTTCTCATCGTTCTTCTTTATTTCTTCTTCTTCTCCTCCTCCTCCTCTTTCTTCTCCTATCTCATATTCTCCTTGCCTTAATTTCCCCCAACAATGACATAATTAGCCCATTTAGCTCCAAAAAGACATCATAAGCTCAAAATGGCATAAGAACCTTGGTTAGCTCATTAATATTATATACTTAGCTTGTTTTCCTATATAATGACATAATTAGTCCATTTAGCTCCAAAAAGACATAGTTAACTAATTTAGCTCCAAGAAGAGAAGCGAGGAGAAATGAAAAGGAAGAACAAAAAGAAGAAGAGAAAGAGAAGAGAAGGAGAAGGAGAACAAGGAGGAGGAGGAGAAGGAGGAGAAGGCCAAGGACCTTCTAGTCCTTCTCCTCCTCCTCCTCCTTCTCCTCCTTCTTCTTTATTTCTTCTTCTTCTTATCCTCCTCCTCTTTCTTCTCCTCTTTCATATTCTCCTTGCCTTAATTTCCCCAACAATGACATAATTAGCCCATTTAGCTCCAAAAAGACATTATAAGCTCAAAATGGAATAAGAAATTTGGTTAGCTCATTAATGTTATATACTTAGCTTGTTTTCCTCTATAATGAGATAATTAGCCCATTTAGCTCCAAAAAGA
The DNA here is from genome assembly GCF_904849725.1 of Hordeum vulgare subsp. vulgare. Lineage (NCBI taxonomy): Eukaryota > Viridiplantae > Streptophyta > Magnoliopsida > Poales > Poaceae > Hordeum > Hordeum vulgare. The sequence continues at coordinate 104,138,833 of NC_058524.1, read as the reverse complement.
CATAGTTAGCTAATTTAGCTCCAAGAAGAGGACAAGAGGAGAAATGAAAAGAAGGAAGAAGAAGAAGAAGAAGAAGAGAAGAAGAGAAGGAGAAGGAGAAGAAGAAGAAGGAGGAGAAGGAGAAGAGAAGAAGGAGGAGAATGAGGAGAAGGAGAAGGAGCCCTCCTTCTTCTCCTTCTTCTTCTCTCCTCCTTCTTCTCCTCCTTCTTCTCCTTCTTCTTCTCTTCTTCTTTTTTCTTCTTCTCCTTCTCCTCCTCCTTCTCCTTCCCCTCCTCCTCCTCCTTCTTGTTTTTCTTCTCCTTGTTCTCTTATTGCTTCTTCTCTTTCTTCTTCAATTTAGCTTATTTGTCATATATATGTTGTTGTCGTTCTTTTTCTGACTTTCTTATTCCCATTTTGCAGATTGGATGTACTACATGCATGGAAGCTGGCATTGATGGAGTGCTTTAGTTCTAGTTTTCATTTGAGTTGATGAACAATGTGGAATTATATGTATATGTATATATGGATGAACAGTATATGTGGAACTATATGTTTATGTATATATATGGATGAAACTTTGTGCTATGAATATGTGTTGTGACCTATATATGTGCTATGAATTATATGTGCTATGTATATGTATATGTGTTGTGACCTATATATGTGCTATGTATATGTATATGTGCTGTGAAATAAACAAAACAAAACTGTGACAATATGGGCTCTTTGCCGTTTGCCAGCTGATGGCAAAGGCCTTTGCCATCAGCTGACCGACAGCAAAGGTGCCACATGGCACCCAGCTGTGCTGCCTGGGTGTCCATATAGTCTCTTTGTCGTTTGCTTCCTAGGGGGGCATACGACAAAGAAGAGGGCACAGAGGAGGGGGAGGAGGGGTAGGCAGACGGCAAAGAGTGGAGGGGGGAGGTGGAGGCAGACGACAAAGAGTGGAGGGGGGGAGGAGGTGGAGGCAGACGACAAAGAGTGGAGGGGGGAGGAGGTGGAGGCAGACGGCAAAGAAGAGGGCGAGGCGGACGGCAAAGCCTCCGTTAGCCCCTAACGGAGGCAACGCCTGTCGGCTGCCGTCTCGACCTCTTTGCCGTCCGCTTCGGTGAGGCTGACGGCAAAGAAGCTACAATGCCGTCGTAGGCTGACGCGGAATTTTTGCCGACATGAGTTTTCTTTGCCGTCTGTGTATTACTCTTTGCCGTTGGTGGACTACTCTTTGCCGTCTGTGATGGCAGACGACAAAGAAGCTAATTCCTGTAGTGAAGGAGTCCTAAACCAAGTGGGATTGGAGGATGACTCCTCCCTCCTCCACTTCAGCCGACCCAAGGGCTCCTCCCTTGTGGCGCAAGGCCTGCCCCCTCTCTCCTCCTATATATACTAGAGGTTTAGGGATGTTTGAGACACAACTTTGCCACCTGCAACCCTAAACCTCTACTTCGTAGTTCTTCCTCTAGATCAGTTTTCTGCGGAGCTCAGGCGGAGCCCTGTAGGAATAGATCACCACCACCACCGGAGCGCCGTCGCGCTACCGGGGAACTCATCTACATCCCCGTCTCTCTTGCTTTATCAAGAAGGCAGAGATCATCATTGAGCTGTACGTGTGCGGTACGTGAAGGTGCCGTCAGTTCGACACTTGATCGGGACGGATCACGAGACGGTTCGTGGGACGGATCGTGGGATGGTTCGTGGGACGGATCGTGAAGACGTACCACTACATCAACCGCGTTTATTAACACTTCCGCTTAGCAATCTACAAGGGTATGTGGATCTGATCTCCCTCTCGTAGATGATCATCACCATGATAGGTCTTCGTGTGCGTAGGGTTTTTTTATTTCCCATGCTACGTTCCCCAACAGAGGAGCAGGAATGGGAGTCATTGAAGAGAAAGGTCCGGAGGCACGCGGCGGGCGCAACGGACGAAGCAGCGGCCACGGCGGCCATAGCCGCCGCAGCGCAGCGGGAGGATACCGTTGCACGCACCGCCACAGCAAGAATGGAGGCGCTTTTGTACCTAGGGTTAAACCCTGGCCAGCACGGGCTCGTCAACGCTATCGTGCCCGCAGCCAACACAAGCTTGTCTGCCTTCCCTTGGATGGCATTACCAGAGTCGCCCCGCGCGTCGACGACTCATCCGATCCCCGTCTTCCTCATGTACCCCCAAGCATCTCACCTCTCCGACGAATGCTCGCCGGAGGTGAGCGCGATGGCACCATCCATGCCCGCGCACATCGACCTCAGCACCACACTGCTAGCCGATGGCTCATCATCCGGTGGGACGAGGACACACGCGTGGGAGATGTCAGCCGACATGTTCTCCGGCATCCGTAACTTGTTCGACCGAATGCCGACAACCATCGATGACGAGAGGGCCAACCACTTCATAGAGAGCATCATCTTCAAGGGTGTTCCAGCGGTCACAGGTGGTGTTGTCTACGATATCGATGAGACCCAAAGCCAGGACGGCCGAGACAGACCGTTCACGCCACCGGCCTATGACCAAGCCGGCATGCACCCCACCTTCGTGCAAGATCAGGTCGGCCTGGACCTGGACGACTTCTCACTCGACCACGTATTTTTGGAGGACTACGGCCTCGAGGAAGAGGATGAGGTGGACATCGACGAAGAGCCTCTATTCAAGGACGAGCTCGCCAGCCAAGCCGCTGGGGTGCAGCCCAAGCGAAAGAGCAGACGAACGAAGGCATAAATGGCGGCTGAGGACAAGTTCCTTTGTGAGTGTTGGAGGGACATTGGGCAAGACCCCAAGGTCGACGCCGATCAAAAAACATCAGCCTTTTAGATTCGTGTCCATCGTTGGGGAGGGTGAGAAGCCACGGCCGCTGGGAAAGACCAAGTCCAAAAAGGATGACAGGCGGTATGCGGCGTCGATCGCCTTTATCGCAATCGTGGAGGGCATGATGACCAAGAATGATTCAAGGGAGGAGAAACGCCGACAAGACAAGAAAGTGCAAATGAACGCCTTCATGGATATTCAAAGGAGGAAGCTTGAGATGGAGGCGGAGAGGAAAATCAGGATGCTTGAGATGGAGGCGGAGAAGCAAACCAAGATGCTAGAGATCTAAGCCGCCAATGCCAAGACCAAGGCGAAAGAAGTGGCTCGCTAGCATGATGACGGGGGTGGAGATCATGAAGCTGGATCCCAACACCGTGTCGTCAAGTAAGAGGCCTTGGTTCGAGAAGATGCAAGCCGATATGCTCAAGTTCGACGAGGAGTGATGTATGGCGTCGAGCGTCATCCTTTTTAGTATGCTGGCCAGTTGTTCCGGCATGACCACGGTCACGATGGCGCGGTCGAATTTTTGTCCCTTTTTGTGTGCTGGCATGTGTGCCGACCGCTGGCAAGTGCACCAGCAATGAACTATTTTCTGAAGCTGGCATTGTATGCCGACCGCCGGTATATGGTGCCGACATGAACTTTGGGCGACAGCATGATCGCTGGCTTGATCTACTTTTCAAATGAGTGCGCGGACATAAAATAGATCGGTGACGTTGGACGTACTACTGACCCAAATCTTAAATAGGACGACCACCAAGCAGATGGCCGATCCAAACAGACAAAAAGCAAACAAAAGTGTCGTCCGTTTGGATCGACTCGTTGAAGTTGCTCTAAGATTTGTCTAAAGTCAAATTTCATAAAGTTCGACCAATTATATAAAAGAAAATCAACATTTACAATACAAAACCAATATCGTGAGATGCATCACAAAAATAATTTTTGTATTTATAACTTTAGTATTGTGGATTATAATATTTTTTCAGGTCAAATTTTTACAACTTTAAATAAATCTTATATACGGAGTAAATAAACGGAGAAAGTAGTTAGCTTATCATTACCAAAGAAAAAGGTAGTATACCTTATCTTTTGGCTTAGGGAGGGGATGGAAATCCTTTTGTTCCGAGTAAATCAACCTCTCCCGCATTGCTGCCGTGGGATAAGAAAAGAAATATAACAAACCAACCTATGGTTAGATGGTTAGAGGGACAGTGATATTTTTAGTCCGTCAGAGTTTAAATCCTGGTGCTTGCATTATTTCTGGATTTATTTCAGAATTTTCAGGGATACGTATTGAGTGGGAGGAGATGTTCGTGTTGACGGCGAAGCGCCTACGATGACTTTGTGAATTTTAAAATGATATGTGAGTTTAGTCTTTCGAAGATGCTCATAGAGGTAGGATGTACGTGTGTGCGTTTATAGAAATGAGTGTATACGATGTGTATATGAACGTTTTCGGATGTACTATGTTTAAAAAAGAAAAGAAAAATAACCTGCTCAATCACGAGTTCACGGTAAAGGCATCTCCAATGATTGTAAGATAGTCGTTGGTAATTTTGACACATAGGATTTTTGATGATGTGTCTTGTAATAAATGAGAAAAGAGAGTAAAGTTGTATGTAAATTAACCAACACCCTTGCACAAGCTCCAATATAAAATAAGAGAGCACCTTATTTATTACCTCACATCTTATTAAGCAAACTAATACAATCCGTTGGAGTAGTTGTATGTTAAGGTATTGGCTGATGATATGGCATATTTTACAAACAAGGTAACTAACAAACTGTTGGAGATGCCCTAAGGCCCTGTTTGGAACCACCCAGATTATATAATCCAGTTTTTATAGTCTATTATGTTTTCAAACAGGACAACTTATGGTGCAGATTATAAAAACTAGATGGATAGATTATTAAAAACTCATAATCTACTTTATACCAGCTAAAATCAGATTATAGATTGCTAATGACCCATTACCCTTATAAAGTTGGAGATAATTACATTCCTACCACCGCCACCCTTCTCTTTAAAAAAAACAGAGGACACACATGTTATTATGTAATGTAAAATCTGTATTACAGTTTATATAATCTGACCTCCAAACATGTCCAGTTAGATTATTTTTATAAATAAAATTATATAATCTATCTTATAATAGATTATCATAATCTATTATGGTTTCAAACAGGGCTTAAGTTAAGCCGGTGTTCAGTTGGCTAGCAAGTAGTAGTAGTAGCAACCTACTGCCTGCGCAGCTAGGCTGACAAAGTAAACAATCTACCAGGACGCCCGACGCGGCCAACCCGCCGTGAAGCCCAGGGCGTTCGTTCTCGTCCACCACATGTAGTACGTACGTACTGTCTGGTTTAATGTACTGGCCTAGCCCGCTAGCCAAGACGTGCCAAACTCCCGTAGGAGCCTACCCGCTAGCCAGTAGACACGCGGCGCCACACCACGTGAAAACTGAAAAAAAGCCCGCGCGCCGCATAGTCCGAGGCCGTGACACTGACGCGAGGAGGCCGTGCGTGCGTGCGCGTCGCGCGATCTCCGTGGCCCGTTCTGCGCGCCTGTGCCGAGCCGTGCGCGTGCTGCACTTGCCTGCCGGTGGCCGGTGCACAGCCGGAACGTGCTTGACCGCACCACGATTTTCTCGGCTCGCTTCCGTTTCATGATTCATCCGTGGTAGTACGTCGTGGTACAGTACCTCCGCGTACCTCCACGATGCCCTGCAGGGCCTGCACGCAGATTCACGTCTTGGTTTGACATGCATGCATGCGTGGGACGGTGGGACTTTGCTCAGGCTCAGAGAGAGAGAGTCTAGACACGTTTGCGGTGAAAAGCCTGCTGGGTGGTAGTCATGGCAGCTGGCCTGACATCGATTCCTCCGTGCCTCCGTGCATTGCCTGCCGGACAACCGGCCATTCCGTCGAAAACGCAGGGTCAGGGCAAACCAAAGCAGAGTGCTTGCCACAGCCCACAGCTAGGTCGGAAACGTACGTTTATACATAGCCGGCATGGCGGACATGTACGGACGCACGCGCCGCCTCCATGGTCAAGCCCGACCGGTGGCTCTCACGTGCTGCCTCAATTTCCAAATACAACTCTTTCTATTTTTTTACTACGGATTGCATATGAAATACAATAAATAAAATTTTATTTTAAAATATATTTATATACATCCATATGTAATTCGTGGTGGAATTTCTAAAAATACTCATATTTAAGAATCGAATGGAGTATATATGCTAGTAATATGTACCCCTTTTGGTGAAATGAAAGCCTTGAAAGCGAAGGGAAAATTGCAGGCGGTGCCGTGCCTGCACGGCAGGAGACTTGAACAGTGTGCGGAGGACAGGAAGGGTACGTGCTGGAGATCCAACGGCGGAGGAGCGAGCTGTCCTGCCGCGACGACAAAGTGTTGGCGCATGCCACCGCGCAACCCTCTCGTCCGCTTGCTTGCGTGCATTCATGCCTTTGCTAGTTGAAGTATACAGAAAACGAGAAGAAGCACACGAAATCAAAATATTGATTTTAGGTGACAACAAAAGACGGGAGTGCCCACCTTTGTTTATAACACTCGTTGAGCGCATCCCAACACCTGTGTTTCCCCTCTACTTTTGTTGACAAGTTCATATATATATGCATGATTATATCTGCCCGTGTTTGACGTAACTTCTCCGTTACATAGCTCGACCAGTGACCACCACGGCACCGGCATCACCGCACGCGTCAGGAAACATGGCAGTTGTCTACTACTGCAGCTCGCGCACTAACTAGAGAAGTGGTTGGATACATAAGATGGCCTTTGGAGTTGCGGAATCCGGAGTGCCTTTGGTACAGTTGCTTGGTGAACCAACGACACCATCGATCTCATCTACACTAGCATCATCAACCATTGAAGCACAGACCGGAGCGTCGATGTCATCTACTCCCCTCCGTTTCAAAAATAACTATCTCAACCTTATACTAACTCCGACACGAAGTTACACTAGAATTAAAATGTTTATTTTGAAATGGGGGGAGTAGCATAGTTGAACAAGCAGGAGTTCGTGGTGTATCTAACACATCTGCCTAGCTAGCCACCCCATCAACTGGGCAAGTGGCCAGCTGACCAAGGAAAGAACTTTGCCAAAGAGGCAGTGTCACTCATCGGTACTGTTAGATAGACCGTCATGGACATTGCACAACAGTAGATCACCCAAGACGACGGGTCTTCAACGGTGTACTTCAATGAGCTCTCGAGAGTACGTTAGCATTTTGTTCCATGGCGTGAACCTACCATACCATAGAGACCTAAAACGTATCTCTCGCTCAATCTTGCCCTCCATGTGTATGGTATGTGAACTACTTGGTGGGTGTGAGAGAGTTGTAGGCAGAAATGCCCCAGATCAGCTCAACGAATTTCACCAAAAAAAGAAGGAACGGAACGCGATATGTATCTCTATCTGCCACACTCTAGCAGTGGGTATGGAGAGAGCGCACATATCCGGTGACACCACCACATGCACCAAATGATTGATCGGATAAGCGACAATACACACGTACATATGTACATCGACGTACGTGTTGGATCCATCCATTATTTGGTTGGTCGTTGTATTATTTCACATGCACGGCGATGGTGGCATAAACGTACCAAAACAAAATCTTACCTGTTTTCGTTAGGGAGGCGTATATCTGCTGTGCGCGCGTACTGGCATCTATCCAAACGTACATTGACTGTCAGATTCCTGGCAGGTGTTAACGCCTCGTTGATCCTGTTTTGCCTTTTGAAACTGGACGATTATTGATCCATGCCAGGGAACCGGAACATTTGCATGTGTAGAGGAGGACCCAGGTCGTTACATTCGGTTGCGAGCAAAGAACAAGGATGCAGCGCCAGCTAACTGAATGTTGCATCCATGTGACGACGTCTATCGCATGAATTTAGTATGTGAGTATGTGTTGAGTCACACAATCATGAGGCCGTCGGAGTTCCTTCGAGGTGTAGTGTAGTAGCATGGAAAGGAAAACGAACTAAGTGTAGCTTGGAACATCTCTAGCACACCCCATAAAAATGCAAAATATAAAACTCGGTCCTTTCTTCGGTCCGGTGGCCGCCATCGCTTCCTCCAGCCGCCATGCTGACCACGCCGGTCGCGTCTAACCCTGTCGGCCGCGCACCGTCGGCCGCTCCCATCGTCATGCCGGCCGCGTCCAGCCTCGTCTGCCACGCCTTGTCGCCAACCGGCCATGCCCCGTCGTCCGTCGGCACTCTTCTGCTCTGTTGTCAGCCGCGTCACTCGAGTCGTGCCACTTTGCCGGTCGTGTGGGGAGGATTCCGGTAGCCAGGCTGAGGTCATGGGAGGCCATGGCAAGGTCGAACTCGTCGAATTCAAACGACGGCGATCCATTGCGGTGTCCAACGTCCTTTTTTGGCGTGCGGGGATTAATTCCGGCGAGTTTAAAGTGGATTCCGACAAATCCACGACGGCATTTTTGCTCCGACGATGTTCGACTGGTATACGGTCGCCCTAGAATTGGCCTTCCAACCTTTAAAAATAAGGATTTTGGGTGTGGCTTTTTCGTGTCCTTTAAAAAAATTACGGGTTGGTCTATTTTAACGGTTTCTGTTCTGAACAATTTTTGTGACCAAAATTGTAAAACACAAAAAATTTACGGGTTTGACCGTTTATACTGTGTTTGCTAGAGATGCTCTTAGATGGTTAAGTTTCTCGTGATGAAACCAGGCAATAATGGTTTGCGTTTTAGAGTTGATAGTGATGCTTATTTAGGTTTTGCTAAATTTATTTTAGGTTTTTCAACAAAAGACATTTTCCTCAACTGTAAGGTGCAAAAAATGCATACATATGAAAAGGAACATACGGTACATTTGATCGCGAACACGCGAACATCAGACATGTATTTTTTCTTCACGAGGGAAACTCTCATACTCCCACTAGTAGAAAAAAGGGCCTATAGCCCCGGTTTGGTTGGGCTATTAGTCCCGGTTCACGAACCGGGACTAATCAAGTGGAACTAATGCTAGCCCCGTGTCACGTTCAAGATGTGACCCTATCCTCAATTTGGCACGAAGGCCTCATCACGGATAGAAGCGCATCTCGTCGTGTCGCAAAAATGGATATCGTTACAAGTACATGTACTGAAATGAAGAGGTATATAATAGAGTTGGCTTACACTCGCCACATGCTACATCAGAGTCACATCAGTACATTACATATTCATCAAGAGTAAGAGCAGGGTCCGACTACGGACGAAAACAAACGAGAAAACAAAAACGACGTCCATCCTTGCTATCCCAGGCTGCCGGCTTGGAACCCATCCTAGATCGATGATGAAGAAGAAGAAGAAGCAATTCCAAATGTACAATCAACGCACTCGCGTCAAGTGACCTTTACCTGTACCTGCAACTGGTGTTGTAGTAATCTGTGAGCCACAGGGGACTCAACAATCTCATTTCCAAAGGTATCAAGACTAGCAAAGCTTATTAGGTGAGGTATGGTTAAGTGGTGAGGTTTCAACAGCGGCTAAGCATATATTTGGTGGCTAAACTTACGAGTACAAGAAATAAGAGGGGGATGATCTACGCATAACGGACGTGAACTACTGATGACCAAATGAATGATCCTGAACACCTACCTACGTCAGACATAACCCCACCGTGTCCTCGATCGGAGAAGGAACTCACGAAAGAGACAGTCACGGTTACGCACACAATTGGCATATTTTAATTATGTTAACTTCAAGTTATCTAGAATCAGTGTTAAACAAAGTTTCCACGTTGCCACATAACCGCGGGCACGACTTTCCGAAAAGATTTAACCCTCCAGGGGTGCTCCAACTAGTCCATCACAAATTACCACAAGCCGCATGGAAATCCTCAATCACGAAGCTCGCGATCTCGTCGGATTCCCTAGTGGAAAACCTCAACTCTGAGATTACCCAAAGCATCACCGGAATTCCGATGCACAAGATACCTCGTCAAAGGTAAAACTAATCCAGCAAGGCCGCCCGACGTGTCGATGAACCCGATAGGAGCCGCGTATCTCGTTCTCAGGACACGACGGATGGAAAAGGCTACAGGTGCCAAACCTCGAGTTGCCCCGTGGTGGCCCCGCGGTCTGTCCTTTTTGGACCAACACTCATGAGGAGCACTGGCCTCGGGGTTGATTAAATTTCCTCGGGTGCCGGCGGGTCCCTATGCAATTTTATTAGGTGATTAGGCAAATGTAGTACCAAAGTTGGGCCTTGCCAGACCAGCTTTAATCTAAAACAAATTATCAAGGGGGTCCCCATAACAACCCCGATCGTGTTAGGAGCGCTCAATTATGGAACATAACACCGGTAGCCGGAAACTAAGGGGGCAAAGGTGGAACAAAACACCAGGCTAGAAAGGTCGAGCCTTCCACCTTTTACCAAGTATATAGGTCCATTATATTAAGTAGCATTAATATGGTGATATAACAAGGAACCCATGCTTTCACATGGAAGCAAAGCACCTGCAACTAGCAACACTAACATAGGGTTAAGCAAGCAGTAACATAGCCAATCAGTGGTTTGCTAGGTTGAACAGGTTGAAGGTTTCATGGCATTGTTTAGAGGCTGATATTTAACATGTGGTAGGCAACGAGACATAAGCGAGAGAAGTGATAAAACTAGCATGGCAATGATAGTAATGGTATCTGGGGAAATGGTCATCTTGCTTGAGATCCTGCTTGGAAGAAGAATGACTCCGTGAAGCAGTCGAACCGACGTAGTCAAATGGGTCCTCACAATCCGACACGCTTGCGGAACTCTATCGAGACAAAGGAAACCGGAAACAATCATCAACACAAATATACACCACACGATGCAAGACACATATGATGCATGAACGGTCTAATGCAAGGCATGACAATCACAACAATCAAACACTACACATTAAGTGAAGCTCGATATGCAACGAGTTGCATATCGACGAAACTCCACGTTGAATTATTTAGTTCACTCCCGTTCAGGTACACGGGTATATTAAATGTTGTTAAACATGGCACGAGGGTGAAGCACAAATTAATCTACCTAGCTAGGCATTTTAAATGAGACCGGAAACGACATATAGCATCTCTGAAATGACCCCATGTGTTAAATCTTAATTCTATCCAGATTTGTCCTAATCACATTTTAGGTTTGTTAAACGACAAAACAAAGTGGTTCACGTGTTTCTACTCGTCGTACTAGCCCATTTACATATATGACACATCTCCAACGGAGCTACGGTTAAATAGTTATGACCTAAACCGTTTTCAACACGTCGACACGCAAACCGATGCAAACAGCCACTAAACAGTCCTAATTATGCATGAGAGTTGGAAATTATTAACCTACACAAAATTCTAGTCAAGTTACATATCTAACTCGTCGAAATCCTACACATGGAATAGAATCTACGGGGTGTTTGAAAATACACCTATATCCTGAAATAGCAAAAAAAAAATCCTAGCGTATAAAAAAAGACATGGGAAAAATAATATGGGAAACAAGTGGGATTTGAACCCCAGACCCCTTGAATGGACACTAGTAGCCCTACCAGTGGACTAATCAGTAGTTGTGAAAAAATAGACTAAACAGCAAGTAAAATAAACATGGAAAAGATGTTGCGTTGGAGAGGCAAAAATCCTAAAAATAATATGCATCGATGGGGATTTGATCCCTGGACCTCGAGGAGGTAGCACTGCTGCGCTAACCATCGTGCTAGCAGACTACTTGCGGTAGATAACAGCGGAGACGGCATATAACCCGTGCTGCAAAATGCATCTAGCCCAAAACACTGAATTTCAGATCGGGAGGGGAGTTCCTCACAGCAGGGAGAACAACAGGCCGGTGTAGGGACTGCAGCACGGCGGCGGGACTCCATAGGATCAGGGACGAGCTCAAGGTTGGATCCGGGGGCGGCCGTCCCGTTCCCGACGGCGGCAAGGTCCGACGGCGTGGGGACGATCGCCGACGAGCTCCTGGCTGCCGTGGCACTACTGTTGCCTGAAGAAACAAAGAGACAAACCGAGTTCAGAGAAGAACGGGGAAGGAAGAAAAAAGAAGAGAGGGATGAGGAAGGAGAAGGGAAGGAGCAAGAGGAAGGACAGGGAGCACGGGACGGCGGTTCAGCTCACCGGCGGGAGGACGAGGCAGGGCGGAGGAGGCTTCGAGCGGCTTTGGCGTCCATGGCCGTTGGCCTGTTCCTGGTTCAGGGAGAGATATGAGACAAAGGGAAAAATTCAGAGAGGAAAACAGGGGGCAGAAGCAGTGAGAGATGCTGACTCTGGAGATCCTACGAGCGACATGGAGGAGCTAGCGGGAGGAGAGGAGGGTGGCGTGCCGAGGCTGACCGAGGGGTGGCGCTCGAGGGCGACCTCGTGGTCGAGCCAGGAGCCCAGAAGGAGGCGCACCTGGCACGAGGCTGCTGCGGGGCAGCTGCATTCGGTAGGGCAGCGCGCGTGCGACGGCGCCCTCAGACGCGGGGCTCGCGGGGAGGCCGAGGCGCCATGGAAGGAGGCACCACCTCAGCGGGCTTGGACTGCTGCTGCTGCTGTCGGAGGCGCGACCGCGGGAGGCCAAAGCTCCTCGTGGCTGCTGGATGGAAGAATGGACGAGGGGAAGCGCCGGTTGGTCTGGGTTGGAACCCGAGGGAGATTTGGTGGAACGGCGGCGGCTGCGGAACTGCTTGAGCTGGTGCGGCGGCGGGAAGGAGCGGGGGTCGGCTCTCAGATCGAGGGAGGAGGGAGCTTGCGGGCGACCTGGTTGGGGAAAAAAATCTGGGATGATCCTGAGGGGAATTTTGCAGTGGGTGGCGGCGGCTGAATCGGGATTGGGGAGTGGATCAAGGTAGAGGCTATCGTTAGGTCTAGGTTTACTACATATAGCACTTGGGTCGGTCTAATGGGCATTTGGACCCTGTGATTAAATCGGACGGTCGGAAAAGACTAGGTTAGGGAGTCGAGTTGACAAACTGGTGACAGTTTGCGGTAAAACGGGGTTGATCCAGATCCAACGATCACGACCGTATGATTCCGGTTTCGGGAGGTTTTCGGACTAGGCAGCGCACAGGTCGGTGCACTGTGTAGAGGGGCTAGGCGGGGATGAGAGGGAAAACGGACGACACGGCAACGCGATTTAAAACACCGGAACACAACTGACGGTAGACCAAATACAGTACCACTACGGTCGACCGTTCGGGTACCAAACGGACTCCGATCATGACGAAACTTGACAGGCGTCCTACCTATATTAAAATAACCCCGCACGTCAGATCTCAACCCAATCAGAGAAAGTTTTACGTACAATTTTAAAAACAAGATTTGAACGATGTCGCGGCGCGTGCGTGTGCGGTCGGGCTCAGAACGGACAACGACGAGAACCGGCAACTAACAACGGATGCAAGTTTTGAAAACTGGCGACACGGAGATGCCGATGCAATGTAGATGATGCGCATGATGCGATGATGATGCAACAAATAAAAATACCCACACGACGGAAAGGGAAAGGAAAGGGGAATCTTCTGGAACGTTGGTCTCGGGCTGTCACAACTCTCCTACACTACAAGAGGATCTCGCCCCGAGATCCAAGAATGAAAGGGGGGAGAGGATGAGAAAGAACAAGAGGTAAAAACTTAGTCGCTTCTTTGACAAGCGAGTGAAAACAATGATCCTTGAAGGTTGCAAAGCGATGAGGAGTCATAAGAGAAACAAGCAAGAATTTACGGAAAATTTCGGCAGCACTTTGGTAGGAAAATGGGACAAAAAATCGACAAGATGGAAGAAATAGACAATATTCATAACAAACAACTAAATAGAACAAGGGAACACCATGATCTTTATAGAACAACATGATAGACCCAAAAGAGCAACATCACAATGCCTCCGGAACAATAGAATAGGAACTAGCTCATACGGAAGAAGAGAATGAAGAAAAGAATGACAACTACTATCTCAAATGAACTTGGCAAGCATCCTTGCAAGAAGAATTGGACGGAGTTGTTGGAAAAACAACAACGAAAAGAACAAGATAGCAGTGGGCTTATGGGAACCTTTCAAACTAATGAAGTGACAACCAACCACTAACAGAAACAAGGATTGATTGGGAGAAACAAGATATGAACAATTTCTTACACCAAGAGGATACATTTAGAAACTTGGATTAATGACAAGCACCAAGATAGCAACAACCCATAGGAAAAGCTTTAAGTGAAATCCAAACTAAGATAGCTCAATGAAGAAATCATGGGTTGAAAATATCTCATGACCATAGAATTGGTGGATTTAATTATCTCATTCTTGAAATAAAATCTCTTCGAGACTCCTACACTAACAAGAATGCTATAATACCACCTCAAAGTATAAAGGAAGAACAATTGCACATAGAAATGCAAGAGAAAGGATACTTGAGGTTCTCCAACAAGAATCTTGAAGAACACTTGAGAATGAATTGAAACCTTGATGAACCACCATGAAGAACCACCGTATCCAAATGAATGATGCAAAGATAACAAGGTAGAAAAGAATAAGATTATGACCTTGCCAAGAATTAGATGAAGCCTCACAAAGAGATACTTAAAAGAACTTGGAACTCCGGAAAAGAAAGATAGTCACTTGAGAAAAGAATTGATATCATGAGCCCTCCGGAAGGACAATTGAAATCCCTTGGAAGAAGGAAGAACAAGAATAAGAATTATGTTATGTTTATCCTTCATCAAGTTTAATTGATGACCAGCAACATATTTAGCATACAACTTATTCCTCTTCAAAGAATCTTGAAGAGACAGGGAGATAAGCACCACTTGAAGCATAATTAAAGGAAGCACCCGTAAGAAATCACAATTGAATGGAATATCAAGAAAGCATGGAGACACAAGAGAATGAAGAGATCATAAGCCAGCTTAGAGAAAACTAGAATAAGGCACCGGATAATCGAGAGACGAACGAAGAGACAACAATTGAGAAGAATCGAGGATGAAAGCTGAAAGCTGAGAACGAAGAATCTTCTGAAATGATGGCCTTCGGAGAATCGAGAATGAGACAACATTGAAATGCACCGAATAGCAAGAAAGGGATACTCATGATTGGGAATAATTGAAGGCGATGCCAGAAGGCTGAAACGATGAATCATGAAGAGAATGGACCAAGATTGAGAAAAACACTCCTTCGGATTTCCAAGCTGAGAATGATGACGAGAAACAACACCAAGGATAATTGCGACACTCCGGAATAAATAAGAGTGAAAGGTTGAGCCAAATATGAGAGTTAATTCAAATAGATATTGGAGAAGGGATATGACTGATGAAATTCATACTTACATCATAGTTGAAAAGAATTAAAGATCTCCAAAAGATTACAAGAGCAATAACAGATCCTCGGGAAAACCTGTGGGTTATGGGCCCACTGAAAGAAATCACCGTTGAAAAGATTACTAGAACGGGAGATATTGCACCGGTACAAGAATACTAGATGAGGTTAGCACCTCGAAATAACCGAAGGATTGAAAACCAGAACTTCTGCAATATCTTTAACACTCCGGATAGAAAGAGAGAGGAATTAATAAACAAGATAGGCTGAAAGAAATTCCAATGTTGGAAAGAATTTAATGGTTGAAAAGGATATGATGACCATGGATAACTGAACTGAATTCACCAGAAAGATGACAAGAATGAATAAAGAGGAACACGAAGCTCCTCAGAATCTTCACAACGAATCACCGGGTAAGAGAGAAAAGAACAACCAGCGGGAGCACAATGAAAAGAAAACTCTTGGATGAAAATTGAATCACTGAAGAAAAGGGTGGGTGGGCGGGGAAAAACAAAGACAACTTGGGACAGATGAGACAAACTCCGGAAAGAAATCAGAGAATGATCTGCAACAATTTATAGAGGATTGAATTCAGTTGAAGAGAAGCACACCGGTTGAAAAGAATTGATACGATGACTCCGGTTGAAAGGAATTGATAAGACAATTGATAGAGAAAAAGAATTAATACTCTCATAAAATTATGAGAACACCTCTTGGAAAGGTCTGAAATCACCACTTGACATCTAAGCAACTTGAATTACCATATTCAATAAAACAAAGGATGAGGCTTATGAAACAAGCCAGAAGAAACTCATGAGAAAGATTTCGTCCGATATTTTTGTGGATAGGAATCCACTAGATGTCGAACCCCAACCTAACATCATGCATTTGTTGGAAGATTATCCTATAAGTAACTTCTTGAATTCCAACCTATGAATTCCCGAAATATCTGGTCATGCAATCTGGTACACGGATACAAGGAGTAATATCACACAACTCCTATACTAACCAGTCACCTGTATCACATCCGTCAACACACGACCAGAATCTCGGACCTTCATCTACAACAGACCCTCGTGATCACAACGATACAAAGTATAGTAGTACTCCTGAACAATCTGCACCAGTACTGGGGACATAGGGGTTATCTCGCCACTACTAGTATTGAAGCAATTACGAACATCCTTCGTTCTGAGATACTAAGAAATCTGAATGATAACGATGTGCCCAAGAATCCCCTCGAGCTCAACTCCCCTGAAACTCAAAGCAGATAGGAGGCACCAAGACAGAACTCCGTCACATCGGCATCATATAGATTCCAAAAATATTCGCGTGATCCTAAAAAAATTTTGAGTGAGAAGAGGAGCAGGATTAAATTATTACGTCAAGATTCCTCACCACAGCATAGAAGAGGAGAAAAAAATAATCCTACTCACCGATATATAACTAGACTCAAAGCAGTTTTTCACTAGACTCGACTCGGCCAAGTTCGATCAAACAAGGGGGCTCCTAGGTCGGTACTGCTCTGATACCAACTTGTCACGCCCAAGATGTGACCCTATCCTCAATTTCGCACGAAGGCCTCGTCAGGGATAGAAGCGCATCTCGTCATGTCGCAAAAATGGATATCGTTACAAGTACATGTACTGAAAAGAAGAGGTATATAATAGAGTTGGCTTACACTCGCCACATGCTACATCAGAGTCACATCAGTACATTACATATTCATCAAGAGTAAGAGCAGGGTCCGACTATGGACGAAAACAAACGAGAAAATAAGAACGACGTCCATCCTTGCTATCCCAGGCTGCCGGCCTGGAACCCATCCTAGATCGATGATGATGAAGAAGAAGAAGCAACTCCAAATGTACAATCAACGCACTCGCGTCAAGTGACCTTTACATCTACCTGCAACTGGTGTTGTAGTAATCTATGAGCCACAGGGGACTCAACAATCTCATTCCCAGAGGTATCAAGACTAGCAAAGCTTATTAGGTGAGGTATGGTTAAGTGGTGAGGTTTCAGCAGCGGCTAAGCATATATTTGGTGGCTAAACTTACGAGTACAAGAAATAAGAGGGGGGATGATCTACGCATAACGGACGTGAACTACTGATGACCAAATGAATGATCCCGAACACCTACCTACGTCAGACATAACCCCACCGTGTCCTCGATCGGAGAAGGAACTCACGAAAGAGACAGTCACGGTTACGCACACAATTGGCATATTTTAATTAAGTTAACTTCAAGTTATCTAGAACCAGTGTTAAACAAAGTTTCCATGTTGCCACATAACCGCGGGCACGACTTTCCAAAAAGATTTAACCCTGCAGGGGTGCTCCAACTAGTCCATCACAAATTACCACAAGCCGCATAGAAATCCTCAATCACGAAGCTCGCGATCTCGTCGGATTCCCTAATGGAAAACCTCAACTCTGAGATTACCCAAAGCATCACCGGAATTCCTATGCACAAGATATCTCGTGAAAGGTAAAACTAATCCAGCAAGGCCGCCCGACGTGTCGACGAACCCGATAGGAGCCGCGTATCTCGTTCTCAGGACACGACGGATGGAAAAGGCTACAGGTGCCAAACCTTGAGTTGCCCCGTGGTGGCCCCGCGGTCTGTCCTTTTTGGACGAACACTCATGAGGAGCACTGGCCCGGGGGTTGATTAAATTTCCTCGGGTGCCGGCGGGTCCCTATGCAATTTTATTAGGTGATTAGTCAAATGTAGTACCAAAGTTGGGCCTTGACAGACCAGCTTTAATCTAAAACGAATTATCAAGGGGGTCCTCATAACAACCCCGATCGTGTTAGGAGCGCTCAATTATGGAACATAACACCGGTAGCCGGAAACAAAGGGGGCAAAGGTGGAACAAAACACCACGCTAGAAAGGCCGAGCCTTCCACCTTTTACCAAGTATATAGGTCCATTATATTAAATAGCATTAATATGGTGATATAACAAGAAACCCATGCTTTCACATGGAAGCAAAGCACCTGCAACTAGCAACACTAACATAGGGTTAAACAAGCAGTAACATAGCCAATCAGTGGTTTGCTAGGTTGAACAGGTTGAAGGTTTCATGGCATTGTTGAGAGGCTGATATTTAACATGTGGTGGGCAACGAGACATAAGCGAGAGAAGCGATAAAACTAGCATGGCAATGATAGTAATGGTATATGGGGAAATGGTCATCTTGCCTGAGATCCCGCTTGGAAGAAGAATGACTCCGTGAAGCAGTCGAACCGACGTAGTCAAATGGGTCCTCACAATCCGACACGCTTGCGGAACTCTATCGAGACGAAGGAAACCGGAAACAATCATCAACACAAATATACACCACACGATGCAAGACACATATGATGCATGAACGGTCTAATGCAAGGCATGACAATCACAACAATCAAACACTACACATTAAGTGAAGCTCGATATGCAACGAGTTGCATATCGACGAAACTCCACGTTGAATTATTTAGTTCACTCCCGTTTAGGTACACGGATATATTAAATGTTGTTAAACATGGCACGAGGGTGAAGCACAAATTAATCTACCTAGCTAGGCATTTTAAATGAGACCGGAAACGACATATAGCATCTCCGAAATGACCCCATGTGTTAAATCTTAATTCTGTCCATATTTGTCCTAATCACATTTTAGGTTTGTTAAACGGAAAAACAAAGTGGTTCACGTGTTTCTACTCGTCGTACTGGCCCATTTACATATATGGCACATCTCCAACGGAGCAACGGTTAAATAGTTACGACCTAAACCGTTTTCAACATGTCGACACGCAAAACGATGCAAACAGCCACTAAACAGTCCTAATTATGCATCACAGTTGGAAATTATTAACCTACACGAAATTCCAGTCAAGTTACATATCTAACTCGTCGAAATCCGACACATGGAATAGAATCTACGGGGCGTTTGAAAATACACCTATATCCTGAAATAGCAAAAAAAATCCTAGCGTATAAAAAAAGACAAGGGAAAAATAATATGGGAAACAAGTGGGATTTGAACCCCATACACCTTGAATGGACACTAGTAGCCCTACCACTGGACTAATCAATAGTTGTGACAAAATAGACTAAACAGCAAGTAAAATAAACATGGAAAAGATGTTGCGTTGGAGAGGCAAAAATCCTAAATATAATAATACACATTGATGGGGATTTGATCCCTGGACCTCCAAGAGGTAGCACTGCTGCGCTAACCATCGTGCTAGCACACTACTTGCGGTAGATAACAACGGAGATGGCATATAACCCCTGCTGCAAAACGCATCTAGCCCAAAACACTGAATTTCAGATCGGGAGGGGAGTTCCTCACAATAGGGAGAACAACAGGCCGGTGTAGGGACTGCAGTACGGCGGCGGGAGTCCATAGGGTTAGGGACGGGCACGAGGTTGGATCCGGGGGCGGCCGTCCCGTTCCCGACGGCGGCAAGGTCCGACGGCGTGGGGGCGATCGCCGGTGAGCTCCTGGCTGCCGTGGCGCTACTGTTGCCTAAAGAAACAAAGAGACAAACAGAGTTCAGAGAAGAACGGTGAAGGAAGAAAAAAGAAGAGAGGGATGAGGAAGGAGAAGGGAAGGAGCAAGAGGAAGGACAGAGAGCACGGGACGGCGGTTCAGCTCACCGGCGGGAGGACGAGGCAGGGCGGAGGAGGCTTCGAGCGGCTTGGGCGCCATGGCCGTTTGCCTGTTCCTGGTTCAGGGAGAGATATGAGACAAAGGGAAAAATTCAGAGAGGAAAACAGGGGGGAGAAGCAGCGAGAGATGCTGACTCTGGAGATCCTACGAGCGACATGGAGGAGCTAGTGGGAGGAGAAGAGGGTGGCCTGCCAAGGCTGACCGAGGGGTGGCGCTCGAGGGCGACCTCGTGGTCGAGCCAGGAGCCTAGAAGGAGGCGCACCTGGCACGAGGCTGCTGCGGGGCAGCTCCATGCGGCAGGGCAGCGCGCGTGCAATGGCGCCCTCAGACGCGGGGCTCGCGGGGAGGCCGAGGCGCCATGGAAGGAGGCACCACCTCGGCGGGCTTGGACTGCTGCTGCTGCTGTCGGAGGCGCCACCGCGGGAGGCCAAAGTGTTGGGGAACGTTGCATGGGAAACAAAAATTTTCCTACGCGCACGAAGACCTATCATGGTGATGTCCATCTACGAGAGGGGATGAGTGATTTACGTACCCTTGTAGATCGTACAGCAGAAGCGTTAGTGAACGCGGTTGATGTAGTGGAACGTCCTCACGTCCCTCGATCCGCCCCGCGAACAATCCCGCGATCAGTGCCACGATCTAGTACCGAACGGACGGCACCTCCGCGTTCAGCACACATACAGCTCGACGATGATCTCGGCCTTCTTGATCCAGCAAGAGAGACGGAGAGGTAGAAGAGTTCTCCGGCAGCGTGACGGCGCTCCGGAGGTTGGTGATGACCTTGTCTCAGCAGGGCTCCTTGCTATGCTCACGTCCATCCTTGCTATCCCAGGCTGCCGGCCTGGAAACCATCCTAGATCGATGATGATGAAGAAGAAGAAGCAACTCCAAATGTACAATCAACGCACTCGCGTCAAGTGACCTTTACATCTACCTGCAACTGGTGTTGTAGTAATCTGTGAGCCACAGGGGACTCAACAATCTCATTTCCAGAGGTATCAAGACTAGCAAAGCTTATTAGGTGAGGTATGGTTAAGTGGTGAGGTTTCAGCAGCGGCTAAGCATATATTTGGTGGCTAAACTTACGAGTACAAGAAATAAGAGGGGGGATGATCTACGCATAACGGACGTGAACTAGTGATGACCAAATGAATGATCCCGAACACCTACCTACGTCAGACATAACCCCACCGTGTCGTCGATCGGAGAAGGAACTCACGAAAGAGACAGTCACGGTTACGCACACAATTGTCATATTTTAATTAAGTTAACTTCAAGTTATCTAGAACCAGTGTTAAACAAAGTTTCCATGTTGCCACATAACCGCGGGCACGACTTTCCGAAAAGATTTAACCCTGCAGGGGTGCTCCAACTAGTCCATCACAAATTACCACAAGCCGCATAGAAATCCTCAATCACGAAGCTCGCGATCTCGTCGGATTCCCTAATGGAAAACCTCAACTCTGAGATTACCCAAAGCATCACCGGAATTCCTATGCACAAGATATCTCGTGAAAGGTAAAACTAATCCAGCAAGGCCGCCCGACGTGTCGACGAACCCGATAGGAGCCGCGTATCTCGTTCTCAGGACACGACGGATGGAAAAGGCTACAGGTGCCAAACCTTGAGTTGCCCCGTGGTGGCCCCGCGGTCTGTCCTTTTTGGACGAACACTCATGAGGAGCACTGGCCCGGGGGTTGATTAAATTTCCTCGGGTGCCGGCGGGTCCCTATGCAATTTTATTAGGTGATTAGTCAAATGTAGTACCAAAGTTGGGCCTTGACAGACCAGCTTTAATCTAAAACGAATTATCAAGGGGGTCCTCATAACAACCCCGATCGTGTTAGGAGCGCTCAATTATGGAACATAACACCGGTAGCCGGAAACAAAGGGGGCAAAGGTGGAACAAAACACCACGCTAGAAAGGCCGAGCCTTCCACCTTTTACCAAGTATATAGGTCCATTATATTAAATAGCATTAATATGGTGATATAACAAGAAACCCATGCTTTCACATGGAAGCAAAGCACCTGCAACTAGCAACACTAACATAGGGTTAAACAAGTAGTAACATAGCCAATCAGTGGTTTGCTAGGTTGAACAGGTTGAAGGTTTCATGGCATTGTTGAGAGGCTGATATTTAACATGTGGTAGGCAACGAGACATAAGCGAGAGAAGCGATAAAACTAGCATGGCAATGATAGTAATGGTATCTGGGGAAATGGTCATCTTGCCTGAGATCCCGCTTGGAAGAAGAATGACTCCGTGAAGCAGTCGAACCGACGTAGTCAAATGGGTCCTCACAATCCGACACGCTTGCGGAACTCTATCGAGACGAAGGAAACCGGAAACAATCATCAACACAAATATACACCACACGATGCAAGACACATATGATGCATGAACGGTCTAATGCAAGGCATGACAATCACAACAATCAAACACTACACATTAAGTGAAGCTCGATATGCAACGAGTTGCATATCGACGAAACTCCACGTTGAATTATTTAGTTCACTCCCGTTCAGGTACACGGATATATTAAATGTTGTTAAACATGGCACGAGGGTGAAGCACAAATTAATCTACCTAGCTAGGCATTTTAAATGAGACCGGAAACGACATATAGCATCTCCGAAATGACCCCATGTGTTAAATCTTAATTCTGTCCAGATTTGTCCTAATCACATTTTAGGTTTGTTAAATGGCAAAACAAAGTGGTTCACGTGTTTCTACTTGTCGTACTGGCCCATTTACATATATGGCACATCTCCAACGGAGCTACGGTTAAATAGTTACGACCTAAACCGTTTTCAACATGTCGACATGCAAAACGATGCAAACAGCCACTAAACAGTCCTAATTATGCATCAGAGTTGGAAATTATTAACCTACACGAAATTCTAGTCAAGTTACATATCTAACTCGTCGAAATCCGACACATGGAATAGAATCTACGGGGCGTTTGAAAATACACCTATATCCTGAAATAGCAAAAAAAATCCTAGCGTATAAAAAAAGACAAGGGAAAAATAATATGGGAAACAAGTGGGATTTGAACCCCATACCCCTTGAATGGACACTAGTAGCCCTACCACTGGACTAATCAGTAGTTGTGACAAAATAGACTAAACAGCAAGTAAAATAAACATGGAAAAGATGTTGCGTTGGAGAGGCAAAAATCCTAAAAATAATAATACACATTGATGGGGATTTGATCCGTGGACCTCCAAGAGGTAGCACTGCTGCGCTAACCATCGTGCTAGCACACTACTTGCGGCAGATAACAACGGAGACGGCATATAACCCCTGCTGCAAAACGCATCTAGCCCAAAACACTGAATTTCAGATCGGGAGGGGAGTTCCTCACAATAGGGAGAACAACAGGCCGGTGTAGGGACTGCAGTACGGCGGCGGGAGTCCATAGGGTTAGGGACGGGCACGAGGTTGGATCCGGGGGCGGCCGTCCCGTTCCCGACGGTGGCAAGGTCCGACGGCGTGGGGGCGATCGCCGGCGAGCTCCTGGCTGCCGTGGCGCTACTGTTGCCTAAAGAAACAAAGAGACAAACAGAGTTCAGAGAAGAACGGTGAAGGAAGAAAAAAGAAGAGAGGGATGAGGAAGCAGAAGGGAAGGAGCAAGAGGAAGGACAGAGAGCATGGGACGGCGGTTCAGCTCACCGGCGGGAGGACGAGGCAGGGTAGAGGAGGCTTCGAGCGGCTTTGGCGTCCATGGCCGTTTGCCTGTTCCTGGTTCAGGGAGAGATATGAGACAAAGGAAAAAATTCAGAGAGGAAAACAGGGGGGAGAAGCAGCGAGAGATGCTGACTCTGGAGATCCTACAAGCGACATGGAGGAGCTAGCGGGAGGAGAAGAGGGTGGCCTGCCAAGGCTGACCGAGGGGTGGCGCTCGAGGGCGACCTCGTGGTCGAGCCAGGAGCCCAGAAGGAGGCGCACCTGGCACGAGGCTGCTGCGGGGCAGCTCCATGCGGCAGGGTAGCGCGCGTGCAATGGCGCCCTCAGACGCGGGGCTCGCGGGGAGGCCGAGGCGCCATGGAAGGAGGCACCACCTCGGCGGGCTTGGACTGCTGCTGCTGCTGTCGGAGGCGCCACCGCGGGAGGCCAAAGTGTTGGGGAACGTTGCATGGGAAACAAAAATTTTCCAACGCGCACGAAGACCTATCATGGTGATGTCCATCTACGAGAGGGGATGAGTGATCTACGTACCCTTGTAGATCGTACAGCAGAAGCGTTAGTGAACGCGGTTGATGTAGTGGAACGTCCTCACGTCCCTCGATCCGCTCCGCGAACAATCCCGCGATCAGTCCGACGATCTAGTACCGAACGGACGGCACCTCCGCGTTCAGCACACGTACAACTCGACGATGATCTCGGCCTTCTTGATCCAGCAAGAGAGACGGAGAGGTAGAAGAGTTCTCCGGCAGCGTGACGGCGCTCCGGAGGTTGGTGATGACCTTGTCTCAGCAGGGCTCCGCCCGAGCTCCGCAGAAACGCGATCTAGAGGAAAAACCGTGGAGGTATGTGGTCGGGCTGCCATGGAAAAGTTGTCTCAAATCAGCCCTAAAACCTCTGTATATATAGGTGGGAGGGAGGGGACCTTGCCTTGGGGCTCAAGGAGCTCCAAGGGGGTCGGCCGAGTCCAAGGGGGGAGGACTCCCCCCCAAACCGAGTTGGACTTGGTTTGGTGGGAGGGAGTCCCCCTTCCTTCCCACCTCCTCCTTTTTTTTCCTTTCCTCTTGATTTTCTTCTCCTTGGCGCATAGAGCCCTTTTGGGCTGTCCCACCAGCCCACTAAGGGCTGGTGTGCCACCCTCAAGGCCTATGGGCTTCCCCGGGGTGGGTTGCCCCCCCGGTGAACTCCCGGAACCCATTCGTCATTCCCGGTACATTCCCGGTAACTCCGAAAACCTTCCGGTAATCAAATGAGGTCATCCTATATATCAATCTCTCGTGACGTCCGTGATCTCATCCGGGACTCCGAACAACATTCGGTAACCAACCATATAACTCAAATACGCATAAAACAACGTCGAACCTTAAGTGTGCAGACCGAGCGGGTTCGAGAACTATGTAGACATGACCCGAGAGACTCCTCGGTCAATATCCAATAGCGGGACCTGGATGCCCATATTGGATCCTACATATTCTACGGAGATCTTATCGTTTGAACCTCAGTGCCAAGGATTCATATAATCCCGTATGTCATTCCCTTTGTCCTTCGGTATGTTACTTGCCCGAGATTCGATCGTCAGTATCCGCATACCTATTTCAATCTCGTTTACCGGCAAGTCTCTTTACTCGTTCCGTAATACAAGATCCCGCACCTTACACTAAGTTACATTGCTTGCAAGGCTTGTGTGTGATGTTGCATTACCGAGTGGGCCCCGAGATACCTCTCCGTCACATGGAGTGACAAATCCCAGTATTGATCCATACTAACTCAACTAACACCTTCGGAGATACCTGTAGAGCATCTTTATAGTCACCCAGTTACGTTGCGACGTTTGACAAACACAAAGCATTCCTCCGGTGTCAGTGAGTTATATGATCTCATGGTCATAGGAATAAACACTTGACACGCAGAAAACAGTAGCAACAAAATGACACGATCAACATGCTACGTCTATTAGTTTCGGTCTAGTCCATCACGTGATTCTCCTAATGACGTGATCCAGTTATCAAGCAACAACACCTTGTTCATAATCAGAAGACACTAACTATCTTTGATCAACTGGCTAGCCAACTAGAGGCTTGCTAGGGACGGTGTTTTGTCTATGTATCCACACATGTAAATGAGTGTTCATTCAATACAATTATAGCATGGATAATAAACGATTATCTTGATAACTATATTTATTATTGCCTCTAGGGCATAATTCCAACAGTCTCCCACTTGCACTAGAGTCAATAATCTAGCCCTCACATCACCATGTGAATTACATTGTAATAAATATAACACCCATACAGTTCTGGTGTTGATCATGTTTTGGCCGTGGAAGAGGTTTAGTCAGCGGGTCCGCTACATTCAAATCCGTGTGCACTTTGCATATATTCACGTCCTCTCCCTCGACGTAGTCGCGGATGAGGTTGAAGCGTCGTTTGATGAGTCTGGTCTTCTTGTGAAACCGTGGTTCCTTTGCTAAGGCAATGGCACCAGTGTTGTCACAGAACAAGGTTATTGGATTCAGTGCGCTTGGCACCACTCCAAGATCCGTCATGAACTGCTTCATCCAGACACCCTCCTTAGCCGCCTCCGAGGCAGCCATGTACTCCGCTTCACATGTAGAATCTGCTACGACGCTTTGCTTGGAACTGCACCATCTTACTGCACCCCCATTAAGAATAAATACGTATCCAGTTTGCGACTTAGAGTCGTCCGGATCTGTGTCAAAGCTTACATCGACGTAACCTTTTACGGCGAGCTCTTCGTCACCTCCATACATGAGAAACATCTCCTTAGTCCTTTTCAGGTACTTTAGGATATTCTTGACCGCTGTCCAGTGATCAACTCCTGGATTACTCTGGAACCTACCTGCCATACTTATGGCCAAGCTAACATCCGGTCTAGTGCACAACATCGCATACATGATAGAACCTATGGCTGAAGCATAGGGGACGGAGCGCATATGCTCTCTATATTCATCAGTTGCTGGGCACTGAGTCTTACTCAATCTAGTACCTTGTAGAACTGGCAAGAACCCTTTCTTGGACTGTTCTATTTTGAACCTCTTCAAAACTTTATCAAGGTATGTGCTTTGTGAAAGTCCTATCAGGCGTTTTGATCTATCCCTATAGATCTTAATGCCTAGAATGTAAGCAGCTTCTCCTAGGTCCTTCATAGAGAAACTTTTATTCAAGTAATCCTTTATGCTCTCTAAAAACTCTATGTTGTTTCCAATCAGTAATATGTCATCCACATATAATATTAGAAACGCCACAGAGCTCCCACTCACTTTCTTGTAAATACAAGATTCTCCAACCACTTGTATAAACCCAAATGCTTTGATCACCTCATCAAAGCTTTTGTTCCAACTCCGAGATGCTTGCACCAGTCCATAAATGGATCGCTGGAGCTTGCACACCTTGTTAGCATTCTTAGGATCGACAAAACCTTCGGGTTGTATCATATACAACTCTTCCTTAAGGAAACCGTTAAGGAACGCCGTTTTGACATCCATCTGCCAGATTTCATAATCAAAAAATGCAGCTATTGCTAACATGATTCTGACGGACTCAAGCATCGCTACGGGTGAGAAAGTCCCATCGTAGTCAACTCCTTGAGCTTGTGAAAAACCCTTTGCCACAAGTCGAGCTTTATAAACGGTCACATTACCGTCAGCGTCCGTCTTCCTCTTAAAGATCCATTTGTTCTGAATGGCCTTGCGGCCCTCAGGCAGTACCTCCAAAGTCCACACTTTGTTCTCATACATGGATCCTATCTCAGACTTCATGGCCTCCAGCCATTTGTTGGAATCTGGGCCCACCATTGCTTCTTCGTAATTCGCAGGTTCATTGTTGTCTAACAACATGGTTGATAAGACGGGATTACCGTACCACTCTAGAGCAGCACGTGGTCTCGTCGACCTGCGTGGTTCGACATAAACTTGAACTGGAGTTTCATGATCATCATCATTAACTTCCTCCTCAACCGACGTCGCAATGACAGAGGTTTCCCCTTGCCCTGCACCACCATCCAGAGGGATGAGAGGTTCGACAACCTCGTCAAGTTCTATCTTCCTCCCACTCAATTCTCTCGAGAGAAACTCCTTCTCGAGAAAAGCTCCGTTTTAGCAACAAACACTTTGCCCTTGGATTTGAGATAGAAGGTGTACCCAACTGTCTCTTTTGGGTAACCTATGAAGATGCACTTTTCCGCTTTGGGTTCCAGCTTTTCAGGCTGAAGCTTTTTGACATAAACATTACATCCCTAAACTTTAAGAAACGACAACTTTGGCCTTTTGCCATACCACAGTTCGTTTGGTGTCGTCTCAACGGATTTTGATGGTGCCCTATTTAAAGTGAATGCAGATGTTTCTAATGCATAGCCCCAAAATGATAACGGCAAATCAGTAAGAGACATCATAGATCGCACCAACTATAGAGTACGATTACGATGTTCGGACACACCATTACGCTGTGGTGTTCCAGGCGGTGTTAACTGTGAAACAATCCCACATTGTCTTAAGTGAGCACCAAACTCGAAACTCAGATATTCACCCCCACGATCAGACCGCAGGAACTTGATCTTCTTGTTACGATGATTTTCCACTTCACTCTGAAATTGCTTGAACTTTTCAAATGTTTCAGACTTGTGCTTCATTAAGTAGACATAACCATATCTACTTAAATCGTCAGTGAAGGTGAGAAAATAACGATATCCGCCGTGTGCCTCCACGCTCATCGGACCAGACACATCGGTATGTATGATTTCCAACAAGTCACTTGCACGCTCCATTGTTCCTGAGAACGGAGTCTTAGTCATCTTGCCCATGAGGCATGGTTCGCACGTGTCAAGTGAATCAAAGTCAAGTGACTCCAAAAGTCCATCAACATGGAGTTTCTTCATGCGCTTTACACCAATATGACCTAAGCGGCAGTGCCACAAAAATATGGCGCTATCATTGTTAGCTCTAACTCTTTTGGTCTCAATGTTATGTATATGCGTATCGTTATCAAGATTCAATATGAACAATCCTCTCACATTCGGTGCATGACCATAAAAGATGTTACTCATAGAAATAGAACAACCATTATTCTCTGACTTAAAAGAGTAACCGTCTCGCAATAAACAAGATCCAGATATAATGTTCATGCTCAACGCAGGCACTAAATAACAATGATTTAAGTTCATCACTAATCCTGACGGTAACTGAAGTGACACTGTGCCGACGGCGATTGCATCAACCTTGGAACCATTTCCTACGCGCATCGTCACTTCATCTTTCGCCAGCCTTCGCCTATTCCGTAGTTCCTGTTTCGAGTTGCAAATATGAGCAACAGAACCGGTATCGAATACCCAGGCACTACTACGAGAGCCGGTTAAGTACACATCAATAACATGTACAATAAATATACTTGATTTTTCTTTGCCCGCCTTCTTATCTGCCAAATACTTGGGGCAATTGCGCTTCCAGTGACCCATACCCTTGCAATAGAAACACTCCGTTTCCGGCTTAGGTCCAGCTTTGGGTTTCTTCGTCGGATTGGCAACAGGCTTGCCACTCTTCTTCGAATTGCCCTTCTTGCCTTTGCCGTTTCTCTTGAAACTAGTGGTCTTATTCACCATCAACACTTGATGCTCTTTACGGAGTTCAGACTCTGCGACTTTAAGCATCACAAACAACTCGCCGGGAGACTTGTTCATCCCTTGCATGTTGTAGTTCAACACAAAGCCTTTATAGCTTGGCGGCAGTGATTGAAGGATTCTGTCAGTGATAGCTTCTTGCGGGAGTTCAATCCCCAGCTCAGCTAGACGGTTTGAGTACCCAGACATTTTGAGCACATGTTCACTAACAGATGAGTTTTCCTCCATCTTGCA
This sequence comes from Hordeum vulgare subsp. vulgare, assembly GCF_904849725.1. Lineage (NCBI taxonomy): Eukaryota > Viridiplantae > Streptophyta > Magnoliopsida > Poales > Poaceae > Hordeum > Hordeum vulgare. The sequence continues at coordinate 104,109,522 of NC_058524.1, read as the reverse complement.
AGCATAGAATTTATCGGAGGTCTCATACCTCTCGATCCGGGCGTTCTTCTGAAAGATAAACTCCAACTCCTGGAACATCTCAAATGCTCCATGACGCTCAAAGCGACGTTGAAGTCCCGGTTCTAAGCCATACAAGACTGCACATTGAACTATTGAGTAGTCCTCCATACGTGCTAACCAAGCGTTCCTAACATCCTGATCAGCCGTAGCGGGTGGTTCATCTCCTAACGCAGCATTAAGGACATAATCCTTCTTCCCAGCTTGTAAGATTAGCTTAAGATTACGAGCCCAGTCTACAAAGTTGCTTCCATCATCTTTCAACTTAGCTTTCTCTAGGAACGTATTAAAATTCAGGATGACTGTCGCGTGAGCCATGATCTACAACACAAATATATTCAAAGTGGACTTAGACTATGTTCAAGATAATTAGAGTTTAACTTAATCAAATTATTCGCTAAACTCCCACTCAAAAAGTACATCTCTCTAGTCATTTGAGTGGTTCATGATCCACTTACACTAGCTCAAGTCCGATCATCACGTGAGTTGAGTATAGTTTCAGTGGTAAGCATCCCTATGCTAATCATATCATCTATATGATTCATGATCGACCTTTCGGTCACATGTGTTCCGAGGCCATGTATGCACATGCTAGGCTCGTCAAGCTTAACCATAGTGTTCCGCGTGCGCAACTGTTTTGCACCCGTTGTATGTGAACGTTGAGTCTATCACACCCGATCATCATGTGGTGTCTCGAAACGACGAACTGTAGCAACGGTGCACAGTCGGGGAGAACACAATTTCGCCTTGAAATTTTAGTGAGGGGTCACCTCATAATTCTACCGTCGTTCTAAGCAAAACAAGGTGCATAAAAGGATTAACATCACATGCAATTCATAAGTGACATGATATGGCCATCATCACGTGCTTCTTGATCTCTATCACCAAAGCACCGGCACGATCTTCTTGTCACCGGCGCCACACCATGATCTCCATCAACGTGTTGCCATCGGGGTTGTCGTGCTACTCATGCTATTACTACTAAAGCTACATCCTAGCAAAATAGTAAACGCATCTGCAAGCACACACGTTACTATAAAGACAACCCTATGGCTCCTGCCGGTTGCCGTACCATCGACGTGCAAGTCGATATTTCTATTACAACATGATCATCTCATACATCCAATATATCACATCACATCATTGGCCATATCACATCACAAGCATACCCTGCAAAAACAAGTTAGACGTCCTCTAATTTTGTTGTTGCATGTTTTACGTGGTGACCATGGGTATCTAGTAGGATCGCATCTTACTTACGCAAACACCACAACGGAGATATATGAGTTGCTATTTAACCTCATCCAAGGACCTCCTCGGTCAAATCCGATTCAACTAAAGTTGGAGAAACCGACACTTGCCAGTCATCTTTGAGCAACGGAGTTACTCGTAACGATGAAACCAGTCTCTCGTAAGCGTACGAGTAATGTCGGTCCAAGCCGCTTCAATCCAACAATACCGCGAAATCAAGAAAAGACTAAGGAGGGCAGAAAAACGCACATCACCACCCACAAAAACTTTTGTGTTCTACTCGAGAAGACATCTACGCATGAACCTAGCTCATGATGCCACTGTTGGGGAACGTTGCATGGGAAACAAAAATTTTCCTACGCGCACGAAGACCTATCATGGTGATGTCCATCTACGAGAGGGGATGAGTGATCTACGTACCCTTGTAGATCGTACAGCAGAAGCGTTAGTGAACGCGGTTGATGTAGTGGAACGTCCTCACGTCCCTCGATCCGCCCCGCGAACAATCCCGCGATCAGTCCCACGATCTAGTACCGAACGGACGGCACCTCCGCGTTCAGCACACGTACAGCTCGATGATGATCTCGGCCTTCTTGATCCAGCAAGAGAGACGAAGAGGTAGAAGAGTTCTCCGGCAGCGTGACGGCGCTCCGGAGGTTGGTGATGACCTTGTCTCAGCAGGGCTCCGCCTGAGCTCCGCAGAAACGCGATCTAGAGGAAAAACCGTGGAGGTATGTGGTCGGGCTGCCGTGGAAAAGTCGTCTCAAATCAGCCCTAAAACCTCCGTATATATAGGTGGGAGGGAGGGGACCTTGCCTTGGGGCTCAAGGAGCCCCAAGGGGGGTCGGCCGAGTCCAAGGGGGGAGGACTCCCCCCCAAACCGAGTTGGACTTGGTTTGGTGGGAGGGAGTCCCCCTTCCTTCCCACCTCCTCCTTTTTTTCCTTTCCTCTTGATTTTCTTCTCCTTGGCGCATAGAGCCCTTTTGGGCTGTCCCACCAGCCCACTAAGGGCTGGTGTGCCACCCTCAAGGCCTATGGGCTTCCCCGGGGTGGGTTGCCCCCCCGGTGAACTCCCGGAACCCATTCGTCATTCCTGGTACATTCCCGGTAACTCCGAAAACCTTCCGGTAATCAAATGAGGTCATCCTATATATCAATCTTCGTTTCCGTACTATTCCGGAAACCCTCGTGACGTCCGTGATCTCATCCGGGACTCCGAACAACATTCGGTAACCAACCATATAACTCAAATACGCATAAAACAACGTCGAACCTTAAGTGTGCAGACCCTGCGGGTTCGAGAACTATGTAGACATGACCCGAGAGACTCCTCGGTCAATATCCAATAGCGGGACCTGGATGCCCATATTGGATCCTACATATTCTACGAAGATCTTGTCGTTTGAACCTCAGTGCCAAGGATTCATATAATCCCGTATGTCATTCCCTTTGTCCTTCGGTATGTTACTTGCCCGAGATTCGATCGTCAGTATCCGCATACCTATTTCAATCTCGTTTACCGGCAAGTCTCTTTACTCGTTCCGTAATACAAGATCCCGCAACTTACACTAAGTTACATTGCTTGCAAGGCTTGTGTGTGATGTTGCATTACCGAGTGGGCCCCGAGATACCTCTCCGTCACACGGAGTGACAAATCCCAGTATTGATCCATACTAACTCAACTAACACCTTCGGAGATACCTGTAGAGCATCTTTATAGTCACCCAGTTACGTTGCGACGTTTGACAAACACAAAGCATTCCTCCGGTGTCAGTGAGTTATATGATCTCATGGTCATAGGAATAAATACTTGACACGCAGAAAACAGTAGCAACAAAATGACACGATCAACATGCTACGTCTATTAGTTTGGGTCTAGTCCATCACGTGATTCTCCTAATGACGTGATCCAGTTATCAAGCAACAACACCTTGTTCATAATCAGAAGACACTGACTATCTTTGATCAACTGGCTAGCCAACTAGAGGCTTGCTAGGGACGGTGTTTTGTCTATGTATCCACACATGTAAATGAGTCTTCATTCAATACAATTATAGCATGGATAATAAACGATTATCTTGATACAGGAATTATAATAATAACTATATTTATTATTGCCTCCAGGGCATAATTCCAACACAAAGCTCCCCGTGGCTGCTGGATGGAAGAATGGACGAGGGGAACCGTCGGTTGGTCTGGGTTGGAACCCGAGGGAGATTTGGTGGAACGGCGGCGGATGCAGAACTCTTGAGGTGGTGCTGCGGCGGGAAGGAGCGGGGGTCGGCTCTCAAATCGAGGGAGGAGGGAGCTTGCAGGCGAGGTGGTTGGGGAAAAAATCTGGGATGATCCCGAGGGGAATTTTGCAGTGGGTGGCGGCGGCTGAATCAGGATTGGGGAGTGGATCAAGGTAGAGGCTATGGTTAGGTCTAGGTTTACTACATATATCACTTGGGTCGGTCTAATGGGCATTTGGACCCTCCGATTAAATCGGACGGTTGGAAAAGACTAGGTTAGGGAGTCCAGTTGATAAACCGGTGACAGTTTGCGGTAAAACGGGGTTGATCCGGATCCAACGATCACGACCGTATGATTCCGGTTTCGGGAGGTTTTCGAACTAGGCAGCGCACATGTCGGTGCACTGTGTAGAGGGGCTAGGCGGGGATGAGAGGAAAAACGGGCGACGCAGCAACGCGATTTAAAACACCGGAACACGACTGACGGTAGACCGAATACAGTACCGCTACGGTCGACCGTTCGGGTACCAAACAGACTCCGATCGCGACGAAACTTGAGAGGCGGCCTACCTATATTAAAATAACACCGCACGTCAAATCTCAACCCAATCAGAGAAAGTTTTACGCACAGTTTTAAAAACAAGATTTGAACGATGCCGCGGCGCGTGCATGTGCGGTCGGGCTTAGAATGGACAACGACGAGAACCGGCAACTAACAACGAATGCAAGTTTTGAAAACTGGCAGCACGGAGATGCTGATGCAATGTAGATGATGCGCATGATCCGATGATGATGCAACAAATAAATATACCCACACGACGGAAAGGGAAAGGAAAGGGGAATATTCTGGAACGTCGGTCTCGGGCTGTCACACCCTGGTTCGGCCCCGAACTGGGGCTAATGACTTTCCACGTGGCGGGGCTGGGAGCGAGGGGGAGGGGTATTAGTCCCGGTTCGTATTACAAACCAAAGCTATTTCTTCACTGCTTTTTTAGCACTTTTTAGGGTTTAGGGTTTTGCACTAAGTTGGATGGGGCTATTTTGCTGCCCCCTATTTTCCCATTTATTTGTTTTTGGCACTTTTTAATTCTTGTTTTGCACTAAATTGGATGGTACATACACAACAATAAAGGAACAACTATATTGCACATCGTTGCCACGAATATATTACACCATCTCATCCGTCGTGCTTTGTCGAACATATTACAAAATGTAGACACGAGTTATATGCACATATATGCATCTTTTTTACACTATGTCATTTCATATCAATTGCATCGACGGGCAATAGTATTCTCCCTTGACATCTAGGACCTTTGCATCTAAGAATTTGACAATTTCATCTTGAATTGCTCGTACACGTTCCTGTGGTAGAAGACTGTCCCGTAACCGTTCGATCTAATTTAAAGAAGGGGTCAATATATATATCAATGAAAACGAACACAATTCAGGGTAGTAAAATAAAGCTGTGAGTATTGTTTATCGTACTTAAATTTTTTTATGTTCCGGTTTTTGCCCGTCTCATGGGTCGTGTGGCGAATGAACTCGCAAACATAGTATCCACATAAATTGTTCCCCTTTTCCTGCCTCAAGCACTTTACGAGAACATAGTTCAATCAAAAACATAATCAAGAATTATAATGGTATTGAAACTAGAATAAAGAGATGCACGGATCTAGCTAGTAGTTACTTACATCTATCTGTTTAAATGTAAGGTCTGACTTCCAAACACCCCAAGCCTTGGCGGTGAACCATTTCCAAGCCGTGCCAAGAAACGGAAATGAATAAAGGAGTTCTATATTAATTCCTTGCTATCAAGAAATGAACGAGAAGTTGTCGATATAGTGTCATAGTGATTCAAATTACCCCTCGAGTCATTCCTGCATGTTCGCCCATTCAGCGAGGGGTGTGCGTTTCGGGTCCATGACTATTACCTGTCCCTCGTCAGGTACAATGGTTAACAAAATAAAGTGGAACCTGCGCACGCATAGCGAGTCAATTATACACTTATAATAACATCGAGTAAGCAAAAATAGAATGTGTGTACTAACACTTACTTGAAGTTGTAAGGAAATAATATTTCCCTTTCTATACCGGAAAACCTTAACCCTTGTACCAAGTTATTCTTTGTCTCGCGAGGATTCATTGCGAGACTTTGGTGATGAAAGAAATATGGGTCAATGAACCCAATGTCATAGATTTGTGGTCTTTTGCATTCGAGAATCTCCATTCTACAAAATTAATATAGTGATGAGTAAGATTATACATGCAACAATGAGCCGAGTAAAACTTAATGACATAAATTAATAATACTTAAAAACAATAGGCACTGATGATAGATTTGTCGAGGGTGTCTTGTTGGTATAACTGAAATAATTCATCAAATTCATTCATTAGCACGCGTGGTCCAGTCCCGAAATGCTCGTCTTTATATGCAAGGTAGATCCAGTTTTGCGGTTCATGACATGCTTGCATGTACCAGTCATGCAATCTTCGCATTTTTGTTGGTAGCTCGTTGACTAACTCAGGTTTGACGAGAGGAGCCCCGTACCGGTACACGCATGTTATGTCAGCGAATTCCTGCAAATGTTTTAAATACTCATCAACACACATGCCTTGAGCCTTGGCCGCTTCTCCGTATATTGCAACAAAATCCGGATTTCTACCAGCTGTTTCATCATTCCTCTGCTCGACCGCAACTCCGCTCGAGCACACCTTTGTATCGGAATACACTTTGAGCGGGGGGCACAATTGGTTTTTCTATTGTCCGAGCTGGGCAACTGATTTCTTGTTGGACGTACTACTCTTCAACCGCTGCTTTTTTGCCTGAGCCGACTTGAGAATAGAGCGTTCATAGTCTGCCGGCAACGGTGGCGGGGGATCTGCAAGGTTTTTCAGCAGTTTCACGCACGCGGCGTGATCTTCTCGTGTGTCCGGGAACTCTGGATCTTTCTGCTTCTTCTTGTTAGCCACGTCAGCCTTCCATTGTTGATGTTGAGCGTGTGCCCTCTTAATATTGTCCTCTCCAGTATAGTCCCAAGGTCTCTTCTCCATATCCTTATGAGGTACTTTTGGGAGGGGTGAGAACTTACGTTTCAGTGATCGGAACACCTTTCTGCCGCCACTATTAGCGGTGGTACGTTTCCGCCTTTTGCTTTGATCCTCAGTGGACGGAGACGGCTGAAGGGGCGGTGGAGACGGCTGATATGGCGGTGGAGATGGCTGCGGTGGAGACTGGTGAGGCGACGAAGACGACGGTTGCGCTGGAGACTGGTGAGGTGGAGGCGAAGAAGGATTGCTGCTATGAGGAGTCGGTGGCCTTGGCGTCCAATTTGGAAGCAAGATGTCCTCCTTTGGCCATACAACGGTTTGTTTCTTGACTTCTCCAAGTTGAGTCAAATCCCTATCTTCACGTGCAGGGTGGTAGAGCTTCAGGTCCTCATAATCTTTCATCACTTCATCCACCGCGACGACAGTGTATCCTTCTAGAACCGGAGAGCAATGCCAAGTTGGATTATGTCCAATTGGTATGTCCATGCCGACCGCCACCGTCAACCTTAAGTTAGCAACTTTCACCTTTAGCTCACAAGGTGTGCTCTGTGTGATATCTGATATGTCTACAACGTATCTATATTTTTTTATGGTTCCATGCTATAATCTTGTCAACTTTGGATGTTTTGTATGCATGAATATGCTATTTTATATCTTTTTTGGGACTAACCTATTAACTCAGTGCCAAGTGCCAGTTCTTGTTTTTCCGTGTTTTTGATCCTTTTCAGAGGAGAATATTAAACGGAGTCCAAACGGAATAAAACCCGCGGAATGATTTTTTCCATAACAAAAGACACGCAGGAAACTTGAGAACCAAGGCAGGGGACCTCGGAGGAGGTCACAAGCCACCCTGGACAGGGCTAGGGGGGCCTAGCAGGCTTGTGGGCCCCCTGTGGCTCCCCTGCCCTACTTCTTCCGCCTATAAATTCTCCAAAAATCTGAAACCACGGAAGAGAGCCATGAAAATACATTTCCGCCGCCGCAAGCTTCTGTCTTCGCAAGATCCCATCTGGGGCACGTTCTCGTGCCCTGCCGGACGGGGGATTCAGACAGAGAGGGCTTCTTCATCAACACCATTGCCTCTCCGATGATGCGTGAGTAGTTCACCACAGACCTTCGGGTCCATAGCTAGTAGCTAGATGGCTTCTTCTCTCTCTTGGATCTTCAAAACAAAGTTCTCCATGATCTTCATGTAGATCTATCCGATGTAATCTTCTTTTGCGGTGTGTTTGTCGAGATCTGATGAATTGTGGATTTATGATCAGATTATCTATGAATGTTATTTGAGTTTCCTCTCATCTCTTATATGCATGATTTCGTATCCTTGTAATTCTCTTCAACTTGTGGGTTTCATTTGGCCAACTTGATCTATAATTCTTGCAATGGGAGAAGTGCTTGGTTTTGGGTTCATACCGTGCGGTGACCTCACCCAGTTACAGAAGGGGTAGCACGCATCGTGTTGTTTCCATAAAGGGTAAAAATATGGGGTTTATATCTATTGCATGAATTTATCCCTCTACATCATGTCATCTTGCTTAAGGCGTTACTCCGTTTGTTATGAACTTAATACACTAGATGCATGCTGGATAGCAGTCGATGTGTGTAGTAATAGTAGTAGATGCAGGAAGTATCGGTCTACTTGTCTCGAACGTGATGCATATATGTATGATCATTGCCTTAGATATCATCATGACTTTGCGCGGTTCTATCAATTGCTCGATAGTAATTCGTTCACCCACGTAATACTTGCTTTTATGAGAGAACCTCTAGTGAACACTATGGCCCCCGGGTCTACTTCACATCATATTTTCAGCTCTACACTTTCACTTTGTTGCACTTTCCGCCTTCAGATCTCACATTGCAATCAATCGTGAAAGGGATTGACAACCCCTTTATAGCGTTGGGTGCAAGTTTGTTTGTTTTTGGGCAGGTACTTTGGAGACTTGCCTTGATACTCCTACTGGATTGATACCTTGGTTCTCAAACTGAGGGAAATACTTACTGCTACCGTGTTGCATCACCCTTTCCTCTTCAAGGGAAAAACCAACGCAAGCTCAAGAGGTAGCAATACCATCCACTGGGTAGCGACGAGGAGGATCCGTCGTCAGTGCATCATCACCATGATCCTAGAGCTGCGTGGAAGCGACACTGCTTTTCCGATTCGATGCAGCTTCTATCATGAGCCGCTGGGATTGGCCGCTACCTTGCTGTCTCTCGATTTGATCCTGCTGTTGCCGCTTTACTGCTTCTCCTAGATTATGCAGCCGGTCTGCCTCAGCCGCTTTATCACGTGCCTCCTTTTCCTTTCTCATCTGATGGCTTCTATTGGGGAATCTCTTCCTTTCCTCGGAAAACGCAAGCATCCACGGTGGGGAGCCTGGTAAGCCTCATGCTCGCCCTTTGTGTTCCTTATTCCCAAGGGCGCGTGTGAGCTCGTCGTTCTTTCTATCAGGAACGAACCGTCCCTCTTCAACATCCTGTACTGCACGTCTAATATCCTCGATGAGTAGGGGATTATCTTTGTCTTTGGTTATATATTGCCTTCCCTTCTTCGTCCAACAAGGCCCCATGCATGTAAAACCAGTTTCTTATCCGTTCGAGCCATCTTAAGGGCTCTGGAGTGATATATTTTTCTAGAAATGATGCCTCAAGTGCTTCCCACTTAGCCATCTTACCGCCATAGCCACTAGGCCCCATAATATGGTGGTACTTTTTCTTACCTGCATTGATCCTATTTGTTGCAGACTTTTTCAAGGCGTCCTACGATTTTTTGTACGCCACAAATTCGGCCAAGTAGTCTTTTGTCTTCTCATAGTCGTGATCAAAATCTGGAGTCTTATCTTTCAAGATAAATTCCTGGTGCAATTTTTTCCAGCCCCTGAATAGATCGGCCATCTTCTTAAGAGCCCACTCCTTGAATTTTTCTCTAGGACTTCTTTTCGCCTCTTCATTTCCTCCTCATTTGGCTCCTCCTCATCTGGATCCACCTCTGGTGCCGGCAGGGTGAAATGAAGCATGAGCTTTCTCCAAAGGTTTTCTTTGGCTGATGTGCCGACATATGAGACTCCTTCCTCCCTTGGCTTAATCCATTCTCAAGTGGTGATAGGGATGTGGTCCCTAACAACAACTCTGCATGCCTTCACAAACTTGTGCTTTACATCTATGGGAGCAATTGGCTGCCCGACATTTGAGACTGTTTCGATCCTGTATCTCTCACTGTCATCCAGTTTGTTGGTTGGGCCTTGTTTCGTTCGTACTGAAATTTTTCTGGATCCGAGGGCTAAAAGAAAGAGCGTTAATATATGTATATAGTAGAGGATTAATTTATTAATATATATATGCACCTCGACGGAGCGGTCGGCTTCTCCCTCGTCGGCTTCTTACTTTTGGAGCCGCCGATTCCTCCCTCGCCCAAGGCGTGGGCGTCTACCTCACCGGAGCTTCTACCTCGTGTGTTGAGAGACTCATCTCCCTCGCCGGACTCGTTCAGAAACTGATTGGTGACATTGCCATCGCGAACTAAAATATCATCCCCGCGGATGACACCATGCATCACGTCTTCGTGATATTCGTCTCTGTCGTGTATTGGATCCATAGTATCTACAAATTAATTAAACATAAAAAACTAAATTAACTAACAACTAAAACTCCCGCTTATATACATCGAATAATCCACTTAATTAATGCATCATCGAATAATCCACTTAATATTATCGAATATATAATCTGGAATAGATAAATAATACATCTCTTGAATACAGTAATACATCGAATAATATATAACTGATCAACCAACAAAGAGCCGTCGCTACACTGAGGCGCGAGCGGTGACACCCAAAGAGCAGGGACATCACCGGATCATAGCTCGGGTGAGATCCGAGAAGAACCTGCCAGGTACTGGAGAACCTGGCATCCAACGCCTCCATGTAGCGATGGACCTGCTCATCCTCCTCCCTGACACGACGAGGTACCTCCTCCTCGGGGGCCGGCAACCTAGGCACCGAAAGTGGCGCCCACAACCGCCACCAAAAAAGCTCCGGGTCAACGACGGGAGCCCGGTTCCTCACCAAGTTGCGTGCCCCGGAAGGTAACTCCTCCCAGTGCCAGCCCGGCGGAGCCCAGTCCTGCACATGCTGGCGCCTATCAAGCAGGTGATCGCCACCGAGTCGACGACGAGGATGCGGGCCGCGCATCGTATGTCCTACTATTTAAATTCCTACTATTTAATAAACTTTTCTAAACTTGTACTCCCTCCATTCCAAAACATAAGACCTTTTAAAGATTTCATCAGAAAACTACATACGGAGCAAAATGAGTGAATCTATACTCTAAAATATTATAACGAATCCTCTTAACCTTTAAGGGTATAACAAAATGGCAACGTTCTGGATGTGTAGAAAATGATCCATATTTTTCCTGATCTCATCTACCCTTCTATATGTGACATTGTCTACTGTCAAAGAATTCAATAAAACCATGACTTCTTCATTACCTAGTAGTAATAGGCGCATGATGCTATGAAGCTTTACAAAGTTGTTTTGTAACGGAATCCCGAGTAAGATAATTAGCATTTTGATACGCGGTTCAAAAAGAGCCATCAAAATATCGCTATTTGGAAGGACTTTGCTGAACTTCATACCAAAAAACGAATCATTCTATTTGGAACTCCGTTCCATAACAACTTTTGAGAGCTTGATAGCGCCATGCGTTTGTTACTACCAGGTAATGATGAAGCCATGGATTTCTTCAAGAAAACCATGACTTCATAAGAAATCCATGGCTTCATCATTACCTAGTAGTAATAGGCCCATGATGCTATGAAGCTTTACAAAGTTGTTTTGTAACGGAATCGCGAATAGGATGATTAGTTTTTTGGTACGCATTTCAAAAAGAGCCATCCGAATATCTCTATTTGGAAGGACTTTGTTGAACTTCATACCAAAAAACGAATTATTCTATCAAGAACTCCATTCCAAAACAACTTTCGAGAGCTTGATAGCGCCACGCGTCTGTTACTACAAGGTAATGATGAATCCATGGATCATGACTTCATCATTACCTTGTAGTAATAGACGCATGATGCTATGAAGCTTTACAAAGTTGTTTTGTAACGGAATCCCGAATAGGATAATTAGCTTTTTGATACGTAGTTCAAAAAGAGCCATCCGAATATCGCTATTTGGAAGGACTTTGCTGAACTTCATACCAAAAAAAAGAATTATTCTATCAGGAACTCCGTTCCAAAACAACTTTCGAGAGCTTGATAGCGCCATGCGTCTGTTACTACGAGGTAATGATGAAGCCATGGATTTCTTCAAGAAAACCATGACTTCATCATTACCCAGTAGTAATAGGCGCATGATGCTATGAATCTTTACAAAGTTGTTTTGTAACGGAATCCCGAATAGGATAATTAGCTTTTTGGTACACAGTTCAAAAAGAGCCATCCGAATATCGCTATTTGGATGGACTTTGCTGAACTTCGTACCAAAAAACGAATCATTCTATCAGGAACTCCATTCCAAAACAACTTTCGAGAGCTTGATAGCGCCATGCGTCTGTTACTACCAGGTAATGATGAAGCCATGTATTTCTTCAATACTTTGACAAACAACAAGGTGACATATAGAATCTAGCTAGCTAGGTTACATAGATGAGACCAAAAAAATTGAATCAACTTATGCACATACATAATGTGGCGGTCTTGATAAATCCATTATTAACACTAACAATGTTGTTTTCTCTAGCTTAACCTACACCTAAAAGAAAATTCACTTAAACATGTACAATCTACAATCTACAAATATTCTTCAATTTAAAAATATCACTTAAATCACTACAAAATATCACTTAAGCATTTATATGCTTAAGTCATATTTGTAGTGATTTAAGTGATATTTGTAGGTTGTAGATTTGTATATACTTAAACACTAAGTATGAACTAAACTAAAAGGCCCTAAACTAACTTACTTAAATTTACGTAACCCTAAACTAACAATAACATATTAATTAACACTAACTACCTAACCCTAATAACACAAATTTACATAATACAAAAATAACACAAATAACCTATTTAACACTAACCTACCTAACCCTAAATTCACCAAATATTCTACAAATAACACTTAATCATATACAATAGAAAAATTAAGCAATAATCTACAAAACACTAATTAAGCATCTATATACGTACAAAAATTACATAAGCATGCATATCGACGATCGATCAAGAGCGGAGAGGAGGGGGGCTCACCGACAGCAGGGGGTGTTGGATCGAGGAGGAAGACAGGGCGACGACGACGGAGAGGACGACACGACGCCGACGACAGCGAGGAGGACGACAGGGAGACGTCGACGGCGAGGAGGACAACAGGGCGACGGCGACAGCGCCGATGAGGAGGACGACACAGTGACGATGACGACGCGCAGCCTGGCAGCGTCGAGCGGTTCATCCGGTGTTGTAGGCGAGCGAGAGGAGGAAGAAAGATCGAAACGACGATTTGGGTTGGAAATTTCCAACTCCCGTTTATATAGGCGGAGCTTTAGTCCGAGGTCAGGGCTCGAACCAGGACTAAAGACACCCTTTAGTCCCGGGTGGAGCCACGACCCGGGACTAAAGACCCTTTTTCGGCAGCCCAAAAGGCGGGAAGCACAGGCCTTTAGTCCCGGGTCCTCGCTCCACCTGGGACTAAAGGGGGTCTTTAGCCCCGGTTCGAGCCCTGACCTCGGAATAAAGACTTGGGCTGGCTCCGGCGCGGCGCAGGGCATTCTTTAGTCCCACCTCACCGAGCGAGGAGCGCTGGCAGTGTTTTATAAGCACTGCCGCGCGAGCTCATTTGAGCTTCTCTCTATTGCAGGCCTATGGGCCTAACTCTCCTCTCGTTGCGTGCTAGGCCTATTGGGCCCGCGGGCCTGCACCCTCGCCCACCTGTCGGGTAGGGTTTCTAGTCGTATGCAAGCCGCGATAGCCCAATAGGCGACATTTTTCACTTTAGTAATTTTTAGTCCCGGTTTATATTTTAATTCTTTGCTATTAAATATTTTTTTCTCTTTTATTTTTGTTTTCTATTTAAGATTTCAACAAAAAAACTTTATGAAGATTCTTTTGAGTTGATATTTTTTTGTTTCTTTTGAGTTAATGCTTTACTTGATTCTTTTTAACAAATAAAACACTTTGATAATTTTAGTTCATTCTTTTTATTTAATGTTTTAGTTGATTCTTTTTAGTTGAAATCAAAAAAATTCAACAATTTGTGACTTCATTTGATATTTTTCGTGCATTTACTTATTTGTTTTTGAGCTAATTGACCCTGAAATTGAAAAGCACTACAAATAAACTCTGAAAATGTTGAAATTTGGCATGGTATCATTATTTTACCCACATAGCACGTGCTAAAAAGTTGAGAGGGTTATGAAAAAAAATGGATGCACTTCGTGTACAAAACGGACAATCTGTGTCGAAATATTAGGGTTTCGAACGAGAACTCATTTGTTAAAAAGTGATTTCATTTTTTGAACTTATTTGAACTCCATACTTTTTGTGTGTTCAAAATGCACCATTCAAAGGCACATCACAAATTTTCAACAAATTCTGACTTTATTTGATATTTTTCGTGCATTTACTTATTTGTTTTTGAGCTAATTGACCCTCAAATTGAAAAGCACTACAAATGAACTCTGAAAATGTTAAAAGTTGGCATAATATCATCATTTCACCCATATAGCATGTGCTAAAAAGTTGAGAGGGTTACGACAAAAACTGGATGCACTTCGTGTACAAAATGGACAATCTTTTTCGAAGTATCACAGTTTCAAACGAGAACTCATATGTTACAAAGGGATTTCATTTTTTTGAACTTATTTGAACTCCATACTTTTTGTGTTTTCCAAATGCACCATTCAAAGGCACCTCACAAATTTTCAAAAATTTCTGACTTCGTTTGATTTTTTGTGCATTTACTTATTTGTTTTTGAGCTAATTGACCCTGAAATTGAAAAGCACTACAAATGAACTGTGAAAATGTTGAAAGTTGGTATGATATCATCATTGCACCCACATAGATTGTGCTAAAAAGTTGAGAGGGTTACGACAAAAGCTGGATGCACTTCGTGTATAAAACAGACAATCTCTTTCGAAGTATCACGGTTTCGAACGATAACTCATTTATTACAAAGAGATTTCATTTTTTTGAACTTATTTGAACTACATACTTTTTGTGTGTTCAAAATGCACCATTCAAAGGCACATCACAAAATTTCAACAATTTCTGACTTCATTTGGTATTTTTCGTGCATTTACTTGTTTATTTTTAGCTAATTGACCGTGAAATTTAAAAGCACTACAAATGAACTCTCAAAATGTTGAAAGTTGGCATGGTATCATCATTTCACCCAGATAGCATGTGTTAAAAATTTGATAGGGTTACGACAAAAACTGGATGCACTTCGTGTACAAAACGGACAATCTCTTTCGAAGTATCACGGTTTCGAAAGAGAACTCATTTGTTACAAAGGGATTTCATTTTTTTGAACTTATTTGAACTACATACTTTTGGTGTGTTCAAAATGCACCATTCAAAGACACATCATAAATTTTCAACAATTTCTGACTTCATTTGATATTTTTCGTGCATTTACTTATTTGTTTTTGAGCTAATTGACCCTCAAATTGAAAAGCACTACAAATGAACTCTAAAAATGTTGAAAGTTGGCATGGTATCATCATTTCATCTACATAGCATGTGCTAAAAATTTGAGAGGGTTACGACAAAAACGTGATGCACTTCGTGTACAAAGCGGACAATCTCTTTCGAAGTATCACGGTTTCGAACGAGAACCCATGTGTTACATAGGGATTTCATTTTTTGAACTTATTTGAACTCCATACTATTTGTGTGTTCAAAATGCACCATTCAAAGGCACATCACAAATTTTCAACAATTTTTGACTTCATTTGATATTTTTTGTGCATTTACTTATTTGTTTTTGAACTAATTCACCCTGAAATTCAAAAGCACTACAAATGAACTCTAAAAATGTTGAAAGTTGGCATGGTATCATCATTTCAGCCACATAGCATGTTCTAAAATGTTGAGAGGATTATGACAAAAACTGGATGCACTTCGTGTACAAAACGGACAATCTCTTTCGAAGTATCAGGGTTTCGAACGAGAACTTATCCGTTACAAAGGGATTTTATTTTTTTGAACTTATTTGAACTCCATACTTTTTGTGTGTTCAGAGTGCCCCATTCAAAGACACATCACAAATTTTCAACAATTTCTGACTTCATTTGGTATTTTTCGTGCATTTACTTATTTGTTTTTGAGCTAATTGACCCTGAAATTGAAAAGCACTACAAATGAACTCTGAAAATGTTGAAAGTTGGCACGGTATCTTCATTTCACCCAGATAGCATGTGCTAAAAAGTCGAGAGGGTTACGACAGAAACTTGATGCACTTCATGTACAAAACGGACAATCTCTTTCGAAGTATGAGGGTTTCGAACTAGAACTTATCTGTTATAAAGGGATTTCATTTTTTGAACTTATTTGAACTCCATACTTTTTGTGTGTTCAAAATGCACAATTCAAAGGCCCGTCACTAATTTTCAACAATTTCTTTCGAAGTATCAGTAGTACACATCACATAAAGTTTAATACATTAGTACACATCACATAAAGTTTAATACATTACATAGATTTATATTTTGATCCCTTGCCTATGATTGCTTTGGGCGTAACCATGGAGTATCTTCATTATTTAACAGGATGCTTGGGTCAATTCTCACTATGAAGGGCGGAATTTCATCAAACTTATGATAATCTGCTGACATGTCTGTCTTGTCCTCGATCCCCACGATGTTTCTTTTCCGTGAAAGAACTATGTGACGTCCAATATATTCATTTGCTCGTTTTTTATTTTTTTGGTCTGGAGGACATGTCTTTCACGTAGAAAACCTGAGCCACGTCATTGGCTAGGACGAATGGCTCGTCTGTGTAATCAAGATTCTTGAGATCAACTGTTGTCATTCCGTACAACTGGTATACCTTTGCCCCTTCTCCATTCATGTTCACCCAGCTACACCAAAACAAAGGGACCTTAAAAGTAGGTACGTAGTCAAGTTCCCATATCTCCTCTATGTAACCATAGTATGTGTCCTTTTTCACATTCTCGTGTGTCGCATCATAGTGGACACCACTGTTTTGGTTGGCGCTCTTTTTTATCTTGGGCGGTTGTGTCAAATGTATTTCCGTTTAACTCGTACCCTTGGAAATGTAATACAGTCGAAGAAGGTGACGAGTCCAACAAGTAGAGATGATCTCTAACAGTGTTGTCATTCATGAGACGTGCTCGCAACCAACTGCCGAAAGTATCCATGTGTTTTTCTTCAATCCAGGAGATAGCCTTCCCCATGGACTCGTACCGTACAAAATTCTTGTGCTCCTCGATATACGAAGCCACGAAGGTGGAACTTTTTAGAACTGTGTAGTGTGCTTGAGTGAAAGAATGCACATCCCTACATATCACAACTTACTTTCCTAGTGTGCCTATTCCACTCAATCTCCCCTAATGCCTCGATTCAGGATCACCAATCGGCTTAAGGTCAGGAAGAAAGTTTACACACAACCCAATGACCTCCTCTGTTCCATAGCCCTTGGAGATGCTTCCTTCTGGCCTAGCACGGTTATGAACATATTTCTTTAAGACTCCCATGAACCTCTCGAAGGGGAACATATTGTGTAGAAATACAGGACCGAGAATGGAAATCTCATCGACTAGGTGAACCAGGAGATGCGTCATAATATTGAAGAAGGACGGGGGAACACCAACTCAAAACTGACAAGACATTGGACCACATCCTTTTGTAGCCTTTCAAGACGTTCTTGATCGATTAACTTTTGAGATATTGCATTGAGGAATTCACATAGCTTCACAATGGGTAATCGGACATTTTCCAGTAGAAGCCCCCTCAATGCAACCGGAAGCAACTGCGTCATAATCACGTGATAATCATGAGACTTCACGTTCTAGAATTTGTTTTCTGCGATATTTATTATTCCCTTTATATTAGACGAGAAGCCAGCGGGGACCTTCATACTGCTCAGGCATTCAAAGATGATTTCGTTCTCTGCTTTGGCAAGAGTGTAGCTGCTTAAGTATTGACGCACTTTATCAGTCTTCTTGTCGTATGGGTCTTTCATACGTTGCTGCTCCTCCCGTGCTTCTGTTGTATCTTTTGTCTTCACATACATGCCCAGGAAGCCTAGCAGGTTCACACAAAGATTCTTCGTCACGTGCATCACGTCGATTTAAGACCGGACCTCTAGGTGTTTCCAATAGGGTAGCTCCCAAAATAAATATTTTTTTCCACATGGGCACGTGTCCAGTAACGTCGTCTTTCGGAACAGATTGACCGCCAGGACCCTTTCCAAAGATTACTATTTTATCCAAATCCTTGACCATAGCTAATAACTCATCACCAGTAGGGAGGTTAGACTTCTTTCGGTGATCTGCCTCACCGTTGAAATGCTTTCCTTTCTTTCTTACGCGATGATTGGTCGGAAGAAATTGACGTCACCCCACGTAGACAACCTTCTTAGATTTTTCCAAATATGTACCTTTAGTCTTATCTAAACAGTGCGTGCATGCATTGTATCCCTTGTTTGACTGTCCTGAAATGTTACTAAGAGCAGGCCAATCATTGATGGTTATGAACAACAATGCTCGTAGGTCAAATTCCTGCTGTTTGTTCTCATCCCACACACGTACACCTGGTTTGGCGCACAACTGCAAAAGTTCATCAACTAATGGCCTTAGGTACACATCAATTTCGATGCCGGGTTGCTTCGGTCCTTGGATGAGCACTGACATCATAATGAACTTCCGCTTCATGCACAACCAAGGAGGAAGGTTGTAGATACGTAGAATCACGGGCCAGGTGATGTGACTGCAGCTCTGCTCCCCAAAAGGATTCAAGTCGTGTGTACTTAGACCAAGCCATAAGTTTCTTAGGTCATTTGCGAAGTCTTGCCACTTCCTCTCGATTTTCCTCCACTGCGACCCATCTGCGAGGTGTCTCAACCTTTTCCCATCTTTCTTACGCTCGTCTTTGGGCCATCTCATCAACTTGGCATGAACAGATGTTTCAACCATGGTATTATAGGAGCATACCACATAACCTTAGCAGGAACCTTCCTAGGGGGCTCGTCATCGCCCTCAAGATCACCAGAGCCATCCTGTCTGATCTTGTACCGACATGCAGTGCATATTGGGCATTTATCCATATTCTCGTACTTCTCACCGCGGTACAGGATGCAGTCATTAGTGCATGCATGTATCTTCTGCACATCTAATCCAAGATGGGAGATAGTCTTCTTTGCTTCGTACGTACTCTCGAGCAATTCGTTATCCTTTGGAAGCTTCGACTTCAATATTTTTAGTAACTTCTCAAATCTCTTATGAGATAAACCAGTTTCTCCCTTCCATTTCAACAGTTCCAGTGTGGTACCGAGCTTTGTGCTGCCATCTTCGCAATTTGGGTACAAAAACTTTTTATGATCCTTTAGCATGGCCTCCAATTCCAGCTTCTCCTTTTTTGTATCGCGTTCTCTCTTTGCATCAGAAATGACCCAACCAACACCATCAGCGGGCTCATCTGATGTCGGTTGTTCTTCACCTCCTTCTTCTTCATTTTCTTTCATTGTAGTATCACCGTATTCTTAAGTGAACATAGGATAGTTGTCATCATCATCATCTTCTTCATTGTCTTCCATCCTAACCCCTCTTTCTCCATGCATGGTCCAACAATAATATGTGGGCATGAAACCTCTCTGAAGCAAGTGGATATGAATGGTTTTCGAGCTAGAGTACTCCTTCACGCTTCGACAGCCAACACATGGATAAGGCATAAAATTATCCACTTTGTTTGCCTCAGCCACATCAATAAATTTATGCAGGCCTGCAATAAATCCAGAACCGCGTCGTTCGCTGTACATCCATCGCTTCCGTGCATCGATATCACATCATACATGAATAGTGAAATGACCACTGTACATTAACACATGAAATATTTTTGTATCAGTTACAGATGAAAAGGATAAGGTTGCTAACCTCGGTCTTGGATACCATTTTGTGTGAACTTAAGTGTGAATCAGGCATTAGTCACCGTACATCCATTGGAGGTTTATCTGTATTATGAAATCAAGTATATCAAAAAATCATTGCAGAACATCATGAATAGAGGAATGACCAAATTAATACAAGTTCATGAGGAATGACCAAATGAATAGTGATCAAATGTTATTATTGAAAAAATAAATACATAAAGTTCTCTCATAAAACAACATACAACTACGTAAAACATTTAAATGCAACAACAAATGCGATCAAAATCGCAACTAAGGTAACAAATGACCCAACAAGATAATGATACCAAGCCTCTTTATCAATGGCATATTTTCTAATATTCCTAATCTTCAAGCGTATTTCATCCATCTTCAAGCGCATGGCATCCATCTTCAACCGCACCGCATCCATCTTCATCTTGCGATCATCGACGACATCGGCAACATGCAACTCGAGTTCCATATTCTTCTCCTCAATTATTTTCAATTTTTTCTTCAAGTAATTGTTTTCTTTTTCAACCAAATTTAACTTCTCGACCAGAATTTCTATGTGGGTTGGAATTTCTGGTTCACATACCTCCTAGATTAAAAAATATATGTCACATTGGTCGTCATAATTGTTATAAACACTAAATAAAACAAATAGTTATAAAAGATAATATATACCACATCCGAATCATAGACAGGACGAGGGCTGACGGAGGCGGATACCAAAACCATCGCACTATATAATAAGAAAAAATAATGAAAGTAAGTAACTTATACAAGTATCTATCTAAATCATACAAGTAAGATTTTTTTATTTCAAAAGAAGACAAGAACAAGAGGCTCACCACCGTGGTGCTCGCGACGAGATCGGCGCGGGCGATCGACAACGGTGAGGACAGGCACGGGACGACACCCTACACATGTGCAGACTCTAAGAAGTTAATTTGAGCTTAGATTTTGCATCTAAAACAAAATAACCCCCACATACACTCCTACACTAAAACCCACAAACCACTCTACTTCTAGAGCATTTAAAATGAGCTAAACTAGTAGTGAGAGATGAAAGGATGAAGTAACTAACTTTTTAGAACACTTGTGTAGTTGGTGCACGGCCAAACCTAGACAAATATTGAGGAAAATGGAGCTTGGAGGTCGAGCTTGGAGAGGAGAAATCTTAAGTAGTGTGGCTCGGGCATTTCATCGAACACCTCATGTGCATGAACTAGAGGGGTGGCAAGAGCATGGCATGCACACCTCAACAACCAAAAAACAGAGGAGAGGGTGGCAGGGGCGAGGGTATATATAGGCAACACTTTAGTCCCGGTTTTTGTCTAAAATCGGGACTAATAGCCTACCATTTAGTCCCGGTTCTGGCCAAAAACCGGGACTAATGCTCCATGGCATGCCACGTGGCAGTCGCTGGATCTTTACTCCCGGTTTTTGCCCTAAACTGGGACTAATGAGATGAACTGAACCGGGTCCAATGCCTTGGCAAACTGAACCGGGTCCAATGCCTGGCATTGGTCCCGGTTTTAGTTTGAACCGGGGCTAATTGTCTTTTCTGCTTCGGCCAAAAGACCCATTTTCTACTAGTGTCCTCACCATCAGCAAGGGAAGAGAAACATGTGTACTCCCCCTGAAGCAAAACTGAGAGCGTCTACACCCGGAATTTATTAATATAGGTCTTCATACGCGGACATGTTCGGATGCGTCCAAGTAGACTGATTGGTCACGTCTTAAATAATGTACTCTATAATCGAATACTTTAAATTTCATATCTCAAATCCATACAAATCATGCAAGTACTACATAGATGCACTACACACATCGTCCGAGTAATCCATCATTACTAACATGTTAGCGGACTATCCAAAATTTAGCATGTTTGGCTATGATGGAGATCAGTGATGACCCACAAGTGTAGGGGATCCATCGTAGTCCTTTCGATAAATAAGAGTGTCGAACCCAACGAGGAGCAAAAGGAACAGACAAGTGGTTTTCAGCAAGGTATTATCTGCAGGCACTGAAATTATCGGTAACACATAGTTGTGTGATAAGATAATTCGTAGCCAGTAGCAAGTAACAATAGTAACAAAGGTGCAGCAAGATGGCCCAATCCCTTTTGTAGGAAGGGAAAAGCATGGAAAAACTCTTATATGAGGTAAAGCGCTCCCGAGGACACATGGGAATTTCTGTCAAGCTAGTTTTCATCATGTTCATATGATTCACGTTCGCTACTTTGATATTTTGATATGTGGGTGGACCGGTGCTTGGGTGTTGTCCTTACTTGGACAAACATCCCACTTATGATTAACCCCTCTCTTAAGCATCTGCAACTACGAAAGAAGAATTAAGACTAAGTCTAACCATAGCATTAAACTAGTGGGTCCAAATCAGCCTCTTACGAAGCAACACATAAACTAGGGTTTAAGCTTCTGTCACTCTAGCAACCCATCATCTACTTATTACTTCCCAATGCCTTCCTCTAGGCCCAAATAATGGTGAAGTGTCATGTAGTCGACGTTCACATAACACCACTAGAGGAAAGACAACATACATCGCATCAAAATATCTAACGAATACCAAATTCACATGACTACTTATAGCAAGACTTATCCCATGTCCCCAAGAACAAAAGTGACTACTCACAAAGCATAATTATGTTCATGACCAGAGAGGTAATGAATAGCATTAAGGATATGAACATATGATCTACTCCTTTATAAAGGTGAGGATCATCCCAAAAGTAATGTCTCAAATCAAAGAAGAATTTCTTCTTTTGCTGGTATGTGAAACTAGGTGGTATATATTTGGCAACAATATAATTTGCATAATCAGCATACCTAGGTGTACTACGTGAAGCATTGATGACATTCAATAGTTCATCTGGAAAGCTATCATCAATACGTTGTGGGTCATCAAGAACATTCTCCAACCTAGACAAGTTATGTGTTACAGCGTTCTCAGCACCCTTCCTATCAACAACATGCAAATCAAATTCTTGTAGCAAGAAAACCCATTTGCTAAGTCTAGGTTTAGCATCTTTCTTTTCCATGAGATACTTAATAGCAGCATGATCAGTGTGAATAGTAACTTTGGAGTCAACAATGTAAGATCTGAACTTTTCACATGCAAACCTGACTACTAAAAATTCATTTTCAGTAGTAGCGTAGTTTCTTTGGTCACTGTCTAGAGTCTTACTAGCATAATGAATAACATTCAATTTCTTATCAACTCTTTGTCCTAGAACAGCACCAACAACATAATCACTAGCATCACACATAATTTCAAAAGGTAGGTTCCAATCAGGTGGTTGAACAATAGGTGCAGTTATCAAGGCCTTCTTAAGTATTTCAAATGCTTCTTCACAATCATCATCAAAAACAAATGGAATATCCTTTTGCAAGATATTGGTAAGAGGCCTAGAAATCTTAGAGAAGTCTTTAATGAACCTTCTATAGAAACCAGCATGACCAAGGAGACTTCTTATACCTTTGATGTCTGTAGGGCATGGCATTTTCTCGATCGCATCAACTTTAGCCAAATCGACTTCAATACCTCTTTCAGAAACTTTATGTCCTAAGACGATGCCTTCATTAACCATAAAGTGACACTTCTCCCAATTCAAGACAAGGTTGGTATCTTTACATCTCTGCAAAACTCGATCAAGGGTTCTGATGCAATCATCAAAAGAAGACCCGTAAATAGCGAAGTCATCCATGAAAACCTCAACAATCTTTTCACAAAAGTCAGAGAATATAGCCATCATACATCTTTGAAAGGTAGCAGGTGCATTACATAAGCCAAAAGGCATATGTTTGTAAGAAAAGGTACCAAAAGGGCAGGTAAAAGGGGTTTTCTCCTGATCAGATTATGCAACAGGTATTTGGGAGAAACCAGAATAACCATCTAGAAAGCAGAAGTGTGTGTGTTTAGACAATCTTTCTAGCAATTGGTCAATAAGAGGCAAAGGGTAATGACCTTTCCTAGTGGCTTTATTCAATTTCCTAAAATCTCTTACCATCCTATAGCGAGTAACAATCCTCTGTGGGATCAATTCATCTTTATCATTGGGGACAACGGTAATACCTCCCTTCTTAGGGATGCAATGCACCAGACTTACCCAATCACTATGAGCAACAGGATAGATAATACCCGCTTCCAAGAGCTTTAGTATTTCTTTTCTTACCACCTCTTTCATCTTAGGATTTAATCTCCATTGATGATCGGCAACTGGTTTCGAATCAGGACCAATTTTAATTTTATGCTGGCATAGAGTGGGACTAATGCCCTTAAGATCATCAAGAGTATATACAATAGCATCACGGTGCTTCCTCAGAGTTTTCAATAATTTCTTTTCTTCATGATCTGAAAGGCTAGCACTAATAATAACATGATATATCTCTTTTTCATCAAGATAAGCATACTTAAGAGTATCAGGTAACTGTTTAAGCTCAAACACAGGATCACCCTTTGGTGGGGGTGGATCTCCAAGTAGTTCAACAGGCAAATTATTCTTAAGGATAGGATGTTGTTCAAATATAACTCTATCTATCTCATTCCTTTCATCCATATGCATATCATTTTCATGCTCAAGAAAGTATTGCTCTAAAGGATCAGTAGGAGGCACAACAATAGAAGCTAGGGCAATAATATCATCCTTACTAGACAATTCTTTTTCATGAGGTTGTCTACCAAACTTGGAGAAATTGAATTCATGTGACACACCTTCAAAGCCAACAGTGACAGTTTGCTTTTCACTGTCAATATGAGCATTGCATGTATTGAGGAAAGGTCTGCCAAATATGATGGGACAAAAGCTATCTTGTGTGGTAGCAAGAACGAGAAAATCAGCAGGATACTTAGTTTTACCACACAAGACTTCAACATCTCTAACAATTCCCAAAGGGCAGATAATATCTCTATTGGCAAGCTGAATAGTAACATCAATAGATTCCATCACGACAGGTGCAATCTCGTCTTTAATTTCATCATATAAAGATTGAGGTATTGCACTAACACTAGCACCCATGTCTCATAAACCATGATACGATGATCTCCTATCTTAACAGAAACAATAGGCATGCCAACAACAAGCATATGTTTGTCTCTAGCATGAGGTTTAGCAATTCTAGCAACATCTTCACAGAAGTGAATATCATGCCCATCAACATTGTCGGACAGGAGATCTTTGATAATAGCAATGCTAGGTTCAACTCTAATTTGCTCAGGGGGTGTAGGTGTTCTAATGTAGCCCTTACGTATCACAGTTGGAGCTTTAGCATGATCCTTTATTCTAACAAGGAAAGGTGATTTCTCAATGTAAGCACTAGGAACAATAGGATCATTATAAGCAATGACTTTTACTTCAACTGGACTGGGCTTAACTACATTGACTTCTATGGGAGGATGATATTTAAACCACTTCTCTTTAGGGAGATTAATATGAGTAGCAAATGATTCACATAATGAAGCTGTTGGGGAACGTCGCATGGGAAACAAAAATTTTCCTACGCGCACGAAGACCTATCATGGTGATGTCCATCTACGAGAGGGGATGAGTGATCTACGTACCCTTGTAGATCGTACAGCAGAAGCGTTAGTGAACGCGGTTGATGTAGTGGAACGTCCTCACGTCCCTCGATCCGCCCCGCGAACAATCCCGCGATCAGTCCCACGATCTAGTACCGAATGGACGGCACCTCCGCGTTCAGCACACGTATAGCTCGACGATGATCTCGGCCTTCTTGATCCAGCAAGAGAGACGGAGAGGTAGAAGAGTTCTCCGGCAGCGTGACGGCGCTCCGGAGGTTGGTGATGACCTTGTCTCAGCAGGGCTCCGCCCGAGCTCCGCAGAAACGCGATCTAGAGGAAAAACCGTGGAGGTATGTGGTCGGGCTGCCGTGGAAAAGTTGTCTCAAATCAGCCCTAAAACCTCCTTATATATAGGTGGGAGGGAGGGGAGGAGGCAGCCTCAAAACCTAAAGGTTTGGCCGAAATTGGAGGTGGAGGAGTCCTACTCCAATCCTACTTGGAGTAGGATTCCACCTTCCCACTTGGAAACTCTTTCCACCTTGTGTTTTTTCCTTCTCAAACCTTATGGGCCTTAGTGGGAACTTATTCCAGCCCACTAGGGGCTGGTTTATCTCTTCCCATAGCCCATGAGACCCCTTGGGGCGTGACACCCCTCCCGATGGTCCCCGGCACCCCTCCCGGCACTCCCGGTACACTACCGATGAGCCCGAAACTTTTCCGGTAATGCACGAAAACCTTCCGGTAACCAAATGAGGTCATCCTATATATCAATCTTCGTTTCCGGACCATTCCGGAAACCCTCGTGACGTCCGTGATCTCATCTAGGACTCCGAACAACATTCGGTAACCAACCATATAACTCAAATACGCATAAAACAACGTTGAACCTTAAGTGTGCAGACCCTGCGGGTTCGAGAACTATGTAGACATGACCCGAGAGACTCCTCGGTCAATATCCAATAGCGGGACCTGGATGCCCATATTGGATCCTACATATTCTACGAAGATCTTATCGTTTGAACCTCAGTGCCAAGGATTCATATAATCCCGTATGTCATTCCCTTTGTCCTTCGGTATGTTACTTGCCCGAGATTCGATCGTTAGTATCCGCATACCTATTTCAATCTCGTTTACCAGCAAGTCTCTTTACTCGTTCCGTAATACAAGATCCCGCAACTTACATTAAGTTACATTGCTTGCAAGGCTTGTGTGTGATGTTGTATTACCGAGTGGGCCCCGAGATACCTCTCCGTCACACGGAGTGACAAATCCCAGTCTCGATCTATACTAACTCAACGAACACCTTCGGAGATACCTGTAGAGCATCTTTATAGTCACCCAGTTACGTTGCGACGTTTGATACACACAAAGCATTCCTCCGGTGTCCGTGAGTTATATGATCTCATGGTCATAGGAACAAATACTTGACACGCAGAAAACAATAGCAACAAAATGACACGATCAACATGCTAAGTCTATTAGTTTGGGTCTAGTCCATCATATGATTCTCCTAATGATGTGATCCCGTTATCAAGTGACAACACTTGCCTATGGCCAGGAAACCTTGACCATCTTTGATCAACGAGCTAGTTAACCAGAGGCTTACTAGGGACAGTGTTTTGTCTATGTATCCACACAAGTATTGTGTTTCCAATCAATACAATTATAGCATGGATAATAAACGATTATCATGAACTAAGAAATATAATAATAACTAATATATTATTGCCTCTAGGGCATATTTCCAACAGTCTCCCACTTGCACTAGAGTCAATAATCTAGTTCACATCACCATGTGATTCCAACGAATCCAACACCCATATAGTTCTGGGGTCTGATCACGTCTTGCTCGTGAGAGAGGTTTTAGTCAACGGTTCTAAAACTTTCAGATCCGCGTGTTCTTTACAAATCTTTATGTCATCTTATAGATGCTGCTACTACGTGCTATTCGGAAATGCTCCAAATATTTACTCTACTATACGAATCCGTTTTACTACTCATAGTTATTCGGATTAGTGTCAAAGCTTGCATCAACGTAACCCTTTACGACGAACTCTTTAGCCACCTCCATAATCGAGAAAAATTCCTTAGTCCATTAGTTACTAAGGATAAATTTCGACCGCTGCTAGTGATTCAATCATGGATCACTCTCTGTACCTCTCAACATACTTTGAGTCAAGGCACACATCAGGTGCGGTACACAGCATGGCATACTTTAGATTCTACGGCTAAGGCATAGAAGACGACCTTCGTCTATTCTCTTTATTCTGCCGTGGTCGGGTTTTGAGTCTTACTCAAATTCACACCTCACAACGCAACCAAGAACTCCTTCTTTGCTGATCTATTTTGAACTCTTTCAAAAACTTGTCAAGGCATGCATCTTGTTCAAACTTCTATTAAGCGCTTTCGATCTATCTCCATAGATCTTTGATGCTCAACGTTCAAGTAGCGTAATCCAGGTACTCCTTTGAAAACTTCTTTCAAACAACCTTGTATGCTTTACAGAAATTCTACATTACTTCTGATCCACAATATGTTAACCACATATACCTATCATAAATTCTATAGTGCTCCCACTCAGTTCTTTGGAAATACAAGTTTCTCATAAACCTTGTACAAACCCAAAATCTTCGATCATCTCATCAAAGTGTATATTCCAACTCCGAGATGCTTGCACCAGTCCATTGAAGGATCACTGGAGCTTGCATACTTGCTAGTATCTTTAGGATCGACAAAACCTTCTGGTTGTATCACATACAATGTTTGCTCAAGGAAACCGTCGAGAAAACAATGTTTTGACATCCTACGTGCGATATTTCATAAATAATGCATCAACAACTAACATAATTCTAACAGACCTTTAGCATCGCTACGAGTGAGAAAGTCTCATCATAGTCAACTGTTTGATCTTGTCGAAAACATCTTTGCGACAAGTCGAGCTTTTCTTAATAGTGACTTATCACCATCATCGTCTGTTTTCCTTTAAAGATCCATCTTTACTCAATAGTCCTATGACCATCAAGTAATTCTTCCAAAGTCTACACTTTGTTTTCATCCATGGATCCTCTCTCGGATTTCATGGCTTCCAGCCATTTGTCGGAATCTGGGCCCACCATCGCTTTCTCCATAACTCGTAGGTTCACTGTTGCTCAACAACATGACCTCCAAGACAGGGTTACTGTACTACTCTGCAGCAGTACGCGACCTTGTCGACCTACGAGGTTTGTAGTAACTTGATTCGAAGCTCAATGATCACCATCATCATCTTCCACTTCAATTGGTGTAGGCGCCACAGGAACAACTTCCTGCGCCCTGCTACACACTGGTTGAAGTGATGGTTCAATAACCTCATTAAGTTCTACTACCCTCCCACTCAATTCTTTCGAGAGAAACCTTTCCTCGAGAAAGGATCCGTTTCTAGAAACAAACACTTTGCTTTCGGATCTGAGACACGAGATGTACCCAACTGTTATGGATATCCTATGAAGATGCATTTATCCGTTTTGGGTTCGAGCTTATCAGACTGAAACTTTTTCACATAAGTGTCGAAGCCCCAAACTTTCAAGAAACGACAATTTAGATTTCTCTAAACCTCAGTCTATACTGTGTCATCTCAACGGAAATACGCGGTGCCCTATTTAAAGTGAGTGCAGTTGTCTCTAATGCATAACCCATAAACGATAGTGGTAATTCGATAAGAGACATCATAGTATGCACCATACCAAATAGTGCGTGGCTATGACATTCAGACACATCATCACACTATGATGTTCCAGGTGGCATGAACTGCGAAACAATTTCCACATTGTCTTAACTGTGTACCAAAACTCGTAACTCAGATATTCATTTCTATGATCATATCGTAGACAGTTTATCCTCTTGTTACGACGAACTTCACTCTGAAACGGAATTGAACTTTTCAACATTTCAGACTTGTGATTCATTAAGTAAATACTCCTGTATCTACTCAAATCATCAGTGAAGTAAGAACATAATGATATCCACTACGTGCCTCAGCACCCATTGGACTGCATACATCAAAATGTATCACTTCCAACAAGTTACTATCTTATTTCATCTCAATGAAAACAAGGCCTTGCTCATGTGGTATGATTTGCATGTCACTAGTGATTCGAAATCAGGTGAGTACAAAGATCCATCAGCATGGAGCCTCTTCATGCAATTTATACTAACATGACTCAAGCGGCAGTGCCACAAGTAAGTGCTACTATCATCATTAACTCGTATCTTTTGGCACCAATATCATGAACATGTGTAACACTACGATCGAGATTCAATAAACCATTGAAGGTGAATATTCAAGAAAATAGAGTAACCATTATTCTCCTTAAATGAATAATCGTATTGCAATAAACATGATCCAATCATGTTCATGCTTAACGCAAGCACCAAATAACAATTATTTAGGTTTAACACCAATCCCGATGGTAGAGGGAGCGTGCGATGTTTGATCATATCAACCTTGGAAACACTTCCAACACGTATCGTCACCTCGCCTTTAGCTAGTCTCCGTTTATGCCGTAGCTTTCATTTCGTGTTACTAATCACTTAGCAACCGAACCGGTATCCAATACCCTCATGCTACTAGGAGTACTAGTAAAGTACACATCAACATCATGTATATCAAATACACTTCTTTCGACTTTTGCCAGCCTTCTTATCTACCAAGTATCTAGAGTTGCTCCGCCTCAGTGACTGTTTCCCTCATTACAGAAGCACTTAGTCTCGGGTTTGGGTTTAATCTTGGGTCTCTTCATTAGTGCAGCAACTGTTTTGCCGTTTCACGAAGTATCCCTTCTAGCCCTTGCCTTTCTTGAAACTTAGTGGTTTTACAAACCATCAACTATTGATGCTCCTTCTTGATTTCTACTTTCCCAGTGTCAAACATCGCGAATTGCTCAAGGATCATTGTATGTATCCTTGATTATGTTATAGTTCATCACGAAGCTCTCACAGCTTGGTGGCAGTGACTTTGGAGAACTATCACTATCTCATCTGGAAGATTAACTCCCACCTGATTCAAGCGATTTTCGTACTCAGACAATCTGAGCACATGCTCAACGATTGAGCCTTTCTCCTTTACTTTGTGGACAAAGAATCTAGTCGGAGGTGTCGTACCTCTTAACAAGGGCACAAGCATGAAATCATAATTTCATCTCTTTAGAACATCACTTATGTTCCATGACGTTTTACAACGTTTTCGGCGCCTTGCTTCTAAGCCATTAAGTATCTTGCACTGAACTATCGTGTAGTCATCAGCAACGTGTATGTCGGATGTTCATAGCATCCACGGACGACACTCGAGGTGCAGCACACCGAGTGGTGCATTAAGGACATAAGCCTTCTGCGTAGCAACGAGGACAATCCTCGGTTTTACAGACTCAGTCTGCAAAGTTTTCTACTATGAACTTTCAACTAAATTTTCTCTAGGAACATATAAAAACAGTAGAGCTATAGCGCAAGCTACATTGTAATATGCAAAGACCATTAGACTATGTTCATGACAATTAGTTCAATTAATCATATTACTTAATAACTCCCACTCAAAAAGTACATCTCTCTAGTCATTTGAGTGGTACATGATCCAAATCCACTATCTCGAGTCCGATCATCACGTGAGTCGAGAATAGTTTCAGTGGTAAGCATCTCTATGCTAATCATATAACCTATACGATTCATGCTCGACCTTTCGGTCTCATGTGTTCCGAGGCCATGTCTGCACATGCTAGGCTCGTCAAGCTTAACCCGAGTGTTCCGCGTGCGCAACTGTTTTGCACCCGTTGTATGTGAACGTTGAGTCTATCACACCCGATCATCACGTGGTGTCTCGAAACGACGAACTGTAGCAACGGTGCACAGTCGGGTAGAACACAATTTCGTCTTGAAATTTTAGTGAGAGATCACCTCATAATGCTACCGTCGTTCTAAGCAAAATAAGGTGCGTAAAAGGATTAACATCACATGCAATTCATAAGTGACATGATATGGCCATCATCACGTGCTTCTTGATCTCCATCACCAAAGCACCGGCACGATCTTCTTGTCATCGGCGTCACACCATGATCTCCATCATCATGATCTCCATCAACGTGTCGCCATCGGGGTTGTCGTGCTACTCATGCTATTACTACTAAAGCTACGTACTAGCAAAATAGTAAACGCATCTGCAAGCACAAACGTTAGTTATAAACACAACCCTATGGCTCCTGCCGGTTGCCGTACCATCGACGTGCAAGTCGATATTATCTATTACAACATGATCATCTCATACATCCAATATATCACATCACATCGTTGGCCATATCACATCACAAGCATACCCTGCAAAAACAAGTTAGACGTTCTCTAGTTTTGTTGTTGCATGTTTTACGTGGTGACCGGGGGTATCTAGTAGGATCGCATCTTACTTACGCAAACACCACAACGGAGATATATGAGTTGCTATTTAACCTCATCCAAGGACCTCCTCGGTCAAATCCGATTCAACTAAAGTTGGAGAAACCGTCACTTGCCAGTCATCTTTGAGCAAAGGGGGTTACTCGTGACGATGAAACCAGTCTCTCGTAAGCGTACGAGTAATGTCGGTCCAAGCCGCTTCAATCCAACAATACCACGGAATCAAGAAAAGACTAAGGAGGGCAGGAAAACTCACATCACCGCCCACAAAAACTTTTGTGTTCTACTCGAGAAGACATCTACGCATGAACCTAGCTCATGATGCCACTGTTGGGGAACGTCGCATGGGAAACAAAAAATTTCCTACGCGCACGAAGACCTATCATGGTGATGTCCATCTACGAGAGGGGATGAGTGATCTACGTACCCTTGTAGATCGTACAGCAGAAGCGTTAGTGAACGCGGTTGATGTAGTGGAACGTCCTCACGTCCCTCGATCCGCCCCGCGAACAATCCCGCGATCAGTCCCACGATCTAGTACCGAACGGACGACACCTCCGCGTTCAGCACACGTACAGCTCGATGATGATCTCGGCCTTCTTGATCCAGCAAGAGAGACGGAGAGGTAGAAGAGTTCTCCGGCAGCGTGACAGCGCTCCGGAGGTTGGTGATGACCTTGTCTCAGCAGGGCTCCGCCCGAGCTCCGCAGAAACGCGATCTAGAGGAAAAACCGTGGAGGTATGTGGTCGGGCTGCCGTGGAAAAGTCGTCTCAAATCAGCCCTGAAACCTCCGTATATATAGGTGGGAGGGAGGGGAGGAGGCAGCCTCAAAACCTAAAGGTTTGGCCGAAATTGGAGGTGGAGGAGTCCTACTCCAATCCTACTTGGAGTAGGATTCCACCTTCCCACTTGGAAACTCTTTCCACCTTGTGTTTTTTCCTTCTCAAACCTTATGGGCCTTAGTGGGAACTTATTCCAGCCCACTAGGGGCTGGTTTATCTCTTCCCATAGCCCATGAGACCCCTTGGGGCGTGACACCCCTCCCGATGGTCCCCGGCACCCTTCCCGGCACTCCCGGTACACTACCGATGAGCCCGAAACTTTTCCGGTAATGCACGAAAACCTTCCGGTAACCAAATGAGGTCATCCTATATATCAATCTTCGTTTCCGGAAACCCTCGTGACGTCCGTGATCTCATCCGGGACTCCGAACAACATTCGGTAACCAACCATATAACTCAAATACGCATAAAACAACGTTGAACCTTAAGTGTGCAGACCCTGTGGGTTCGAGAACTATGTAGACATGACCCGAGAGACTCCTCGGTCAATATCCAATAGCGGGACCTGGATGCCCATATTGGATCCTACATATTCTACGAAGATCTTATCGTTTGAACCTCAGTGCCAAGGATTCATATAATCCCGTATGTCATTCCCTTTGTCCTTCGGTATGTTACTTGCCCGAGATTCGATCGTTAGTATCCGCATACCTATTTCAATCTCGTTTACCGGCAAGTCTCTTTACTCGTTCCGTAATACAAGATCCCGCAACTTACATTAAGTTACATTGCTTGCAAGGCTTGTGTGTGATGTTGTATTACCGAGTGGGCCCCGAGATACCTCTCCGTCACACGGAGTGACAAATCCCAGTCTCGATCTATACTAACTCAACGAACACCTTCGGAGATACCTGTAGAGCATCTTTATAGTCACCCAGTTACGTTGCGACGTTTGATACACACAAAGCATTCCTCCGGTGTCCGTGAGTCATATGATCTCATGGTCATAGGAACAAATACTTGACACGCAGAAAACAGTAGCAACAAAATGACACGATCAACATGCTACGTCTATTAGTTTGGGTCTAGTCCATCACATGATTCTCCTAATGATGTGATCCCGTTATCAAGTGACAACACTTGCCTATGGCCAGGAAACCTTGACCATCTTTGATCAACGAGCTAGTTAACTAGAGGCTTACTAGGGACAGTGTTTTGTCTATGTATCCACACAAGTATTGTGTTTCCAATCAATACAATTATAGCATGGATAATAAACGATTATCATGAACTAAGAAATATAATAATAACTAATTTATTATTGCCTCTAGGGCATATTTCCAACAGAATCTACTATCTCAGAGTTCTTAGAGCATATATCTCCATATGTGGTTTTGGTAATTGATGACAATTCCTATGGACTAATGGTTGCCTTAAGTTCTATTTATAGGATTTGCCCATAGGTACTTCTTGAAGTCCATCTTTTGGGTTCAAGGAGTTTATATGATGACCAAGGTGGTATTCAAGGTATTATCCAAAGAATGGTCATAGAGACACAAGGTTGATCAAGATCATTAGACAAAGAGTAAATCAAGATGATCGAGACACAAAGCGTACAAGATGTACCGAGAGGGATCAAGTGGTCCCATGGTATGGTAAGCATTGTCCATTGCGTATTTATGTACTAACCCATGGTCTTCGTGAGAGTTCTATGTGGGGTTTGGTGTGTTTCCATGGGCTTGCGTCAAGAGGAAGATCTCATACAACCCATGGAGGATGACGTCAAGTGGTGGAGGATGGTGGCAATGGACTTGTGGAGACATGCTGAAGAGCGGCTCACCCAGAGTGTGTATGGGGGAGCAATCAACTAGTCTTCATCAAGTCAACGCAAGCAAGAAAGGTGGTCCATCTTGAGGAAGCCAAGATCATCGTCATCTAGCTCAATAGGACGAGGTGCAAGGTATAGGTTTCCCTTGATAGGTTTTCTGTTTTAGGATAGATTGTCGTACTGTCAAGGGGGGCTCTCAAGTGAGTAGCTTGATTGTGTCGTTCGTTGAGAGATCAAACCATTTTCATCCTTGCATCATACTTCTTGGTTCTTGTTTTGTGTTTCTCTCTGTGTGTTTTAGAGCTTATGTTCATCTTCATGACAAGCCCGAGTTCATCGAAAACGGAGTACATATGCATCTTCTATGATGTTTTCGATGTTGGGAGTTTTTACCGGTCTTATTCGAAGAAGGGTTCTCACCATTTTATTACGGGACTTTTCTCACTTGCTTCTTATTGATAATTCTATCAAGATTGTGTTAGCCCATGTCGTTAGCTTTCCAACAAACTTGGTTTCGTTGAACTCGGAGTCCGTATGCAAAAGTTGTAGCAGTTTCAGTATCCAGCGGTAGTACCGCTCCTGGTGCGAGCGGTAATACTACTCGTGTAGGTGTAGTACCGCCCCCGGAGAGGTAGTACGGCCCCGGAGCGGTAGTAATGTTTTACTACCGCTCCCTAGCAGTAGTACCGCTCCATCGGACTATTTTTTGTATACTTTTTGGCCTCAACATGGTTGGTGAACCTACCGAGCGAGCGGTAGTACCGTTGTGTGCGGGCTGTGAGGCTTAACGGTTGGATTTTTCCCCACCTATAAAAGGGGGTCTTATTCCCCATTGAACCTTATCTCTTTAACTCATGTTCTTCCCCCATTGTTGACCTTCTTCGAGCTTGCTAACTCTCAATCCCTCCAATGATTCTTGCTAGTTCTTGAGGGAAAAGAGAGAGGAGATCTAGATCTACATTTCCACCAATCATTTTCTCCTCTAAGTGAGGGGAACCCCTTGGGTCTAGATCTTGGAGTTCTTCATGTTCTTCTTCGTTCTTCCTCTCATTTGGGATTAGTTGCTTTGGTGGGATTTGGGAGAGAAGTACTTGGGCACTCCGTGTGCCCTTGCCATTGCATTAGTTGCATCGGTTTGAGTTCTCCACGGTGATACGTGGAAGTGAAGTTTGAGAAGCTTATTACCTTTGGTACTTAGTACCCTAGATATTGTTCTTCGTGGATGCTTTGGCGTCCTAGGAGCTTGGTGGTGTCTCGAAGCTCAATCATTGTGGTGTAAAGCTCCGGGCAAGCGTCGTGGTCTCCAATTAGGTTCTAGAGATTGCCTCGAGCAATTTGTACGGGTACCGGTGACTGCCCCAAGGTTTGCCATTTGTACGGGTTCGGTGACCGCCCTCAAGAGTCCCTTAGTGGAATCACGGCATCTTGCATTGTGCGGGGGCGTGAGGAGATTACAGTGGCCTTAGTGGCATATTGGGGAGCATTGTGCATCCACACCGCTCCAACGGAGATTACCATCCGCAAGGGTGTGAACTTCGGGATACATCATCGTCTTCACGTGCCTCGGTTATCTCTTACCCGAACCCTTTACTTATGCACTTTACTTTGTGGTAGCCATATTGTTTATTGTCATATATCTTGCTATCACTTAGTTGTTTATCTTGCTTAGCATAAGTTGTTGGTGCACATAGGACAGCCTAGTTGTTGTAGGTTTTTTGCTTGACAAATTAAACGTTAGTTTTATTCCACATTTGTGCAAACCTAAACCGTAATTATTTTAAAGCGCCTATTCACCCCCCTCTAGGCGACATCCACGTCGTTTCAATTGGTATGAGAGCTAGGTCTCTCTTTATTAGGTTTAACCACCTAGAGAGTAAGGATGTCGACTAGGGGTTTAGGATTCACTGACACTCTTAGTTTTGATGGCACAAATTTTGATGTTTGGGTAATTCGCTTGCTTAATCACTTTCGGGTATTGGACCCAAATTTAGAGCGAATTGTAGTTATGGGTTTTTCTCCTCCAAAGGATTCTCAAAATATATCTTTAGAGGATGAGAAAAACTCTTATCTCAATGCTCAAGCTTCTAATGTGCATTTTGATGCTTTGAGCAATGTAGTTATATTTCAATTCATGTCATTCCGGGATGCTCATGAGTTGTGGACAAAGCTTCAAGATAAATACGGTATGTCCAAGATTTGTGGGAATGATTGTTCTCCCTCCACCTCCGGTCGTGTGGTCTTCTCAACTTCATCTACTTCACCTACATGTGGATTGCCACATGTTAATGATATGGTGAGTAGTGGTGATCATTGCAACGATGATAGTGGGTTTATTGTTGATGATCCTTCATCACTATATTATTGCAATGCTTCATCTTTGGGCATTAACACTTTGAGCACTCTAAATGTTTTACATGCTTGTGTTGATAGTCCTTGCATATCATGTAAAAACTGCTTGACTAAATCTCATGATGATATGCTTCCTATATCTTGTTGCCATGATATAAATGTATATATTTCCTCAAGTTGTTGTGCTAACAATGTAGAGGAAATTCATCACTCCATGGAACAAGATGTGCCCTTGAATGATGCTTCAAGGGATCCTACATCATCATCTATTGTGACTCACTTTTGCCTTATGTCTAAGCCTTCAAAGGTATCTCCTACTTTGAATCCCAATATATCTCATGATGATGATGTTGATGATAATGGGGATGAGAATAATGATGAAGAGAGTGATAGTATTGCATCCTTAAAAATTAAGGGTGAAATGATTTTTAAATCTCTTTATAAGAATAAACTTGCTTGTTCCAACTTCTTGGAAATCATGTCTATTGCCACTGAGGGCAAGAAATACATTGAGGAGTTGGAAGGTCATCTCGAGGAGCATGAGGCCACCATTGAGACAATGGAAGGTCATGAGCGTGAATACGCTAACGAGATCGCGGAGCTATCTCAAGCTCTTGAAAATGAACAAACCACCAAGGAATCTCTTGAGGAAACCTTTGCTATAGAATTATCTAGATTAAAGGAATCCCATGATAGAGCTCTCGAGGTGGCTAATGATTTTAGAACTAAAAACGATAAGCTTGAAGTTGCACATGCTAAACTCATTGAGGACTATGAGCACCTCGAAAATGGCTCAACGGCTATTAAGAGTTCGCTCATCGAACTCACCGAGTCTCATGCTCAACTTGAAGCTTCATATGCTAAAGAGATTTCCAAGTTGCCTTCTCCTCTTATTGTTAATAATGATGTTGTGCTACTAATTCTACTTCTTGTGAAGCATCCATTTTAAAGGAGAATGTTGAGCTAAGGGCTCAACTCGAGTTGCTATTTAGCAATTATGGGAAATTGGAAGAAAGTCATGTAATGCTCACAAGCTCTCATGATGATCTTCTAGTATCCCATAATGTGCTAAAATTAGCTCATGAGGCTATTACTACCAAGGTAACATTGAGTGAGCCTCATGTGGACATTAGCACTACTTCTAGTCAAAAAGCTATATTGCCATGTGCTAGTCCTCGTAATTTATCTATTCACAATGTTGCTACATCTTGTGATGAATTACTTTCCATGCCTTGTTGCTCTAACAATGAAGCTTATACTTCCTCTAGTAATTGTGTTGATACTAACCATGTAGAGGAAATCAAAGAGCTCAAGGCCCAAGTCACTTCCTTGAAGAAAGACTTGGAAAAGAGTCATGAAGGAATGTCCATACTCAACAATGTCTTGTGTGGGAAAAAATCCCCAAATGACAAATATGGACTTGGGTTCAACTCCAACAAGAAGAATAAGTCCAAAAGCTCCAAGAAGAAGGGCCAAGAACAAGTCAAGAATTCAGCCAAGATTATTTGCTTCAAGTGCAAAATTGAAGGGCACCATGTTAGATCTTGCCCACTAAAGAAGAAGCCCCAAAGTGACAAGCAACAAGGGAAGAGGCCACAAGTGCACTCACATACTCAATGACAAGTTGAAGAAAGGCCCCTTCCCAAGAAGACCCAAGCTAACACTCCTCATGTTGAGAAATCAATAGGGAAGAAATTAAAGGGTAGATGTTGCTACTTATGTCGTGAGAAGGGTCACTTCGCTTCTTCTTGCACGAGAGGTAATTTATCCAACCCAATCATTATTGATGATATCTATTCACTTGGGAAGGATAAGGTTGGCAATGTGTTTGCCAAGTTTGTTGGTACTCAAAGTGGTGTCAAGAAAAATACCATTTGGGTTGCCAAGCCTATTGTGACTAACCTCTTAGGACCCAATGTGGTTGGGGACCAACAAGCTCAAACTTGATCAATAGGTGTTTGTGGAGGACATTAGAGACTTTGATACATAATGAAGAATTAAGGGGTCTTCATCATTCATATTTTCTCAAGCCAAGTCATTTGGATTATCGAGTTTCTATCTTATATCCAATGTGCCTCCTTACAGTAACTTGTACTTAAACTGTATACATTGTTAGTTGCTTGCCCCTTTGCATGTTGTGGTTTTGTACCTTGCATGTGTTTGTACATGTTGTGCTTCCAACTTGCTTATGTTGAGTAATCGAGTATGTGTATGTTGGTTTGTATATCATGTACATGTGAGTCTTGTATTGAGCCTTTTTGCATCTTGTTTGTATCTTTGTTGGCTCTTCTGAGAGATTAATGTGTTATCCCATTGTGGAGAGTGATGTGCTTTGCACACCTCACAATCCTATAAATGTGTATACATGGGGAATATCACTTAGGATTGATATTTCAAGATTATCTAGTTTCCATGTGGTATGTCTTACTCATGAGAAATTCAAATTCTATATGGTCCATTAATTATCTCTTGTTGGTTTTAATTTTCCACTTGTTAATATTGTTGGGTTATCACATTATGGGGGAGTAATAGTCTATGTGCATATTACAAGCCTAGAGAATGTGTACATTTGAGGTATTGCCACTTAGTGTTGATATTGTAAATTATCTTGTTCCTAGGTGGCATGTTTGCTCTACAAGTGTCATTTGCTTGCGTTTTATGGGTAAAGATGATATTGGATATATTTGCGATCTACCAATGAGTATCATTTCCAAAATACTTCTTGTCCTTGACAATTGGTATTCCCATCATGTGGTAGGAATTGCTAATCGTCTTTACATTGGATTTTGTGTTTCGTTTGTCTTCCTTGCCTCTTGTGAATCTATTTTAACATGTCTAGTGTTTTTATAGATATAGAGAAAGTGATGATCCCATCTTGTGCATTTTGTATTTAAATGCAAATTCTATATAATGCACATCCCTTGGGGGAGCTATCATATTTTCTTTAGAACACTCTCTTTATTCGCCCATCATAAAATCTTTTGATCCCCGTCAAGTGTGTGTTGATGGGAGGAAAGTCTTGCTCTTTATGATGCTTTGTGCCATCATGAAAATTTGTCGAGGGTTTGGTTTGTTGGAATCTAGCTCTCTTTTAGAAACTAGATACCTCGTATTTGTTTTCCTTCAATTGGTATTTTGTTTCTTTTTATTTGGCATGTGTAAATGGATATCTCATTCCTTAGGTATCTTTTAATTGATATCCTTCAAGTGATAGTTTTTCGTTTGGTATCTTA
Source organism: Hordeum vulgare subsp. vulgare (assembly GCF_904849725.1). NCBI lineage: Eukaryota > Viridiplantae > Streptophyta > Magnoliopsida > Poales > Poaceae > Hordeum > Hordeum vulgare. Next base: position 104,069,667 of record NC_058524.1, on the reverse strand, counting down.
TTATCACTTGATACCTTGTCATTTGGTGTATTATCAACTTTGTGTTGAGTTGATTCTTGAAAGCCTTGAGCATGCATATTTACTACATATAGCTTCTTTTGCTTGTTTTCTTTCTTTGAACCAATATATAGGGGAAAATCCACCTTGTCATAAATTGGCTAAAGTGTGCATGAAATTCAAATTCATATATATGTGCACATATTTATGTGGAGTTTGTCCTATGTATTGTTGGTTTTCTAACTCTTTGGTCCCAATGAGCTTGGGCACCATTTTGTTTGTTTTGTTGTTCCACGAACAATTGGAGATGCGTTGGATGCTCGGCTCACCTATAAGGAAGGTGTTTAGACCATGTGATTATTAGAGCCAAGTTAGGATGATCAACGAACAACTATCTACTACATCAATCCAATGTTGTCTCGGTAACAAGTATCTACTTCATGCATTCATTTCTTGCAAAGGCACAAACCTGTCTTTTCTTTTCCAGGTTGCATCATGGCATGAATCTCTTGATTCGTTCTTGTAGTACTTGTTTCCTTTCTCAAAGCATACGAACGATGATGTCTTATTGATAGTTGGGATGTCTTTGATGTTCGTATGTTGGAAGTTCATATTGTACAATAAAAAAATATTAGGCCATGCGCTATGCTTCCAAGCAAAGATCTTATTTATATATTTATGACTTCCTTTTGGATATCTTGTTTGTTCCTTCTTGTAACCATTTCGTGTGTACATCCTTCTTTGTGGATATATATCATCATGATTGTCTTCTACTTAGAATCTTTTACACATCAGAGAAGTTACATCTCTAATTGATATCCTCTTTTCTTTCACGTCCACCGTTGTATTTCCTTTTTCAGTTTTTGGTGGCTTCGTGAAAGGATATGTCTTGAGTGCGTATCTTATTTTCCTACATCTTGATGCACTCTTTGGCCATGAAGATTATTTTTCCTCATGATTGTCTTGATGAGGGTTTTGCCATTTCGATTGGTATCCCTCCTCTTGACAAGGTTCTTATTTCCTATCTTCACCATGGGTTGTCACAAGCGTTGGTTCTTATTTTTTTTATTAGTAAGCTTGTGAATCCATTTTCTAGTATGTGTGTGTGGGAATGATATGTCTTGCACTTTGTGTCTCATTTCATCAAGACTATGTTGATGAGTAATGCTCATCCTTATCTTAGTCTTCTCAAGTGCTTTGCCATGACTCACACACATTATTTTGGTTGAGCCTATTCTTAAGTTGCTTCTTCTACATGTTTCTCAACCATTTGTTTTGTGCAAGTGATATGCTTATTGTCTCATTTATCTTCTTGCACTCGTTGTGTGTTTTTATTAATTTTGGGGGAGCAATGATCCTATTTTGTGCACTTGTATCAAATACAAAAATCTCTTATTAGTGCACAAATCATGGGGAGCTTCTCTAGTTTTGATAAAACACTCTGTTGCCTTTATCATAATATCTTTTATACATGTGGTTCAAAGGACCATATGGTTGTTTGTTCCATCTGGTATCTTTTGATTGCTTGCCTCCATTTTTGTATGTCTTTGTGGCATACGGTCCTTTTATTTGCAATCTTTGGGTCCTCAATATAGTTTGTTTTCCTCCAACTACTTATCATAGTATTTGTGTATTTGTTTGCACTCATTTGCTGAGAAGTACACACTTTTTGGAGGACCACCAAATATATTGGCTTTCTAAACTTTTCATCCATTTTAGCAATCGATGCCAATGGGGGAGAAGTTTGGAGAGTTCACTTTGGATATGTTTAGAGGGTTTTGCTTTTATTGCTTAAGCATTTACATCTTGCACGCATGCATTATTGCTTTGTATGTGTGCGCTTGGTTATGCTTATTTCCTTATATAAATTCTCTTGAAGTGGTTGTCATGAATTACCAAAATGGGGGAGATTGTTAGAGCATATATCTTCATATGTGGTTTTGGTAATTGATGACAATTCCTATGGACTAATGGTTGCCTTAAGTTATATTTATAGGATTTGTCCATAGGCAATTCTTGAAGTCCATCTGTTGGGTTCAAGGAGTTTATATGATGACCAAGGTGGTATTCAAGGTATTATCCAAAGAATGGTCTTAGAGACACAAGGTTGATCAAGATCGTCAGACAAAGAGTAAATCAAGATGATCAACACACAAAGCGTACAAGATGTACCGAGAGGGATCAAGTGATCCCATGGTATGGTAAGCATTGTCCATTACGTATTTGTGTACTAACCCATGGTCTTCGTGAGAGTTCTATGTGGGGTTAGGTGTGTTCCCATGGGCTTGCGTCAAGAGGAAGATCTCATACAACCCATGTAGGATGGTGTCAAGTGGTGGAGGATGGTGGCAACGGACTTGTGAAGATATGCTGAAGAGTGGCTCACCCAGAGTGTGTATGGGGGAGCAATCAACTAGTCTTCATCAAGTCAACGCAAGCAAGAAAGGTGGTCCATCTTGAGGAAGCCAAGATCATCTTCATCTAGCTCAAGAGGACGAGGTGCAAGATATAGGTTTGCCCTTGATAGATTTTCTGTTTTAGGATAGATTGTCGTACTGTCAAGGGGGGCTCTCAAGTGGGTAGCTTGATTGTGTCGTTCGCTGAGAGCTCAAACCATTTTCATCCTTGCATCATACTTCTTGGTTCTTGTTTGGTGTTTCTCTTTGTGAGTTTTAGAGCTTATGTTCATCTTCATCACAAGCTCGAGTTCATCGAAAACGGAGTCCATATGCATCTTCTATGATGTTTCCGATGTTGGGAGTTTTTACCGGTCTTATTCGAAGAAGGGTTCTCACCATTTTATTATGGGACTTTTGTCACTTGCTTCTTATTGATATTTCTATAAAATTGTGTTAGACCATGTCATTAGTTTTCAACAAACTTAGTTTCGTTGAATTCGGAGTCCGTATGCAAAAGTTACAACAGTTTCTGTATGCAGCGGTAGTACCACTCCTGGTGCAAGCGGTAGTACCGCTCCTGTAGCTGTAGTACCGCCCCCGGAGAGGTAGTAGCACCCCCGGAGCGGTAGTAATTTTTTACTACCGCTCCCTAGCGGTAGTACGGCTCTAGGAGCGGTAGTACCACTCCGTCGGACTATTTTTTGCATACTTTTTGGCCTCAGCATGGTTGGTGAACCTACCGAGCGAGTGGTAGTACCGCTATGTGCGGGCTGTGAGGCTTAACGGTTGGATTTTTCCCCACCTATATAAGGGGGTCTTCTTCCCCATTGATCCTTATCTCTTTAACTCGTGTTCTTCCCCATTGTTGACCTTCTTCGAGATTGCTAACTCTCAATCCCTCCAATGATTCTTGCTAGCTCTTGAGGGAAAAGAGAGAGGAGATCTAGATCCACATTTCCACCAATCACTTTCTCCTCTAAGTGAGGGGAACCCCTTGGGTATAGATCTTGGAGTTCTTCATGTTCTTCTTCGTTCTTCCTCTCATTTTCCTCCCTAGCATTAGTTGCTTTGGTGGGATTTGGGACAGAAGGACTTGGGCACTCCGTGTGCCCTTGCCATTGCATTAGTTGGATCGGTTTGAGTTCTCCACGGTGATACGTGGAAGTGAAGTTTGAGAAGCTTATTGCCTTTGGTACTTAGTACCCTAGATATTGTTCTTCGTGGATGCTTTGGGGTCCTAGAAGCTTGGTGGTGTCTCGAAGCTCAATCATTGTGGTGTAAAGCTCCGGGCAAGTGTCGGGGTCTCCAATTAGGTTGTGGAGATTGCCCCGAGCAATTTGTACGGGTACCGGTGACCGCCCCCAAGGTTTGCCATTTGTACGGGTTCGGTGACCGCCCTCAAGGGTCCTTTAATGGAATCACGACATCTTGCATTGTGCGAGGGCGTGAGGAGATTACGGTGGCCTTAGTGGCATCTTGGGGAGCATTGTGCCTCCACACCGCTCCAACGGAGATTAGCATCCGCAAGGGTGTGAACTTCGGGATACATCATCGTCTCCGCGTGCCTCGGTTATATCTTACCCGAACCCTTTACTAATGCACTTCACTTTGTGATAGCCATATTGTTTATTGTCATATATCTTGCTATCACTTAGTTGTTTATCTTGCTTAGCATAAGTTTTTGGTGCACATATGAGAGCCTAGCTGTTGTAGGTTTTTTGCTTGACAAATTAAACGTTAGTTTTATTCCGCATTTGTGAAAACCTAAACCGTAATTATTTTAAAGCGCCTATTCACCCCCTCTCTAGGCGACATCCACGTCCTTTCAAGAGTCAAGTCCATGTTTAGCGCTAAAATCACAAAAAGTATTTGTTTCAAAGAATGATTTAACGCAATCGAACTTGAGATTCATACCTGACTCCTTACCTTCATCAAACTTCCAATCTTCAGAGTTGCATTTAATTCTTTCCAATAAATTCCATTTGAAGTCAATATCTCTCTTCATAAAATAACGGGTACAAGAAGTGTCAAGCATGGTGCGATTATCATGAGAAAGCCGAGCATAGAAGTTCTGAATAATAATTTCTCTCAAGAGCTCATGGTTGGGGCATGCATATAACATTGACTTGAGCCCCCCCCCCCAAGATTGAGCGATACTTTCTCTATCACGAGGCCAAAAATTATAGATATAATTCCGATCACGATGTACGAAATGCATAGGATAAAACTTTTGATGAAATTCCAATTTCAATCGGTTGTAGTTCCATGATCCAATATCATCACATAGCCTATTCCATGTCAATGCTTTATCCCTCAAAGATAAGGGAAAGACCTTCTTCTTGACCTCATCCTCGGGCAAACCTGCAAGCTTAAATAAACCACAAACTTCATCTACATAGATTAGATGCAAGTGGGGATGTGATGTTCCATCTCTTGTAAAAGGATTAGCCAACAGTTCTCTAGCATACCCGAAGGAATTTCATAACAAATATTTTCAGTAAGTGCAGTAGGTTGAGGAGCAACTCCTTGTGCTTCTATTCGAGGTGAAGATACCCCAAACAAGCTCCTCAAAGGATTAGTTTCCAAAGTGACAAGTGACAATAAATTTCAGCACACTATATAAATGTTTCCTTACCAAATTCCACTTACCAAAGGCACTTCACTCCCCGATAACGACGTCAGAAAACAGTCTTGATGACCCACAAGTGTAGGGGATCTACCGTAGTCCTTTCGATAAATAAGAGTGTAGAACCCAATGAGGAGTAGAACGAATTGGCAAGTGGTTTTCAGCAAGGTATTCTCTGCAGGCACTGAAATTATCGGTAACAGATAGTTGTGTGGTAAGATAATTCGTAGCGAGTAGCAAGTAACAATAGTAACAAAGGTGCAGCAAGATGGCCCAATCCCTTTTGTAGCAAGGGACAAGCCTCGACAAACTCTTATATGAGGTAAAGCGCTCCCGAGGACACATGGGAATTTCTGTCAAGCTAGTTTTCATCATGTTCATATGATTTGCATTCGCTACTTTGATATTTTGATATGTGGGTGGACCGGTGCTTGGGTGCTTTCCTTACTTGGACAAACATCCCACTTATGATTAACCCCTCTCGCAAGCATCCGCAACTACGAAAGAAGAATTAAGACTAAGTCTAACCATAGCATTAAACTAGTGGGTCCAAACAGCCCCTTACGAAGCAACACATAAACTAGGGTTTAAGCTTCTATCACTTTAGCAACCCATCATCTACTTATTACTTCCCAATGCCTTTCTCTAGGCCCAAATAATGGTGAAGTGTCATGTTGTCGACGTTCACATAACACCACTAGAGGAAAGACAACACACATCACATCAAAATATTGAACGAATACTAAATTCACATGACTACTTATAGCAAGACTTATCCCATGTCCTCAGGAACAAAAGTGACTACTCAGAAAGCATAATTATGTTCATCACCAGAGAGGTAATGAATAGCATTAAGGATCTGAACATATGATCTTCCACCGAGTAATCCAACTAGCATCAACTACAAAGAGTAATTAACACTACTAGCAACCTTACAAGTACCAATCGGAGTCGCGAGACGGAGATTGGTTACAGGAGATGAACTAGGGTTTGGAGATGAGATGGTGCTGATGAAGATGTTGATGGAAATGAGTCCCCTCCGATGAGAGGAGTGTTGGTGATGACGATGGCGACGATTTCCCCCTCCGGGAGGGAAGTTTCCCCGACAGTATGACCTTGCCGGAGCTCTAGATTGGTTCTGCTCAAGTTCCGCCTCGTGGCGGCGGCGTCTCTTCCCGAAAGCCTCCTCCTGATTTTTTTCTCGGACGAAACCCTCCTTATAGCATAAGATGGGAGCCAGAGGGGCAACAGGGGGCCAACAAGCCACCCACGCGCGACCAGGGGATAGGCCGCGCGTGGCAGGCTTGTGGCCTCCTGGTGGCTCCCCTCCGGTACTTCTTCCGCCCAGTGTTTTTTATAAAATCCAAAATAATTCCTCGTTGATTTTCACGGCTTTTGGAGTTGCGCAGAATAGGTATCTCAAACTTGCTCCTTTTTCATACCAGAATTCCAGTTGCCGGCATTCTCCCTCTTCATGTAAACCTTATAAAATAAGAGAGAAAAGGCATAAGTATTGTACCGTAAAGTGTAATAACAGCCCATAAAGTAATAAATATCAACATAAAAGCATGATGCAAAATGGACGTATCAATCAGCCACGACTGCTCTAGCCTTTCTCGGAGCCCTTGTCGTCCTTCTCGTCATAGTACCGGTCAAAGCGTAGTACGGATCGAGCGAGATATGCTCGTCATCCGAGCTGTCCTCGTCGTTGCTCAACCTCCCCTCCTCCTATGATGGCAGTCCGGCCATTTCATGAAATGTCCGATTCTGCTGCCGGGCGAGGGCGCGCGTGTTCCTCCTCTGGCATTTCTTCAAAATGCGATCACAGATAGCTTCCAGCTCCTCTACGGCCGCCCACAATGTCGCATCAACCACCATCGTCGCTGCCATCTCCTCCGCAAGACATGCCTCGACCGCCCTTATCCTCTCCTTCCCACAACGGGCAGCCCATTCACGATGGGACTCGAAATCTGCCGGACTGGTGATGAGGAATGAGAGATTTTTCGCTCGACGGGGCCTCGATGATCCCGGCACAGAGGAACCTTTTGAGGGAATGCTATGGAGATGTGTCTGATAGATCCTACTGTCGGCCGGACACTGTCCTTGAGGGACTGATGATGGAGCGCAATGCGGACCGCCATTGCCTCCTCCAATCCGCAAGGAACTGTCGGAATTGGGGCTCCGTAGACCCAGAAAGGTTCGAACTCCGGGGTGCGCTCGTCTTCCTACCTATCCGTAGACCCTGTTCTATCTCTGGACTTCACGACTACTCTCCAACGGATCTGGATCAGGAAATCAAGCAGGAACACATGAGCAGTTTACCCAGGTTCGGGGCCAAGTTGATATATTCGAACTGGTCGGAGTCAGATTCGCTGCCTCCATGCCGGAGAAGGCCGGAAATCGCTGGAGGTGAGCTAGGGTGGTGGATGAGAGTGGTGGGAAGTGGAATGAAGTGGCTAGGTTTGGTCCCACTAATGAATAAGGACGAATATATGTGATGTCGATGCGGGTAAATCGAAAGTTTCAAACTAGGCGGACGTGTCCGGACTCCTGCATATATGCTCCATATTTAAGTTAGATATGGGGGGTGACGGTCACGCCGAACGTTTGTGACCGGTTTGAGAGGCCGGGTGAATAAAAGTTAGGCGATATGACGAGACGTTTCAGGGGTTTAAAGAGTTCCGTTGTAGATGTTGTGAATGCTACTACTATTTAGAGTAGAATGCATGTATAATCCTGGAAGTTACGGGCCGTGTAGGAATGAGTCCTCGATGTCACGAAATGCTCCAATACGGTCCTGGAAGTTGTCCACGATGTCCATGGACGGTCCTGGGTACGTATGCCCACTGTATGGCGCTGACGTGGCGAGTGAGAGGGCCCACGACGCCGCAGAGCTGGTCGTGCGCCTCCTTGCATTCAGTGTAAAAATTGCATACAACCCCGTGGAAGCGAGGGGACGATTCCAATCCAGTCCTAATCCCCTATTTCCTCTGCTTTTTGGCACGGAGAGCTCGAGGTGCACGGAGACGGCGGTGGTGTGGGGTAATGATCGGCGCTGGTAGAGAGTGATTGAAGGGGTGGAAGGAGGTGGTTGATGGCAGCGAGCTAGGTGACCGTGGCGGCGCAACAAGGCGATCAACTTGGTCGTCGGAGATGGTGGAGAAGGCTCATGTTCGTCGGCGGGAAGGGGAACCTGTTACTGTGTATGGTGAGTTCGATTTCTTCTCCTTTCTTCGCAATGTTGTCTTTTCTGGTCAGTTAGATTCTTCCTCATGAGTTAGATCGTGAGTTAGATAGATAGAAGTTGGATTCAGTAGATCAAGGTTTAGGGTTTTTACTGTGTTAAAGGTCTGAAATTTCGAATTTTCGCTCAATTTGCAGAAGAAGGCAGTGATTACTTCTCTATGGAAGTGCTTTATGGTGGATTTTTTGTTGGTTCTGGATGCAATAGAGCTTATATAGATGGTACGAAGGCCTGCTTTGATCAGTGCTACTATGATACTTGGTCTGGTTTGTGGCTTGAACATGTAATTGAAGAGATTGGGTATGAAGCAGCAGGCAGGATCGATGTGTACTGGTTGTTGCGTGGAATGCAAATCAATGAAGATGGACCTAGGATGATACGTGATGACAAAGATGCAGTGAACATGGTTGCAAAGGTGAAGCAGGGGCACAGGTTTCTCATGGTATACCTTGATCATAATGCACCCACCAAAATCAGTGGTTATGATGATGTGATTGTTAACCAAGTAGTTGAATGGCCAGCTGTGATTAGTCCAAACAAACAATGTACTGCTTCGCGCAAGGCAATTATGCATGTAATTAATGTGCAAGAGGCAGCAACAGTAGAGCAGGTGCAAGGAGGAGATCTTCTTGGGTAGCTACTACCGTTGAAGATGGGGACAGTGATGCAGACAATGATACTGATAGTGATTCAGATTACACTCCAGAAATCATTGACAGTGACAATGATATACAAGATGGTGATGATGACTTGTACCAGCAGTTTGCAGATCAGGAACCAAAATCTGTCAAGGTGATTCCAGAGGGAGAAATTTCTAAAGATGAATTCTTTGAGCCAGCAGATTCAGATGATGAATCTAATAGGTTCAATTTCATGTCTTTTGTGCCTGAAGATATGAATGATCCCAAGTTCCATGTTGGTCAGATATTCCAGTCAATAGATCAGCTGAGGAAGGCCATAAGAGAGCACACTTGCAAGCACAGAAAGAATATCAAATTTCACAAGAATGACAAGACCGGAGTTCTAGCTAAATGTGAAGAAGGATGCCCATGGGAACTTTATGCTTCACATGACAGTAGAACAAAGGCCATTATGGTTAAAAGACTGCAGGATGTACATACTTGTGAGAGCAAGTGGCAAGTGAGTGCTTTCACAACAAAGTACATTGGGAAGTATTATGTTGATCAGATAAGAGCAAATGAGAAAATCACACTGAAGGGTCTTGGTCAGCTAGTGCAGACAGACTTGAAAATGAGACCAAAAAGGGGTAGGCTAGGAAGAGCAAGAAAACATGCATTTGATATAATATATGGATATGATACTACACACTACAATCAACTCTGGGATTATGGACAAGAGCTAAGAAGATCCAATCCAGGTAGTACATTTTTCCTGTTGTTAGATGAGGCGGGCACTTTGAGAGGTGCTATTTCTCCTTTGATGCATGTAAGAGAGGTTTCCTAGGTGGGTGTAGGCCTATAATATTCCTTGATAGATGCCATTTGAAGACAAAATTTGGTTGAATTCTATTGACTGCAATTTGGAATGGATCCAAATGATTGCATATTCCCTGTTGCTTTTGCTGTTGTTGAAGTTGAGAACACAAGCTCCTGGAAATGGTTTCTGATAGCTCTCAAGCAAGATCTTGGCATAACCAGCACTGTATCATGGACTATCATGTTTGACAAGGAGAAAGTAAGCTACTTGTACTTCTTTTATGCACTTTATAGTACATGTAAGTTACTTTTTATTCTTATGGTGCTCACAAAGCTTGTCATCATTCTTGCATAGGTTAATAAAGGCAGTTACAAAGCTATTTCCTAATTCAAGTCCCAGATTTTGGGTCACACACATATGGCTGAATTTCAACAAGAGTTTCAGAGGGGAAGTGCTAAAGAATCAGCTTTGGAAATGTGCTAGAAGCAGCACGCTAGCTAAGTGGCAGGAGAATATGGATACCATGTTGGTTTTAAGCAAGACAACACATGATTGGTTGGAGGAGATGCCACCTACAACATGGGTTAGAGCATTCCAAAGTGAGTTTCCTAAGTGTGTTGTTTTATTGAACAATAACTGTGAGGTTTTCAATAAATACATCCTAGAAGCTAGAGAAATGCCTGTTCTTGCAATGATTCAACAAATAAAGAGCCAAATTAATACCAGAATATATAACAAGCAACTTGAAGCAGAGTCCATGACTGGTACCATTTGCCCAAAAATTAGAAAGAAATTACAAAAACATGTGGAATGGTCAAATAATTGTGAAGCTAAGCCATGTGGACTTTCAATATTTGAAGTTGAGGAAAGAGGTGTACCCACTACAGGAATCAGCTATTTTGATGATAGGTATAATCTTTGCCGTCAGCAAATCGTCGGGGCAGACAGCAAACGGGAAGTTTGCCGTCATGGGCAGACGGCAAAGACTTACTATCGTCAAAAATCATGAAAAACAGACGTAAAAAAAACCACACGGCAAAAAATAGTTTTGCCGTCAACTATTTGGGTAGATGACGGCAAAGGCACGATTTTTGCCGTCTACTTATGCTAGGGATAACGGCAAAACAAGATGTCCATGCTCGTGTTAACTGACCCAAACGGCAGGCAGTTTTGCCGTCTTGGATTAGCAAGAGAAGATGGCAAAAATTAGTCTTTGTCGTCAGTTACGTCGTATAGAAGACGACAAAGAGTAAAAACACAGCTGCCCTACCTCCCGCGAGTGGAAAAAGAACATACCGGATAAAAAAACGAGCGCAACAGCCCCTCCCTCTTGTGACTGGTGGTTCCCTCCTCTAGGGTTCACAGCGAGCCTCCCAGCCGCCGCCGCCAGTGCCCTCCCCGGCCGCCGTCGTCCGTCTGCGCGACATGGCGGGAGGGTAGGCCACCTCCGGTCGGGCCTCCCTCCACCACACCTCCGGTCGGGCCTCCCTCCACCACACCTCTGGTCGCGCCTCCCTCCACCACCGCCAGTGCCCTCCCCGGGTGACGCCGCCGGTGCCCAACCGCCATCGGACCTCCCTACCTGTCTCCGCTCGCCACCAGCGCCCTCCTCCCATTTGGTAACCAATGGCTGGTGGGTAGTACTCTATAGTAATTATTTTTTCTGAATCCCTGTCTCTCTTTGACCCACAACACTGAATGATCACATCAGCCAAAAGCAGTACTGTTCAAAGGAATCGTGGGGGCTCTGTATCTCGCTAGTGCTACCAGTAATTTCCTCTCTTGATTGACTGTTGTCCGGAGTCTTGCTCTACTCTGAGTGCTACCTTCACCTCGTCTCAGTCCTCTACTTCATTTCAAGTTGTGATCTGAAAAAATTATGTGTTTATTGTTACAGTTTACCGTTTGTTCATGATCGCTCAATTTTGTAGGCAAGGTATCAGGTTCTGAACTTTCAAACCATGATTTAAGTTCTATTTCCATTCATTGAAGTGATTATGTTGGGGGCTTGTGTTGGGGGTTCATGATTCTCGTGCTACCTTTAATATGGTGCAGAATTTTGTGTGCTTATACGTGCTGCCCAGAAATCCTCGTTGTACCGTTGTTATCAAAGTGCTAAACTTGTGACCGTTGTTTTCAGGATCAGATGTGCTAGCCTCTTTGGATTGATGGCTGATATGAGTATGTGGTATGAGGAATACTCGTTGATTTATGAATTATCTGAAACATTGCTGATATGAGTCCAAATTCAGTGTTTTGTTACATAAATGGTTCTGTTATACATAAATGGTTGCTCTGAATCTAGATTATATATTTCAAAATTTGGCTGCTATGAATTTAAAAAGGGCCCCACAAGCTTTCCCTTGTACTAGTACTAGTACTCAAAGGCAATGAATAGTCACTAGCAAAATGAAACTACTAGTGAACCGCTGGTAGTGATGAACGCTATAGTGAGTACAATTACGATAGTGTCATTAACTGATAAATGCATCAAGGAGAGAGAGGTGGTAAATACTTGGGAGGTGCATGAGGGAGATTCAGAGAAATAAGAGGACCATATACAGTATTCCACATATATACAGTATTCCATATGCAGAGTCCGGGGGCATCCTCCTTTTCTAAAAAATATATATATATACAGTATTCCCCTGCGAATGCGTTTCGGAGAACCATAGGCACTGCAATATTTCGTATTTTTGTTACAAATGGTTTATATGTAACACAAGGCCTGCCAGAGCTTCGTCTCCACCTTACATCGATACATTACACACTTAAAATGTAGCAAGCCCTGCAGCAAGCTAGCATTATATGCTACAGGGTCGCAGATGGACACTGAAACTTGTTCCATTGATTGGTTCCTGCAGGATGAGTAGTTGAAAAATCCACAAAGGTTGTGAAAGAAAATTGTAAGGTCAGACGTTGTTCATTTTGCCAGCCATAGTGGTGCTCATTGCTCTACAAGTATTTGACACCCTCGTGTTGAACCACTTGTTCTGTTATATAATTAACTTGTTCTAATATCTTGAAAGCGGGATGTTTTACTGAACAACGAGAAGGCTCCCAAGTCTGTTGATATTGTAGCAGCTTCACAGTCTGCAGAATCTCCGTTTCCAAGGTAATTATTTTACAGAGGCAGTGGATCTTGTTTCATGCCATATCCATGCTCTTGTTTGCATTTCTTTTTCCAAAATTCAGCAGCGATGGCGACTCTGCCCAGTTGGACTCTTCTGTTCCATCGCTTGCGGAAGCAGCAAAACCAGGTTTTAGGAAAGCTGAGAAACACAGCAAGAATGCTCTGTGGAGTTCATTGACAAAAGGTATCAGGATTGGGAAGATTCTTTTTAGAATCTTTACTACATGTTCCGGAAGAATCTGTTGAATATCTTCTATGGTATCTTCTTGCTCCTCAGAAATCGATCCTTCGTAATAATTTGATAAGTATATGGAAAATTTAACTATTTTTGTACATGTACAAAGAATTCTGAACTCGTTCAGATTCCACATTTGTCTCATGATCACCTTCGCTTGCAGTTATATTTCATTTTCCTTGGAAGTATTGAATCTTTGGGTTTTACTAGATTGTTATTCTATGACTCACCCTCGTTCATCTTACTAAACATCACTTTTGTTACTGTAGTTTATACGACACAATTTGTTGCTCTATTTATCAGCGGAAACTGTTTGGAGAAGCAGTTCTGTAATGCCTACTTGTCACAATCTACACGTGGCATGAGCTCACTACTACGGAAACAGGTCAGTCCTTCATTTTGTTTTTTCGATCTCATCATCGTTTTCACATTTCTATTTAAAATCCCTATTAAAGTGCCACATTTCTGTTACGGACCAACAATTATGTACATTACTGCCTGCAACTTCTAAATTCTAATTATTTCAATTAAGTAGATCAACTTATTGGTTGACAAGTACTCATTTCTTCATTTCTTCATGTAAAAGAGTATATTCTAGATTTCTTCATTTCCCTCTTTCATTTTTTGGGGACTTACGACATATGAGTTACAACATCATACTGGTTTCACATGTGAATAAAGCATCTTTAATACTTTTGTGATTAACCCAATGCTTATTCTATTTTTTTGCCCATTTTGATGAAAGAAATATCTTTTTGGTTGTTGAAGTTAATTTTCTACCCTTATTTGGTACCATAATAGGAATGAAATATTGACTTGGTATATTGGTCTCTAGGGCATTGAATTGCTCCAAGCTAATCCAAGTTGTGTTGATTTAAATCTTTGTACTGGGTTAAAATATCATTGTCACTTACAATCATATTGTGTGACCATGTGGTTGCATTGTTGCAGGGTGTTTGCTTTTCTATGCCCCTTTACAAGGCTGAAGTGGAGGAGGCTACCGAAGACGACCTGCTTGAGTTCTCAAAAATCCAAACACTCGACCTGGGCGAGGTTCTATTTGATTCTTCAACTTTCCCTTATTTGCTTTAGACAGACTGCAGCTACCAGACTGACTGGGATTGTTTTCTATTGGATGGGCAGACACTTCATGTAGATGCTTTATCTGAGGTTGATAATACCACGCAGTCGCTCCTTTCGTTTACTGGCAATAAGAGCGTTCATGGCTTATATGAAGGTATTTATTTAATTTGTACTGATCTACAACCATTCTTTTTTTTTCTCAAAAGGTATTTATTAAATTCTTATAGGCTGCGCAAATTTGAAGCTGAAGTCCCTATTAAATTTTGAAGTGATTAGTGTATTTGGTTATGGTTATTTTTCTTCCTTGTGTTCTTGTTAATGTTGGGGGGGGGGCTGGCATGTATAATGTATGAGTAGATAGCCATTCCAACATTAACAAGAACATAAGGAAGAAAAGTAACAAGAACCAAATACACTAATCAGTTTCAAATTTGCGCAGCCTATAAGAATTTAATAAATACCTTCTAGAAATTATGACCCAGCTACTTTGGTCCAGACCAATACAAATGAACATGCAGGCTGGGGCCCCCTTGCGTTCAGGGGCCGGGCCTGTCCTTAAGTATTTTCATGCTAGATATAAAGAGTCACTTGTTTTATTGGTGCTTGTAGATCAGTACGTACCATATACTATGGCTATAACTCTCAGACATGATAATCAGGTCCTTATACTTTACCTCGTATCTTTGGTAGTGGCTCCAACGGGGATTTCATCAGGCATCTAGCTAGTGAAAAAAATCAGAACTCTTAGTGTGAATCTATAACTATTGACCGGCGACAAATTTCATTTAGGTACAAATGATTTAGCGCACCTTATTTTGTTGTTATGGACATGAAAACCTTTATTTATTGTGTGCCAAAATCTGACATATGTGCATGACTTCATTTTGTAGGTTGTCATACGGATGTTCTTTGGACTACGATATTGACATGAAAACATTTATCGTAATGCCAAATTTTATGTAGTAATGCCAAATATTATGACATGGATGTGCTATGGATTGCACTATATATATATATATATATATATATATGGATGTGCTATGGATTACGCTATATATACATGGATGTGCTATGGATTACGCTATATATACATGGATGCGCTATGGATTATGCTATATATATATATATAGATGTGCTATGTATTATGCTATATATATATGGATGTGCTATGGATTAAGGATGTTATATATATGATGTATGGATTATGGATGTGTTATATGCTGTATGGAGTAAGAATGTTATATATATGATGTATGGATTAAGGATGTTATATATATGATGTATGGATTACAGATGTGTTATGTACTGTATGGATTACGGATGTTATATATATGTTGTATGGATTATGTTATATTTATATATATGCTGTATGGATTATGTTATATATGTATATATATGTTGTATGAATTATGTTATATATATATATATATATATATGTTGTATGGATTATGTTATATATATATACATTGTATATTTATGCTCTTTGTTGTCATGTTCATGACGGCAAATAATGTGGCGCCCTCAACATGTGGTTTGCCGTCTTGTGTAACTTCAGAAGACGACAAAAGTATGGCATATTTTGGTGTCATGTACAGGTTACGCAGACGGCAAAAAATGTGTCATATTTTGCTGTCATGTACAGATTAGACAGACGGCAAAAAATATTCCATATTTTGCTGTCATGTACGGGTGAGGAAGACGGCAAAAGGGCTAACGTCGACCGCTAGTTAGGCCGTTCCGTCTTCTGACCATTTTTTGCCGTCTACCAGACAAGCTGACGGCAAAATAATTTCACTAACGGCAAACATTTTGCCGTCTGCTCTGTCGGACGCTGACGGCAAAGATACCCTTTGCGGGCACATGGTCTAACGACATTATTTGCCGACATGGGCTGACGACAAAAATTTTGCCGAATGTAATTCGCTCTTTGCCGTCTCTAGCGTCCTGACGGCAAAATGCTCGATTCCTGTAGTGACCATACATTGTTGACCTTGAGAGAAGGACTTGCAGTTATAGAAGGTGGGATTTTTATGGCATTCCATGCTGGCATGCTGTGTCAGCTTTGAGACATGATCACATATCACCAGAATGCTATGCCAGGAAATGCTATTCAATTGAGAAATATTTGAAAGCTTATGAGCACATCATTTGGCCATGTAGAGATGTGAGGGAGTGGGAAAAGGTTGATGCAATGACAATTAAGGCTCCAATAGTTAAGAAAAAGGTTGGTAGGTTACAGAAAAGTAGAAGGCAACAACCAGAAGAGAAAGAAGGGGAAAAAGGTGAGAAGAAAATGAGTAAGCATGGAACAATCCAGCACAACAGCTACTGTGGGAAGGCATGCCACAATAGAGGTGCTTGTGTTGACTCTAAGCTAGGATTAGTTCCTGCAAATAATCCTAAGAATAGAAGTGCACAACCAGATGTTGAAGACAGTGCAATAGAAGATGTGCCACTTGTAACAAAGGACCATCACTTTCACACAATGGCATATATTGGACACGGCACACAGACATATGAACATGAAGTTATTAACGAATTACACTTCAACATGTCTCAGACAGCTAGTAGGACAACAGAGCCACCTCGGTTCACTCCTCTACCTGATTGCACATTTATCCAAGAGAATGTGCCAACCCAGATGCCAATGCAGCCAACTACAATTAGCAAAGAAGAGAACTTGCTCAAGAAAAGGCATGTTCTTGCAGCAGCTAAACAGAAAGAAGTAGCTGAGAGAAGAGACATAGCAGATAGAGCTAAGTTTGATGCAGCTATGGCCAAGCTGGAAGAGGAGGAGAAACATAGAGCTAAGGCACTAGAGAAGAAGAAAGCTGAAGCTGCGGCTAGGAAATTAGCTAATGAAGAGAAGAAGAGGCTAGAGAGGGAAACAAAGCACCTTGTTGTAGAACAAAAGAAGATGTAAGCTGCAGAGAAGAAGAAGAAACTGCAAGAGGAGAAGCAAGCTCTAGCAGAGAAGAAAAGATTGTTCCGAGAAGCTAAGAGAAGAGAAGCAGAGCTAGCTAAGCTGGCACAGGCAGAGAAGAGGAGATTAGAGCAAGAAGCAAAGGCAAAAGAGTTACAGGAAACTAAGGATAGACTAGAAGGACAAGCAAGGCAATTGGCAAGGGAGGTAGACAACAAAAGAAGTGCACGTCAGGAAAGCAGCTCCAACTACATGGCACCTTACAAAAAACCTTGGAAGACTTTCATGTTTGATTATCTCAGAGGCCCACCTCCTGGTGCTTCGTCATTATCCATGTTAAGTAGTGTGGAAGTAAACCATTTTGTTGGCATTGGTACTTGAACAACTGTGTCATTTTGCTATGTTAAGAACCTATGCTACATGTTCCTGGAATGTATTCTGTGTTAAGAACCTATGCTATATGTTCGTGGAATTTATCTATGAGTACTCTTTATCTATGTTAATGGATAAATGGTAATTGTCCTGAAATGTATTATGTGTGAATTGCTCGATGCATCTATAATGTGCAATTCCAGAATGTTCTCTGTCAAATACTAGGAAAATTCTCTCATATTTTCAAATATGTGCACAGTTATGTCAGATATATTCAAATCTGAAAAGAAATTGTACAAATGTGTCAACATAGTAAGAGAGCAAAGAATTTAACAACACACAACCAAAATTTGAATTTATTTCACTTAGTTCACTGCTTCCAAACTACAATTACATCAAACTCACACATCCAAATTCTCACTCTCACACATCATTCAATGCTTGATCACATAAACAAACATCAGAAAAACCAACAATCCTACACAAACTAACACACATTTGAGTATCCAAATAATCTCCTCCAAATGCCTCTCAACAGAGTTCTCAACATCACTGCTTCCACCTGTCATGAAATGTTTCTTCCTCTTCATGATTCCTTCCTTCTTCTCTTTCACTGCATATGTCCTCAAGAAATCCTCATATTCATCCTCTCAATACCACATGTCACACGCACCCTTCCAAGACTCAACCAATACACAGAAGAGAGAGCAAAATTCAAATCCAAACAAACAGAGCTTAAAGAAAAAAAATGAAACTTGCACACACATACCCCATGATTTGTGCATTTGTAGAAATGGCGCATGTAGTTCTGTGGCGTCCTCGATACAAAATGACGGACCCTGCGGATTTTGCAGTCCTTGCACATCACGAGAGGAAAGCGAGGGCGCAACTCCATCTCCTCCGACGAGCCATCGTCACCACCCATGATGAACAGATGCGGAAACGGAGACCCACCCTCGCCGTCGAGCTTCCTCCCTCGCCGTGCAGCTCCGCCCTCGCCGTCGAGGTCCACCAGTCGCCGATTTCTAGCTGCCTTTCGCCACGGGTGGGCGAATTTTATCGATCTAGGGTTTCAGCGAACTGATTAAACATATATAACTGTTCGGGCAAGTCCCGCTCCGCGGCGTCGTGGGCCCTCTCAGTCGCCACGTCAGCGACATACGATGGGCATATGTACCAGGACCGTCCGTGGACATCGTGGACAACTTCTAAGACCGTATTCGAGCATTTCGTGACATCGAGGATTGATTTTGACACGGCCCATAACTTTCAGGACTATACATGCATTTTACTCTACTATTTACAAACAGGCAGCCACGTACTTATCCGAACGAGAGCATGCCTCCAACACCCAAATCCCACGGATAGGCACGTCCATGGCCGGCCTCTCATATACATCTAGCCGTACCGGTACACGATCCGGTCCAGGACCAGGTCCTGCAGGTGCTGCATGTGCCGCTGCCTTCCTTCCCATGGCCATGGGACGTACGTGACCACGACTCTTTTTTTATTATATGATGTTTACAACATTTCTAACTGATCTTGTACAATGATCAAACTTTTAAAAAATGACGTGTTTATAATTTTAGTTGAAAAAATGACGCGGAATAGACACCGTAAAATTTATTCGGCCCGTAAACTTTTAAGGGGCATGATTAATCTGTCCGTGAAAACCTTATTGTTCAGTTTTGAAGGCAGTGTACAGTTCACCTCGTCGGAGCAAATGCCAAAATCTAACTAAAACTCACCGAAATTCGTCGCCGCATGTCGAAAGAAGCCGCTAGACGTTGGAATTTGTCGCTGTCTGTTCCAATTGCAGCCAGCTCGACTTCCACTGCTGAGGCGAGGACATCCACTGACAGGGCGGAGCAGGCCACCGACGGCCCGAATCATGGCGGAGAGGCACCAGAGAAGAGCGAGGCAGGGTGAGGGAGCTCGCGCGGCCACGTCGGGGAACACGCGTGTGGCGGCGAGCTCAAATCGGGGATGAGCGTGCGGGCGGGGCGGGCGACGCAGGGCTCCTTCATTGCATGCGTGGCCCGAAACGGATGGCGCTGGGACGAGGCGGACGATGCCGGGGCGAGCCGGGGTGCGAGGGCGAGGCACGCCGTGACCGGAGACGGCTCGCCGGGACGGAAAAAAAGCTACTACGAGATATAGTTTCATTTATGGGATCTCTGTACGGGGCAATTTTACACCTAAAAACAATTTACAGTGCTCTTTATATGCGTTTTTAAGAGTTAATTTTTACGAGACCTGCTAGAGATCTTGTTAGAGGATCTTATATTGTGCAATGACCCTAAAATACTTATTTGGTGGTATGCCCCCTTCCAAACACGTTTATTAATTTGGCATTTTTGATACACAACGTGACCTCGCTGACAACAATAAATTCTATGTGACAGTCATGCCTACGTGACAAGAAAAATGTCAAAACAGCCAAATACATTGGCGTGTATAGTTGATAGACATGCGGTAAGGACAGACGGGACGTGCCTCACCCACAAGCCTCCTTCCTTCTCCAACTGCCGCCGACGGCACCAGCCGCCCCGGCAGTGCCCCGGCCGCGCCACCGTCGCTCTGTCCCGGCCGTGCCCTGGAGGTGGGCTCGTCGGTGGCTGGCAGAGCTTGGAGCTCAGCAATGACGACATGGTTTTATTATGGACAGACAAGGAAGAAGAACTAGGCGATGAAGACGAAGTCTGCTTCTCCGAAAGATCTGGAAAATGAGTATATCCATGTCAATGTATTAGGCTTCTTTGACTTCTATCATATGTAGAAGTGCATGCTCTAGTCAATGCAATCAAAAAATTAATCTGATGAAAGAGACTAGGCAGCACATTATACGTCAACACTTTCCTTCAGGTATGGCTTATTCAGGCTTAAACGTGGACTAAAAGTGGGCTGTCATTTAATTACGCCAATCGGGTTTTAAACTCGAGACCTCTTGGCTCTGATACCATGCCGAAATGCATGCTCTAGCCAATGAAAACAAAAGACTAGACAACACATAGACCGCACATTATATGTCAACACCATGTAGACGCAACTTCCAGATCGGATTTACGGCGTCAGGCTGAATGACGTCACATAGTATATAAAAAACGTCAAATCAACAGACGTGTTTAATGGGTCATATCATGAAATAAGTTTTTGAGGAGTCCGTGGACAATATAGGATCATCTAGGGGGTCATATAGTAAAAGTTATACCGTGACCACCGGGCACCGCATGTGGCACGGAATTCCCCTTCCCTTTGGCCGTTTGCGTGGTCTGCATACAAAAACGTCGCTTCCATTAGTCCCTGCAGTGCAGGGAATGCCGGAATGGAGTGGAATGGAACCGCACAGCGGCGGCTCTCCTTCTCATACAGCGCGGGACCAAACTAGTACGTCCCTGTCTTGAAATTTTGCAATCCTCTCACATGTCATGCTAGGGTGCAAGATGGGCGATTGCTGGGCAGTAAAAACTGTTCAGGAATACTGGAATAGGTGCGAGGATCAGTGCAAACTGAATTGCATGTATAGGATGGGATCCACTTCCACCGGGTTTGTTCAAGCTGTTTTTCTTTTAAAATACTAGGAAAAATGCCCGTGCGTTGCAACGGAGAAAAAACTATCAGGTTATGCAGGTGTGATAGATATAAAGAAGTATGAATCCTTTGCAAATATGACATAAGAATTTTTAAAATGTTATTTCACAAAGTATATGTGAGTGATGGCATGATGAGATAAGGCACTTTTAAAATGTAATTTCAAAAACTAAAAATACAATGCTCATCGCGACTTGATTTGTTAAGACGTCGCAACAAAATATTTTATGGTTGAGCAAACTGTAAAACGCGGACACCTTTTTGTACCCGACGCGAGGGACTAAATAAAATCATAAAACGACCTCTAGAGATTTCCTAATAAAACCTTTATGTAAGCGACAGTTAGTTTTGTTCATTATTTACAGGCGTGTTTTAATTTTTGCAAACATTTTCTAAAAGTTGATAGACCTGTTTTTCAAATTCCTAAATATGCTTTGAATATCGGATCATTTTAAAAAATCATAAACATTTTTTATGTCATGACAATTTATTTGAAATTGTGATTTGTTTTATAATATGTGAGCACTTTTTGAACTCATGAACATTTTATGACTTTCCGAATATTTTTTAAGTACCCCAACAGTTTATCATTTTCCTACTTTTTTAAAACCGGCAACTTTTAATTTTATTTGTTCTTTTGAAATCTGGAATTAATTTAGAGAAGGAAAAAACCAAAATAGAAATAAAAAGGTAAAAAAAAACTAAACATGGTGCCCTGACCTGTGAAAAACCAAAACAGGAATAAGAAAGTAAAATAAATACAGACACATGGGCCGGCCCATCCATAAGAGAGGAGAAAAGGTACCCATACATAAGAGAGGAAAGGAAAAGAAAAATGGGGTGAGAACCAGGGATCAAACCGTGGTCTCTAGAGTGGAGGGTTGAGGCTTTGGCCATTTGCGGTAGCCGCATGTTGGTTATCTTTAGATATATAAGTCGTTTGAGAACATACAACGGAGCGACGATTTTTGAAATCCGAAAACTGAATCCTTTTTTGACTTACGGGTGGCATTGGTGGGTAATTTATGCCAACTTTAAGTGCAATTTTAATGACGTATGGCAGAAGCATTAGCTCCTTTATAATTAGGGAAAGATTGCATTTTTCATAATTTTTGAAAAATATTCTGCCGTTTGATAAATTTTCAAAAATATAACGGCCCGGCGTGACCAAAGCCAACTGGCTTCAGTCGGCCTAGCCGTAGCCGAGTGCCTCCAATCGGCCACGTGGTAGTCGATAATTGGCCGGGCCACGTCGCTCGCACCCTCTCTGCCTGAAGGGTGGCTAGTCGGTCTAGGCATGGCCGGTAGGCCTTTCGGCCTTGGCGAGGCCGATAGGTGGCCGATGTGAGCCAGCCCTCCCTCTCCTTCTTCCTCCTCCTCCTTATCTCTTTCTTTCTCTCCTTCTCTTCTTTCTCCTCTTCCCACCCGAAAACTCTCCCATCTTTACACTAAACCCTAACCGTTATTTGTCACATTTTCCACCGTAGTTGTATTGTCTAGGGTTAGGGCAGCCAAGCCATCCGTCTCACTTGCGATGGGGTAGTTCGCGGTGGTTGTGTTGACCATTTTTTTATGCTGGTGGTGGAGGTTGAGGTGGAGGTGGTGGTGGAGGAGGTTGAGGTGGTGGTGATGGAGGTGGTGGTGGAGGTGGGTGAAGTTTGTGGTTGTGGTGGAGTTGGAGGTGGTGGTGTTCATCGTTCGTCATTCATCGTTTCTTCGCACACTTCAAGGGTTAAATTCAACATTTGTTCCCGTAGCGTTGTTGAATAATTTTTAGGTGCTCCTGTATATTTGGAAAATATATTTAGGTCTTCTAATTTGTAGTTGATTTGGAAAACGTCAATTAAGCTGTTTAATTAGTTTTAGCTACTCCGATAGATTTGGAAAATATATTTAGGTCTTCTAATTTTTAGTTGATTCGGAAAATGTCACGTAAGTTGTTTTATTTTTAGCTGCTCCGGTAGATTTGGAAAAGATATGTAGGTCTTGTAGTTTTTAGTTGATTCAAAAAAATAGGTTTGTCATTCTTCTAAAATTTGTCGTTGTTGAATAATTTTTTAGGTGAGCAGAGATGTCTGATTTAGTGAAGCTAGGTTTTCACTATGGTCCTGGTACTGTTCAAATAAATGAGATGGGAGTTGATCTTAGTGAATTTCAGTACATTGAGGTGAGGGAGACTTCCCGTGAAACACGGTCTGTTAGTCACTTGACAGAATGGTTGGTCGGGTGTCTAGGGTTTAATATTGAAACACACACCATCGTTGCTCATGCATTATGGACCTAGTCCAGTTCAAATATTTACTTTTATTTGAAGCATATTGAGCGGGACGACCAGTAGGTGCACTGGTTAAAAGCTTGCGAGCGTAGGGGATGTAATCCTGTCGCCTTACTGCTCTCCATGCTGAAGCCGGTGACTGCACCTGAAGCCGAATGTAGTTACGATTATGGCCAAAGCAGTGAAGGGATGCATGATTCACACTCAAATTATGCGTCCCATGCTAGAGATGATGTTTACGAACCAGGCCAGCGCAGTCAAGTAGAAGGAGGAAATGCAGATGATTATGTCAGCGGCGAGGCGGATGCTGACGAGATAGACGGGCACATGCAAAACCAGATGCATGAAGAAGATAGAGAAGGTGATATTTCCGATGATTCCACGCACTGAGATGAAGAAGTGAACGTACATCAAGCGCCTATTCCTACATCATGGAATCAGGATTTCTGTTCCGCAATGTTGGTGAACGATGGTCATGATTTTGCTTGGCAGTATCACCAGAACAACATTGCGACTGGTGCCCTGTACCCAACCAAACAAGCTCTAAAGGATGCAATCATTGATTGGGCAATGCCCATTCAAAGGGTTTTGTAGCTAACGTTTCAAGTCCAAAAAACTTGACAATGGTATGCAGAAACCAGGGTTGTCCCACAAAGGTGCATGGCTATCTCCCTAAGTATGGCACAAGCTGGGTCATAAGTGACATAGTGCATCATACTTGTGTTATTCCATGTATCCCTCAAGATCATCCTAACCTTACTTCCATGGTCATTGCTCGCTTGATTTACAGCAAGATAGTGGAGAGCAAAGCGATGGAAGTTACGGCTATACACACAAAAGTCTTCGTTAGGTTCAAGTACAACATTTCTTATGGCAAGGCTTGGAGGGATAAGCAGAAGGCACTTGAGACCAGATTTGGTTCATATTTCGATGCATATGACTCTGTTGTTCGGCTCCTCCAAACACTACAGAACTGGAATCCTGGCACCTATGTCGACATACAAGACTTGAATCTGCCAGAGTTCCCAAGCGTGAGGGTGTTGCATCGGTTGCTCTTCTCTTTCGGTGTGTGCATCGAAGATTTCAGACATTGTCGACCGGTGATATTTGTAGATGGCACTTTTCTCACTCGCAAGTACAAGTGTCACATCCTCATAGCCATAGGTCAAGATGGCCAAAATCAAGTAGTCCCACTTGCATTTCCTTTTGTGGAGAGCGAGAACATCGAGAGTTGGACATGGTTCTTCACGCAGTTTAAAATAGAAGTTGTGCATGATAAGACGAATTTGTGCATCCTTCATGACAAACATGCATGTATACTAAGCGCGATCAAGACATTGTCAAACCCTGGTCCGAATGAACAAACTCCATGGCAGGACATGCAGAGCCGACATGATCACATTTTTGAAAAAAAATCAAATGACGCAATATTTTTCAAAAATAATAAAGAATGCAATATTTAAAAAAATTGCGTTTGTTCAATGGGGCCGTGGATCTTGGCAGCTAGGTCGTCTAGCATGCTAAGAGCATCTCTAGCACATCTCGTATTTTTACGACCCGCAAAAACCGTTTATATTCAACGAAGCGAGGTTTTGCGGGGCAAAATCTTGTGCTGTAGAAAAAACCCCGTGTATGAAATTACATAGTTTGAAAACAAACATTTGTGAAGCCAGACTCATTCAGAGTTCATCACTTACCACATTATCATACAAATTACATTCGATTCGGCACAACTACTAGAGGGGGGTAGAGGTAAGCTAACCCTACCGGAGCTCACCAAAGCTACTAACTACCCTACCGCACTACGCAAAGTTGAGCTCGGCGGAGCTCGTGTGGTAGTAGATGCGGCAGCGCTCAGTCGTTGTCGTCGGAGGAGTACAACTCGACGTAGATGCGCTCCTGCGCAGTGGATGCACGGCGCCACTCCTCCACCTTGACACCAAAGGCGAGGGTCGATGTGACACCCTGCTCGTTGAGCACAGTGTCGATCTCCTTGTCCCTCCGGCGGCGCGGGCAAAAGGCTGTCTGCCTCCGCCGGGGGGAGGAAGTCCTCCGGTCCAACGCCGCCCCCGGCACGTCGCTCCGGCTCCATCTTCACCGACGGGAGCTCATGTTGATCCCTCTTCACCAGGGGGAGGGAGGAGCGCGAGCTCGACGCCTCGGAGGAGCTGCCCGAGAAGAGGCGTCCGCGCGCGGTCGTACTCCCGTGTCTCATGATAGAGGAGCGACGACGGCGGCGTCAGGGCCCACTGCGTGTACCGGCGGGCGGCGCTTCCAAGCAGCGTCGGTGTGACGCGACGAGCCCTCTGAGGGTCGTTGTTGTCACGTCCACCAGAATTGGCCATCTTGGGTGGTGGATTGGAGCGGATAGGCGGCGGAATGAGGCGCGCGGTGGCAGATCTCACGCGCCGACGATGAGGTGTGGGGATTTTTTACGGCGGCAGAGGGATTGGGTTTGAATCCGTATCCAGCGGCCGTACCCACAGATACAGTGGTCGAGGGGTCACGTTTATGGGCCAACACAAAAACTTTACGGGTCGGGCCGCATCTACAGTATCTAGTATGGCACTAAAACGGCCCAAACCCGTATAATCACCGAAATTTTACAGTTCCGGTGATTATACGGGGTGTGCTAGAGATGAGCATCTCTAGCAGACCCCGCATAACGCCCCGACCCGCAAAATAAAAGCCAAAATATGGGTCTGTGCGGAAAATGCTGCCCGATCAGACCCCGCAAACGCGTCCGACCCGTAAACTTCTTTGAGGGGCACGACAAAATCCCCTTCCTAACCCGCGAAAACACAGGTTTCCTCCTCGCCTATATGGTGCCCTCTATCCCAGGAAAGTGGTTGGCGGGAGGGACATTTCAGCCCGCGCCCTTTCCCCAGCCCTTCCGCCACCGCCCCACCATTGGTTCCGCCCATCCGCCGCCGGCAATTCCGGTCAAATCTGCGGGCTGAATCACGCAGCGAGGGCGCCCTTGTCCACTTCCGCCGAGCCGCTACACCGGCTTCCCCTGATCCACCAATCCACCGTAGTCGGAGATCCACCGTCGAAGATGGAGTTGAGCATGTGCGAGAAGTTTTTGCTCGAGGATTCATCCGATTCGAATGACTCGTATGTTGTGACAATGCTTCTCACATTTCGCCACGAGAGTTTGGTGATGACCCTTGCCGTGAAGGAGCATGAAGACACGAACAGAAAGAGGCGGCGAGGATCGACCGTCGGCCGTCTTTGCATTCATCGAAATTGCCATCTCGGGAACGAGATGTTGATGCAAGACTACTTCGCGTCCAATCCAACATATCCGCCGCACATCTTCCGTAGAAGGTACCGTATGCACATATCCCTCTTTGTACAAATTGTTCAAGCTTGTGAGGCCAATTGTCGATATTTTACTCAAAGAAGAAATGTCGCGGGCTTGAAGGGATTTAGTGCATCTCAAAAAATCTTGACAGGTATGCGGGTAATTGCATACGGCATTCCGACTAACTATGCGAGTGAGTAACTTCACATTGGGGAAGATAGTACAATTGAGTCAGTGTGTAGGTTTGCCAAAGTGATCGTCCATGTATTTGGTCCTCAATATCTTCGAGCACCGAACGAGGAAGACACAAAAAATTTGATTGCATTTAATGAAAGAAGAGGTTGGCGTGGCATGCTAGGAAGCATAGATTGTATGCATTGGACTTGGAAATATTTCCCAAAGGCATGACAAGGAATGTATTTGTGGCAAGTCTCGTGATGCAACAATTGTGCTAGAGGCCATATCGTCACATTATTTATGGATCTGGCATTGCTTTTTGGTATGTCGGGTACTCTCAGTGATATCAATCTGTTGCAACGGTCTCATTTGTTTGCTGGACTTGCTAGTGGTGATGCTCCAGCTTGCTATTACACTATCAATGGGCATGAATACACAAAAGGTTACTATCTTGCAGATGGTATATACCCTTCACTACAAGAAATATGTCAACTTGTGACCTTCTCTCAGTGACCCGAGCTGAATTGGTTGTAAATCCACGACCATTTCGCTAGGAAGGCTCAAACCCTGAAAATGTCTTACTCCAAATGGTCATAAAGCATACAATAGTGGTCAATTGTGACAGCCCGATGCCGACGTTCCAGAAGATTCCCTTTCCTTTCCGTTTTCGTCGTGTGTCTGTTTTATTTTGTCGCATCATCATCGCATCATTCGCATCATCTGCATTGCATCGTCATCTCCGTTGCCGCCAGATTTCAAAATTTGCATCCATGGTTAGTTGCCGGTTCTCGTCGTTGTCTGTTCTGAGCCCGACCGCACACGCACGCGCCCACGATACCGTCGAAACCCTGTTTTAAAAGTGTGCGTTAAACTTTCTCTGATCGGGTTGAGATTTGACGCGCGGTGTTATTTTATTATAGCTAGGCCGCCTGTCGAATTTCGTCGCGATCGGAGACCGTCTGGTACCCGAACGGTCGAGCGTAGCGGCACCGTATTCGGTCTACCGTCGGACGTTTGTCGGTGTTTTAAAATTCGTGCCGCGTCGCCCGTTCTCCCTCTCGTCTTCGGATATCCCCTCTACACGGCCGCATACCCGTTCCCGCGTGCGGAATCGTTCGAATCCGACCCCGCGGTTGGATCCGGAGCGCGATTCCGGTTAACCGAGCCCCTCTTTTCTCTATAAATACCCCCTCCTCCTAATTTTTTAGACAGCCATCCCTCTCCACCTCAAAATCCGTGCCCGAAACCCTAATCCTCCCGCAGCCTCCTCCTCTCTCCTCCCTAGCGCCGCCGGCCCGCCAGGCCCAGATCGGGCCCGGGCAGGCCCATCCGGCCGCCGCCGCCGCCCCGTTCTCGTCCCTGCGCCCGAGCTCCTTCTCTCCTCTGCCCCGAGTGCCCCTAGTCGGAGGTCGCCGGAGCCCTCGCCGAACGTCGCGCCGCCTGCCGGAAGTTCGGCGGAGGACCCGAGCCGGCCGCCCCCCGCTCCTCCTCGGTGTGCTGCTCGCCTCCCGGTGCCCTCGTTCCAGGCCGGAGCGCAGTACCTGCAGCAGCTGGGGCCCGCGCCGCCCTTGGTGCCTCGCCCCGCCGGCGGCCAGACCCACCGAAGTCCGACTAGATCCGGCCGGCTCCGCCCCCTCGCCTGCTGCCGCCATGGGAAGAACTGCCGCCGGCCCTGCTCCTCGATCCAGCGGGATCGGGAGCGCCTCACGTCCCCGCACGCCCCGTTGACCGCGGTGGCCGATTCGCCAGGAGCTGGGCCGCCGTCAACGCCACCAACCGCCCCCCTCGGCTGGGCCCCGTAGCAGGCCCAGTCCCGTGCTCAACGCGCCCCCACGAGGCAGCAGCAGCAGGCCCAGCTCGGTCCACCAGGCCGAGGCCCACCACCCGTGCTGCACCAGGCCGACCCAAGAGGCCACGCAGGTCAGCCCTTCTATCCGGCGCCCCTGTGCGTCTTTTGATATCCCGCGCCCGTGTACTGTAGGCCCATCTGCAGTAGAATTAGGCCCGGTAGATTCTTTTTTTAGTTTTCGGATTTATTTAATTCCAGTAAATAACGTATCTTCGATTGCCCGTAGAATATCATCCGTAAGTCGGATCGCGAAGATTTAGATATGTATCTCGGGTAGAATTTCGCGTAGATTGCGGATTTTCAACTTGCATAATCATTTGACGAAGTTTAACGTGCCAAACGCCTAGTTTTGCATGCTGTTTCAATAGGGTATGCCCCGTATTTAATTTTCGTGCAAGTCCGAATTGCTCGAGTGCCGTATTAGAAATGCCTATGTTTTAGGGACTATTTATCCATGTATTTTAGAGCGGTCAATTGTATTTTTACGTGTAGGGATTTGCCGGTAATTTATTTTCCCGCGTATAGGTATTTTTCTCGCATTTATGTGCGGCATTATTTTGTGTTGCAAACCCCACATATTTTATATGTTTCCGGGGTAGAAAAATTCCATGGATTTTTCTATGCAATTAGTTTTAGCTTTTGAGTAAGTTAGTTCGTGAGATATTTTGCTATGTTGCCATTTTGTTTAATTCGTAGGATTTATTCTGTGCGTCGTTTGACGGAGTTGTCAACTAGAGAGTTGATCTTGGGTGTTTAGACTAGCCCCTGGTATTTTTAGGTGCAATAGAAATGCATGTTTAGATATGTTTTGATTGCCCTCAAGTTGCTAGAAATAGTGTTGTTTTAGAGCTGCTGAAATATTTCCAAGTCTGGAATCTGTTATATTTTGTTGTTGTCTTGTCTTGCTTACATCTTGTGATCTGTAGTTCTTTTGAGGTTTGTCCAATGGAGTTAGTTGTACCCCTTGTGTTTCTCTAGCATGCTGTAAAGTTTCATGACATTTGGAGTCCTGTAGCTATAGGTTTTGCTGCTGTCAATATTGCTTCAGATCGAAAACTGCACTTTCATGAGGTGTTATTTTCACTAAGTCTGAAATAGTGTGTGAGATGCCATTTTGTGTCTTCTTTTCCTAGTGCTCCTTGCTGCCATGCTAGTTGTTGTTAGTTGTTCGTCGTAGTGCTTCTTGCCCTCTTCCGTGCCATGACTTGCTTGTGCATTTCGGAGCTATGCAGCTCGTAGTTGTGGGGCGTAGAATATGCTATGCGGCTGTTTTTGGCAGATTGTAGTGACTTATTGATTTGCTCGTATCTTTTGAACCGTAGCTCCGTTTTGATCGTGTCCTACATGAAACTTGCTTAGAATCTTGTGTAGTTTCAGCTTCTCTTGCTGGTTGTTTGTTTTGAAGTGCTCGTAGCCGTCGTTGCACACATATTGCATTCATGCCATCATATCTTGCGGTGCTTGTATCTTTTGAACCGTAGCTCCGTTGGAGATGTTCTTTATGTGTAGATTGCTTGCCTTGACACGTAGAATCACGTGAACCTATTTGTTTGCTGTTTAACACCTAATTAAAGGTGTTAATTTAGATCTGGACAGAATTGTAAATTAACATATGAGGTTGTCTCGGAGGTGCTATAAGACATTTCCGACCTCATTTAAAATGCCTAGATAGGTAGATTAATTGCGCTTCACCTCTTGCCATGTTTAACCACATTTAATATTGTCGTGTATCTAATCGGGATAGAACTAAATGATTAAACGTGGAGTTTCGTCAAGATGTAACTCGTTGCATATTGAACTTCACTTAATGTGTAGTGTTTGATTGTTGTGATTGTCATGCCTTGCATTAGACCGCTCATGCATCATTTGTGTTGTTGCACCGTGTGGTGAATTCCGTGTGATGATTGTGTATCCGGTTTGCTTCGTCTCGATAGAGTTCCGCAAGCGTGTCGGATGTGAGGACCCGTTCGACTACGTCGGTTCGTCTGCTTCACGGATGCATTCTTCTTCCAAGCGGGATATCAGGCAAGATGATCATTTCCCCAGATACCATTACTACCATTGCCATGCTAGTTTTACCGTTGCTATCATTTATGTCTCGTTGCCTACCACATGTTAAATATGAGCCTCTCAACAATGCCATGAAAACCATCAACCTGTTCAACCTAGCAAACCACTGATTGGCTATGTTACTGCTTGCTTAACCCTGTTGTTAGCGTTGCTAGTTGCAGGTGCAGATGCTTCCATGTGAAAGCATGGGTTCCTTGTTATATCACCATATTAAATGCTATCTAATTTAATGCACCTATATACTTGGTAAAAGGTGGAAGGCTCGGCCTTTCTAGCCTGGTGTTTTGTTCCACCTTTGCCCCCTTAGTTACCGGCTACCGGTGTTATGTTCCATAAATGAGCGCTCCTAACACGATCGGGGTTGTTATGGGGCCCCCCTTGATAATTCGTTTTAGATTAAAGCTGGTCTGGCAAGGCCCAACTTTGGTACTACATTTGCCTAAAAACCTAATAATAATGCATAGGGACCCGCCGACACCCGCGGACTAATTTAATCAACCCCGGGGCCAGTGCTCCTCATGAGTGTTGGTCCCACCTGAGCGATGTCCGGCGCCCCTCTGGTCACCCGGAGGTTTTGCGATCCCGACGTCTAGCTCATCCGCCGTGTCCTGAGAACGAGGTACGCGACTCCTATCGGGATCGTCGACACGTCGGGCGGCCTTGCTGGATTAGTTTTACCTTTGACGAGATATCTTGTGCATCGGGATTCCGGTGACGCTTTGGGTAATCTCAGAGTTGAGGTTTTCCACTAGGGAATCTGACGAGATCGCGAGCTTCGTGATTGAGGATTTCTATGCGGCTTGTGGTAATTTGTGATGGACTAGTTGGAGCACCCCTGCAGGGTTAAATCTTTTGGAAAGCCGTGCCCGCGGTTATGTGGCAACGTGGAAGCTTTGTTTAACACTGGTTCTAGATGACTTGAAGTTAATTTAATTAAAATATGCCAACTGTGTGCGTAACCGTGACTGTCTCTTTCGTGAGTTCCTTCTCCGATCGAGGACACGTTGGGGTTATGTCTGACGTAGGTAGGTGTTCAGGATCATTCATTTGGTCATCAATAGTTCACGTCTGTTTTGCGTAGATCTCCCCCCTCTTCATTCTTGTATTCGTAAGTTTAGCCACCAAATATATGCTTAGTCGCTGCTGCAACCTCACCACATAACCTTACCTCACCCATTAAGCTTTGCTAGTCTTGATACCTTTGGAAATGAGATTGCTGAGTCCCCTGTGGCTCACAGATTACTACAACACCAGTTGCAGGTACAAATACATGTTACTTGACGCGAGCGCGTTGATTGTTCATTTGGTGTTGCCTCTTCTTCTTCTTCTTCTTCATCGATCTAGGATGGGTTCCAGGCCGGCAGCCTGGGATAGCAAGGATGGACGTCGTTCTTCTTTTGTCGTTTGTTTTCGTCCGTAGTCGGACCCTGCTCTTACTCTTGATGATTATGTAATGTACTGATGTGACTCTGATGTAGCTTGTGGCGAGTGTAAGCCAACTCTTTATATAACTCTTCTTTTCAGTACATGTACTTGTAACGATATCCATTCTTACGACACGACGAGATGCGCTTCTATCCCTGACGAGGCCCTCGTGCCAAATTGAGGATAGGGTCGCATCTTGGGCGTGACATCAATGAACTTATTTCTACTTGATTACGACCAATATAAATGGTCATGAGGTTGTGAACGTAGATGCATTGGTACTTAAGGGCACCTCCTTTTTAAATGTATTGTGAAGGAAGTAACATTTTTATGTATCCAAATGTTATGAATTTTTTGAAGCGCCTTCATATGCCCAAATTATCACCCTTCTCCAAATTGGAGCTCAATCCAATCATCTATGTGAGCTCAACATCAATTTCTATTTTTTGTCCAAATTGGCACATTGCAAAGCAAGTGCTATCTAGTCCCCTCCTATTTCCCTCAGACTTTTGGATCTCTCTTACATATTAAAATCATTTCTACATGCCAATATTCAGCTCCATTTGCCTAGTAAAGCTTCCTCAGCAAATTTCTAAAGTTTCTATCCAAAAAGAAGCTTTGTGAAGGAAGTATTGGCTAGGTTTATCAAAGTGATCTGAGACTTTTCCAAATGTTTCATATGAACAAATAATCACTCTCCACAAAATTTTAAATTTATCCACCAATCCATGTGACCTCATCATCCAAACTTTTATTCTAGTCATATTTTCAGTTTGTGAAGCAACTATATTTTATATTACTTAATTATTTATGAAAATTTACGAGGGAATGTTGCTACCTATACAACTTATCTCCACCAAATTTTAGCTCATTTCATTTAGCCAATTTATCTCTTTAATTTTTCCAAGTTTCTGTCCACAGAAGAGCATTGTGAAGGAAGTACCACTTTGGCACGTACAAATGGTATCAAATTTATACAGTACCTACGTATGCCCAAATTACTATCCTCTACAAAATTTCAGCTCAATCCATTCATTCATTTGAGCCCAGCTTCAACATTCATATTTATGTCTAGTGTGGTACTCTACAAAGCAAGTGCCACATAGGCTTCTCCGTTTGAGCTGAAAATTTTCCAAGAGAGTCTCCTTAGTTTACGATCATCGTCATCCAAAACTTAGGCTCATTGGCCATGTCCATTTCCTCTATCGCTAATCAAACACTTGGCTGCTAATTCATGTTTGAGCTTAGTTTCGTCTCCTTGTAAGATTCTTCTGTTGTTTTCTTCTTCCTAACACCTACCGGAGGAGTGTCCAACACATCAAACATGCCTAGGCCACCCATAACACATGGCAACGCCAAGGTCACGCGGTGACCACGCGGTTGGTATGCCAGTTTGCGCGCTCTGGAGTTGGCGCCCTCGGACACATTCCAAACCTCGACGTCTTGCCACCACACCATGTATCTCTGATTAAATGGATACTTATGTACCTATAAATTTGTTTCGGGGAAAATAAAGAGCAAAATATAATGCACCTGCAGTTCGCAGTTGAAATTTGACCCGCTTCCTCCTGAATCGGGGGAAATTTGTCTTTTTCATGAGAGGTGTCTCAAAGATTTTGACACCCAACAATTTTGTCAATTTTACATTAAATATGATCTAATATTTTTGATAAATAATTAGGTCCAATTTTGCAACAAATATATGGTAGGTCCTTCACAAAAAATCATTATGGGCACTCAAAAAATGGAAAATAAATTTTCCGTCCAAAGAAAATTTAAACTTCCTTAGACAACATTGTTTGTCATTTCAATATGCACCCTTGTGCATAATATGAGACCATTTAAAGGAACTAAGCCATGAATGTGGCCATAAGATTGATCATCTCGCTTGAAAGCTAAGAATCTTCACACGTGATAGCTCATTTTTTAGAACACTTTTTAAAAATAATTGTCGTATTACAAGTTTATTATTTTTCCTCGTAACTTGGTCACATATAATGACACAATGCGAAGGTTTTACATTTTTTTTTATTTTGCATGCCCATTTCAAAATGCGGTCAAAACGACGGGCATGCCCGTTCCTAGCTAATGGTTGAATCTTGATTTTTTTTTGGTATTTATGTGATTAAATAGATACTTTTGTACCTACAAATATTTTTTGCAAAAAATAAAGACCAATCTATAAGGTAGGTGAGTTTAAATTTGACCCGCTTCCTACTGAATTGTGAGAAATTTGTCTTTTTCACGAGAGGTGGCTCAAAGCTTTTCACACCCAACCATTTAGTAAATTGTACATTAAATATGACCTAATATTTTATAAAAATAATTTATTCCAATTTTGCAACAAATATATGGTAGGTCCTTCACAAAAAAACTCGTTTTGGGCACTCGAAAAATTGAAAATGAATTTTTCGTCCAAATAAGATGAATACTTCCTTAGGCAACATTAGTTGTCATTCTAATATGCACCCTTGTGAGTAATATAAGATAATCTTAGAAAATTATGCCATGAATGTGGCCATAAGACTCATCGTTTGGCTTGAAAACCATGAATCTTCACACATGGTAGCTCATTTTTTAGAACACTTTTTTAAAGTAATTGCCGTATTATATGTTTATAATTTTTCCTCGTAGCTTGGCCATATATAATGACACAATGCGAAGGTTTTACAATTTTTGTTTTTTGAATTTTGCATGCCCATTTCAAAATGCGGTCAAAACGACAGACATGCCCGTTCCTAGATAGTGGTTGAATCTTGGAACTTTTTGGTGTTTATGTGATTAAATGGATACTTTTGTACCTAGAAATGATTTTTTCCAAAAATAAAAAGCAGTCTATGATGCTGTTGCACTTCAAATTTTTCTAGTTGCTATTGAATCGCGGGAAATTTGTCTTTTTCACGAGAGGTGGCTCAAAGATTTTGACACCCTACCATTTTGTCAATTATACATTAAATATGATCCAATATTTTATAAAAATGATTCGGTCCAATTTTACAACAATTGTACACTAAATTCATGGACTGAATAATTCAGTGAAATTCAGCTAATATAATGCAGTCAAATTCAACTACAAGTGCATGCCTATGATTCTAAGTAGGAGGATAATGGTTGATTTATTATTTAAATACAGTAGGTCGGTAAATCCATGAGTAGAGCAAGTTTTATGCTGGTTCATTTATATTAGCCCGGGTTTTCATGTGCTACCAGCAGTAGAGCTGTGCCACTCTTCCATCCTTCCTACCAACACCGTTGTTGTTCCACTCTACGAAGAGTAGTTCACCGCTAACGGTTGGTGTTGCTCACCGCCTCCACTCTTTCTCAAGTAGAAGAGGAGCGATTCCGTCCTCTGCTTCCAACCCCGATGAGCGCCACTCTCCTCTTTTTAATTTTCCAAACTACACGTATTGTCATTCTCGAGTCGATAAAAATGAGCGCCAACTACTTTCATTATTCAGTCAACAACTGTGATTGTAAGCAAGCTCTTCATTGTCAATAACTCTAGTTGTAAACAAGTTTTCATTTCTTTTGTTAATAATTGTATTGTCTTATTGAACAAACTCCAACTACTGCTAGTGTCTAGTAGTGATAAAATTTAGTCATTTTTCGAGTTTATTAGAGAACAAACTGCCACTACTACCTACTAGTGTCTACTAGTGATAAAATTCAGCTATTTCTTATCGGACAAATTGCAGCTATAGAATAAGTTGCCCTTTTCTGTTATGTACAGATTCCAGAATAAGAATCATCAATCATGTACAGAATATCACTTGTCATTTTATTTGTTGACTAAGGCTGATATATTTATATATCTAGTGCATCCTATCTACTATCTCGGTTTATTTTTGGACTCACATAATTATGTAGTTATGTACTGTTGTTTGCCTATTGTTCCTTGTTATGTAAATGAGTAAATCTATGCATTGTTATCCTATATGAAAATGCCCAAACAAGATATGTGTTGTTAAAGTGTTGTCCAATTTTTATTTGTTATGTCATATTATAGTATCTATGTACTCCTGCCATATTTGAATTTCAAACATGCAAAAACATGACATGTGCTGATGTTATATATATTATGATGTGTTAAAGGCTTAAAGCGCATACTTGTTGATTGTTTGTTATTGAGATGACATAGAGCCGAGCTCCAAGTTTGTTACACTAATGCAGAAAAAGAAAATCTAGTTGTAGGTGCTTCTATTATGAGAATGTTATATGCATGGTTTCTTGTTAAATCTAAAGTTCTGCAAGAAATTTTTATTGTTATGAGAATTTTATATTCACGAATTCACTTGATTATGTTTCTAACTTCTCATAATTTATTATTTGCAATTGTTGGCCTTCATTTTTTAAATGTTGGGTGTACAGGAGCTTTAGGAAGAAGAATCCTGAAGAAAACCCACTCCCACCAATGCATTTTAGCTCACCGGAGCTAGTTATATGTATATTTAGTTGTATTTTTAGCTGAATATCAGATTTGTATGATGTATGATTGTAATGTACTTTTATTGGTTGTTGTATGAAATATTATGCCTTCTTGGCTCTTTTTAAATCAAATTATCTAATTGCATAAATATAGAATTGGCATGGGGTACCCAAACAACAATCCTGGTAATTATTCCCATTTGACCAGTGGGTCCTACTTTAAAATGGGAAAGAAACAAAAGAAAACTGACAAGTGGGCTGGAAAAAGGCTAAGGCCTAAAACAATATGGCTTGTAAAAGGCTGCAACCCAAAAAATAAAAGGTTGTTGGGCTTGGCCCATGTAGCCGACTAGAATTGTAAGAAAAAACAATAAATAGGCTAAATTACTAGGGCAGCCCATATAGACAACGAATTGGACGAGACTGATTCTAATCGACGACCTTTTCATTTGGTCGCAATTTTGCCACGTCAGATACGACGTGGTGTGAGCAGATTGCTAGCGACCAAAAAATTGGTCGTAGAACTAACGACCTTTTATTTTGGTCGTTATAGTTCATTAGAGACGCTCAGCTTTTGACCAACCCATTTTGGTCGTAAAAAGGTCCAAATGGAAATTAACGACCAATCAGTGACCAATAATGGAGGTCACAAGTAGACATATTTCTTGTAGTGCTTCTTGGTGCACATTTATGAAGAGCATTAAAGACCCCAAACTAGGAAAGAGTCTGAATTCGGAAAGGCACAAGAGGTAGCCCGAAAAGTCATTGAAAGAGTATTTGGGTTTATGCATCCTAGTTTTGCCACTGTTCGTGGTCATGCTCGATTTTGGGACAAACGATCCTTGAAAAACATCATGACATGTTGTATTATTCTTCACAATATGATTCTCGAAGATGAGAGATGCATGAACTTGGAGTTCTTCTATGACAATGTGGGTAGCCCTGTCAAACCAGCTAGAGACCCTAAGCGAATTAGAGATTTTCTTCATATCTACAAGGAGATTAAAAATGTAAACACCCACTAGCAACTTCAAAAGAATTTCATTGAGCACCATTGGCAAAAGGGCTGGGTAGTAACACATTCCATTTTTCCATTCATTTTCATTTCGTTCATGTGTGATTTTTATATGGGACAAGTTTTGTATTGAATTATTTAGTTTGCTACGGTGATTTGAATAATTATTGTACTTTGGATGATTATTGTATTGTAATATTGACATTTTACTTATATTGCACATTTAGTAATTCTGATTTACAGGGTCTTCGGTTCGCGGGTCTACGCGGTGGCGCCCGAGCAAACCCCGCATTACCGACTCGTAAAAAAAGATCTTTTGCGAATATCCTTTTTACGTGTCCGATTTGTGGGATGTGATTCTATCCGTGCCCGCGCCGGCCCGTAAAACCCTTTTCCCGCGAATTATAAACGACTTTTGCGGGTTGGCTTTATACAGGGTCTCCTAGAGATGCTCTAAGAGCATCTACAAACGACCCCTCAAATCCGGACCCTCAAACGCCCACGAACGCGCCCTGGCGCGTCCGCGGACACTCATGAGTCACATCGTAAAATTTTCTCTTCACATCCAACTCTCTCATATTTCATCCCCCGTATCCATACAAAAGCATGCAAAATATATCCTACATACAACTACTGTAATCTTCTTCCTCGTCACAGATGACCCGCGCCGGAGCGTGAGCCGCGTGCGCTGCTGCCTCCTTCGCCTCTTGCACCGCCTCCTGTGACGCCCACGCTTCCTTCATCCGACTCCTGGCCACCGCAGTACTCTCGAGCATATGGAAGTTGAGGATGTCCAGCTACTCCGGCCACAGATCGACTTCCGCCAGTGGCTTCTCCCCCAGCTCCTATGGCGGCGCCTCCTCCTCCGGCTCCTGGGGCGCTGCCTCCTCCTCTGGCGCCTATGGCTCCTCCTCGGGCTCCTCCCTCATCTCCCCTCCTTGAAATCCACCTTCAGTTCCAGAGGTAGCCCCGCTTCCATTCGGATTCGGACCTTCTGAAGGAGGAAGAGACGGTGCTGGATCGTGTAATGCCGCCGGCGTGGTGGCATGGCTGACGAGCTCGGAAACAGAAGTGCTTGGGTGGCACCGGAGAGAGGGAGGAGGCGGATGTGGTAGGGCTTGGGGGGGGGGGGGGCGTCGGCCGGCTTAAATAGTCGGCCTCGACCTCGAAGCGGTGCCATGTGGCGTTCACGCCGCACCGATGGTCGAGGCGCCCGTCGGAGCGTCGGGTTTCTCAGTGAATCCGCGTGAGATCAAGTCGTCAGTCCGATGTGGCGGGCGTGCCGGAGCGCGCCCAGGCTCCCCCATATCCGTCCCATATTTAGGCTGGAAATGGGGGTGCCGGACAACCCGCGCGTTTGAGGCTGGTTTAAAATGCCCGTCTGGATCGATTTTTATGATCAGACAGTGATTGAACGACTAGCCCTGACGTTTGAGAAGGGTTCGAGGGTCCGGTTGTAGATGATTTAAAAGCAACACTACAAGAGTCACCATAAATTGGATCGACCAAAGTGCTATGCAGCCGAACATTGAAAAGACATGGTGGCTGAAATGGGCTGCGGTGATTGGTAAAGTTAGAATCACCAAAAATGAACGAGCATAAATTCCCTCCAAGAAGGATCATCATGGAGTGATGGATCAACATGTGTGGAATGTATAGACCTCATCGGAAAGGTAATGACCCCCCTCACTGTGATCGCTTGTTGGATCATTTCAAATGTGATCGCTTGTTGGATCATTTCAAATGAGAGCAATATACTCAGTGTCTTTGCCACAAGTCTGCGCGCCAACCATTCTTCTCGCAACCATAAATACGTGAGGCGAAACTTTAAGCCATCGCGGCCGCCTAATGTTTTTGGTCTAATCATACCTGAAGGGACACCCTCCAACATAAACTCCGGGTAGTAAGAGCATTTGCAGTCACAATGGATTAACTCCGGGTAGTTTTTAATTTTTCTTTGCACAACCGGCCGCTTCATATGTTAAATTTTAAACCCATACAAAAGCATGCATACGACGTATTAGGTAAATCAACTATTCTATATTGGCCTAATAATTGTCGGAGGCACTATGTTTGTGCCCGACTCCGGATACATGGATGGTAGCCGCAACTCCGGCTTGTCCAGCTGCGGCGGCTCCGCTTTCAAATCGAGTTCGACAAAAGGGTGCCGGTCGTTGCCCGCTCCTTCCGGATGTAGCGTTGGTTGTCCTTCACATAGGCCTCATCCTAGATGGATTTCAAGATGGCCTGCTGCTCCGCCATCTCGCCCGTTTGGGCGACCGCAAACTTCGCCTCCATGTACTCCATGTTGAAACCAGGAGCCGGATCCACCTCCTCCTCCGGTTGCTCCGCCTCCTTCTTCATTGAAGCTGAATGTTACTGCTCCTCCTCCTCCTTCTCCATTGAAGACAGATGTTACTGCCCCTCCTCTTCTTGCTTTGGCGAGCCCAGACGCAAGCCGACAATGGTGCGGGCCATGCGCATTGCCCGGATCTGCTCCTTGATTTGGAAGCAACGCTCCCGAGTGAGCATGGCATAGGTAATCTTCTTTTACCGGACCATGCCAAAGCAGGATAGCCTTGGACAAACGACAAAACGAAAGAGAGCGGGTTAATGGGTTCGGGTTGGTGGCGCAGAGAGGAAGAAGGTGGGTGTAGCTAGGGTTGGGGTCGCCGACTGACTTCAATAGCCGAATTTGGCCTCACGCGACGAGCCGGACCTGTGCCACGCGACATTCACACCCCCACCGGAAGAGACATACGTAGGACCGTCGGATTTCCAGACGATTCCGCATGGAACCTAATCGCCAGTGTGGACGCGTGTGGATGCCCTCATATTTTCCCTAGATTTGAGCTGAATATGAAAGGTGCTAGCCAACCCGGGCGTTTGCGGCCTTTCTAAAAAGCCCATATTTTCGTGACCGGGCATTGTTTGGACCGTCCGCCCGAATGTTTGAGATGGATTTAGGACGCGGAGTGTAGATGCTCTAATGAATTCGATCGTGCCCATCGAACTGAGCTTTACACTATAGCGTCCGCTCGCTTGATATTGCTCTATAGAAATCAGAACAACAAACATTAGAACATATACAGCTAGACCCCTCTAATCCGGCACCTTAAACGCCCGCGGACGCGCCCGGGCGCGTCCACGTACACTGACTGGTCACACTTTAAGTAATGTAGTCTACATCGGAACAACTCAAATTTCATATCTCAAATCCATACAACGCATGCAACTACTACATCGACGCACACACATCGTCCGTCTACTCTGTCATTGCTAAACATGCCATTTGACTACCAAAATTTGGCATGTTCGGATATGGTGGAGATCATCCACGACTACCCTTGGTCTTCCCGGCGCCCTTGCCGTCCTTGTTGCAGAAGTGTCGATCGAAGACGCAGTACAGATCGAGCCGGATCTGCTCTTCGACGGAGCTGTCCTCGCCGCCGCTCACCTCATTTTCCTTCGTCGGTGGCAGTTCAGCCATTTCACGGACCGTCCATTCATAATGCGGGAGCGGATGACTTCCTCCTGTGCGGCCTCCCGCGCCGCCGCATCAGCCGCCTCCGCCTCCGCCATTTCCTCTACGAGATGGGCCTCGGCGATCCTTATCCTCTCCTTCCCACGGCGGGCAGCTCTTTTCCGGTGGGACTCAAAGTCCGCGGGACCAATCAATGGATCCGTCCGCCTCGACATGGATGACCCCACCCGAGAGGAACCGAGCGCCCTTTGAGCGGACGTGATGGAGTCGTGGCGGACACATCATCCTGTCGACCGGGCACTGTCCTTGCACGAGCGGTGAAGTGCAATGTGAACTGCCATTGTCTCCTCCACTCCGCACGGGACGACCCCCCAGTCGATGAATCTGGACTAGTCAGAGTCGGATCCGCTGGAGGCCATGCTGGAGAAGGCCTGAGATCGTTGAAGGTGAGGTTGGCTGGCGGATGAGAGTGGAGGGTACTGAAGTGAAGTGGTTAGGGTTTGATCCGTCCAACGGATATGACGAATATATGTGAGATCGATGCGGGGTAGTGTGGGCCACGCAGACGTGAAAGGGCGCGCGGACTCCCCATATCCGTCCCATTGGGTTGGAAATGGAGTTATCGGTCAGCCTAGGCGTTTGAGGCCGATTTGAAAGGTCCATCTAGATTGATTTTTTGTGACCGGTCGTTGACCGGATGGACTTTCCGGATATTTGTGAAGGATTTGAGGGGTCTGTCTGTTTTTAGACGGTAGATCTTGGTCTACCTAATAAATCACCCGAAAGTTCTAAAAAGGGACACATAAACCCAGTTGCGATTGGTCCGTGATTCAGGAGACACGAATAAGAACACCAGTTGCTTGGGCAAGCCAGCTGAGCTGGCCCAGCAGCCTTTTTTCACTAATCCTGTTGCAGTCTTGCACTGCAAGCGCAAACCATTTTGCTGGGGGCCGCCGTCCGGAGTAGCACACCAGATCCTGCTACTGTGTCTAGTACTAATCTTCGCAACGTCAATGATCACACGAGATCACATGGGCGGCAGCGCCAATGATGCGTGCTCCCCGTGCATGCACCCTCGCTCTCCACCGCATGTGCTTGCTTTCCGGTTTCTCGTGATTGTGTCTCGCCCATGGCTCCTGATCCAACCGGGAGCCTGAGGGTACGGACGGACGCCGTCAATGGGGAGGGCGACAACTACCCTGCTTGTCCAATGGGATTATTGATCTACTCCCTCCGTCCACAAATAAGTGTATATATAGATTTGTATTTAGTCAATTTTTTTAAAATTTGATAAATTTTATAGAAAATAATAGCAACATATATGACATGAAAATGATATATTTGCAAACTTCATGTAAAGACAAATATATTGATACTTATTTGATGTCATAAATGCTAGCACTTTTTTTAATAAAGTTATTCAAAGTTCAACTAGTTTG
Organism: Hordeum vulgare subsp. vulgare; assembly: GCF_904849725.1. NCBI lineage: Eukaryota > Viridiplantae > Streptophyta > Magnoliopsida > Poales > Poaceae > Hordeum > Hordeum vulgare. Next base: position 104,027,161 of record NC_058524.1, on the reverse strand, counting down.
ACTGACAGAAAAGGAAAAAATACATTTATTACCGGACGGAGGGAGTAGGTGACGACCCTTAATAATTGGTAACTTCTGTTCTATACGTTTGTTTAGACTAATGCAGGGTTAAAAAAATGCTTACATTATGAGACGGAGCGAGACTCGGGGGCATGGATGACGTGGTGGATGAGTCGGCACTATTCATGGTCAGGCCTTCAGACAGATTTGATCTGGCCAGTGCGGCTACTCATTGCGCAGCGTCTTAGATCGATGAAGATTCGTACATATGATGTTTGATGAAGATTCGTCGAGCCGATCCGCGCAAAAAACTTGTTTTCGGGTTGTTGCCGAGACGAGTGATGACGGTACTCTTTTGGATCATTATTTTCTTGAAGGCATTGTCATAAAGAAGTTTCAAACCTTTATCCGCTACCTCTCGAGAAAATCCTAAATCAATAGACAGGGATCAGATGACAGTGACACTCTGGTGTCGTTTCTCTCTTGGGGACGTCATTCTTGAAGGTGTACACGGACTCGAGCGATAGTGGACGACTTCTTTGGTGAAACAGTGCTTCATCTTAAACATTGATGTCGACTGATCTCGACGACGTGACGCAGTGAAGACTTGGTGTCCGACGTGCGGAGATGTACTCATGTAGGAGGAGGACGATGTCTCGCGTCATGATGGCGTCGATGGCAGAGAGGTCTTGCAAGATCGGTGTGTTAGGTTCTTCTCTAAAGACCGTTTGGTGGAAGACGGCGGCGACAACCGATGAGAGTTCGTCGAACCGGTTTGTATCCCAAACCCAGTATTTGGCTTGGTTAGGGCCCCCGCGTTTAAATGTTAAGCTTTCGTGTGACATATGTTTGGTATTAAATTCGAACTATGAGGCACTCTCCCACTCGATGGGATGACAAAACACCCCGGGTCGCTTACAAGAGCAGAGGTCGGGAAACGTACCTGGCTCAACCCGGAGCCGATCTCCACCACAACATAGCCCAGATCAGACGCGCCGCTCACTCACTTTGTTTCACGGATGAGGTCATGCAACACCAGTTTGGGGAAAGATTTAAACCTATAAACATCGAACAATACGACAGGACAATAGATCCCAACGTGTGGATAGATGATTTCCTTCTCCATATTCATATGGCCAGAGGAGATGATCTCCATGCCATAAAATATTTACCACTAAAACTCAAAGGACCGACACGGCATTAGCTAAACAGCCTACCTGAAGATTCCATTGGATGCTGGGAAAACCTCGAGGAGGCTTTCCTATCCAACTTTCAGGGAACATATGTTCGGTCATCGGATTCATCCTATCTTAGCAACGTCATCCAGAAGACGAGGGAATCACCCAGAGAATTTTGGAACCGGTTCCTCACCAAAAAGAATCAAACTATTGACTGTCCGGATGCCGACACAATAACTTCTTTTCGGCACAACACCCAAGGCGGATGGCTTGCGCAGGTGAGGATAATTTGCTAGCTCGGCGAGGACATGTTGAGAACAATGTCCGCCCTTACCTCCCTCGTGACCCGCTTTTGCGCAGGTGAGGATAATTGGCTAGATCGGCGTAGCCCTAATACGGACGACCCCAAAACCTCTGAAGTTCGGGACGGAAATGGCAAGCCAGCAAAAAACAAGAACAAACGCTGCCACCGTAATGGTGATGTTGACGATACGAGAATCAATGCTGGATTCCACACTACAAAACTTGGACAGCGGAAGAAACCCTTCAAAGGGAATAGGGATGGACCAACCCCATGGGATAAAATCATGGAACGGCCCTACCAAATTCATGGCACAAGACAAGCCCGCCACCCACACTAAATGTAATTGTTGGGCTTTCAAATAGGCAGGCAAGATCGCCACTAATGAAGAATCAGGGGCCCACGAAGTAAAGACGACGAGGAGCCCCGTGGCCTAAATAATGGAGGGCCAAAGCAGTTCCCTCCTAAGGTCAAGACCGCAAACATGATCTATGTCACCCATATACCAAAGAAGAAGAGGAAACGGGCACTGCGGGAGGTATGCGCCGTGGAGCCTATAACACCCAAATACAACTCGTGGTCGGCTTGCCCGGTCACTTTCGACCACAGGGATCATCCGACTAGTGCCTCGGGTTTGTTCCACTAGTGCATATGCTATTTACCTTTTCTACGCGGATGTTCAGGTCTATACCCATTTTCTCCAGTCGTTCTGTCGCGCCCTTTGGGTGGGCGACCGGGCTAGTTGTAGTCGGTGCGTCACGGGGACACGTGATCTCGGGCCTCATCGTCGAACTGTGGGAGCAGTCGTCGGCGCGGGTATGTTTTCTTCTGGTCCGGCCACTCTATGTTGTATCCTTCTTTGGCAGCTACGATTTTGGTCCACCTATTATTGATGGTATCATGTTCGTCCTAGAGTTGTTGTTGCTTTCGTTTTAAGCTTTGGGCGGTGGCTATAAGCTATCGCCAAAGTCGCTCCTGGCCTTCAGGGTCTTCGGGAATGACGAATTCTTCGACTTGAAGGTCGTCAACGGGAGGGAGGTAGTCGTCATCGTGTGAATTGTGGCGGTCGTCAGGATCGTCATTGGCCGGTTCCTCTGGTTGGTGCTCGGGAGCCTCGTGGTTGTCGTGCCCCTCAGGTGTCACGTTCTCCCATGTGGCTTGTGCGGAGCCCCTTCCCTTGTTTTCCTTGAAGCGCTTATGTGGATTTTGGCGTTTTGAGGGATCTTCTATGGGCTTATCGCCGTTTTGTTTGGGTGTGACGTTATCTGTATTGTAAGGCGTGTCTACCATGTAAACATCATAGGTAGATGTTGCGGTTCACTTCCCAGTGTTTATGGGGGTGGGGTAGTAAGACTCATCGTCCATATCCTCGAGCTCTTCGGGGGCGTTATCCAATTCGTCGGTTAGATCTTCGACGGTGGCGATCAAGTGGGTGGTGGGTGGGCCGTAAAAGTTTCCAAAATCCACCCCGCGGCCGATCTTCGAACGAGTCGGACTTTGGGTAAGCGAGATTTGAAGCAACTCGATCTGGTCGAGCGTCTCAGTTAACATCGAGAGGCTGACCTGACCAATCCTTGGTAGGTTTTTGGAGTTAACCTCTGTGACTTCCGGAGAGGAAGCCAATTCGGCAACAGTTGTTTCCTGCTGTCCGTACACTGTGGTCGGTTCCGAGATCGAAGCCTCCTCTCCGAAGAGGAGGGAAGCAAGACCATGGTCAGACAGGGACCTAGAGACAAGGCTTCGTGACTTTGCGATTCATCGGCCGAGGTCGTGAGGATAGCGGGGAACAGATTGCCTCGCAAGTCGGTGGAGACTTCGAACTCTCCGAACCTTATCCGGTGATCAAGGATAAACCTCCGATGTGGCCAGGATGGTCGGTTAGGTCCGTGCTCGGCGTGAAGCTACCGAGCACGGAGGCATGTTCGGAGGGCGAAGATGCCCTCGTCGCGGACTCGATCATTGATGATCAAGCGAGCCATCGATCCTTTCGGTGATCCAACGACGGAACTCTTAATGAAAGCACCAATGTCAACGCCAAAATCAGCAGATCTCCGATAGGGGGTCCCAAATTATGAAGCTTAGATCGATGGATTGCAGGAAAGAGGGGGAGAAGTTGTTTACCCAGGTTCGGGCCCTCTCGAGGAGGTAAAACCATACGTCATTCTTGATTATATTTGATGAGGAACGATGGTTACAAAGTTGATCTAACTCGAGATCGTACGAGCTAAACCCTAGATGAGATAACCTGCCTCTACACATAAGAGCTCCTAGATTATATAGATACCAGGGCCTCTAGGGTTACATGCTACCGACCTAGATCGTGGGTAGATGGACTGAACTCGTCCTCCTGCCTTGGAGTGCATGCATGGTCTTTGGAGCTATCCATCTTAGTTACGTAGTCGTCATATAATCCGGTCTTTAATGACGCAGCCCATATGATCGGCCCATAAGGCACAACCCGACTGTCCGAGGATCCCTTAATCCGAAACTCCCTTAGAACTCATGTGCTTTTAGATCTTATTTGGTCATTCAGTTGCAAGGCCATATGTTTTAATATTGTGAAGAGTCCGTTATGTGTAAAGGGCAAAAGTTATCTGTACTGTGTAGTGGCGGATTTAGTCGTGCCATGGCACCCCTCTAAAAATGCAATCTAATTTTCAATATAGAGTAGACACTAATCATACAACAAGTTGACGCTTTTTTTGAAAACTATTTGCTAAGATTATGATGATATTTAGATTAAATTATACTATGTGGCACCTTGAGTGCTACGATTCTAGGTCCGTCACTGGACCGTGAGTACGTTGTGTGCAAGTAGCTAATGTTTTTTCTAATAGCAATTGATATGTGTTACATGCTGCTCATGAATGGACTTACCTCGAGAAATGTATACAAAAGTCGTGTTGTTTTTCAGGTTTGACAAATATATTGCAACAAACAGGTAGTTGATGGCAAAACTCGTCTTTTGGAGGCAAATAACACTTTATTCATTTGTTGTTTGAACCGGGTTTCCCCCCTTTTGATTAGTAGAACGAAAATACAAAAGTCTTAGACAAAGCTTGAAAATGAGGTACGAGCAAGAGCGAGTTTAAAGCACGGCTAGAAAATCCACCACGCCTGTCCGTCATCCAAACAGGCACTATGGAGCAAAAATCTAGACAACACTTACAATCTCAACTAGACCTATTACAAATATAGGAAACCAACATTTCAACACCACGACACAGTACTACAAGCCACAAACTCCAGCAAAAGCAACGGAAAGATAAGACTCAGCACTCATGACGCCATCATAAGACTCTTCAACCGCTCCAACCAGGGATGAACGCCTCATAGATCCATGCCGATCTTGAGTGAGTTGTCGCAAGTTTTCATCAGCATCATGGTTCCATTGTGAATCATCTCGGTTCCAGCGTGAAGTCTCTCCATATCCTCGCCTTTGTGAAGTCATTCCTAATAAAAAAGAAACGGACATGCCACAAACACTATCTCGAAAGGAGATTTAATCAGGCTTTTTTCAAAAGCGGCCTTATTCCGGACCAGCCAGACAACCTAAGTCATTGTTGCAAGAGCCAAATATAAAAATGCTCATCGCTTGAAAGAAAAGCAAAACACCACGAGAAGAATTGCAAATAGTTAGGGGGCATAAATATGTGCCAAGGGTCACTTCAATTGATCTCCAAACAACTTTAGCAACGACACATTCAAAAAATAGGTGTCATGTGGTCCAAACCTCTCTGCAAAAAGAACAGACTGGATTTCAGTCCAGCGATGCTTTTTCATCACATCCCTAATGAGTAAGAAAGCCGTTAAAGAAATATTTGAATTTTTGATGAAATTTTGGCTTTCCCGATACATTTGTAACTACATCCACTAAGGGATCGTTAGGCTGGTTGTAATGGGGAGTATCATATACTAGTATCATGCATATGATACTAGTGTATGATACTACATCCGTAATGCATAGTATCATATGTTAGTATTCTAGGATAGGTCATTTATTGACATGCATGACATAGTAGCACAACATTTAATATGATACAGTATCATGATATGATATTCAACCCTCTCTTTCTTCATTTAATTATATGTTACCTCATCAAAATTGCTTAGTTGGCATGCATGATATAGCTATGGTACTTCCATTACGACCGGCCTTAAAGCCATTGGTACATGGACTTCGTAGTGTAGCGGGCAGTTTTGTTCAAACCCCAGAAATAGTCGCTCACTAGAGTAAATTGTACGTTATTCACAGTATCACAGAGCTCACCCCAGTGGCTTGACAACATAGGGTCCAGCCTTCTATAAAAAAATAAAGAACAACCGATCCCACCCAACTTATCAACCGTGCAGTTTTGCTTGTTGCAAATTTCAGACAGCCGAGGGTATTTGTCCATGAACGGATCAGCCTGTTAATAGGATATTTCCAGAGTTGAGTCAGGTTTCCAGACTCAGTTTAATTCTCCTACCCACCATTTATAAATCTTTAACTTTCAACAGATTTTTTCAGCAAGGTGAATCTGAGAAACACGGACCCACGTCAACAACAGACTTTATTCATTTGTTAAACAGCTAATAATCATATGAATGATGGGGAACTAACTAAAAGGTCAGGTGCGTGCGTACTGGCTGAGTATGTGCATATGCGGCTGAAAAGTTAAAGTCCTTTTCGCCTAATTATATGGTAAACAAACTTAGGAATTAGATCAAGGCTCTAAAAGGTTCATTTTAGTTATTTACCAAATGAGAACGTTTCTTCCGGCGCGTCGGCGGAAGCAACGCGCCGGTCGCTCGCTATCCCGCACGTCGTAGCGCGCCCAACCTTTTGTGTAACTTTTTACTCCATTGTCTTATCCATTTTTCACCACATCTTCTCCATCATTTCTTTCCTGCTCATAATCGAGCGCCTCCGTCATGAGCTTCTGCTTTCATTGAGATGAGCTGACCCAACCGTCATGGCCGCATGGGATGCACCCCTTTAAATTACCATGATGTGCAGGATGCACCCCTCTCCATGGCTGCCCACGCGCTCGTCGCCTTGCCCGCCTCCGCCAGTATAAATTTTTGTTATAACCGTTCACTAAAAAACTGCATCCACGTTTGTCAGAGTTGCAACCCGAATTAACCTTATTTTTTTTACTACAACCCACTTTTTTTTCCTACCACGCATCAACAGTGTCGTTATTTTTGCTACAACCACGTTGATATTTTTGCTACAACCATGTTTTTGCTGCATCTATGGTCGAATTTTGCTACATCGCTGCTTATTTTTGTTACCATCGATGATTTTTGTTGCATGATTCGGTCTAATGATCAGAAAGGGTTCGATCTAACGGCTCGCGCGCAATTGGCCCAAAGTTTCAGCCGGCGCAGATCACTACCCTTTACCAAAAGCTATAGCTCCACTCGATTTGTGTGTTGACACGACTAAGAGAGGCTAGCTTTGTATTCGTGGTATATAAAACGCTTGTTTGTTTGATGTTGTGTTACCAAAAGGGTCACCCACCAAACAATTATTCTCCTATCGCAATGAAGAAATCTACCATGCCATAACCTGACAGCATCTCCAGCCGCCGCCCTCATCAGGCCCTTTCTAGACCATTTTTTTCTGCATCGAGCGAAAAACGGTCCAGTCGCGATCCCATAGGTCGTTTTTCGCTGGTTAAGGCTGAATTTGGCCCTGGCGGTCTTAGCCCGAATCCAGTGCGCTGGGTCGTCCGGGGGCGCCAACGGAAATGTTTTTGGCACGAAAAAACCTTGGGCCCACTGTGCCAGCGATTGGGCGTGCGATCGTCGTCCTCATCGTCTCGTTTCCCGCGGGAATCAATGCGAAGGCTGCACTGCTGGTCAGCCTTCCATTGATTCTTCACGGGCGACGCAGTGAAGGCGCGCGGTGACGCGCGTCCCGACGACGCACGTCCCGTCAGTTCCTGCCACACATTCACACGACGCGGCACCGCGTGCCCACCCATACGTGTCTATATAAGCTGCCCTCTCCCCGTCGATGGCCACACACACCTCTCTCACCGACGCCTCTCCTCTCCTTCTTCGCCCATGCCTCTCCTCCTCAATGGCCAACGCTACCCCGACGATGGAGCATCAGCCAATGGCTTCGGCCGTCGCCACCTTCGTGAGGACGAGGCCCGCCTCCTCTACGAGGCGGCTTACTCGGCGCCACCGGACATGCAGGTGCCGGGGGCATGGAGGCTGAGCGCCGATAGCGTCCCAGTGCCACCGCCGCCCACTGGAACTGAACGGCGGGAAGATGTGGCGTTCATCTGCTCTAAGCTGCCAGAGAACGCGCCAAACCTCCCGCGCTACGCCCCTGACAGCAACACGCTGTGGAGGCGTACTTCGAACGCCGGCACGCCGACCAGCTCGCCGACACCAACGGGGTCGAGCCACGCGGCCGCTGCAACTCCGAGGGTCGCCAGAAATGGTGGGGCGTCCCCGACCGCATGCTGGAGGCTGTCCTCGAGTGCATTGAGGGCGGCAACTTGCCGCGGTTTGAGTACCTACCACCACCCACCTTCTCCCGCCACCACGGAAGCTCCTGGACGCCAAGGATGATGGAGACAACGACGTCCTCGCCGTCTGGCTCCCGCTCCCGTTCCTTCGGATCACCGGCGCTCCTCCTCGTCAAGGCGGAGCCGTACGAGACGCCACTGCGTCGGCCCACGCGCAGCGCCGACATCGTCATCAGCGAGGCCGACTCCTCCTCCCGTCTCGTCAGCCGAAGACGGAGTCGGGTCTCCTCCCCGTCAAGCAGGAGCACCTGGACATGGCCGCCGTCGACGAGACCGCCCTCAAATGGGCGTGAGACGACTACGTACGGGAAGAGATGGCGCGCCAGCGCTACGCCCTCCAGGAGATGGCAGCCCGGCGCCGCGGCCATGAGGAGGGCGGCGTCGTCGTCCTCGACGACAGCGACGAGGAGGCGTCGGGACCTTACAACACCGCCCGCCACGACGACCTAGGGCAGGGTTGCGGCACGGACGGCGGCGATGACTACACCAATTTTTACAAACTCCTCGGCATGTAGAATGCGGTGGAGTCGAGCGGCAGCGGCGAAGTAGTTTAGTTTATTTTATGTTTAATGTTTAATTATGTTTTTATTACACTTTTGTATAAATTTTAAAGAAAAATATGAATTTTCATCGAATTTGAGTCGGTCCTGACCGAATTTGGGCCAACTTTAATTTTTTCAAAAACAGTTTGGGGCGACCTTGGAGGGGTGTGGGTAGGGGGGGGGGGACTGGGACCCGCGCCACCAAACCGATTTTTTCAACGGCGCGCCTTCAGATGACGTCATATCATGCCCTTGAGGGACGGAACTGAACGGTTGGATATGCTTAAAAATAACGCATCCATGCAGGAAAGCCATGCTCCACCTTCCTCCGTCTCTCTCCCCATGAAAGCGGCCGACAAGTGGCTGCAAGCGCAACGCTGCGGTCTGGCCGGTGGCCGCTGGCCTGCTGCGCTTGACATTTCAGGATCATCAGAACTTGTCGTCATACGGGGCAGCAGTGGCGAAAGCAGGAATGATTTTAAGGTGTGATCAGGTTTATAAAGACGGAAATTGTAGTATAATACATATATACGATTTTAACATAAATTATTGACAGTATTATTTTATGTTCAGCAAGTATACAACCTAAAACAAATAGATTAGCTTCAGTGTCGGGATCATTAGAGTAGTAAATCTTATCATATTTGACGTCAACAATTTCTTTTCTTCAAAATTGATGTTAATTTAATTTTAAATTATATTTCATTATGCACTTCCTCTTTTCTTCTTCGGCGCCTTCCGCGTACATCCTTTGATATCCGTACTCGTCTCACCCAATTCACCGGCGTACGTACGCTATATGCTAACTGTTGTCACTTTCATGTAAATTATGGATTCACAAGCATTTTGACTTTCTAGGATCTTTTAACTTGGAATAACCAGTTGGCCGGTTGGACGCTATGTGTTTTAATTCTTCGGCGCAATCAAGCCCCAACTTGAAAGCACACACCAATGCATCAGGTCTAGCACTAGGTCATCAATTAGGCCTAACACGCTTGAATCCTACCGGTTCAAAGTTACACATGTACTAGTATGTATACTAAGAGCAAGTACAATAAAGCTGAGTCAGCTGGCTATAAGAAATAAACTAATATATTTTTGTTTAGTTAGAGGAAAGAGAAGAGGAGAGAGAAGGTAAGCGGGCTCTTAGCTAAGAGCCAGCTCTAGCACATGCTCCTAGGCATTTTGTGAGTATGAAAGGTGGACCATATAATGAAGAAGTAGTACACTTTTGCAATGAACTATTGTACATGTTGACTATAAGATGAGCTATAGATGACATGGTAATGACTTATAGGCAGCAGCTGGCTATACTATTGTACTTGCTCTAAGGTGTATTTACAGAAAATATTAGGTATGGCAGCTGCCAAACGTTGACAAATAGCTAGCACCGCCGCTAGGGCAGATATATTCTCGCAAGACCCTTCTCCTGCCTTCGTGTATTAGAGCATCTACAGTCGGACCCCCAAAATCTGGCCCCACAAACGCCCGCGGACTCGCCCGGACACGTCCGCGGACATTGATCGGTCACGCCTAAAATAATGCATTCTACATACGGACACCTCAAATCTCATATCTCCAATCCATACAACTCATGCAACTACTACATCGACGCACACACGTCATCCGACTACTTCATCACTGCTAAACATGCCATCGGACTACCAAAATTTGGCAAGTTTGGTTATGGTGGAGATCATCCACGTCTCACCTTGTCCTTCCCGGTGCCCTTGCCGTCCTTGTCGCGGAAGTAACAGTCGAAGACGCGGTACAGATCGAGTCGGATCTGCTCGTCGTCGGAGCTGTCCTCGCCGCCTCTCACCTCCTTCTCCTCCTTCGGTGGCAGTCCGACCATTTCACGGACCGCCCGATTCTGCTCGCGGGCGAGGGCGCGTGTGTTTCGCCGCCGCTGTTTCTTTGAAATGCGGGCACGGATGGCTTCCTCATGTGTGGCCGCCCGCCCCGCCGCATCAGCCACCTCCGCCTCCACCATTTCCTCCGCAAGATAGGCCTCGATGATCCTTATCCTCTCCTTCCCACGACGGACAGCCCGTTCCCGTTGGGACTCGAAATCTGCGGGTCCGTCGATGGATCCGTCCGCCTGGATATGGATGATCCCACCCGAGAGGAACTGTGCGCCCTTTGAGCAGTCGCTATGGAGTCGCGGCAGGCAGATCCTCCCGTTGGCCGGGCACTGTCCTCGCGCGAGCGGCTGAGTGCAATGTGAACCGCCATTGCCTCCTCCACTCCGTACGGGACGCCCCCCAGTCTATGGATCCGCAATGGTCGGAGTCAGATCTGCTGGAGGCCATGCCGGAGAAGGCCTAAGATCGACATAGGTGAGCTTGGATGGCGGATGAGAGTGGAGGGGAATGGAGTGAAGTGGCTAGGGTTTGGTCCGGCTAACGGATGAGGACGAATATTTGTGGGGTCGATGCTGGCCAGTGTGGGCCAGGCGGGCGTGCCCAGGCGCGCTCGGGCTCCCCCATATCAGCCGCATATTTGGGCTGGAAATGGGGGTTGCCGGTTAATCCGGGCATTTGAGGCCGGTTTGAGAGGCCCGTCTCGATCGATTTTTTGTGACTCGTGACCAACCGGGCGGCCTGCTCAGGCGTTTGAGGAGGGTTTGAGGGGTCCGGCTATAGATGCTCTTAGTGATCAGTGTGACCGCATCCAACTTAGGTTTGGGCCTCCTCTTACCTTCATTTCTGGACATGCAAAACTCGTGGACATCAACCATATCTGTTCTACCCTCATCAGCAGTAGTGAACTATGCCCGTAAAAAAGTTTCCCTCATGTTAGGGATTATCTCTTTTCTCCGATGGCGATTGTCGCTGCCGTTGAGTAGTTTTGTTTCCCTACCACTCATCTCTCCTCTATTTGCCTCACTAGAAGCTATAGGGTCGTCTTTGAATCGTCTTGCTCCCAGTCTGCTGTCCTTGGGTGGCGTAAACTAGGGTTTCAGCTAAAAACACCCAAACTGAGTTTGCTTGTCGGGTAAGAGATACATATGGCGTCTGAGGGGGCCTCAGGCTCATCAGGGGTCAGCAATGTGGAACGGATGATGATGGAGCTAGGTTTGAAGGAGGAGGATCTGGATGATGTGGTTTTTGATGAGAAAGACGCACCGCCGACTGAACCAAGATGGATCATGTTGGCAAGGGTCAACACCAATAAGACCTATAGTTAGACATGGTTCTTCAGAATCATGCCATCGACATGGGATTTAGAGCACCAGGCAAAGCCCAGACCTTTGGAGGATAATCTCTGTTATGTTCAATTCTCGTGCTTGGGGGGCTAGGAGAGTGTCATGCATTATGGCCCTTGGAATTTTCACACAGATGCGGTGATTCTGGCACCGTACGACGAGATCTCAAAACCATCAAAGACCAAGCTCGAGACGATTGATGTGTGGATTCATATTAATGATGTCCCAGATTTGTACGTCCATCTTGTAAAACCTCTTGCAGCCAAGGTAGGGGAAGTGCTTTCGTAGAAGCAATCTCCCACGATTTCACTCGGAATTTCTACCGCATTTGGGTGCGCATCAATGTCTTCAAGACGCTGAAGAATGCTTAGTTTCCATGATCAGAGGTGGGGAAAGGCAGATTTACAAGGTCAAATATGAAAGGCTTTCTGACAGGTGCGCGGTCTGTGGTATGCTTGGACACTTCTTCAAAGAACACACTAATGTGATTCACCCACCATCGTCCTTGGTGTTCAAAAATGCGAGGGCGGACTGGTCCATGCGTAGTGGGTGGGGTCCAGGAGAGGGCCGGGACCGCAGAGGAGGACGACGGGGAGGTCGTGCTGGAGGCCGATCGGGTGGTCGGTATGATGGAGGTCGATCAGGGGGTCGCTTTGAGGGAAGCATGAACTCCGATCAACAGGCCTTTGGAGACAGTAGAGCAGCGGAAACTGTTGATCCGGCTATTGATGGTAATGATGTTGACATGGAGGACCTAAGCAATAAAAGGTTTCATAGACAGGAGAAGGACAAGAATCACCAAGCACAAGCGACATCACAGAATGCAAACCCTGGTGATCTTCAACTGACCATTATGCTGGTGGGAAGTGTCCTTGCAAGCCCCCCTCCACAGAGGGACCCGGAAAGGTCCAGGGTAAATGGAGATGGCAATGATGGAGTGAACTCAGCAGTTAAAAATTTGGCGGGCTTCTTTGAGGAGCGTTGTCGGTCCGAATGAGTTCTCTCTGCTGGAACTGTCGTGGTGCAGGCAAACCTGCGGTAGTTCGAGATCTTAACGATTTCGTAAGGAAGTTTGCCCCTACCGTGTTGTGCATTGTTGAGACACAAATCAGTGGAGCACGTGTAGAAGCTTTTGCAAGTACTCTGGGGGTATGATAAATCTTATGCTATAGATAGTCAAGGTAGAAGTGGAGGTATCGGCATTTTCTGGAATAATTCAATTGATGTCCAGATTTTGGGTGACTCTGTTTATCACATAGATGCTAAAATACAGGAGGTTCATCATGCCCTATGGAAGATCACCTGTGTATATGGTGAGGCCCAAACCCACTTGAGGAGATAGACGTGGAACTTGATGAAAGGGCCTGCCACTTTGATCGTCCTCCCATGGTTATGCTTAGGGGATTTCAATGAAGTGTTATGACCGGAAGAACATCAAGGAGTTGCCAACTGAATGAATGCAAAGATTCAAGCCTTTAGGGATGCCATTGATATTTGCTTGCTGATGGACTTGGGCTATGAGGGCCGGTTTTGGACGTTTGAGAAGAAGGTTTCTGGAGGTTCGTATATGCGTTTTCGGTTGGATTGAGCATTATCATCTCCAAGCTGGATGGCAAGATTTCCGCTAGCACAGGTCAAGCATATCACATCCACTACGTCTGATCATGGCTCTATTCTCGTAGAGATGGATTGCTCCGAACAGAAAAAAGCTCCAGAAAACTAGTTTCGGTATGAGGTCATGTGGGAATCACATGAAGAATGGAAGGATGCGTTTCTTTCAAGACGGCATGTTGTGTCACCGGGGTATGGTGCTGGGGACTTTCGGGACAAGCTGTTGGCTATATCCAAGGATCTCTCATTGTGGAGCAGGGACACCTTTGGAAGCGTTCATATAGAGTTAAAGCTTAATGGGAATCTGGTGGAGCTGTACCACAAAGAGGATATTATGTGGCGACAAAGATCGCGTTTGGAGTGGCTGTCAGCGGGCGACAGAATTAGAAAGTTTTCACACATGAGAGCAAGCATGAGGCGTAACCGTAACATGATAAGAGCCTTGCATAACTTGCTCGGAGTGCTCACTAATGACCCGGCTGAATTGAAATATATGGTAACACAGTTCTATAAAACATTGTATACCTCTAAGGGGGTGAATGAGATGGAGGATGTTTTGATGCACGCCCCTTCAATGTTACACCAGCTTTGAACAAAACATTGTGTGCTCCGTATAGTAGTGATGAGGTCAAACATTCGCTCTTTAAAATGTTCCCAACAAAGACACCCGGGCCAAACGACTTCCCAATGCATTTTTTATCAGCATCACTAGGACATTTGTGAGATTACTTCGGTTGTTCTGCGCATTATCAGAGGGGAGGAGAGTGCAGAAATCATCAATGATACTGTACTAGTGTTGATCCCAAAGGTATCAAGTCCAACCCATCTATGCTAGTTCAGACCTATTAGCCTTTGCAATGTCTTGTACAAAATTGCATCAAAAGTTATTGCAAATAGGCTGAACCTTATCCTACCAGACATAATTTCTGAAGAAAAATCAGTGTTTGTGCCCGGAAGGTTAATTTCAGATAATATCATTTGTGCATACGAGTGCTTACATTTTATGAAGAGAAACTGGTCAAAAACCAACAACTTTTGTGCGTTGAAGGTAGACATGATGAAGGCTTATGATAGGATGGAACGGGAGTATCTCTAGGCCATTATGATAAAGATGGGTTTCTCTTCGGCATGGGTTGACACTTTTATAGAAATGGTCACATCAGTTTCCTTCTTAATTCTGCTGAATGGCGAAAAGCTTGAGCAATTCAAACCCACTAGGGGTATTTGAAAGCACAATTGCTCCCTAAGGAGGTTTTGATAATTGATCACAACATATGCATGATTGGACTAATGAGCTTATTCAAGTATCACTACTGGAATCTGCTGGTTTGCCGACAGCCAGAGCTGACGGCAAAGGACAGTTTAACTGATGGCAAAGGCTTTGCCGTCAGTGTGCTGTCGGCAAAGGAACCGGCCAAGATTTTATCGACAATCACCTTCTTTGCCGTCAGCTGAAGGTCGACCTACGACAAAGACTTTGCCATCAGCTTTGTGGCACGGGCTGGCGACAAAGAGCAATGGCGGCAACGGCGCAGGCCGAGCCCCGTTAGAAGGTTAACGGCAGGCTTTGCCCACACCGTAGCAAAGCTGACGGCAAAGCCGAAACCCCTGGGTCCCCTAGGTCCCCTCTTTGCCCACAGCCGTAGCAAAGCTGACGGCAAAGCCGAAAACATTGGTCCCCTTGGTCGCCTCTTTGCCGACAGCTGGAGCACAGCTGACGGCAAAGCCGAAAATCTGGGAAAATTTGGTATTCCCAGAGTTGCCAGGATACACAGGCTGCTGCCACGTGTCTTCTTTGCCGTCAGTCCACCGACGGCAAAGCCGTTGCCGTCAGTCCACCGACGGCAAAGCCGTTGCCGTCAGTAAGCTGTAGGCAAAGACCCTCTCTGCTTTTTTTTCATATTTGTTTTCTGTTAATTCCCTGCATTTGCAAAACATAGATACAAACAACAACATATATATATTTTCCCAACCCCTAAACAGTACCACAAGTGCATCACAAAGTGCAAACAACACAACGCAAGTGCATCACCAAGTGCAAACAACACGAATATATGTAATTAAAGTGCAAACAAGATCACAAAGTACTACAAAGCATCACAAGTGCATCCACAAATACAAGTGCATTACAAAGTTCATCTAAGACTACACAAGTGCATTACAAAGTCCCTCGAGCATCTATCCATATGCCATGCTGCTTTATCAAAATGTGCATAATGAGAAAGAAGTTAGAAGAAGAATACAATAAGAAAGAAGTTATCTAAATTAAGCTAAGCAATTAGAAGAAGAAGTGGAAGAAGAAGAAGAAGAAGAAGAACAAGAAGAAGAAGTGGAAGAAGTGGAAGAAGAAGAAGAAGAAGAAGAAGATGGAGAAAAAGAAAGAAGAGAAGTTATCTTTTTCTCCTCTTTCTTCTTCTCTTATTTCTTCATCTCTTGTTTGTTCTTCTCTTCTGGTTTCTTTTAAAACTTTCTAAACTAATTATGTCATTTTTGAGCTCTAATATCAACTAGAATTTACTAAGCTCACTAAAGCATGGCTAATATCAACTAGAATTTACTAAGCTAACTAAAGCATGGCATAATCTAAGTTGATCTAAACAATAAGAAGAATAAGAAGGAGAGGAATAACTTACCGAATGCCAAGAATCGGAGGATAAGCTCCATCTCCGTTGGTCGCTGGGTTGCTAGGGCTCTCACCAGGAGAAGTAAAGGGATCGTGGGATTCAACTCTGGAATGATGCTGCAACAAGGCAAGAGTTAAAATATGTGGTTAGCACGGCGACAGACATTGATATAAGACCGTGCAAGGTTGGTTTGAAAGGGAACTCATCGTTCTCACCGGAGAAGGCATCGGCGGAGGGGGCGGCAAACCTTGCTTCTCACACATAGCCTGCAAATTAGTTTTCGAGGAGTCAAAGAAATAGCCTTGTTGCGTCTCACACATAGCCTTGCTTCTCACACAGCTGACTTACCGCAACAAAGTCGTGCATGGCCTTCGCATGGGCATTATTGCGTGCCCTCTCCTCCTCAAGCAACCTCTGTGTATTCCGGTCCCTCTCCTCCAACAAGAGCCTGGTGGCCTCCCTCTCCTTCATAAGTGCGGCCTACAACCACTCCTCAAAAGGAATTTTCATCATCCATCCAGGGACAAAAGAACGAAAGAAATAATGAAGAAAACTAACCTCGATGGCAAGATCAACTGGCCTCACGCGTTGCCGTATTACAGGAGCGGAGCTTGTTTGCCTCGCCTTGATCTGAGATAGAGTCTCAGTGATAGGGAGGAATACATCACACATGGCCAGCGTGCCATGACTCTTACCGCCACCAGAGATCATTAACGCCTCTGGATCGATATGATTCTGGCTCGGGTCAAAGTCAGGCCCGCGCAGCTATTTGACCACCTCAGAATAAGACGTCATCTTGTTGTAGGTGGGCATGCTTGTGTACGCCGACGGGCCGTCCCCCTCAGAATATGCCTTTGCCGTCTTGTACGAGCCCTTATGGGCCATGCTAAACGCGGCGTATCCCTCATGCTCGGGCTGGTTATTGTGTTTGGCCTACACGAAAAGACAAAGAATTAGTACAACAAAAATCATGAACGAATGAATTATTGATGAAACAAAACAAGGCACACATACCCATTTTTGGCGTATTGCTTGATGTTGGCATTGCGTTGGTGGTGTGGCACACCAACCAATTGGGCACGACCGTCCTTGTCCATAGTGTGGGTGCTCAACCAAGCCTCTGTGCACCACCTGTCCACTATGATCTCCCAACAATCCATCTTATCGGCCAACCATCTCGGGGGCACCTATGAATGTAAGTTAATGAAGAATGAAACTAAGTATTATAACTAAATAGACCTAACTAGCCCTAAGAATTGATCTTTGGAATGTACATACCTCCATGTACTCGGTCTTATCAAGGAAAATCTTTCGACATCCAGTCTTTGTCTTCGGCTCCCCTTGCATGGCGTACCAATCTCGAACAACCTGAACATGCAGCTCGTGCCTCGTGTTATTCAATAAACTCTTGCACGAGGTTCTTTTCGGCCGCCTCCTCCTCAACCCTAAAGTAACTCTGCAATTATGCCAAATAGATGCACAGATGAATAGTGAAATGATTTGGAAGGAAATAACAATATATAACATTGTATACTTTTTATTGGGTAAAATAATAGTTACCCAAAAATCAGCCAACACCTTGTCGGCCACGCTCACGCAAACAACACCATTGACATGTGTGTTTAACGGGAGCAGAGCGGCTTGGTAGTGCTCCCACTTGAGTCCTGGCTCGGGAACCATACCCTCACCAGGCAACTGCACTATCCCGGGGAAGTGCTCCCTAAGTAAAGCACCAAGGAGGCAGTTTGGATTTCGGGTATTCTGCGGGTAATCCAACCCCCTACATAATGATAAGGCAAAGACATTAGCTACTTGGTGAAATATAATGATATAAGGTACACAATATATATCAACTTACTTCTCGCCATCTGGCTTAATGAACGCCCTGTGCTGCAACTCCAATCGGTCTGGAACTCGTGTCATACCACGTTGGTAGACCGACTTGCTGGCAGCCCCCTCAGCCTCTGCCTCAGCCCCCTCCGCCTCAGCCTCCGCCTCAGCACCCTCCGCCTCAGCACCCTCCGCCTCAGCCCCCTGCATCGGTGTTTGCTCCTGGATGGGAGGATTCCGCACCGGTGACACCCTCGTCTGCAAGGGTGAAGTGGCTGAGACAGAAGTAGCCGAGGGTGGTGGCGACTGGCTCCTATCATGCAGCCTCCCTCTCCCACGAACATGTCCTCTGCCTCTCTTCTTTCCTACGCCTCTCCCACGTGTCTCCTCGGCAAAGCTCTACAACAAAGTTCTCCGTAGCTGCCCAGGTGCTATCCTTAACTTATCCCCGCCTGCCATGTCTCACCACGTGTAACGATAAATAGTTAAATAATTAGTACAAATTCAAGGACAATAATTAAATGAACAATAATAAATACATGAATAATTCAACTAATAATTGAATAATTAAACGACAATGTTTGGATGCATACAAAGTACCAATAGTCTGGATCATCTGTCTCTTCTCCATGGTCAATTGAAGCAAAATCATCATCAGTATCACACGTGTCGTCATGACTGATATCGTCATCGGGTTCAGGGACATCATGTGGAAGGCCTTTTTGTAACCGATCAAGCATTGATAGCTCATCGGCATTGGTAACTTCTTCTACTTCCACTTCTTCCTCATCATCACGTGAGTCTTGTTCCTCCGTGTTCAGGGTGGACGTAGAGCAGTTTCGGGTACGACGTCTGACGCCACGTGATTCTTGGAAGAATTCTCCATCATATGTTATTGGGTCAACTTGACGTTCATAATCGTCTTCATTTGGGGAGGTGGTCTAAGATGTGGCGGCACATCGAACACGACATGCCAACCTTCCAGGTTCTTAACACTTTGACGACAGTATGGCAGATAGAAAACTTGGGTGGCCTGTTGAGCCACAATATAGACATTGGCATCGCTTAACTGCCTGTCTTGTCGAATTTCGACAATCCCAAGATGTTCATGAGTCCGTCTTGTCTTAGTAGGATCGAACCAATGACATTTGAACACAACAACGTTCGAAGGATTTTCACCATAACAATGAAGTTCGTAGACTTCCTCAAGTCTTCCATAATACTCGACACCTCCCTCACGTATAGCAGAGACACCGGAATTGTTTGTTTTTCAACCGGGCATTTTAAGCTCTTTGCTAGCAGTACGAAAGCGATACCCGTTGATGTCGTACTTCTGAAATGTACGGACCTTAAAGTCAAAACCATTAGCTATTTGTCTCAATTCATCGTCGACTTGCTCATCTGAATTAGCCTAGAAGTTAAGAAAAGATAGAGTTTGCTGTGTTACTCATGAGTAATTTCAACAAAGGAAATCACTTATTATATATAAGGGAGGTACCTTTTTTTGAACCAAGAGATGAAACCGGGATAGCCGCCTCCTGTCTTTTCAAGAAGTTCATACCCGAGAATGGATTCTTTTTGATTGCAACACCATTCGAGAATTGTTCGACGTATGGACTGTATCAATTAATAATAGTTGTTAGACACAAAACTTGTTAAAAGTTGCGAAACAATGTACAGAGCACTTACTCGATGTATGGCCGAACTTCTGTTAAGTTGTTCAATATATACATCGTTAGTGTGTGCCACTCCTCGACGCACAACAACTTTGATTTTCCCACACCATAAGGTGCGAGCTTCCCTTTGAAGAGGTTGAGATTGGATTCACGTCGTTTGGGGTCGCCCAGATTGTACCGAGGCTTTGGATTATGCAAGTTGTGCATAGTGGCATCATAGTGTGCTGTTACGAAGTTTGCCGCCTCCTCGGTAATGAACGCCTCGCCATTGATGCTTCAATTCTACGTTTATTTTTACATTTTCCTCGAAGTGTCTTCTGTATTCTTTCAGTTGCATAGCACCAACGATTTTGCACAGGGCCACCCAATCTTGCCTCGGTTGGGAGATGCAAAATCATGTGTTGCATCGGATTAAAGAAGCCCGATAGAAAAATCTTCTCTAACTTGCAGAGCAACTGAGGCGCCAACTCTTCCATGTCATCTATCAAGGCACGCGACAACTCTTTAGCACAAAGAACACGGGAGAAATAGCTCAACTCGGCCAATACTAGCCATTCAGCCTCGGGGATATAGCAGCGCAACATCACCGGCATTATCCGCTCAAGCCATATGTGCCAATCATGACTCTTGAGCCCAAATTTTTTCATTTTTTCAATGCTCGCTCCCCTCGCTAGATTCGCAGCATACCCATCGGGGAACAACAACTTTTTTTGCACCCACAAGAGGATTTCCCTTATTGCTCCCTTCTCAAGATTGTACCAGGCAGGTGGGTTGGACCAATTTTTTCTTCCTTTCGGTTCTCGCATGTTTAGTGATGGCCTATGACACAGAGTCTCCTGGTCAACTCTAGCCTTTGTATTATCTTTTCCCTTATCAGTGCCAAAAAATGTGCCAAGTAGGGCCTCAGCGACATTCTTTTCAGTGTGCATCATGTCAATGTTGTGTGGAAGTAAGAGGTCTTCAAAGTAGGGGAGATCCCAGATGCATGGCCTGTGGGTACAGGTGTGTTCCTCATTATAACCCAAGAAATACCCTGGACGGTTTGGATCAGGCTCCATAGATTTTAATTGTTCATTAATTTGTGCCCCCGTCAACGCAGGTGGTGCTGAGTGTTTGACAACTTTACCTTTCATGAAATTCTTCTTGTCTTTTCTGAATGGATGGTCCATAGGCAAGAACTGTCCATGCAAGTCAAAGCAGGAATACTTCCCACCCGCCGGCAACCAATGAAACTTAAGAGCTGCCTTGCATTGTGGGCATGGGAACCTTCCATGCACATACCAAGCAACGAAAAGTGCAAATGCCGGCAGATCATGCAACGAGTATTGGTACCAAACATATATTTGAAAGTTCTCTTTCTTAGCTACGTCGTATGTGTTGACCCCATTCACCCAAGCTTCTTTCAAGTCATCCATCAGCGGTTGCATGTACACACTCATATTCTTCCCCGGGTAGTTTGGCCCTGGAACTATCAACGTCAGAAATATGTGCTTTCTTTGCATAATGGATGATGGTGGAAGATTGAAGGGAATGACAAATACAGGCCAGCAACTATATTGGGTAGCTATCATACCAAAAGGATTGATCCCATCGAGGCTGATGGCGATTCGACAATTCCTTGGTTCTTTATCTTTTTCCTTATGTATACTATCGAATGCCTTCCATGCGTCACCATCTGAAGGGTGTACCAACATCGGAACTCCGTGTTCATCTAATTATTTCCTAATTCCATGTTTGTGCCATGTCATCTATTTTGCTGTTTCTTCGAGCATGTAAAGTCATTGAAGTCTTGGTAGGATCGGCAGATACCGTAGGACACTCACGGGGATTTTGCTCTGCTTCTTCTCACCTTCACCGTTTTCTACCTCAACATATCTGGAGGACTTGCAAAATGGACAATATGTTTCGTCCGCATACTCTTTCCTAAATAAGGCACATCCCTTCTCACAAGCATGTATCTGCTCATACGGCATCTTGAGTGCACTAAGGATTTTGTCTGACTCAAATAGGTTTGAAGGCATAATATGACCTTCTGGTAGAAAGCGCCCAAATAGGGTCATCACTGAGTCAAACAGGTCTCTTCCAATGTTGAACCGGGCTTTCAGAGCCATTACTTGTGCGATGGCATCTAGCTGAGAAATCTTAGTGTGCTCGTGAAGACGACGTTTTGAAGACTCCAACATGGCATAGAAGGCTTTCGCGGATTCCTCCATCTCTTTGTTCTTGTTCCGAGCATCATCAAAGTCATTCACCATGTCTTTAATCCCTGTACCATAATCATTGGTGCGCCGACGCAACACCTCGTCTCTGTTACGTTGGGCCGACTCACCATGAAATGTCCACAAGGTATAGCCGGGAGTAAAACCACGCATCTGCAGGTGTTTACCCATTACATCCTTTGTCTGTCGCGAATAATTCTTGCACTTAGTGCAGGGGCACCATGTTTTTGTCTGGCCTTTAGAAAACGCCATTTCCACGAATTCATAGGTTTTGCTCAACCATTCATCGGTCATATCTCTCTGACTATGGTGACCGGTGTACATCCATTCACGATCAGTCATTCTGGCAAGCTAGCTACATAGTATCCACATATAAAACAATATAAATTATCAGTTCATCAAGTATGTTAAATTAATTATGGCCATTTTTTAATCATGGTTAGTACATTGGGATGCACAGCATGCACACCTACCAGCTACTAGGTAAAGATGGGTCCTAATCCCACCCGAGTATGTGTAGATTGGGTCATTTCCCCATGCTCTGCTCCCGACCCAACGCAAAATTTCGGCAGCACCTCCCCACTGTTCTCCTGATACACGTCTCAGCAGCTAACCGAGAGGATGTGTACCCGGAGAACAACAAGGAGTAGCTGTCGAAACTCTGCATGGGATCCGGAGCAAAGCGTGGGAAACGACCCAATCTACACATACCCGGGCTGTCCATGGATAACGTTGGACAATTCGAAAGAATCACCGTTATAGATATGCAAATGCATGCATATTTATGACAGAAACCCTTTCGAACGGGAGACGCATATTGGTTACGCAACAACTTTGCATTTTAGTACTAAAAATACCTAGCTAGATAGTGTCATCAGCACGAAGGCCGGAACAGAGCAAAATAAAGGGGGTGGAGGAGGAGTTAACAAATGTGCTCACTTTCGATTGCAGGGGAGGTCGTCGAAAACCAATCCCTCGCGGAGAAGCTACTTCACATTTAAAT
The DNA here is from genome assembly GCF_904849725.1 of Hordeum vulgare subsp. vulgare. NCBI lineage: Eukaryota > Viridiplantae > Streptophyta > Magnoliopsida > Poales > Poaceae > Hordeum > Hordeum vulgare. Next base: position 104,004,442 of record NC_058524.1, on the reverse strand, counting down.
GCACTCAATCAACACAAATACGCACTCGTGGTAATTAAATAATTGCTAACTAAATTTAACTTTTCTCCCCCTTCTACTTTCTCTTTTTCCTTTTCTTCTTCTTCTTTCTCTTTTTCTACTCGCGGTAATTAAATAATTGCTAACTAAATAATTCTCCCCCTTCTTCTTTCTCTTTTTCCTTTTCTTCTTCTTCTTCTTCTTCTCTTACAGCGTGTTTAGTTGGGGGAGTTGGAGGTAGGGAATGGGAGTTTAAGATTAACGAGACTAAAAATCTGTTGATTGGTTCATTGACTTGGGATTTAACCAGGGAAGGGGAAGGGGAATTACTAGGGCCAACTCCCATCAATCTCTACCCTGGGGAGCCCTGGTAATTCAGCGAAGGAATGGGAGTTGACGTCTGAAAACATATTGTTACTGATTTTGTGGCCCACCTCGAGAAGCAAAAGAAAGAAAAAACTACGAACAAACTAGCTAAATGCATGCGGTAGCATAATTTCTCCTCTAAACAAACCGGCAAACGCTAACTACTTCCTAATCTACGTCAAATAGGAGCCCATCTCTCGTAACCTACCCTTCCTTTCTTTGTTCATGAGAATTATTCCCACAGATAATTCCCAACCAATACCAAACGCTGGTTGGGACTAAATAGTCCACTACCCATGTAAATCCCTCGGCCAACTCCCTCTCACAAATTCCCAGTCCCTTTCCCATAAACTATTAAACACGCTAAGTATCTCCTTCTAATTGCTAACTAAATTTAACTAAAAATCTACCATTAAGTAATTGCTAACTAAATTTAACTATAAATCTACTACTAACAGATCCTACTAACATAGAAAAATAAATTAAAAAAGAAAAAGGGGGAGGAGGAGCTCACCGGCGAGTCGGGCGGGGATGGCGCGGGGCAGCGGCGGGGTGGGGTTGGCGCGGGGTGGGGCTGGGCTGGGCCGGCGCGGGGCGGGGCTGGTGCGGGGCTGGCGCGGGGCGGCATGGGGTGGGGCTGGTGCGGGGCGGCGCGGGGTGGGGCTGGTGCAGGACGACGCGGCGGGGCGGGGCGGCGCAGGGTGGGGCTGGCGCGGGGCGGCGCGGGGTGGGGCTGGGGCGGGGCGGCGCGGGGTGGGGCTGGTGCGGGACGACGGCGGTGGGTCGGGAGAGCAGGGAGAGTAGGGAGAGCAAGGAGAGAGAACCGTTAGGGCATGCAGTTAGGTCGTGTGCACGGGGGAAACAACCGAGCTATGCCGTCAGCTAGCTGTCGGCAAAGACAACCGTTAGGCTTTGCCGTCAGCTGGCTGTCGGCAAAGCGGTGCCCCGTTAAGTCGTGATCGGACGTGGGACCGGGGAGCTCCCTATGCCGTCAGCCTCCCTATGCCGTCAGCCTCCCTATGCCGTCAGTGTTTTTCGCCTTTGCTGTCAGCTGGCTGACGGCTTAGACAAAGCGGACGACATAGATTATCTATGCCGTCAGCCTCTCCTATCCCGTCAGTACTTATTTTGGCTGATGGCAAAGTCTCTTTGCGGTCAGCCCCGTGAAATTGCTGACGGCAAAGCTGAAAGCTGTCGGCAAATTATATTTTTCTAGTAGTGTATATTTCAGAATAGTTCAAAGATGCCTGGGCCAAAGGATTTTGAGGAGAAACCCCTAGATGAAGGAAGGAATAGGATTGGCTCAAACTTCAACCAAGAAGACTCTACATTTTACCTTTGTGAGAAATCACTTTGAGTCCATAGGAAAGCCAATACTATTAAAAGTGGTTGAGGTATTATGATGAATTGGTTTCTCAAGTGCTTAGAGGTAACCACAAAAAATACTGAGCCATTCTCCCACAAAATATCTATGTCCAAAGCTAAACCAACAAAATTGGTGTCACCAATATTTTCCACTTGGCCCTACCGATTATCCACCAGACAGATCCTTTGCCAAATCCTAACCTCTCGGTACCACTAACTTTCATATCAATGGCACCTAGATTCAGTGACCGACTTTCTATTGAGAAGAATCTAAGAATTGTAATTTCCAAGATTGGAACCGGTCTCACCGAGATTAGGAAACTGCTCTAGGTCATCGTATCGGTACCACCGAGATTTATATACCGGTCTCACCAAGAATTTAAAAGTTGCCACATTTCGTGCAACTCGGTACAACCGAGATTTATTTCGGTGTCACCGAGTTGGGCAATAATGTTGTAACGGTTGGATTTTAGGGGACACCTATATATATACTCCTCCACCTCCTCTCATTCATAGAGGAAGCACTCAGAACACACTTTCACTTGCAAGATCCATTTTACTAAGAGAGAGCCTCCTACTCATGTGTTGTGATCAAGAGATTCCAATCGAACCATTTGAAACTTGATCTCTAGCCTCCCCAAGTTGCTTTCCATAAAATCAATCTCTCCTAGCCATGCCAAATCTATGAGAGAGTGATTGAGTGTTGAGGAGACTATCTTTTGAAGCACAAGATCAAGGAGTTCATCGTTCTACTGCATCTATTACCGTTTGGAGGGTGGTGCCTCCTATATTGGTTCGATGTCGCTTGGGAGCCTTCTACTTTGTGTTGTGGAGTTGAACCAAGAAGTTTGTAAGGGCAAGGAGATCGCCTACTTTGTGAAGATCTGCCGTGAGTGAGGCTAGTCGTGTGTGGAAGTAAGCCATGGTGGAATAGACAAGGCCGCTTCTTCATGGACCCCTTGTGGGTGGAGCCCTTCGTGGGCTCTCGCAGTCGTTACCCTCCGTGGGTTGAAGTCTCCACTAACGTGGACGTACGATAGCACCACCTGCCGGAACCACGCCAAAAATCGCCGTGTCAACCTTTGCGTTTGATCTTCCTACCTTATCCTCTAGTTTACATTTGCATGTCTTTACTTTCCGCTGCTATACTCTTAGATATGCATGTGTAGGGTGAACTTGACTAGTCATAATTGCTGAAACTGACCCGCTACTAAAATCGAGAAAAGGCTAAATTTTTATCTTGTCAAGTATTCTAATCACCCGCCTCTAGACATACTTTCGATCCTAGAAGTGGTATCAAATCTTTGGTCTCCATTGCATTGGTTTCACAACCTAGGAGATTAAGGCGTCTAGTGAGGGAAATTGTCACCGTAGGGGTCCATATTTTGATGGTACAAACTTCGCTAGAAGGAAGAGAACCGGATTGAGATGCGACAGCGGAATAATCGAAAATGTTGCAATACAATGCTCAAGCCCGCGACATACTGTTCAACTCCTTGTGCCGTGAAGAATTCAACAAAATCAAACACCTTGAGAATGCAAAGGAAGTTTGGGATACTTTGATTGATATGCACGAAGGTACGGATTTTGTCATGGAATCTAAGTTGGATGTGCTTCAAAGTCACCTTGACAAGTTCAAGATGAATGATGGTGAAGTAGTCGCTGAGATGTACTCTAGGCTAGCTCTCATCACAAATGAGTTTGTTGGCTTAGAAAGTGAAGAGATGACCGACAAATTCACCATCAAGAAGATACTTAGAGCCTTGGATGGAAGATACAACACCGTGTGCACATTAATCCAAATGATGCCAAACTACAAGGATCTCAAGCCAACTGAAGTCATTGTAAGGATTATTGCTCATGAAATGTCACTCAAGGACAATGATGAGTTTCACAACAAGTACTCCCGCTACTTCAAATGATAATCTTGTTACCAATGAAGAGATCAGCCTCATGGTCAGAAAATTCAACAAGTTCTACAAGAGTAGAGGCAAGGAGAGAAGCTCGAGCTCAAGATATAATGAGAAGCATTCGTCTAGTCGTGACCAAAACTTCTACAACTGTGGAAAGCCCGAACACTATTCCGATGAGTGCTTGGTTCCTCGCAAACAAAGAGAAGAGTCACCCAGAAGACGAAGCTCAAGAGATGAGTCACCTTGTAGAGAGAGAAGGAGTAGAGAAGATCATTATGAACAAAGTCACTCCCGGAGAGGAAACGAAGGACAAGTACACCAAGAGCAGTTCAAGAGAAGACCGCGGTGAGGAAGACTGTGAGGAAAGAATATGCCAGACCTGATAACATAAAAGCTCCAAAAGCTAGGATTGCAAATAAGACATGTTAGAAGAGAGCCAGGAAGAGAATTGTCCATGTTGTTGGAAGGCTAACCTCAATGTATGAAGACCCAACATAAGCCTCTCATGATGAGGAGGAAGAAATTCCAGCTGAGGTCCCTGTTCCTAAGAAGAAGAAGCTAATGGTTGATGCTATGCCAAAGAAACTTTCTGCTTCCAAGAAGTCTTTAGCTCCTAAGAAGCCTGTAGATCCCAAGAGGACTACCAAGGACATTTCTGCAGCACAGAAGAACAACGACTCTGCATCCAGAGAGTTTTTTGTATAAGAGGAAGAGCATCCAATGTGCTAATGAAGCTGAGAGCTCATCTGCCACTCCACAATGCTGCTCACCCAACTGCCGAGGACATGAAAAAGAGAAGAGAACAAGGACTGAGGAAGTGGATATGATTTGATCCATATGTTGTGAGAAGGAGAACTATTGTTGATCCCCTCTTTCACACAAAGGAGAAACAAGATTTCTATGAGACTATGTTGATTGATAAGAGTCCTGCAGTCAGCGACAAGAGATATGTTGATTTGGAATATATCAAGGCCAATGAACATTATTTTTCCCATGTGAGAGAAAACTTCAAGCTAGTTGACATTGAAGATTTCATTGGTAGAGAGATGACTGCATGGAATGATGAGATGATCATGCAATTCTATTCCACAACTCATTTCTATTCTGATTGAAGGATTGTATGGATGACAGAAGGTCATCGGTATGAGTCTACCGTCGATGAGTGGGCCACTATCATTGGAGCTCCAAAGGCACAAGAAGGAGATCTCGATGTGTACTCAGAATCCAAGATGAATCAAAACTCTATGGCAAATATGTACAAGCCAATGCCCCATAAGTATGTGCATATGCACAAGTTTGTCTCTGTCTATTGCTTGCAAGCAGGGATACCTACTACGAACACCATTATGAGATACATCCTGATGCCCAGATCAAGAGATGATAAGATGATTAGAGGTTATTCCATCAACATGCTGCAACATCTAGACACCCATACCCGGTTCAGAGTGTTGTAATTGAAAGTTGAGATTGTCAGGAGGACGTTGTAGATCAAAAGAGATCATGTGGATATGCTCCATATATTCACATGCTCATCATTGCCAAGATTGGCAAGCATGCATATCTACTTGATCGTCCCCACCTGTCACTTCATCCAGAGTTTGAACATAATAAAGTTGTGATGAACCCCAGCCATCCCAGCTCAGCTATAGCTCGAGCGGTATCAGAGGCAGCAGAGGCTGCTAGGAATGCTCCATCTCCAACCCCACATCTCAAGACGAGAGATGAGTAGATGTCATTCTTAGTCAGCACCATCCAAGGGATGAAGAAGAAATTTTTTGAGATCTTATTGAACCAGAAGAGTCTCGATGGGATCATGGAGAAAAAATTCCATGACTTGGATGTTAAGGTAACAGAGTTGACTACCACCGTTGAGCAGCTCCAGCATGAAGTTGAATCTGTGCATATATCCCGCTCCAAGAGTTATGATGAAGAGTCGCCTCTTCCTACTACTACTCAGTTCATGACCCATATTAGGTCAGCAATTGTGCCAATTTCGGAAGCAAGACCAACTTCATCAGCTCAATCTTCAGCACCTTAAGCTCCTGCTCCTGCACATCCAGTGTCTACACCTCCAGCTCCAGGGACATCTGCACAAGCCTTAGTCGACGCTCTCCTGTCCACTCCATCATCATCTACAAGAGGAGATCAAGCCTAGAGATACGATTAGTTCTAGACCTTTGAACTTTTGGTAACTTGTTGCCAAAGGGGGAGAATTGTATATATCAAATAAGGTTTCGAGAGAGAGAGAGCTTTGCATCTTATTTGCTCTCATTTGGTTTTTCAAATTTTTGATATTTTGGATGACTTTATCTGTTTGGGAGAACTATTTGATCATACACTTTGATTGTTTGATGCTACCTCATTATTACCTTTGAGCTTTCTACATGATGATAATTCACTTGCTTGTTTGGTGTTATGTGCATTACTATTCATTCATATCATTTATGCGCACCACCAAGTTGTATGTGACATGGAAGAGTGACCCATGACGCTAATCGATTGTGCAATTTCATTCTAACACAAATTTAAAATAATGCACAAATTTAGGGGGGCCTCTTGCTTTTCACATAGTTCTCAAAGCGACGATGTTAATCATTGATTATATAGTTTTGTCGAAGCTTTGATCTATATGTTGTCATCAGTTACAAAAAGGGGAGATTGAAAGCACAATTGCTCCCTAAGGTGGTTTTGATAATTGATCACAACATATGCATCATTGGACTAATGAGCTTATTTAAGTATATTTTAGAAAAGTTCAAAGATGCCTTGGCTAAAGGATTGTGAGAAGAAACCCCTTGATGAAGGAAGGAATAGGATTGGCTCAAACTTCAAGCAAGAAGACTCTACATTTTACATTTGTGATAAATCACTTTGAGTCCATAGGAATGCCAATACTATTAAAAGGGGCTGAGGTATTATGATGAATTGGTTGCTCAAGTGCTCACAGGTGGCCACCAAAAATACTCAGCCATTCTCCCACAAAATATCCGTGTCGAAAGCTAAACTTGCAAAATCGGCGGCACCAATATTTTCCACTCCGCCCTGCCGATTTTCCACCAGACAAATCCTTTGCCAAACCCTAATCTCTCGGCGCCACCAACTTTTATATCGGTGCCACCGAGATTCAGTGACCAACTTTCTGTTGAGAAGATTCTAAGAATAAGAATTTCCGAGGTTGGAATCAGTCTCACCGAGAGTTGGAAACTGGTCTTGGTCATCGTATCGGTACCATCGAGATTTATACATCGATCTCACCGAGAATTCAGAAGTTGCCACATTTAGTGCAACTCGATACCATTGAGATTCATTTCAGTGCCATCGTCATCACCAACACTCCTCTCATCGGAGGGGACTCGCCACCATCAAGATCTTCATCAGCACCATCTCATCTCCAAACCCTAGTTCATCTCTTGTAACCAATCTTCGTCTCGCGACTCTGATTGGTACTTGTAAGGTTGCTAGTAGTGTTAATTACTCTTTGTAGTTGATGCTAGTTGGATTACTTGGTGGAAGAGTTTATGTTCAGATCCTTGATGCTACTCATTAACTCTCTGGTCATGAATATGATTATGCTTTGTGAGTAGTTACTTTTGTTCCTCGGGACGTGGGATAAGTCATGCTATAAGTAGTCATGTGAATTTGGTATTCGTTCGATATTTTGATGTGGTGTATGTTGTTTTTCCTCTAGTGGTGTTATGTGAACGTCGACTACATAACACTTCACCATTATTTGGGCCTATAGGAAGGCATTGGGAAGTAGTAAGTAGATGATGGGTTGCTAGAGTGAGAAAAGCTTAAACCCTAGTTTATGCGTTTCTTCGTAAGGGGCTGATTTGGATCCACTAGTTTAATGCTATGGTTAGACTTTGTCTTTATTATTATTTCATAGTTGCGGATGCTTGCAAGAGGGGTTAATCATAAGTGGGATGCTTGTCCAAGAAAGGGCAGTACCCAAGCGCTGCTCCACCCACATATCAAACTATCAAAGTAACGAACGCGAATCATATGACCATGATGAAAACTAGCATGGCAGAAATTCCCGTGTGTCCTCGGGAGCGTTTTTCCTCCTATAAGACTTTGTCCAGGCTTGTCCCTTGCTACAAAAGGGATTGGTCCACTTCTCTGCACCGTTGCTACTTTTGTTACTTGTTGCTTGCTATGAATCATCTCACCACACAACTACTTGTTACCGATAATTTCAGTGCTTGCAGATATCACCTTGCTGAAAACCACTTGTCAGATCCTTCTGCTCCTCGTTGGGTTCGACACTCTTACTTATCTAAAGGACTACGATAGATCCCATATACTTGTGGGTCATCAAGACTCTTTTCTGGCGCCATTTCCGGGGAGTGAAGCGCTTTTGGTAAGGGGAAATTGGTAAGGAAACATTCATATAGTGTGCTGAAATTTATTGTCACTTGTCACTATGGAAACTAATCCTTTGAGGGGATTGTTCGGGGTATCTTCACCTCGAATGGAAGCACAAAGAGCTGCCCCTCAACCGGCTGCACCGACTGAAAATATTTGCTTTGAATTTCCTTCGGGTATGCCTGAGAAACTACTGGTTAATCCTTTTACACGAGATGGAACATCACATCCAGACTTGCATCTAATCTTTGTAGATGAAGTTTGTGGTTTATTTAAGCTTACAGGTTTGCCTAAGGATGAGGTCGAAGAAGTTCTTTCCCTTATCTTTGAGGGATAAGGCGTTGACATGGTATAGGCTATGTGATGATACTGGATCATGGAACTACAATCGGTTGAAATTGGAATTTCATCAAAAGTTTTATCCTATGCATTTAGTACATCGTGATCGGAATTATATTTATAATTTTTGGCCTCGTGACAGAGAAAACATCGCTCAAGCTTGGGGGAGGCTTAAATCAATGTTATATTCATGCCCCAACCATCAGCTCTCGAGAGAAATTATCATTCAGAACTTCTATGCTCGGCTTTCTCATGATGATCGCACAATGCTTGACACTTCTTATACCGATTCTTTTATGAAGAGAGATATTGACTTCAAATGGAATTTATTGGAGAGAATTAAACGCAACTCTGAAGATTGGGAGCTTGAAGAAGGTAAGGAGTCAGGTATGAATTTTAGGTTTGATTGCGTTAAATCCTTTGTTGAAACAAATACTTTTTGTGGTTTTAGCGCTAAGTATGGACTTGACTCTGAGATAGTAGCTTCATTGTCTGAATCATTTGCTGCTCATATTGATCTCCCCAAAGAGAAGTGGTTTAAATATCATCCTCCTTTAGAAGTCAATGTAGTTAAACCCAATCCAGTTGAAGAGAAAGTCATTGCCTATAATGATCCTATTGTTCCCAGTGCTTACATGGAGAATCCTTCTTTCTGTGTTATGATAAAGGATGATTCTAAAGCTTCAACTGTGATATGTAGAGGCTACATTAGAACACCTACACCCCCTGAGCAAATTAGAGTTGAACCTAGCATTGCTATTATCAAAGATCTCCTGTCCGACTATGTTGAGGGACATAACATTCACTTCTGTGAAGATGCTGCTAGAATTGCTAAACCACACACTAGAGACAAACATAGGCCTGGTGTTGGCACGCCTGTTGTTTCTGTTAAGATAGGAGATCATTGTTATCATGGTTTATGTGACGTGGGTGCTAGTGTTAGTGCAATACCTCAATCCTTATATGATGAAATCAAATACGAGATTGCACCTATTGAGATAGAACCTATTGATGTCACTATTCAGCTTGCCAATAGAGATACTATCTGCCCTGTGGGAATTGTTAGGGATGTTGAACTCTTGTGCGGTAAAACAAATTATCCTACTGATTTTCTCGTTCTTGCTACCGCACAAGATAGCTTTTGTCCATCATATTTGGCAGACCCTTCCTTAATATTGTCAATGCTCATATTGACTGTGAGAAACAAACTATCATTGTTGGCTTTGAAGGTGTGTCACACGAGTTCAATTTCTCCAATTTGGTAGACAACCTCATGAAAAAGAGTTGCCCAGTAAGGATGAAACTATTGCCTTAGCTTCTATTGCTATGCCTCCTACTGATCCCTTAGAGAAATACTTGCTTGAGCATGAAAATGATATGCATATGGATGAAAGGGATGAGATAGATAGAGTTGTCTTATAACAATATCCTATCCTTAAGGATAATTTGCCTGTTGAACTGCTTGGGGATCCACCCCCACCAAAGGGTGATCTTGTGTTCGAGCTTAAACAGTTGCCAGATACTCTTAAGTATGCTTATCTTGATGAAAAAGAGATATATCCTGTTATTATTAGTGCTAGCCTCTCAGAGCATGAAGAAAAGAAGTTACTAAAAACTCTCAGGAAGCACCGTGCTGCTATTGGATATACTCTTGATGATCTTAAGGGCATTAGTCCCACTCTATGCCAGCACAAGATCAAAACTGATCCTGACTCCAAGCCAGTTGTTGATCATCAACGGAGATTAAATCCTAAGATGAAAGAGGTAGTAAGTAAAGAAATACTAACGCTCCTCGAAGCAGGTATTATCTATCTTGTCGCTCATAGTGATTGGGTGAGTCCGGTGCATTGCATCTCTAAGAAGGGAGACATTACCGTAGTCCCTAATGATAAGGATGAATTGATCCCACAGAGGATTATCACTCGCTATAGGATGGTGGTTGATTTTAGGAAATTGAATAAATCCACTAGGAAATATCATTACCCTTTGCCTTTTATCAACCAAATGCTAGAAAGACTGTCTAAACACACACACTTCTGCTTTCTAGACGGTTATTCTGGTTTCTCCCAAATACCTGTTGCACAAGCTGATTAGGAGAAAACCACATTTCCCCTGCCCTTTCGGTACCTTTGCTTATAGACGTATGCCTTTTGGCTTATGTAATGCACCTGCTACCTTTCAAAGATGTATGATGGCTATATTCTCTGACTTTTGCGGCAATATTGTCGAGGTTTTCATGGACGGCTTCTCCGTTTACGGGTCTTCTTTTGATGATTGCCTCAGCAACCTTGATCGGGTCTTGCACAGATGTAAAGATACCAATCTTGTCTTGAATTGGGAGAAGTGCCACTTTATGGTTAATGAAGGCATCGTCTTAGGACATAAAATTTCTGAAGAGGTATTGAAGTCGATAAGGCTAAGGTTGATGCAATCGAGAAAATGCCATACCCCACAGATATCAAAGGTATAAGAAGTTTCCTTGGTCATGTTGGTTTCTATAGAAGGTTCATAAAGACTTCTCTAAGATTTCTAGGCCTCTTACCAATCTCTTGCAAAAGGATATTCCTTTTGTTTTTGACGATGATTGTGAGGAAGCCGTCGAAATACTTAAGAAGGCTTTGATAACCGCACCTATTGTTGAACCACCTGATTGGAACTTACCTTTTGAAATCATGTGTGATGCTAGCGATTATGTTGTTGGTGCTGTCCTAGGGCAAAGAATTGATAAGAAGTTGAATGTTATTCACTATGCTAGTAAAACTCTAGACAATGCCCAAAGAAACTATGCTACTACGGAAAAGTAGTTTTTAGCAGTCGTGTTTGCATGTGAAAAGTTCAGGTCTTACATAGTTGATTCCAAAGTCACTATTCACACTGATCACGCTGCTATTAAGTACCTCATGAAGAAGAAAGACGCTAAACCTAGACTTATCAGATGGGTTCTCTTGCTACAAGAATTTGATTTGCATGTTGTCGATAGGAAGGGTGGTGATAACCCAGTAGCAGATAACTTGTCTAGGTTGGAGAACATTCTTGATGACCCACAACCTTTTGATGATAGCTTTCCCGATGAGCAATTGAATGTCATCAATGCTTCACGTAGTGCACCGTCGTATGCTGATTATGCAAACTATATTGTTGCCAAATATATAGCACCTAGTTTCACATACCAGCAAAAGAAGAAATTCTTCTTTGACTTGAGACATTACTTCTGGGATGATCCTCACCTTTATAAAGAAGGAGTAGATGGTGTTATTAGACGTTGTGTACCTAAACATGAACAGGGACAGATCCTACACAAGTGTCACTCCGAGGCCTACTGTCACATCCCTGATCCCCGTTAGGGTTTAGCAAGTTGTGCTCATGTCTTGTTTCTTTGCATCCAAGAAAATGAAATGAAATCCAAAGCAAAGCAAATAAAACCAAAGCAAAACCCTAGCCATCCCTTATTAAAAAACAATTCAACTATTGCCAAAATCAATGAATCCAAAATGGCCATTAGAAAAGTTCATCTTTTTTTATAAATGTTGAAAACAAGATATCACGGGAGAAACATATTTTCAAAGTGCTTTTGGCATTTTATTTTAAAGTTGAAAGCTACTGAAATCAACTATATAATTGATTTCAAAATTTTCAAAGTTTTCAAAAATGCTGAAACTTTTATATATATTTGGAAATATTCCAAATAACATTTCAGCATGTTTCAAACTATTTTAGAAATAGTTTGGAGCCAAAATAAAATAAAACAAAGTCAGAAAAGAATTAACAGAAACTAGAAAGGAAATAAAATAGAAAATACCTATCTAACGCTTACCTTGGCCCAGGCCCAGCTGCTCCCGTGTCGTCGTCCTTGTGCCAGCGAGCAGCAGGAGGTGGCTGCCGCTCCCTCCGGCGCGGCCACGCACGTGCGTGTTTGCCTCGCTGCTGCTTCACGCTGGCAAGGAGGGGATAAGCCCCCCGCCGCTGTCCCCGAGCTCCTCCTCGCCTCATTCCTCCCCCAGCTCTCTCCTCTCTCGGCCGCCATTAGAGCCCGAGCTGAGCTCGAGCTCGCCGCTGCTCCAGCCCCTCTCCCTCTCACCTGAGCTGCACATTAGCTTCTCCTTGGTCCCTTGAAGCTCTCCAACCAGTCGCTCGACGCCGAGAACCCCTGAGACGCCGTGACGGCATCGTCTTCAACCTCAGATCCCTGGAGCTCGCTGCCGTCGTTCTCCTTCCTCGGACCATCCTCGAGCCCGCTCTCGTCGCCTCTGCACTCCCTGTTAGCTCAGGGTGCTTTCCCCCCTCATTTTCCCCTTCGATCCCGAGCTCTAGGCCCCGATTCCACCGGAGCCCGACGAGATCCGCCGCGGGACCTCGTCGCCGGTAGCTCTCCGGTGATCGGCTAGTCATTCTGAGGCCACCAATAGCTTTAGTGCACCATGTAGGTGTTGTACGAGCTCAGCCCCGTGCGTGATTGGCCCCGTAGCTATGATCCCGATGGTGCCCGAATTCCGGCAGCCGCTGAGCTCATCGCCGGCGTCATCTTCGGTGGTTTCAGCCCGTGCTCTTTGCAAAAATGGAGCTGCGATCGTGTGGCCGATCGTCTGGTGCCCTTTGTCGTGCTTTTGGTCACCGGAATCGCAAACCCGAGGCCCTCCGCCGTTCTGGTGGTCGCCGGAGCCTCGCCGCCGGTGGGGTTGTGTGACAGCCCGAGACCGACATTCCAGAAGATTCCCCTTTTCTTTCCATTTTCGTCGTGTGTCTATTTTTATTTGTCGCATCATCATCGCATCATGTGCATCATCTGCATTGCATCGGCATCTCCGTTGCCACCAGTTTTCAAAACTTGCATTCGTTGTTAGTTGCCGGTTCTCGTCGTTGTTCGTTCTGAGCCCGTTCACACACGCACGCGCCCGCGGCAGCGTCGAATCCCTGTTTTTAAAAGTGTGCATAAAACTTTCTCTGATTGGGTTGAGATTTGACGTGCGGTCTTATTTTAATATAGGTAGGCCGCCTGTGAAGTTTCGTCGCGATCGGAGTCCGTCTAGTACCCGAACGGTCGACTATAGCGGCACCGTATTCGGTCTATCGTCGGACGTGTCCCGGTGTTTTAAATCGCGTTGCCGCGCCGCTTGTTTTCCCTCTCGTCTCCAAATAACCACTCTACACAGCCCACTAGTTCCACCTAGCCACTTCTTCCGTTCGTGGTCATCGGATCGCGATCGGACGGACGAGGTCCACCCCACCAGAGTCCAACCCTATATAAGTATCACCCCCTAGAGTGACCCCTCTCACTTCACTAGGGTTTCCCCTAGCCATTTTTGTAGCCACCCCCTCAAAAACTCCACCTGCTAGGCCTAACACTCTAAATCCCGCAGCCCAACACCTCTGGCCAAATCTGGCCATTGGATTTACATCTAATGGCTCAGATTCGTCCAAATCCCCACCTATCGGACATGTCCGTGGTCAAATCGACCTGTCCGGGAGACCACAGCTTCTCCCGAACCCTCCCCGTGCAGCCCGAGCCTCCCATGGCTGCCCCATCGTTCCGCGCACCCTAGCCCCTCCCGCATGCGCCTAAGCCCCGACACGACCGCCGTTGCTCGCCTCGGGCCGGAGCCTGCCTGGATTCTGCGCCCCCAGCTTCTCCCCATCGGATCCCGGCCGGATCGACACCTCAGCACCCCCGGAGTTCGCGATCCCGACCTCGAGCTCTACCGCTACCGGAATCTCCCTTCCGCCGCCTCCATGGGCCGGATCCCGTCGGGTCCCGCCGCCCCTCGCGTCCCGGCCGAGCCTCGCCGGCCCTCTGCGCAACACTGCACCGCCTTGGGCGCGACAGGAGGTCGAGGCGAGCTCGCTTCGCACGACGAGGAGCCGCTCAGCGTCGCCCTGGCCGCGTGGGCCTGCTCGCCCCGACCCAACAACAGGCAACGCCTGGGCCGCCTCCCGCATCGCCCCCTCGGCCCATTCTCCTTCATGCAGGCCGGCCCCAAGGTAACCTCGGCCTCTATCTTTTGCTTAGGCGCATTTTAGCTGTTATGCGCCTCAGGTTCGGCCCATAGAGCTTAGTAGATTTTTTTTCGATTAGTAATATTTCAAGAAATAGACGTATAATAAAACGTCCATATCTTTTAAACCGTGAGTCGGTTCGCGATGAATTAGATATGGTTTTCGTGTAGAATTTCGTGTAGAATACCATTTTGCAACTTCAAAATTTATTTGACGTTGTTTGACGTGTCGAAGGCATAGGTTTATGTGCTGTCCAAATAGGATATAGCCCGTATTATTTTCTCGTGCTTGCCCGGATTGCTCGAATGCGGTATTCGAAATGTTCATGTTTTAGGAACCACTTTTCCATGTATTTTAGAGTGGTCATTTGTATTTTTTGCGCGTAGGGATTTGCCGCTAGTTTATTTTCCGTGTATAGGTTATTATCTCGCATTTAAGTGTCGCGATATTTTTGTGTTGCAACCCCACTTGTTTTACATGTTTTCGAGGGAAGAAAAATCCATGAGATTTTTCTGTGCAATTAGTTTTAGCTTTTAAGTAAGTTAGTTCGCGCGATATTTTGCCATGTTGCCCTCTTGTCTATTTCGTAGGATTTATTTCGTGCTTCGTTTGAAGGAGTTGTCAACTAGAGAGTTGTTCTTTGAAGTTTAGTCTAGCCCCTGGTATTATTGGTTGCAATAGAAATGCATGTTTAGGTGTAGTTTGCTCCCTCTCAAGTTGCTAGAAATAGTGTAGTTTTAGTGATGTTGAAATATTTGTAAGTCTGAATCTATTATATTTTGTTCCTGTCTTGTCTTGCTTATATCTTTTGTTCTGTAGCTCTTTTGAGGTTGGTGCAATGGAGTTAGTTGTAGCCCTTGTGATTCTCTAGCATGCTAAGAATTTTCATACCATTTGGAGTCCTGTAGCTTATGGTTTTGCTGCTGTCAATATGGCTTTAGATCGAAAACTGCACTTTCATGAAGTGTTATTTTCACTAAGTCTGAAATAGTGTGTGAGATGCCATTTTGTGACTTCTTTCTCTAGTGATGCATGATGCCATGCTAGTTGTTGTTAGTTTTTTGTTGCAGTGTTTCTTTCACTCTTTCGTGTCGTGTCTTGGTTGAGTATATCGGAATTGTGTAGCTCGTAGTTGTGGGGTATAGACAATGCCATGTGGCTGATCTGGCAGTTTGTAGTGATATCTCGTTTTGCTCGTAGTTTTTGATCCGTAGCTCCGATTTGATCGTGTCCTAGATGAAACTTGCTTAGAATCTCGTGTAGTTTCATTTTCTCTTGCTGGTTGTATGTTTTGAAGTGCTCGTGACCGCCGTTGCACACATATTGCATTCATGCCATCATATCTTGCGGTGCTTGTATCTTTTGATCCGTAGCTCCGTTGGAGATGTTCTCTATGTGTAATTTTCTTGTAACGACGCGTAGATTCACTTGAACCTACTTGTTTTGCTGTTTAATAACCCATTATATGTGTTAGTTCAGATCTGGACAGAATTGTAAATTAACGTGTGAGGTCGTTTCGGAGATGCTATATGTCATTTCTGACCTCATTTAAAATGCCTAGATAGGTAGTTTAATTGCGCTTCACCTCTTGCCATGTTTAACCGCATTTAATATTGCTGTGTACCTAATCGAGATAGAACTAAATAAATAAAGTGGAGTTTCGTCAATATGCAACTCGTTGCATATTGAACTTCACTTAATGTGTAGTGTTTGTTTGTGTGATTTGCCATGCCGTGACTTGCATGTATTCATCTGCTCATGCATCATTTGAGTTGTGCATCGTGTGGTGATTTCCGTGTGTTGATTTGTGTTTCCGGTTTGCTTCGTCTCGATAGAGTTCCGCAGCGTGCCGGATTGTGAGGACCCGTTCGACTACGTTGGTTCGTCTCCTTCACGGAGTCATTCTTCTTCTAAGCGAGATCTCAGGCAAGATGACCATTTCCCCAGATACCATTACTATCATTGACATGCTAGTATTATCGCTTCTATCGATTATATCTCGTTTCCTACCACATGTTAAATATCAGCCTCTCAACAATGCCATGAAAACCTTCAACCTGTTCAACCTAGCAAACCACTGATTGGCTATGTTACTGCTTGCTTAACCCTGTGTTAGCGTTGCTAGTTGTAGGTGCAGTTGCTTCCATGTGAAAACATGGGTTCCTTGTTATATCACCATATTAAATTCTATTTAATTTAATGCACCTATATACTTGGTAAAAGGTGGAAGGCTCGGCCTTTCTAGCCTGGTGTTTTGTTCCACCTTTGCCCCCTTAGTTTCGGCTACCGGTGTTATGTTCCATAATTGAGCGCTCCTAACACGATCGGGGTTGTTATGGGGACCCCTTGATAATTCGTTTTAGATTAAAGCTGGTCTTCCAAGGCCCAACATTGGTACTACATTTGCCTAAACACCTAATAAAATTGCATAGGGACTTTCCGGACCCCGAGGATAATTTAATCAACCCCCGGGCTAGTGCTCCTCATGAGTGTTGGTCCAAAATAGAGCAGCTTATTAGCGCTACGCGGGGCAACTCGGCGTTTGGCGTGGTAACCATCGCTCATCCGTCGTGTCCTGAGAACGAGATACGTGGCTCCTATCGGGATCGTCGACACGTCGGGCGGCCTTGCAGGATTAGTTTTATCTTGGACGCAATATCTTGTGCATTGGGATTCCGGTGATGCTTTGGGTAATCTTAGAGTTGAGGTTTTCCACTAGGGAATCCGACGAGATCGCGAGCTTCGTGATTGAGGATTTCTATGCGGCTTGTGGTAATTTGTGATGGACTAGTTGGAG
This sequence comes from Hordeum vulgare subsp. vulgare, assembly GCF_904849725.1. NCBI lineage: Eukaryota > Viridiplantae > Streptophyta > Magnoliopsida > Poales > Poaceae > Hordeum > Hordeum vulgare. Next base: position 103,987,306 of record NC_058524.1, on the reverse strand, counting down.
CAACCCTGCAGGGTTAAATATTTTCGGAAAGCCGTGCTCGCGGTTATGTGGCAACGTGGAAGCTTTGTTTAACACTGGTTCTAGATAACTTGAAGTTAACTTAGTTAAAATATGCCAACTGTGTGCCCGTGACTGTCTCTTTCGTGAGTTCCTTCTCCAATCGAGGACACGGTGGGTTATGTCTGACATAGGTAGGTGTTCAGGATCATTCATTTGATCATCAGTAGTTCACGTCCGGTATGCGTAGATCATCCCTCTCTTTATTCTTGTACTCGTAAGTTTAATCACCAAATATATGCTTAGCCGCTGCTGCAACCTCACCACTTAACCTTGCCTCACCTAATAAGCTTTGCTAGTCTTGATACCTTTGGAAATGAGATTGCTGAGTCCCGTGTGGCTCACAGATTACTACAACACCAGTTGCAGGTTACTTGACGCAACGCGTTGATTGTAAAGGTTACTTGACGCAACGCGTTGATTGTACATTTGTAGTTGCTTCTTCTTCTTCTTCTTCGATCTAGGATGGGTTCCAGAGCGGCACCGTGGGATAGCAAGGATGGACGTCGTTCTTCTTTTCTCGTTTGTTTTCGTCCGTAGTCGGACCCTGATCTTACTCTTGATGATTATGTAATGTACTGATGTGACCTTGATGTAGCTTGTGGCGAGTGTAAGCTAATTCTATTTGAATATCACTTCTTTTCAGTACATGTACTTGTAACGATATCCATTATTGCGACACGACGAGATGCGCTTCTATCCCTGACGAGGCCTTCGTGCCAAATTGAGGATAGGGTCGCATCCTGAGCGTGACAAGTTGGTATCAGAGCAGTACCGACCTAGGAGCCCCCTTGATTGATCGAACTTGGCCGAGTCGAGTCTAGTGAAAAACTACTTTGAGTCTAGTTATATATCGGAGAGTAGGATTCTTTTTTCTCCTCTTCTATGCTCTCGTGAGGAATCTTGACGTAATAATTTATTCTACTCCTCTTCTCACTCAATTTTTTTTAGGATCACACGGATATTTTTGGAATCTATATGATGCCGACGTGACGGAGTTCTGTCTTGGTGCCTCCTATCTGACTTGATTTTCTTCCGGGGAGTTGAGCTCCAGGGGATTCTCGAGCACATCGTTATCATTCAGGTTTCTTAGTATCTCATAATGAAGGATGTTCGTAATTGCTTCAATACTAGTAGTGGCGAGATAACCCCGTTGTCCCCAGTACTGGTGCAGATTGTTCGGGAGTACTGCCATACTTTGTATCGTTGTGATCACGAGGGTCGGTAGTAGATGAAGGTCCGAGATTCTGGTTGTGTCTTGACGGATGTGATACAGGTGATGGGTTAGTATAGGAGTTGTGTGATATTACTCCTTGTATCCGTGTACCAGATTAAATGACCAGATATTTCGGGAATTCTTAGGTGGGAATTCAAGTAGTTACTTATAGGACAATCTTCCAACAAATGCATGATGTTAGGTTGGGGTTCGACATCTAGTGGATTCGGTTGTTGACAGTCGACTTACAGCGGTTCTCGTTGTGTCTTAAAGAGTCCTTCTAGCTTGCTACGACTCGGGGACGCTTCATATGTCGGGAGCACTGCCTTGCACTTGATGTCTACTATAAGGTTCGAGCCCGTGCGATCCTATCCACAAAACTATTGGTCGAAATCTCTCTCATGAGTTTGTTCTCGCTTGTTTCGTAAGCCGCACCCTTGTGTTGTTGGAATATGGTGATTTAAGTTGCTTCGATGTCAAGTGGTGATTTCAGATCTTTCCTAAGTGGTATTCTCTTATTCTTATGAGAGTATTAATTCTGTTGCTCAAATCAGGTTGTCATATCAATTCTTAACAACCGGAGTCGTCATGTTAATTCTTTTCTAACCGGTGTGTTTCTCTCCAATTTTTGCAAGACCATTCTCTCGTTTTGTCCAGAGTTCATCTCATGTGTCCCAGTTGTCTTTGTTTTTCCCCGCCCTCCCTCCCTTTTCTTCAGTGATTGGATTTCATGCAAGTGCATTTCATTTCTTTATAGCTTCCGCTGTCTGTTCTTTTCTCTCTTACCCGGTGATTCATTGTGAAGATTCTCAGGAGATTCGTGTCATATTTGTTCATTCTTGTCATCCTTACCATTGAATTTAATTCAATTGTCCGAGATCCTTTTCATCCTTGTTAATTCTTTCCCATGTTGGAAATTCTTTTCAGCCTATCTTGTTATTCATTCTTCTCTTTCTATGCGGGGTGCTGAAGTTATCTCAGAAATTCTTGTTTTCAATTCTTTCATTGATTTCGGGGTGCTAACCTCATCTAGTCTTCATTTGTACCGGTGCTATATCAATCTTTCTAGCAATCTTTTCAATGGTGATTTCTTTGAGTGGGCCCATAACCCACAGGTTTTTCCCAGGATCTGTTATAGCTCTTGTAATCTTCCAGAGATCATTAATTCTTTTCAACTATGACGTAAGTATGAATTTCATCAGTCATATCCCTTCGTCAAGATCTATTTGAATTAATTATCATATTGGCTCAACCTTTCATTCTTATTTATTCCGGAGTGTCTCAGTTATTCTTGGTGTTGTTCCTCGTCATCATTCTCAGCTTGCAAATTCGAAGGAGTGTTTCTCTCAGTCTTTTTCCATTCTTGTGAAGACTGTCATCTCAGCTTCGTGTTATCCTCTCATTTGTTGTCAATCATGAGTAATCCCTTTCTTGCTACCCGGTGCATTTCTGAGTTGTTTTCATTCTCGATCCTCCGAAGGCCATCATTTCTGAAGATTCTTCGTTCTCAGCTTGCAGCTTTCATCCTCAATTCTTCTCAATTGTTGCCTCTTCGTCGTCTCTCGTTTATCTGGTGCCTTGTTCTAGTGTTCTCTTAGGTGGCTTATGATCTCTTCATTCTCTTGCATCTCCATTAATTCTTGGTTTTTCCATTCAATTGTGAATTCTTACCGGTGCTTCCTTTAATTATGCTTCAAGTGGTGCTTATCTCTGTCTCTTCAAGATTCTTTCAAGAGGAATAAGTTGTATGCTTAATCCGTTGCTTGTCATCAATTAAACTTGATGAAGGATAAGCATAATATAATTCTTATTCTTGTTCATAGTAATATGAATTCCTCTTCCGGAGTGGCTCATGATATCAATTTTTTTCCCAAGTGTTCTTATCTTTTCTTTTCCGGAGTTCTAAATTTTATCAAGTATCTCTTTGTGAAGCTTCATCTAAATCTTGGCAAGGTCATAATCTTATTCTTTTCTACCTTCATATCTTTGCTTCATTCATTTTTATACGGAGGCTCGTCATGGTGCTTCTTCAAGGATGTGATTCTCTCTAAGTGTTCTTCAAGATTCTTGTTGGAGAACCTCAAGTATCCTTTCTCTTGCATTTCCAAGTGCATTTGTTCTTCCTTTATCCTTTGAGGTGGTATTATAGCGTTCTTGTTAGTGTAGGAGCCACGAAGAGTTTTCCTTTCAAGAATGAGATAATTAAACCCACCAATTCTATGATCATGAGATATTTTCAACCCATGATTTCTTCATTGAGCTATCTGGGTTTGGATTTCACCTAAAGCTTTTCCTATGGATTATTGCTATCATGGTGCTTGTCATTAATTCAAGTTCTCAATGTATCCTCTTGGTGTAAGAAATTGTTCATATCTTGTTTCCCCCAATCAATCCTTGTTTCTGTTAGTGGATGGTTGTCACTTCATTAGTTTGAAAAGGTTTCCATAAGACCACTACTATCTTGTTCTTTTCTTTGTCGTTTTTCCGACAACTCCGTTCAATTCTTCTTGCAAGGATGCTTGCCAAATTCATTTGAGGTAGTAGTTGTCATTCTCTCTTCATTCTCTTCTTCCGTATGAGCTAGTTCCTATTCTATTGTTCCGGAGGCTTTGTGATGTTGCTCTTTTGGGTCTATCATGTTGTTCTATCAAGATATTGGTGTTCCCTTGTTCTATTTAGTTGTTTGTTATGTATATTGTCTATTTCTACCATCTTATCGAATTTTTTGTCCCATTGTCCTACCGAAGTGCTGCCGAAATTTTCCGTGAATTCTTGCTTCTTTCTCATATCAGTCCTCATCTCTTTCCAACCTTCAAGGATTGTTGGTATCACTCGTTTGTCAAAGAAGCGATTAAGTTTTACCTCTTGCTTTCTCATCCTCTCCCCTTTCATTCTTGGATCTCGGGGCGAGATACTCTCGTAGTGTAGGAGAGTTGTGACAGCCCGAGACCGACGTTCCAGAAGATTCCCCTTTTCTTTCCGTTTTCGTCATGTGTCTATTTTTATTTCTCGCATCATCATCGCATCATGTGCATCATCTGCATTGCATCGGCATCTCCGTTGCCGCTGGTTTTCAAAACTTGCATTCGTTGTTAGTTGCCGGTTCTCGTCGTTGTTCGTTCTAAGCCCGTTCACACACGCACACGCCCGCGGCATCGTCGAATCCTGTTTTTAAAAGTGTGCGTAAAACTTTCTCTGATTGGGTTGAGATTTGATGTGCGATCTTATTTTAATATAGGTAGGCCGCTTGTCAAGTTTCGTCGCGATCGGAGTCCGTGTGGTACCCGAGCGGTCGACTGTAGCGGCACCGTATTTGGTCTATCATCGGACGTGTCCCGGTGTTCTAAATCGCGTTGCCGCGCTGCTCGTTTTCCCTCTCCTCTCCGGATAACCACTCTACACAGCCCACTAGTTCCACCTAGCCACTACCTCCGTTCGTGGTCATCGGATCGCGATCGGACGGACGAAGTCCACGCCACCAGAGTCCAACCCTATATAAGTATCACACCCCTAGAGTGACCCCTCTCACTTCACTAGGGTTTCCCCTAGCAATTTTTGCAGCCACCCCCTCAAAAACTCCAGTTGCTAGGCCTAACCCTCTAAATCCCGCAGCCCAACCCCTCTGACCAAATCTGGCCATTGGATTTACATCTAATGGCTCAGATTCGTCCAAATCCCCACCTACCGGACATGCCCGTGGTCAAATCGGACATGTCCGAGCGACCACAGCTTCTCCCGAACCCTCCCCGTGCAGCCCGAGCCTCCCATGGCTGCCCCATCGTTCCGCGCGCCCTAGCCCCTCCTGCATGCGCCCATGCCCCCACACGGCCGCCGCTGCTCGCCTCGGGCCGGAGCCTGCCCGGATTCCGCGCCCCCAGCTTCTCCCCGTCGGATCCCGACCGGATCGACACCTGAGCGCCGCCGGAGTTCGCGATCCCGACCTCGAGCTCTGCCGCCGCCGGAATCTCCCTCACGCCGCCTCTACGGGCCGGATCCCGTCGGGTCCCGCCGCCCCTCGGCTCCCTCGCGTCCCGGCCGAGCCTCACCGGCCCTCTGCGCAGCACTGCACCGCCATGGGCGCGACAGGAGGTCGAGGCCACCTCGCTTCGCACGACGAGGAGCCGCTCAGCCTCGCCGTGGCCACGTGGGCCTGCTCGCCCTGGCCCAGCAGCAGGCCGCGCCTGGGCCGCCTCCCGCATCGCCCCCTCGTCCCATTCTCCCTCCTGCAGACCGGCCCCAAGGTAACCTCGGCCTCTATCTTTTGCTTAGGCGCATTTTAGTTGTTATGCGCCTCAGGTTCGGCCCATAGAGCTTAGTAGATTTTTTTCGATTAGTAATATTTCAGGAAATAGACGTATAATAAAACGTCCATATCTTTTAAACCGTGAGTCGGTTCGCGATGGATTAGATATGGTTTTGGTGTAGAATTTCGTGTAGAATACGATTTTGCAACTTGCATATTTATTTGATGTTGTTTGACGTGTCGAAGGCATAGGTTTATGTGCTGTCCCAATAGGACATAGCTCGTATTATTTTCTCGTGCGTGCCCGGATTGCTCGAATGCCGTATTCGAAATGTTCATGTTTTAGGAACCACTTTTCCATTTATTTTAGAGTGGTCATTTGTATTTTTTGCGCATAGGGATTTGCCGCTAGTTTATTTTCCGTGTATAGGTTATTATCTCGCATTTAACTGTCGCGATATTTTTGTGTTGCAACCCCACTTGTTTTACATGTTTTCGGGGTGGGATTTTTTTATGCAATTAATATTAGCTTTTGAGTAAGTTAGTTCGCGCGATATTTTTCCATGTTGCCCTCTTGTCTATTTTGTAGGATTTATTTCGTGCTTCGTTTGAAGGAGTTGTCAACTAGAGAGTTGTTCTTTTATTTTTAGTCTAGCCCCTCGTATTATTGGTTGCAATAGAAATGCATGTTTAGGTGTAGTTTGCTTGCTCTCAAGTTGCTAGAAATAGTGTAGTTTTAGTGATGCTGAAATGTTTCTAAGTGTGGAATCTGTTATATTTTGTTGCTGTATTGTCTTGCTTCTATCTTTAGTTCTGTAGCTCTTTTGAGGTTAGTGCAATGGAGTTAGTTGTAGCCCTTGTTATTCTATAGCATGCTGTGAATTTTCATGCCATTTGGAGTCCTGTAGCTTATGGGTTTGCTGCTGTCAACATGGCTTCAGATCGAAAACTGCACTTTCATGAAGTGTTATTTTCACTAAGTCTGAAATAGTGTGCCAGATGCCATTTTATGACTTCTTTCTCTAGTGATCCATGATGCCATGCTAGTTGTTGTTAGTTGTTTGTTGTAGTGCTTCTTTCCCTCTTTCTTGCCTTGTCCTAGTTGAGTATATCGGAGTTGTGTAGCTCGAAGTTGTGGGGTATAGAAAATGCTATGTGGCTGATTTTGGCAGTTTGTAGTGATATCTTGTTTTGCTCGTAATTTTTGATCCGTAGCTCTGATTTGATCGTTTTCTAGATGAAACTTGCTTAGAATCTCGTGTAGTTTCTTTTTCTCTTGCTGGTTGTATGTTTTGAAGTGCTCGTGACCATCGTTGCACACATATTGCATTCATGCCATCATATCTTACGGTGCTTGTATCTTTTGATCCGTAGCTCCGTTGGAGATGTTCTCTATGTGTAATTTGCTTGTAACGACGCGTAGATTCACGTGAACCTGTTTGTTTTTCTTTTTAACAACCCATTATATGTGTTAGTTCAGATCTGGACAGAATTGTAAATTAACGTGTGAGGTCGTTTCGGAGATGCTATAGGTCATTTCCGACCTTATTTAAAATGCCTAGATAGGTAGTTTAATTGCGCTTCACCTCTTGCCATGTTTAACCACATTTAATATTGCCGTGTACCTAATCGGGATAGAACTAAATAAATAAACGTGGAGTTTCGTCAATATGCAACTCGTTGCATATTGAACTTCACTTAATGTGTAGTGTTTGTTTGTGTGATTTGCCATGCTGTGACTTGCATGTATTCAGCTGCTCATCCATCATTTGTGTTGTGCATCGTGTGGTGATTTCCGTGTGTTGATTTGTGTTTCCGGTTTGCTTCGTCTCGATAGAGTTCCGCAGCGTGCCGAATTGTGAGTACCCGTTCGACTACGTCGGTTCGTCTGCTTCACACAGTCATTCTTCGTCTAAGCGGGATCTCATGCAAGATGACCATTTCCCCAGATACCATTACTATCATTGCCATGCTTTTTTTATCGCTTCTATCGATTATGTCTCGTTGCCTACCACATGTTAAATATTAGCCTCTCAACAATGCCATGAAAACCTTCAACCTGTTCAACCTAGCAAACCACTGATTGGCTATGTTACTGCTTGCTTAACCCTGTGTTAGCGTTGCTAGTTGCAGATGCAGTTGCTTCCATGTGAAAACATGGGTTCCTTGTTATATCACCATATTAAATGCTATTTAATTTAGTGCACCTATATAGTTGGTAAAAGGTGGAGGGCTCGGCCTTTCTAGCCTGGTGTTTTGTTCCACCTTTGCCCCCTTAGTTTCGGCTACCGGTTTTATGTTCCATAATTGAGCGCTCCTAACACGATCAGGGTTGTTATGGGGACCCCCTTGATAATTCGTTTTAGATTAAAGCTGGTCTGGCAAGGCCCAACATTGGTACTACATTTGCCTAAACACCTAATAAAATTGCATAGTGACTTTCCGGACCCCGAGGATAATTTAATCAACCCCCGGGCCAGTGCTCCTCATGAGTGTTGGTCCAAAATAGAGCAGCTTATTAAGGCTACACGGGGCAACTCGGCGTTTGGCGTGGTAACCATCGCTCATCCCTTGTGTCCTGAGAATGAGATACGCGACTCCTATCGGGATCGTCGACACGTCGGGCGGCCTTGCTGGATTAGTTTTACCTTTGACAAAATATCTTGTGCATCGGGATTCCGATGATGCTTTGGATAATCTCAGAGTGGAGGTTTTCCACTAGGGAATCCGACGAGATCGCGAGCTTCGTGATTGAGGATTTATATGAGGCTTGTGGTAATTTGTGATGGACTAGTTGGAGCACCCCTGCAAGGTTAAATCTTTTCGGAAAGCCGTGCATGCAGTTATGTGGCAACGTGGAAGCTTTGTTTAACACTGGTTCTAGATAACTCGAAGTTAACTTAATTAAAATATGCCAATTGTGTGCGTAGCCGTGACTGTCTCTTTCGTGAGTTCCTTCTCCGATCGAGGACACGGTGGGGTAATGTCTGACATAGGTAGGTGTTCAGGATCATTCATTTGATCATCAGTAGTTCACGTCCGCTATGCGTAGATCATCCCCCTCTTTATTCTTGTACTCGTAAGTTTAGCCACCATTATATGCTTAGCCGCTGCTGCAACCTCACCACTTAACCTTGCCTCACCTAATAAGCTTTGCTAGTCTTGATACCTTTGGAAATGAGATTGCTGAGTCCCCTGTGGCTCACAGATACTACAACACCAGTTGCAGTTACATGTAAAGGTTACTTGACGCGAGCGCATTGATTGTACATTTGGAGTTGCTTCTTCTTCTTCTTCTTCTTCAATCTAGGACGGGTTCCAGGCCCGCACCCTGGGATAGCAAGGATGGGCGTCGTTCTTCTTTTCTCGTTTGTTTTCGTCCATAGTCGGACCCTGCTCTTACTCTTGATGATTATGTAATGTAATGATGTGACCCTGATGTAGCTTGTGGCGAGTGTAAGCCAATTCTATTTGTATATATCTTCTTTTCAGTACATGTACTTGTAACGATATCCATTCTTGCGACACGACAAGATGCGCTTCTATCCTTGACGAGGCCTTCGTGCCAAATTGAGGATAGGGCCGCATCTTGGGCGTGACACGTTGACTCCCGTGAGTCCCTGGCAAGTGGAGCCAACCCCCTGTTTAATTAAAGATTAGTTAAAATAAAAATAAAAATTATATTAAAAGTCAAATAGTCACTCACATGTGGGTCCAGCCGTGTTAATTAGCTAATTAAGTTAAACTTAAACTAAAAACTAGCGAGAGTCACTAACTAGTGGGTCCCACTGGTTAGGTTTGAATTTCAACGGCCAGTTGGACCTGCTGATGTCATGCCGATGCAATAAATATAATTCTGATTTTAATATAATTCCAGAATAATTGCAAAACTTTGGAAATTCATAGAAAATTGAATATAACTCCAAATCAGACAAATAATATATGTAAAATGATCAGAAAAATTCAAGAAATCCCATGGTGCTATTTGCATGCATGAAAAACAAAGTTATGAAGCAGCATCAGGTCAAATTAATTAATGGAATTTGATAAATTATAATTCAAATGATATTTGAATTATGATTTCAAATCAAGATCGCCCAAAGGGTTCTGTTAGTCACCTCAAACCATGCTACATTGCATTTCATGCATCATCTTGTTGCGTATGATTGATATTGATTGTATGTTATTATTTCGGTACACTCTGCCCCTCCAGATACGACTGATTATCCGACTGATGGATATCACCCCTATGCTGAGCAACAAGGCAAGCAACCACTTTGATCATCTCGATAAATCCCATGTTCTCGCTCCTGCTCTTACTTATTGCATTAGGTCAAAATGCTTTCAATGCTTTTACCATGTTAGTTGAACCCACTTCCTTTGCATGACCTGTCCTTGTGACAGTAAATAGCTGAACCTTGCAACCTAGCATACCTGGTAGATGCTTGAGCCGTGACGTGCCCTTATCCCTCCTATGCATGCTATGCTTAGAGTTGTGTATGGTATGTCATCTGGATGATGAACAGGATCGTGAGAATGTGTTCAGTTAATAAAGGTTATGTGTTGAACCTGATTTGGTAAAGGTACCGGTGAAAGGCTATGTAGGAGTACATGGCGGGTTGTTTCATTGGAATCGTCCTTAGGAACTGAGTTTCGTGTATGTAATCCAAGACAAGATACTACCACATGCTGGGCCCTGAAATATGACCCTGCTCGACTTATTAATCACTTAGTACTCGGTCCAGGAGTTGCTAGTAGTTTCTCATGTTTACAGTCATGCTGGAGGCCGTGCGTAGCACTGACCTTAGAGGTGGGCTATGATGCGGTAGGCAGTGGCACGGTGTACCAAGTGGCACCCGGATGGTGGGCTTGGGAACCCTGCGCACATCGTTTGGGGCCGTGGCGGAAACCTCAGCCGGACTTCCGTGCGGGTTACCCTCAGATAGGCGATAGACCTGTACTAGGTATTAGAGTGGTTAACGGTCGTGGCCGACTCCCTCGCTGGGCTTCCGCTTGAAGGTTGCCGAGGTGCATGACGTGCACATGGCGATAAGTGGCGAGAGCGTGTGTGAATAAGTACACCCCTGCAGGGTTATGATCTATTCGAATAGCCGCGTCTGCGGATATGGACTACTTGGAAACATATGTTGTTCATAGGTAACTATAATGGCTACTCATAAAATTGCCAAGATAAGTGTGAGTGTCGTGGATGGCATTTCCGTAGGGAGACGAAATGATTCCATGATGGAGTATTGTTGTGGTGTTAGTGGACTCGTGTGCGAGAAAACAAAGTTGTCAAAGCTATTTGAAAATGCAAGTTTGTCTAGCCAAGAGTCAAATGCTGGATTTCTGGATGAAACCCCACAACTCCTTGTTGATACATTGCATGAGTAGATAGATTATCCTAAAGTTTTGTTGAGTACTTTTGTAGTCATGTTTGCTTAATAAATTGTTGCAGAGGTTGTTAATGACCATAATTGAGGGTTCTATCTAGACGTTGACGACGACGAGTAGCTGGTGTCCGAGCTACGATGGGTTTAATCTTCCGCTGTCTGTACTCAGACAGTTTTAATCTTCCGCTGGCTTGTAAGACTTGTTTTGAATGACTTGTGATGATGGGTCATGAGACCCCTATCTGTGTAATATTATGTGTGAGGCTCTTCCGAGCCCTCTAAATAAAGTGGTATGATTATGGTTATGTTGTGATGCCATCGATGTATGTATGCATATCGGTATGCCATGCGTACGTGTGTTGTACTTGATATGTATGGGGTTTGAATACCTAGTTGTATGCCTTAGTAGCACTCCTTACGGGGAAATTCCCCTTTGTGATTCCACCGAGCCATGGTAGTTTGCTACTCCTCCGGACACATTGGTTGACCGGCATGTGTCCTTCTTAGCTGATGTGTCTGTCCCTTCGGGGAAATGTCACGCGATATAATGGGGTCCTTGTAGCTTGCTACGACTCATCTACACTCGTTGTTGACCGACACCTGCTTTGCTGGGTCATGTATGCCCGTCCCTGTACGGAACTGCATTTGGGTTTATAACTAGACATGTAAATCCGGGTTCTTTGACATCGGAATGCTAGCGACACAATTGCATACGCGGGTCAAAAGGCGCAAACGGTCTCGGCTAAGGTAAGGCTGCAACCATGGGGATAACCGTGCGTGAGACCGCAAAGAGATGTGATGTGTTACAGGCTGGATTCCTATGGCTTAGGATCGGGGTCCCGACACCTACGGAGGACACCATGCGGGAGATAGAACTGCACACAAGGTATTGCAATCAGGTTTCTATTGGCCCAGTCTCTTCAAGGATGCCCGTAAGTTTGTCTTGTCTTGTGACGAATGTTAAAGAATAGGTAATATCAGTAAACGTCACGAAATGCCTATGAACCATTTGATGTTTGGGGCTTTGATTATATAGGACCTTTTCCAAAATCCAATGGGTATACTCGTATCCTAGTTGTTGTTGATTGCGTCACTAAGTGGTTAGAAGCTATCCCCACTAGTAGTGCTGATCACAACACCTCTATCAGGATGCTTAAAGAAGTTATTTTCCCTAGATTTGGAGTACCTAGATATCTAATGACCGACGGTGGTTCACATTTCATTCATGGTGATTTCCGTAAAACGCTTGCTAAGTACAATGTCAACCATAGAATTGCGTCCCCCTATCACCCTCAGTCCAGTGGTCAAGTAGAGCTAAGCAATAGAGGAATTAAACTAATTCTGCAAAAGACTGTCAACAGGTCTAGAAAGAATTGGTCTAAGAAGCTCGATGATGCACTGTGGGCTTATAGAACTGCCTATAAGAATCCCATGGGCATGTCTCCGTACAAAATGGTGTACGGTAAAGCATGTCATTTACCTCTTGAGCTAGAGCATAATGCTTATTGGGCAATCAAAGAGCTCAAGTTTGATTTCAAACTTGTTGGTGAGAAGAGGTTATTTGACATTAGCTCGCTTGATGAATGGAGAGCTCAGGCATATGAAAATGCCAATTTATTCAAAGAAAAGGTTAAGAGGTGGCATGATAAGAGGATACAAAAGCGTGAGTTCAATGTAGGTGATTATGTCTTGCTATATAATTCTCGTTTACGATTTTTGCACGCAAGCTTCTCTCTAAATGGGAAGGTCCCTATATTGTTGAGGAAGTATATCGTTCCGGTGCTATCAAGATCAACAACACGAAGGTAATTGTCCGAGAGTGGTAAATGGGCAGAGAATCAAGCATTCTATCTCAGGTACTCCCATAAATGTTGAAAGCAATATTATCATTACCATAACTCCGGAGGAATACCTAAGGGATATTTATCAAGTTGTTTCAGACTCCAAAAACAAAGAGGTATGTGATTCGGTAAGAAAACAGACTCCAAAACTTTTTCAGTAGGAATTTTTCTCCGTTTTGGAATATTTGTAAAAATAGAAAAATTGGATCTAGTCCGAAAAGCGCGCGAGGAGGCGACAAGCCTGCGAGGCACGGGCCCACCCCCTGGCCGCGCCTGGGGGGCTTGTGGCCACCTCGTGTGCCTCCCGGACTCCGTTTTCGTGCGGAGTACTCCTTCTGATATGGAAAAAATCATTATATATTCTCCCGAAAGGTCTGACCCTCGTATCACGCAAATTTCCTCTGTTTTTGTTTCGAGAATGTTTTCTGCCGCAGATTTAGGGCAAGATGTCTTCTCAAGATTCAGAGGGGGAGATCTATGTGGCAGATTACCTTGCTAACCCCAAGGTCTATGGGGACTTGGATCCTTATGGCTGGACCACTGATGAGGAAGAAGATTATGATCCCAAGGGGAAGAAACAAACAAGTTCCGATGAGGAGGAGACTCCTCTACCTCAACTTGGACACACGCATGGGGAGTTCAAGAAGTCGAGCATCCCTGACTCAAGGAAGAAGCCTAAGACTTTGTTTATCCCTTCTCGTTTCTTGCAGGAGAGTAAGCAGGAATTATGCCAAAGGGTGTTGAGGCTTGAAGAGGAAAATGATGATCTGAGGGAGCAGAATTTTATGCTCAAGTGGAAATTAAACAATCTCAAGACCTCTGCAACAACTCCACCACCATCACCTCCAAAGGAAGACAACTAAGCATGGGTATGGGCAATCCCCTTCGCTTGTGCCAAGATTGGGGGAGTTGCCCTGGTATCGTATCACCATCACATCTTTTGCCTTTACCTTTGTTTTTGTTTGTTCCTTTTCAGTTTTATCTTTCTCTAGTAGAATAAAGCTCTTAGTGTTTTAGGCTAGAGTTTTGCTTTGTGTCACCCCTGATGTATTCGAGCTCGTGAGCCATATAATAAGGAGTGTTTTAGTTAAGGGCATTGCTTCATGCCATGATCTAAAGAAAAGAATAATAAAAGAACAAAAGCATGAAAGATCATGTAATGAACTTATGGGAAGTGATGGCTTCACATATAAAAAGAATGTTGATTGAAACTTGTTGTGGGTAGACAAACATAGACCTTGGTCATTGTTGCAATTAATAGGAAGTAACAAAGAAAGAGAGGTTCACATATAAATATATTATCTTTAACACCATCTATGATTGTGAACACTCACTAAACTATTGCATGCTTAGAATTAGATGTTGGACAAGGAAGACAACATAATGAATTGTGTTTGCTTGGTTCCGAACAATGTTATATGATTAGAGATCCCTTAGCATGTGACGATTGCTACCACCTCATATTAGCCAAAACCTCCCGCACTAAGTAGGGATACTACTTGTGCATCCACAAACCTTCAACCCAGTTTTGCCATGAGAGTCCACCATACCTACCTATGGATTGAATAAGATCCTTCAAGTAAGTTGTCATCGGTGCAAGCAATAAAAATTTCTCCCTAATATGTATGATCTATTAGTGTGTGGAAAATAATCTTTGTACGAACCAGTGATGAGGAAGGCATAAAAGCGACAGACTGCATAATAAAGTTCTTTATCACAAGAGGTAATATAAAGTGACGTTCCTTCACACTACGAGGACACGCATCCAAACTTCAAAAGCGCATGACAACCTCTGCTTCCCTCTGCGAAGGGCCTATCTTGTACCTTTACTTTTTGACCTGAAAAGAGTCATGGTGATCTTCACCAATTACTTATTTCGCCTTTATCTTGGCTAACATCATATGCTTGGGAAAGATCTATATTCATATGTCAACTTGGAGGTAAATATTCATGAATTATTATTGTTGACATTACCCTTGAGGTAAATGGTTGGGAGGCGAAACTATAAGCCCTTATCTTTCTCTGTGTCCAGCTGAAACTTTGATCTCATGAGTACCACGTGAGTTGTAGCAATTGTAGAGAACAAAAAGATGATTGAGTATGTGGATTTTATTTACAAGCTCTTATTTGACTCTTTCTGATGTTGTGATAAATTGCAATTGCTTCAATGACTAAAGGCTATCGGTTGTTAATTCTCGGTAAGGTTCTTGATCCATACTTTACTTTGTGAAGGAATTATCACTTTAGCATAAGAGTTGATATGATGGTATTGCTGTTCTGATCGTGATCATGATGCCTGCATGTTCGTATCTTGTTTTGTCGACACCTCTCTCCCTAAACATGTGGACATATTTATTGAGCTAGGCTTTCGCTTGAGGACAAGCGAGGTCTAAGCTTGGGGGAGTTGATACGTCCATTTTGCATCATGCTTTCATGTTGATATTTATCGCTTCTTCGGCTGTTATTTCACTTAACGGTACAATACTTATGCCTTTTCTCTCTTATTTTTCAAGGTTTACATGAAGAGGGAGAATGCCGGCTGCTGGAATTCTGGCCTAAAAAAGGAGCATGTTTGAGATGCTTATTCTGCGCAACTCCAAAAGCTGTGAAAATAAACATGGATTTTTTTGGGATTTATAAAAAATACTGGGCCGAAGAAGTGCCAGAGGGGCGCTAGCAGGTGGCCACAAGCCTGCTAGGCGTGGCTACCCCCTGGCCGCGCCTAGGGGGCTTGTGGGCTCCCTGCTAGCCCACCGGACCCCCTCTTTTTCTACAAGAAGGGTTTTGGTCTGGAAAAAATCAAGAGGAGGCTTTTAGGAGGATTCGTCGCGCCACGAGGTGGAACTTGAGCAGAACCAATCTAGAGCTCCGGCAGAACGATCCTGCCGGGGAAACTTCCCTCCCAGAGGGGGAAATCGTCGCCATCGTCATCACCAACACTCCTCTCATCAGAGGGGACTTGTCACCATCAACATCTTCATCAGCACCATCTCATCTCCAAACCCTAGTTCATCTCTTGTAACCAATCTTCGTCTCGCGACTCCGATTGGTACTTGTAATCTTGTAACCCTAGTTCATTATTCTTTGTAGTTGATGCTAGTTGGATTACTTGGTGGAAGAGTTTATGTTCAGATCCTTGATGCTACTCATTACCTCTCTAGTCATGAATATGATTATGCTTTGTGAGTAGTTACTTTTCTTCCTGAGGACATGGGACAAGTCATGCTATAAGTAGTCATGTGAATTTGGTATTCGTTCGATATTTTGATGTGTTGTATGTTGTTTTTCCTCTAGTGGTGTTATGTGAACGTAGACTACATAACACTTCACCATTATTTGGGCCTAGAGGAAGGCGTTGGGAAGTAGTAAGTAGATGATGGGTTGCTAGAGTGACAGAAGCTTAAACCCTAGTTTATGCGTTGCTTCGTAAGGGGCTGATTTGGATCCACTAGTTTAATGCTATGGTTAGACTTTGTCTTAATTCTTCTTTCATTTTTGTGGATGCTTGCGAGAGGGGTTAATCATGAGTGGGATGCTTGTCCAAGTAAGGGAAGTACCCAAGCGCCGGTCCACCCACATATCAAACTATCAAAGTAACGAACGCGAATCATATGAACATGATGAAAACTAGCATGACAGAAATTCCCGTGTGTCCTCAGGAGCGTTTTTCCTTCTATAAGACTTTGTCCAGGCTTGTCCCTTGCTACAAAAGGGATTGGGCCACTTTGCTGCGCTGTTGCTAGTTTTGTTACTTGTTGCTTGCTACGAATCATCTCACCACACAACTACTTTTTACCGATAGTTTCACTGCTTGCACATATTACCTTGCTGAAAACCACTTGTGAAATCCTTCTGCTCCTCGTTGGGTTCGACACTCTTACTTATAGAAAGGACTATGATAGATCCCCTATACTTGTGGGTCATCACTCCACCAGCCCACTAAGGACTTGGTGCGCCTCCTAAGGCCATGGGTTCACTCCCGGGTGGGTGCGCCCCTCCCGGTAAACACCCGGAACCCATTCGTCACTCCCGGTACACTTCCAGAAATGCCCGAAACTTTCCGGTGACCAAATGAAACCATCCTATATATCAATCTTAGTTTACGGACCATTCCGGAAACCCTCGTGACGCCCGTGATCTCATCCGGGACTCCGAACAACATTCGGTAACCACACATATAACTCAACTATACTAAAACATCGTCGAACCTTAAGTGTGCAAACCCTGTGGGTTCGAGAACTATGCAGACATGACCCAAGACACCCCTCGGTCAATATCCAATAGCGGGATCTGGATGCCCATATTGGATCCTACATATTCTTCGAAGATCTTATCGGTTGAACCTCAGTGCCAAGGATTCATATAATCCCGTATGTCATTCCCTTTGTCCTTCGGTATGTTACTTGCCCGAGATTCGATCGTCGGTATCTGCGTACCTATTTCAATCTAGTTACCGGCAAGTCTCTTTACTCGTTCTGTAATACAAAATCCCGTGATTTACACTTATTCACATTGCTTGCAAGGCTTGTTTGTGATGTTGTATTACAGAGTGGGCCCCGTGATACCTCTCCGTCACACGGAGTGAAAAATCCCAGTCTTGATCCATACTAACTCAACGGGCACCTTCCGAGATACCTGTAGAGCACCTTTATATTCATCCAGTTACGTTGCGACGTTTCATACACACAAGGTATTCCTCCGGCGCCAGTGAGTTATACGATCTCATGGCCATAGGAACAAATACTTGACACGCAGAAAACAATAGCAACAAAATGACACGATCACATGCTACGTTCATAATTTGGGTCTAGTCCATCACATGATTCTCCTAATGATGTGATCCACTTATCAAGTGACAACACATGCATATAGTCAGAAAAGCTTGACTATCCTTGATCAACTGGCTAGCCAACTACAGGCTTGCTAGGGACATTGTTTTGTGTATGTATCCACACATGTATCTATGTTTTCATTCAATACAATTATAGCATGTATAATAAACGATTATCTTGAAAATAGAAATATAATAATAACTATTTTATCATTTATTCTAGGGCATATTTCCAACGGTCTCCCACTTGTACTAGAGTCAATAATCTAGTCGTCACATCGCCATGCGATTTACATTGTAATAAATCTAACACCCATACAGTTCTGGTGTTGATCATGTTTTGCCTGTGGAAGAGGTTTAGTCAACGGATATGCTACATTCAGATCCGTGTGCGCTTTGCAAATATTTACGTCCTCTCCTTCGACGTAGTCGCGGATGAGGTTGAAGTGTCGTTTAATGTGCCTGGTCTTCTTGTGAAACCTTGGTTCCTTTGCTAAAGCAATGTCACCAGTGTTGTCACAGAATAGAGTTATTGGATTTAGTGCGCTCGGCACAACTCCAAGATCCGTCATGAACTCCTTCATCCAGACACCCTCCTTAGCTGCCTCCGAGGCAACCATGTACTTCGCTTCACATGTAGAATCTGCTACGACGCTTTGCTTGGAACTGCACCAGCTTACCGCGCCCCCATTAAGAACAAATACATATCTGGTTTGCGACTTAGAGTCATCCAGATCGGTGTCAAAGCTTGCGTTGACGTAACCCTTTACGACGAGTTCTTCCTCACCTCCATAAACGAGAAACGTTTCCTTAGTCCTTTTCAGGTACTTCAGAATATTCTTGACCGCCGTCCAATGATCCACTCCCGGATTACTTTGAAACCTGTCTGCCATACTTATGGCCAAGCTGATGTCTGGTCTAGTGCACAACATTGCATACATGATAGAACCTATGGCTGAAGCATAGGGCACGGAACTCATTTGTTCTCTATCTTCCGTAGTTGTTGGGCACTAAGTCTTACTCAATTTTATACCTTGTAACACTGGCAAGAACCCTTTCTTGGACTATTCCATTTTGAACTTCTTCAAAACTTTATCAAGGCATGTGCTTTGTGAAAGTTCTATTACGCGTATCGATCTATCCCTATAGATCTTAATGCCTAGATGTAAGCAGCTTCTCCTAGGTCCTTCATAGAGAAACTTTTATTCAAGTAATCCTTTACGCTCTTCAAAAACTCCACGTT
This sequence comes from Hordeum vulgare subsp. vulgare, assembly GCF_904849725.1. Classification (NCBI taxonomy): domain Eukaryota; kingdom Viridiplantae; phylum Streptophyta; class Magnoliopsida; order Poales; family Poaceae; genus Hordeum; species Hordeum vulgare. Next base: position 103,968,482 of record NC_058524.1, on the reverse strand, counting down.
GTTTCCTATCCAGCAATATGTCATTCACATATATTATTGGAAACGCCACAGAGCTCCCACTCACTTTCTTGTAAATACAAGATTCTCCAACCACTTGTACAAACCCAAATGCTTTGTCACCTCATCAAAGCGCTTATTCCAACTCCAAGATGCTTGCACCAATCCATAAATGGATCGCCAGAGCTTGCATACTTTGTTAGCATTCTTTGGATCGACAAAACCTTCGGGTTGCATCATATACAACTCTTCCTTAAGAAAACCGTTAAGGAGCACCATTTTGACATCCATTTGCCAGATTTCATAATCGAAAAATGCAGCTATTGCTAACATGATTCGGACGGACTTAAGCATCGCTACCGGTGAGAACGTCTCATCGTAGTCAACTCCTTGAACTTGTGAAAAACCCTTTGCCACAAGTCGAGCTTTATAAACGGTCACATTACCGTCTGCGTCCGTCTTCTTCTTAAAGAACAATTTGTTCTGAGTAGCCTTGCGGCCTTCAGGTAATACTTCCAAAGTCCACACTTTGTTTTCATACATAGATCCTATCTTGGACTTCATGGCCTCCAACCATTTGTTGGAATTCGGGCCCACGATTGCTTCTTCATAATTCGCAGGTTCATTGTTGTCTAACAACATGATTGATAAGACAGGATTACCGTACCACTCAGGAGTAGTACGTGATCTTGTCAACCTGCGAGGTCCGATAGGAACTTGATCTGAAGTTTCATGATCATCATCATTAACTTCCTCCTCAACCGGTGTCGCTTCGGCAGAGGTTTCCCCTGCCCTGCGCCAGCATCCAGAGGGATTTAGAGGTTCGACAACCTCATCAAGTTCTATCTTCCTCCCACTCAATTCTTTCGAGAGAAACTGCTTCTCAAGAAAAGCTCTGTTCTTAGCAAAAACACTTTTCCCTCGGATTTGAGATAGAAGGTGTAGCGAACTGTCTCCTTTGGGTAACCTATGAAGACACACTTTTCCACTTTGGGTTCCAGCTTTTTAGGCTGAAGCTTTTTGACATAAGCATCACATCCCCAAACTTTAAGAGACGACAATTTTGGTCTTTTGCCATACCACAGTTCGTATGGTGTCGTCTCAACGGATTTTGATGGTGCCCTATTTAAAGTGAATGTTGTTGTCTCTAATGCATAACCCCTAAAACGATAACGGCAAATCGGTAAGAGACATCATAGATCGCACCATTTCTAATAAAGTACGATTATGACGTTCGGACACACCATTACGCTGTGGTGTTCCAGGCGGTGTCAACTGTGAAACAATTCCACATTGTCTTAAGTGAGCACCAAACTCGAAACTCAGATATTCACCCCCACGATCAGAAAGTAGGAACTTGATCTTCTTGTTATGATGATTTTCCACTTCACTCTGAAATTGCTTGAACATCTCAAACGTTTCAGACTTGTGCTCCATACCTACTCAAATCGTCAGTGAAGGTGAGAAAATAATGATATCCGCGGCGCGCCTCCACACTCATCGGACCGCACACATCGGTATGTATGATCTCCAACAAGTCACTTGCACGCTCCATTGTTCCGGAGACTGGAGTGTTAGTCATTGATACGTCTCCAATGTATCTATAATTTTTGATGGTTTCATGCTATTATCTTGTCAAACTTTGGATGTTTTGCATGACTTTAATTTATTTTCTCGGACTAACTTATTAACTCAGTGCCAAGTGCCAGTTCCTTTTTTTCCATGTTTTTGACCCCTTTCAGAGGAGATTTTGAAACAGAGTCCAAACGGAAGAAAATCCCCGAAAAGATTTTTTCTGGAACGAAAGAAGATCGGATTGCTTGGGGGCCAAGCCAGAAGAGCCCCAGGGGCCCCACAAGCCCCCACCCCGCGGCAAGGGGGGGCCGCGCCATGCAGGCTTGTGGGCCCCCTGGAGGTCCCCTGACCTAGATGTTGCGCCTATAAATTCCCAAATATTCCCAAAAATATCAGGGGAGCATCGTAATCACTTTTCCGTTGCCGCAAGCTTTTGTCTCCGCAAGATCCCATCTGGGGCACATCCTGGTGCCCTGCCGGAGGGGGGATTCGGACACGGAAGGCTTCTCCATCAACACCATGACCTCCCCGTTGATGCGTGAGTAGTTCACCATAGACCTACGGGTCCATAGCTAGTAACTAGATGGCTTCTTCTCTCTCTTGGATCTTCAATACAAAGTTCTCCATGATCTTCATGGAGATCTATCCGATGTAATCTTCTTTTGCGGTGTGTTTGTCGAGATCCGATGAATTGTGAATTTATGATCAGATTATCCATGAATCTTATTTGAGTTTCTTCTGATCTCTCTTATGCATGATTTAATATCCTTGTAATTCTCTTCGAGTTGTGGGTTTTGTTTGGCCAACTAGATCTATGATTCTTGCAATGGGAGAAGTGCTTTGTTTTGGGTTCATATCGTGCGGTGACCTCACCCAGTGACAGAAGGGGTAGCGAGGCACGTATCGTGTTGTTGCCATCAAGGGTAAAAAGATGGGGTTTTCATCATTGGTTTGAGATTATCCCTCTACATCATGTCATCTTGCTTAAAGCATTACTCTGTTCATCTTGAAATAAATACACTAGATGCATGCTGGATAGCGGCCGATGTGTGGAGTAATAGTAGTAGATGGAGCCATGCTAGAGTCAAAGAAGACAGAGATCACTTATTCTTCAACTGTCTTTTTAGTACCAGGGTCTGGAACTACCTGCAGATCACATGGCAGGGTCCATCCATGTGGAGTGCTACCGTAGCTGCTAAGCAAGACTTCCATAACCCCTTTTTTGCTGAGGTGGTCTTCACTGCATGTTGGAACATCTGGACTATAAAAAATGCCAAGGTCTTTAACCAGGAGCAGCCAAAGTTCAGAAAATGGAGATCTGGTTTCATCCATGACATTTCCCTGTTAGCTCATAGGATTAAGGCTAGTTTCAGGGATGATCTCCTTAAATGGGTTTCCTTTTTTGCCTCCTTGAGGTTTGTAACCTTAGCTTCCCATCCCCTTTGTACATTCTAAATTCTTCTTGGACATACTGCTCTTATATATGGGAATAAAAGAAAAAATGGTTGTGGGGGGTTTTCCCTACAGTAGCCGGTCAAAAATAGTAGTAGATGCACAAAGTATCGGTCTACTTGTCTCGAATGTGATGCCTATATGCCAGATCATTGCCTTAGATATCGTCATGACTTTGCGCGGTTCTATCAATTGCTCGACAGTAATTTGCTCACCCACCGTAATACTTGTTATTTTGAGAGAAGCCTCTAGTGAACACTATGGCACCCAGGGTCTACTCCACACCATATTTTCAGCCTTACACTCTTTACTACGTTGCAATTTCTGCCTTCAGATCTCACTTTTGCAAACAATCTTGAAGGGATTGACAACCCCTTTGAAGCGTTGGGTGCAAGTTTGTTTGTGTTTGCGCAGGTACTCTGGACTTGACGAGACCCTCCTTCTGGATCTATACCTTGGTTCTCAAACTGAGGGAAATACTTACTGCTCCTGTGCTGCATCACCCTTTCCTCTTCAAGGGAAAAACCAACCCAAGCCCAATCTCCGTCAACGTGTCAATTTGTGGCGCCGTTGTTTGAGAAGTAGCAGAAGGATTTATGGCGCCGTTGCTGGGGAGGAAGATCATGTTAAGAACTCATCCAAGTAAGTGTCGCAAACTCAACTCTTGCATTTACTTTGTTTTCCTGTTGCCTCTCGTTTTCCTCTCCCCCACTTCACCAATTTTCCTGTTTCGTTCGCCTTTTTCGTTGGCCCTTTTTCTCGCCCGCTTTTTGTTTGCTCGTGTGCTTGCTTGCTTGCTGAAGTCCCCATGAACGAAAACACAAAGCTTTGCAACTTCTTGAATACTAATAATAATGATTTTATTAGTACTCCGATTGCTCCCGCCACTAGTGCGGAGCCATACGAAATCAATGCCGCTTTGGTGAATCTTGTTTTGAAAGAGCAATTCCCTGGCCTTCCTAGTGATGATGCCGCATCCCATCTCAATACCTTCATTGAGCTTTGTGATATGCAAAAGAAAAAAGATGTGGATAATGACGTGATTAAATTGATGCTTTTTCCTTTCTCGTTGCAAGATTGCGCAAAAACTTGGTTTTCTTCTTTGTCCAAAAATAGTATCGATTCTTGGGATAAGTGCAAAATCCTTATATATCCAAGTATTTTCCGCCGACTAAGATCATCTCTCTCCGTAATGATATCATGGATTTCAAGCAACTTGATCATGAGCATGATGCACAAGCTTGGGAGAGAATGAAATTAATGATTAGAAATTGTCCCGCTCATGGCTTGAGCCTTTGGATGATTATTCAAATCTTTTACGCTGGCTTGAATTTCGCTTCTAGAAATATCTTGGATTCCGCCTCAGGTGGAACGTTCATGGAAATCACGTTAGGAGAAGCCACAAAGCTCTTAGACAACATCATGACGAACTACTCTCAGTGGCACACTGAAAGGTCACCTACTAGTAAGAAGGTACACGCTATAGAAGAAATTAACTCGTTGAGTGCTAAGATGGATGAGTTAATGAATTTGGTTGCTAGTAGAAGTGCTCCTTTGGATCCTAATGATTTGCCTTTCTCTTCTTTGATTGAGAGTAGCAACGCTAGCTTGGACGTAAATTTTGTTGGTGGGAATAACTTTGGCAACAACAACGCTTTTAGAGGAAACTATGTTCCTTGGCCTTTTCCTAGTAACTCCTCTAATAACTTTGGCAACTCCTACAACAATACCCATGGAAATTACAATAGAGTACCCTCTGATCTAGAGAGTAATATCAAAGAATTCATCAACTCTCAAAAGATTTTCAATGCGTCCTTATCATGTCAGTAATCTGGGTGACCTTTTTGACACTGCACATGGGAATGAAATGTGGACTAGAAGAGATATAGAAGGAACAACTGTAGATCCTATTGCAAGTTCTGATCCTGAAGCTTTGGACTAAATGAAAGGTTTGCTTCTAATGTCTTGTTTTGCCCTGCTAGGTTTGAAAATTCTAGCTTATCTTTACAATACTGTGAGATCTACAATTTTCTTAATGAAAGATAATATTTCTGTAGTTGATGCTCGGGGTGAAGTCAATTTCAGAATAATGCTGCCCCACAACCGCAAGAGCCAGACATATAAGAGATCAATAATAGTAAACCTGCTGAACTGGAAGGAAACACATCAGCAAGTGATCTGCCAGGAGAAAATGTGAAGGATACTGAAGCCGTGGAAACAGAAGCAATCAACGACAGCACTGATGCAAACAACAGTGAGCTAACTGCAGATGTGCAAAGCAATGTTGCTCTTACAAATGAGGCAGCTCTACTTGAGCTTCAACTTCTGTTCTGTTCATATAACAACATTAGGACAGTTACTGCGTGTGGGATGAATTCAGCAATATCTCATTTTCTTATACGTTTCTTGATGAAAAAAATGGTGACATTAATTGCTTTGTTATTTTGTGTGTCTTATGTTTTGTTTCATGATATAGCATGGAGCAATTCCTATCAAGCTGGCAGCAACTAGTGGTCGACACAAGCTCGTTCAAATTCTATTTCGTGGGACAAAACCGATTCCATCTCTGTCAGATTGGAGTGTTGATGGGTTAATTAAAACTGTGAATTCTCCAAAAATCAACTCTTTATGTACTCCTGAAGCTTAATGCATGATTGCTTCTTATTTTCTATTTGGACCATAATTATTCATTGCCGTCTTATAGATAGCTTATACTCCATCCTCCTTCGATGAATATTTGTGAACTCTGTTTACATGCATAGATAGCTTATACTTCAGTTGTTCGCCACTTGGACTATGTCGTTGTTCAAGCTTTTAGGCTGGCTGCTGTTCGGCATTCTCTAATAGGCCAGAAGTTCTGATGTTATATGTTATGTACTAGGGTTAGGGAGCGGCCCTCACCCCTGGTGGCAAGATAGAAGAACTATTCTTCTATTCTTGCTTTATTCATGACTAACAAAAAGCCCGTGCGTTGCAACGGAAGAAAAAATGTTACCGGTCCTTACCAAATAAAAATGGTTCAAGAAAAAATATCACCGCTTATTTTGTAATTCCATCACAAATTTACTATATTATTTTGTATCTAAGCTGGTCTTGAGGAACTTGTACGTATTTGCTCCTCGTACATAAATAATAATAATAAAATAAACTACTCCTCGTTGTCTTCCTCCAACCCGATGGTGTCCTCTCCGACCTCCTTTTTGCGAAGAATGCACGCTCGTCGAGGACTTCAAGCGGGGATTGTCGGCGCCACTCCATCATGGCATGTTCGTGCGTGCCGGAATCTACCATGTGTCGGACCGCCGTCTCTCGCGCGCCGGAATGTACCACTGTAGACAGATCATTGCTAGGGCAAACAGCACACCAAGCCCAAAAAACAAAAAAGAAACAAATGTCAACAGCGTTAGGTCGACAAAGAGCGGATGATACGCCACCGCTGCGCCTTCCGGAGACAAACCACCACAGCCCGAGGCTCCGACCCGCCGTGTGCCAAACAACACCTCCAAGAAGGGATGTGACGGTCGATGAAGCTGTTGCCCGGACGAGTCCTAGGGTTTCCCCCGGCACGTGGAAGGACGTAGGTGATGGCACCCGCCGGTGTCACCGCATCGGAGCTAGACGAACCAGCAAGAATTTCTTCCGCACTCCACACCACACCACTCAACCGGAGCCAACCAGCCAAACACCAACACGAAGCCAATGAGATAAGTCATATTTCACTCCTAGCTACTTATCCGAGCGTGAGGAGATATCTCCACCTCCACCGCCGACGCCGAGCCGGGGAGCCCCACCGCCACCTAGAACGTCGCCGCCTAGGACCCCCTAGTGCAGCTCCGCCCCGTGTCGGAGAGCCACCGGGAGGGTAAGGGCAGGGGGTGCTAGCGACGGCGGCGGAGAGGAGAGGGAGAAGGCGGGGCTGGATGAAAGGGGAGGTTGGCCGCGGCCGATCGCCCCACGGGGCCGACGCGGTCGCGGGAGCGGAGAGGCAAAAAAACTTTTATATTATGGACGAAGGAAGAAGTAAACTAGCCTTGATCAAATTTTGCTCTTTTGTGAATACATTGACAAAATGAACACATACTTGGGTCATTTTTGAAATCCAATCCCAAGTTCAGCTAACGAACGGAAAATAATATACAAACTATTTCATTTCAGTTCAGTTGATTTATATCATACTCAAAAAATAATTTGAGAGTAATGCTATTTTTATATCATACTCAAAAAATAATACTAAAAATTGAACGGAAAATAATACTCAAAAACAAATTTCTATTTATCCTCTTTCCCTCGGTCTCTTCCCTCTAGTTTTTTTATTTCCCTCCAAATTAAGGTAACTGACCAAAAAAAACTTATGCACCTCCCCCGTTTATCTCAACAGGTAAGTCGTGGCTGAACACACATCGTGGGTCATCTCGGCCGGCTCGCGGCGGCAGGCGATTCTGGGCCTTCTCCGGCGAGTGGCGGCGGCAGGCGATTCTGGGCCATCTCCGGCGACTCGCGGCGGCAGACCATCTCTCCGATTGCAGGTTAGTGCCTCCCCCTGGCTCTCTTTTGTATGTACCCTTCCTCCGACCTGTCGCCGTCGCTCCCACTGCTGTTGCCGCTGTCGCCGCCCATCTGGCGCCCTTCCTCCGCCCCCGACCTAATGCCTGCATGAGTGCGCCACTCCTCGCCCCTGCCCGCCGGCCACCAGCAAAGCCGTTGGACCGCTGCTTGCGCAAGTGCCTATGCCCATGGTTGAGCCCTGTCTATCCTCTGCTTTTGTTGGTGTTCGTCTGCAGTCTGATCGCACCCCTGTGGTGCAGGCCGTGCATGATGGCTGATTGGCCGTGGTCTACGGCTCTTCCTTTCGGTCCTTGACACATACTATCAATCAATGATGCCTCGTTGTGATTCCGTCAATTGGTTTTCGCCAAGTAACTCATCTGAAGGCTCACGAGGGAGAGGTCCTTTTTTTCCTTCCCACACATCAAGCGATGTATCCACGAGACCACAACAGGATGCATCCCAAGCTCTCCCATCTGCCCACAAGTTCCATCCAGTGGTGGAGCTAGATTTTGCATCACTTGTGTATCTGATGCTGAACTTATTTTGCATCAGTGGTCATGATGGCCCTTGGCAGGTCCATTGCAAAATCCCAAGTCAATATCAGACTGGAACATGTCCACAAAAAGCTGATGCAGCTCCTCAAAGCTCTCCTACCTCTGCAAATCCATAGAGATCGCAGTAGTTTTCTTTGTGTACACTCGTAAATGAATTAATAGACAAGCATCATTGGCTGCACTAAATAGTGTTAATGCGGGTGTGATTCAGAGGAACATATTGATGTTTCATTTACATTTTTTTTCAGGTTGTGAGTTGGTTTTCCTCCTAGAGTTCATATGACACGAAGTAAACTACATGTTGTTGAATGCAATGATGAATACATGACTGAGGAACATATTGAACATGAGAATACCATGTGCAAAGATGTTGAGTCATCTCATGTTCAACCATCATCTCGTAATGTTGAAGAAGGCTTGAATGATAGTGATGATGAAGAGTACCAGGACGACACTGTTGCTAATGAACAAGGTAATTACCTTTTGACACTACGCTAGACATTCTGAAAAATTAGAATTAGAATCAGCATTGCAGTACCATCTTCTCCAAAATAGAACTGAATTAAAATTATAAATGTTTTGGAAATTTATGCATGATTAGATGAAAATGGAGAAACAACCAAGCGTGGGAGGACAAGGCTAAAAGAAACATCGGATCTTCCGAAAGGACAGAGAATTGTGGTCCAGTGCAATGATATAAACTAACCAATTGGAAAGGAAGCTGCACGTCTTGGGAATTTTCTTGGCACAGTTGCTAGGAATGGAAAATTGTGTATTTTGAGCTACAAGGACTGGACAAAGCTAATAGGAGAGAGAGAAAAAATGACAAATGAACAAAGAAACAAAAGGGATATACTAGCACAAGTAAAGGTATATTCAGAGTACATTAAATCTCTTTTGCTGACATCATTATGCTTTGCATACTAGCATTATCATAAACATAGTTTTATTTGAAATGTAGATGGGATTTCTTTACCCTCCTCGCATGGAAAAGATTATCTTAAAAAAATTGGAGATAGATGGAGGGAACGTAAGTCAGATCTGAAAGCATTATACTTTGATGCAAATAAGAGCATGGAAGCGAATAACACGAATGTTCCAAAGGGTGTGATTAAGGACGAGTGGATTACTCTTGTCAGTAATTGGATGACCCCAAAGTCATAGGTATATATACTGTCACCAGATTTGTTATGTACATGTTCCTGAGTCATGGTACAAAATTCTGAAAAATACTTGTGCATACATTATACAATTGTTTGATAGGGGATAAGTGAGACAAATAGGAGAAATTGTGCGATGAGGAAGTCCAAACACACGTCTGGAACTAAGAGTTTTCCACGAGTTCGAGAAGAGTTGGTCAGTTTATGCGAACTCAAACTATATGCATCTACATCCCATTTGTACTGCAGGTATTTAATAAGTTAACCATTTGACCAATAGAGACTAAAGGATCCAGAAAAGAAGTACCCACACAGGGCTGTCTTATACATTCATACTCATAAGCATAAAAGCGACAAGAAAATGAATGAACAAGTGGTATAGTATCGACACTTTTATTCAAATTATAGTGTTGTTTATCACATTGTTTTGACATACACTATTCATGTATATAGGTTGATTTGAAGGAGCGTATAGCGGAGAATCCATCTTTAGTAGATACTACTACAGGAAAGACAACATGGAAAGGAGATGTTTTGAATGCGGTACTTGGCGCAGACAAGCCTGGACATATTCATGGCCTGGGACGTGTTCCGGATCCAAATCAATTCTTTGATGTGTCAACTTCACGCCACTTTCAGAATATACACCTTAGTTCATTACAGGATACATCGAATGAAGATCTTTTGGCTATTAGACTGAAGACGGAGAAGCTGGAGAACAAAGTGGAAAAGCAAGACGCTGAGATTTTGGAACTAAAAGCGAAGAACAAAAACTCCGAAGGACAGGTAAATTCGAAGAATTTATCCATTATTCAATATATATACTAATTCTTAGGGAGTATAGTTACAGGGTTCTTTGGATCAGATATCTGCATCTCGAGATGTTCCTTCTATTGCCAAGGCAAATTCAAAAAGAAAATTATGTGTCTTCACAAAGGTATAATAAATATTTTGAAGCCATTTTATAATTATGTTCTTAATCTAGTTTGGTTTCAATCGACAGAGAATTTATGGCGACGGTCATAGTGAACAACTTCGTACTTTGGGAAGCAGAGTAATGTGATGGTAGTGTATGGATGCATTAATACATTTTTGTTTTCTTGTTAAAGAAATCAATCATCTCTTGACATTCATTACAGAGCAAGAAAACATTTCTCAAAGACATGGAGCTGCAACCATCATACAAACGTCCTTCTATGGATGAGGTATGATCATTGATATATTGTTTGGAATCAGACATGGTTGAGTACAAATTTGGAATTACTCACACATTTTTCCACTATGATTTTTTATTATTGTTCTCACGAATCTGATAGTATATCTTTTGTCATAGAGCGATGAAACTTTGGTCCATGTTGAAAATGTTCAGCAAGAGTGGGAAAACACTAGTGCAAACAAGGTTACTAACTCCTTCCCTTTCTGAACTTATACCAATGTCGAGAATCTTGAGAAGATTACCGTGCAAACTTTTATGATGATACACCAATGAAATCAAATATAAAACACTACATACTCATTGCGTAGCTGTTGTTGCTTATTTATTCTCAACTCTGAATCTGTTTCAAAAAGAGAAATTGTTTATCTTTACTTGGAGTCCAATATGGTTGAGCAACAATCAATTGTTACTTACTCGTCTAATGGTAGGAATGTATATTACAATTCTTCCAAATCTTATGATATATCTTCTGTCACAGAACAAACATACTTCTATCCGTGGTGAAAATGTGCAACAAGAGAAGGAAAACTCTAGTGCAAATAAGGTTACTGCACTACATATCTTCTAATCTTCTAAAGCTTATTTTCACAATGCATCTCTGCTCTCATGCGGCAAGATTTTTTTTTTGCACATTTCCAGTGCGTACGCATGCTAGAAATGATGTCTGACATATATAACAATTTCAATATTGAGTAAAACTATCCGAGATAACAATATAAGAGATAAAGTGCAGCCACTTTCACCAAGATGAAAAATCCCTTCACATTGTTATTTCAGTCTTTCGTTTGCATAATGATGTAGCAAGCATATATGAATATTTAATCGAAAATGCTTCACATACGACATTTCTCATCCAGTAAACGTACGACGGTTCGATCGTACATTAGGGATGCTCGTGGTTCCTAACTAAGACTGCCCCATGACCCACAGTCCAGCCCAAGCCCAAAACCCATATTAGTGTACTGTTCCGTAACCCCTGAAAACTAGCCATTCTTCAACGGTGTGTGTCGCTATGTTCTGTATGACCAAAATATTTTCTGAAATATCATATTCATTCAGCAACGTTATACTAATGGATCAAATATGTTTACATTATCCATTGCAGTATATAGCACAGCCACAGTATACTAGCTAGATTCAGACACACAATGGACTACTTCTAAGCATGCTGCCTTGGTCAAGATAAATGTGGTCTTAGGCACTAAACTTCCTAGCTATTACCTCAAGCTTGTTCTTTTACCAAGCTTGTGCTTTTACCAATCACATCTCCTATGGATCTAATTTTGCTGAAATTTTTTAGATAGCAGCGGTAGCAGCTAGAGGACTCCGTCCATTTCCTGAGCAAAGGGATAAGGAAATCTTGCTTTGTAAACAAAGAAAACAGAGTAATTTTCTATTTAAGAGGTGGGGCCTACCAGGACAGAAGAGGAAGTACGATCCAACCTGGCCCAAACCCAAACCCATTGCGTGTACGAAGCCGTTCCGCCTCCGTCGCCCCGTGTGTGGTAATTCGCTACCACGTAGCATCGGATGTTTATCGTACGAGAAACGGCATACGTGTAGCAGCGCTGATATTTAATTGTGATTCATCATGTGTACATATATAGATGTAGACAGCATATATGAATATTTAATTGTGATTCATCATGTGTACATATATATTCAGTTTTTCCTTCTTAAGTTATTCTGATTATTTTGCATCTTGCCATTAGCATGGTGGCCAGAGCATTAGTAAGATTTCAAGAGGTAACGCAACAAAGAATGCCAATGTATGACATACATCTTCTAAATCTTATTATTCTCCCTTTCAGTTCTTGGGCTTTAAGTATATTGCATACTGATGTTGCATACAATATCTACAGAAACAACAATGCAGTACAACAAATTGCATGGGTGCCGACTCGATAGATGTATGGGTATTAAGTTTATGTTACACATGATTATGTGCATGTTTCAAATTGCTTATAGTACAAATGGTTTTCTCGTTTACGAACAGATTGGCACTATAGTATTTCTGAAGATCTTGGGAAATCCAAACAAGAATGTTGCTCTTGGTACCCTCCAAAGCACTGACCCAGAATGCAAAGTTGAGGGTGTTCGTCTTGGTAATCAATTCTGGGCAGTGCGAATTGATGCTACATTGGCAAAATCAGATCCGTTGATACGACCTCTAAAAAAGGTCAACATTATTGGTCATGCAGCAGGATTAATTATTGCATGGCCTTCAACCTTTGTATGTTCTTCCTTCTTTAATTTTACCACTCTTAGCCTTGTTTTCTCTAGAATAACTTGTTGATATCATTTCTTTATTATTGGAGATTGCCAAGATAAATTTATGATGCATGGCCCAGTTGTTGATTGCAAGGTGGAGAATGGGGCTCCTATTCGATGGTCTTACGTAGTGTTTTAGGATGTCATCTCTAGTGTGGATATTTCAAACATTATGTTTTAGAATGGTTGAGGCGTTGATTGAAACGTCCAGACTTAGCTATTATTTTAGTATCTCATTGCATCCTTTGGATCATGTTCTTTGTAAAGCAACAAAGTCAAATTAATATATGAGACCTTTATGTTTGTTATATTGTGGCTCCATGTATTGTCAGCACTAACAATATCATTATGATAACAATATATGGAATCGCAATTCATACACTTTAGCAACACCTCTATATGTTGCACTGATCTGTTGTGTCCATTTGGAAATCCTATTGTACAATGCAGCGAGCAACACATACAAAGTGTTGTTAGAATCTAGTTATATATGTTGCCAGTCTGCAACGTTTTTTCATGCCGTTTACCAACACATTTATATACGTTCTTGTAGGCCCTTCCAACGCCGCCTACGGCAACACATATTAATCCGTTGGTGTAGGCCTTAGCAACACTTATATGGACATACAACAACACATCAATGCGTTGCTGAAAGGGGGTTCTTGTTGTAGTGAATCCCCCTCAAGAACTAACTCGATTACATGATAGATCTCATCCAACTCATCACCGTCCAGCAAGCCTACGATGAGATTACTCACGAACGATGAAGAGCATCATGGAATTGTCGATGGAGAAAGGTTGATGATGACGATGGCAACGATTTGCCCTCTCCGGAGCCCGAAACGGACTCCAGATCTGCCCTCCTGATGAAGAACTGGATGTGGCGGCGCCTCCGTATCGCAAAACGTGATGAAACCTTCTCTCTGACTTTTTTTCCAAGCGAAACGGAAGATATAGAGCGGAGTTTGGGGGCGGTGGTGCCACGTGGGCCCCACAAGCCTGCACGGCACGACCTAGGGGGGTGGCCGCGGACTGTGGTCTTGTGGCCCACTTGCACGCCCCCTCTGGTGTATCTTTGCGCATGTATTTTTCTTTTATTCCAGAAAAAATCTCCGTAAATTTTCAGGACGTTCCGAGAACTTTTATTTCTGCACAAAAACAACACCATGGCAATTCTGCTGAAAACAGCGCGAGTCCGGGTTAGTTCCATTCAAATCATGCAAATTACATTCCAAAACAAGGGCAAAAGAGTTTGGAAAAGTAGATACGACGGAGACGTATCAGGGCCCACTCGATAATACAACATCACAAACAAGCCTTGCAAGCAATGTGACTAAAGAGTTAGCCATGAGATCTTGTATTATGGAACGAGTAAAGAGAGTTGCTTGTAATGAGATTGAAATAGGTATAGAGATACCGACGATCAAATCTCGGGCAAGTAACATACCGAAGGACCAAGGGAATGCTATACGGGATTAACTGAATCCTTGACATAGAGGTTCGACCGATAAGATGTTCGTAGAATATGTAGGATCCAATATGGGCATCCAGGTCCCGCTATTAGATACTGATCGGAGAGTATCTCGGTCATGTCTACATAGTTCTCGAACCCACAGGGTCTGCACACTTAAGGTTCGGTGACGTTTTCAGTATAGTTGAATTATTGATGTTGGTAACCGAATGTTATTCGGAGTCCCGGATGAGATCCCGGATGTCATGAGGGTTTGTGGAATGGTTCAGAAAGAAAGATTGATATATAGGAATGTTGCATTTGGCTTCCGGAAAGATTTCGGGCATTACCGGTAAAGTATTGGGAGTGACGAATGGGTTTCGGGGTTTTACCGGGAGGGGCCACTCATCCGTGAGAGGACCTAATAGGCCTATGGGTGGCCCACCAATCTTTAGTGGGCTGGTGAGGCCAGCCCAATAACCTATTTTGGCTAAAGCAAAAATAAAAGGAAAAGGGAAAAATAAGGAAGGAGGTGGACAAGTGGGAAGGGAGTCCTCCACCAAACCGAATTGGAGGAGGACTCCCCCCCTTGGCTCGACCGAACCGTCCTACTTTAAGAAGGAGGCAAGGCAACCTTCCCTCTTGCTCCACCTATATATAGTGGAGGTTTGATAGGCCTCTTGCACCCCAAGCCATTGTGCAACCCTCTCTCCCTCCACCATTTCGTGACACCCCATAGCTAGTTCGGTACGGTACGACGAAGCCCTGCTGGAGTAACTCCACCACCATCACCGCCACGTCGTCGTTCTGCCGGAGAATTCATCTACCTATTCATCTCTCTTGCTGGATCAAGAAGGCGGAGATCGTCATCGAGCTGTACGTGTGCTGAACGCGGAGGTGTTGTCCGTTCGGTACTAGATCGGGATGGAGCTCATGGGACGCTTGGGATTCGGATCGCAAAGACGTTCGACTACATCAACCGCATTTCTTAACGCTCCCCGCTTAGCGATCTATAAGGGTATGTGGATCTGATCTCCCCTCTCATAGATGATCATCACCATGATAGGTTTTGTGTGTGCATAGGAATTTTTTTGTTTCCCGTGCGACGTTCCCCAACAATGGCATCATGAGCTAGGTTCATGCATAGATGATATCTCAAGTAGAACACAAAAGAGTTTGCGGGCGTTGATATTCTATTTGATGCCCTCCTTAGTATTTTCTTGATTCAACGGTATTGTTGGATTGAAGCGCCCTGGACCAACATTACTTGTACGCTTACGAGAGACTGGCCTGATCGACTAACATGCAACTTGTTGCATAAAAATGACTAGCGGGTGTTTGTTTCTTAAATTTTAGTTGAATCGGATTTGACCGTGGCGGTCCTTGGAGAAGGTTAAATAGGAATTTGCATATCACTGTTGTGGATTTGCATAAGTAAAATGTGATCATACTAGATACCCATAGCAGCCAAGTAAAATTTGCAACAACAAATTAGAGGACGTCTAACTTGTTTTTGCACGGTATGATATGATATATTGGATGTATGAGGTGATCATGTCGTAATAGTTAAATATCAACTTGCACGTCGATGTTATGGCAACCGGCAGCAGTCATAGGGTTGTCTTTAATTATTTTGCGCTTGGAGATGCTTTGCTTTATCGCTAGTAGTAGCTTTAGTAGTAACATCATAGTCAGCGTGACAACCTCAATGGCAGCACGATGATGGAGATTATGGTGGCGCCGGTGACGATGGAGTTCATGCCGGTGCTTTGGTGATAAAGATCAAGAAGCACAAGTTCATGGCCATATCAAGTTATTTATGATTTTCATGTGATGTTAATCGTTTTATGCACCTTATTTTGGTTAGGATGGCAGTAGCATTATAAGGTTATCCCTCACTAAAATTTCAAGATTAAATTGTGTTCTCCCCGATTGTGTATTATTGCGACAGTTCATCGTTTCGAGACACCACGTGATGATCGGGTGTGATAGACTCTACGTTCACATACAACGGGTGCAAAACAGTTGCACACGCAGAACACTCGGGTTAAACTTGACGAGCCTAGCATGTATAGACATGGCCTTGAAACACAAGAGACCGAAAGGTCGAGCATGAATCATATAGTTGATATGATCAACATGGAGATGTTCACCATTGAAACTATACTCAATTCACGTGATGATCGGACTAGAGTTAGTAAATTTGGATCATGTGACACTCGAATGACTTGACGGATGTCAATTTGAGTGGGAGTTTATTAGTAATATGATTAGCTAAACTCAATCGTCTTGAACATATTCTAAGTAATCTTTGCAAAATTTTATGTTGTAGATCAATGGCTCGCGTAGTAGCAACCCTGAATTTTAATGTGTTCGTAGAGAAAGCTAAGATGAAAGATGATGGAAGCAACTTTATTGACTGGGTTCGTAATCTGAGGCTTATCCTCACGGCTACCCAAAAGCAATATGTCCTTGATGCAGTGCTAGGTGTTGCACCACCCGATACGGAGACCCAAGATGTTTTGAACGCTTGGTAGTCGCGTAAGGACGACTACTCATTTGTTCAATGTGTAGTTTTGTATGGCTTAGAACCCGAACTTCAAAGGCGTTTTGAACATCATGGATCATATGAGATGTTCCAGGAGTTGAAGTTTATCTTTGAGAAGAATGTCCGGATCGAGAGGTATGAAACCTCCGTTAAGTTCTATGCTTGCAAAATGGAGGAGAACGGGTCTGTCAGTGAACACATACTCAGAATGTCTTGGTAATGAACCGTCTAGATGAGCTGGGGATTGTTCTCCTGCAAGAGGCTATCACTGTCAGAGTTCTTCAATCACTTCCACCTAGCTATAAGTGCTTCGTGTTGAACTATAACATGCAAGGGATGAATAAGTCACTTGCTGAGCTATTTGCGATGCTGAAAGTCGTAGAGTCAGAAATCCAGAAAGGGTATCAAGTGTTGATGGTCAATAAGACCACCAGTTTCTAGAAGAAACGGCAAAGGAAAGAAGGGTAACCCCAAGAAGATTGGAAAAGTTGTTGCCTCTCCGATGAAGAAACCTAAGCCGGAAAATGAGTGTTATTATTGCAAGGGAATTGATCACTAGAAGCCAAACTACCCCATGTATCTGGCTGATAAGAAGGCGGCCAACGCCAAACAAGGTATATTTGATATACATGTTATTGATGAGTACCTCACCAGCTCTCGTAGTAGTGCATGGGTATTTGATACCGGTTCTGTTGCTCACATTTGCAACTCAAAACAGGAAGTGCAGAGTAAACGAAGGCTGGCGAAGGATGAAGTGACGATGCGCGTGGGAAATGGTTCCAAGGTTAATGCGATCACCTTTGGCAAGATCTCACTTCAGTTACCATCGGGATTAGTGATGAACTCAAATAATTGTTATTTAGTGTCTGCGTTGAGCATGAACATTATATCTGGATCTTGTTTATTGCGTGATGGTTACTCATTTAAGTCAAAGAATAATGGTTGTTCTATTTATATGAGTAATATCTTTTATGGTAATGCACCCAATGTGAGGGGTTTGTTCATGTTGAATCTCGATAGTGATGACACTCATATCCATAACATTGAGACCAAAAGATGTAGAGTTAGTAATGATAGCGCCACTTTCTTGTGACACTGCCGCTTAGGTCATATTGGAGTAAAACGCATGAAGAAATTCCATGATGATGGACTTTTGGAGTCACTTGATTTTGAATCACTTGACACATCCGAACCATGTCTCATGGGCAAGATGACTAATACTCCGTTCTCCGGAACAATGGAGTGTGCAAATGACTTGTTGGAGATCATACATACTGATGTGTGCGGACCGATGAGCATAGAGGCGCGCGATGGATATCGTTATTTTCCCACCTTCACTGATGATTTCACTAGATATGGTTATATTTACTTGATGAAGCACAAGTCTGAAACGTTTGAAAAGTTCAAGCAATTTCAGAGTGAAGTTGAAAATCATCATAACAAGAAGATCAAATTCCTACGATGTGACCGAGGAGGTGAGTATGTGAGGTACGAGTTTGGTGCTCACTTAAGACAATGTGGAATTGTTTCAGAGTTGACACCGCCTGGGGCACCCACAGCGTAAAGGTGTGTTTGAATGTCGCAATCTTACTTTATTAGAGATGGTGCATTCTATGATGTCTCTTACCGATTTACCGTTATCATTTTGGGGCTATCCATTGGAGACAACTGCATTCACTTTAAATAGGGCACCATCAAAATCCGTTGAGACTACACCATATGAACTATGGTATGGCAAGAAGCCAAAGTTGTCGTTTCTTAAAGTTTGGGGATGTGATGTTTATGTCAAAAAGCTTCAGCCTCAAAAAGTGGAACCCAAAGCGGAAAAGTGCATCTTCATAGGTTACCCAAAACAGACAGTTGGGTATACCTTCTATCTCATATCCGAGGGCAAAGTGGTTGTCAATAATAATGGAGCTTTTCTTGAGAAAGAGTTTCTCTCGAAAGAATTGAGTGGGAGGAAGATAGAACTTGATGAGGTTGTAGAACCTTTGCTTCAACCAGGTGGTTGCGCAGGACAGATAGAAGTTTCTGTCAAGGCTACACCAGTTGAAGAGGAAGCTAATGGTGATGATCATGAAACTTCAGATCAAGTTGCAATAGGACCTCGTAGGTCCACAAGGGCACGTACTTCTCCAGAGTGGTAAGGGAATCCTGTTTTATCGATTTTTTTTGTTAGAAAACAATGAGCCTGCGAGCTATGAAGAAGCTGTTGGGGAACGTCGCATGGGAAACAAATATTTTCCTACGCGCACGAAGACCTATCATGGTGATGTCCATCTACGAGAGGGGATGAGTGATCTACGTACCCTTGTAGACCGTACAGCAGAAGCGTTAGTGAACGCGGTTGATGTAGTGGAACGTCCTCACGTCCCTCGATCCGCCCCGCGAACCGTCCCGCGATCAGTCCCACGATCTAGTGCCGAACGGACGGCACCTCCGCGTTCAGCACACGTACAGCTCGACGATGATCTCGGCCTTCTTGATCCAGCAAGAGAGACGGAGAGGTAGAAGAGTTCTCCGGCAGCGTGACGGCGCTCCAGAGGTTGGTGATGATCTCGTCTCAGCAGGGCTCCGCCCGAGCTCCGCAGAAACGCGATCTAGAGGTAAAACCGTGGAGATATGTGGTCGGGCTGCCGTGGCAAAGTTGTGTCAAATCAGCCCTAAAACCTCCGTATATATAGGGGGAGGAGGGGGGAGACTTGCCTTAGGGTCCAAGGACTCCCAAGGGGGTCGGCCGAACCTAAGGGGGGAACCCTCCCCTTCCAAACCGAGTCCAACTAGGTTTGGAAGGAGGAGTCCTTCCCCCTTTTCCCACCTCCTCTTTTTTTTTTCTCTTTGATTTTTCTTCCTATGGCGCATAGGGCTCTTTTGGGCTGTCCCACCAGCCCACTAAGGGCAGGTGCGCCACCCCCAATGCCTATGGGCTTCCCCGGGGTGGGTTGCCCCCCCGGTGAACTCCGGAACCCATTCGTCATTCCCGGTACATTCCCGGTAACTCCGAAAACCGTCCGGTAATTAAATGAGGTCAACCTATATATCGATCTTCATTTCCGGACCATTACGGAAACCGTCGTGACGTCCGTGATCTCATCCGGGACTCTGAACAACATTCGGTAACCAACAATATAACTCAAATACGCATAAAACAACGTCGAACCTTAAGTGTGCACACCCTGCGGGTTCGAGAACTATGTAGACATGCCCCGAGTGACTCCTCGGTCAATATCCAGTAGCGGGACCTGGATGCCCATATTGGATCCTACATATTCTACGAAGATCTTATCGTTTGAACCTCAGTGCCAAGGATTCATATAACCCCGTATGTCATTCCCTTTGTCCTTCGGTGTGTTACTTGCCCGAGATTCGATCGTCGGTATCCGCATACCTATTTCAATCTCGTTTACCGGCAAGTCTCTTTACTCGTTCCGTAATACAAGATCCCGCAACTTACACTAAGTCACATTGCTTGCAAGGATTGTGTGTGATGTTGTATTACCGAGTGGGCCCCGAGATACCTCTCCGTCACACGGAGTGACAAATCCCAGTCTCGATCCATACTAACTCAACGAACACCTTCGGAGATACCTGTAGAGCATCTTTATAGTCACCCAGTTACGTTGCGACGTTTGATACACACAAAGCATTCCTCCACTGTCCGTGAGTTATATCATCTCATGGTCATAGGAACAAATACTTGACACGCAGAAAACAGTAGCAACAAAATGACACGATCAACATGCTACGTCTATTAGTTTGGGTCTAGTCCATCACATGATTCTCCTAATGATGTGATCCCGTTATCAAGTGACAACACTTGCCTATGGCTAGGAAACCTTGACCATCTTTGATCAACGAGCTAGTCAACTAGTGGCTTACTAGGGACAGTGTTTTGTCTATGTATCCACACAAGTATTGTGTTTCCAATCAATACAATTATAGCATGGATAATAAACGATTATCATGAACTAAGAAATATAATAATAACTAATTTATTATTGCCTCTAGGGCATATTTCCAACAGAAGCAATGGTGGGCCCGGATTCCAACAAATGGTTAGAGGCCATGAAGTCTGAGATAGGATCTATGTATGAAAATAAAGTATGGACTTTGGAAGTATCACCTGAAGGACGAAAGGCCATTTAGAACAAATGGATCTTTAAGAAGAAGACGAACGCCGACGGTAATGTGACCGTCTATAAAGCTCGACTTGTGGCAAAGGGTTTTTTCACAAGTTTAAGGAGTTGACTACGATGAGACTTTCTCACCCATAGCGATGCTTAAGTCCCTCAAAATCATGTTAGCAATAGCTACATTTTCCGAGTACGAAATTTGGCAGATGGATGTCAAAATAGTGTTCCTTAACGTGTTTCTTAAGGAAAAGTTGTATATGATGCAACCAGAAGGTTTTGTCGATCCACAGAATGCTGACAAAGTGTTCAAGATCCAGCGATCCATTTATGGACTCGTGCAAGCATTTCGGAGTTGGAATCAACGCTTTGATGAGGTGATCAAGGCGTTCGGGTTTATACAAGTTTTTGGAGAAGCTTGTATTTACAAGAAAGTGAGTGGGAACTCTATAGCGTTTCTAATATTATATGTGCATGACATATTACTGATTGGAAACAATATAGAACTTTTGGGAAGCATAAAGGATTACTTGAATAAAAGTTTTTGAATGAAGGACCTCGGAGAAGCTGCTTGCATATTAGGCATTAAGATCTATAGGGATAGATCGAGACGCGTGATAGGACTTTCACAAAGCACATACCTTGATAAAGTTTTGAAGAAGTTCAAAATGGAACAGTCCAAGAAGGGGTTCTTGCTAGTGTTACGAGGTATAAAATTGAGTAAGACTCAGTGTCCAGCAACTGCAAAAGATAGAGAACAAATGAGTTCCGTCCCCTATGCTTCAGCCATAGATTCTATCATATATGCAATGCGGTGCACTAGACCGGACGTCAGTTTGGCCATAAGTATGGCAGGCAGGTTTCAAAGTAATCCAGGAGTGGATCACTAGACGGCGGTCAAGAATATTCCGAAGTACCTGAAAAGTACTAAGGAAATGTTTCTCGTTTATGGAGGTAACGAAGAGCTCGTCGTAAAGGGTTACGTCGACGCAAGCTTTGGCACTGATCCGGATGACTCTAAGTCCCAAAACGGATACATATTTATTCTAAATGGGGGTGCGGTAAGCTGGTACAGTTCCAAGCAAAGCGTGGTAGTAGATTCTACATGTGAAGCGGAGTACATGGATGCCTCGGAGGCAGCTAAGGAGGGTGTCTGGATGAAGCAGTTCATGACGGATCTTGGAGTTGTGCTGAGCACACTAAATCCAATAACTTTGTTCTGTGTCAACACTAGTGCCATTGCTTTAGTAAAGGAACCAAAGTTTTATAAGAAGACCAGACACATCAAACGACGCTTCAACCTCATCTGCGACTACGTCGATGGAGGGGACGTAAATATTTGCAAAGTGCACACAGATCTGAATGTAGCAGATCCGCTGACTAAACCTCTTCCACGAGCACAACATGATCAACACCAGAACTGTACTCCTCTCTAGGCATACTTTTGACCCTACAACATTCGATAGGGAGATCTTATCTCCCCTTACCTTTTCTTACTTGCACCAGAGGGCCTTTCGTGCCTTTTAATATCCAGTTCTCAGCCGTTCGTGTTCGGCGGTACAAAGGTGGCCCCGACAACTCATGCTATTAACCATCTACTATTTGCAGACGATAGCCTATTGCTATTTAAGACAAGTGTGGAGGGAGTAGAGCTGGTTTCAAACCTACTGAATATTTACTATGGAGCCTCGAGAGAGAAAGTTAATCATGAGAAATCGTCAATCTTCTTCACTAAAGGATGCCTAGATTCACTAAAAGTACCGGTAAAGCAAGCTTTAAATGTTCAAAATGAATCAATGAGCGAAAAATATTTGGGCTGCCTATACAGGTTGGACAATCTAAAAATGGTACTTTTAAGTACCTTTGTAATAGAGTTTGGGAGAAGGTGAGAGGATGGATGCAAAAAAATTTGTCAGCTGGGGGAAAGGACGATCTCATCAAATCAGTGTTGAAAATATGCCCTAGAGGCAATGATAAAATAGTTATTATTATATTTCCTGTTTCAAGATAATCGTTTATTATCCATGCTATAATTGTATTGAATGAAAACATAGATACATATGTGGATACATAGACAAAACAATGTCCCTAGCAAGCCTATAGTTGGCTAGACAGTTGATCAAGGATCGTCAAGGTTTTCTAACCATATGCAAGTGTTGTCACTTGATAATTGTATCACATCATTAGGAGAATCATGTGATGGGCTAGACCCAAACTATGAACGTAGCATGTGATCGTGTCATTTTGTTGCTATTGTTTTTCTGCGTGTCAAGTATTCATTCCTATGACCATGAGATCATGTAACTCACTGACACCGGAGGAATACCTTGTGTGCATCAAACGCCACAACGTTACTGGGTGAACTATAAAGGTGATCTACAAGTATCTCCGAAGGTGTCCGTTGAGTTAGCATGGATCAAGACTGGATTTGTCACTCCGTGTGACGGAGACGTATGTTGGGGCCCACTCGGTAATACAACATCAAATACAAGCCTTGCAAGCAATGTGACTCAAGTGTAAGTCACGGGATCTTGTATTACGGAACGAGTAAAGAGACTTGCCGATAACGAGATTGAAATAGGTATAGGATACCGACTATCAAATCTTGGGCAAGTAACATACCGAAGGACAAAGGGAATTTTATACGGGATTATATGAATCCTTGGCACAGAGGTTCAACCGATAAGATCTTCGGATAATATGTAGGATCCAATATGGGCATCCAGGTCCCGCTATTGGATATTCACCGAGGAGTATCTCGGGTCATGTCTACATAGTTCTCGACCCCGCAGGGTCTGCACACTTAATGTTCGATGATGTTTTAGTATAGTTGAGTTATATGTGTTGGTGACCGAAGGTTGTTCAGAGTCCCCGGTGAGATCACGGACGTCACGAGGGTTTACGGAATGGTCCGGAAACGAAGATTGATATATAGGATGATTTCATTTGGTCACCGGAAAGATTTCGGGCATTACCAGCAGTGTACCGGGAGTGACGAATGGGTTCTGTGTATTCACCGGGAGGGGCCCACCCACCTGGGAGTGAGCCCAGTAGCCCTAGGGTGGCGCACCATCCCTTAGTGGGCTGGTGAGGCCAGCCCAAGAGGGCTATGGCGACACAAGAGAAAAATACCAAAGGAAAGAAAAAAGGAAAAAGGGAGGTGGGAAGGAAGGAGTGGACTCCTTCCCCCAAACCGAATTTGGGTGGGAGTCCACCTCCTCCGAATCGGCCGGCGCCCTTGGGGCTCCCTTGAGCCCCAAGTCTAGCCCCTCCCCTCCTCCTATATATATTGGTGGTTTTAGGGCTTTTGAGACACAACTTTTCCACGTGCAACTCAAACCTATACCATGTAGTTTTACCTCTAGGTCGGATTTCTGCGGAGCTCGGGCGGAGCCCTGCAGGAGTAGATCATCACCACCACCGGAGCGTCGTCACGCTGCCAGAGAACTCATCTACTTCACCATATCTCTTGCTGGATAAAGAAGGCCAAGATCATGATCGAGCTGTACGTGTGCTGAACGCGGAGGTGTCGTCCGTTCGACACTAGATCGGAACGGATCGTGGGACGGATCATGGGACGACGGTGATTTGAATCACGAAGCTGACCACTACATCAACCGCGTTTCTTAACGCTCCCCGCTTAGCGATCTACAAGGATACGTAGATCTAATATCCTCTCGTAGATGGACATCACCATGATAGGTCTTCGTGTGCGTAGGAATTTTTTGTTTCCCATGCAACGTTCCCCAGCAATCAGTGGCATAAGCAATTCCGGTTTTCTCTATGTCCTCTTTCAGGCTCCCGAGAGGACTTTGTGAGAGTATTACTTCCATAATTCGTTAATTCTGGTGTTGAAGTAAAAATGGTCAAAGGAAACCATGTTGGGTGGCATGGGATGTGATGACAAGGCCTAAGAACCTGGGAGGGTTAGGCTTTCGAGATCTTGAAATTTTAATATTTCCCTACTCTCAAGATAGGCTTGGAGGCCACTACAAGAGCCCGACACTCTTTGTGCACACATACTGACGGCAGTTTATTTCCTAGCATCAACTTTTATGGAAACAGAACTTGGCCGGCACACATCTCACATTTGGCGCTCCATTGTTGATGGGAGGAATGTTCTAGACCATGGAGTTATCAGACGCATTGGATATGGTTTCACCACAATGATCTGGCACCATAACTGGATCCTGAGGTTGGGCTTAATGAAGCCTATTTCATCTTTGGTGGCGGACCCTCCATAGTGGGTGGGTGAGCTGATCGATCCAACGGCAGCCACATGGCGCGAGGAATTAGTCACGCAAGTCTTTTTGTCAATCGATGTCGAGGCTATCCTCAAGATACCACTATGCATTATGCAGGTACATGATATCTGGGCATGGTCAGGTGACCCTAGGGGGCGTTTTTCTGTCAGTTCGACATGTAAACTGATTCACAATATGAAGATGGGGAGAGAATCCTGGTTAGAGGAAGCTCATGAGATGTTCAATGGAGAAGGGAACACAATGGGTGGTCATCCATATGGAAATTGCAAGTCCCATCAAAATTGAAGATCTTCACATGGAGGTTAGTGCGACACTCGCTCCCCACGAGCGATGTACTGCACCATAGGAACATGTCTTCCTCGCATGTGTGTCCTTTGTGTGGAGCTGAAGATAGTTTTCACAATTCACTGATCGATATTAACTACTCCCGGTGTGTGTGGGCTCTCTCGAAGGAGTATCTTGTTCATCACATGTGCATGTGCATAGAGAGGAACAAGCTAAAAAATGGTTATTTGCGATGAGTGAATCTTTGCCACAAGTTGAGTTTACTACAATGATTGTGACACTCTGGTTTATTTTGGTAGCGCGGAGGAAGATAATCCACAAAGGAATTCATAAATCACCTTTCTCCACTCATGCTTTCATCACGAGCTACATCTCCGATTTGCAGGAAATTCAGAAACCCGTTGTGAGGGCTGCACCTAAAGCCACCCCACACCTAACTACATGTCTGCCTCCACCGGATCACCATATGAAGATTAACGTTGATGCGGTTGTTTCTCGAGCTGGCCACTTTGGGGCTATGGGCACGATTTATCGCGACATCTCAGGGGTATTTCATGGTGGCTCAGCAGTCATCTTGAGCTAAATTGAATATTCAGAGGTTATGGAGGTATTAGCCATCAGGGAGGCACTAGCGCTTGCCCAAGATCTTTAGGAACAAAGAATTTTTGTCGCGTGAGATTGCAATAGTATTGTTGATGCAGTCAAGGGGGGAGTTGCGGCCTCTTATGGAGCAGTAACACTTGAAATAAAGGAGCGATCTAGATCATTTACTTCTTTTATTTTTAGTCATGAATTTCAGACCTCATTTTTCGAGGCTCACAGCCTTGCGAAGCATGCCTTAACGTTGGGGACCGGTCGCCGTGTTTGGTTAGTCCACCCCGGCGAGCTTTTGTTTGTCCGTGTAAACATTGTGACGGACTAATAAAGCATTCGTGAGTTAGCCTAAAAAAAGCAGCAGTAAACTTCTCTTCCGTGTCATGTTTAAAGACATGTCTCTTGTTTGTACGTACTCGTAAGATCATCTACAGCGGGACCCTCTATATCTTAAACGTGTGAAACGTCCTTCCGGTCAGTTTTGGGTCAAAAAAAGTTGACCCAACTTGACACTCATTTCCTTCTCACACGCCTAGATTGACCACATCCCTCGTATCCATCTCAAATCTGCGACGATATCAAGGCTCATGATTGCACCCGGACAGACCCGGTCAATCTGTCACGTAGGACGTGACCTCATACCTAACCACCTTCTCTTTCTTTTTATTCATTATTTTTTCCTCCCTTCTTTTTCACCAATGACGTGTAAATGATCGAATTATGGCTGCGCAGACGAAAAAATAGAGGGCCAAAACAGAAACGCCCGGACTCAAAACAGACACGCCCGACCGGGCATGCCCGTTTTGAGCCCTTATTTTTCGTTTATGCAACCACATTTTTTTCTCGTAAAGGATCATATTTGTTAAGTCCGGCTGTAGATGCTCTAATAAAACCAACATCAAGAACATCGTCTAGTAATTGTTATTTTCAGCGTCTTCAAGCTTTTAGGCCCCTGTACTCGAGAACGGAGGTTTGGCACCCGGAAGCCGTAGAGGCCGAAATTTTTGAAAATATCAAAATTCAAAAATTTTGATTTCAAAAAATCAGAAAAAAAATTGAACAACTAAACAAGTGTGTGATCCTTGTGCGTATAATATTTCAGGCCAAAATACTTTAAGACGCGAGCTGTATAGAAAAGATAAATTCATGATCTGAATAGATGAATAATGTCGTGTGTTAAAAAGCTTCAGATTTGTTTTTTTACATAGCCCTCATTCGACGTATTTAGCTCTGAAAATTTACACACCTGTGTATTATTATACCTTCATCTATCTATGTATTTTTTCATAATTTTTTAAAATGTTAAAATACGAATTTTCATAAAATTTGAAGTTCGAATTTAAAGGCTTTCATGAAGCTCAGCCACCAAAAGCAATTTTCACGTGTACTTCTTTGTCGACAACTAAATCAGGATCCGTTTGCTTAGAAAATGGTTAAATGAACATTGACAAATACTCATTGCGCGGCAGGATCATGACCCAGATCGGGTCTTCGGCTCTGCCCCTCTTCTTTTCCTAGTTTGGTTAGAAAAAAGGCAAGCTGCATTGAGCGTGTCACAAGCCAAGTACAGTACATAGCTGGTGTATCCGTCCCAGCACCAACTTGACATTCCCTGCATATTTAGGCTGTTATTAGCCACACATACTTAGACTTCTGCTGCTCCGTCGACAACCAAATCTGGATCATTTGGTTAAACACTTTTTTTTTGGGTTATTGACAAATACTCGCTGTGCGGTGGTATCATTGACTATATAAAGCTTCTCGTGTCGGCCGACTAATTGACTATATGAAGCTTCTCGTGTCGGGCGACTAATACGGGTGATCAGCGCGTGGCAGGTTAGCAATGGCTTTCCAGTTCAAATCATAAGTGTACGGCGAGCGTGTGATGCCGCTTGTGTGATATTTATTGTGTCCTCTCGATTTGGCATCTCTTGTCACGTACCGCGATCTTGTCATCTTGGATCCATTATATTTTGGCCTCATGCATCTGATTTGTTCCAAAGACCATTAAACTAAGATGTCGACCATGCATTTTTCATTCCACGCATTGCTCCGCTTTGTTTTACCACTATTCAATCTTCATAGCCATTGAATGTTGACTCTGAAAAACAAAAATTTCCAGCTCAGTTTACGGTTGTTGAACTTTGATGTCATAACATTTATTTATTTTGTAATTTGATGTGGAAAACAAGACACAAAAAGTCTAGTTAGCCAAACATTTATTAAACTTGCAAAAACTGGCTGACAAACACGATCAATTACCATAATCTACCACACATGTCAACTCTGAAATATTTAACCCAACTTTTTTAACGATTTTGTTTTGATGTATGATGCACTATTATTATTGTTTTCATCAACTGTGGTTTTTTTAGTGATAACGTAATTACCCGTCACGATCATAGATATGTATGCGTCTCTAGAGTTATTTTTTGAGTGTCGATTGAATATGCCACCTCGTGAGTGGTAGACTTAGGTCATGTTCGGTAATCATTCACTCCTAGAATCCGCGGAGCAGGGAGACTGCAACTCCGCCAACTCTGCTCTGGAATTGTGGAGCGGAGTGGTACCGAACAACGCCTTACCACTGATGACACACCTCACGTGCGGTCAGCTACCTCAAGTTGTGCTTTCGCTGCACAGGCTGGGAATCAAGAGAAGCGGAGAAGGGAACTTGTCTCCCGCTCCCACATCCCATCGGGACCGCCACTCCCGCTCCCGTGCGGCACCGTCCCGCCACATCAAAGCGCCTCCGCCCACTTCCTCCGGTCCTCTTCAACGCCATCTCCTCTATCATCGTCATTGTCGGGGACTCGCACGCAAACCCTATGTGTAGCAGCGGTGGCGGCAACGCTTCTCATCAGTCAGATTCGGTTAGGGGGTGGCGGTCCTTGCGCGGTCGTACATACGATAGTGATGCGGGGCGACGACAGCCAGTTTCGGCATGCAGGCGGTTATGTACGGCGATGGGTCCTGGGACGGTGGCTTGGCTGCCCGATCTGATCATAGATGGGCCTCGGCGGGCCGCACAAGTTATTGTCGTGTATCATCCTTGTTCCATTGACGACATGCTTTCATTGGGCTCCACCTGCAACACAGGAACGCCAGGGGCTCTGGCCTTGGGCATGGCGGTGGTGGCCACTTCCTTCGCGGGAGGTGGTCGACCTGAGGCTGGGTGGTCGGATCTCAAGATCCGTCATCTACTCTCAGCTGTGATTTGGGGAGACATAGTTGCCGGTGAAAACTGAGCTATTGGCGGGCGATGGTGGCGTTTTATGCCGTTATCTTTATGAAGGCATCGTCATGGAACTATTGTCGACCCACTCGTGCTGCTTCAGGGGAAATCTTAGGATCTGGTCTTCCAGATCGAACGATGGGGGTACTGCGATGTCGTTTCTCTCTTGGGAACATAGTTTGTGGAGCAGCGCTGGAAGACAGAGACAAGAGGTGGCGAGGCTTCGTCTTCCACGGAGCTTCGGTGGAGCTATCGAGTCGTTCCTGGTCGACAGGTGCTACGCTGAGTCATGTCTGGTTGGCAGGTGCTACACACGACAGATCTTCCAGGGTCTTCGCGTCTGGACGAACGAATGTTGGACGATGAGCCGTTGGGTGCCGTGGTGGCGCACACGGACGTTAGACTGGCTAGGATGATGCGGTTCTCTCTTCTGAAGATGGGTCAGTGGTTCAATGATGATGGCAGATTCTAAAACGTATGCATGTGGTGTGTGATTTAGGCCTGCTGCACCGACTGTTGGTCCTGATATGTTATGTGCATGAATTGATGACGACATCGATTTTAAATATGGGGAGTGAGAGCACTCAATATTATCGAGTTTATAGGTGTAAGTGATGACTTCAAGTGAACTGATGTACGTTTTTATCATACCTTTACAAAATAATTAATAAAAATGATTGAATGTATCAATTGATGTAGAGGTCGAGAGTTTAACCTTATTTTAGAAAAGCTATCTCAAGTTGAGTGGATGAGTATTTGAGTGATGTAGCAGGAGAAAAACGACGTGGAAGAGTTAAAAAAAACTTGCCATTGTTAGCCTAGGGTGCGTTTGGTTGCAGAGATATCCTCCGAGAGACAGGGATATCCCTTCTATGCGAGGGATGCCATCTGTTTGGATCCGAGGCGAGGGAGGACAGGGGCAACGAGATGGCAAGAATATTCCCTCAAAACAGGGATGGGGTCAACCGCCCAAAATGGGGAGGGGGGGTCGCAGCATCCACCCCGCGCGCTGTGTTCATTGGCCGGCGCTCCTCTCCTTCCTCCGCGTTGTCGGCCTCTCCTCTCCTTCCTCCGTGCCGCCGGCCTCTCCTCTGCTTCCTCCGCGCCGCCGGCCGCTCCTCTCCGCCCTCCGCGTCGCTGGCCGCTCCTCTCCTTCCTCCATGCCGGTCGCTCCTCTCCTTCCGCGCCGCCGGCCGCTCCTCTCCGCCCTCCGCGTAGCCGGCCTCTCTCTCCTACCTGTGCGTCACCGGCCGCTCCTGTGCTTCCTCCGCGCCGTCGGCCGCTCCTCTCCTTCCTCCGCGTCGTCGGCCGCTCCTCTCCTACCTCCACGCTCTCGGCCACTCCTCTCCTGCCTCGACACTGGCGGACGCTCCTCTCCTACCTCCGCGCCGCCGGATGCTCCTCTCCTACCTCCGCGTCGTTGGTCGCTCCTATCCTTACTCCGTGTCGCAGCCCCTCCTCTTCCTCTATCACCAGCCGGTCGTCTCCTTCCTTCGCACTCCCGAGGTCGCACCCTTATCCTTCATTTATATCCCTCAAACCAAACCAAACATGGCATAACACCACCCTTTCAACCAAACAAAAAAATGGCTATCCCTAACCAGGTGGTTGGGGATGCCCTGAACCACCCTAGCATGTCCCTGCAACCAAACGCATCCTTAATTAAGCTCGTCACAGCAACTTACGTGTGAAATGACCCGCTCGTCAAGGAAGACGGACGTCGAGTGCAAGAGCTACGCCAAATACGTTGAACCCACTACCTTACTCGTGTTGCTACAAGAGCAATAATCATATATTTTTCTTTTTTAAAGGAGGATTACTCCAACCTCTGCATTAACATGATAGGCACAACCATATATATTGATTCATTCATTCAATACAAGGATCATTCAAAGCCACCTACTATGCGAATAAAGTCCCTACACCTGAAAGTATACATATATGTTTTGTCCGCATAATAGACACAACCTAAAATAGTGGCCTTAAGACCGTCCGGTCTAAGTTCCCATAACATGCATCGCGTGCATACATAACAGGATCCGCCGCTCTCGTCCTCCTCCATCCCATCTTCAGGACGAATCACTGCAAAGATCCTGCAAGTCCCATCTGCCATCGATATCACCACCAGACCAGAGCGCAACCCGCGTGCGCACGTCGATCAACCGCATCCAACATTGAAACTCCACTACTCCACACCGCTGATATCCACTGTCTTCAATGCGGTTGATGTAAGATGTAACACTATTCCACGTGTTGGCCTCTTTAGTGATGTACTGCTCCAAGACGATGCCCCCAGGAGGGAAAAATGATGCCAAAGTCTCCGTCATCATCCGATCCGGGAAACCTAGATCTAGGGTTTCCACCGAAACAACTGCCACCTGAAGAAAGAGGGGCACGCCATCTGCAACTGCCGACGTACCCAAGCGATGACGCCTTCAAGAAGGACACGTCGCCAAGAGCATCGTCGCCGCCCTAGGGTTTTCACCCGAGAGACCATGAGGTGGGAAAGGGTGGGGTGGATCCGAAATACGTCTCCAGGAAGGAAAACGGCACCCTCGGGTGTAGTTTACGTCGCGACCGACAAAAGCCGGCCTGGAAATTATCCCAATCTCGATCCCCACCTCCCACTCCGTCACAACCCGGTAACCAACCAGTCGGTGCATCTCCGACCATCCGGTCCGATCCCCGACAACCCACCCACCCGGCCACGCCACCAGACACGGAGGCCATCTCACGGGCCGCCACCCCAGATGGGAAGGGTTGCGCCAGCCCTGACGCCTAGGCCACCGCTAGAAGGCCGCCTGGCCCCCACGTCGTCACTGTGCATCAGGGCGTCATTGTTCAGATCGGCGTCGTCACGATCCAGGTCGGGATCACACCCTCAAGATGGGGCGTCCTGCACCACCCAAAGACCCAAGAGGGAGGCAACACCTCCGTTGTCGTCATCAGATGGACGGGCTTTGACCGACGCCGACCATCGACGATAGCGGAGATATGGAGGGGAAGGCGGGGACGACATGT
This sequence comes from Hordeum vulgare subsp. vulgare, assembly GCF_904849725.1. Classification (NCBI taxonomy): domain Eukaryota; kingdom Viridiplantae; phylum Streptophyta; class Magnoliopsida; order Poales; family Poaceae; genus Hordeum; species Hordeum vulgare. The sequence goes on along the minus strand of NC_058524.1, from coordinate 103,936,181 downwards.
AGCTAGGGTTGGGGCCCGTTGGTTGCTCGCGTGGGGGTGTGGGAGGGGAGGGGAGGGAGAGAAGGGGCGCCCGTGATTTGTGGGAGGGACTAGCGAGGAGAGACATTGACACGATGGCAGATTTTTACAATAACCACATATGGTAATTGGAAACACCATAGCCAGTTCAAAACTGATCCGTATATTTAATGTAATAATTCGTGATTACATGTATCTATTTTTTTTCTCCTTTTTTTATTTTTTCCTCTTTCGACTGCCTATAGATATTGGGTCGCTGTAACGCTCACACGTCTGGTGAGAGCAACATCTGCCCACACGCCTATAACACATAGATTGTACTTTGTCATGCTTGCATGCATGTGGGGATCTTTTTTTATTTCCAGTTTTTAAAATGTTTTATCTCTTAAATAAAAAAAATCTGATTGAAGATCCGTTTTCATCATTAAATCAATCGCGACGAGATCTTCGAAACTAGATCTCATATCATTATGTTTCGACGACTTTTTTTGGTTTAAAACTTGCCATGCCTATTGAACATAAATTGTCATGGTGTTTATATTGAAGTTGCCATGATATATTTTAGGTATTTTTTCTTTTACTTTTAAAAGTAAATTTTGATGGATTAGTAAAGAATTGTCATGATCCATGCATTAAATTTGCCAGGGTTAATTATTAAAAATTGTCATGGTTAATTTATAAAAATTGTCATGAAGAGTAATTGAAAATATGGACCAATAGCTTTAATCTAGAAAAAATACATAAAACATGTCATGACAACTTTAATGTAAACACTATGACAACTACAGTGTAACATCATGGCAACTGTTGCCAAAAACAATTCATCAAACCATATCAACAAGGAATCAAGTTTTGAAGATGTGTTGTCGAGACGGATTTAATGGTGAAAACGAATTTTTAGTTAGAAAAGAAAATATTTTTAAGTCAAAATCAAAAAATATTCCCGTTGATGTCAACTGTTTTGACCTAGCAAAATAAGTGATAATGAAGGCATGTGGACAAATTACAAACGCCCACACTTATGAAAGTTAGGTTTTTCCTAAATATTTTATTGCCATTCAGTTATGGTGTCAAATTTCTTCCTTCATGTGTCTCGATTCTATGAGGATTACCACCTCATGGCTCCACCATCTCACTAATTTTCAAATTAAGTTTGGAGGCTCTTTTTTCTAAAGGAACCATGACGAATCCGTTTAAAAATATATATTTTCATTTAGTTCCTTCGCCAAGGAAATAGACACGAGTTGATCTTTTTGTGTTCTTGTAATATATGCACTGGTTTCATTATTTTGGACATCGAAAACACTTTTCAAGCTAACAAGAACGGTGTGTGCGTCAGACATCTAGGTTATTATTGTGTGAAACCGCACGTAATGATTTTTGTTAGATGAACTGCACGCCAGTCTTTGAAGAGGTCGAACGTATTGCAATTCCACTTGCAGAGGTTGTCACATCATTGAATGCAGCCTGGCAAACCAAACATAATCTTTTGGCAACTCTTCTTTTGACAGTGAAAGAACTGGGTGGGAAAGGGGCAAAGAATCCGCACACAAAATATATTCGATTTTTTTATTGAGAATAGACAGGAAATGAATAGGTGGGGTAGGGCTTATGAGATAATGAAATATGGAAGATAGGTGCAAAATACGTTTCGGCGAGAACGATCTCGCACCTCAACACCTGCTACGTGAAGCTAGCTACTACGGTCCAACATAATGCATTCCGAATCACGCTGTTTTCATTTTCTATCAAGCATGCTGTCTCGAAATCAGATTGATTATTCCAGCTGCTTCTTTGCCGACGGTTTAGCTAGCATCTCCCTCGACGCCTAAACGGAGCCATATGCAATGAAAGCTATCCCATGTTCATAGCCAGATGGAGCTATCGCTAGCTTAGAGAAAAAAGGTTTTACGAGTTGAAGCAGGCTGCGGCCGAGCATACCGCGCGTAGCCGATATGTAAAACAGCATATTCTGCGAATATGTTATTTACGGGTCGGTTACGCGGGCCTGCTCGATAGCAGCCCGTGTCGGCCCGCAAACCAAAAATCCCAGATTAGCCAATTTGGCAGCGATTCCGATGATTGAGTTTAGATTTAAAGAATACAACATAGTTAGCCTACAAATAAAAGCATAGTTTTCTACGACAAATGCAAAAGGACTGCATGCAAAAGCAACAGCCACGGCCATCATCATCTTGGTCGCTTTTCACCTGTCTTCATGATCTTCACTCCGCATCATCGCCATCAATGCCATCTCCGCCTTCGAGTCCACACCGGCAGTTGTTCCAACTCCGACACCGAAAGCATAGCCGGGCGTAATGAAAGCATCAACGATACTTGTTCCAACTCCTGATGGAAAAAACATCACCGGCACCGAAACACCCACCGGCCGCCGCTTGCATCCTCCTCTTCAAGATGTCTCTCCTTGTCATATCATGCCATTCTTTGGTGATGTCGTTCATGTCATCGCGGCTCAATGTCATGATCTTGTTCTCCTCAGCAAGAAGCTTGGCCATGGCTTTGGTTTCATCGGCAAAGACTCTTCTCTCCTCAATGGTCGCCTTGCGCAACACCTCGTCCTTGAGCAATTGCCACTTCTCTTGCTTCTCTCGTGCCTTCTTCTTTACCAACTCTTTCTTTGCCTCCAATGTCTTCTCCACCGTGACCATCCACGCGCACCACCCATTTCATTGTTGCTAGAGCACATTTCTTCATATGTGGTTTTGGTAACTGATGACAATCCCTATGGACTAATGGTTGCCTTAAGTTATATTCGAACGATTTTTCCATAGGCACTTCTTGAATTTTATCTGTTGGTTTCAAGGAGTTTATATGATGACCAAGTTGGTATTTAAGGTTTTATCCAAAGCTTGATCATAAAGACACAAGGTTGATCAAGACTAAGTCAAAGAGTAAATCAAATTGATCAACACACAAAGCGTAGAAGATGTACCGAGAGGGATCAAGTGATCCCATGGTATGGTAAGCATTGTCCATTACGCTTTTGTGTACTAAACCATGGTCTTCGTGAGAGTTCTACATAGGGTTAGGTGTGTTTTCATAGGCTTGCGTCAAGAGGAAGATCTCATACAACCCATGGAGGATGAAGTCAAGTGGTGATCGTCATCAAGATTGCGGTGTGCAAGTTCAAGTGGAGCATCACGAAGATATCATGCTTGGAGCTTGCCGTCCATTGTGATGGCAATGGACTTGTGAAGATGTGCTAAAGAGTGACTCACCAATAGTGGAGTATGGGGAGCAATTTACCAGTCTTCATCAAGCCAACGCAATCAAGAAAGGTGGTCTATCTTGAGAAAGTCAAGAACGTCATTATCTACCTCAAGTGGACTATGTGCAAGGTATAGGTTTGCCCTTGATAGGTTTTCTATTTTAGGATAGATTGTCGTATGGTCAAGGGGGGCTCTCAAGGGAGCAGCTTGATCGCATCATTCCTTGATAGCTCAAACCATTCTCATCCTTGCATGATATTTATTGATTCTTGTTTGATGGTTCTCTTTGTGAATTTTAGAGCTTATGGTCATCTCTATGACAAGCTCGAGTTCATCGAAAACGGAGTTTATGTGAATCTTCTATGATGTTTTCGATGTTGGAGTTTTTGCCGGTTCTTCATTCATAGAGGTCTCACATCTCTATATCACTGGCATTTTTATTACTGCATGTTCTTAAAATTTCCACTAGTGAAACCTATTGCCCCGGGGTCTATTTTACATCATCTATTTGCAAGATCTATTTTGCTATTCGCGTTTTCATTTTATTTGCTCTTTTATTTCCAGATCTATATTATCAAAACCCAAAAATACCTTGCTACGTTTCATTTACCATCACTTTATTTGCATCTATCAATATATCATTTTACCCTTTTATTTAACCCACGAGGGATTGACAACCCTTACACGCGTTGGGTTGCGAGGATTTGTTATTTGTGTGTAGGTACCGCTTACATAGTCTTATGGAACTTCCTACTCGATTGATACCTTGGTTTCATAACTGAGGAAAATACTTGCCGTTGTTGTGCTACATTACCCTTTAAGCTTGGAGGGAAGCCAACACAATCAGCGAAGAGTCACCATCAATCTTCTTCGATGCTGACAATGGACGAGCGCGTTCTCGACTGCAGAGCAGCAACAAACTTGAAGGTTTAGTTTGAGGCACGACCGATGGACGCCTTGAATTGGGGGAGGAGGAGTGCCTTCGACCGAATCAATACTACAAACAAACTGGACCTTAAGGGATGGCCCGGCCGCATCAGGGGCAGCCACACATGCTGCAGAAAGAGGATCGGCGACCTGAACGTGCACATCCGGCGAGATCTCGGCCAGCTACAGAAATAAAGATACCACCAGCCCCGACCTCGCGAACAGAGGCAGGGGAAACCACAGGGAACCACGGCGAGGATGGGAGGTGCTACTTCGCGGGGGGAGGGGCTAGTTGGCGGCAATGGTGGCCACGGGTGCCACGGCGACGTGTTGCGAGTTTTCATGAAAAAGGACCACCTATCGAGTGAAATTGTCAAAATAACACCTACGGACGAAAATGTCAAAAATAGACCACCTGCATCGTGGAGGTAGGTGCGCTAGCCGACACGTGGTACTTGCCGCCATGGCCTCTAGATACTTGGTACCTGCCGCCACGGGCAACATGTGTCGCAGTTGGATAGCTCTTGTTGTCCTGAATCCAACAAGCTTGAGTTTGCTAAATTTGGAGCTCATTTCCAGAAGTTATGGGAGTTCTAGTTTTTCATGTTTTCTTCGAGCGGTTGTACCGCTGCCCCAGGCGTTGTACCGCCTGCACCTTGGAAGTTTGAACCAGCCCAGCACCGGGCTTCAACCGAACATGGTTCGGTTGAGCTCCGGTTGTTGGGCGGTAGTGGACCGGTTGTACCACTATATTACCTAGCCCGATACAACCGGTGTTCCACGCGGTTGTACCGCTTGGGACTTTTCCATGTCCAGCGCTCTTGTTGGGCGGTGGTTGGGCGGTTGTACCTCTTTAGTGGTTGTACTGCCCGCGTTTTCGGTTGTACCGCCCCTCTGCACATAATGGGCGCCGGTGGTGGTGATGATCTACTCCGGCAGGGCTTCGCCTAAGCTCCACAGAAATACGATCTAGAGGAAAAACTGCGTGGTATAGGGCCGAGCAGTACGTGGCAAAGTTGTGTCTCAAAAACCCTCAGTACCTCTAGTATATATAGGAGGGAGGGAGGGGAGGAGGTACCCTAAAACCCTCAAGGTTTGGCCGAAATTGGAGGTGGAGGAGTCCTACTCCAATCCTAATTGGAGTAGGATTCCACCTTCCCACTTGGAAACTCTTTCCACCTTGTGTTTTTTCCTTCTCAAACCTTATGAGCCTTAGTGGGAACTTAGTCCAGCCCACTAGGGGTTGGTTTATCTCTTTCCATAGCCCATGAGACCCCTTGGGGAGTGACACCCCTCCCGATGGTCCCCGGCACCCCTCCCGGCACTTCCGGTACACTACCGATGAGCCCGAAACTTTTCCGATGACCAAAACAAGACTTTCTATATATCAATCTTTACCTCCAGACCATTTCGGAGCTCCTCGTGACGTCCTGGATCTCATCCGGGACTCCGAAAAACTTTCGATTACCAACAACTATAACTCAACTATACCGAAAACGTCAATGAACCGTAAGTGTGCACACCCTGCGGGTTCGAGAACTATGTAGACATGACCCGAGACACTCCTTGGTCAATATCCAATAGCGGGACCTGGATGCCCATATTGAATCCTACATATTCCGAAGAGCTTTATCGGTTGAACCTCGGTGTCAAGGATTCATATAATCCCGTATGTCATTCCTTTGTCCTTCGGTATGTTACTTGCCCGAGATTCGATCGTGGGTATCCACATACCTATTTCAATCTCCTTGCCGGCAAGTCTCTTTACTCGTTCCATAATACAAGATCCCGTGACTTACACTTAGTCACATTGCTTGCAAGGCTTGTGTGTTATGTTGTATTACCGAGTGGGCCCCGAGATACCTCTCCGTCATACGGAGTGACAAATCCCAGTCGTGATCCATACTAACTCAACGGACACCTTCGAAGATACCTGTAGAGCATCTTTATAGTCACCCAGTTACGTTGTGACGTTTGATACACACAAGGTATTCCTTCGGTGCCGCTGAGTTATATGATCTCATGGTCATAGGAATAAATACTTGACACGCAGAAAAAACAGTAGCAACAAAATGACACGATCAACATGCTACGTTCATTAGTTTGGGTCTAGTCCAGCACATGATTCTCCTAATAATGTGATCCCGTTATCAAGTGACAACACTTGCCTATGGTCAGGAAACCTTGACCATCTTTGATCAACGAGCTAGTCAACTAGAGGCTTACTAGGGACAGTGTTTTGTCTATGTATCCACACAAGTATTGTGTTTCCAATCAATACAATTATAGCATGGATAATAAACGATTATCATGAACAAAGAAAATATAATAATAACTAATTTATTATTGCCTCTAGGGCATATTTCCAACAGTCTCCCACTTGCACTAGAGTCAATAATCTAGTCCACATCACCATGTGATTTCAACGAATCCAACACCCATATAGTTCTGGGGTTTGATCTCGTCTTGTTTGTGAGAGAGGTTTTAGTCAACGGTTCTGAAACTTTCAGATCTGTGTGTGCTTTACAAATCTTTATGTCATCTTATAGATGCTGCTACTACGTGCTATTCGGAAATACTCCAAATATCTACTATACCATACGAATCCGTTTCACTACTCATAGTTATTCGGATTAGTGTCAAAGCTTGCATCGACGTAACCCTTTACGACGAACTCTTTAACCACCTCCATAATCGAGAAAAATTCCTTAGTCCATTAGTTACTAAGGATAACTTTGACCGCTGATCAGTGATTCAACCCTAGATCACTCTGTGTACCTCTTAACAGACTTGTGGCAAGGCACACATCAGGTGCGGTACACAGCATGGCATACTGTAGAGTCTATGGCTAAGGCATAGGGGACGACCTTCGTCCTTTCTCTTTCTTCTACCGTGGTCGGGATTCTGAGTCTTACTCAAATTCACACCTTACAACACAGCCAAGAACTCTTTCTTTGCTGACCTATTTTGAACTCCTTCAAAAACTTGTCAAGGCATGCATTTCATTTGAAAGTTCTATTAAGCGTTTTGATGTATCTCTATAGATCTTGATGCTCAATGTTCAAATAGTTCTATCCAGGTCTTCCTTTGAAAAACTCCTTTCAAACAACCTTTATGCTTTACATAAATTCTACATTACTTCTGATCAACAATATGTCAACCACATATACTTTATCAGAAATACTATAGTGCTCCCACTCACTTCTTTGGAAATACAAGTTTCTCATAAACCTTGTACAAACCCAAAAGCTTTGATCATCACATCAAAGCGTATATTCCAACTCCGACATGCTTGCACCAGTCCAAAAAAGGATCGCTGGAGCTTGCATACTTGTTAGTATCCTTAGTATCGACAAAACCTTCTGATTTGTATCACATACAATCTTTCCTCAAGGAAACCGTCGAGGAAACAATGTTTTGACTTCCTATGTGCAATATTTCACAAATAATGCAGCAACTACTAACATAATTCCAACAGACTTTTAGCATCGCTACGAGTGAGAAAGTCACATCATAGTCAACTCTTTGATCTTGTCGAAAACATCTTTGCGACAAGTTGAGCTCTTCTTAATAGTGACGTTTCACCATCATTGTTTGTCTTTCTTATAAAGATCCATCTTTACTTAATAGTCCTACGACCATCAAGTAGTTCTTCCAAAGTCTACACTTCGTTCTCACACATGGATTCTCTCTCGGATTTCATGGCCTCCAGCCATTTGTCAGAATCCGGGCCCACCATTGCTTCTCCATAACTCGTAGGTTCATTGTTGTTCAACAACATGACCTCCAAGACAGGGTTACCGTACCACTTTGTAGTAGTATGCGACCTTTGTCGACCTACAAGGTTTGTAGTAACTTGATCCAATGCTTAATGATCACCATCATTAGCTTCCACTTCAATTGGTGTAGGCGCCACACGAACAACTTCCTGCACCCTGCCACACACAGGTTGAAGTGATGGTTCAATAACCTCATCGAGTTCTACCACCCTCCCACTCAATTCTTTCGAGAGAAACCTTTCCTCGAGAAAGGACCCGTTTTCTAGAAACAAACACTTTGCTTCCGGATCTGAGATAGGAGATGTATCCAACTATTTTGGATATCCTATGAAGATGCATTATCCGCTTTGGGTTCGAGCTTATCAGACTGAAACTTTTTCACATAAGCATCGCAGCCCCAAACTTTCAAGAAACGATAGCTTAGGTTTCTCTAAACCATAGTCTATATTGTGTCATCTCAACGGAAATACGCGGTGCCCTATTTAAAGTGAATGCGGTTTTCTCTAATGCATAACCCATAAATGATTGTGGTAATTCGATAAGAGACATCATAGTATGCACCATATCAAATAGGTCGCGGCTATGACGTTTGGACAGACCATCACACCATGGTGTTCTTGGTGGCATGAATTGTGAAACAAATTCCACATTGTCTTAACTGTGTACCAAAACTCGCAACTCAGATATTCATTTCTATGATCATATCGTACACAGTTTATCCTCTTGTTACGACGAACTTCACTCTAAAACAGAATTGAACTTTTCAATATTTCAGACTTTGTGATTCATTAAGTAAATACTCCTATATCTACTCAAATTGTCATTGAAGTAAGAACATAATGACATCCACTGCGTGCCTCAGCACTCATTGGACTGCATACATCAAAATGTATTACTTCCAACAAGTTACTATCTTGTTTCATCTCAATGAAAACAAGGCTTTGCTCATGTGGTATGATTTGCATGTCACAAGTGATTCAAAATCAAGTGAGGATAAAGATCCATCAGCATGGAGCCTCTTCATGCAATTTATACCAACATGACTCAAGCGGCAGTGCCACAAGTAAGTGGTACTATCATCATTACGTTGTATCTTTTGGCACCAATATCATGAACATGTGTAACACTAGGATTGAGATTCAATAAACCATTGAAGGTGATTATTCAAGCAAATAGAGTAACCATTATTCTCTTTAAATGAATAATCGTATTGCAATAAACACGATCCAATCATGTTCATGGTTAACGCAAGCACCAAATAACAATTATTTAGGTTTAACACCAATCCCGATGGTAGAGGGAGCGTGCAATGTTTGATCACATCAACCTTGGAAACACTTCCAACACATATCACCACCTCTCCTTTAGCTAGTCTCTGTTTATTCCGTAGCTTTCATTTCGAGTTACTAATCACTCAGCAACCAAACCGGTATCCAATACCCTCGCGCTACTAGGAGTACTAGTAAAGTACACATCAATATCATGTATATCAAATATACTTCTGTCGACTTTGCCAGCCTTCTTATCTACCAAGCATCTAGGGTAGCTCCGCCTCAGTGACCGTTCCCCTCATAACAGAAGCACTTCGTCTCGGGTTTGGGTTTAATCTTGGGTCTCTTCATTAGTGCAGCAACTGTTTTGCTGTTTCACGAAGTATCCCTTCTAGCCCTTGCCTTTCCTTGAAACTTAGTGGTTTTACTAACTATCAACTATTGATGCTCCTTCTTGATTTCTACTTTCGCAGTGTCAAACATCGCGAATCACTCAAGGATCATCATATCTATCCTTGATTTGTTTATAGTTCATCACGAAGCTCTAGCAGCTTAGTAGCAGTGACTTTGGAGAACCATCACTATCTCATCTGGAAGATTAACTCCCACTTGATTCAAGCGATTGTTGTACTCAGACAATCTGAGAACATGCTCAACGATTTGAGGTTTTCTCCTTTACTTTGTAGGCAAAGAATCTTGTCGGAGGTCTTATACCTCTCAACAAGGGCACGAGCATGAAATCTCAATTTCATCTCTTTGAACATCTCTTATGTTCTGCGATGTTTTCAAAACGCCTTCGGTGCCTTGCTTCTAAGCCATTAAGTATTGCACACTGAACTATTATGTAGTCATCAAAAGACGTGTATGTCAGATGTTCGCAACATCCACAGATGACGCCCGAGGTGCAGCACACCGAGTGGTGCATAAAGGACATAAGCCTTCTGCGCAGCCATGAGGACAATCCTCAGTTTTACGGACTCAGTCCGCAAAGTTGCTACTATCATCTTTCAACTAAATTTTCTCTAGGAACATATAAAAACAGTAGAGCTATAGTGCAAGCTACATCGTAATTCGCAAAGACCATTAGACTATGTTCAGGATAATTAGTTCAATTAATCATATTACTTAAGAACTCCCACTCAAAAAGTACATCTCTCTAGTCATTTGAGTGGTACATGATCCAAATCCACTATCTCAAGTCCGATCATCACGTGAGTCGAGAATAGTTTCAGTGGTAAGCATCTCTATGCTAATCATATCAACTATACGATTCATGCTCGACCTTTCGGTCTCTTGTGTTCCGAGGCCATGTCTGCACATGCTAGGCTCGTCAAGTTTAACCCCGAGTGTTCCGCGTGTGCAACTGTTTTGCACCCGTTGTATGTGAACATTGAGTCTATCACACCAGATCATCACGTGGTGTCTCGAAATGACGAACTGTAGCAACGTTGCACAGTCGGGGAGACCACAATTTCGTCTTGAATTTTTAGTGAGAGATCGCCTCATAATGCTACCGTCGTTCTAAGTAAAATAAGGTGCATAAAGGATTAACATCACATGCAATTCATAAGTGACATGATATGGCCATCATCAAGTGCTCCTTTGATCTCCATCACCGAAGCACCGGCATGATCTTCTTGTCACCGGCGCCACACCATGATCCCCATCATCATGATCTCCATCATCGTGCCGCCATCGAGGTTGTCGTGCATGCTATGCTATTACTACTAAAGCTACGTCCTAGCAATATAGTAAACGCATCTGCAAACACAAACGTTAGTTTAAAGACAACCCTATGGCTCCTGCCGGTTGTCATAGCATCGACGTGCAAGTCGATATTAACTATTACAACATGATCATCTCATACATCCAATATATCACATCACGTGGTTGGCCATATCACATCACAAGCATACCCTGCAAAAACAAGTTAGACGTCCTCCAATTGTTGTTGCATGTTTTACATGGTTGCCATGGGTATCTAGTAAGATCGCATCTTACTTACGCAAACACCACAACAGATATGTATGAATTGCTATTTAACCTCTCTCCAAGGATCTCCTCGGTCAAATCTGATTCAACTAAAGTTGGAGAAACCGACACTCGCCATTCATCTTTAGGCAACGGGGTTGCTCGTAGCGATGAAACCAGTCTCTCATAAGCGTACGAGTAATGTCGGTCTGAGCCGCTTCGATCCAACAATACCGCGGAATCAAGAAAAGACTAAGGAGGGCAGCAAATCGCACATCACCGCCCACAAAAACTTTTGTGTTCTACTCGAGATAACATCTACGCATGAACCTAGCTCATGATGCTACTGTTGGGGAACATCGCATGGGAAAAAAAATCCTACGCAGAGGCAATACCTATCAAGGTGATGTTCATCTATGAGAGGAGATTTCCGATCTACGTACTCTTGTAGATCACACAGCGGCAAGCGTTAAGAAACGCACACGATATAGTGGAACAACTTGCGTGATTCAAATCACCGTAGTCATACACTCCATCCCACGGTCTCATCACGATCCGTCCCGCGAACTTCATCACGATCCGTCCCGCGATCTCATCATGATCCTTCCCGATCTAGTGTCGAACGGACGGCACCTCCGTGTTCAACACACGTACAGCTCGATGACGATCTCCGCCTTCTTGATCCAGCAAGAGGGGGCGGAGAGGTAGAAGACTTCTCCGGCAGCATGACGGCGCGCCGGTGGTGGTGATGATCTACTCCGGCAGGGCTTCGCCTAAGCTCCACAGAAATACGATCTAGAGGAAAAATTGCGTGGTATAGGGCCGAGCAGTACGTGGCAAAGTTATGTCTCAAAAACCCTCAATACCTATAGTATATATAGGTGGGAGGGAGGGGAGGAGGCAGCCTCAAACCCTCAAGGTTTGGCCGAAATTGGAGGTGGAGGAGTCCTACTCCAATCCTAATTGGAGTAGGATTCCACCTTCCCACTTGGAAACTCTTTCCACCTTGTGTTTTTTCCTTCTCAAACCTTATGGGCCTTAGTGGGAACTTATTCCAGCCCACTAGGGGTTGGCTTATCTCTTCCCATAGCCCATGAGACCCCTTGGGGAGTGACACCCCTCCCGATGGTCCCCGGCACCCCTCCCGGCACTTCCGGTACACTACCGATGAGCCCGAAACTTTTTCGATGACCAAAACAGGACTTCCTATATATCAATCTTTACCTCCGGACCATTTCGGAGCTCCTCGTGACGTCCTGGATATCCTCCGGGACTCCGAAAAACTTTCGGTTACCAACACCTATAACTCAACTATACCGAAAACGTCACCGAACCTTAAGTGTGCAGACCCTGCGGGTTCGAGAACTATGTAGACATGACCCGAGACACTCCTCGGTAAATATACAATAGCGGGACCTGGATGCCCATATTGGATCCTACATATTCCGAAGATCTTTATCGGTTGAACCTCAGTGTCAAGGATTCATATAATCACGTATGTCATTCCCTTTGTCCTTCGGTATGTTACTTGCCCGAGATTCGATCGTGGGTATCCTCATACCTATTTCAATCTCGTCGTCGGCAAGTCTCTTTACTCGTTCCATAATACAAGATCCCGTGACTTACACTTAGTCACATTTCTTGCAAGGCTTGTGTGTGATGTTGTATTACCGAGTGGGCCCCGAGATACCTCTCCGTCAGACGGAGTGACAAATCCCAGTCTTGATCCATACTAACTCAACGGACACCTTCGGAGATACGTGTAAAGCATCTTTATAGTCACCCAGTTACGTTGTGACGTTTGATACACACAAGGTATTCCTCCGGTGCCATTGAGTTATATGATCTCACGGTCATAGGAATAAATACTTGACACGCAGAAAAAACAGTAGCAACAAAATGACACGATCAACATGCTACGTTCATTAGTTTGGGTCTAGTCCATCACATGATTCTCCTAATGATGTGATCCCGTTATCAAGTGACAACACTTGCCTATGGTCAGGAAACCTTGACCATCTTTGATCAACGAGCTAGTCAACTAGAGGCTTACTAGGGACAGTGTTTTGTCTATGTATCCACACAAGTATTGTGTTTCCAATCAATACAATTATAGCATGGATAATAAACGATTATCATGAACAAAGAAATATAATAATGACTAATTTATTATTGCCTCTAGGGCATATTTCCAACACTTAGAGCTTGCTAACTCTCAATCCCTCCAATGATTCTTGCTCCTTTTTGAGGCAAAAGAGAGATGAGATCTAGATCCACATTTCCACCAATCACTTTCTCCTCTATGTGAGGGAAACCCCTTGGATCTAGTTCTTGGAGTTCTTGGTGTTCTTCTTCGTTCTTCCTCTCATTTTCCACCACAACACTAGTTATTGTGGTGGGAATTGGGAGAGAAGGACTTGGGGTACTCCATGTGCCCTTGCCATTGCATTTGGTGCATAGGTTTGAGTTCTCCATGGTGATACGTGGAAGTGAAGTTTGAGAAGTTTATTACCCTTGTGTACTTGATACCCTAGAAATTGTTCTTTGTGGATGCTTTGGTGTCCTAGAAGCTTGGTGGTGCCTCGGAGCTCAATCATTGTGATGTAAAGTTCCGGGCAAGCTTCGAGGTCTGCAATTAGATTGTGGAGATTTCCCCAAGCATTTGAGGACATCTCGGAGACACAGTCTATTGTGGTGAAGCTTCGCGGTGTTGTTGGGATCCTCCAATTAAGTTTTGGAGATTGCCCCAACCTTGTTTGTGCGGGTTCGGTGACCACCCTCAAGGGTCCCTTAGTGGAATCACGTCATCTTGCATTGTGCGAGGGCGTGAGGAGATTATGGTGGCCTTAGTGGCATCTTAGGGAGCATTGTGTCTCCACACCGCTCCAAACTGAAATTTGCATCCGCAAGGGTGTGAACTTCGGGATACATTGTCGTCTCCACGTGCCTCGGTTATCTCTTACCCGAGCCCTTTACTTATGCACTTTACTTTGTGATAGCCATATTGTTCCTTGTTATATATCTTGCTATCACGTAGTTGTTTATCATGCTTAGCATAAGTTGGTGGTGCACATAGGTGAGCCTAGTTGTTTTAGATTTTGTGCTTGACAAATTAAACATTAGTTTTATTCTGCATTTGTCCAAGCCTAAACCATAATCATTTTAAAGTGCCTATTCACCCCTCCCCTCTAGGTGACATCCACGTCCTTTCAATTGTAATCGAAATTAACGATCGGGGCTCGATCGATGTCGACGGTGTTGGTGTCCAACAAGTTGTCGAAGTCGGCAGGGGCATCCTTCGAACCGCCCATTTCGTTGAACACCTTGCTTGCGGTGGAAGCAGCGCCATTCAAGGGCATCGTCGGGGTATATCTTGCCGGGGCAGAGGAAGAGGATGAAGTCATCGACCTTTTCGTAGAAGCCTTCTTGCGCTTCACGCACGAAACCTTGCCCTTCTTCTCCTGCGACGGCCGGGCAGATCGGGCAGCGGTGGCATCTCCGGGCGGGCGTGCCTTCCTGGTGGGGCCAGCCGGATTTCCGCTCTACACGACGATGTTGCCCTGCCGCTTGCGAACAGACGTGGTGGTGCCTTGAGCAACGGTGAAGACGAGATGGTCGGCGACGAGATCTACCTGAGGGGATTCCACGTGCGCGACATCCACGATGACGGGGGAGGCTACGAGGCTTCCTTGGCAGCGAAGAATGGACAGGGAAGATGGATTGGAACGGGCGGAGGTGGGGCAACGGCGGCGAAGTAGGTGGGAAGCGGGAATGGCCACACAGAAATTTCCCTCGTGCTAAATCTCGATGTCCATAGGGGCGAGCTCGGATCGGCTTCCCACCCCATGAATCTAAAGGTTGAGGGCAAACTCTTGTCGCGCCCCGCAAAATTTTTTACATGTCGCGGCCCGATACAGAGTCTGATCGGGCATCTTTGGTCGCACGGACCCGTATTTTTTTGGTTATTTTACGGGTAGGGGCATTATACGGGGTGTGGTAGAGATACTCTCACACACGTGTTGAAAATCATGGCTCTATGTTTTGAGAAGATTAACCTGTGTTGCATTGTTGTTGTGTGATACGTCTCCATCGTATCTACTTTTCCAAACTCTTTTGCCCTTTTTTTGGACTCTAATTTGCATGATTTGAATGGAACTAACCCGGACTAACGTTGTTTTCAGGAGAATTGCCATGGTGTTGTTTTTGTGTAGAAATAAAAGTTCTTGGAATGACTTGGAAACTTACGAGGATTTTTTTGGAATATATAAAAAATACTAGCGCAAGAATCAACTAGAGGAGTGTAGCGAGGAGCCCACAAGCCCACCAGGCGCGGGCCGCCCTAGCCGCGCCTAGCAGGCTTGTGGGGCCCTCAGGGCTCCGCCGCCTCCAACTCCAGCTCTATTTAGTCCCTTTCGTCCGGAAAAAATCAAGGAGAAGAGTTCATCGCGTTTTACGATAAAGAGGTGCCGCCATCACCTATTCTTCCTCTGGAGGGCAGATCTGGAGTCCGTTCTCGGCTCCCGAGAGGGGAGATCGTCGCCATCGTCATCACGAACCTTCCTTCATCGCCAATTCCGTGATGCTCTTCACCATTCGTGAGTAATCTCATCGTAGGCTTGCTGGACAGTAATGGGTTGGATGAGATCTATCATGTAATCGAGTTAGTTTTGATGGGGATTGATCCCTAGTATCCACTATGTTCTGAGATTGATGTTGCTACTACTTTGCCATGCTTAATGCTTGTCACTAGGGCCCGAGTGCCATGATTTCAGATCTGAACCTATTATGTTCTCGTCAATATATGTGTGTTCTTAATCCTATCTTGCAAGTTGTAGTCACCTGATACGTCTCCATCGTATCTACTTTTCCAAACTCTTTTGCCCTTGTTTTGGACTCTAATTTGCATGATTTGAATGGAACTAACCCGGACTAACGATGTTTTCAGCAGAATTGCCATGGTGTTGTTTTTGTGCAGAAATGAAAGTTCTCGGAATGTCCTGAAAATTTACGGAGAATTTTTGTGAAAAATACGAAAAATACCTGCGCAAAGATCCACCGGAAGGGATGAGCCAGTGGGCCACAAGCCCTGTTGTCGCGGCCTCCCCCCTGGCCGCGGCAACCAAGCTTGTGGGGCCCACGTGGCTCTGCCGCCCCCAACTCCAGCTCTATAAATTCACTTTCGTCCCGAAAAAAATCAGAAGAGAAGATTTCATCGTGTTTGCGATACGGAGGCGCCGCCACATCCTGTTCTTCTTCTGGAGGACAGATCTGGAGTCCGTGTTGGGCTCCGTAGAGGGGAAATCGTCGCCATCGTCATCATCAATCTTCTTCCCTCTCCAATTCCATGAAGCTCTTCATCGATCGTGAGTAATCTATTCGTAGGCTCGCTGGGCGGTGATGAGTAGGATGAGATCTATCATGTAATCGAGTTAGTTTTGACGGGGATTGATCCCTAGTATCCACTATGTTCTGAGATTGATGTTGCTACTACTTTGCCATGCTTAATGCTTGTCACTAGGGCCAGAGTGCCATGATTTCAGATCTGAAATTATTATGTTGTCACCAATATATGTGTGTTTTAGATCCGATCTTGCAAGTTGTAGTTACCTACTATGTGGTATGACCCGGCAACCCCGGAGTGACAATAACCGGAACCACTCCCGGTGATGACCATAGTTTGAGGAGTTCATGTGTTCACCAAGTGCTAATGCGTTGTTCCGGTTCTTTATTAAAAGGAGAACCTTAATATCCCGTAGTATCCTTTTGGACCCCGCTGCCACGGGAGGGATGGACAATAGATGTCATGCAAGTTCTTTTCCCTAAGCACGTATGACTACACACGTAATTAATGCCTACATCACATTGACGAACGGGAGCTAACCACATATCTCTCCGTGTTATAACTGTTGCATGATGAATGTCATCCAAATGAATCACCGACCCATTGCCTACGAGTTTGTCCCACTACTGTTGTTACTTGTTTTGCTCTGCTGCTGTTACTACTGTTGCTTGCTACTGCTGCTACTTGCTACTGTTGCTACTTGCTACTAGTGTCACTACTGCTGTTCCTTGCCCACTGCTATTACTTGTTACACTACTGCTACCTGCTACAATACTTTTTCGCTCGCCGTTGTCGGGAAAAGACTATTCCCATCCACGGGCAACTTCTGGCGCCATTGATACAAAAGTTAGGAATAGTCTGCCGTTGACAGATCGTTTCTGACACCGTTTTTGTCATACTACTTTGCTGCTGATACTTTGCTTGCAGATACTAATCTTTCAAGTGTGGTTGAATCTGACACATTCAGCTGCTAATACTCGAGAGTATCCTCTCACTTCCTGCATGGCAAACCAACAAATTTGGGTTGAATACTCTACCCTCGAAAACTGCCGCGAACCCACGCGCTGGTGGGCCATTGCAAGACAATTGCTAATTGTTGAGCAACTGGGAGCAGTTCTGGCTCTGTTGCCGCGGAGGCATCAAGTCAGGAACATGTCAACAATATTCTTCTAGTGTCGTTGCCGGGGACTGCCGTTAGCAGCATTTTTCTGGCACCGTTGCCGGGGTGGTATTGCTATATTCTCTGAGTCACTTGGGATTTATATCTGCTGATCACTATGAAGAATCTAAAAGATCCAAAAACCAAAGTCTTGCCCTCAACTACGAGGGGAGGTAAGGAACTGCCATCTAGCTCTGCACTTGATTCGCCTTCAGTTATGAGTAAGTTTGCGACATCACCTCGTGCTAGAAATCTTGATATGTCGCCTGTGCTTGATGATGCTTATGATGCTACTACTAGAGATACTATGCCTGATACTGCTAGAGATGCTATGCCTAATACTGCTTTGCCTAATGATGCTAGAGATGCTATTTTGCCTGATGATGCTATGCTAGATACTGCTAGAGATACCACTTTGCCTGATATGCCACTAGGGGTATTCCTTGATGCTCATATTGCTAGAGTTACTACCAATGCTCGTGATGCTTCTGAAACTGTCGATACTATTGAGATAGAACCTGCTTTTGCTCCTGCTAGATCTAGCTCTCATAGATATGAATTGCCTGATATACCTGAGGGTTATGTTATGGAGGGAGAGATAGCTGAGGATTTTCTTGCGTGTAAGGATGCCTACGACGCTGAGAAACTACTTCTCAAGTGGAAGGAAAAAATCTCTGAAAGATAGGATGAAATATGACCCGAAGTTTGCCACTTCACCTATCTTTATCACCGATAAGGATTATGAATTCTCTGTCGATCCTGAGATAATCTCTCTAGTCGAATCTGATCCTTTCCACGGTTATGAGATTGAGACGGTCGTAGCCCATCTTACCAAACTACACGATATAGCCACCCTTTTCACTAGTGAGGAGAAGATCCGCCACTACTATATCCTTAAGTTGTTTCCTTTCTCTCTAAAGGATGACGCTAAAGCCTGGTTCGCTTCTCTTGCTCCTGGATGTGTGAGTAGTCCCCAGGATATGGTCTATTACTTCTGTGAGAAATATTTCCCTACCCATAAGAAGCAAGCTGCCTTGCAGGAAATATACAACTTTGCTCAACTCAAAGAAGAGAGTCTCCCACAAGCTTGGGGGAGGCTCGTCCAGCTACAGAATGATTTGCCTAATCACCCTCTTAAGAAGAACGAGATACTTGATATCTTCTATAATGGACTTACCGATGCCTCTAAACACCACCTAGATAGTTGTGCCGGTTGTGTTTTTAGAGAAGGAACTGTAGAACAAGCTGAGACTCTACTGAATAACATCTTGATCAACGATAATGCTTGGACTATTCCCGAACCACCTCCTAAGCCAACTCCGAAGAAAAGAGGTATTCTATTCCTCAGTCCCGAACATATGCAAGAAGCCAAGAAATCTATGCAAGAGAAAGGCATTAGATCTGAATATGTCAAAAATCTCCCACCTATCGAAGAGATCCATGGTCTCGATAACCCGATACAGGTAGTAGAAGTAAATTCTCTGTGTAGGTTTGATGAGAGTGATATTCCTTTTGATAAACCTGCTAGCCTATGCTTTGATGAATTTGACAACTTTGTTGCCAAACAACAGAGTTTCAATGATTATTTTAGCAGACATTTGGAACGAAGTACTCGTATGCTCAGTCATTTAAGTGCTTGTGTAGACAGAAATGTCAATGATCTGAAGCTTCTGAATAAACATGCCTCTATGATTACTACTCAGGTAGAACGAGTACTTAAAGCTCAGAATGACCTGCTCAATGAATTAAATGAAAACTCTGTCAGGGTCGTTACTAGAGGAGGCAAAATGACTCAGGAACCTTTGTATCCTGAAGATCATCCTAAGAGAATCGATCAAGATTCTCAAGGAATTAATGCAGATGCACCCAGTCATCCTAAGGAGAAGAAGAAGGATGATAGAAACTTGCATGTTAGTTCACTAAATACTGTCACACCTGAAGAACCAAATGATATTTCTGCGTCTAATGCAGAAACACAATCTGGTGATGAACATGAACCTGGTGACAATGTGGACAACGATGTTCATAATAATGCTCAACCTAGCAATGATGAGGATGTGGAGATTGAACCTATGGTTAATCCTGATAACCCACAACCTAAGAGATACGATAAGAATGACTTCACTGCTAGGAAGCATGGTGAAGAAAGGGAGCCATGGGTTCTGAGACCTATGCCCTTTCCTCCTAAGCCATCCAAGAAAAAGGATGATGAGGATTTTGAGCGATTTATTGAAATGATAAGACCCGTCTTTCTGCAGATGCGGTTAGTTGATATGCTCAAAATGTCTCCTTATGCCAAGTACATGAAAGATATTGTGACCAATAAACGGAAGATACCAGATCTTGAGATCTCCACCATGCTTGCCAATTACACTTTCAAAGGTGGAACTCCTAAGAAACTTGGTGATCCCGGAGTGCCCACTATACCTTGCTCCATTAAAGGAAACTACGTAAGAACTGCCTTATGTGACCTTGGAGCCGGAGTTAGTGTTATGCCTCTCTCTCTTTATCATAGACTTGAACAGGATAAGTTGACACCCACTGAAATTTCTCTACAAATGGCCGACAAATCAACTGCTTTCCCTGTCGGCATTTGCGAGGATGTGCCTGTTGTGGTTGCTAACACCACTATCTTAACAGACTTTGTTATCTTGGATATTCCCGAGGATGATGCCATGGCTGTCATCCTCGGAAGACCCTTTTTAAACACTGCAGGGGCTGTTATAGATTGCAACAAAGGCAATGTCACTTTCCATGTCAACGGTAATGAGCATACCGTGCACTTTCCGAAGAAACGATATCAAGTACATTGCATCAATGCTATCGAAAAAACTTCATCGATTCTTATTGGGAGCTTTGAATGCCCTATTCCTCGTGTCAAGATGAAGTATGATTTTCTTGTTGGGGAGATACATATCCCCATTGAGGTGACTTAGTGGCTATTCGAAAATTCTCCGTTCTCTCTTGCGATTCGAGAAAGTTTTCTCATAAGGATTTGATCAACCCCATTGACGGATTTCCTTCGATGACCATGAAATGGATGAACCAAAGAGTCACACACCTCTGTTTTAAGCTTTCACTTTCTTTTGCTTAGAAGAAAAATGATAGGTTTAGTTTAGTTTTCCCTGTGTTCTCTTTTAGCATCCCGGAGAAAAATACGCCGAAAATAAAAGTTCTCCGATGGTCCTGAAAATCTAGTATGATTTTTTCTGGGATATTTGAAAAATACTGGGACTGAGAGCTGGCCTGGGGGCCACCCCAGTGGGCCACAAGCCGTGTCACCGCGGCCACCCCCCTGGCCGCGGCAGGCAAGCTTGTGGGGCCCACGGCCCCCCTCCACTCATTCCATCTCCTATCCTCTTCCTCTACCTCCAGAAAAAATCTTTTCGCAGCTCAAACCCGTGTTCTCGCTCATTTGGCTGTGATTTTCGATCTCTTTTCTCAAAGCATCATTCTCCGAACCGTTTTGGGGAAATTACTCCTTGGAAAGTGACTCCTCCATTAGTTTTTGCTCTAGTGCTTTATCCTTCGCGTATTCTTGCTACCTTGGTGACCCTGTTCTTGAGCTTGAAATGTTGATTTTAGCTGGTCCCAAGTAGTTTTAGCGCGTGATACGGTCTCTAGGCACTAGTAGGAGTAATTGCTATGAGTTGGGTTAATCTTTATTCACTTTTCTTTCAAAGTCTCTAAAAATTTCAGAATTTTTCAGAGCTAGAAAAGGAAAAAAGATGAGGAGGTTCTTGAGAGGCTCTTCAAGCCGTAACCCCAAGGAGGATGAGAAGAACCTCCCCAAGTACGTGGTTCCTCGAGTCATGGAAGTTCGAGCTTGCGAGTGGCCAAGTGATGAATATTTGCGCGCTGCGGGGCTTTATGAAGACTCTTATTACTTGGTGGAGAACGCACGTCTTACCGCGTTCGTTGAAGATAAGTGTTCACAATACCTCCTCCTCACCAATATTTTCGTTCAAAGCTTCAACATGGGAGCTATTATAGCAAGGAGGCTGAATAAGAACGCTATTGAGGGAGATTTCTTTGGCGGCATCTATGCCACTCGCATAGCAAATTTTCTTGGAGTACCCATCCGCGCAGAAGATCCCCCGTTCCATACAGCTTCCCTTGACCGCTCGCTTCGACACACTACCAGTTTCTTGAGAGGGATGATGAATCCCTCCTATACCGATTGATATTTAACCGGCAGCGTGTCTTCCATATTACCCTTCCTGCTCCTGCTTTCTTTGACTTTCAGGTAAAGCGGAGATACTACATAACCATAGGAGAGGCAGAGGAGTATGAGAGGGAGGCGACGGCTGCTCGTATTCGTGAGGCAGATATTCAGGCAGTGGCTGCAGCGCTCCCGTATAACCCCGATTATGATTTTGGGTTTCGCCAGGACCGTCCTTGGGAGTAGACCAAGCTAGGCCAAAAGCCTAAGCTTGGGGGAGTACGTGTTTGCACCAACTCTACTTTCATGCTTATGCTTTCACTTTGTT
This sequence comes from Hordeum vulgare subsp. vulgare, assembly GCF_904849725.1. Classification (NCBI taxonomy): domain Eukaryota; kingdom Viridiplantae; phylum Streptophyta; class Magnoliopsida; order Poales; family Poaceae; genus Hordeum; species Hordeum vulgare. Next base: position 103,913,995 of record NC_058524.1, on the reverse strand, counting down.
CGTCGGTGTTTACACTTTGCCACTGTATTATCCATGCTAGTTTATTTTCGTTTTCTTGTTTTCTTGTTTTTTGTGTCCTTTTGAGAAAACCCAAAAAGATTTTCCTTTCTTCTTTTTTCTTGTTGGGAGCTTTCCTGTGTAAATAGTTTTCTTTTTCTTTGGGTCAAGGTAGAAGATATTGGTTACAATGTTTAGTGGCTCTTGCATGCATACTTGTTTAGCTTTCAAAGAACCATATTACTTTGTCTTCTCCTTTGTGTTTGCTTGCAGATTCAGCTTAGTCCATTGCATGAGCACATTTATTATTGTTCACATCGTTCGATCGTGCAAGTGAAAGGCAATAATGATAATATATGATGAAGTGACTGAGACTGGAAAAGTTGGTATGAACTCTATCTATTTTGTTTTTGTAAATATGACTAGCTTGTCATCCCAGATTCAGCTTTGTTGTGAGAGAACCATGTTTGCAATGACAACTTAGAGATCATAGTTTATGATGCCATGCTTATTTAGCTAGGACGTTATAATGGTTTGTCTTGAATGACAACATAGATTTTGAGATGACTATGATGTAGTATGATAGGATGGTATTCTCCTTTGAATGATTCAAGTGGTTTGACTTGGCGCATGTTCATGCATGTAGTTGAAACAAAATCAACATAGCCTCTATGATGTTCGTGTTCATGGTGATTTATATCCTGTTCATGCTTGCATTCCATGTTAGTCAAACTCATTGCATCCTGATGACTGTTGTCGCTCTCTAGTTGGTCGCTTCCCAGTCTTTTGCTAGCCTTCACTTGTACTAAGAGGAATACTGCTTGTGCATCCACTGCCATAAACCCAAAAGTTTTTCCGTGAGAGTCCACCATACCTACCTATTTGTGGTATTTACCTGCCGTTCCAAGTAAATTTGCATGTGCCATTCTCTAAACCTTCAAGAAATAATCTGTTTTGCATGCCCTAACCGCTCATGTAGTGACAGGGGGCTATTGGTATCTTCCATGTTAGGCGTGTTATCCTCGACATGTGTTTATTCACTGTCATTCACGAGAAAGGGGCCGGTAATTGGAATGCCCAATTCCATGCTTAAATCGAAAACATAATTGTAAAACAAGACTCCCCCCGGATTGATGTTAGTATGGACGGTACCCGAGGATTCGGCTAGCCGTGGAGTGTGATTGATTGGTTACTTTTCTATTTGGGAACCGCCTATAGCATGAGTAGCGTGGAAGATATTGAGAACTCTTGGTCATTGCGTTGACAATGAAAGCATGCCACCCAAAATTATTATCTCTGTTTTCAAAGCTCGAGCTATGGCACCTCTGCAAATCAATGCTTCCCTCTGCGAAGGGCCTGTCTATTTATTTTCCTGTTGAATCATCCTCTTCTTACAAAAGCACCAATTAGAGAGCACCTCTGTCATTTTTATGCTTTGCTTTTGATTGATATTGAGTATGACTATGACTGGATCTTCGTTGCTATGAATTACAATGTTTAGTCAGCCCTTGATCTTTGAAAGTGCTCTCATTTATGTTTTGCGGTCTCAGAAAGAGCTAGCGAGATACCACCTATTTGTATTGCTTCATGCTTGTTTTGATTGAATTGTTGGTATCTGAAACTCATTATTATTTGCTCGCTAGCTGATTATGCCATTGATATTAGTTTACCGTGAGACCTTTGTGTCACTTGCTTATGTGGTTAACTTGTGATATTGCTGAAATTCTGGTTACGAGTCAGATATAGTTTCAACAACAAGATCAAACAGAGTTTGTCAAAGTTCTTCTTTCTCTTTCAGTTTGTCAACTGAGTTGCTTGAGGACAAGCAAGGTTTTAAGCTTGGGGGAGTTGATACGTCTCCATCGTATCTACTTTGCCAAACTCTTTTGCCCTTGTTTTGGACTCTAATTTGCATGATTTGAATGGAATTAACGCGGACTAACGCTGCTTTCAGCAGAATTGCCATGGTGTTGTTTTTGTGCAGAAATGAAAGTTCTCAGAACGTCCTGAAAATTTTCGGAGAATTTTTCTAGAAAATATGAAAAATACCTGCGCAAAGATCCACCGGAGGGGATTGGCCAGTGGGCCACAAGCCATGTTCTCGCGGCCTCCCCCTGGCCGCGGCAACTAAGCTTGTGGGGCCCGCATGGCTCTGCCGCTCCCAACTCCAGCTCTATAAATTCACTTTCGTCCCAAAAAAAATCATAAGAGAATATTTCGTCGCGTTTGTGATACGGAGGCGCCGCCACATCCTATTCTTCATCTGGAAGACAGATCTGGAGTCCGTTTTGGGCTCCGGAGAGGGGAAATTGTCGCCATCGTCATCATCAACCTTCTTCCCTCTCCAATTCCATGAAGCTCTTCATCGTTCGTGAGTAATCTATTCGTAGGCTCGCTGGGCGGTGATGAGTAGGATGAGATCTTTCATGCAATCGAGTTAGTTTTGACGGGGATTGATCCCTAGTATCCACTATGTTCTGAGATTGATGTTGCTACTACTTTGCCATGCTTAATGCTTGTCACTAGGGCCCGAGTGCCATGATTTCAGATCTGAAATTATTATGTTGTCACCAATATATGTGTGTTTTAGATCCGATCTTGCAAGTTGTAGTTACCTACTATGTGTTATGACCCGGCAACCCCGGAGTGACAATAACCGGAACCACTCCCGGTGATGACCATAGTTTGAGGAGTTCATGTGTTCACCAAGTGCTAATGTGTTGTTCTGGTTCTTTATTAAAAGGAGAACCTTAATATCCCGTAATATCCTTTTGGACCCCGCTGCCACGGGAGGGATGGACAATAGATGTCATGCAAGTTCTTTTCCCTAAGCACGTATGACTACACACGGAATGCATGCCTACATCACATTGACGAACGGGAGCTAGCCACATTTCTCTCCGTGTTATAACTGTTGCATGATGAATGTCATCCAAACGAATCACCGACCCATTGCCTACGAGTTTGTCCCACTGCTGTTGTTACTTTTTTTGCTCTGTTGTTGTTACTACTGTTGCTTGCTACTGCTGCTACTTGCTACTGTTGTCACTACTGCTGTTTCTTGCCACTGTAGTTACTCGTTACACTGCTGCTACCTGCTACAATACTTTTTCGCTCGCCGTTGTCGGGAAAAGACTATTCCCATCCACGGGCAACTTCTGGCGCCATTGATACAACAGTTAGGAATAGTCAGTCGTCAATAGATCGTTTCTTACACCGTTGTTATCATACTACTTTGCTGCTGATACTTTGCTTGCAGATACTAATCTTTCAGGTGTTGTTGAATCTGACACATTCAGCTGCTAATACTCGAGAGTATCCTCTCACTTCCTGCCTGGCGAACCAACAAATTTGGGTTGAATACTCTACCCTCGAAAATTGTCAAGAACCCACGCGCTGGTGGGCCATTGCAAGACAATTGCTAATTGTTGAGCAACTGGGAGCTGTTCTGGCTCTGTTGTTGTGGAGGCATCAAGTCAGGAACACGTCAACAACATTCTTGTAGTGTCGTTGCCGGGGACTGCCGTTAGCATCAGCTACTATGTGTTATGACCCGGCAACCCCGTAGTGACAATAGCCGGAACCACTCCCGGAGATGACCACAGTATGAGGAGTTCATGTATTCACCAAGTGCTAATGCGTTGTTCCGGTTCTCTATTAAAAGGAGAACCTTAATATCCCGTAGTTTCCATTAGGACCCCGCTGCCATGGGAGGGATGGACAATAGATGTCATGCAAGTTCTTTTCCCTAAGCACGTATGACTATATACGGAATACATGCCTACATTACATTGACGAACTGGTGCTAGTTACATATCTCCCCATGTTATAACTGTTGCATTATGAATGTCATCCGGCATAATTATCCATCACCAATCCAATGCCTACGAGATTTTTCCTACTGGTCCTTGCTACGTTACTTTGCCGCTACTGCTGTCACTGCTGCTACTGTTACTCTTTTGCTACTGCTGTCACTGCTGCTACTGTTACTCTATCTCTACTGTTGTCACTGCTGCTACTATTACCGTTGCTACTCTTGCTATCACACCACTTTGCTACTGATACTTTGCTGCAGATACTAAGTCTTTCAGGTGTGGTTGAATTGACAACTCAACTGCTAATACTCGAGAATATTCTTTGGCTTCCCCCTGTGTCGAATCAACAAATTTGGGTTGAATACTCTACCCTCGAAAACTGTTGCGATCCCCTATACTTGTGGGTTATCACTGTGAGAAAAGAAAAACAAAATCATGCCCAACCACAAGTTGGCGGTATGTTAGAGCATCTCTTGCAGACCCCTATAAAGACAACCCGCAAAAGTCATTTAAAGTTCACGAAAAAACGGATCCGTAAAAAAGGATATTCACAGAAGATGCTCTTTTACGGCTAGGCTATGCGGGGTCTCCTTGGGCGCCGCCTCGTCAACCCGCAAACCGAAAACCCCGTAAATCAGAATTACTAATGTGCAATATAAGTAAAATGTCAATATTATAATACAATAATCATCCAAAGTACAATAATTATTCAAATCATCATAGCAAACTAATTAATTCAATACAAAACTTATCCAGCATACAAACCACACATGAATGAAATGAAAATGAATGGAAAAATGGAATGTGTTAGTGCCCAACCCTTTGCCAATGGTGCTCAATGTGATCCTTCTAAAGTTGACACTGAGTGTTTGCATATTCAATCTCCTTGTAGGTCTGAAGAAAAGCTTTAATTCGGTTAGGGCCTCTAGCTGGTTTGACACGACTACTCACATTGTTGTAGAAGAACTCCGAGCAGAACCACGAACAATGACAAACCTAGATTATAAAACCCCGAATGCTCTTTCAATCTCTTTTCGTCTGCCTCTTGTGCCCTTGCAAATTTACAATATTTTCTTGTTTGGGGGTCTTTGATTCTCTTGACAAATGTGCATCAAGAAGGTTATATATCATCTGCAAGATAGTATCCCTTTGTGTATTCATGCCCATGGATAGTGTAGTTGCAAGCACGAGCATCACCACGAGCAAGCCTAGTAAACAAATGAGACCGTTGCAACACATTGATATCATTGAGAGTACTCGAAATACCAAAAAAGAAATGCCAAATCCATAGAACATGGGACGCTACGACCTCTAGCACAATTGTTGCATCACGAGACTTGCCACAATATATTCCTTGCCATGCCTTTGGGCAATTTTTTCAAGTCCAATGCATACAATCTACGCTTTCTAGCATGCTAGACCAACCTCTTCTATCATTAAGTGCCATCAATTTTTTGTGTGTCTTCCTTGTTTGGTGCCTGAATATATTTAGGACGAAAGACACGGATGATCACTTTAGCAAACCTACACACTGACTCAATTGTACTACACCAATGTGAAGGTACTCATCGACATATTCGGCCGGAATGTCGTATGCATTTACCCGAATATCTGCTTAGATTTTTTGATATGCACTAAATCCCTTCAGCCCACGACATTTCTTTTTTGAGTAAAGTATCGACAATTTTCCTCGCAAGCTTAAACAATTTTCACAAAGAGAGATCGGCGCATACGGTACCTTCTCCGGAAGACGTGCGGCTGATATGTTGGATTGTCCGCGAAGTAGTCTTGCATCAACATCTCGTTCCCGATATGGAGATTTCGAGGAATGCAAAGACGACCGACGGGCGATCCTTGTCTCCTCTTTCGGTTCTCGTCTTCATGCTCCTTCACGGCAAGGGCCATCACCAAAGTCTTCTCATGAAAGGCGAGAAGCATCGTCTCAACATCCGATTCATTCAAATCGGATTAATCGTCAAGAAAAAACTTATCACACGAGCTCAATTGCATCTCCGGCGGTGGCTCTCCGGTCACGGTGGATTGGCGGATCCGGGGGAGGCGATGCAGCAGCTCGGTGGAAGAGGGCAGGGTCGCCCCCTTGGCGCGATTCAGCCTGCAGATTTGGCCGGAATCACCGGCGGTGGACGGGCGGAACCAATGGCGAGGCGGCTGCGGAAGAGGGTGGGGAAAGGGTGCGGGCTGAAATGTCCCTCCCGCCAACCGCTTTCCTCGGGTACGGGGCACCATAGAGGCAAGGCCGAAATTTGTGTATTCGCAGGTCGGGGAGGGGATTTTGCCGCGCCCCTCAAAAAAATTTACGGGTCGAACGCGTTTGTGGGGCTGATCAGACAACATTTCCCGTGTAGACCCGTATTTTGGCGGTTATTTTGCGGGTCGCGGCTTTATATGGGGTGTGCTAGAGATGCTCTTAACCCGGTGTACGACTGTAGCTGGCTAGCCGGCGGTCACCTAAGAGCATCTACAGCCGGACTAGGTAAATCAAGCCACGTATACCTCCGCGATGCGGCCACATCCGAACGGTCCTGATATTTCGATCTTCGTATCGACATGTCTTATATCCATACTTTTAAATTTATGCAAAATCATGCATGACGATCACACAAAACAATATCACACATAAATAATAAATGTTGATACCGAATATAAATAGTGTTTACATAAAATTTATTTCAAGTTCACAATCAATCATCTATTCTTTGATTTCCATTGTGTGTCCACATATGCTCCATGAGATCATTGAGTACTTGCACGTGCACCCTGATGATCTCACAGATTCTGATGCAATGCAGAAAATTCATAAGCTAAAATGCATCTTGATCTTCCGAGATTTCAACTTGTTCTCTAAGTGCTTCAAAATCATTGGTTTCGGCTACACCATCATCCTCATCCTCGATGATCATATTGTGCCAAATAAGACGACATGTATCATCAGCTGCCATAAAGTTTTTGATTCCCACATCATTACAACCCAATGAATAATCCCCCAACGATCTTGCATCACTCGAATGCTATCTCCACATCCTTCCTAGCTGCTTCATGCATTGATGTGAAGTGCTTTTGTTTGTTGCCATGTGGTTAGGATATGGTCTTCACAAATGCAACCCACTAAGGATATATGGCATCGGCAAGATAATATCCCATGCTGGAGTTTCCGTTGTGGATGGTGTAGTTACATGGAGGTGATCCCCCATTGCAAAGGCTCTTGAACACCGGAGATCGTTGAAGCACGTTGATGTCATTGTGAGAACGAGACATTCTAAAGAAAGCATGCCAAATCTATAAGTCATGTGATGCCACTGCTTCTAGTCTGATGGTGGCCTATGTCGTGCACTAGTAGAAAAAGGGCCTTTTGTCCCGGTTCGTCAGGGCCTTCGGTCCCGGTTTTGGAACCGGAACTAAAAGGTCGTTACTAATGCCCTCGGCCTTTAGTCCCGGTTCTTACACCAACTGGGACAGATGGGCATCCACCTGGCCGCTGCGGCCAGGCCAGGCAGGGGGGCCTTTAGTCCCGGTTGGTGACACCAACCGGGACCAAAAGGCATCCACGCGTCAGCACCTGGCTGAAGCTGAGGTTTTTTTTAAAGGGGCTGGTTTAGGGGTTAATTTAGGTTGTTATATACACCAACCAAGGAGCATCCATGAGCAAGCCAAAAAGATATAATTTTATCTTTCATCCATGAGCATCCATGAGCATGCACAAAATTTCATTAGGCACACCACCATCATACTTAAAAGTGCAGTAGCAGTTCAACACTATCGTACTTAAAAGGTTTACACTATAAAGATTAAAGCTCCATCAGGTTCTTCAGATCTTCCCTCCTGCTTCTTCACCTTCTCCTTCATCATCCTAATGCGCTTAGAGCGGCGAAGCCCCAGGCCAGGCTGTGGGATGTACTCCTCTACCACAATTGGCATGGCCATGTCGCCCAGCTGCGGGATCACCATCTCGAGGCCATCGTCGCTGCTACTTTTGTTGTAGCCAGAGTCACTGCTTCTTTTGCTGTAGCTAGATTTGCTGCTGCCGTAGACATAGCACCTGTCGCAGTACTCGCTGCTCCTGCTCCCATTGCCTTGCCAAATGCAAATTTTTTTTTATAAAAATGGGTGTGAGACATAGCCTAATGGAGAGGAAGAACAAACAGCGTACTTGCATCATTGTCGTCCTCGTAGCGCCTCCGACACATAGTCGTGTCGAACACCTTCACGACGAACGTGGCGTTTTCGTCGTACCTGAAGACAAGGAAGTACCCGTGCCGCAGGTCGTAGGCACGGACGAACTGCTTCCAGCCACAATCTAGGTACATGCTTCCATCGGTGTCGAACACCACCTCCATGTCTCACAACTTGTGAAGCCCGTTGCCGGCCTGCCTCAGCTTCATGTTCTGTGGCCGATGGCCGTCCAGCATCTTCACAAAATTGTCCGGCAGCACCTGCCTGCTGGAGGATTTCTCAAGTATAATCGTGAAGAACTCCATCTCTGAAAAGCAGCAGAAGATACCAATTACTACCCTTTACAACATTGTTACTACTCGCTGCTCCTGCTCCCATTGCCTTGCCAAATGCAAAAAAGTTTTTTTTGAAATGGGTGTGAGACATAGCCTAATGGAGAGGAAGAAGAGATAGAGCGTACTGGCATCGTCGTCATCCTGGTAGCGCCTCCGACACATAGTCGTGTCGAACACCTTCATGGTGAACGTGGTGTTGTCGTCGTACCTGAAGACAAGGAAGTACCCGTGCCACAGGTCGTAGGTACAGACGAACTGCTTCCAGCCACAATCTAGGTACATGCTTCCATCGGTGTCGAACACCACCTCCACGTTTCACAGCTTGCGAAGCCCGTTGCCGGCCTACCTCAGCTTCATGTTCTCTGGCCGATGTTCGTCCAGCATCTTCACAAAATTGTCTGGCAGCACCTGCCTGCTAGAGGATTTCTCAAGTATAATCGTGAAGAACTCCATCTCTGAAAAGCAGCTGAAGAGACCAATTACTACCCTTTACAACATTGCCATACAACATTTACAGCAACATGATCATCAGTATTAGGTAGGACTTTTCTGCATAGTACTCTCCAATTTTAGCATTCAAAGTAGGAGTACTTTTCCAATTTGAGCATTCAATAAGCAAAACCAAATCATAAAATAAAGTAGTATTCAAATTAGCATGCATTCAATTATAAGCAAAACTACATCATCTCTTGTCATACATATAGCATCACTAATACAGCTAGAACCGTAGCGCCCGACGGGTATCGTCGCAGGCGGTGGACACCCAAAGAGAAGGAACCATCACAGGATCATAGGTCCAGTGAGATCCCTGAAGAACCTGCCGAGTATTGTCGAACCTGCCCTCCAACGCAACCATGTAGAGACGGACGTACTCGTCCTCCTCGCTGACACGGTGACGTACCACCTCCGCGGTGTCCGGAAGCCTCGGCACCATCACTGGCCCACGCGACCGCCACCAAACAAGGATCGGGTCAACAACGGGCTGGCTCCTCACCAACCTACGCCCCCGGAAGGTAGCACCTCCCAATACCAGTCGAGCGGAGCCCAGTCCCGGACAGGGCCCCTCTGATCAAGCAGGTGTCCTCCGCCGAGTCGACGACGAGTATGCGGGATAGGCATCGTAAAATGAACTAAAAAAAATAAACTAGTTCTATTAATTCTCTTGCTAAAAATAAACTACTTCTTATATCAGCGTACTTCTAAAAATAAATAACAAATTACCACATCACCACATCACCACATTTTAAAATACGGGATAGGCATATTATATCATCGTAAGATGAACTAAAAAATAAACTAGTTCTATGCGGGATAGGCATATTATATAGGCATATGGTAGTAGGACTACCACATCACCACATTTTGAAATACGTGATTTTGAGACATTGACATAGTCTTTTATGATAAAACCTTGGACAATCCTTCTTATATCAGCGTGCTTCTAAAAATAAATAACAAATGTAATGGATTTTTTCACAATATAGGTGATGATGCTTACGATGACTTATTGGTTAGGGTATGGCTATGAAAAGGGGTCCATCAGATTCACAAAACATATGGTTTCATTTTTGGGAGACTTTTTGATATATTTTTCAAACATATTGTGCCTTAAATACACAATAACAATAGTCAAAAGTTCCAAGAATATGGTACATTAGTATTGCATTTCTAGTTTCCTAGAAACAAACATTGTATTGCTTGCTACTCCATTCAAGAATAATTAGTTATAGACTAGTTACTTAATCTAAGAAAATAGATAATCAAATGGTCGTGAATTTTTCCATTGGGTAACAAGGAAATAAAATATATGAAGACTTCATTTTCTTATGTGGGTGTGGAACTTCCAAGCCTTTTCTCGAATAAGATGGACACTTGAGAGGCTCATTTTAGTACAAAATTGTATCCAAAAATATGTATATTTATTTGTATTTTTGTATTGTAATCAACAAATTGTTGTGTTATAAATCAAAAATTAAAACAATAAATCAAAAAAAGAACATAGCCGTGGCGGCGGCGGCTCACATCGGGGGCGGCCAGGGCGACGGCGTGGGCGGCGAGAGCGACGGCGATGATGGTGGGGGCGGAGGGCGAGGGCGACGGTGACGCGCGACGGCTCGGGGGCGGCGGAGGGCGACGGCGTCGGCGACGGGCGACGTCGTGGGCTCGGGGGCGGAGGGTGATGGGCGTCGGGGGCAGCCTGGCGGCGCCGTGGATGAGCTTGCGGCGTCGTCGGGCGGGGGGCAATGGTGGCGATACCAATCTGAAAATTTCAAGTGCTGGCTTATATAGCAAAGGCCTTTGGTCCCGGTTGATGGCACTAGTCTCGCTTGGAGCCACCAACCGGGACCAAAGGTCTGTTCAGCAGGCCGAAGGGCGGGAAGCAGAGGCCTTTGGTCCCGGTTGGAGCCACAAACCGGGACTAAAGGCATGTGCCTACCATAGCCGCGGTGCGGTTGGATGTTTAGTCCCACCTCGGCAAGCGTAGGGCTCCCGAACCGGTTTATAAGCTCCGCCGCGGCTCCAACATCGAGCTCGAATTTAAAGACAAAATTCAACCAAAATTCAAAGTGCTAGTTAGCTTTACTGGCTAACTAGCACTTTGAATTTGGTTTGAATTTCCTCTATAAATTCGCATCTATTTTTTTTGAAAAAATTCCATTATTTTTGTTTTGTTTTTTGCTTTTGTTTCTACTTACAACTATTTTTTTTGTTTTTTGGCACCAACCGGGACCAAAGGTCGTGTGCTCGCTCGGTGCGGTGCTATGTTTAAAAAAAATATAGTTTTTTTTTTGCTTTTTTGTTTCTAATTACTTATTTATTTTCTTTTATGATAATTCTTTTTGCTATTAAAGTTTGTAACAAAATTCTAATTACTTATTTATTTTCTTTTATGATAATTCTTTTTGCTATTAAAGTTTGTAACAAAATTCTACTTACTTATTTATTTTCTTTTATGATATTTTTTTTTGCTATTAAAGTTTGTAACAAAATTCTAATTACTTATTTATTTTATTTTATGATAATTCTTTTAGTCCGGACTTCTTGTTTTATTAAAGTTTATTTTATTTTATTTGGTTTCTACTTACATCATTAATTTTCATCCCTTTCTGACTTCATATGTTATTTTTCATGCATTTAGTGATTATTTTGAGCTATAAGACCCTGAAATTGATTATTTTTCATGCATTTAGTGAAATCCAGGAGTGGATCACTGGACGGCGGTCAAGAATTTCCTCAAGTACCTGAAAAGGACTAAGGAGATGTTTCTCGTGTATGGAGGTGACGAAGAGCTCGCCTTAAAGGGTTACGTCGATGCAAGCTTTGACACAGATCCGAAGGACTCTAAGTCGCAGACTGGATACGTATTTATTCTTAATGGGGGTTCAGTAAGCTGGTGTAGTTCCAAGCAAAGCGTCGTAGCTGATTCTACATGTGAAGCGGAGTACATGGCTGCCTCGGAGGCGGCTAAGGAGGGTGTCTGGATGAAGCAGTTCATGACGGATCTTGGAGTGGTGCCAAGCGCACTGGATCCAATAACCTTGTTCTGTGACAACACGGGTGCCATTGCCTTAGCAAAGGTACCACAGTTTCACAAGAAGACCAGACACATCAAAGGACGCTTCAACCTCATCCACGACTACGTTGAAGGGCAGGACGTAAATATATGCAAAGTGCACACGGATCTGAATGTAGCAGACGCGCTGACTAAACCTCTTCCACGGGCAAAGCATGATCAACACCAGAACTATATGGGTGTTAGATTTATTACAATGTAATTCGCATGATGATGTGAGGGCTAGATTATTGACTCTAGTGCAAGTGGGAGGCTGTTGGAATTATGCCCTAGAGGCAATAATAAATATAGTTATTAATATACTTCCTGTATCAAGATAATCGTTTATTATCCATGCTATAATTGTATTGAATGAAGACTTATATACATGTGTGGATACATAGACAAAACACTATCCCTAGCAAGCCTCTAGTTGGCTAGCCAGTGGATCAAAGATAGTCAGGGTCTTCTGGTTATATACAAGGTGTTGTTGCTTGATAATTGGATCACGTCATTAGAAGAATCACGTGATGGACTAGACCCAAACTAATAGACGTAGCATGTTGATCGTGTCATTTTGTTGCTACGGTTTTCTGCGTGTCAAGTATTTGTTCCTATGACCATGAGATCATATAACTCACTGACACCGGAGGAATGCTTTGTGTATATCAAACATCGCAACGTAACTGGGTGACTATAAAGATGCTCTACAGGTATCTCCGAAGGTGTTCGTTGAGTTAGTATGGATCGAGACTGGGATTTGTCACTCCGTGTGACGGAGAGGTATCTTGGGGCCCACTCGGTAATACAACATCACACACAAGCCTTGCAAGCAATGTGACTTAGTGTAAGTTGCGGGATCTTGTATTACGGAACGAGTAAACAGACTTGCCGGTAAACGAGATTGAAATAGGTATGCGGATACTGACGATCGAATCTCGGGCAAGTAACATACCGAAGGACAAAGGGAACGACATACGGGATTATATGAATCCTTGGCACTGAGGTTCAAACGATAAGATCTTCGTAGAATATGTGGGATCCAATATGGGCATCCAGGTCCCGCTATTGGATATTGACCGAGGAGTCACTCGGGTCATGTCTACATAGTTCTCGAACCCGCAGGGTCTGCACACTTAAGGTTCGACGTTGTTTTATGCGTATTTGAGTTATATGGTTGGTTACCGAATGTTGTTCGGAGTCCCGGATGAGATCACGGACGTCACGAGGGTTTCCGGAATGGTCCGGAAACGAAGATTGATATATAGGATGACCTCATTTGATTACCGGAAGGTTTTCGGAGTTACCGGGAATGTACCGGGAATGACGAATGGGTTCCGGGTGTTCACCGGGGAACCCCATAGGCCTTGGGGGTGGCGCACCAGCCCTTGGTGGGCTGGTGGGACAGCCCAAGAGGGCCCTATGCGCCAAGGATAGAAAAATCAAAGAGAAAGAAAAAAAGGGAGGTGGGAAAGGAGAGAAGGACTCCACTTTCCAATCCTAGTTGGATTAGGATTGGAGGAGGACTCCTCCTCCCCTTGGTGCGCAGCCCTTGGGGCTCACTGAGCCTCAAGGAAAGCCTCCCCTCCCTCCTCCTATATATATGGAGCAATTAGGGCTGATTTGAGACAACTTTTCAAAGGCAGCCCGACCACATACCTCCACGGTTTTACCTCTAGATCGTGTTTCCGCGGAGCTCGGGCGGAGCCCTGCCGAGATCAGATCACCACCAACCTCCGGAGCGCCGTCACGCTGCCGGAGAACTCATCTACCTCTCTGTCTCTCTTGCTGGATCAAGAAGGCCAAGATCATCGTCGAGCTGTACGTGTGCTGAACGCGGAGGTGCCATCCGTTAGGCACTAGATCGTGGGACGGATCGCGGGACGGTTCGTGGGACGGTTCGCGGGGCGGATGGAGGGACGTGAGGACGTTCCACTACATCAACCGCGTTCACTAACGCTTCTGCTGTGCGATCTACAAGGGTACGTAGATCGGAAATCCCCTCTCGTAGATGAACATCGCCATGATAGGTCTTCGTGCGCCTAGGAAAATTTTTGTTTCCCATGCGAGGAATTTCATGAAACTTTTCATAATCTTCGGACATGTCTGTCTTGCCCTCCACTCCCAAGATGTCCCTTTTTCCCGGAAAAACTATGTGGCGCTTTGGCTCATCGTATGATGTATTCGGTTCCTTATCTTTTCTTTTTATCGGTTTGGTAGACATGTCCTTCACATAGATAACCTGTGCCACATCATTGGCTAGGACGAACGGTCTGTCAGTGTACCCAAGACTGTTCAGATCCACTATTGTCATTCCGTACTGTGGGTCTACCTGTACCCCGCCTCCTGACAGATTGATCCATTTGCACTTAAACAAAGGGACCTTAAAATCATGTCCGTATTCCAGTTCCCATATGTCCACTATGTAACCATAATATGTGTCTATTCCCCTCTCGGTTGCTGCATCAAAGCGGACACTGTTGTTTTGGTTGGTGCTCTTTTGATCTTGGGCGATCGTGTAAAATGTATTCCCATTTATCTCGTATCCTTTGTAAGTCAATACAGTTGAAGATGGTCCCCTAGACAACGAGTACAGCTCAGCACAAACAGTGTTCTCACCTCTGAGACGTGTTTCCAACCAACTGTTGAAAGTCCTGATGTGTTCACTTGTAATCCAGTCGTCGCACCGCTTCGGGTGTTTGGAGCGCAGACTGTTCTTGTGTTCATCGACATACGGGGTCACCAAGGTAGAGTTCATTAGTACTGTGTAGTGTGCTTGAGACCAAGAATATCCATCCATGCATATTATTGAGTCCCCTCCAAGCGAGCCTTTTCCAGTCAGTCTCCCCTCATACCGCGATTCAGGAAGACCTATCTTCTTAAGGCCAGGAATGAAGTCAACACAAACCCAATTGCATCCTCTGTTTGATGGCCCATGGAGATGCTTCCTTCTGGCCTAGCGCGGTTACGGACATATTTCTTCAGGACTCCCATGAACCTCTCAAAGGGGTACATATTGTGTAGAAATACGGGGCCCAGAATGACAATCTCGTCAACTAGATGAACTAGGACGTGCGTCATGATATTGAAGAAGGATGGTGGGAACACCAGCTGGAAACTGACAAGACATTGCACCACATCACTCCTTAGCCTTGGTATGATTTCTGGATCGATCACCTTCCGAGAGATTGCATTGAGGAATGCACATAGCTTCACAATGGCTAATCAGACGTTTTCCGGTAGAAGCCCCCTCAATGCAACCGGAAGCAGTTGCGTCATAATCACGTGGCAGTCATGAGACTTTAGGTTCTAAAACTTTTTCTCTACCATATTTATTATTCCCTTTATATTCGACGAGAAGCCAGTCGGGACCTTCATACTAAGCAGGCATTCAAAGAAGATTTCCTTCTCTTCTTTGGTAAGATCATAGCTGGCAGGACCTTCATACTGCTTTAGAGGCATGCCATCTTTTTCATGCAAATGTTGCAGGTCCTCCCATGCCTCAGTTGTATCTTTTGTCTTCCCATACACGCCCAAGAAGCCTAGTAGGTTCACGCAAAGGTTCTTCGTGACGTGCATCACTTCGATCGAAGAGCGGACCTCTAGGTCATTCCAGTAGGGTAGGTCCCAAAATATAGATTTCTTCTTCCACATGGGTGCGTGTCCCGCAACGTCACCCGGAACAGATAGTCCGCCGGGACCCTTTCCGAAGATTACTTTTAAATCATTGACCATAGAAAGTACGTGATCACCGTTACGCATGGCGGGCTTCTTCCGGTGATCTGCCTCGCCTTTGAAATGCTTGTCTTTCTTTCGACATTGATGGTTGGTCGGAAGAAATCGATGATGGCCTAGGTACACATTCTTCCTGCATTTGTCCAGGTATATACTTTCGGTGTCATCTAAACAGTGTATGCATGCGTGGTATCCCTTATTTGTCTGTCCTGAAAGGTTACTGAGAGCGGGCCAATCGTTGATGGTTACAAACAACAACGCGTGCAGGTCAAATTCCTCCTGTCTGTGCTCATCCCACACACGTACACCGTTTCCATTCCACAGTTGTAAAAGTTCTTCAACTAATGGCCTTAGGTACACATCAATGTCGTTGCCGGGTTGCTTAGGGCCTTGGATAAGAACTGGCATCATAATGAACTTCTGCTTCATGCACATCCAAGGAGGAAGGTTATACATACATAGAGTCATGGGCCAGGTGTTGTGATTGCTACTCTGCTCCCCGAAAGGATTAATGCCATCCGCGCTTAAACCAAACGATATGTTCCTTGGGTCACGTGCAAATTCAGCCCAGTACTCCCTCTCGATTTTTCTCCACTACGACCCGTCAGCGGGTGCTCTCAACTTCCCGTCTTTCTTACGGTCCTCACTGTGCCATCGCATCAACTTGGCATGCTCTTTGTTTCTGAACAATCGTTTCAACCGTGGTATTTAGGAGCATACCACATCACCTTCGCAGGAACCCTCTTCCTGCGGGGCTCGTCGTCAACATCACCAGGGTCATCTCGTCTGATCTTATACCGCAATGCACCACATACCGAGCATGCGTTCAAATCCTTGTACTAACCGCAGTAGAGGATGCAGTCATTAGGGCATGCATGTATCTTCTGCACCTCCAATCCTATAGGGCATACGACCTTCTTTGTTGCGTACGTACTGTCGGGCAATTCGTTATCCTTTGGAAGCTTCTTCTTCAATATTTTTAGTAGCTTCTCAAATCCTTTGTCTGGCACAACATTCTCTGCCTTCCAGTGTAGCAATTCGAGTACGGTTCCCAGCTTTGTGTTGCCATCTTTGCAATTGGGGTACAACCCTTTTTTGTGATCGTCTAACATGCGATCGAACTTCAGCTTCTCCTTTTAACTTTCGCATTGCGTCTTTGCATCGACAATGACCCGGCGGAGATCATCATCATCGGGCACATCGTCTGGTTCCTCTTGATCTTCAGTAGATTCCCCCATTGTAGCATCATCGGGCACATCGTCTAGTTCCTCTTGATCTTCTGCAGCTCCCCCCATTGCAGCATCACGGTATTCAGGGGGCACATAGTTGTCATCGTCCTGTTCTTCTTCGCCGTCTTCCATCATAACCCTTATTTCTCCGTGCCTCATCCAAACATTATAGTGTGGCATGAAACCCTTGTAAAGCAGGTGGGTGTGAAGGATTTTCCGGTCAGAGTAAGACTTCGTATTCCCACATTTAGGGCATGGACAACACATAAAATCATTCTGCTTGTTTGCCTCAGCCACTTCGAGAAAATTATGCACGCCCTTAATGTACTTGGAGGTGTGTGTGTCACCATACATCCCTTGCCAGTTCATCTGCGTGCATTATATATAATTATGTGTGTCAAAAGTAAGAAAATCATACAAGTATCTATCTAAAGTAAGAAAATCAGACAAGTCTCTATCTAAAGTAATAAAATCAGAAAGAAGATAAGATCAAGAGGCTGACCACGGTGGTGCCGGCGATGAGATCGACGTGGGCGATCAACGGCGGTGAAAACGGGAACGGGGCGTGACGGACCGCTAAATCTAAACAAATCTCGAGAAAAATGGAGCTCCGAGGTCGAGCTTCGAGACGAGAAAGCTTAACTAGTGTGGCTCGGGCATTTCATCGAACACCTCATGTGCATAGGAGGTGAGCTAGAGCACCCAAATGCCCTCCCCTCGCCGGCCAGAAAAAACAGAGTGCTCTGCCGCGGCGATGGGTATATATGTTGGGGAACGTAGCATGGGAAACAAAAAATTTCCTACGCGCACGAAGACCTATCATGGTGATGTCCATCTACGAGAGGGGATATTCCATCTACGTCCCCTTGTAGATCGCACAGCAGAAGCGTTAGTGAACGCGGTTGATGTAGTGGAACGTCCTCACGTCCCTCGATCCGCCCCGCGAACCGTCCCGCGATCAGTCCCACGATCTACTGCCGAACGGACGGCACCTCCGCGTTCAACACACGTACAGCTCGACGATGATCTCGGCCTTCTTAATCCAGCAAGAGAGACGGAGAGGTAGATGAGTTCTCCGACAACATGACGGCGCTCCGGAGGTTGGTGGTGATCTAATCTCAGCAGGGCTCCGCCCGAACTCCGCAGAAACGCGATCTAGAGGTAAAACCGTGGAGATATGTGGTCGGGCTGCCATGGCAAAGTTGTCTCAAATCAGCCCTAAAACCTCCGTATATATAGGGGGAAGAGGGGGAGCCTTGCCTTGGGGTCCAAGGACCCCCAAGGGGGTCGGCCGAGCCAAGGGGGGAGTCCTCCCCTTCCAAACCGAATCCAACTAGGTTTGGAAGGAGGAGTCCTTCCCCTTTTTCCCACCTCCTCTTTTTTTCTCTTTGATTTTCTTCCTATGGCGCATAGGGCCTTCTTGGGCAGTCCCACCAGCCCAATAAGGGCTGGTGCGCCACCCCCAGGGCCTATGGGCTTCCCCGGGGTGGGTTGCCCCCCCCCCCCCCCGGTGAACACCCGGAACCCATTCGACATTCCTGGTACATTCCCGGTAACTCCGAAAACCTTCCAGTAATCAAATGAGGTCATCCTATATATCAATCTTCATTTCCGGACCATTCCGGAAACCCTCGTGACGTCCGTGATCTCATTCGAGACTCCGAACAACATTCGGTAACATACCATATAACTCAAATACGCATAAAACAACGTCGAACCTTAAGTGTGCAGACCCTGCGGGTTCGAGAACTATGTAGACATGACCCGAGTGACTCCTCGGTCAATATCCAATAGTGGGACCTGGATGCCCATATTGGATCCCACATATTCTACGAAGACCTTATCGTTTGAACCTCAGTGCCAAGGATTCATATAATCCCGTATGTCATTCCCTTTGTCCTTCGGTATGTTACTTGCCCGAGATTCGATCGTCACTATCCGCATACCTATTTCAATCTCGTTTACCGGCAAGTCTCTTTACTCGTTCCGTAATACAAGATCCCGCAACTTACACTAAGTCACATTTCTTGCAAGGCTTGTGTGTGATGTTGTACTACCGAGTGGGCCCCGAGATACCTCTCCGTCACACGGAGTCACAAATCCCAGTCTCGATCCATACTAACTCAATGAACACCTTCGGAGATACCTGTAGAGCATCTTTATAGTCACCCAGTTACGTTGCGACGTTTGATACACACAAAGCATTCCTCCGGTGTCAGTGAGTTATATGATCTCATGGCCATAGGAACAAATACTTGACACGCAGAAAACAGTAGCAACAAAATGACACGATCAATATGCTACGTCTATTAGTTTGGGTCTAGTCCATCACGTGATTCTCCTAATGAGGTGATCCAGTTATCAAGCAACAACAGCTTGTTCATAATCAGAAGACCATGACTATCTTTGATCAACTGGCTAGCCAACTAGAGGCTTGCTAGGGACAGTGTTTTGTCTATGTATCCACACATGTATATAATTTTTCATTCAATACAATTATAGCATGGATAATAAATGATTATCTTGATACAGGAATTATAATAATAACTATATTTATTATTGCCTCTAGGGCATAATTCCAACAGTCTCCCACTTGCACTAGAGTCAATAATCTAGCCCTCACATCATCATGCGAATTACATTGTAATAAATCTAACACCCATACAGTTCTGGTGTTGATCATGCTTTGCCCGTGGAAGAGGTTTAGTCAGCGGGTCTGCTACATTCAGATCCGTGTGCACTTTGCATATATTTATGTCCTCCCCTTCGACGTAGTCGCGGATGAGGTTGAAGCGTCGTTTGATGTGTCTGGACTTCTTGTGAAACCGTGGTTCTTTTGCTAGGGCAATGGCACCCGTGTTGTCACAGAACAAGGTTATTGGATTCACTGCGCTTGGCACTACTCCAAGATCCGTCATGAACTGCTTCATCTAGACACCCTCCTTAGCCGCCTCCGAGGCAGCCATGTACTCCGCTTCACATGTAGAATCTGCTACGACGCTTTGCTTGGAACTGCACCAGCTTACCGCACCCCCATTAAGAATAAATACGTATCCGGTCTGTGACTTAGAGTCGTCCGGATCTGTGTCAAAGCTTGCATCGACGTAACCCTTTACGGCGAGCTCTTCGTCACCTCCATACACGAGAAACATCTCCTTAGTCCTTTTCAGGTACTTCAGGATATTCTTGACCGCCATCCAGTGATCCACTCCTGGATTACTCTGGAACCTGCCTGCCATACTTATGGCCAAGCTAACGTCCGGTCTAGTGCACAGCATTGCATACATGATAGAACCTATGGCTGAAGCATAGGGGACGGTGCTCATATGCTCTCTATCCTCATAAGTTGCTGGGCACTGAGTCTTACTCAATCTCGTACCTTGTAAAACTGGCAAGAACCCTTTCTTGGACTGTTCCATTTTGAACCTCTTCAAAACTTTATCAAGGTATGTGCTTTGTGAAAGTCCTATCAGGCGTTTCGATCTATCCCTGTAGATCTTAATGCCTAGAATGTAAGCAGCTTCTCCTAGGTCCTTCATAGAGAAACTTTTATTCAAGTAATCCTTTATGCTCTCCAAAAACTCTACGTTGTTTCCAATCAGCAATATGTCATCCACATATAATATTAGAAACGCCACAGAGATCCCACTCACTTTCTTGTAAATACAAGATTCTCCAACCACTTGTATAAACCCAAATGCTTTGATCACCTCATCAAAGCGTTTGTTCCAACTCCGACATGCTTGCACCAGCCCATAAATGGATCGCTGGAGCTTGCACACCTTGTTAGCATTCTTAGGATCGACAAAACCTTCGGGTTGCATCATATACAACTCTTCCTTAAGGAAACCGTTAAGGAACGCCGTTTTGACATCCATCTGCTAGATTTCATAATCGAAAAATGCAGCTATTGCTAACATGATTCTGACGGATTTAAGCATCGCCACGGGTGAGAATGTCTTATCATAGTCAACTCCTTGAACTTGTGAAAAACCCTTTGCCACAAGTCGAGCTTTATAAACGGTCACATTGCCGTCAGCGTCCGTCTTCTTCTTAAAGATCCATTTGTTCTGAATAGCCTTGCGGCCCTCGGGTAGTACTTCCAAAGTCCATACTTTGTTCTCATACATGGATCCTATCTCGGACTTCATGGCCTCTAGCCATTTGTTGGAATCTGGGCCCACCATTGCTTCTTCATAATTTGCAGGTTCATTATTGTCTAACAACATGATTGACATGACGGGATTACCGTACCACTCTAGAGCAGCACGTGGTCTCGTCGACCTGCGTGGTTCGACAGGAACTTGAACCGGAGTTTCATGATCATCATCATTAACTTCCTCCTCAACCGGCGTCGCAATGACAGAGGTTTCCCCTTGCCCTGCGCCACCATCTAGAGGGATGAGAGGTTCGACAACCTCATCAAGTTCTATCTTCCTCCCACTCAATTCTCTCGAGAGAAACTCCTTCTCGAGAAAAGCTCCATTTTTAGCAACAAACACTTTGCCCTCGGATTTGAGATAGAAGGTGTACCCAACTGTCTCTTTTGGGTAACCTATGAAGATGCACTTTTCCGCTTTGGGTTCCAGCTTTTCAGGCTGAAGCTTTTTGACATAAGCATCACATCCCCAGACTTTAAGAAATGACAACTGTGGCCTTTTGCCATACCACAGTTCGTATGGTGTCGTATCAACGGATTTTGATGGTGCCCTATTTAAAGTGAATGCAGCTGTGTCTAATGCATAACCCCAAAACGATAACGGCAAATCGGTAAGACACATCATAGATCACACCATCTCTAATAAAGTACGATTACGACGTTCGGACACACCATTACGCTGTGGTGTTCCAGGCGGTGTCAACTGTGAAACAATTCCACATTGTCTTAAGTGAGCACCAAACTCGAAACTCAGATATTCACCCCCACGATCAGACCTTAGGAACTTGATCTTCTTGTTACGATGATCTTCAACTTCACTCTGAAATTGCTTGAACTTTTCAAATGTTTCAGACTTGTGCTTCATTAAGTAGACATAACCATATCTACTCAAATCGTAAGTGAAGGTGAGAAAATAACCATATCCGCCGCGTCCCTCTACGCTCATCGGACCGCACACATCGGTATGTATGATTTCCAACAAGTCACTTGCACGCTCCATTGTTCCGGAGAACAGAGTTTTAGTCATCTTGCCCATGAGGCATGGTTCGCACGTGTCAAGTGAATCAAAGTCAAGTGACTCCAAAAGTCCATCGACATGGAGTTTCTTCATGCGCTTTACACCAATATGACCTAAACGGCAGTGCCACAAAAATATGGCGCTATCATTGTTAACTCTAACTCTTTTGGTCTCAATGTTATGTATGTGTGTATCACTATGAAGATTCAATATGAACAATCCTTTCACATTAGGTGCATGACCATAAAAGATGTTACTCATAGAAATAGAACAACCATTATTCTCTGACTTAAAAGAGTAACCGTCTCGCAATAAACAAGATCCAGATATAATGTTCATGCTCAACGCAGGCACTAAATAACAATGATTCAAGTTCATAACTAATCCTGATGGTAACTGAAGTGAAACTGTGCCGACGGTGATTGCATCAACCTTGGAACCATTTCCTACGCGCATCGTCACTTCATCTTTCGTCAGCCTTCGTCTATTCCGCAGTTCCTGTTTCGAGTTGCAACTATGAGCAACAGAACCGGTATCGAATACCCAGGCACTACTACGAGAGCCGGTTAAGTACACATCAATAACATGTATATCAAATATACCTGATTTTTCTTTGGCCGCCTTCTTATCTGCCAGATACTTAGCGCAGTTGCGCTTCCAGTGACCCATACCCTTGCAATAGTAGCACTCTGTTTCAGGCTTAGGTCCAGCTTTGGGTTTTTTCGTCGGATTGGCAACAGGCTTGTCGCTCTTCTTTGAATTACCCTTCTTGCCTTTGTCGTTTCTCTTAAAACTAGTGGTCTTATTCACCATCAACACTTGATGCTCTTTACGGAGTTCAGACTCTGCGACTTTCAGCATCGCAAACAACTCGCCGGGTGACTTGTTCATCCCTTGCATGTTGTAGTTCAACACAAAGCCCTTATAGCTTGGCGGCAGTGATTGAAGGATTCCGTCAGTGATAGCCTCTTGCGGGAGTTCAATCCCCGGCTCAGCTAGACGGTTTGAGTACCCCAGACATTTTTAGCACATGTTCACTGACAGACGAGTTCTCCTCCATCTTGCAAGCATAGAATTTATCGGAGGTCTCATACCTCTCGATCCGGGCGTTCTTCTGAAAGATGAACTTCAACTCCTGGAACATCTCAAATGCTCCATGACGCTCAAAGTGACGTTGAAGTCCCGGTTCTAAGCCATACAAGACTGCACATTGAACTACTGAGTAGTCCTCCTTACGTGTTAACCAAGCGTTCTTAACATCCTGGTCAGCCGTAGCGGGTGCTTCATCTCCTAGCGCAGCATTAAGGACATAATCCTTCTTCCCAGGTTGTAAGATTAGCTTAAGATTACGAGCCCAGTCTACAAATTTGCTTCCATCATCTTTCAACTTAGCTTTCTCTAGGAACGTATTAAAATTCAGGGTGACTGTCGCGTGAGCCATGATCTACAACACAAATATATTCAAAGTGGACTTAGACTATGTTCAAGATAATTAGAGTTTAACTTAATCAAATTACTCGCTAAACTCCCACTCAAAAAGTACATCTCTCTAGTCATTTGAGTGGTTCATGATCCACTTACACTAGCTCAAGTCCGATCATCACGTGAGTTGAGTATAGTTTCAGTGGTAAGCATCCCTATGCTAATCATATCATCTATATGATTCATGATCGACCTTTCGGTCTCATGTGTTACGAGGCCATGTCTGCACATGCTAGGCTCGTCAAGCTTAACCCGAGTGTTCCGCGTGTGCAACTGTTTTGCACCCGTTGTATGTGAACTTCAGTCTATCACACCCGATCATCACGTGGTGTCTCGAAACGACGAACTGTAGCAACGGTGCACAGTCGGGGAGAACACAATTTCGTCTTGAAATTTTAGTGAGAGATCACCTCATAATGCTACCGTCGTTCTAAGCAAAATAAGGTGCATAAAAGGATTAACATCACATGCAATTCATAAGTGACATGATATGGCCATCATCACGTGCTCCTTGATCTCCATCACCAAAGCACCGGCACGATCTTCTTGTCACCGGCGCCACACCATGATCTCCATCAACGTGTCGCCATCGGGGTTGTCGTGCTACTCATTCTATTACTACTAAAGCTACATCCTAGCAAAATAGTAAACGCATCTGCAAGCACAAACGTTAGTTTAAAGACAACCCTATGGCTCCTGTCGGTTGCCGTACCATCGACGTGCAAGTCGATATTATCTATTACAACATGATCATCTCATACATCCAATATATCACATCACATCGTTGGCCATATCACATCACAAGCATACCCTGCAAAAACAAGTTAGACGTCCTCTAATTTTGTTGTTGCATGTTTTACGTGGTGACCATGGGTATCTAGTAGGATCGCATCTTACTTACGCAAACACCACAACAGAGATATATGAATTGCTATTTAACCTTATATAAGGACCTCCTCGGTCAAATTCGATTCAACTAAAGTTGGAGAAACTGACACTTGCCAGTCATCATTGAGCAACGGGGTTACTCGTAGCGATGAAACCAGTCTCTCGTAAGCGTACGAGTAATGTCGGTCCAAGCCGCTTCAATCCAACAATACCGCGGAATCAAGAGAAGACTAAGGAGGGCAGCAAAATGCACAACACCGCCCACAAAAACTTTTGTGTTCTACTCGAGAAGACATCTACGCATGAACCTAGCTCATGATGCCACTGTTGGGGAACGTAGCATGGCAAACAAAAAATTTCCTACGCGCACGAAGACCTATCATGGTGATGTCCATCTACGAGAGGGGATATTCGATCTACGTACCCTTGTAGATCGCACAGCAGAAGCGTTAGTGAACGCGGTTGATGTAGTGGAACGTCCTCACGTCCCTCGATCCACCCCGCGAACCGTCCCGCGATCAGTCCCACGATCTAGTGCCGAACGGACGGCACCTCCGTGTTCAGCACACGTACAGCTCGACGATGATCTCGGCCTTCTTGATCCAGCAAGAGAGACGGAGAGGTAGATGAGTTCTCCGACAGCGTGACGGCGCTCCGGAGGTTGGTGGTGATCTAATCTCAGCAGGGCTCCGCCCGAGCTCCGAAGAAACGCGATCTAGAGGTAAAACCGTGGAGATATGTGGTCGGGCTGCCATGGCAAAGTTGTCTCAACTCAGCCCTAAAACCTCTGTATATATAGGGGGAAGAGGGGGAGCCTTGCCTTGGGGTCCAAGGACCCCCAAGGGGGTCGGCCGAGCCAAGGGGGGGAGTCCTCCCCTTCCAAACCGAATCCAACTAGGTTTGGAAGGAGGAGTCCTTCCCCTTTTTCCCACCTCCTTTTCTCTTTGATTTTCGTCCTATGGCGCATAGGGCCTTCTTGGGCTGTCCCACCAGCCCACTAAGGGCTGGTGCGCCACCCCCAAGGCCTATGGGCTTCCCCGGGGTGGGTTGCCCTCCTCCCCCCCCCCCCGGTGAACACCCGGAACCCATTCGACATTCCTGGTACATTCCCGGTAACTCCGAAAACCTTCCGGTAATCAAATGAGGTCATCCTATATATCAATCTTTGTTTCCGGACCATTCCGGAAACCCTCGTGACGTCTGTGATCTCATCCGGGACTCCGGACAACATTCGGTAACCAACGATATAACTCAAATACGCATAAAACAACGTCGAACCTTAAGTGTGCAGACCCTGCGGGTTCGAGAACTATGTAGACATGACCCGAGTGACTCCTCGGTCAATATCTAATAGCGGGACCTGGATGCCCATATTGGATCGCACATATTCTACGAAGATCTTATCGTTTGAACCTCAGTGCCAAGGATTCATATAATCCCGTATGTCATTCCCTTTGTCCTTCGGTATGTTACTTGCCCGAGATTCGATCGTGAGTATCCGCATACCTATTTCAATCTAGTTTACCGGCAAGTCTCTTTACTCGTTCCGTAATACAAGATCCCGCAACTTACACTAAGTCACATTGCTTGCAAGGCTTGTGTGTGATGTTGTATTACCGAGTGGGCCCCGAGATACCTCTCCGTCACACGGAGTGACAAATCCCAGTCTCGATCCATACTAACTCAACGAACACCTTCGGAGATACCTGTAGAGCATATTTATTGTCACCCAGTTACATTGCGACGTTTGATACACACAAAGCATTCCTCCAGTGTCAGTGAGTTATATGATCTCATGGTCATAGGAACAAATACTTGACACGCAGAAAACAGTAGCAACAGAATGACACGATCAATATGCTACGTCTATTAGTTTGGGTCTAGTCCATCACGTGATTCTCCTAATGACGTGATCGAGTTATCAAGCAACAACACCTTGTTCATAATCAGAAGACCCTGACTATCTTTGATCAACTGGCTAGCCAACTAGAGGCTTGCTAGGGACAGTGTTTTGTCTATGTATCCACACATGTATATAAGTCTTCATTCAATACAATTATAGCATGGATAATAAACGATTATCTTGATACAGGAATTATAATAATAACTATATTTATTATTGCCTCTAGGGCATAATTCCAAAAATATATAGGCAAATTATTTGTCCCGGTTCGTGGCATAAACCGGGACTAACGCCCCCCTTCTATACCGGTTCAAGGCACGAACCGGTACCAATGGATGTGGGCCAGGAGCGCGGCCCATTGGTCCCGGTTTGGGCCTAGAACCGGGATAAATGGGTCCAGACGAACCGGGACCAATGCCCACGAGGCCCCGGCGGCCCTCTGGGCTCATGAACCGGGACTAATGCCCCCCATGGGTCCCGGTTCGTGAAGAACCGGGACTAATGGGCTGGCCAGGCCCGAACCAAAGCCCTGTTTTCTACTAGTGGTGTGGCCTTGATACATTCGTCGCAAACCTTTGGGAGAGTTCTTCCACTATCAATGCATGCAATCAATTGATGTGATTATTCCTGGAAACCCTTTCGCCTCTCCAATAGTCAACAACTTCTTCGTGTCCTATGCATTTGGTTCTCTCACATACTCTGCTCCAAACACCTCTACCACAACACGGGCAAACTTAAAAGTAGTCTTTAAGCATGTGCTCTCCTCATCCTGACCATCTCATGAAGGACATCTTCCGCAGTATCAAGTGCAAGCATTCTCACAGTAGCTATGCACTTCTGCTTGGCAGAGAAAGAAAGTTTACTACAACAATCCCTCGTGAGCTTGAAGTAGTCGTCGTGTGTATAACTGGTCATGGGAAACCTCTCCCGGCCGGCCCGACCCGACCCGACCCAAAATTCCCGGGCCTTGGCTTGCCCGCGGGCGAGCCCGGGCCTGAAAATAAAGCCCGAAGATCAGGTCGGGCTGGGCTCGGGCCTGCGAAAACCTAAGTTATGCCTACGTAGGGCTGGGCTTATCGGGCCAGACCGGGCTTCTTCGAGCTCGGGTCGGGCTTGGGCCCCAAAATTCGGGCCTGAGTTTTGTTTGATGGGCTTTTCTAGGCCCGGCCCGGCCTGAGTTTTGGCCAAGTATAGTTGTGTGCCTCCACGGCATCCACGATGAGGAAAAATAATGGTTTTTACATGCAAAAACGACGACGAAACCAATGATCATCCAAAAAAGTCAACAAAGTAAACCTTCTAAGGTAGTAAAGTCTTCGGCGATGAAATCAAAGGGAGCTGCGAGACGCATGACACTAAAGAGGAAGAAGAGAGGAAAGAGGAAATGGATTTGGCAAATTAATTTGCAGGGTGGACTTAGGTCAACTTACGATGGGTCGAAATCTCGGATGTGACATAAAGCGTGTGCCCAGACACGCTCGGGTTTCCTATATCCATCTTATATTTAAATTGAATATGAGAAATGTCGACTAGTCCGAACGTTTAAAACACGTTTAAAATATCCGTTTAGATTGAAATTTCATGACCAGTCACTCATTGTGCGTGCGGCCAGCCCGAACATACGAGGCAAATTTGAGCGCCCAAATGCATATGCTCTAATGCTCGACTCGGCCACCTGCCGTGAAGCCTAGATAGTGCATGTCATGTGGCACCGCCCACCGAACTCAATATGGCAACGGGGACGGGGATGACCGGGGATGACTCCACCATCCCCACCCCGATCCCCGCCAATCCCCATACCCGCGATCCCCGTGTAGCTTTGCGGGGACAAAACACCCCCCATCCCCGTCAACAACGGGTACCCGATACCCGTCGGGTATCTATGAAGATCTCAAAACTGACTAGGATAGGTGAGATTGAAGAGTGCATGGTTGTTCGGAGAGATGAAAAATAATAATTATGTGAAATATCTAGGTATTAATCTATATATTATGCATTTCTAATACATATGACATAGTTTTTCGGGTATCCATGGAGTCTCCATGAGGGAATTCATCCCCATCCCCGCCCCGTCGGACTAACGGGTACCCGCCAAACAATACTCATGGAACGAATTTGTTCCTCGTCTCTGTTCCATGACGGATAAATCCGCACGGGTATCCGTCCCCACGGGAAATATTGCCACCTTAACACCGAACCAATCGTTACGTATGGCCGTTATCGTTCACGTTTAATATCCACACGTATTACGTACGTTTTCGTTTAACTAATCTACCCAGCTGGCTTAGGCAATCTCCCGCGCCGTTGCATCCTATGGTCACTGGTCTAGTCTACTCCCGTGCCGTGCGTGGTAAAATTTTGTATTTTGACCTCTTTACGATAGTTGATTTATATCTGATCCTTGTTTGTAAAATTTTAGCATCAGATCATTTTCTACCGTTAGTGTCACGGTCTATGATGATATGGTATAACAGGTATCTGACGGTAGAAAATTTATCCACGACAGCACGACACATCCCACAACCAAAGAAGTTTATGGTAACCTGCATAATCTTACCATCAAGGCGTCCGACGATAGGTGCGACACACATACTTAAAACAATTTAACGGTAGGACGTGCAACCCTATCATCAAGGACCTCGGCGTAGGCTGATATACCCTAACATTATGGACCCCGGCAATAGAAAAACGATTAGATTACAAATTTTTAAAAACTGAAATTAGATCTGTATCAGTTTTTGTAAAAATGTCAAAACTATGAAATTTAGCTGCCGTACGTCTGTATCAAGGACCTCTGCACTTCCATCTCTGTGCGTCTGTGTACAGCTGAGCCGAGACATGGGTAGGGCGGAGGATTTCACCCGTACGTACTTGTTCAGTGCCCTGCATCACAGCTTGCCGGAGAATCTGGGAGAGGCCTAGATTTTTTTCTGCGGTGAAGAGTCCGCTGGGTATTCTAGCTGGACGTTGATGCTTTCATGTCTGCGTGGAGTTGCAACCAGGCAAGGAAGAGTGCTTGCCATTTCGTCAAAAATAAGTGCTTGCCATTTCGTAAAAAAGGAGTGCTTGCCTCAGCTGCCGTACCTACATATTTAGAAAAGTACAATAAGGTACAGTAAACAAGCTGTAAGAATTAAAATACTATATTTTTGCTGAGTTGGAGGAGAGAGAAGGGAAGCGGGCTCTTCGTGAAGAGTCAGTTCTAGCACGTGCTCCTAGGTGTTTTGCGAGAATGAAAGGTGGGTCATATATGATAAAAATAATATTTTTTTTATAGTCAACTATTGTATAAGCTAGCTATAAAACGGGTTATAAAATTGCTTATAGCCAGCAGTTGGCTATACTATTAACCATGCTCTTACACCGCGCGGCATATATTGCACGTATGTACGGACCCACGCGCCAACTCCATCGTAATCGTAAAGGCCGACCAAGGTAATCTCGCCATGCGTACATGCACGCCTTTTGGCCAAGGAAAAGGAAACATATTTTTTCACTGTTCTAACCTTTTTTTTAAACATGAGCACAAACTGAATCATATCTGAAACCATTTCATGATCTGATCCTTTTAGAAACGCCACAAGCCGTGGCGTTGCTGCCCCACTATGCAACGCCTGTCTATCGTGACGTTGCTGACCTCCAGTTATACGCCTATCTACCGTGACGTTTTTTCTTTTTTGCAACGTCAGTCTACAGTGGCGTTGCAGACCCACTGTGAAACGCCAACAGTGCTGGCGTTGCTGCCCTACAGTGACACGTCTGTCTACCGTCACGTTTTTTCTTTCTTGCAACGCCATTCTAATGTGGCGTTGCAGGCCGATTGTGAAACGCCAACAGTGCTGGCGTTGCAGACCCACTATGGAACACAACGACGACATCCAGCCAGCCCACGTCATGCTGCCAGCAACATGTGTACTGCTGAAACGTCATGGATCATGGCGTTTCACTCGTGGCCTGCAACGCCACATTAGACTGGCGTTTGAGTGGGTCTGCAACGCCACATTAGACTGGCGTTTCTATATGCGTCTGCAACGCCACATTAGACTGGCGTTTCTATGTGCGTCCGCAACGCCACGGGCTCTGGCGTTTTAAAAAAGTCAGATCGTGAAATGATTTCAATCAGAGTTCATTTCGTAAAATATTTTCATCTCATGGATCAAAATCGTAAAAAAATCCATGGAAAAGCCCTGAAAACGAAGGAAGAGAATAAATGTAGGCCGTAGTAGTACTCTGCCTGCACGGCGGGACACTTGTACAGTGTGCGGAGGACAGGTAAAGCAGAGGTAGGCCCCGTGTTGGAGATCCAAGGGCGGAGGAACGTGCTGTCCTGGTGCCGTGCTGCGACGACAAGTGTTGATGCATGCCACCCTGCAAACTTTGTCTGTTTCCTTCTTTTCGTACACACGTATGTACGTGTGTGCATTCGTGTCTTTCTTTTCCCGAAAAGCGTGCACTCATGCAGTGGCAGAACTAGTTACGTCTAAGGTTAAAAATGATGCGGTCTAGTAATTTTATATATTTTGTAAGAAGGAATTACAAAGGTTATTGTTTCTAGGCCTAGGATTATAGCTCCAACTGTCCTAGGTCTGTCTCCGCCACTGCATACATGTCGTTGATGGCCCGCGCCTTCCGCCTACACGAACGGCTGCTGATTCGCGTCTTCGAAAAGTAGGCATTTCAATGTGGCAGGATAGTCTAGGTCCTAATTATTCTGCTTCTGTTTCTGTTTCTGTGAAAAGACGGGTAAACTTTCGGCCTCTTTATCGGCCAATGCACATATTTATATGTTATTAATTTTAAAATGCAATGTAATCGCTCCGTACCTAAATATAAGTCTTTTAAAATATTTTACTAGGTATCTACATACAAAGCAAAATGAGTGAATCTATACTCTAAAGTATGTCTATATACATCCATATGTGGTCCATTAATGAAACTTCTATAAAGATTTATATTTAAGAACGGAGGAAGTAGAAAATATCGAGTATTGTGGTAGAGCGAATCTGCTAATAAAAATAATGGAAAAGAAAAGACAAACGAGAGGCTATCTACGTAAGGCAATACCTTCAAAACCTACTACAAAACCAACTATCGATGTATTAGAGCATCTACAGCTGGTCATCCCTTTTTTTTTTGAGAAACCTTGCCAAGCTTTTTGATTTACAGGAATATTCATAGGTACAACTGTTGGGTTATGAGGATTACCCAACCAAATATGTCTCGAAATTACAGGAGAACCTCGCGAGGTTATAAGCCTTGAAATTAAAATTTCTACGTTCAAAAGAGAAAATACACATACGAAAGCTAGATTTGCACCCTATTATTTCATGAATGATAGCCGCATGAGGGCCACCTGTCCCTTGGTTGATATCGTTGATCACCCCTTGACAATCCGAAGCCACCATTATCCTCTAAAGGCCGAGATTCCCTGCATGCATAGGTTTCCAGAATCTCCGGATCAAACACACCTCGAAGGACTACAGCCGACGAGGCTAAGTAAGCTCCTTGGTGGTCATGGCATACAGCAACAACCGCTCCTCCATATCTGTTCCTTGCCATCGCCCCATCAACATTGATTTTTACATAGTTCTCTCAAGGGGGGAGCCACCTTTCCACGACGTCAACAGGGTCGAGAACAATGGGAGGTTGTCCCGTGCCATTGATCGGAGTTAACCCCAGGTCCTGGATGTAGTAATTCACAAAAGCTACAGTCTGCATCGGACTATGAAAGGTACCCTCATGGATCACTTTCGCGCATACCAGATCGACCATAGAGTCACTGCCAATTTAGTGAGTAAGTCATGGTCTAATGTGTCATAGCGCTCGAACATCCAGTGTTTGGCACTAGGCTCCTCATTGCCGATCATTTTTTCCACCATCTCCTCATCTGATAATGCCTAGACACTTCTAGAATCCTCATGAGTCTCCACGAATTCGAGGTCTAAAGAAAGAAGCGCATGTCTCCACGAATCCTCACGCCCATAGAGGGGATAAGCATCTTGGGTCAACATGTTCCTGTTATGTAAAATATAGGTCGTAGGTAGCGAGTGCCTAGCGAGTCTCCACAGAAAGACTTTGATTTTTGATGGCACCTTTAGACTCCAGAGGGACGTCCAAGATTTTCCCTCGACTTCGACAATCGGTGAACCTCCAATTCCCTCCAAACAATTCTCTCGTTGAAGCTTTGTTTTCGCTAGGAACTTGTAAGCTGAACTCACCGAAAATTTACCCTTGTTGTCCGAAGCCCACGCCCAAAATCCTCCACGTAGCTGGTGCACACCGGGATTTTCAGAATAGCTTCTACATCAATTGGTAAGAAAATTGAACGTACCAAGTCTACATTCGACGATGCACTTGCGGGCAGCAACAAATGTGAGACCATGTTCGGAGGGTTCGGTACTAGTGACGTTATGGGCCTTGGTGATGTTTCTTTGGCGATCCAGTTATCCTCCCAAATGT
The DNA here is from genome assembly GCF_904849725.1 of Hordeum vulgare subsp. vulgare. Classification (NCBI taxonomy): domain Eukaryota; kingdom Viridiplantae; phylum Streptophyta; class Magnoliopsida; order Poales; family Poaceae; genus Hordeum; species Hordeum vulgare. The sequence continues at coordinate 103,881,231 of NC_058524.1, read as the reverse complement.
TGGTCGTATGACTGTTACCAATCCTACGACTAACTCCATGGTTAAGCATGTCCCGACCCTTAATGATGGCCCTCCAAATCTGAGACGGTCGAGACCCCAATTCACCTTCAAGAATGGTGCTATTGGGAAAATATGACGCCTTAAGAATCCTTGAAGTCAAGGTTGAAGGTTCTTGCATGATTCTTGAAGATTGTCTTGCAAGTAATGCAAGGTTAAATAATTCCAAGTCCCTAAATCCAAGCCCTCCTAAATATTTGGGTTGTGACATTATTTTCCAAGAGACCCAAGCAGGTTTTTGCTCGCCCTGTTTCCAGCCCCACCAAAAGTTCCTTATGGTGGATTTTATATGATCACATAGACCTCTAGGAAGTTTGAAACATGACATAGAGAAGACCGGAATTGCCTAAGCCACTGATTTTATGAGTACCTCTTTTCCTCCTGCAGAGAGACACTTGCTCATCCATCCCTTCACCTTATCCCATACACGACCACTCAAATATTTAAAGGATGCCTTTCTTGAGTGTCCAACATCATTTGGCATCCTAGGTATTTGTCACTCAAGGATTCGTTAGGAACATGTAAGTAGCCCTTGATTGCATCTTTCACAATCTCTGGACAACCCTTAGTGAAGAAAATAGATGATTTGTACCTATTGATTCTATGTCCTGAAGCCAGACAATAATTATCCAAAAGCTACATCCGGTCATCCTAAACCCATCTGAGACGTACACACGAAGAAATCCAATCAGTGACCGGTAAAAATAAATTGACCCAAACAGGCATCTTATATGGGCCTCGACACCTCCACATATGCAACTCAAAATGATACATATATGGAGATGTCCAGACGCGATCGAGAAGGGCGGTAGGGCGCCCCTATACAGTGCCTTCAGCAAGTGTAACTCCCGACTTGCTGAATGGGGCGAGCAGGATGGACATGTCGCGCGCACACGAGGCCACTACCTGTTATTTCTGATTTTTTATGCATTTTTGGTAATGCTCTAAAATATTCTAAATATATATTACAAGAAACACTCTAATTTTTTTTTTGATTTTTTGAACAAGTATATGAACAAATGTTAATTAAGCATTTGAAAAATGTTGAATATGTATTTTTAATATGTTAATCAAGCATTCCAAAAATGTTGAACGTGTATAAAAAAATGTTCATCATGTATTAAATAATCATGACATTTTATGATCATGCATATAAACCGTCAATCAAGAATTTGAAAAATATATTTAACAAGTATTTGAAAATGTTAAATAAACATTTGGAAATGCTAAATGTGCATGGAAAAAATGTTGAAAACAAATGATGATTTTTTATCATGTATATAAATATGTTAATCAAGCATTTCAAAAAAAGTTGAACAAGTGTTTGAATAATGCTAATAAATCGTATGGAAAATGTTAAATGTGTATAAAAAAGGGTTGACCATGTATTCAAAATATGTTAATCTTCTTATTTGAAAACTGTTAATCAAGTATTTGAAAAATGTAAAAAATGTTGACCATGTACTAAGAAGATATTAATTTTCTATATGAAAAATGTAAATCAAGTATTTAATAATGTACATGAAAAAATGTAGATAATATATTAAAAATTTAAATTTGTATTAAAAAGTTAAACGTGTATTAAAAATGTAGAATGAAAAACCAAAAGGAATAGAGAAAACCAAAAAATCCAAAAAAGAAACAAAATAAACCAAAGAAAATATGAAATTGAATTAATAAATGCAAAATGATTGAAAAAAGAAGAAAAAGAGGAGATGAAAAAAGAAAAGAAACAAAATAAAGAAAAACACATCAGAAAAAACTTGAGAAAACCGGCTCTATTTACCTCCAAGAAGGAAGCCCAATACTACTAGCCTCGAACACCACGTGGGTGTGGCTAGCACTGACGCTCGTATGGTGATTGATCCCCCGCTAGTGCACCTTTTTTTCTTCCTTTTATTGTTTTATAAGGAAAGTGCGCTCATGGGTTAGTCCAGTTGCTTGCCCAAGTGATGACTTCCTTCAACGAAAGCGGGTTCTATCTCACTTAATGCGACATATACCTGTCGCAGCGTCCCGACGCGTCTCCCATGCCGAACCCGATAGGGCTACCACATCAAAAATTGTATCAAATTCACCCAACCTACAAAATACATTTGGTGTCTCTCTCTCTTCTTCATCCCCGTGTCAGACATCTCATGGCTCCGCCGTCACCCTTGCTCCACAGCCGTTTCTAGCCTTAGTGCCGCCAGGACCGGCGCAACAATCCTCTCTCCGTGCTCGCCCCCTTTGACATCGTCGCATGTCCAAAAGCCATCGTGGAACATCCGACAACTCTCGGGCGGCCCCTTGCGTTCTATATGTTTGACTCATTGTCCGACTCTGTTTATTGTGATTTATTTGTATGAAAAATGATGAATTCTGAGGCTTCGTTGGACGAGGAGTATGGACCGACGGAGGTTGATAAAATTATTCAAAGAAAATTCTTTGATTAGTCGGACTCGGACGCACAAGTGGACATGATCATGCTCATGAGCATGCAACACGAAATGGACCGGCAAGTGGAACATATTCTCAATTTCAAAGGTTTATTCAAAGGAAGAAGAGTGATCACTCGGGATAGGGTCTCCGGAACACAGCTACTACACAAAGACAACTTTTTTGCGGACCCAATTTCTCCAGACGAGCCATTGTATCGTCGCCGTTTTTGCATGCAGAAAAACGGCACCAAAGGTTTGTGGTGAATTTATCAAGTATTGGAGCATATTTCTCCATGTGTGGTTTTGGTAATTGATGAAAATCCCTATGGACTAATGGTTGCCTTGAGTTATATTCTAAGGATGTGTCCATAGGCACTTCTTGAAGTCCATCTATTGGTTTCAAGGAGTTTATATGGTGATCAAGGTGGTATTCAAGGTTTTATCCGAAGATTGGTCATGTGAGAGTTGAGCTTATTGCAAGCATGTCTTGAAGAATAATATTGTGTGAGCATTCATGTTTACCTTTAAGACATCATCTTTATGAAGAGAGACGATAAGATACAAGGTTGATCAAGACTAAGTCAATGAGTGAATCAAGTTTATCAACACACAAAGCGTATAATATGTACCGAGAGGGATCAAGTGAACAGATGGTATGGTAAGTATTGTCCATTACACTTTGTGTACTAACCCATGGTCTACGTGAGAGTACTTTGTGGGGTTAGGTATATTTCTATGGGCTTGCATCACTAGGAAGATCTCATACAACCCATGGAGAATGACATCAAGTGGTCATCCTCACCAAGATTGCGGTGTGCAAGTTCAAATGGAGCATCACGAAGAGATCATGCTTGAAGCTTGCCATCCATTATGATGCAAATGGACTTTTGAAGATGTGCTGAAGAGTGGACCATCTTGATTGAGTTGGCGCAATCAAGAAAGGTGGCCCATCTTGAGGAGGACAACATCGTCATCATCTAGCTCAAGTGGACTATGCGCAAGGCAAAGGTTTGCCCTTCATAGGTTTTCTATTTTACCGGTATCATGGTGTTATTTGGGAGCCCGGGTTTAATGATCGATTGTCGTACTATCAAGGGGGATCCCAAGTGATTAGCTGGATCATATCGTTCCTTGAGATCACAAACCATTGCATTCTTGGCATCATCATCTTTCTTTGCTCTTGGTTGGCTTTTCTCTATGTGGGTTCTTGAGCTTCTAGTCATCTTTGTGACAAGCTTGATTTCATCGAAAACGAAGTCCATATGCATCTTCTATGGTGTTTTTGATATTGGATTTTTTGTCGGTTCTTCAATCATAGAGGTTTCACATATCTATATCATTGGTTTCACTTCTCTACATCATTTTCCTGGTCTTTGCTGTTTGGATAGTATTCGTGGTGTGCTATCAAACAAGCTTGAGTTTGCTCAATTCGGTGCTCGTACGCGAAAGTTATGGCAGTTTCTTTTCTCAGGACAGTTTTCAATGCTCACACAGTAGAACCTCTCGGTACCATGGTAGTACTGCTTAGGCGATAATTGCGCTATGTACTACCGCGGCTACTACCGCTTATTTTGATGGTTTTGTTGGTCTTCTCTTCACTCACTAAGTAGCATGGTAGTAGGGCGGTAGTACCGCCCGCGCGGTACTATCGCTCTCTAGTACCGCTGCTACTACCACTTATTTTATGGTTCTGGTCTCCTATTCATCTTAGTCGTAGTAGGGCAGCAGGAGGGAACGATACTACCGCTTAAACAAAAGTACCTTTGGGTCAGTCGGTAGTACCACTCCCGCGGCACTACTGCCTCGAGATTTGTGTTGTTTCCACGCATTTCCTTGAAACTTCTGTTCGAGCGGAAGTACCGCTTGCCTGAATGGTGCTATAGCTTATGCACGGGTTTAGTGCTTAACGGCTGGATTTGAAGGGACCTATTTAAGGGGGTCTTCTTCCACAATGGTTTCTAACTTTCGAGCTCGTGTTCTTTCCCCATTGTTGACCTTCTTCAAGCTTGCTAACTCTCAATCGCTCCAATGATTCTTGCTAGTTCTTGAGGGAAAAAAGAGAGGAGATCTAGATCCACATTTCCACCAATCACTTTCTCCTCTACGTGAGGGGAACCCCTTGGATCTATATCTTGGATTTCTTCGTGTTCTTCCTCATTCTCCCTCTCATTTTTTCCATAGCATTAGTTGTTGTGGTGGGATTTAAGAGAGAAGGACTTGGGCACTCCGTGTGCCCTTGCCATTGCATTTGGTGCATAGGTTTGAGTTCTCCATGGTGATACGTTGAAGTAAAGTTGGAGAAGATTATTACTCTTGGGTGTTTGGGCACCCTAAAGCTTGTGCCTCTTGGGTGCTTTGGCGCACTAGACGGTTGGTGGTGCCTCGAAGCTCAATCATTGTGGTGTAAATCTCCGGGAAAGTGTTGGGGTCTCCAATAGAATGCAGAGATTGCCCTGAGCAACTGAGGTAACCTCGGAGCCACAATCCATTGCGGTGAAGCTTCGTGGTATTGTTGGGAGCCTGTATTTATGTTGTGGAGATTGTCCAAACCTTGTTTTTACGGGTTCGATGACTGCCCTCAAGGGTCCCTTACTGGAATCACGACATCTTGCATTGTGCGAGGGTGTGAGGAGATTACGATGGCCCTAGTGGCTTCTTGGGGAGCATTGTGCCTCCACACCCCTCCAAATGGAGATTAGCATCTGCAAAGGGAGTGAACTTCGGGATACATCATCGTCTCCTTGGTCCTTGGTTATCTCTTACCCGAGCCCTTTACTTATGCACTTTACTTTGTGATAGCCATATTGTTTCTTGTTATATATGTTGCTCTAACTCAGTTGTTTATCTTTCTTAGCATAAGTTGTTGGTGCACATAGATGAGCCTAGTTGTTTTAGGTTTTATGATTGACTAATTAGACGTTAGTTTTATTTCGCATTTTTAAGCCTAAACCGTAATTATTTTAAGGAATTACTACTCCTGTGCCCTTGGTTCCTTAGGCTTACTCAGCCATCCCCACGTTCTAAAATTTAGCTCAGTTTTTTCCTCACTCGCTTGTACGAAACCCTCACAAAAGCCCAAACTTATCGTTTTCCGTGGAGTCAAGCTTTGGCCGTTAACTCTGACAAGTGGGGTCGGCCGTTGGACCTGACAGGTGGGTTCGTGTTGAAGGGTGCTTCTTTGACCATTGGCCGCTGATACGTCCAAAACGTATATATAATTTCTGCTTGTTCCATGTTCTTACCATATTAAATGGATTCGGCCAAGACACGACTTGGGTACCTCATTAGGGCTGAAAGGGTTCCTTGGAAGGTTCTAGAGGTGCCCAAGAGCCCTTGAATCAAAGGGACATCCATCGGAGGGCCAAAGATGATCGTCCCGACTCATATAAGGAGAGGAAAAATCTGATTTCTGAAGAGCCACCAAGATCTACGAGATTTCCTCCTCCCAGGCAGCCGCCTTGGGGTGGAGAATCACCTCCATACCAGCACCATCTCCAAGGACGAAGGGGGGCCAAGGGTTGCCGCCGTCGGCCGCCGTCTCCTCACCGGGTTGCACCTCTCTATCAGCATCCTTCTCACCATGGCCATGTGTGAGTAGTATCCCTCGGGGCTGAGGTATTCTACGTGTAGCTATGTGGTCATCTCTCTCTCCCATGATGTGATCTTGATTATGACCATAGGCTATGTTAATCTAGGGTCATCCCATGATGTTTCCCCTTCTTCTATGTATTAGATTGATGTACTTACTTGATCTTGTCTAGTATAATCCGCGAGACCATGGTGATAGTGGTCTATTGGACATGGATTAGAAGAGTATTTTCATGAGTGATTTCCTCTTTTGTGAATTGATTGAACATTGAGAGTATCTTGGTGCTTGTCTTTGACTATCCTTGAGATATGTTGTGGTGATTGTGGTACTCTCTTTGGATGGCCGCGGTGACATTGGTAAATCCATAGAAGAGAACTACAAACTCTGAGGTGTGCTTTTGTAGCCCTACATAATTCTCGTCCTCTCTTGATCACAAAGGAATGACCTCCAAGTACGTCTCCATTGCATGTTTTAGTGGAAATATCATGTGATTAGACTATGTTAATGTTGTTGGGAGTTGCCACTAGTGAAAGTATGAAGCCTAGGCCCTATTTCTCACCATTGTTACACCGTTTATGCTCACTTTTGTCACTTGCTACCTTGCTGCCATTTTTATTTCAGATTTATATTATCTTGCTTTGCCACACCTATCACCCATATTTTATCATCTCTTCACCGAACTAGTGCACCTATACAATTTAACATTGTATTAGGTGTGTTGGGGACACAGAGACTTCTCGTTTCTTAATTGCAGGGTTGCTTGAGAGAGACCATCTTCAACCTCTACTTCCCTGAGTTTGATAAACCTTAGGTCATCCACTTGACGGAAATTGCTGCTGTCCTACAAACACTGCGCTTGGAGGCCCAACATACTCTACAAGAATAGAAGCGTGCATAGACATCAAGCTATTTCTGGCGCTGTTGTCGGGGAGGTAAGTGCTTGAAGGTATATCTTTAGATCTTGTAATTAAATCTTTTCGTTTCTTGTTTTTATTTTCACTAGTTAGGCTTATGGACAACTCTGCTCTTGGTTTGTTGCTTGTGGGGAACCGCGCCATCGCTATTGTTGTGGAGAAGCCTTCCCCACCTACGGAAATTGTGCCCTTTAAAATACCAACTGGTATTATTGATTGTGTCTTGGCTAATCAATATGCAGGAGATAGACATCCAGGCAAACATTTGCTATATCTTTCACAACTATGCTCCTTATTTAAGCTTGCTGGTATATCGACGGATTTTGTTATGAGAAAGTTATTCTTTCCATCATGTTAATTTCATATAAGCGTGTTAATTTTTGTGGAGTGGATAGACCTTGTGAAAGGCCTATGATTGAAGAACAGAAGTATTGTAAGCAACATAAGCATGAAAGAACAATCACTTGGGTTAGAGATTTAAATGAAATTGCTAGAGAATTGTGTGACCTTTATCCTTTTACTTGTGGACTTTGTGGTATAGAGGGTCACTTTAATTTTCAATGCATGTATTTTCAGAACATAACTGTTAACCAGTTGTGTGATAACATCATCACTTCTAATCTTTATGATGAACTCATGTTATTTTTTATGTGTGAAGAGTTATCAGAAAAAACTTCTTGGCTAGATGATAATGCCTTAGGAATAAAAAAACACTTTGCAAAAATGCAATCTCTATTGTGTTGTTAATTGCCATGAAACTGATTACATAAGTAAGATTAGAAAGGAGGGAACTTTACCAAAGCATAAAAATGTCTCTTATGTTTCCACTAATAAAAAGGAGAGTTTCTCCCAAGTTTCCCTTGTTGTTTCTAATGATAAACCAGAATATTTAGATAAGCTTCCTCTCCAACCACTCACTCCTAAGGTGAAGAAGAAGAAAAAGAAGAGGAGGAAGAGGAACAAGAAGGAAGAAGAATGGGTATCAACCTCGCCTGAGTATACTCCTCGCATCAACTTTTATCCTAAGAAACATAAATTTGTGAAGGATGTTGAGCTTGATTGTTATTATCTTGATTATAATTCCATAGGTACTAATGAAGATGATTTTGATTGTGATAGGCATGTTACTTATTGTAATTGGGAAGATGATGATAATGCTACTTATGATCTTGAAAATCTTTTTGGTACCAACTTTGAAAATGATGATATGGAAATCTCTAAGCTTTGGGATGATAGGATTGCAAGTCCTTTACCCATTAGTGATGTGATAATTGATAATTCTTTTGCTAGTAAGAATAAAAACAACATGTTTACAAATATAGTTGCTAGCAATAATAATGCTCTTCTCTACCATGATGATGTTATCACTCCTATCTATAGTGATTGTAAAGATACCTATGACATAAGGAGAAATTATCCTTATGAAACTTGTCATAATCATGGAGGGAATTACTCCCTTGCTGAACACCATCTCCCCAATACACAATTAATCTATAGTGTTCAGGTTGTTTATGACAGTCCTACTCCCACTATTACCAATGAAAAAGATTATGCTTATGTGGAGAGTAAGAGTACCTTTCTGCATGTGGATCATGGTAACAATGCTTTATGTGATACTTATATTGTTAAGTTTATTCATAACCCCACTGAAAATTATTATGAGAAGGGAACATATGCTTATAGATATTTCAGTAATATCAAGTTCTCTCTCTTTATGTTGAATGTTTTGAAGCTGCATTTGTTCTGCCTTCCTATGCTTATTGCTTTGTGCTTCAATGAATTATTCTATTGAAATATTCCTATGCATAGGAAGCATGTTAGACTTAAATGTGTTTGGTATTTGCTTCTTGATGCTCTCTTTTGTTCTACAACTCTTATTCCTAGAGAGCATCATTAAAATCTTAAGCAAGCCTATCTTTATGGCTATAAATAAAGAGCTCTAGGGAGACAACCCTTGTTTTCTTTACTTTGAGTTTTTAGTTTCAATTTTTAGTGGTCTTGATGTGTGTTACTAATGTAGCTACATCATTGTATCTTTATTTTTAAGTTTTGTGCCAAGTTTTAGCCTCCGATTGCAAGAAAGTTCAAAAGTTCTCACATGCTGTCCAGAAACAGATTGTGTCTGCTTGACGGAAAAAATCGCCAAACATCACTGGATCATCTTTTTGATATGATTTTTTTTCTAGTATGCTCTATATAATTGTCTTTCTGGCATTTGTTCTGAGTTTTTTTATTTGAGTTCCAGAAGTTCCCAGAAAAAATATATTTACTACCTGTTGTTCTGTTTTTCACAGATTTTGCCACGTTTTGCGTTTTCATCATTTTGGAAATCTTAAGCTTGATTTTACTTTGCAAAAACCTTTTGGAAATCACGAGAAACAGTAGATTTTCATGGAAATCTTTATTTCCAGTAGGTAATGAATTATTTTATCACGGGCAATAACCACTCTAATCAGCTTATGATGAGTTTCGTATGTAGGGAGTTTTCAAGTATGCGATGGAAGATGATGAAAGAAGATCCAGGAGTGTCAAGCGCTCAAGCTTGGGGATTCCCCCATGCACATCCAAGAAATATTCAAGGAGACTCAAGCGTCTAAGCTTGGAAATGCCCCCATGCATCCCCTTCTCTATCAACAATCATCAATTTGTCCATCTCCATGCTATATTTTTATCACTTCATATGTTATGTGCTATGCTTGGAGCGTCCCACTGTTTACTTTTTAGTTTTTTTTAGTTTTGCTTGATGTTCATAACAAGTCGGAACCTAGCCTTCCTTGTTTGGGAGAGAAACACGCTCCACTCCACTCGAGAACACAACATAGGTTTTCATGCTTATCCTTTTTGTGTGTTCTTTATCTTTACATAGCTGCTGTCATGCTTAGCTCTTAGTTTTCATGCTTATATTTTTAAGAGCTTTTATTTATGTTGCTTTCGGAACTCTCTTGAGTTATCATGCTTATATTGTTTAGAGAGTTGGCTTGTTGCACTGAGTTGTGTGTCTTGCATGAGTAGGTAATTGAGGTTGCTATTTAAGTATAGTAGTAACTTGCAATAGTTTTGAGGTATTGCTTTGAGTAATGTTTGGACTATTGGTGCCAAGAGCTTGAGCCTATTAGTGATAGGTGTCGTATTTTGGGAAATCCGTGTGTTTTTCCAAAATTAAAAATTAGTTGAGAACTCTAGCTACTAAATTGATTGCTAACCTCTGGAGGGGTTGGAATATATAGAGTACCCTCACGTTACCATGAGTCGATGATGCGCAAGGATAACCAAACCCCCAAACACTCCTCCTCGGGGTACTTGTCTCTTTGTGAATTTCCTAACTAGATAGAGAGTTACCAATAATAAGTGTATGAGTTCTTCAGACTAATGTGAGTATTCGATTGTTGGCACTTCCACCATCCATATTTTGCAAGCCTCTTCGGTACCGTGCATTGCCCTTTCTCACATTGAGAGTTGGTGCAAACTCCGCCGGTGCATACAAACCCATGACATGATACGCTCTGTTATACATAAGCCTCATTATATATTTCCTCAAAACAGCCACCATACCTACCTATTAAGGCATTTCCATAGCCTTTCCGAGATACATTGCCATGCAACATCCACCATCTTATGACTTGATCTTCATGTCATACATGCTTTTGATTGATCGTAGAGCCGCATGATAGTTGGGCCTTGCCCATATTATTGCTACATGACGCGCTAGTATCATTGCATATCCTGCTACACTGGCAGAGGCATACATTTGCATATATCATGATGGTTTTCACTTGTCTTTATGTTGAGTACTTCTTATAAAGTGTGATGATCTTCTTTTCATTCATGTAAAATATAGAGTGTTGCCCTTAAGTGAGGAAAAGATCCAAAGAGGACAAATGAAAAGATCCCAAAGAGGACAAATGAGAGATAAATAGAAAGAGCCAAAGAGGCCACAAAAAAAGGAAAAAAGAAAAAATGAAAAAATGAGAGAAGGGGGCAACACTACTATTCCTTTTGAAAGATCCACACTCGTACTCCATTGCTATATTTGTACTACATAGAGATTATCATTCATGCATAATTATGTGGGGACCCTTACACTATAGAACTTGGTTTGCATATTCCAATGATGAGCCTCCTCAAATGAGCTCCAGGTCTTCATGAGCAAACAAGTTGGATGCACCCCCACTAGTTCCATTGGAGAGCTTACGTTAGCTCATATGTGCATCCCTTAGATGGCAATCCCTACTCCTTACATCATATCTATCAGTTGGCTTTCTCTTTCCTATGGTTGTCCTCATTGATGTGAGCCTTTCACACCTTTTTGTCTTTCTTCCTCATAATTATTCTATTTGCCATCCTAAGTGCGACCATATCTTGCTTACGCTCATCCATTGCATGAGTGCTCAAAGTCGAAAGGGAGATGATCATTTTAACTTGTACGTGAGTAGTGGTGTGGGGATAAGTGAAAATAAGATTCCGAAGGAGACCAAGTGTGAGATTTAGTAGATTGAGTTCTCAATTAAAAATATATATTTTATTATCTCAACCCATCTCCCACTTCTTGCACGCAAACACCATTTGGAGACACTCGAGTCACGGACAACGAGAGCTCTTGCACCAATATGTTCTTACTTTGCTAATTTCAATACTAGATATAGACTATTGCTTGTTATTGTCTTAACTTGAATTGCATATCTTACTTACTTTACTTTAAAGTTATTATATATGTGTTAGCATGTCACCATAGAAATTATTTTGTTATCATTTATCTACTCGAAGACGAGCAGAAATTAAGCTTGTGGATGTTGATACGTCCAAAACGTATCTATAGTTTATGCTTGTTCCATGCTCTTTTGGCTGACATTGTTATATGTTTTGTTACATTTTTATATCATTTTACACATATTTGTACTAACCTATTAATAGTTGCAAAAGTGCACAATGTTCTTGTTTTACACTTTGATGTGTAGGAACTATCAAAAATAGAAGAGGAAACCTTGTTGGAGTGGGACTGTGACTTTCCTGAAATCTGCCCCCCCTATAGATTTTAGAGATCATCTGTTTCCTCCTCGAAGATAACGTCAAATGGAACAATAATAGATGCAAAAGTTGTGGGGAATTTTATTATGATAATTCCAGACATAAACTTCGGCCCATTTAGAGTACGGACGATCAAGGAAATCCCATTTTAGTGGAGGACAAATATCTGATTACAGGATTACACGAATCGGTGACATGATTGAGTCCAACTCTTACCATATTAGATGGATTCGGCCAAGACACGGCTTGGGTACCTCATTAGGGCTGAGAGGGATTACTAGTAAGGTTCTAGAGGTGCCCAAGAGCCCTTGGATCAAAGGGGCATCCATCGGAGGGCCAAGGATGATCATCCCAACTCATATAAGGAGAGAAAAAACTGATTTCTGGAGAGCCACCAAGAGCTACGAGATTTCCTCCTCCGAGGAAGCCGCCTTGGGGCGGAGAACCACCTCCATACCAGCACCATCTCCAAGGAAGAAGGGGGGCCAAGGGCCGTCGCCCCCAAGGTCCGTGGCCGCCGTCTCCTCTCCGGGCTCCACCTCTCCATCAACCTCTTGCTCACCATGGCCATGTGTGAGTAGTCTCCCTCGGGGCTGAGGTCTTCTACGTGTAGATATGTTGTCATATCTCTCTCCCATGATGTGATCTTGATTGTGATCATAGGCTATATTAATCTAGGATGATCCCATGATGTTTCCCCTTCTTCTATGTATTGTATTGATTGACTTACTTGATCTTATCTAGTATAATCCCCGAGACCATGGTGACAGCGGTCTATTGGACATGGATTAGAAGAATATTTTCATGAGAGATTTCCTCTTTTTTGAATTGGTTGAAGATTGAGAGTCTCTTGGTGCTTGTCTTTGACTATACTTGAGATATGTTGTGGTGATTGTGGTACTCTCTTTGGATGGCCGCGGTGACATTGGGAAATCCATAGAAGAGAACTACAAACTCTGAGGTGTGCTTTTGTAGCCCTACATAATTCCCGTCCTCTCTTGATCACAAAGGAGTGACCTCCATGTATGTCTCCATTGCATGTTTTAGTGGAAATATCATGTGATTAGACTATGGTAATGTTGTTGGGAGTTGCCAGTAGTGAAAGTACGAAGCCTAGGCCCTATTTCTCACCATTGTTACATCGTTTATGCTCACTTTTCTCACTTGCTACCTTGCTGCCATTTTTATTTCAGATTCATATTACCTTGCTTTGCCACACCTATCACCCATATTTTACCATCTCGTCGCCAAACTAGTGCACCTATACAATTTACCATTGTATTAGGTGTGTTGGGGACACAAGAGACTTCTCGTTTCTTAATTGCAGGGTTGCTTGAGAGAGACCATCTTAAACTTCTACTTCCCTGAGATCGATAAACCTTAGGTCATCCACTTGACGGAAATTGTTGCTGTCCTACAAACCTCTGCGCTTGGAGGCCCAACATAGTCTATAAGAATAGAAGCGTGCGTACACATCAGCCGACCGTTGGACCTGACAGGTGGGGTCACATCGAAGGGTATATCTTGACCATTGCTTACTGACTTGTGGGGCTAGATCTGGAACTGAAACCAAATTGAGCCACTGTGTCGCCGTCGTGCAGCCTCTGCAGCCGTCGTGCCACCTCAGCAACCCACGTGTCGCCTCCACCATCGTGGTGTTGCCTCCTCCGTCGTCGTGCGCTGCACCTACCCTAGTTCACCCCCGCCGTCGTCATGCCCTCCGCCACATTTACCCCCATCCCCATCTGGATGGATATAGGAGAGGATTGGGTGGAATCGTGGGTGGATAATTCATGGCTTACCCCTGGGTAATCATCGTTTCCTCTTTAATTGATGCGTTGATTTGTTTGTTAGGTTGTATTTGACAGGTGGTCGCGTGAATTTTGCAATTTTGCTGTCCTAACTCACACCTTTATTTGCTTATCCAATAGGACTGATCCTGCAGTTGCTTTCCGGCTCGCGGTTATAATGCAAGTTAGTGTGCTATGTGGTAGAAAACTGCATTTGATGACTAGATTTATCTATCCGAATGTGGTAGAAACGAGCATTTCTTTCAAAGCTTTGCGGGATGAAATTATTCTCCTCCATATGGGTGCACTGAAGCCGATGCTGTTGAACTCAAATATTTCAATAGTATCAAGCAAAAAATAGTCCCACTAACTTGCGACGAGCATTTGTGATTGTTGTTCACTTTGCATGCTCAAAGTCGCTTTGATAAAATTCTTGTCGAGGTGCTTCAGCCACGGGGCAATGACCGGGACAGTGGGAAGGGTGGTAAATCTTGTGTCTCTACTAATAGAGAGCGCCTCGGCACTCCTTGTAGGCCGAGACCAAGCAGAGCTAGTGGTCCTGAAAGTCACAATATCACTGTTGCTTCTTCTTGTGCCAATTCTCCTATTGTCTCTTCTACGGCCAATGTGGAACAAGATGCAGAGCCAGACGAGGAAGTGCCTCGGCTTGATGATGAGGATGAGACGATGTACCCTGAACTTGTAGATAAAGTCAGCCAACAAGCAATGGAGGATGAATATCAGGAGGAACCTATCACCGGTGCTAGATTTGATGACACCGACGATGAAGAGAGGGAGGAGAACATTGACAACTTACTAAATGAATATGTTGGTGATGACATGCCAACAATTTGAGTGGAACAGGGAAGATCCTCAGCTTGCTGTCGGCACCGTATTCCAGTCGATGGTGGACCATCGTAATGCAGTGACAACATTCTACATTCTCATATAAAATGATTATGTGGTTATCAGGAGTGAGCCAAAAAGGTTTACTGTTAAGTGCCCATACATCAGGTATAGATGGAAGTTGCATGCATCAAATATGTTGAGGAGCAAGGTTATTCGGGTTTGTGTGATTTTATTTTTATATAATTGTGTGTTCTTTTATTAACTATACTTTACATCATTTTTTAATTTGTTTCAGATAAAAAATAATGAACACCAACACCCTTGTCCACCTAGTGGGGGAGGGGAAAGGCTAAAACAAAGCTAGCAAAGACTAGGTGGGTGGCAGATGCAACATTGGATTGGTGGAGACAAACACCAACACTTGGTCCAACAACACTCGATGGAAAGATATTTGAGAAGTACAAGATTCATATTCCTTACATGAGGATTTTTTATGCTAGGGAAATATCTCTTCACGGGATTAATGGTTCATGGAATGAGAGCTTTCAGTTGCTTTATACATATAAAGCTGCTAGTCCACGGAGTGTTGTAGATATTGACAAGCATACAATTAAATACAAGTAAAAGGAAATTCATTTTAGAAGGAGTGCTTCAGGAGGGCTTTTGTTTGTTTCGAGGCTTGTTGGCAGGGGTTTCTGGATGGTTGCATGCCCTATTTGGCCATTGATGCAACTACTTTGAATGGAAGATGGAGAGGGAAGCTAGTGGCAGCTTCTGAAGTTGATGGACACAACTGGCTATTCTGAGTTGCATTTGGTGTGGTGGAGGCAGAGTCGGAGGAAAGTTGGGTATGGTTTTGGCAGCAGTTACTCAACGTTATAGGTACACCCCCAGGTTTAGCTATACACAAAGATGCTTGCAAGGGTTTGGAGAGTGTAGTAGAAATTGTATTCCCTGGAGTTGAGCATAGGGAATGTATGCGACACCTAGCTCAGAATTTCAAAAATAAGTTCAAAGGTAAAATTTATGATGACAATCTATGGCCAACATCATACACATGAAGTGAGAGGAACCATGAGCACCACTTGAGAGTTTTGTATGCTTATAATCCTTTGGTGAATGAGTACATGGATGCACATCATGGAAAGCTATGGTCTAGAAGCAAATTCAGTGAAATCAGCAAAGTAGACTATGTAACCAATAACTTGGCAGACTGCTTCAATGCAAAGATCAAGTCACTGAAAGGACTTATCTTGTCGCAAGCATTTGATAATATTAGGCAGATGATCATGATAAAAATTTCTCTACACAAAAGAATTACAGAAACACAATATGTTGGCCATTTGATGCTGCCATCTCTTATTAAGGCATTGCATGCCAAGGCAAGAGGACTCGGAATGAAATGCATTTGATCTTCCACATACGAGGCAGAGGTAACATATATTGATAGTAAAGATAGGGAATGGAGGAATCCAGTGAACCTAGCAACTAGGGAATGCAGTTGTAGGCAATGGCATATCCGTGGGAAGCCATGCATACATGCCCTACATCTCATGACTGTTATCGGGGGTGGAGAGGGTGAAGTAGATCAGTACATATATGAATATTTGTCTGTTGCCAAGTTTAGGGATGCTTATGCTCCAATGTGTCTGCACTCTTGGGAAAAGACCAATGGAACATAGTAGATCCAGGGTTCAAGCTCAATTCTCCTGTACTCACTAGACCACTAGGAAGACCAAGGAAAAACACGTACATAGCAGGTGAAGAGGGTCGTGTTCCAAAATAGCGTAAGTGCAAAAAATGTGGAACCCTAGGACACATTGCTAGGACTTGTACCAATGCAGTGGATGTATCATTTGGAGAAGAGGAACGACGGGCAGCAGCAAATGCAGAGGAAAATGAAGCAGGAGAGGAGATTGCAGCAATTGCAGAGGAGAATGCAGTTGAAACATTATCTGAATTTGAAGCCATGTCTTATGAAGGTTTTGAAGCCTTACGGGATGATGAAGTAGCTATGGTTCCTTTCAGGATTGTTGAGCCTATAGATGACTGACAAATGTTCACCACTTGTTCGGGCAGTGCTTCATCGGC
This sequence comes from Hordeum vulgare subsp. vulgare, assembly GCF_904849725.1. Lineage (NCBI taxonomy): Eukaryota > Viridiplantae > Streptophyta > Magnoliopsida > Poales > Poaceae > Hordeum > Hordeum vulgare. Next base: position 103,864,496 of record NC_058524.1, on the reverse strand, counting down.
ATCTCCAACCCCACCACCCCGAGTGAAGAGGAACAATAAGCTCATTCAACACCCTATCCCATTTAGGGAAACCACGAGCAAGACGGTGAAGCCATTCAGGCATACAAGAAGCAAGTCAAAAATTTGAATTTGAATTTGAATTTTGAATGCTAGTCATAAACTTTGAATGTGTAATGATGTTCTATTGTCAATTTGTGCTAAGGTTCTGCTGTCAATTTGAACTAGAATGAGCAATAATGATATTTGTATGATGATGTGTAATAATGCTATTTTTAATGTGTAATAATGCTATTTGTATGATGATGTGATATTTATCAATTTTGAAAGCTAGTGAGGCAAAATTTGTGGTGTGATGTTGCTATGTTTTATTTACCAAAATTGGAGGTAAAGTTTGACTCGACGGTGAATGACCAGTTTGGGCTTTTGTGAGGGTTTCAGACAAGCAAGTGGGGAAAACTGATCTAAACTTTAGAGCAGTGAGTAAGACTAAGAAACGAGGGGCACAGAAGTAAAAATCCCTCATTTTAAAGCGCCTATTCACCCCCTCTAGGCGACATCCAAGTCCTTTCCATTGGTATCAGACCTAGACCTCTCATTATTAGGTTTTACCACGTAGAAAGTAAGGATGTCGACTAGGGGATTATGATTCTTTGACACTCTTAGTTTCAATGGCATATATTTTGATGTGTGGGTAATGGACCCGAATTTAGAGCGAATTGTAGATATGGGTTTTTCTCCTCCAAAGGATTATCAAAAACATAACTTTCAACTAAGTTGTCATCGGTGCACAAGGCAATACAAATTTCTCCTAAACATGTATGATATTTTATTGTAAAGGAAAATAAGCTTTGTAAGATCTTGTGATGGCAAAGAAATAAAATCGACGAACTATATAATAAGGTTTTCTATCATAAGGGGCTATATAAAGTGATGCTCCTTTTCATTAAGAGATTGCACATCCAAAAAAAGTGCATGACAACCTCTGCTTCCCTCTGCGAAGGGCTTATCTTTTAATTTATTGTTTTTACTTTTATGCAAGAGTCAATAATGTCCATCCTAATTCCATTCTACTAATTCTTTAGTTGGCAAGCATCAAGTGGAGGGGAAAAATCTGGTCAGATATATCTAGTTAGATATAGGTGATCAAGATTCATTATTGCTGACATTATCCGTGAGATAAATAAGTTGGGAGGTGCAACATTAAACCCCTATCTTCCTATGTGTTTAACTTAAGCTGATTGTTCTAAAAATTTGTCTTGAGTGTCAGCAATCATGGAAGACTAAATAATAGTTGAGCATGTGGAATTTGCTAAATCTAATCTCTTCCATAGACCCTTCCTGAAAAAAGATGAATTGAAATTGTTTGATGACTGAAAACATAGCTTTCTAGTTTTCAAGAAAGTTTATTGTCTATACTTAAACATGTGATTAGCTTGTTCCTTGATCATGGGAAGTAATATGATAAAAGAGTTGATGTTTTATGATTCTATAAAAAGTGATTGGAAGTAACATTGGTCAAACTTATATACTATGCTAGAATTCACACTTCATAAATTATTCTTTTATCATTTACCTACTCGAGGACGAGCAGGAATTAAGCTTGGGGATGCTGATATGTCTTTAATGTATCAATAATTTATGATGTATTCATGCCAATATTCTAAAACTTTCAAATACTTTTGGCATAATTTTATATTATTTTTTGGGACTAACTTACTTATCTAGTGCCCACTACCAGTTCCTGTTTTTGTGTGTTTTTTGTTTCGCAGAAAATCCATAACAAATGGACTCCAAACACGATAAAAATTTACAGTGTTTTTGTTGGAATATTTGTGAATTTTTGGAAGGAGAATCAACGCGGCACGATGCACGAGGCTCTCAAAAGCCAACAGTGCGTGACCATGGGTGGTGGCCGCGACCTGATGGCTTGTGGCCACCCCTTAAGTCGGTTGGGGCCCTTCTTTCGCTGCAAGAAAGATATTCCCGATAAAATTCCCCTCAAATTTCAGCCCGATCGGAGTTACGGATGTCATGATATTTAAGAAACGGTGAAGGGCCGGAAAATAGCAGCAAAACCAAGAGAGAAATAGAGAGAGATCCAATCTCGGAGGGGCTCTCGCCCCTCCGCGAGCCATGGTGGCCAAGGACCAGAGGGAGAACCTATCCCTAGATGGGGAGAGTCAATGGAGGAGGAAGCCTAAGGGGAGAGAATCTCTCCCCCTCTCTTTTGGTGGTGCCGGAGTGCCGCTGGGGGAGCCATCTCCGCGATGATCATCTTCATCAACATCACCGTCTTCATCACCTTCGTCATCTCTTTTCAGCGGTCCACTCTCCTGCACCCCGTTGTAATCCCCTACTTGAACATGGTGTTTCATGCCACATATTATTAATCAATGATGTGTTGCCATCCTATGATGTTTGAGTAGATCTATGTTGTCCTTTGGATTGATATATGATCTTGGTTGGTTTGAGTGTATGTTTTATTTTGGTTTTGTCCCAATGTGCCTTTTGTGAGGCGCACACATGAAGGATTCAGGCTAGAGGGTGTTGCAATATGTTCATGATTTGCTTATAGTGGGTTTCTAGAGTGACAGAAGCTTACACCCGAGTAAGGGGGTTGTTTACGTATGGGAGTAAAGGAGACTTGATGTTTAATGCTATGGTTGGGTTTACTTTAATGATTTCTAGTAGTTGCAGATGCTTGCTAGAGATCCAATTATAAGTTCACATGATCCAAGTACGAAAAGTATGTTAGCTCATGCCTATCCCTCATATAAAATTGCAAGAATGATTATCGATCTTGTTATCAATTGCCTAGGATGATTTCACGCACTATACCATCAATATTACACACTCGCTATTTGTAATATATTGTAATGTATTCTAACTCTATCTAGTGCAGCAACTATTTTCGTATTTTAGTTCTCCAATATCATGCAAAGCTACCCTCTTTATCCCCACAACACATTTTTATTTCTTGTTACTAGATAGAAGAAAACGTCCGATATATGTAGAGTCGTATCGGTGGCAGATAGGACTTGAGAGAATGCTGATCTTACCTTTAGCTCCTTGTGGGTTCGACACTCCATACTTACGACTTCCATCCTTGGAAAGTTATATGATGATTCCTTGCACTTGGGGATTATTAGTGAGTAGTGTTAATCATTGCAATGATGATAGTGGGTTTATTGTTGATGACACTTAATCACTATTTCACTGCAATGCTTCATCTTTGGACTTGAATACTTCGAGTACTCTACATGTTTCACATGCTTGTGTTGATAGTCCATGCATATCACGCTCTGGATTTTTTATATTGGAGTTTTTGCCGATTCTTCAATCACATTCCACCATAACTTTTACTGCTGTGGTGGGATTTGCGTGTGAGGGACTTGACCACTTCGGGTGTTCTTGCCATTGCATTAGTTGCATCAATTTCAATTCTCTACATTGCTCGATTTGACCACTTCGTGTGTTCTTGATATTGGAGTTGCATCGGTTTGAGACGTGGAACTAAAAAGTTGAGAAACTTATTACTATTGGGTGCTTATTACCATAGGGCTTGTTCCTCTTGGGTGCTTTGGCGCCCTAGACGGTTGGTGGTGCCTCAGAGCTCAATAATTATGGTGTAAAGCTCCAAGCAATCATCAGGGTCTCCAATTAGGTTGTGGAGATTGCCCCGAGCAATTGAAGTCACCTTGGAGCCACAATCCATTGTTGTGAATCTTAGTGGTGTTGTTGAGAGCCTCCAATTAAGTTGTGGAAATTGCCCCAGCCTTATTTCTACGGGTTCGGTGACCGCCCTCAAGGGACCCTTAGTGGAATCACAACATATTGCATTGTGCGAGGGCCTGAGGAGATTACGGTGACCCTAGTGGCTTCTTGGGGAGAATTGTGCCTCCACACCACTCCAAATGGAGATTAGCATCCACTAGGGTGTGAACTTAGGGATACATCTTCGTCTCCACGTGCCTCGGTTATCTCTTACCCGAGCCTTTACTTATCCACTTTACTTTGTGATAGCCATATTTATTCTTGTTCGATATCTTGCTATCAGTTAGTTGTTTACCTTGATTAGCATAAGTTGTTCGTGCACATAGGTGAGTCTAGTTGTTTTAGGTTTTGTGCCTGTCTAATTAAACGTTAGTTTTATTCCGCATTTGTTCAAGCTTATACCGTAGTTATTTTAAAGCACCTATCCACCCCTCTAGGCGACATCCACGTCCTCTCAAAAGTATTATTAAATTTATTTTTGTAATAGTTTTAGTTTTTAACATTTATTTATGCATCTGTTTTCTCAAGGTTCCCGTAACAACACGCGGGGCATCATCTAGTTTTAAAAACCTAGGTATTGTGGCCATGCCTACATGCACACTTTTTGGCAAAGTAAAAATTCCTCATCAAAGCAAATGAAATGAAAGCAAATGAAGATAATAAATGCACATAGTACTATCATTGCGCACGTAGACCTCAGTAATCTGGTCCGGACATGCCTTTTCTCACAAACTGGCTTTTATGCTAGAGATCTCGGCACTCGAGTTTGAATGTGTTTTCTCTCGCAAATAGTAGACAAAGTGAAGGTGGTTGGGGGCATACGGGAACCATGACCCATCCAAAACCCATTTCCCTCCCCCGCGTGTGTTCTCACCCGTAGTCATATGCCCACATTTATGCGGCCATAGAGTGGATGCTCTGCATTGACGCCAGCCCAGTGCGGGCGAGACCTCTCGATGTCAGCATTGAAACAATGTGTTGGTCAAGAGAGCGCCACCCGAAACACACCCGGGTAAACATGCCTCCTCACCGTATTCAAACAGTTGGAAACTACCCTCCTTCCTTCATTAAACCCGCGGGTGCGCGGAGAAATCTACTCCGTCCACACACCCGTTTTCTAGCCGGTCGCATTAAACACAACACCGGTAGGCTCCGGGTGTCCACCCGCTATTTAAACCAAACCCACTAGGTACAAATCGCACCACACCTCCGCTTCTGATCTCCTCCTTGCACCATTGTTTCCACACGCTCCATGTCATCTACGAGCAACAAGAGGACTTCTCCCGCATAAAAGCCGGTTGGGTACGAAACATGCAACTCTCTACTCCACCTTCCGCCTATTATGAAGGTCGCTCCAAGCCAGCGCGTCTTGCAGCACCTCGCTGCTCCAGGCTGACAGGACGGGAAGCACGGCGGCATGGTCATCGTGGTTGATGTGCATGAGGCCCGCTCCTCCCGAGCCTGTGACCGCGTTATACATCGTCAACGTACATGAAATTGTATCCTGCCAGCGAAGAAAGAAGCCATCATCACGAAGATCGATGAGGCGATGGCCAACACTTCCGCGGCCACCACCAACATCAAATAAAAGAAGAACATGGGAAGCCGCCGCCGCTAGGGTCCCAAGACGACCACCGTCAACGCGTTGCCAACGTGCACAAATGGTGTCTTGCCCGCTCGCAGACCACTGTCATCCCCCCGCCCAAAAACCAGCCCTGATCTATGCTTCATGAAAACAGAGGACACCCTTCCCATCTGGCTAATTCATATCTCTCTGGTGCCACTCCGACAAGCGACACTATGAAGCAATGAGAAGACGGAGGCTATTCTTCCCCTTTTGGTGAAGCATATACCTCTAGGGCTCCCGACATTATGAGGAGCGGGCTTCCAAACATGGGGAATGCATGTCATCAGAGGGGAGCGCTACGAACGGTAACGGAAGAGGCGGGGAGGCAGAGCTTCCTTTTTAAGGTCTCATGCGTGTCCTGGGATGGGGAGCGGGTGGTGACGGTTATTTTAGTCTAGGTTTAGAGCCTCGGCTAGTTGAAATATGTGAAAATGTAATAAATTTGCTCTGATTTAAAGAAAAGCATCCGATGTCATGTAAAATCATCCTAATATGAATGAACATCATCAGTTTGTTTGAGTTCGCATTAAATTTGTTCGTTTTCAACAAAATTTATTTGAAATGTAAGCACACATATGTGACTATCTTTGAATGGCCCGCTACCTTATTCACGGATGGATGCGAAAGCAAACTTAAGGGTCAGCTTTCGAGATGCCCTTACAGTGTCCGGAGGATGAGAAAGGTAGTGTGCGTGTTGGAGATCGAAGGGTGAAGGGGCGAGCAACCCTGATGCAGCCGAGCGGCAACCAGTAGTGTTTGTGCGTGCCACCTTGCAAACCTTATTTGCTTCGTTATTTCCTGCCAAACATACTTTCATACGTGCAAACATAGGTATTCCTATATCTCAGTCGATTTTAAACATCACTTAAGTGACATAATATGTAAAAAGAAAGAAAGAAAAAATAAAATAAAATTTTGCATTGATCTCCATGTAATATCTCGGGATTAGAGCATTGAGTGAGACTGTGGCCCTGTTTGTTTACAAGGACTAGACTAAAAAAATTCCTTTTAGTCCCTATGTAATCAAATGAGAGGGATTTTTTTAAGAGACTAGAAAAATACTCTACTGAATAGACCTTTTTTTAGTCTCTGAGACTAAAAAAAGTCTAGTCCCTTACAAACACCCCCTGTATTAAGTCCCAGTCGACTCAGATTTAGCCATCTCGTGCCGGCATTCACAACTTTGATGGTTTCACCTGTCGCCTATTATGAACAACTCTTGATTGGCCGGTCCAATAACTATACACTCACGTGAGAATGTTTCCCCCCACAGTGCTTTCAAACAACTTCCATGAACATTCCATGATGAAATTTTACAAGCACTCAAGTATTTGCTCATGTTTGTCGAAAGAATTACATTGTTTTAAAAAAATATTCTTTTTTATTTTTTAATTGAGGTCAAGCCAAGAAATATCACTTCCCTTGCAGAGTACTAGTAAAAACAACTGCAACTATTTTTTTCGAAAAAGATGTTAAACCCCCGGCTTGTGCATTAATTGATGCATCCAACCATCTTTATTTATTATTTCACAAAGGTCTGATAAGAACATACATTAATCCATCAAAAGTCACCACTCACACCGACATACTTGATAATGTAGAGTTCTCTCACTCCCCATTTCTAAATCTGGTGTCGTCACCAATCCGTCCACATAACGTATCACGAGCAACAGCCGGTGCAGCATACCTAAATGGCACACTAGATGCACATGTTTTAGAAGCCGCCATCATCGTCGGACCATCGACCCATCTTCAGGATATAGATCTGCATCATCCTTGCGAGCCCGGAAATCCGTCGACGCTACCATGGCACCCTGCAGCGCCACCGCCCTGCGTCGATTCGTCTAGACGTGAAGATTTTGGAAGAGTTGTCGTGCGTAGCACCTGCCAACCAGGCATAACTGAGCGTAGCACTCGTCGGCCAGGCATGACTTGACAGCTCCATCAAAGCTCCGTTCAAGAAAAAGCTGCTCGTCCTCTTGCCTATGTTATCCAACGTTGCTCCATAAACGATGCTTTCAAAAGAGAAACTGCACCTATAGGAGTGAGAAATGTTTTGACCAAACTTAAGTTTGCTTTTTTTCTGTTGGTAATTGGTTTTCACCCGATCTTATAATCGAATTAATGAAACTGACTATATGTAAGTCGTCATAAATTTCTATTGGACAAGTTGATTTTCTTGCCCATTTGATTAAGCCCAACGACCTTCCTTCTTTTTTTTCATCCAGCTTTCTTCCTCGTCCAACCGTTTCTCCACCCGCCGAATTGACTTACCCAAATTGTATATTCAATCAATCTATGTATAACTATTGTGCTAATGATCAAATAAGCTCTTCTACCTACATTGAATAATAAAGCTTCTATCCTTATTTTCTTTTTCCATAGGCCCAAACCATGTATTATGAGAATCCAACCTTTATGATACAACTGTATAAAGAATAAAATCACAACCAAGTCTTTAAAGAAAGCAATGATATCTTTCTTATGCACACACCAATGGTTTGTCGTAATTCATGCTCGATGTCGTAACTAGAATTGATGGCCGAAATATCATAGTTCATGGGTTCTAATGAAATTTTGATCACCCCCCTCCCGGCCGCTCCCACGAGCAGAGCGGAGGGAAAACCCTCTCGGTCCGCCAAATGCCCCCTCCTCCCCTCCTCGCCGCCGCCGGCTCGCGTTGACGGGTGAAGCTCGATCTGCCTTGGCGGTGGTGGGGCCTTTCTTCCAATGCTCGCGAGGGCTGACGCGAGTCGGGATCCGCGAGTGGCGGCCCGGCGGAGTGCGGCGGTGGCGGGGACAGTGTCTGGCGGCGGTGCGTTGGGCTCGGCGGTTTCTGCGCGGATGCGCCTCAAGGTGTGGCAGTGGCCACACGCGCGTGACTGATACGTCTCCAATGTATCTGTAATTTTTTATTATTCCATGCTATTATGTTATCATTTTAGAACACTTTTTATGAACTTATCTATAAATTTATATTATTTTTTAGCACTAACCTATTGACACAGTGCCGAGTTCTTGTTGCTGTTTTGTGCGTGTTTTTCCACTTTTCAGGTTCCAGTACCAAACGAGGCCCAATTGACCTGGAACTTTTTGTGATTTTTCCTGGACCAAAACAAGAGCATGAGGCATCGAAAGGAGGTCGGGAGGTGCACGAGAGCCCCACAAGCCAATAGGGCGCGACCTGGGGGCGCCCCGATAGCTTGTGGCTCTCCTGACTCCGTTCTCCGGCCTTTAAATTCTCATATATACAAAAAAACAGAGAGGGAGGTCCCGAAACACTTTTTACGCTGCTGCAAGTCTCTATTCCGACGGGAGGCTATCTGTAGCTCTATTTCGGTGCCCTGTCGCAGGGGGATCGATCACGGATGGCTTCTTCATCAACCTTTTCTGCCCTCATGATGATGTGTGAGTAGTTCACCACAGACCTACGGGTCCATGGCAGTACCTAGATGGAAATATCTCCCTCTCTTTGATATTCAATACAATGATCATCTCATCTTCACTTTGATCCATATGATGTAACTCTTTTGTACGGTGCGTTTTTTGGGATCCGATGAATTGTGGGTTTATGTTCAGAATATTTATGATAAATATTTGAGTCTCCTCTGAAATCTAATATGATTCTTATGTGCATGATTATGATAGCTTCGTAATTGAAATAATTTGGTTAAATTTTTTTATATTTCTTTAGTGAGAGACGTGCATTGTAGTAGGTTCAACCTGCCGAATTTCTATATCCCAGTGACAGAAGGGGACAAGATGCTCCTTTGTGTTGCTACTACTAAGGATAAAATGATAGGGTTTATTCATATTGGTTGAGTTTACCTTGTCTACATCATGTCATCTTACTCCAAGCATTAGTTCGTTTTTCATGAACTTAATACCTAGAGAGGAAAGCATAGAAACGCTCTTGAAGTGAAGTGATAGTAATAGGTGTAGGAAGGAGTCGACCTATTTGTTTATGGACGTGATGCCTATATTTACATGATCATTGCCATGAAAATCGCATAACTATCCGCTCTTGTATCAATTTCCCAACAGTAATTTGTTTACCCACCGTATGATTATTTTCATGAGAGATGCCACTAAGCTATGGCCCCCGGGTTTATCTACCATATATTGCTAAAACCTCTAATACCATGCTGCCATTTATTTGCATTTTACAATTATCTACACACCTCATTTGCTCGCAAATAACGAGACCAAGGGGATTGACAACCCTCTTGCCCATGTTGGGTGCAAGCTGTTTGTTCTTTCGTGTGCAACTGCAGAAGACCGTTGTGTTTGATATTCCTATTGGTTCGATAAACCTTGGCTTCACAACTGAGGGAAATACTTACCCACATTGTGCCAAGATAACCTGTTCCTCTTCACGGAAAACCCAACGCGGATCACAAGTATCAGGAAGGATTTCTGGCACCATTGCGGGGGAATATCATCACCAACTATCAAGTAAATCCATACAAAATTTCATTCACTTGTTCCTCATTTTATTTGTTGGCATATTTATTTTATTAAATATAAAAATAAAAATACAAAAATATTTACCTTTGCTTGCTTAGCTTGTCACTAGATTGCATCTTTGCTCTCTACTTTTCTTGTTACTCTTGTCACCTTGCTTGCTCAGTCACCATGTCTCAAGATACTACTAAGTTGTGTGACTTTTCAAATACTAATAATAATGATTTTATTAGTATCCCTATACCACCCGCCACTAGTGCGGATGATTTTGATATTAATGCTTCATTGCTAAATCTTGTCATGAAAGATCAATTTTCGGGAAGTCCTAATGGACATCCCGCTTCACATCTCAATACTTTTGTGAAACTTTGTGATATACAAAAGAAAAATAACCTAGACAATGATATTTTCGAAATTAAAATTATTCCTTTTTCACTTAGAGATAAAGCAAAATCTTGGTTTTCATCTTTGCCACGTAATAGTATTGGAACATGGGATAAGTGTAAAGATGCTTTTATTTCTAAGTATTTTCCTCGTGCTAAAATCACCCCCCTTATTGATCAAATAATGACTTTTAAACAACAAGAACATGAACATGTTTCTCAAGCTTTGGATAGGATGAAATTGATGATAAGAAATTGTCCTACACATGGTTTAAACTTATGGATGATTATTCAAAATTTCTGTGCGAGACTAAACTTTGCATCCAGAAATCTTCTAGATTCTGCTGTAGGTGGTACCTTCATGGAGGTGACCCTAGGATAGGCCACCAAACTTCTGGACAACATCATGGTCAATTATTCTCAATGGCACACTGAACGAGCTCCAACCGGTAAGAAGGTAAATTTTTTGGAAAAAGTCGCTACTTTGAGTGACAAGGTGGATGCTCTTATGAATTTGGTTGCTAATAAAAATGCTCATGTTGATCCTAATGGTATGCCATTGTCTACTTTGATTAAGCGAAATAATGATGCTATTGATGTGAACTTTGTCTCTCGAAATAATTTTAACAACAATGCTTATAGAGGTAATTTCAATTCTAGGCCGTATCCACGTAATTCTTCCAACAACAATGAAAATTCTTCTACGAATTCTAATAGATACCCTCTGATATTGATAACCTAATTAAGTAATTCATTAATTCTCAAGAAGTTTTCAACACTATGGTAGAGGAAAAATTGCATATTGTCGATACCCTGGCTAAGAATGTGGATAGAGTTGCTCTTGATGTAGAGACTCTTAAAAGTAACACTTTGCCTCCTAAGCATGATTTTAATGAGACTATTAAATCTATCCTAGTTTCATTCGATGAGAGTAAGGAGAGGACCGCTAAGTTGAGAGCTAAGCGAGAATTCCTAGAAAAGGCTCTTCCACTCGGTTTTTACAGTAATCATGACGAAGACCTTAAAATGATTGGTACTTCTCCTTTTGAATCTTTATTTACTTATATGAATACTAAAGATAAATGGACTCAGTATGATTCATCTTTAGTTAAGGAGCGTCTCGTTTGCTTGGAGGGTGATGATTTTAATAATAAAATTGAAAAAAGTGGGTTTGGAGAGGTCAAAACTTTAACTAGTGACGTGCCCACTATCTTGGATTACAAGGACTTTCATTATGCTAATTTATCTTTAATAGAATGTATTTCCTTGCTGCAATCCATTATTATCTCACCCAATCTTATGAACAAAATAAAGCTTTTACTCAACATATAGTAGAAGCGATGGTAAAAGCCTATGATGAGAAACTTGAGCTCAAAGTATCTATTCCTAGAAAGTTGCATGAAAAGTGAGAGCATACTATGAGAACTAAAATAAATAAATATGAATGCAATGATTTGTGTGACCTTGGTGCGAGTGTTTCAACTACACCTAAAGCTTTATGTGATGTTCTTGGTCTCACTAATATTGAAGAATGTTCCCTTAACTTGCACCTTGCGGATTCCACCATTAAGAAACCCTTAGGTAGAATGAATAATGTGATTATTATTGAAAAAAATATTATGTGCCTATTGTTTTTACTGTGCTTGGTATTGATTGCAATCCTACTTGTCACATTATACTTGGAAGACCCTTCCTACGAACTATAGGTGCAATCGCTGATATGAAAGAGGACAACATAAGATTCCAATTCCCATTATAAAAAGGGATGGAACACTTCCCTAGGAAGAGAATTAAACCACCTTATGAATCTATCACCAGGGTCACTTATGGACTTAATTTCAAAGACAACAACACTTGAAACTATGCAATATGCCTAGCTAGGGGTGTAAAATAATAGTGATAATTAAAGCCATCCTGTAACACATATAGAGAAATAGTGGTTAATGATATTGGTATGGTGATATGAAAAGGTGTGAGTTCATAATCATTAATTCAAAGAAGTTTTGATATTAAGAGATGTTAAAACTTCTTGAACATGTGAAAAATTAGAAGTGCATGGTGATGATGTGTGAGCACTACTATTCCTTGTTGAAAACCTAGTGTTGTTTCGAGTCGGAGTCGTGTGATTGTTAACTCTTACCAACCCTCTCCCTTAGGGCATGCAAGTAGTACTTTGATTTGTGATAAGACTAATAAAACTTTTCAATAAGTATATGAGTTATTTATGACTAATGTCACACCATGGACATGTTGGGTAACGTAGTAAATTCAAAAAATTCCCTACGACATAGAAGGATCTATCTATGGAGAGACCAACGACGAGCAAGAGGGAAGAGCATCTTCATACCTTTGAAGTTTGCTAAGAGGAAGCGTTACTAGAACGCGGTTGATGGAGTCGTATTCACAGCGATTCAGATGGCAGTGTGATTCCGATCTACGTGCCGAATCACGGCACCTCCGTGTTCAACACACGTGCAGCCCGGTGACATCTCCAACACCTTGAACCAGCAAGGAGGAAGGAGAGGTTGAGGGAGAGCTCTGGCAGCACGACGACATGGTGGCGATGGAGCTACGTGGTATTCCGATAGGGCTTCGCCACGCACCGCAGCGGAAGAGGAAGGAGAGAGGTAGGGCTGCGTCGAGAGAGAGAGAGAGAGAGAGAGAGTTCGTCGTGTCAAAACAGCCACAACTCATGGGTATATATAGGAGGAGAGGGAGGAGGGTGCGCCACCTCTAGGGTTCCCACCCTAGGGGTGGAGGCTACCCCATCTGGCACTAGGAGGTGGCAGCCAGGGCAGGGAGAGGAGGGGTGGCGCGCCAGGTGGGCCTGGGCCCCCTCCTGCGCTAGGGTTGCCCTCCCTTCCTCCATTTGCCATGCCTTGGGCTGGGTGGGAGGCGCACCGGCCCACCAAGGGGCTGGTTCCCTCCCACACTTGGCCCAGGTATCCTCCTGGGGCTGGTGGCCCCTCCCGGTGGACCCCCGGAACCCTTCCGGTGGTCCCCGTACGTTACCGGTGACGCCCGAAACATTTCAAGTGTCCAAAATCTTACTTCCTCTATATAAATATTTACCTCCAGACCATTCCGAAGCTCGTCGTGACGTCCGGGATCTCATCCGGGACTCCAAACAACCTTTGATAACCACACACACTATTTCCCTATAACCCTAGCATCATCGAACCTTAAGTGTGTAGACCCTACGGGTTCCGGAGACATGCAGACATGACCGAGACATCTCTCCGGTCAATAACCAACAGCAGGGGTCTAGATATCCATGTTGGTTCCCGCATGTTCCACGATGATCTCATCGGATGAACCCCGATGTCAAGGATTCAATCAACCCCGTATGCAATTCCCTTTGTTTATCGGTATGATACTTGCCTGAGATTCGATCGTCGGTATCCCTATACCTTGTTCAATCTCGTTACCGGCAAGTCTCTTTACTCGTTATGTAGCATATCATCCCGTGACTAACTCCTTAGTCACATTGAGCTCATTATGATGATGTTCTACCGAGTGGGCCCAGAGATACCTCCCCGTCACACGGAGTGACAAATCCCGGTCTCGATTCGTACCAACTCAACACACACTTTCGGAGATACCCGTAGTGCATCTTTATAGTCACCCAGTTACTTTGTGACGTTTGATACACCCAAAGCACTTCTACGGTATCCGGGAGTTGCACAATCTCATGGTCCAAGGAAATGACACTTGACATTAAAAAAGCTTTAGCACACGAACAACACGATCTAGTGCTATGTTTAGGATTGGGTCTTGTCCATCACATCATTCTCCCAATGATGTGATCCCGTTATCAACGACATCCAATGTCCATGATCAGGAAACCATGATGATCTGTTGGTCAACGAGCTAGCCAACTAGAGGCTTACTAGGGACATATTGTGATCTATATATTCACACATGTATTACTGTTTCCGGTTAATACAATTTTAGCATGAACAATAGACAATTATCATGAACAAGGAAACATAATAATAACTACTTTATTATTGCCTCTAGGGCATATTTCCAATAGTCTCCCACTTGCACTAGAGTCAATAATCTAGTTACATTGTGATGAATCGAACACCCATAGCATTCTGGTGTTGATCATGTTTTGCTTGTGTAAGAGGTTTAGTCAACGGGTCTGCAATATTCAGATCCGTATGTACTTTACAAATATCTATTTTAGTCCTGGATGGAGTTGTAGCGGCGTTTGATGTGCTTGGTCTTCCTGTGAAATCTGGGCTCCTTGGCTATGGCAATAGCTCCAGTGTTGTGACAAAAGAGTGTCATCGGGCCTGATGCGCTTGGAATCACTCCAAGGTCGGTGATGAACTCCTTCATCCAGATCCCTTCTTGAGCTGCTTTCGAAGCAGCTATGTACTCTGCTTCACATGTAGGTGCTGCCACGACGTCTTGCTTGCAGCTGCACCAGCTGACTGCCCCACCATTCAAAACATACACATATCCGGGTTGTGACTTGGAGTCATCCGGATCTGAGTCGAAGCTAGCATCGGTGTAACCCTTTACGACGAGCTCTTCGTCACCTCCATAAATGAGAAACACCTCCAAGTAGAGGCTTACTAGGGACATATTGTGATCTATATATTCACACATGTATTACTGTTTCCGGTTAATACGATTTTAGCATGAACAATAGACAATTATCATGAACAAGGAAATATAATAATAACTACTTTATTATTGCCTCTAGGGCATATTTCCCACAGGATATACGCAATCTCACCTCCTCATATTTGCTAGCTTCTCCGGTACCACGCATAGCCCATTCTCACCTCGAGGATTGGTGCAATTTTTCGCCGGTGCTTCCAAACCCCGTGACAAGACACACTTTGTTGCACATTAGAGTTATTATACCCCCATCAAAAACATCATATCTACCTATTAAGGTATTTCCATAGCAATTCTGAGATATATTGCCACGCAAATTCCATCATCACTTCACATGACTAGTTCGTTCATCCTCATATTTCTTTGCATGATCATATACAGCTGACATAGTATTTGTGGCAAAGCCACCATTCATAATAGCATTTGTGGCAAAGCCACCAATTATGATATGATGAATACATGTCAAGCTAGATCATTGGACATCGTAGCACACTGCCAGATGCATTCATATTTGATTCATGTTGCTTTGTAGATCATCATATCGAGTTATCCATGAGCTGTAAGTGAATAGAAGTGTGATGATCATCATTATTAGAGCATTGTCCAAGCAAGGAAATAAAGATGGGGGAGGCCAAATGAGCCCACCATATATAAAAATGAAAAAATGAATGAGAGAAAAAGAGAGAAGGGACGTTGCTACTATCCTTTACCACACTTCTGCCTCAAAGTGACACCATTTTCTTCATATAGAGAGTCTCATGTTATATCATTCATATGCTAATGGGAATCAAAAAAATTAGAAACTTGGCTTGTATATTCCTATGACGGGCTTCCCCAAATGCCCGACGTCTTTGTGAGCAAGCAAGTTGGATGCACACCCCACCTAGCTTCAGCACAACGTTCATACACTTAGAGCTCTATGTAGCGACCCGACTCAAGACGATTCAAGCCTCTGGTGTTTCCGTACCATCCCAAGATCATGCTGGTACACACTCAATACATCAATGTATATATCAAGAGTTCAATCACACAGCTTTATTAATCGAAATGTCATATCGAGTACTTTATTACAATAATGGATTACAATAAAGTGACTGAAGGCCATCTCATGAGATATCTAACGAAGACTAGCGGAAGCATTAGGTAGAGGAGTCCATCCGACTCCAGGGCATGTCGCTGAGCGTAGATCGTAGCCTCACTCCTGGTCGGAAAAGTACTCTGCAACATGATACGTTGCAGCCCTGTAGGTCAGCATATGGAATAT
Organism: Hordeum vulgare subsp. vulgare; assembly: GCF_904849725.1. NCBI lineage: Eukaryota > Viridiplantae > Streptophyta > Magnoliopsida > Poales > Poaceae > Hordeum > Hordeum vulgare. The sequence continues at coordinate 103,848,349 of NC_058524.1, read as the reverse complement.
GCCGGCAAGTCATCAAAGAGAGGGGTAAAAATAATAATCAACTATCTCTACATGCATATTTGGCAGGTGGGGCTACAAGTTTTGCATAAAGCCAATTTTCTCCTACAACAAGAGGGGCTGGAAACAAAATATTACTACATTGTTTGTTGTTAACGAGATGGTTCCGCCAACCAATTCTCGTACCCGAGTTGTTGTTAACACCCACATCATTATTAAGTTGTGTCGAGAGTTCAGGGGAATTTCAATGCCTTCGGCTCAAGTTGTCCATGACCGTGGACACGGCTAATTGATTAGGTTGGGCACTCTGCAGAGTTTTGCACACGTTCCCCACAAGATTTGATCGCCTCCGAGTATGTCCTCGCACTTCAGGGTGTTTGAAGACCGGATGATCAAACCATGGTCTTTCAACGGCTCCCTCTGAATCCCTGTCGGTGCCCATCCATTCCTACCGTTCTTCTACATATGCTAGCGCCGCCTGTCTAGAGTCGCCGCGTTGTCCAACCAAGCCAGAGCCCATAATGACTTGTGGCTGTGCAGGTAAGCCTTGGGTCTTGAAGCCTCCGTCCGTCTCTTCGAGCCTGGGTGAAGCTTTCCGCAAGATGTCATGGCCGTCTCCAGCATCCCGGGTCATCCACTGGTTTCTCCAGGGAGCCGATCAACCGTCCTTCACCCAGAGTTGCATTGCATCACGAGGTCTTGAAAATCTTGTCTTAACCGGTCTTGATTATTTAATCAACCTCGCATCACTCGTGTTATGCACTCAACCGAAATCCCGTCTACTCAAGCATAGAAATATGAAATTTTTCGTCCCGGGGCCAAGTATCGGGGTTGTTGTGTGCCTACCACATGATACTACAACCTATACTAAAATTTCCAAGTACCTAAGCAGCATGCAATTGGGCAAAGAATGGTGAAACTACCATGCATCAAAAAACATAGGAGATAGTATGATCAAAATGACTTGCCTTGATGATAGTTGTCTTGATCGAGCGCTTCTAAGTAACAAGCTTCGCACTCCGGGTGATCTACCGATACAAACAAATACACACCATAAGCACTACAATCAAACAACAAGTAAAAATAACATCACAAGTAAATAGTTGCTATGGCCTAAGTGAAAGAATTCACTATACGTCACTAAGGCAGAAACTTGTTTCTGTTAAAACCCCAAGTAAAAATATTTCACAAATTTGAAACTTATATCACAGTAAGATATAATCACTAGGAAGCAGTAGCAAAAAGAATCAAATCAAAATCATTTTTTAAACTCCTGGAATAAGCAAAACAAGGTTTAAACTAAATCTACTCTAATTCAAATTTGAAAATTTCAAACAAAGACAAATTATATGTTTTTAAAACTACAGAAAAATTGTGATCTACTGGAACAAATTTCAACTCCATTGGAATTTGGGATCAAAAGCTATGATCAAAACAAATTTGAAACTTTCTCTGTTTTGGAATTAAACAGAAAAGAGAAAACAGATTCTAACAAAGAGTGGTACACGTGGCAGTTTCTGATTTGCTGATGGGTGTTTGCTGCGAGGGAAACTAACACACGGCCACAATCTAAGGAAAACTACTCGGCTTAGTTTAAGTGACAGAAAAACCGTCGGTTCTTTTAAAAGAACCGAAGGGGTATGCTCATCTAATCTAACCCTTTGATCTAAGATCCTACGGTGGAAAAAACAACAGAAAGAAAACTAGAGGAGGGAGAGGCTCACCGTGGCTGAGAGGAGCTGGGCAGCTCCGGTGGCTACTCCGGCAAGGGGGGGGGGGCTGGTCGCTAGCAGGGTGGGGCGGCGGAGGAGGGGGCAGTCGGCTCCGGGACATCGGGGAGGCAGCAGGGGAGGCGTCCGGGGCGTCGGGGAGGCAGCAGGGGAGGCGTCCGGGGCGACGGGGAGGCAGCAGCAGTTTTTCCTCTGCTAGCTCGAAGGGGAGCTCCGGCGGCTGTGCGGGCGCGGCGTGGTGGCTGGGCAGGGCGGCGTGGGGGTGGAACGGGGCGAGGGCTGCGTGGGGGTTCGGTTTTTTATAAGGGGAGGGGGTGGCCGAGGAGTTAAGAAATCAAGGGCTGCCATGGAAGGCAAGCTCGCTGGAAGGAAGGCAAGCTCGCTGGAAGGTCACGGTAGACAGAAAAAAGGAAGGAAGAAGGAGAGGGAAGGAAAGAGAGAGAGAAGAAAAAAAAGAAAGAAAAGAAAAGTGGGAAAGAAAAAAAACAGAAGGAAGGGGGTGGCGCTTGCGGTTTTGCGAGGGATGCGCTGCGGTTGCCAGGGATTTGTTCCTCGTGATGGGGAGGCAGCAGAAATATCTCCCGTGTGTTTTTTTTTGTTTTTTAGCAGAAACTAAAACGAAATAAAAAGGAAACAAATAAAATAATTAATATAGGGTATTATATACCAAAATGATCAGAAAAATATCCTCTACTCGATTAACATTTTTCCAAGGCAAAAATAAAAATTTAAAAAATGTTTTTTTCACTAAAAAATCCCTCATGCTATATTTTCTTTTTGCAATTATTTTCAATATAAAACTTTGGCTTTCTTGGCTCAAAATATTTGAAAAATGCCTCACACTTTGGAGGGTCATTTTCCTCCGCTCTCTCTTGCGTGCAAGAGATTATTTCACGGCACTTCTCGTGTGAAGAAAAAAAATAGAAATGCAAAAGCAATAGTCGAAAGAATTCAAATGCACACTTTATTTAAATTAATATGCATAGATGCTTAGCTACAATATAAAACATTCCCAATTAGGAAAATTGGGATGTTACAAACCTACCCACCTTAAGATGGATCTCGCCCTCGAGATTCGGGTTGGCTAGAAAATAGGTGCGGGTGGTCTCGACGAAGATCCTCTTCTCGTTCCGAGGTGGCTTCTTCCTCGGTGTGGTGGCTCCACAACACCTTGCAGAACTTGATGGTCTTGCTGCGGGTAACTCTGTTGACGGTCTCGAGAATCCTGACGGGTTTCTCCTCATACGTCAGATCACTGTCAAGCTGTATGGCCTCTAGGGGCACTGTATCTCTCAACGGAACATCAGCCATCTCAGCGTGGCATTTCTTCAACTGGGAAACATGGAAGACATCATGAACTCCGGACAATCCTTCCGGCAGTTCCAGTTTATATGCAACTTCGCCTCTACGTTCAAGAATTTTGTAGGGGCCAATGAATCGGGGTGCTAACTTTCCTTTCACACCGAATCTCTTGATTCCTCGAAGTGGAGACACCCGAAGATATGCTCGGTCTCCCACTTCGTATGTTACTTCCTTGCGTTTGCTGTCAGCATAACTTTTCTGCCTAGACCGAGCTATCTTGAGTCGGTCACGAATTAGCTTGACCTTCTCTTCAGAATCTCGGATAAGGTCGGGACCAAAAAGTTGTCGGTCTCCAACTCCATCCCACATCAACGGTGTTCTGCACCTCCTTCCGTATAGAGCTTCGAAAGGGGCCATCTTCAGACTGGTCTAGTAGCTGTTGTTGTATGAGAACTCAGCATAAGGCAAATTGTCATCCCAACTAGACCCATAGTCTAGTGTGCAAGCTCTCAACATGTCCTCCAGAATCTGATTGACTCTCTCGGTCTGTCCATCTGTCTGTGGGTGAAAAGCTGTACTAAACTCCAATCTCGTTCCCAAGGTTTCATGCAGTTGGTGCCAAAATTTTGATGTGAACTGAGTCCCTCTATCTGACGCAATGCTCTTCGGTACTCCGTGCAGACATACGATCCTGGTCATATATATCTTGGCTAGCTTGGCACTCGTTGAAGTAGTCTTCACAGGAATGAAGTGAGCTACCTTGGTCAAACGATCGACCACAACCCAAATAGAATCTTAGCCAGAACGGGTCCTGGGTAATCCTGTGATGAAGTCCATACCAAGATTTTCCTATTTCCACTCGGGTATCGGCAGAGGTTGAAGCAAACCTGCTGGCTTCTGATGCTCGGCTTTTACTCGCTGACAAACATCGCATATTGCTACGAACTCGGCAATGTCTTTCTTCATTCCTGTCCACCAGAAACTTTCTTTCAGATCCAGATACATCTTGGTGTTGCCGGGGTGTATCGAGTACGGGGAATCATGGGCCTCATGAAGTATCAATTTCCTGAGTTCGGGATCATTGGGCACATAAATGCGATCCTCAAACCATAAAGTTCCGTGTTCATCCTCACGAAAACCTTTAGCCTTCCCATCTTTCATTTTCTTCTTAATCTCAGCTATCTCCTTGTGTGATTTCTGTGCCTCGCGGATCTTTTCTGTCAAAGTGGACTGAATTTCTAGTGTGGCAACAAATCCTCTTGGAACTATTTCCAATTTCAGCTCTCGGAGGTCAACGACTAACTCCTGGGGTAACCCTCCTGCTATGAGTGTGTTCACATAACTCTTGCGGCTCAACGCGTCGGCTACAACATTTGCCTTGCCTGGGTGATAATGCAGTCTCATGTCATAGTCCTTGATCAACTCTAGCCATCGCCTCTGTCTGAGGTTCAACTCCTTCTGCGTGAAGATATATTTCAGGCTCTTGTGACTAGTGTAAACATCACAACTATTTGCGATCAGGAAATGTCTCCAGGTCTTTAGAGCATGCACTACGGCTGCTAGTTCCAAGTCATGCGTGGCATAATTCAACTCATGGGGTCTGAGCTGTCTGGATGCATAGGCTACAACTTTACCTTCTTGCATGAGCACTCCTCCGAGTCCTTGACGAGAAGCGTCACAGTAAACCTGGAAATCCTTCCGAATGTTCGGCAATATCAGCACTCGGGCTGTAACGAGACGTTTCTTCAACTCTTGAAAACTGGTTTCACATTCCTCAGTCCAAACATACTTGGACTCCTTCTTCAAAAACTCTGTCATGGGCTTGGCGATCTTTGAGAAATTCTCAATGAACCTCCGGTAATATCCGGCGAGTCAGAGGAAACTGCGGATCTCCTTAACTGAGGTGGGTGCTACCCATTCGGTAACTGCTGCGACCTTGGCCGGGTCCACTGCTATTCCTTCTCCTGAGATGACGTGTCCGAGGAATCCGACTTCCTTCAACCAAAACTCACATTTGCTAAACTTTGCATATAGCTTATGCTCTCGAAGTTTCTCTAGAACTAAGCGCAGATGTTCCTTGTGTTCCTCCTCGTTCTTGGAGAATATCAGTATGTCATCGATGAACACCATGGCAAACTTGTCCAAGTATTCCATAAATACCTTGTTCATCAGATTCATAAAATATGCCGGAGCATTAGTCAGTCCAAATGACATGACCGTGTACTCATACAAGCCGTACCGAGTGGTGAAGGCTGTCTTGGGTATATCCCGTTCACGAATCTTCAACTGATGATACCCGGATCGAAGATCGATCTTTGAGAATATTCGGGCTCCAACTAACTGATCAAACAGATCATTGATCATCGGCAAGGGGTACTTGTTCTTGATGGTCACCTCGTTCAATGCACGATAATCGACAACCATTCTCAAGGACTTATCCTTCTTTTCAACCAAGAGCACTGGGGCTCCCCAAGGTGAAGAACTTGGGCGAATATACCCTTTGTCCAACAACTCCTTAATTTGCTTCTTGATTTCTACCAAGTCATTTGCGGGCATCCGATAGGGTCTCTTGGATATCGGGGCTGTTCCGGGTAATAGCTCGATCAGGAACTCAATCTCTCTATCAGGTGGCATGCCCAGCAATTCCTCCGGAAATACATCTGGGTATTCCTGTACAATCGGTACTTCCTCCGGACTACTCCCGTGAGAGAGTTTACTCGTTTACTCCGTGTCGGGCGCTGAGACACGTACTTAATCCGCTTTTGCTCGGGGGTGGTGAGAAAAATAGACTTAAGGGCACAATCAATATTCCCTTCATACTTGGCCAATCAATCCATGCCTAGGATTACATCCAATCCCTGGGATTCTAATACGATGAGGTCGGTGGGAAAATTATGGTTCCCGATGTTGAGACTCAAAGCATGGCATCCTATCCCGGCTGTCATCATGCCTCCCGGGGAACTGACCTTAATAGGCTGGCTGAGGGTTCTAGTTGGCAAACTATACTTTTCAACAACTACCTTGATATGAATGAATGCGTTGCACCAGAATCAAAAAGTACCAATACTGGACGTGAATTTAGCAAAAACTTACCAACCACAGTATCGGGGTGATCATAGACCTCTTCAACATCAATGTGATTCACCTGAGCTCGAGGAAAAGGATTGGGCTTCTTTGCTGCAGAGTTGCCGTTGCCGTTTCCATTTCCCTGCTTGTTCTGGGGACATTCAGTGGCATAGTGTCCCGTCTTCTGACACTTGAAGCAGGTGATGTGATTCAGATCCTTCTGAGCTGGAGCTGAATGATGCTGAGTGCCAGTACCGCCATTCTTGAAGTTGCTGTTGTTGCGGTGGTTCCCATTTCCTCCATGGTTGTGGCCTCCATGGTTGTGCACTGGGTGGTTATGCTGGATGTGTCCTCCAAACTTACCGGATCCAGTCCCGGTATTCCCTGAATAGGGGGTGTAGCGAGGCTTCTGCTGAGTGCCGGAGTTGAACTTTCCATTCCCATACTTCCGCTTGCGGTTCTCCATCTGCTGGTGGTTCCCCTCCAAGATGAGGGCCTTACCTACCAGCTCTTGGTAGTTGTTGAAGGTGGCTACAGTCAGCTGAATGCTCAGCTCATCATTGAGTCCCTCCAAGAACTTTTCCTGCTTGGCCGCATCATCGGCCACATCTCCAGGTGCATAACGGGCGAGCATGCTAAATTCATCGACATACTCAGCCACAGAGCGATTTCCCTGGCGTAAGTTGCGAAACTCACGCTTCTTCAGACTCATTGCACCAGCTGAGACATGTGCGATATGGAAGGCTTGCTTGAACTGCTCCCAAGTGACTCCAGCAATGGGGTATGTGGTGGTGTAGTTCTCCCACCATGCAGCTGCAGGGCCTTCAAGTTGATGCGCGGCAAAGCGCACCTTCTCAGCTTCAGTACAACCAGCAGTGATAAGTTCCCGCTCCATCTTGCGGAGCCAATCATCTGCCACAATGGGCTCAATGCTGCTGGAGAAAGTCGGAGGGTTCAACCTAAGGAAACGGGTGAGATTGTCGGCCTGGGGTGGATGATGGTTGTTGTTATTGTTCTGATTCTGGATGATCAGCTGCATCAGGGTATTCTGTTGCTGAATCAACTGGGTGAGTTCCAGCGGAAAGTTGGAAGTAGGGGCACGTCTCGGAGGCATCTGATGTTTGTAGAGGGGTGAGATTAGCATAGAACAATGGTCTAGAGAGTAATTACACTACCCATATGAAATGCAACAAACAAGTATCACACCACACATTTTATTCAATACCATCACAAAGGTTCACACGGGGATATAAAATTCGATAACCTAAACATCGGCCTAAACGTTTAACGATAAAATAAATTTGGTGGTCTAGTCTAAGTGTCCTCCTCAGAAAAGCATGGTGCTGGGTCCTTTGGTGGAGCTTTCTTCATAGTCCTCGTCATTGCTGATCAAGGGGGCTACGTCACCTTCGGGATGAAGGTTCTCGCCCATGTCCAGTTCCTCCTCCAGGTATGCAACTCGAGTCTTCAGCTTCTCGATCCTCTCCAGAAAGTCCTTCACCTCCAGTTCGTGCTCATAGTGGGCTTCCCGGGCTGTTTCTTCGAGTTCGAGTTCACGGAGCGACAGTTGCTTGATCTTCCTGGCGTCCTTGATCACACGATGCTCCAGAGTCCCGCTGTGCTTCTCCAAGGTCTGGGCATAGGACAGGAGAGCATCCTTGGTCTTTCTTGAGATGATTTCTCCATCTTCTCTTCTCCGGGATACCATGAATAGGTCCGGTGAAATAGGGCAGCCTCTGTACACTTCCTTGATACATCCGAGTGCACAATGGACCGCCATGTCCCTTCCGAGAATCCAGTTGGGTGCGATGAACTTGAAATCCACCGGCTCAGTGCTTGGCTCGAATATCCCTTCCGGGAACGTGCACCTCGATCCTGTAGCGTGAATCCTCCGGGTAAGACGAAGTCGGCTTCCCTGTGATAGTCGGCAGAGCAATCCTCAGGTCCTTGGTGATCTGTACCAGCTCCTTTCCGAAAGGCATAGTAGCGTCGGGCTGGCAAAACTCCGTGAACTTAACGGGGATGAAGGTGGCCATCTAAAACATTGGAAAATCGGAGAGAAGTCAGAAATGATCAGAAGAGGAAATAGAGGATGTATAGACATAAGAAAATAGTTTTCTTCCTAAGGCTTTTCCATTCCTAGAGGTTACGTCCTACGGTCAGCGTGTGCTCTGATACCATTTCTGTAGCGACCCGACTCAAGACGAGTCAAGCCTCTGGTGTTTCCGTACCATCCCAAGATCATGCTGGTACACACTCAGTACATCAATGTATATATCAAGAGTTCAATCACACAACTTTATTAATCGAAATGTCATGTCGAGTACTTTATTACATTAATGGATTACAATAAAGTGGCTGAAGGCCATCTCATGAGATATCTAACGAAGACTAGTGGAAGCATCAGGTAGACGAGTCCATCCGACTCTAGGGCATGTCGCTGAGCGTAGATCGTAGCCTCACTCCTGGTCGGAAAAGTACTCTGCAACATGATACGTTGCAGCCGTGTAGGTCAGCATATGGAATATGCCGGCAAGTCATCAAAGAGAGGGGTAAAAATAATAATCAACTATCTCTACATGCATATTTGGCAGGTGGGGCTACAAGTTTTGCATAAAGCCAATTTTCTCCTACAACAAGAGGGGCTGGAAACAAAATATTACTACATTGTTTGTTGTTAACGAGATGGTTCCGCCAACCAATTCTCGTACCCGAGTTGTTGCTAACACCCACATCATTATTAAGTTGTGTCGAGAGTTCAGGGGAATTTCAATGCCTTCGGCTCAAGTTGTCCATGACCGTGGACACGGCTAATCAATTAGGTTGGGCACTCTGCAGAGTTTTGCACACGTTCCCCACAAGTTTTGATCGCCTCCGAGTATGTCCTCGCACTTCAGGGTGTTTGAAGACCGGATGATCAAAACATGGTCTTTCAACGGGTCCCTCTGAATCCCTGTCGGTGCCCATCCATTCCTACCGTTCTTCTACATCTGCTAGCACCGCCTGTACAGAGTCGCCGCGTTGTCCAACCAAGCCAGAGCCCATAATGACTTGTGGCTGTGCAGGTAAGCCTTGGGTCTTGAAGCCTCCGTCCGTCTCTTCGAGCCTGGGTGAAGCTTTCCGCAAGATGTCATGGCTGTCTCCAGCATCCCGGGTCATCCACTGGTTTCTCCAGGGAGCCGATCAACCGTCCTTCACCCAGAGTTGCATTGCATCACGAGGTCTTGAAAATCTTGTCTTAACCAGTTTTGATTATTTAATCAACCTCGCATCACTCGTGTTATGCATTCAACCGAAATCCCGTCTACTCAAGCATAGCAATATGAAATTTGTCGTCCCAGGGCCAAGTATCGGGGTTGTTGTGTGCCTACCACATGATACTACAACCTATACGAAAATTTCCAAGTACCTAAGTAGCATGCAATTGGGCAAAGAAAGGTGAAACTACCATGCATCAAAAAACATAGGAGATAGTATGATCAAAATGACTTGCCTTGATGATAGTTGTCTTGATCGAGCGCTTCTAAGTAACAAGATTCGCACTCCGGGTGATCTACCGATACAAACAAATACACACCATAAGCACTACAATCAAACAACAAGTAAAAATAACATCACAAGTAAATAGTTGCTATGGCCTAAGTGAAAGAATTCACTATACGTCACTAAGGCAGAAACTTGTTTCTGTTAAAACCCCAAGTAAAATTATTTTAAAAAATTGGAAACTTATACCACAGTAAGATATAATCAACTAGGAAGCAGTAGCAAAAAGAATCAAATCAAAATAATTTTTTAAACTCCTGGAATAAGCAAAACAAGGTTTAAACTAAATCTGATCTAATTCAAATTTGAAAATTTTAAACATAGACAAATTATATGTTCTTAAAAACTACTGAAAAATTGTGATCTACTGGAACAAATTTCAACTCCATTGGAATTTGGGATCAAAAGCTATGATCAAAACAAATTTGAAACTTTCTCTGTTTTCGAATTAAACAGAAAAAGAGAAAACAGATTCTAACAGAGAGTGGTACACGTGGCAGTTTCTGATTTGCTGATGGGTGTTTGCTGCGAGGGAAAACTAACACACGGCCGCAATTTAAGAAAAACTACTTGGCTCAGTTTAAGTGACAGAAAAACCGTCGGTTCTTTTAAAAGAATCGAATGGGTATGCACATCTAATCTAACCCTTTGATCTAAGATCCTACGATGGAAAAAAACAACAGAAAGAAAACTAGAGGAGGGAGAGGCTCACCGTGGCTGAGAGGAGCTGGGCAGCTCCGGTGGCTACTCCGGCGGGGGGGGGGGGGGGGGGCTGGTCGCCGGCAGGGTGGGGCGGCGGAGGAGGGGGCAGTCGGCTCCGGGGCGTCGGCGAGGCAACAAGGGAGGCGTTCGGGGCGACGGGGAGGCAGCAGCAATTTTTCTGCTGCTAGCTCGAAGGGGAGCTCCGACGGTTGTGTGGGCGCGGCATGGTGGCTGGGCAGGGCGGCGTGCGGGTGGAACGGGGCGAGGGCTGCGTGGGGGTTCGGTTTTTTATAGGGGGAGGGGGTGGCCGAGGAGGAAAGAAATCAAGGGCTGCCATGGAAGGCAAGCTCGCTGGAAGGAAGGCAAGCTCGCTGGAAGGTCACAGTAGACAGAAAAAAGGAAGGAAGAAGGAGAGGGAAGGAAAGAGAGAGAGAATAAAGAAAGAAAGAAAAGAAAAGTGGGAAAGAAAAAAAACAGAAGGAAGGGGGTGGCTCTTGCGGTTTTGCCACGGATGCGCTGCCGTTGCCACGGATTTGTTCCTCGCGATGGGGAGGCAGCAGAAATATCTCCCGTGTTTGTTGTTGTTTTTTTAACACAAACTAAAACGAAATAAAAAGGAAACAAATAAAATAATTAATATAGGGTATTATATACCAAAATGATCACAAAAATATCCTCTACTCGATTAACATTTTTCCAAGGAAAAAATAAAAACTTAAAAAAATGTTTTTTTCAGAAAACAAATCCCTTATGCTATATTTTCTTTTTGCAATTATTTTCACGATAAAACTTTGGCTTTCTTGGCTCAAAATATTTCAAAAATGCCTCACACTTTGGAGGGTCATTTTCCTCCGCTCTCTCTTGCGTGCAAGAGATTATTTCCCGACACTTCTCGTGTGAAGAAAAAAATAGAAATGCAAAAGCAAAAGTCGAAAGAATTCAAATGCAAACTTTATTTAAATTAATATGCATAGATGCTTAGCTACAATATAAAACATTCCCAATTAGGAAAATTGGGATGTTACACTCTAGTGCGTCATTTGCATGGAAAGCCCTTCTCCTTGTGTCAATATCTATCGATGGACATCTCCATAGCCCGTTCGTATGCCTAGTTGATACGAGATTATCTTATCCACTTTTCAACCCCTTTGAAACCTACCACCTTATTCTATTCCACCTTTATTATATGTCAAAGGGTTCATGCTCATGTATTGTGTGAAGAATAAAAAGTTGATGCATATTGAAAAAGGGAAATCCAAATGCGTGACTTGGGCACCGTGGTGCTTGACATTTATAGTTATGTGGTGAATATGGATAGGGGTGAAACAATCTTTAAGGATCGTACACTTTCAAAATAATAATTATTTTGGTTCTTATACTTATAATATTGTTGTGTTAATATTTCTTAATTCATCATTTCCCAATGAGCATACATGCATAAGATTACATCATGGATAGCATGTCACATGAAAAAAATTGTTTTTATCATTTACCAACTCGAGGACGAGGAGAAATTAAGCTTGGGGATGCTTGATACGTCTCCAACGTATCTATAATTTTTTTACTGCTCCATGCTATTATGTTATCATTTTAGAACACTTTTTATGAACTTATCTACCAATTTATATCATTTTCTAGGACTAACCTATTGACCTAGTGCCTAGTGCCAGTTGCTGTTTTCTGTGTGTTTTTCCACATTTCAGATTTGAGTACCTAACGAGGCCAAATTGACCTGAAACTTTTTGTGATTTTTTCTGGACCAAAACAAGAGCGTGGATCATCAGAAGGAGTCCGGGAGGTCCACGAAAGCCCCACAAGCGAACATGGCGAGGCCTGGGGGTGCCCTGATGGCTTGTGTCCCCCTCGTGGCTCTCCCAACTCCATTCTCTGACCTATAAATTCTCATCTACCCTAAAAACATCGAGGGAGGTCCCAAAACACTTTTTACGCCACCGCAAGTCTCTGTTCCGATGCGTGGCCATCTAGGGCTCCATTCTGGCACCATGCTGGAGGGGGGATCGATCACAGAGGGCTTCTTCATCAACCTTCCTTCCCTCATGATTAATTGTGAGTAGTTCACCACATACCTATAGGTCCATGCCAGTACCTAGATGGCAATCGCTCTCTATCTCTTTGGTCTTCAATACAATGATCATCACATCTTCGCTTTGATCCATATGGTGTAACTCTTTTGTATGGTGCGTTTGTTGGGATCCGATGAATTGTGGGTTTATGTTCACATTATTCATGATAAATATTTGAGTGTCCTCTGAAATCTAATATGATTCTTATGTGCATGATTATAATAGCTTCGTAATTCTCTCTGATCTATTGAAATAGTTTGGCCAATTAGATTGATATTTCTTCGGTGAGAGAGGTGTGTTGTAGTAGGTTCAACCTGTCGAATTTCTATATCCCAGTGAATGAAGGGAACAAGACGCGTCTTTGTGTTGCTGGTAATAAGGGTAATAGATGGGGTTTATTTATATTGGTTGAGTTTACTTTGTCTACATCATGTAATCTTACTCCAGGCATTACTTCATTTGTCTTGAACTTAATATTTAGAGAGGCAAGAATAGAAGCACTCTTGAAGTGAAGTAACAATAATAGGTGCAGGCACGAGTCGGCCTATTTGTTTATGGACGTGATGCCTATATTTACATGATCATCACCATAAAAATTGCATAGCTATCCTCTCTTCTATCAATTGCCCAACAGTAATTTGTTTACCTATCCTATGCTTATTTTCATGAGAGATGCCACTAAGGAAAGCTATGGTCCCCGGGTCTATTTACCAGATATTGCTAAAACCTCCAGTACGTTTCTATAATTTATTTGTTTTTATATTATTTTGCATTTTACAATTATCTACACACCTCATTTGCATGCAAATAACGAGACCAAGGGGATTGACAACCCTCTTGCCCGCGTTGGGTGCAAGTTTTTTGTTCTTTTGTGTGGAGCCGCTGAAGACGGTTGTGGTTTATATTCCTATTGGTTCGATAAACCTTGGTTTCACAACTGAGGGAAATACTTACCCACATTGTGCTGCGATAACCCGTTCCTCTTCACGAAAAACCCAACGTAGATCACAAGTATTAGTGGCTCTCCTGTTTCCCTACAGCGGGTGGTGATGGGGTTGCCTACTAAGGGTAGGGCCATGGACCTGTTATCCAGGTCCCACCTTGGGCCCCTCACAATCATTGAAGTCCCAGGGCCACCGATGAAGTCGAAGTCTCACTCGAATGAACAGAGTCACTTGGGCTACCTTTAGTCAGTCGGGTGCCCTACAACACTCGGGTCAAGACAAGGTATAGATAACGAAGATACTACAACGCCCAAGGGACCTAACCTCTCACATAAAGCTTAGTGAAGACCTGCATTACCAGTAACACCATATGTATAGCTGTGGTTTCTAGTAACTTCCATAGTTATTTTAATTTAATGCCCTTGTTATGGCACACTGTGGGCCTAGAAACTCTATATAAGCTGCCCCGTTGCTCCTAGACATGGGTTAAGCACCCCGTATATTCACACCCCCCATAAGCAACATTAAGCCTGCGGGCTCGAGATGTAGGGTCGTTACCACCTCCGAGTGGGGCCCAAACTCGTACATTCGATTTCAGCACATGTGTTGCAGCTAGGCTAGCCCCCTTCATTAGTACCCCTCGTATCATTTTTAGGCTCATTCCCCCGACAGTTGGCGCCCACCATGGGGCTGCGCGTCTAGCAAATTTCGGCGCAGTTGGAGATTCAAGTTTTCCAGTCATTATGATGACACTCAATGGCAATATCCGCTTCGGTTCCCTCAGCTTCATCGCCGATGATTCGGCGTGGCTGTAAGATGCGTTGTAGGATACCAAAGCATTGCCCACCCGCGGTGCAGCGTACTTCAGCACAGCGGCACACAGACTCCTTCTCCGGCAACTGTCGGTGTCGTACCTGTCGGCATACCATCGTCCCACTGCGGTTCGTTGCAAGCTCTTTGGGTGCTCATGTTGCAACGCTGGATGAAGCAGTTGTGGCTCTTCAAGCCATGATGGAACACGTGGCCTCATGTCTACTACAAAACTTGAATCTTGTAGACTATGTTGGGCCTCCAAGCACAGAGTTCTGTAGAACAGTAGCAATTTTCCCTCAAGTGGATGACCTAACGTTTATCAATCCATGGGAGGTGTAGGATGAAGATGGTCTCTCTCAAGCAACCTGCAATCATATACAAGAAATATCGTGTGTCCCCAACATACCCAATAGAATGTAAAATTGTACACGTGCACTAGTTCGATGAAGAGATGGTGATACAAGTGTAGTATGGATAGTAGAGATAGGCTTTTGTATTTTGAAAATATAAAAACAGTAAGGTAGCAAGTGTAAAAGAGTGAACAAAATGTTATAGCAATGCTTGTAAATAAGGCCTAGGGTTCATACTTTCACTAGTGCATTCTCATAACAATGCTAACATAGTAGAATCATATGATCATCCCTCAACGTGCAACAGAGAATCACTCCAAAGTTCCTATATAGCCGTGAACAATAAGAATAAATTGGTATAGGAAGTAGAACCACCTCAACGTTATTCTTTCTTATCAATCTTTTGAGCTATTCCTATAAGTGTCAAAGTAGAACCACCTCAAAGTTATTCTTTCCGATCAATCTTTTGAGCTATTCCTATAAGTGTCACAAACACCCCTAGAGTTCGGACTAGAATAATACCCATGATACATATAAATCAACCCTAATGTCACCTAGATACTCCAATGTCACCTCAAGTATCCGTGGGTAAATTTTGCAACATGCATCAAACAATTACACATCTATCATATTCAATCCAATACAAAGAACTTCAAGGAGCACCCCAAGATTTATATCGGAGAACATAGTATGAAAACATGCAATCAACCCTTATGCATAGATCCCCAAGATCACCGGAATCCGCAAGTTGATGCGAGAACATATATCAAGTGAATCAGTTGAATACCCCAATGTTACTACGGGTATCCGGATGCAAGACATACATCAAGTGTTCTCAAACCAAAATATTCAATCGAAGATAATGATATCTTAAAGGGAAAGATTCAATTCATCACAACAAGGTAGCAACGGAATAACATCATATGATCCAACTAGATTAACAAGGATCGTGATAATTCAAGATCATGCCATCTCAAGAAGAAGAAGAAGAAGAAGAAGAAGAAGAGAGAGGGGGGGGGGAGATTTTGAACAGATAGCTACTTGAACAGAAGAGAGAGGGGGGGAGAGGTGAACTACTCCCTCCTCGTCATGGCCTTCGCCGGGATGATGAAAATGGCCACCGGAGATGATTTCCCCTCTCACGCAGGGTACTGGAAAGGCTCCAGATTGGTTTATTTTTGATACAGGGAGTTCTGACGGCGGAGCAGAAGTTCTCTCTTTATTTCCGTGGTTTCTGGTATATATATGTTTTTCAGTGTTAGAATCACGCCAGCCACGTGGGCCCCACAAGACATCTGGGCATGGCCTAGGGGGCGCACTATTGGATTGTGACCCATAGGTGGCTCCCCTCCGGTGGTTCTTCGCTCCAATATTGCTTATTTCCTCCAAAAAATTATAAAAGAGTTTCAGGCGATTTCGAGAACTTTCATTCTCTGCACAAAAAACAACACCATGCTAGTTCTGTTGCAAATAACGTTAGTCCGGGTTAGTTCTAAATAAATCATATAAAGTGCATCAAAACCGTATATAAGAATTGTAAACATAGGCAAACATGGCATGAGTACTCCATAAATTATTTATACATTGGAGACATATCACGATCCCCAAGCTTAATTCTTACACGTCGTCGAGTAGGTACATGATAAAAGAAATGATTTATGAAGTGTGAATGCTAGCATAGTATATAAGTTTGATCAATGATAATTCCAATCACTTTTTCTAGCAACATAACGAGTAATTTTTTCATAAAAATCATCATGGTTGAGTAGCAATCAAAGATGGTGCTTGCCAACTAATAGACTGGGCTTGGAATAAGAAGTTGACTCAAGATGAAAAGTAAGTAACATGAAAGTAAATAGATGGTCCCTTCGCAGGGGGAAGCACGAGTTTGCACACGTGCGAGATCTCATAATTTTAAAAGATAGATGAATATGTAATTTTGGGTGGTGTGCCTTTCATGTCAACGTCACAATAGAGTTTTTAATATCTTCCATGCTAATCATATTATTGGCGGTTCCTAAACAGAATTGAAATTTTACCCCCCTCAACCATTCAAACACATTCCATGGCTAGTCGTCTCCATGGGTGCCTTCCAAACAATCAACATTTTAGGGGGAGTTCTTATTTATATATTTTTGTATTATACAGGACTGAGAATCCTTTTTACCAGCCTCTCTTATGCAATGACAAGTAAATAAACACTCATCATGAGAATAACTCGCTTCGCATGGAAGATAATAATCACCCCGTTGCTCCATGAGCGGTACGAGCACACAAAATGAGTGTTTATTTGAAGGTTCTAGAGGTGGCACGTGCAAATTTACTTGGAATGACACTAAAGTACCATATATAGGTAGGTATGGTGGACTATCATGGAAGAAACCTGGTTCAAGTATTTGGATGCACAAGTAGTATATATACTTAGTACAAAGTTTTGGCTAGCAAAAGGTTCTAAACAAGAACCACACATTGGAGGATCCAAAACAATATAACTTCTATGCAAATATACCCAAACAGAACCATTATATTGTCTTCCTTGTATGACTTCAACAATTTGATCAAGTTTGAAAATAAATAATGGGTATTCGTAATCATAAAAGATGTCCAAGATAATATATTTGTATGTGAAAGTTCTCTTTCTTATACTAGTCATTCATGAATTGCTCATATGCCCAATACAGTGATTGTCAAACTTCAATAGTTTTTCTTTCTAAACAAAATCTGAAAGTACTACTAAGCATAAAGCATACTGATTATTTCAGATTTATGATATTTCATTTATTCACAATTTACTGTTAGGATATAAGGAAAGCACAAGAGTAAACATCAAACAACTCTCAAAATATATAAGTAAAGATTAATGAGAAGTCAAACTATTAAGTAGCTATGTGAGGACTTCCATTCGCAATAACTACTTTGAGATCTGAGTATCTTATTCAAATATGAAACTAAACAAAAATTCACTCCAATAATAGCACATTTCATGTGGACAAATAAAAAAATTGGGCTCAACATAGGCTAACTGATATTTGTTTGATGAAGAGAGGTGGGATGCGTAGCATCCCCAAGCTTAGATACTTGAGACATCTTGAAATATTTATTTGGGGTGCATTGGGCATCCCCAATCTTGAGATTTTGTATCTCAAAAATTTATAAATTTTAGGACAAGCTAAATCATTTGTTTGAAAATACTGTGTAAAAGTTTCAGAAACTTTCCACGTTCGAGTAAAATCTGATAATTCAAATACTACAACAAAACTTTCTGATTTTGCACGACACACATCACACATGCAATTCATGCATTCTAAAGGAAATTGTTGGAACTTTTTTATTGAAAAACAAGATTATAAATAACATCTAACAAAGAACAGGAAGATAAAACGACGCTCCAAGAAAAACACATATTACGCGACGAATAAAAATATAACTCCAAGTAAGATATACCGATAGTGTTGAAGACGAACGAGGGGATGCCTTTTGGGGAATCCCCAAGCTTATATGCTTGATTCTTCCTTTGATATTACCTTTGGGGTTCCTTGTGCATCCCCAATCTTAGGTACTTTCTGCTCCTTATTCTCCTCATATCGATATCTCACCCAAACTTGAAAACTTTAATCACACAAAACTTAACGGAACTTCGTGAGATGGGTGTGTGTAACAAAGATTCATAAGTATTATCACATAATACCTATTGTATTCTATCATTACCATAGTTTATATCACTCAATATAAGCTATAGAAAAAATAAAACAAGCAAGCTATGCATGCGAAACCGAATCTGTGAAAAACACAACAGTGTGTGAACATCGGCACAAATACCATATTTCCCTGCCTCTTAAAATTCTGAAAAATGAGGACAACTCAGAGAATTTGCACACAAAAACTGTGTAAAAATGTAAGAATTTTTTTGACGCTCGAGTAAAATACGAGAAATTCTGCACTAAACATAAAAGTTTCTGTTTTTGCAGAGAATCAAACAAACAAGTTTCCACACTATCCCAAAAGCTTTACTTGGCACTTTATTGAAATAACAGCTATAAAACATGATTACCACAGTAGATTAATTATGTGAACACATAGGAACAGAAACTAAAAGTGGTGGGTTGTCTCCCAACAAGCGTTTTCTTTAATGCCTTTTAGTAGGAATGATGATCTCAATGATGCTCGTATAAAAGTAGTAATTGAGGTATGCAAGAGAGCATCATGAATCAGATGACAAGAACAGTTAAGTCTAACTCACTTACTATGCATAGGGATTTTGGAATCAAAAATTTTATTATAGCAAGAATCAACTTTCATAGGAAGGCAAAACAAGCATGGCTTCAAAACTATGAACACATAGGGAGGAAATTTAATATTATTGCAATTCCTACAATCATATGTTCCTCATTCATAATAATTTCAGTAGAATCATGAAGGAATTGAATAATATAACTAGCACGTAAAGCATCCTTTTCATGATGCACAAGCATAGAAAATTTATTACTCTCCCCTTGTCATACATAATAGTGAGAGTATCATAGGAGACTTGAATATTATAAATTGTTTCCACACTAAAAGAGTAATGTTCAAAAAAAGGGTATTCATAATTATGAAAAGTTTTATAATAATAACCATCACTACCTTTTATAACATAAGTATCATCACAATAGTTATCATAAGTATCAACTTTGTTCTCGTCATAATCAATTGAAACCTCTTCCAAGATAGTGGAATCATTACTAAATAAAGTCATGACATCTCCAAATCCACTTCTATCATAATAATAAGGTTGAACACCCTCCAAAATAGTGGGATAATTAGTACCTAGAGTTGGCACTCTCCCAAACCCACTTTCATAAAAATTGCAATCATCATAAATAGGAGGCATGCAATCATCATAAAAAATTTGATCATCCGAAGTAGGGGGACTAAAAAGATCATATTCATTATGCATAGCATACCCAAGCTTGAGACACACATAAATTGCAGCAAATATATTCTCAAATATTTCATTCTCATCAAGCATAGCATCCCCAATCTTGTGGTGTTGCATATCATTAGCATATAGCATGAATAGCACCAATAGTGTAACAATTATTATCATCACAGTTTTCCACGTTGGTGCCAAAAATATTTTAAATATTATAAGGATTATCATTATCTTCCCAATCATCCTCATCACAAAAAGTAGTAGGCACAAAAAAAAATCATCAAATGTATTATCATCCATACCACTTTCATATTCACTCTCAACAATGATGGAAGCAACATTATTTAAGAGGGATACCATTTTACCTTTACCTTTTCTTCTCTTCTTCTCCTTTACCACCTTTTGTGGGGGTTTAAGTAATTTTTCGAGATTCTTTTTGAAGAGATTGGTTCAATGGGAATCTCCTCAATCCAACCTGATTCATTATGAGAAGCAATAGGAGGGTATTGGGATGCCTTTACCTTTTCATTAGTATTTCTTTTATATTCTATCGGTTTCTCATTCTTTCTATAGTTGGCAATATAAGCATTGTCATATAAATTCACTATGCAAAACATATAGATTTCTTGTAGATAGTTTCATTATTATTATTGATACAGAATATATCAAACCACTCATTTTTATGTGACAATGCTTCACACCCCAAAAAATAAAAAAAGTTCATTATAGAGTTCACAGGAGATCAAATTATCACAATATTTGGAAATGATTCGATCATGAAAATACATACATTGTAAATTAAGATGACCAACCCTATTAAAAATTCTCAAGTAAAGGGATGAAGAGAGAATAATCTTGTGGCAAATTCATCTATCACTTTAAGCCACCAATTAGTTTGATCTTGTTTATGCTTCTTACAAAATCTATCATCCCTATATGGCATGTCTTTAAAAATTGACATGCTTATAGGAAGTCTTTTTTTATCATGACTAGTGCAATCATCATTAGCATCATGGATATTCAGAGAATTCATACTAACAATGTTACTAGCATGCTCATCATTCAAGGATTTCACATTAACAATTTTCATAAATTCTTCCTATAACAGTTGAGCACAATTTTCTGAACCATCATTTTCATAAAAGACATTATAGAGACGAAGCACATGGGGCAACCTAAATTCCACTTTTTATTGTTTTATTTTATAAAACCAAACTAGTTAAAAACAAGAAACTAAAAGATTTAATTCCAAGATCTAAAGATGTACCTTCAAGCACTCACCTCCCCGGCAGCGGTGCCATAAAAAAGCATGATGTTTACTACACAACTTTAATATTGTAGACTATGTTAGGCCTCCAAGCGCAGCATTTTGTAGGACAGTAGCAATTTTCCCTCAAGTAGATGACCTAAGGTTTATCAATCCATGGGAGGTGTAGGATGAAGATGGTCTCTCTAAAACAACGTGCAACCAAATACAAGAAATCTCTTGTGTCCCCAACATTCCCCATACAATGACAAATTGTATAGGTGCACTAGTTCGGTGAAGAGATGGTGATACAAGTGTGGTATGGATAGTATATATAGGTTTTTGTAATCTGAAAATATAAAAACAGCAAGGTAGCAAGTGTAAGACATCGAATACAATGTTATAGCAATGCTTGTAAATAAGGCCTAGTGTTCATATTTTCGCTAGTGCAATCTCTCAACAATGCTAACATAGTAGAATCATAACATGCAACAAAAAATCACTCAAAAGTTCCTATATAGCGAAGAACAATAAGATGAAATTGGTGTAGATAGTAGAACCACCTCGAAGTTATTCTGTCTGATCAATCTTTTGAGCTATTCCTATAAGTTTCACAAACAACCCTAGAGTTCGTACTAGAATAACACCCATGATACATATCAATCAACCATAATGTCACCTAGGTACTCCAATATCACCTCAAGTATTCGTGCATAAATTATGCGATATGCATCAAACAATTTTAGATCTATCATATTCAATCCAACACAAAGAACTTCAAGGAGCACCCCAAGATTTCTATCGGAGAACATAGTATGAAACGTGCAATCGACCCCTATGCATAGATCCTAAGGTTACCTTAATCTGCAAGTTGATGCCATAACATATATCAAGTGAATCACTTGAATACTCCAATGTCACTACAGGTATCCGCATGCTAGACATACATCAAGTGTTCTCAAACCAAAATATTCAATCCAACAGAACGAGATCTTAAAGGGAAAGATTCAGTTCATCACAACAAGGTAGCAAGGGAATAACATCATATGATCCAACTAGATTAACAAGGACCATGATACATCAAGATCGTTCCATCTCAGGAACACTAGAGAGAGATTGAAAACTTAGCTACTGGTACATACCCTCAGCCCCGAGGTTGAACTACTCCCTCCTCATCATGGCATGCACCAGGATGATGAAGATGGCCTTCGGAGCTGATCTCCCCTCTCCGGAAGGGTACTCGAAAAGTTCTAGATGGGTTTTCATCAATACATGAGAGTTGTGGCGGCAGAGCAGAAGTTCTCTCTTTATTTTTGGGGTTTCGGGGTATAAATAGGATTTTTCACCGTTGGAATCACGCCAAAAGGAGCCACATGGGACCCATAAGCATCAGGGTGCGGCCTCGGGGGGCGCCTTGTTAGCTTTTGGCCCACAGGTGGCTCCCCTCCGGTGGTTCTTCCCTCCATTATTTCTTATTTCCTCCAAAAAAAAATTATAAAAAAGTTTCGGGCGATTCCAGGAATTTTCATTTCCTACACAGAAAGCAACACCACGGTAGTTGTGTTGAAAACAACGTTAGTCCGGGTTAGTTCTAAAGAAATCATATAAAGTGTATCAAAACCATATAAAAGTATTGTAAACACAGGCAAACATGGCATGAATACTTCATAAATTATTGATATATTGGAGACGTGGTCGTGCTCGATTCTGACGAGCCCACCCATAGCATGTTCCCTTCTTCACTCGAGGACTCTTTCAGCGGATCTGATTGCGAAAGAAGCACATATGCCGCAGAAAACCTAATGGCTGAAACGACTACGGATAACTTCCATGGACACGACGGGGGCGGTCGCTGTAATGTCCACTCTGAACTGTACGTTCCCCAACCTCTCACTTGGGAGCAACAATAGGAGCTCACGCGGAAAAACGAGCATGCTCTCCTCACCCCCATCACGGGGAACACTCGATAGGAGATGGCCCTGGAGAATGCGTGTCAGGCCATTCTGGCCGAGCGCGAGCGGCTCGAGAGACTCTAGAAGTCATTGGACGACAGTGCAGCTAGAGACCAACCCAACTCGAGCCGCAATCGCAGGCAGTTGTTCCCGAACGACCGCCAGCGTAACATCCAGGTGATTCACACGCCACTGCAGAACCTAGCAGCACCCACTCGGATCGCTGAATCTATGCAACCGAGTGACTGTGCGGCCGGGGAGGGCATTCGACAGATCCAGAGTCAGTGGAAGACTGCCTTACAGCAAAACTCTATTGTATCTCAATCAAAAAACCGCATACAAAGCAAGTCCGTCAGGGCTAACACGGTGTAGTCATCTCATAGCCCGCATGCACCCGGAAGGCGCCGGAGATATCTCCTCCTCCAAGATGTTATTATGGGTATCAAAGGCGTGACGATCGGGTTCGTAGTCGGACACCTCCCCCGTGGTGTGGATCACTCGGAAAACGGTCCTAAAACCGCAGGCCAAGCCCCAATCGACATGGAGGCTACAGAGAAGATGACCAGTGTGCTCCCCCCTCAATGAGAGGTCCATCATCGTGCATGGAGTGGTTGATTGAGATAGGGTTGAGAGGGAGCGTCCGGGTGGTTGAGGCGTCTCTGGCCTTGAGTGCTTCAGCAGGCACATCCAAGAGGCAGAAATCCCCACTAACTACAGATTGGCCACAGGGATCGAAAAGTCCAATGGCGAGTATAAGCTGGATACCTAGCTCGAGAATTACCAAGTGGAGGACCAAATTGGCGGTGGCGCCCACTATGTTGCCATGAAACACCTTGCCCTCATGGTGGAGAGGTTGGCGAGAGCGTGGCTAAATCAGTTGCCTGATAACCCACAAGTGTAGGGGATCGCTACAGTTTTCGAGGGTGGAGTATTCAACCCAAATTTATTGATTGGACTCAAGGGGAAGCGAAAGAATATTTTCAAGTATTAGCAGCTGAGTTGTCAATTCAATCACACCTGAAAGATTAGTGTCTGCAAGCAAAGTATCAGTAGCAAAGTGGTATGATAGCAACGGTGCCAGAAAAAGGTCTGTTGACGACATGCTATTCCTGACTTGTTGTATCAATGGCGCCAGAAAATAGTCTTGCAGCAGGTAACAACAAAGTAACAAGTAACAACAGTAGTGACAGCAGTAGCAAGTAACAACAGTAGTGATAGCAGTAGCAAGTAACAACAATAGCGACAATGTAACGTAGCAAGGACCAGTAGTAAAAGACTCGTAGGCATTGGATCGGTGATGGATGATTATGCCGGATGTGATGCATCATGTAATAGCTATAACACAGAGAGATAAGTAACTAGTTGCCGTTCGTCAATCTAATGTAGGCATGTATTCCGTACGTAGTCATACGTGCTTAGGGAAATGAACTTGCATGACATCTATTGTCCATCCCTCCCGTGGCAGCGGGGTCCTAATGGAAACTACGGGATATTAAGAACCGGACCAACGCATTAACACTTGGTGAATACATGAACTCCTAATACTATGGTCATCTCCGGGAGTGGTTCCGGCTATTGTCACTCCGGGGTTGCCGAGTCATAACACATAGTAGGTGACTACAACTTGCAAGATAGGATCTAAAACAAACATATATTGGCGACAACATAATAGGTTCAGATCTGAAATCATGGCACTCGGCCCCTAGTGACAAGCATTAAGCATGGCAAAGTAGTAGAAACATCAATCTCAGAACATAGTGGATACTAGGGATCAATCCCCGTCAAAACTAACTCGATTACATGATAGATCTCATCGAACTCATTGATGTCCCACAAGCGTATGGGATCGCAATAGTTTTCGAGGGTAGAGTATTCAACCCAAATTTATTGATTCGCTCACAAGGGGAAGCTAAAGGATATTCTCAAGTATTAGCAGCTGAGTTGTCAATTCAACCACAGCAGAAAGATTAGTGTCTGCAAGCAAAGTATCAGTAGCAAGGTAGTATGATAGCAACGGCACAAGAAAAAGCTTTGACAATTTCTAGCAATGGCGCCAGAAAAGGCCCTGTTGACGGGATGTTAGAGCCAACAAAGTCTTGCAACAAGTAACAACGAAGTAGCAAGGAACAGTAGTAGCAGCAGCAGCAAAGTAACAAGTAACAACAGTAGCAACAGCAGCGGTAAAGTGACAGCAACAGCAAAGTGACAGGAGCAACAAACTGGCCCAATCCCTCTTGTAGCAAGGGACAAGCCTAGGCAAAGTACCGTAGCGAGAACCAGTAGTAAGAGACTCGTAGGCAGTGGATCGGTGATGGATGAGTGTGACGGATGTGATTCATCATGTAACAGCTATAACCCGGAGAGATATGTGGCTAGCTCCCGTTCGTCAATCTAATGTAGGCATGTATTCCGTATGTAGTCATACGTGATTAGGGAAAAGAACTTGCATGACATCTATTGTCCATCCCTCCAGTGGAAGCGGGGTCCTAATGGAAACTATGGGATATTAAGGTTCTCCTTTTAATAAAGAACCGGACCAACGCATTAACACGCGGTGAATACATGAACTCCTCATATTATGGTCATCTCCAGGAGTGGTTCCGGCTATTGTCACTCCGGGGTTGCCGGGTCATAACACATAGTAGGTGACTACAACTTGCAAGATAGGATCTAAATCACACATATATTGGCGACAACATAATAGGTTCAGATCTGAAATCATGGCACTCAGGCCCTAGTGACAAGCATTAAGCATAGCCAAGTAGTAGCAACATCAATCTGGAACATAGTGGATACTAGGGATCAATCCCCGTCAAGAACTAACTCGATTACATGATAGATCTCATCCAGCTCATCACCGTCCAACAAGGCTACGATGAGATTACTCACGAACAATGAAGAGCATCATGGAATTGTCGATGGAGAAAGGTTGATGATGTCGATGGCGACGATTTCCCCTCTCTGGAGCCCCGAACGGACTCCAGATCTGCCCTCTAGATGACGAACAGGATGTGGCGGCGCCTCCGTATCGCAAAACGCGATGAAACCTTCTCTCTGATTTTTTTCCAAGCGAAACGGAAGATATAGAACTGAGATTGGGGGCGGTGGTGCCATGTGGGCCCCACAAGCCCTCATGGCCCGGGCATAGGGGGTGGCCGCAGCCCAGGGGCTTGTGGCCCAGTGGCACGCCCCCTCACGTGGAACTTTGCGTAGGTATTTTTCTTTTATTCCAGAAAAAATCTCCGTAAATTTTCAGGACATTCCGAGAACTTTTATTTCTGCACAAAAACAACACCATGGCAATTCTGCTGAAAACAGCGTCAGTCCGGGTTAGTTCCATTCAAATCATGCAAATTAGAGTCCAAAACAAGGGCAAAAGAGTTCGGAAAAGTAGATACGACGGAGACGTATCAACTCCCCCAAGCTTAAAGCCTTGCTTGTCCTCAAGCAACTCAGTTGGCAAACTGAGAGAGACAAAAGAAAAACTTTGATGAACTCTGTTTGATCTTGTTGTTGCAACTATGTCTAACTCATAACCAGAATTTCAGCAACATCACAAGCAAACCACATAAGAAAATGACATCTAGGTCTCACGGTAAACTCATATCAATGGCATAATCAACTAGCGAACAAATAATAATAAGCCTCAAGTGTCAACACTTCAATCAAAACAACATGAAGCAGTACGAATAGATGGTATCTCGCTAGCTCTTTCTGAGACCGCAAAACATAAATGCAGAGCACCTTCAAAGACCAAGGGCTGACTAAACATTGTAATTCATGGCAAAGAATATCCAGTCACAGTCATACTCAACACAGTTAAAAGCAAAGCATAAAAATGACACAGGTGCTCTCTAATTGGTGCTTTTATAAGAGGAGGATGACTCAACAGGAACATAAATAGACAGGCCCTTCGCAGAGGGAAGCATTGATTTGCAGAGGTGCGAGAGCTCAAGCTTTGAAAACGGAGATAATAATTTTGGGTGGCATGCTTTCATTGTTAATGCAATGACTAAGAGTTCTCAACATCTTCCACGCTACACATGCTATAGGCGGTTCCCAAATAGAAACGTAAAGTTTTGAGTCCCCCACCACCAATCAATCACACTCCACGGCTAGCCGAATCCTCGGGTACCGTCCATACCAACATCAATCCTGGGGGAGTTTTGTTTGCAACTATCTTTTCGATTTGAGCATGGAACTGGGAATTCCAATTACCGGCCCCTTTCTCGTGAATGATAGTGAATAAACACATATCGAGGATAACACGCCTAGCATGGAAGATACTAATAGCCCCCTGTCACTACATGAGCGGTTCGGGCATGCAAAACAGATTGTTTCTTGAAGGTTTAGAGAGTGGCACATGCAATTTTACTTGGAACGGCAGGTAGATACCGCACATAGGTAGGTACGGTGGACTCATATGGAACAACTTTGGGTTGATGGAAGTGGATGCACAAGCAGTATTCTCGCTTAGTACAAGTGAAGGCTAGCAAAAGACTGGGAAGCGACCAACTAGAGAGCGACAACAGTCATCAAAATGCAATGAGATTAACTAGCATTGAGTGCAAGCATGAGTAGGACATAAATCACCATGAACATGAATATCATAGAGGCTATGTTGATTTTGTTTCAACTACATGCGTAAACATGCGCCAAGTCAAGCCACTTGAATCATTCAAAGGAGGATACCATCCTATCATACTACACCATAGTCATCTCAACATTCATGTTGGCAACCAAGACAAACCATTATAAGCTCCTACCTAAGTAAGCATGGCATAAGCAACTATGATCTCTAAGTTGTCATTGCAAACATGTTTCTCTCACAACAAAGCTGAACTAGGAATAGTGAGCTAGTCATATTTACAAAAACAGAATAGATCGAGTTCATACCAGCTTTTCCAAGCTCGGTCACTTCATCATATATTGTCATTATTGCCTTTCACTTGCACGACCGAACAATGTGAACAATAATAAGCGTGCTCGTGTATTGGACTATGCTGGAATCTGCAGGCAAACACAAAGGAGAAGACAAAGTAATATGGCTCTTTGAAAGCTAAACAGGTATGCATGCAAGAGCCACTAAACATTGTAACCATGGTCTTCTTCCTTGAACCAAAGAAAAAGAAAACTATTTACACGGGAAAGCGCCCAACAAGCAAAAGTAGAAAAGAAAATCTTTTTCGTTTTTTCTCAAACTAGACAGACACACGAAAAGGAAACGAGAAAAAGAAAATAAACTAGCATGGATGATACAGTGGCAAAGTGTGAACACCGACGAACAAAGTGAAAGCATAAGCAAGAATGTAAAGTCGGTGAGAACACGTACTCCCCCAAGCTTAGGCTTTTGGCCTAAGTCGGTCTACTCCCAAGGATGGTCCGGGCGATACCCAAAATCATAATGAGGGTTGTACGGGAGCGTTGCAGCCACTGCCTGAATAGCTGCCTCACGGAGACGAGTAGCCTTTGCCTCCCTCTCATACTCCTCTGCCTCTCCTCTGGTTATGTAATATCTCCGTTTTACCTGAAATTCAAAGAAGGCAGGAGCAGGAAGGGTAATATGGAAAACACGCTGTCGGTTAAATATCAAACGGTATAGGAGGGATTCATCATCCCTCTCAAGGAACTGGTAGCGTGTCAAAGCGACGCGGTCAAGGAAAACTGTATGGAGTGGGGGATCTCCTTCGCGGATGGGTACTCCAAGAAAATTTGCTATGCGGGTGGCATAGATCTCACCAAAGAAATCCCCTTCATTAGCATCCTTATTCAGCCTCCTTGCTATTATAGCTCCCATGTTGAAACTCTTGTCACCCATAACTGCGCTCTTAAGGATACTAAGGTCGGAAGAGCAGAGGTGACATTGCTCAATCTTTCCATTAATGCATCTGCCTATGAAGAGGGCAAAGTAATGCAAGGCTGGAAAATGGATACTCCCCATGGTAGCTTGTGTAATGCCTCTAGTTTCTCCAACAGTAATACCAGAGAAAAAATCTCTAACCGAGGATTTAGGAGTATCATTGAGGCTACCCCAAATAGGGATTTTGCAAATTCTATTAAAATCCTCTAAATCCATGGTATATGATTTATCATAGAGAACAAACAGTACCAAAGTGTCACGGCCAACTGAAAATTTGAATCCACGAACAAAAGAGGCAGTGAGAGCAACATACTGTTCACATTTATCGGAGATGAATTCTTCGAGTCCGACGTTGCGAACAAGTCCATCAAACTCGTCTTTGAAACCTGCCTCAGTCATAAATTCATCAGAAGGTCATTCACATGGTTGTACCCGCGCGTCCCTTGGTTGGTAAGGATCAGGCTCCCGAATCGCAAGACGGGGACCTCTCTTGCTTGAGGAACCACCATGATAGTTTCTCCTGAACATCTTCCTTCTCTGAAATTTTCAGTGACCCAAAGGAAAAATGAACAAGGCTCAACTAAACTAGTAGCAACTACTCCCACAAGTTCCTAGAGGCCATATTACGCATCAAAACTACTTGGGACCAGCTAAAATCAGCATGCAAAGCTCAAGAACATGGTCAACAAGGCAGCAAAAATACGTGAAGTATAAGGAACTAGAGCAAAAACTAATTGGACCAATGGAGGAGTCGATTACCAGGAGTAATTTCCCCAAAACAGTTCGGAGAATGGTGCTTTGAGCAAAGAGATCGAAAATCCCACCAAGAGGAGCAAGAACACGTGTTTGAGCTGCGAAACGATTTTTTCTGGAGGTAGGAGAACCAGATGAGAGCAAGAATGACTGGAGGGGGTGCCCGTGGGCCCCAAAAGCCTGGGTGGTGCGGACAGGGGGGTGCCCGCGCCCCTGGGCTTGTGGCCCACTGGTGCAGCCCCCAGACAAGCTCTTCGTCTCAGTATTTTTTTAAAAATCCAGAAAAAATCATACTTGATTTTCAAGACGTTCGGAGAACTTTTATTTTTGGGGTACTTTTCCACGGTACGCTAAAACAGAAATTAGGGAAAACTAAACTAAATCTATCATTTTTCTTCTAAGGAACCGAAAATGAAAGCTTGGAACAAAGGTTTGTGACTCCTCGATTCATCCATCTCATGGTCATCGAAAGAAATCCGTCAATGAGGTTGATCAAGTCTCCTTGACAAACCTTTTCGAATCGCAAAAGAGAACGGATAATTTTCGAATAATTACTAGGTTACCTCAATGTGGATGTGTATCTCCCCAACAAGCAAATCATACTTCATCTTAACAGGAGGAATAGGGCATTGAAAGCTCCCAATAAAAATCGATGAAGTTTTTTCGATAGCATTGATGCAATGTACTTGATATTGTTTCTTCGGAAAGTGCACCATATGCTCAGTACCGTTGACATGGAAAGTGACATTGCCTTTGTTGCAATCTATAACAGCCCCTGCAGTGTTTAAAAAGGGTCTTCCGAGGATGACCGCCATGGCATCGTCCTCGGGAATATCCAGAATAACAAAGTCTGTTAAGATAGTGACGTTGGCAACCACAACAGGCACATCCTCACAAATGCTGATAGGGAAAGCCGTTGATTTGTTTGCCATTTGCAGAGAGATTTTAGTGGGTGTCAACTTATCCAGTTCAAGTCTACGATAAAGAGAAAGAGGCATAACACTAACACTGGCTCCAAGGTCGCATAACGCACTTCTAACGTAGTTGCCTTTAATGGAGCAAGGTATATTGGGCACAGAGGGATCACCTAGTTTCTTAGGAGTACCACCCTTGAAGGTATAATTAGCAAGCATGGTGGAAATCTCAACCTCAGGTATCCTCCTCTTATTAGTCACAATATCCTTCATGTACTTAGCATACAGAGACATTTTGAGCATATCTGTCAAACGCATTTGCAGAAAAACAGGTCTGATCATTTCAACGAAGCGCTCAAAGTCCTCATCATCCTTTTTCTTGGATGGTTTGGGAGGAAAGGGCATGGGTTTCTGAACCCATGGTTCCCTTTCTTTACCATGCTTTCTAGCAGCAAAGTCGTTCTTATCGTATCTCCTATTCTTAGGCTATGGGTTATCAAGAGCAATAGGTTGAATCTCCACATTCTTATCATTGCTAGGTTGAGCATCATCATGAACATCACTATTGATATTATCATTAAGCTCATGTCCATCACCATATTGTGTCTCGGCATCACAAACAGAGACATCGTTTGGACTCTTACGTGTAGCAGCAACAGGGTTGCTAGCGTGCAAATCCCTATCATCTTTCTTCTTCTTTCTAGGATGACTAGGTGCATTAGTGCTAATTCCTTGAGAATCTTGTTCAATTCTCTTCGGATGACCCTCAGGATACATTGGTTCCTGGGTCATTCTACCGCCTCTAGTGACGACTCTGACAGAATTATCATTCAACTCATTTAGCAAGTCATTCTGAGCTTTAAGTACTTGTTCTACCTCAGTGGTAACCATAGAGGCATGTTTACTTAGAAGCTTAAGATCATTGACGTTTCTGTCCACACAAACACTTAAATGACTAAGGATACGAGCATTCTGTTCCAATTGTCTACTAACATAATCATTGAAACTTTGTTGTTTGGCAACAAAGTTATCAAATTCATCAAAGCATAAGCTAGCAGGTATCTCAAAAGGAATATCACTCTCATCAAACCTACGCTGGTAATTTACTTCTACTACCTGTATCGGGTTATCAAGACCATGGATCTCTTCGATAGGTGTTAGATTTTTGACATCTTCAGATTTAATGCCTTTCTCTCGCATAGATTTCTTAGCTTCTTGCATATCTTCAGGACTGAGGAATAGGATACCTCTTTTCTTCGGAGTTGGCTTAGGAGGTGGTTCGGGAATAGTCCAAGCATTCTCATTGCACAAGATGTTATTCAGTAGAATCTCATCTTGTTCTACAGTTTGTTCCCTAAAAACACAACCGACACAACTATCTAGGTGGTCTTTAGAAGCATCGGTAAGTCCATTATAGAAGATATCAAGTATTTCATTCTTCTCAAGAGGGTGATGAGGCAAAGCATTTAGTAGCTGGATGATCCTCCCCCAAGCTTGTGGGAGACTCTCTTCTTCAGCTTGAGCAAAGTTGTATATTTCCTGCAAGGCAGCTTGCTTCTTATGGGCAGGGAAATATTTTTCAGAGAAGTAGTAGACCATATCCTGGGGGCTACGCACACAACCAGGATCAAGAGAAGTGAACCAGGTCTTAGCATCACCCTTTAGCGAGAAACGAAACAGCTTGAGGATATAGTAGTGGCGGATATTTTCCTCACTAGTGAATAGGGTGGCTATATCATGCAGTTTGGTAAGATGGGCTACAATCGTTTCAGACTCATAACCGTGAAAAGGGTCAGATTCGACTAGAGTGATTAACTCAGGGTCGACAGAGAATTCATAATCTTTATTGGTCACAAAGATAGGCGAAGTGGCAAACTTGGGGTCGTATTTCATCCTAGCGTTCAGAGATTTTTCTTTCCACTTGCGCAGTAAATTCTCAACATCATAGCTATCCTTACACGCAAGAAAATCCTCAGCTATCTCTCCCTCCATAACATAACGCTCAGGCATAACAGGCAATTCAGGCATATCAGGAGAGCTAGTTCTAGCATGCGAAATAGCAGGTTCTACTTCAATGGCATCAGCAGTTACAGAAGTATCATCACATCTAGCAGCAACTCTAGCAATTTGTGCATCAAGGAACGCACCTAGTGGCAAAGCAGTATCAAGCATAGCATCATGAGGCATAGTATCAAGCATAGCATCATCAGACATAATATCAAGCATAGCATCATCAGGCATAGTATCAAGCATAACATCATCAGGCATAGTATCAAGCATAGGATCATCAGGCATAGTATCAAGCATAGCATCATCATAAGCATCATGGGCAGCAGAAGTAGCATCATCAAGCACAGGCGACATATCAAGATTTCTAGCAGGAGGTGATGTCGCAAACTTACTCATAACTGAAGGTGAATCAAGTGCAGAGCTAGATGGCAGTTCCTTACCTGTCCTCGTAGTTGATGGCAAGACTTTAGTTCTTGGATCTATCGGATTCCTCATAGTGATCAGCAGACGTAAATCCCAAGTGACTCAGAGAATATAGTTGTGCCTCCCCGGAAACAGCGCCAGAAAATAGTCTTGATAACCCACAAGTGTAGGGGATCGCAATAGTTTTCGAGGGTAGAGTATTCAACCCAAATTTATTGATTGAACTCAAGGGTAAGCTGAAGAATATTCTCAAGTATTAGCAGCTGAGTTGTCAATTCAACCACGCCTGAAAGATTAGTGTCTGCAAGCAAAGTATCAGTAGCAAAGTGGTATGATAGAAACGGTGCCAGAAAAAGGTCTGCTGATGGCAGGCTATTCCTGACTTGTTGTATCAATGGCGCCAGAAAATAGTCTTGCAGTAGGTAACAACAGTAGTGACAGCAGTAGTGACAGCAGTAGCAAGTAACAACAGTAGTGACAAAGTAACGTAGCAAGGACCAGTAGTAAAAGACGCGTAGGCATTGGATCGGTGATGGATGATTATGCCGAATGTGATTCATCATGTAACAGCTATAACACGGAGAGATAAGTAACTAGCTCCCGTTCGTCAATCTAATGCACGCATGTATTCCGTACGTAGTCATACCTGCTTAGGGAAAAGAACTTGCATGACATCTACTGTCCATCCCTCCCGTGGCAGCCGGGTCCTAATGGAAACTACGGGATATTAAGGTTCTCCTTTTAATAAAGAACCGGACCAACGCATTAACACATGGTGAATACATGAACTCCTCATACTATGGTCATCTCCGGGAGTGGTTCCGGATATTGTCACTCCGGGGTTGCCGGGTCATAACACATAGTAGCTCACTACAACTTGCAAGATAGGATCTAAAACACACATATATTGGCGACAACATAATAGGTTCAGATCTGAAATCATGGCACTCGGGCCCTAGTGACAAGCACTAATCATGGCAAAGTAGTAGCAACATCAATCTCAGAACATAGTGGATACTAGGGATCAATCCCCGTCAAACCTAACTCGATTACATGATAGATCTCATCCAAATCATCACCGTCCAGCAAGCCTACGATGAGATTACTCACGAACGGTGAAGAGCATCATGGAATTGGCGATGGAGGAAGGTTGATGATGACGATGGCGATGATCTCCCCTCTCCGGAGCCCAGAACGGACTCCAGATCTGCCCTCCACATGAAGAACAGGAGGTGGCGGCGCCTCCGTATCAGAAAACGCGATGAATCCTTCTCTCTGATTTTTTTCCGGGCGAAACGGAATATATAGAGCTGAGATTGGAGGCGGTGGAGCCTCGTGGGCCTCACAATCCCTCGTGGTGCGGCCAGGGGGGGTCGCGCCCCCTGGCCTTGTGGCCCACTGGCTCACCTCCTCCGGTGGATCTTTGCGCAGGTATTTTTCGTTAATTCCAGAAAAATTCTCCGTAAAATTTCAGGTCATTCCGAGAACTTTTATTTCTGCACAAATTTAACACCATGGTAATTCTGCTGAAAACAGCGTTAGTCCAGGTTAGTTCCTTTCAAATCATGCAAATTAGAGTCCAAAACAAGGGCAAAAGAGTTCGAAAAAGTAGATACGATGGAGACGTATCATTGCCCACTTGCAGTATCGACAAATGGGATGACTTAGCCCGAGTGCTTGTCAAAACATTCGAGGGCACTTACTAGCGCCCGGGTGGTGTGACTCAGTTGCAGCATTGCATCCAGAAAAGCAAGGGAACTCTCTGAGAGTACATCCAGCGATGGACCGTGCTGCACAACACAGTGGAAAACGTGACCGAGCACCAGGATCTGTGTGCCTCCAAGGCATGCACTCTATGCAGGGAGCTCATTTTAAAGTTCGGTCGGGCTAGGGACTTGTCCCTCAGTCGGGCCATGGAGATCTTCAATCGGTATGCGACCAACAAGGAAGAAGACAGCCTCCGTAGTGGCAAGGTCGAGCGAGTGATGCCCCTCAGTCAGGGAGCAACATCGGGAAAAAGCATAAGTGAAAAGCTGACGTCTCGGGCAAGACATAGGTTGTTGATGTTCCTGGTCAAGTACAAGGCAAGCCCAAACAAAATAAGAAGAAGGATTGGGAACACAAAAAGAATACTGGGTCCAACAATGACCTCTTGGATCTGCCATGCCAAATCCACACCAAGCGGGATGACAATGGCAATCCCATCTTCCCCAAGCACACCGATCGCGACTGTCGCGTGCTCCGGCAGGAGATGGGTGGAGAACCCTCCGGGGAGAACGGCAATGACGAGAAGATGAGGATGCATCCGGGTATCCGAATGTCAAGAAAGTACTTATGATCTTTGCCGACGTTGAGAGCAAGAGCCGATAGAAGGTCATCAATCGGGAGGTCAACATGGAAGTTCCGACTATCGCCAAGTACCTCAACTCCACAAAAACGCTCGTCACATTTGACCAATTGAATCAATCGGCCCACATAGCCACCCTCGGGCGGCACGCGCTGGTAGTCGATCTGGCAGTCAATGGATTCCGACTGCGTAAGGTCCTGATGGATGGAGGCAATGGCCTCAACATTATCTATGCTGACACACTCAAGGCAATGGACATCCCGGTGTCCCTATTGGCCAAGAGCAGCATGCACTTCCACGGGGCCATCCCCGAGAAAAAGGCAGTCACTCGTTGAAATCGCCGTGGATGTCGTGTTTAGGGGCGAGAAGAATTTCCGGAAGGAGCGACTAACCTTTGAGGTGGCGGACTTCCGTAGCATCTATCACGCTACCTTGGGTAGGCCCACCCAGGCATGTTTCATGGCCCGACCTTGCTACGTGCGTCTTAAGCTTAAGATACCATGATCAAAAAGTGTGATTACGATGATCGACAATCGGAAAGTCATCGAGGAGTGCCTATATAAAGGCTCCAAAATTTCCAATGAGCAAGTCCTTGCACACGAGCTCGACGGTTACAAGCAAATAGTGGATGTCGCCGATTTACTCAAGATGAAGCGGCTGGCTACTGAATCCGCCTTTCAGTCGTCTCATGAGTCCAAGCAGGTCCATGTTCACCCGAACGATCCAAGTGCCTATGCGACGAACATCTCCACATCACTCGGTGAAAACTTGGAATCAAAGCGCATCCAGTTCCCCCATGAGAACTGGGACATCTTCGCATGGAAGTCATCTAACATGCTGGGTGTTCCCAGGCAGCTAGCTAATCACCGACTGTGAGTGAACCCCAAGGTCAAGCCTGCCAAGGAGCACCTCCGTTGTTCCTCCATGGAGAAATGCAAGGTGGTTGGCAAAGAGATTGCTTGGCTCCTACCTGCCGAGTTTATTCGCGAGGTTTACAACTCCGGCTGGCTCGCGAACGTGATCATGGTGCCCAAGAAGAATAGTTCACTCCGGATGTGTATTGACTTCAAGCACCTCAATCGGGCCTGCCAGAAGGACCATTTATCTCTCCCCTGCATAGATCACATTGTAGATTCCACCGCCTGATGTGAACGTATGTCGTTCATGGATGCGTACTCCAGGTACCACCAGATCGAAATGTACGGGCCAGATGAAATAAAAAGAGCTTTCAAAACCACATTCAGGTGTTTTTGCTACATCACTATGCCATTCGGCCTCGAAATTCCGGAGCTACTTTCTGATGCATGATTCAAACATGCTTGCAAAAGCAAATCAGTCGGAACATGGAGGCTTACATGGATGATATCGTGGTCAAGACAAGGAAAGGTCCGAACCTGCTAACTGGCCTTGCGGAAATCTTCGCAAACCTATGGCGTTTGGGTACCAAGCTCAATCTGGCCAAGTGCACATTCGGATTGCCGGTTGGAAGTTACTCAGTTTTGTCTTTTCTGAACGAGGAATCGATGCCAACCCCGACAAAATTTAGGCTATAGTCTAGATAAGACGACCTGAGAGCATCCATGATGCGCAAAGACTCATAGGTCGCCTTGCGGCCCTGAGCCACTTCATTTCTAGATTCGGTGAAAAGGTAATGCCTCTTTACCGACTAATGAACAAATCTGATAGATTCAAGTGGACCCTTGAAGAAGAAGTCGTGTTCAACCAACTCAAGGCCTTGCTTTCCACCCAGCCGGTGTTAGCTACTCCGGGAAGCTGGGAGCCACTACTCTTGTATATTGCACCCACTCGACAAGTGGTGAGCACCGTCCTCGCCGTGGAACGCAAGGAGCCAGGCAAAGAATACCAGTTTCAAAGACCCATCTACTATATATCAGAAGTCTTGGGCCCTTCAAAACAAAGGTACCCGCACTACCAAAAGCTGGTCTATGGTATCTACCTGACACTGAAGAAGGTGGTTCATTACTTCCAAGATCACTCGGTGACAGTTATCAGCTATGCCCCTCTGTCACAGATCCTGCATAATAGAGATGACACTGGCCGATGGCCAAAATGGGCAATTGAAATCCTCCCATTGGAGATTAAGTTTGAAGCCAAGAAGGCGATCAAGTCCGAGGCTCTCGTCGACTTTTTAGCCGAATGGATAGAGCTAGAGCAGCCGACCCTAAGTGTCCCCGACCATTGGACCATGTTCTTCGATGGATCCAAAATGCTCCACGGCTCGGAGGCTCGACTGGTTCTCGTTTCCCCCAGGGGAGATCAACTGAACTATGTACTCCAGATCCATTTTGATTCATCTAATAATGAGGTCGAGTACGAAGCCCTCCTGTACGGGCTCCGCATGGCCATCTCACTCAGCATTCTCCGTTTGATGGTCTACGGCGATTCGGACCTCGTTGTCAAACACGTGATGAAATAGTGGTACATTCGGATCCCAGCCATGATTGGCTACTACAATGAAGTCAGAAAGCCGGAGAAGAATTTTGAGGGTTTAGAGCTGCGCCATGTTCCCCGAGCCAAGAACCAGGCGACAGATGACCTGGCCAAGATCGGATCCACTCTAGGAGTCGTTACAAAGGGCGTGTTCCTTGAACATCTTCGCGCCCCTATAATTAAAGAAGATCCTTTTACCGAGGAGCCCCCACAAGAAGTCAGCTCATCAAATTAAACTAAGGTTGATGTTCCAGCGATGATTGATTTGGTCCATGAGATGCAGGTGATCACTCCTGAGTGGAATCAGCCTTACTTAGTGTACTTGCTCCGACAAGAGATCCCAAAAGAAAAAGAGGAATCCCGCCGATTCTTCGGGCGGTCTAAAGCTTTCGTAGTATTGGGAGATCAGTTGTACAAGAAAAGCACCATGGGAGTGAGCTAAAAATTTATTTCCCCGGAGGAAGGGCTTCAAATCCTACCCGTCCTCTCGTACGTTGGCTGCTAAAACATACTGAGCGGGTTTTTATTGGCCCCGAGCCAATGAAGCACCAAGAGACTTGGTTGAGCTATGTGTTGGATGCCAGTTCTACAAGAATCAGTCGCACAAACGTGCATCCGCACTGAAGACCATTCTGCTCACCTAGTCGTTTGCCATATGGGTCCTCAACAACGGAGCCTATCGGCTCTACAACCTTCAGAATAGATCGTGAGAGCCCAGATCTTGGAACGTGGACCTGCTCTGCAAGTTCTACACTTAAAATGCATCAAACCTTCTTCATTCTTGTAATGAACCCAAGTGATCTTTCAATGAATAAAAAGGCTTTTCCTCTTTACAATTCTTAAAAATTCTACCTTTTCTTTTTTACTCCGGTGAATAACCAGCCCCAGTGGGTGAAATGGCTTAGCTGTGAACCTACTTTTGCCTAAGTATAAACTGACTCGAGTGTGGACATCATCCACACACGGGGGCTTAGTTGTGAACCTCCTTTCGCCTAAGTTAAAACCTGCCCCAAGTGTGGACATCATCCAAACTCGGGGACATAGCTGCAAACCTGCTCTCACCTAAGCAAAATGGCCCCGCGTGAGGACATGATCCCCACTCGAACGCCAAGATGGAAATGGCCATCATTAGTTCGCACGAACTACCTTCATTTCTTAGCCGCGAACCTACTATCGCCTAAGTTTAAACCCGCCCCGATTGTGGACATCAGCCACACTCTGGGGCTTAGCTATGAACGTGCTTTCGCATAAGTAAAATGGCCCCAAGTGAGTACATGATCTCCTTTCGAACGCCAAGATGGACATGACCATCATTAGTTCGCAGGAACTACCTTCATTTTTAGCTCCGAACCTGCTTTCACCTAAGTTAAACCCTGCCCCAGGTGTGGACATTATCCACACTCGGGGGCTTAGCTATGAACCTGCTTTTGCCTAAGTAAAATGGCCCTGAGTGAGCACATGATCCCCACTTGAACGCCAAGATGGACTAGACCATCATTAGTTCGCAGGAACTACCCTCATTCCTTAGTTGTGTACCTGCTTTGGCCTAAATTAAAGCCTGCCCTGTGTATGCACATTATCCACACTCGGAGGCTTAGCTGTGAACCTGCTTTCGCCTAAGTGAAATGGCCCCGAGTGAGGACACGATTCCACTCCAAGTGTGGATATCATCCACACTCGAGGATTTAGCTGCGACTAACAAGTCTCCTAAGTACCTCGGTACTCCCCGCGAGAACCAGCGGAACACTCAAAGATTCAAAGGTCGAATGAAAATAAGGCAAAATAAAACTGCATTGTGTTCAGATTAAAGATATGTATGTATGATAGGAACCTCAAGCTCACTCTAAGTTTACGGTTACAATAACCACTCGATATACCGAGGTAAATCAAATATGAAGTCTATTATCCGAGATTCACTTGGAGGATGGCGGGGGCACAACTTGCACGAAGGTGTGATGACGAGATGATGTATATACTTCTCGCACCTCGTTGGTTACCCCAAGTGGAAGGTTTAGATGTAGTGAGCAACAGGTTTTCCCTCACACGGGAACTGTAAGGTTTATCGAACCAGGAGGACTCCTAGGATCAACAAGTAGGTGTCTTCCACCCTGGCACTAGCAGAATACGTGGACCTGCACACACACAAATAACTTTGCTCCCAACGAGTACAGAGAGGTTGCCAACCTCTCCGCCTTGTAGTTTGCAAAGGATCAAAAGACAAGCGGGAAGGTAATAGTGATTGCAACGGGAAAGTAAATAAAAGCGGTAAATGATGAAGGTGTAAACAATGATATTGATATGAACTGGAGTGACATGATGTTCACTAGTGATGTCTCTCTCCCAAAAGACGGTAAATAATTATGCTTGGGTAAACAAATCACAGTTGGGCAATTGACAGCATTATGAACGCACGCAATGCTAATTATGCTACTAGATAGTTAGAGGTTAAATAGTAATGGGAAGTACGCCAAGACATGTAGACTGTTTATTCATCAGCATCTAAATACTAATCATCCACCTTGAGACATCTATCCAAAACATCTCACCGGTATTAAGTTGTGAGCCACACCCAAAGTGTAAAATCAAAGCAAGAGACAACTACATTAACGAACTATGCGTACGGTAAACAATCCTTGCAACCGTGGTCACAAGCACCGTTGTTTTCTCCCCGTTGGCAACAGCACATCCCCTAGTCTCATGTTGGTGTCACTCAAGCTAGACATCGAGGGGCATGAACCCACAATCATGCATAACGCTCCCTCTTGGAGTTACAATCTGCTACTCGACCAAAGCAACAAATAGCAACGGAGAACATACATGTATCACCAAGGAACATAATATAAAAGGATAATCAAATATATAACTCATAACAATCTGAACATAATCTCATAATCCATCGGATCCCAACAAACCGAGCATAGCAATAGCAAGAGAATTACATAGATGCCTTGATCATGTAGACATCACATAGCTACTGGTCATGGACTCATGGTCCAAGGAGGACTACTCACGACACGTCCGTGAAGCGTCTATGGAGGTGGAGAAGCTCCAGGAGGTCAATCCTCCCTCCGGTAGGGTGCCGGGAAGAGGTCTCCTGATGCTCGTGATTTCGGAAGCATTGCGGTGGCGGAACGATGGAGAAATTTGTGATTCTGGAAGTTCTCGAAGGGTTTCCTCTAGGGACTCTATATACAGGCCAAAGGAGGGCACCGGAGGAGGTGGGCCCCACCCAGGCGGCCTCCTAGCGCGGCCTAGGGCCTGGCCACACCAGCAGATCGCCTGGTCATCCCCTGGCCCCCCTCTGTCCCATCTTCAGTGATCAGGAAGCTTCTGATCGCTGATTTTTTTTATATTTTTCGTGGAATATTTCGGGCTTCGGAAAATTGGGTGAAATCCCTTGCAAAATAGTCATCGGCACACAGAAACTGGCACTCGGTGCACTGAGTTAGTAGGTTAGTCCAAATATGTGTAAAATGATATAAAAGTGTAGCAAAACATATAACAATGTCACCCAAAAGATAATGGAACAAGCGGAAATTATAGATACGTTTGGGACGTATCAAGGTGTAGAGATCAATCCCATCCGCAATCCACGTGGGAGCCTCCTTGAACATCTCCATGAAGTCTTCAAACTTGACGTTCTTCGTGTTGGCAACCTTGAAGTTCTTTAGCTTCTCCTCGTCCACTCCCTTGCACTGAACATGGACGAGAGAGAGGGCAATGTTGGCTTCGGCTCGAGCAGCGGATTTCTTCCATGATTGCAATTGTTTTGGCACCCCTCTCACTCAGTCAAGCAGAGATTGAATGTCCTTCAGGAATTCCTCGCCAAGAGAGACTTCCAGATCTATGTCCAAGACGGCCGAGCTGAGCCACTTGAGATAACCGATGATCTGATCGACGCGTTCCGCCACTCAGAGGAGGGCTAGAGCCGCGATCTCCTTAAGGATCCCTAGAGCTGGATTCAACTCCTTCTTGATCTTCTCGGTCCCCTCACCGGCGTCAACACATAAATCTGAGTGTAGTAAGGAGAAGAAAGGAATCAAAACCACTCTGAAGCTGTTAGAGCAACGTAAAAGTCACTCGAATGGGAAGCATACCTTTGAACTTCTCGCTCATTTCTTTGCTGATGTCCTCAATGAACTGATTCAGTTCGAGCCTCTTCTCTCAGACATCCTTGAGCTTTATTTCTCACTCGGCATAATGACTATTCAACTAGGGAAGATCTTCAGCAGACTTCTTTGCGGCATCCTCTAGAGTTTTGTTCTCTTCATCGAGCTTCTCAACTGACTTCAGCTTGGCGTCGGCGGCCTTGATCATCTTGTTGGCTTACTTCCAAGCAGACGCTAGTTCTTCATCCCTTTTCTTCATGGCCTCCTTCATGGTAACTAAATGAAGTGATCGATATGGTTGACTAGAGGGGGTGAATAGGCAACTATCAATTTTAAGATTTTCTTTAACAAATTAAGTTTAGCAACAAATAGGTTGTGTAAATATGCAACTAAGTGAGCAAACTATATGATGCTAATAACAACAACGACAAGCAAGTAACAAATACAGGTAAAGGTATGAAGTAACCACAAGTGAAAAAGACGAAGACAAGGATGTGCTTCCGAAGTTCCTCCCCTTTGAGGGGAAGTACGTCTGCGTCACAGCGGTGTGCAGGCACAATGATCCCTAAGATGCCACTAAGGCCAACGTATTCTCATCACGCCCTCACACAATGTGAGATGCCGTGGTTCCACTAGTGGTGCCCTTGAAGGCGGCGACACAACCTTTACAAACAAGGTTGGGGCAATCTCCACATCTGAATTGGAGGATCCCAATTGAACCACGAAGCTTTGCCATAATGGAATATAGTTTCAAACACCTAAAAGTAACAAGATTTACAAGGGATTAATGGGGGGAACAAGTTTTCTCTTGGTGGAAGAGTAGATCAAGGCCTTCTCCTCCAAACCCTAGAGCATCAACAAGAATCAATGGCTAGGGAGAGAGATCGAGAAAGATTGACCTTAGGAGCAACAATGGAGCTTGGAGAGGGGAAATGTAAGTTCTCTTGGGGGAACAAGACCTATAATTATTGTCGGAAGAATCTTGCTATTTTTTCGCCGAAAGTCACACTTAAGCGGCACTACTATGCACGGGAGCGTTACTTCCACTTGCATGGAAGTACCGGCCACCACAGGCAAAAGAGAATGGCCTGGGATGTGCTGGTTTCGCAGGAGCGACACTACCGCCCAACAACAAGCGGTACTTCCGCCCAACATGGTTGATAGGGACCAACGATGCTAGAAGGAAAAAAAATAAGTGGAAGAAAGAATGGAAGGGGAGGGCAGCAGTACCGATGGAGCGGTACTACCGCTCTCCCCAAGCGGTACTTCCACTCAAAGTGAGAAGAGTCCCCGAAGATGCTAGAGAAGAAATCTAAGCGGAAGAGGGGCCGGACCTGGAGGGCGTAGTACCTCTCGGGTGGTACTACCGCTCCATAGAGAGGTACTTCCTCTTAAGCCACTCTCAAGCCCTAAGGAGTAGAACAAAAGGTCCATTGTGCCGGGAACATGATGGGTTGTAGGTGTGTACGTATTTGTTCCTCCCAACCTCTCCATACACGGATACCCCTTGATAGTACGAGTTTACCTATGACTCAAGTCCACCAACACTAAATCAATAGATAAACATTGTTTTCTCTTTCAACAACTGAGGGGTAAATAATCGTCTCGTGCCTCCTGATAATCTCTGAAAGTTTACTCCACATGATTAGTCCGCAAGGGGCGTCATCATCAACCACCAAAACTATTTAGGATAAACTATGCTCTTAGAATCTCCCTCTTTTTAGTGGGTTGATGACAATACGGGATTTGCCATAACATGAATAAATAGAAATACTTAGGCAAACCCAATATCTACAAAATATAGACAGGCCCCCCTAGATGTGTGCTCTATTTGAATAGGCTTTTGGAATGCAAAAAGCACACACTAGGACCAACACTCCCCCTATAGTCTATAACACAGCCATATACTTGCATAAACAGGAAATGAATTAAGCATGGATGCAAGTATAGGAAATATGAGCTC
Organism: Hordeum vulgare subsp. vulgare; assembly: GCF_904849725.1. Lineage (NCBI taxonomy): Eukaryota > Viridiplantae > Streptophyta > Magnoliopsida > Poales > Poaceae > Hordeum > Hordeum vulgare. The sequence continues at coordinate 103,804,878 of NC_058524.1, read as the reverse complement.
ACATAATAACTAAAGTAGACATGACAAACTAGGAGAAATAACATATGTCTTACACCATACTTTAGTTCACCTATGTCTCAGTAACACAAACCAAATCAAGCATATAAAATGAGTTCATGAGAGGAAATAGCAGATAGAAGATAAAGTGCTCGTGACTTGGCAAATCCGAACTAAACACTCTCCCCCTTTGGCATCAAGACATCAAAAGGGGCAAAGAGGATGAAAACACGCAAAAGTGATGGTGAGCTCAGTCATCCTCAGCATCATATCCATTGGACTCATCAGAAGCTGCAGACACCTCCTCCTCAGACTCACACCATGGACAGTGCGCCTTGATCAAGTCCTACTCATCAGTGGTCTAGTTCTTAGAGCCGCTCTAGACATCAAGGCCAATCTTCCTCATGAACAGCTTGTTATGACTGTGTGCCTTCTTGGCGTCAACATGTGTCTTATACTGTCGCTTAACCTGAAAGTAGAGAAGATCCTTCATCCTCTTCCTTAGATTAGATGCCCATGGAGGTTTAGTCTCAGGCATGGGTACAAACTCATAGTATGGCTCTGGCTCATCATTAGAGTCAGCGGGGGCAGTCTGAGGAACCGCGGGTGGAACGCCCCAATTATCCTTCACATGGAGCTTGAGAATACCATGATGGACCAAATGAATAGTCACCAAAGGCTTTGTGGGAAAGGTAGCAGATCATGTATCCTCAATAAGCTTATAGAGATAAGGGCCATAAATTGGCACTTTCTTCTTGTCAAATACGGCTGAACGCAGCTCAATCCACATAATGTTGGAAGCATCCAAAGTAGACTCACGGTACCGCTCCTGGAAGAAGAGAAGTAACAGGTTCACAAGATAGGAATGCACGTGGTCCTTGTTTCCAACACGAGGAAACACCGAGTGTTGCGGAAGATCCGGTGCATGATATCCAAAAAGGGATGAGCTCAGTGCGATCACCCTTGGTAGTCTTCACAACCTTGTAGTGACGGATAAGCTTGGACTTGTGAATAGCTGCAACACCCTCAGTGTAAGGTCTAAGTCCAATAGGCTCATCCAGGCCACATTTAGTGTAGCCCATAGATTTCATGAAGGACTTTCAGTCAGAGTCCAATACAAGGCCACCAACCATCCAAGTTAGGCTCCTCTCTTCATTCTGGTGAAAGTGAACGGTGGCATAAAATTGAGCCACAATCTCGCTCTCAAAGTCCTTGTTGAAGCTGGTGGTAGGGACAAGACCCCGCTGCTGACAGTGAGCACGAGCTTTAGGACAATATTTAGAGTGAGGACGGGAGGCCATGTGCCCTGTATCAGTAGACATGGCATCCACAAAGACATTCGTACTTCGCTATATAATCCTCATATAAATGAGAGCTTGAGCCTTTGTTATAGAAAGGAAGCCCAACAAGAGCCTCGTCCTGAGGAAGGCAATAGGGATCCTGCATACAAAAAGCCATAAATTCTTCTTCAGCCATATCTTGAGGCTCTTTGGTGGACTTATTTATGTTGTGAGTCTTCTTCACAGACTGTCGTTGCGGTTGAGCACTAGAACTAGCCTCTGCCTTGTCAGATGTGTGGTGACACTTGGAGCCACGGCTAGGGTTCACGTGATGAGCAGCAGGAGGAGATCTACCATCACGTGGAACTCACAAGAACATGGTTAAGAAAAATAGGTGAAAAAGATCTGCATAAGCCAAGGAATCAAACAAAAGAGAATAGATAGAAGCAAAGGAAAATTTTGGTTTTGTAGCCCGAGCGATAGTACCACGGGTGCAGGAGCAGTACTTCCGCTACATCGGTAGTACCGGTAGGGCATGGGCGGTAGTACCGCCCGGACGAAAGAAAACGTCCGCGGTAAGGGAACGACAGTGTCGTAGCCCTAGACCCCAACAATCCGGTGACTACTGATACGTCTCCAGCTTATCTATAATTTTTTTATTGTTCCATGTTGTTATGTTATCATTCTTGGATGTTTTATAATCATTTTATAGCAATTTATATCATTTTTTGGGACTAGCATATTGACACGGTGAGTAGTGTTAGTTGTTTTTTTTTCTGTTTTTTTCCTTTGAAGAAAATCCATATCAGACGAGGTCCAATTGCCACGAAACTTTACAAAGATTTTTTGGACCAGATGGAATCTTGGGGGCCAATATTGAGCAGTAGCGAAGGACCAGGGAGCCACTAGACACCACGAAATGCCAGAGGCCCCTGGCGCGGCCTTGTGTCTAGTGGGGCTCTCCGGAAGCTGTTGCATCGCCTCTGAGCTCTATAAATACCTCAATATTCCCGAAATCCTAGAGGAGTCAACGAAAAAATCATTTCAGCCGCCGCAAGTTGCAGAGCCACGAAAACCAATCTAGAGTCTTTTCCACACAAGAACACGATCATGGAGGGGTTCACCATCTCCATTAGTGTTCCTCCCATGATGCGTGAGTAGTTCATATCAGACCTATGTGTCTGTAGGCACTAGCTAGATGGCTTTCTCTCTCGTCTTGTTTCTCAATACAGTGGTCTCTTGGAGATCCATATGATGTAACTCTTTCTTTTGTGGTGTGTTTGTTGGGATCCGTCAACTTGTGAGTTTACGATCAGATCTATGAAAACATATTCATGCTCGATTATTATAGCCTCTCCCCCACTTCACAACAAAAAATTCTTTTTTATTTTCCATCTTTCCTTTGTCGTTCTCTTGCCGGATCTCTTGTTTGCTTGTGTTTTTGCTAGTTGTAATCATGAGTGATTTTGGTATGGCAGAAACAAATGATGGCAGGACTCCCAAAATTGGACATCCTAGTAACCTGGATGGTAAAACTTTTGTTTTGGGGCAAGGCAATGTTATGGGAAAAGAAGCTATCCAGGAATTCTTTAATTGTGTTCGGACATTGACTTGTGATAATGCTCCTATACTTAAACTGACCAAAACTTATGCGGAAGCTATGTCAGCACTTGTTCTGAAACTTGAAAATAGATTTATCTATACTCATCCTACTTTGCAAAGATTGTTTTATGAACTACCCATTATAAAGGACCCTAAAGCTAAGAAGATAGCCACCCTTGTTCTTATGGATGAACTTGATCATACAATTCGGGAATCTTGGGAAATCTTTGATTTTTATGGTATGAACCGTGAAAATCCGATAGTAGACGAAATTCTCTATAATAGTGATTATGTTTTGAGACATTTTCTCGATGATAATCAGATCTTTGATGATAACCTTAAAAAGGAAATTCATATTTTAGATATGATTCAGCAAGTTTTCAACAAAGTTAATCAACAATATTCTTGGACTGTTGCCGGTAATCAAAGGGGATACGTAGATGGACAACTTCAAAATGCTAAAATTTCTAGGGATAATGTGTTTCAAGTTATTTTGAGAAATCTCGTGATAAGGATGCATCTACGAAAACTAAAGATGATAATACATGAATTTATCTTATATGCCTAGCTAGGGGCGTAAAACGATAGCGCTTGTTGGGAGGCAACCCAATGAATAAAATTTATTTTCATTTTTGTTTTCTGTTCTTGACTGTTTGCACAATTATGTTACTAATATAATTGTGATTTGTTTCGTTTTATTTAGTGTCTGTACCAAGCATAGCCTTTAGGATCATGCGGGGTATTAGTTGATGTCATCCTGCTGTAAAACAGAAACTTGTGTGTCCAGTAGAGAAATTCCTAAAAATCATAGAAATGTCAAAAGTGTCTGAATATTTTACACAAGATTAATATAAAAATTCCCTACGGTGTCCTATGTTTTTCGTATTTTTGGAGTTACAAAAGTATACGTATTTTTTGAATCTTTACAGACTATTCTATTTTTAACAGTTTCTATTTTCTTTGTGTTATGTACTTATTTAAATGATTATACGGTTTATATTGGAGGGCATAATCCATGGTATAGTTATAATATAGTAGGTACAATGAAAAAAATGGAATACGTTTTCAACAGTACCTATAGTAAGGTTTGGTTTTTCTTATACTAATAGATCTCAAGACATTTTGTTGAGTTTTCTAGGATTGAAGTTTTCAAGTTTTGAGTGAGATCACAATGGATGAAGGAATAAGGAGTGATAAAAGCCTAAGCTTGGGGATGCCCTATGGCACCCCAACATAATATCCAAAGAGTACCAAGCATCTAATCTTGGGGATGCCCTAGAAGGCATCCCCTCTTTCTTCTAAGAACGCTCGGTAATTCTACTTTGAGCTATATTTTTATTCGTCACATATCATGAGTTTTGCATGGAGCGTCTCATATCATTTGTGTCTTTTCTTTATTTGCTGGTTAGTTTTTCATAATAAACCTTGCTGGACACACCCATTTGAGAGAGCTAAATTATGCTATGATTTGTTAGAATCGCTCTTTATGCTTCACTTAATTTTTTTGAGTCATGGAATTGCTCAATTACTTCACTTTTATCTTTTTGAGCATGGTGGTGTTGTTATTTTGAAGAAATTTACTCTCATGCTTCACTTAGATTATTTTTATAGTTGCTGAAATTTTGAAGAAATCCTCTCTTGGTACACTTTTATAATTTTGAGAGTTGAAAATTTTAAAGAAACTTGTGCTCTCGTGCTTCACTTATACTTGTTTGAGAGCTTGTTATCTGCATTAGCAATTTGCTTTTAATAAAAATTAATCTCAAAGTGATGAATGTCTAGGAAAGATATAATAAAAACTCTCATGAATATCATTGGATATTAAGCTTGATTCTTTGCAATAGTTTTGCGATATGAAAATAGTAATATGTGGGTTATGTTGATGAGTAGTTATGCTCTAGTAAGAATATTGTTGTTAAGGTTTTTGATTCCCTATGCATGCAAATGAAGTCAATAATTATGCTATCAAATTACATCCTACTTGTGTTGAATTATTCGGTGTTAGTTATGTTTAATGTTCATTTTTGTTCCTTCACTGGGCGCTTGTCAATCTATTTGCTAGCCTTCACGTGCACTAAGCGGGAATGCTTCTTGTGCATCCAAATACTAAACCTAAAGTTGTGCCAATGTGTCCACCATACCTAGATATATGCGGTATTTCAACGCCGTTCCAAGTAAATTTGCAAGTGCCCACTCTAGTTTTCAAAATAAAATTTTGTTTTGTGTGCCCGTACCGCTCATGAAGTGGCGAGGGGTGGCCGATATCTGCCATGTTAAATAGTTTATTCGCAAGATCAGTGTTTATTCACTTGTCATTGTACAAGAGTATGGCGGTAATAGGGACGCCCAGTCCAAAAAATAAAAAATATATTTTATGTTGTCAAATACTAAATTCCTTGGAAAGTATTGGTATGGACGGCACCGGTAGATACGGCTAGTTGTGGAATCTGAAAGAATGGTGGAAAAGGAATAAACTTTATTTTCAGTTTGGGAACCGCCTATAATTTGTTTAGCATGGAAGATATTCGAAACTCTTAAGTGTTCTCATTGAGAGGAAAAGCATGCCACCCTAAAAAATGATCTCTAAGTTTTTCACTATGACCTATGGCACCTCTACAAATCCCCGCTTCCTTCTCCTAGACTCCAGTGTAGAAAAATATTTCTCACTGATAGACTCATCTTGATACAGAAAACTAGTAGTACTTAATATTAAACAGGTAGAGCAGAAGTTGCTCTACAATTTATTACAACATGTCCAAGTCTCACACAGACGGATATGTTACAGTGGTAATGGGATAACTCTACTGTTCGTAATAAAAGGGGCACGTCACATCAGAGTAATGTGACATGACAAGTACTACTACTCGCCAGGCATCAGAGTGAGGCTTGACGATTTATTCGTGGCGGCGGTATAAATGAAATAATACAACGGCAGACTCCAGGATCGCAAGACTAACTCGGACTCCACTAGACATTGGACTAGCTATCGAACTCCATATCCATGAGGTCTCCTTCATCCATATTTGGCCACATTAATAAGCTAGTGAGTACTTCGGAAAGTACTCACAAACAGTTTGCACAAAAGATGATATGCATGTAGTCAATTATTAATATGCATGGTTCAGATCATAATTTATCAAATGGGTGTGTTAGAAATAAATTAGATTCATGGATAAATCGGGCGGTAATCCTCCCGGGATATCCTAATAGAAAGACAAAATGCACCGATTGGGTGTGTGGAGCGATGCCTCGAAAGGTTAACCAGGGTTAGTTTACCACCGTCGAGCGTCTGACTGACACCTCATACATGGCATAAAATAAATAACAAGCCACAAACGGGCGTCTTAGCAACACCATAGAGAGCACATAAAAATAAATAACAAGCCATAGTCGGGCGTCTTAGCGACACCGCAGAAAGGGCATAAAAATAAATAACAAGCCACAGTCGGGCATCCCAGCGACACCACAGAAAGGGCATAAAATTAAATAACAAGCCACAGTCAAGCGTCTTAGCGATAGCACAGAAAGGACATAAAAACAAATAAGAATTATCTGGGTCGTACAACCAACCTTCAGGATAATTTTTGAACCAAGAAGATAATAATAAAATATTCCACATTGCCGTTAGATATCCACAACCATTATTGTTCCACCACTTGTACTCCAAGGACCAACTCTGACACAGACAGTTGACTTGTCAAACAACCGTCCTTAACCGTGGACACGGCTACTCGAATAGTTTTGACTCTACAGAGGGTGTACCCTTTACCCATAGCTCACGGGTTTTGATAGTCCATATGACAAATCCCGCATATGGTATTTTTGAAGCAGACACTTAGAACCAACACACACCCATTTTACCCTCGCGAAACCCGGCTCCACCCGGACTACGCTGCCACAGCAAAATTATAAGACTGGGAGGCTCCGACCTCGACTAGAATGGGATCAAATTTATACCGCGCGCTACAAGGGAGTGCCCTCCCTCTTGGTCCCAAACCGGGAACACCCATGTCACCTGACCGGATAACTGAATTTAGTCCATGGCCATGGATACCTTCATCCTGGCCCCTCTACTTGGTGTGTGACTGATAATAGGCGTACAACCGACTATACCGAATCCTTATTCAGTAAACTATGGTAGCATGATAAAGAAAGTAAGACACGGACAAGACTCGATCTAGGTCAATACTAGAGCTATCAGTTTCTTATCATCACAATTTTGCACTGGTCATGACCAGGCCATTATCTATCACGTTTCGTGTGACTAGGTTATCCACGACCTCTCACAACCATCACTTGCCATAGTCATGTTTTTAACATTATTCTAAGATATGCAATATGCTTGAAGAATGTAATGTATGAATATTAAAGTTTTGTTAGCGAGCAAACAACACAGCAGAAGTATAAACATGCTTGCCTGATTCCATGTAGTCGGGATCAAGATCGATGAAGTTAACGTCGGCGTTTCCTTCGTTGTAATCTATGTCATATAACATGTACTGTTGTAAGAGTTGAGGCCTAGCTACTGGCTCCAAATAATTTTAAATAAATATAAAAGTAAACTAGACCCTCGGAGCAAGATTTTGCAAGAAGAATCAATTCAAAAGCTATTGTAGATTAAAAGTGATAAGAATAACAAGATCACGGACCATTCTGTGATAAAACAAAATCTCTCCAAGGGCTAGTTTGAGAAAACTCAAAACGCCCGAAGGTTTATGTGCTAACCCGCAGTGCAAATAGCTTCAGGAAAAGGCGCCTTCATTGAAACGATTCAGGAAAAAAAAACTCTGACGAGGGGGTCCCACCTTGTCAGGTTTGAAACTACATCAGTGCCAGAGGCGTGCGGTGGTCGCCGGCGGCGACTGACGAAGGGAGAGAGCAAGATGAGGGTGCCTACACAGTCACCGAGTACCCGCACATTGATGAGAGGTACGTCGGGTCGAAGAGGAAGCTCCACGTCGACGGCGGCCTTGCTCCGGTGGACGACGGTGTCAGGCACCACTCGATCTCACCGTGGGGCGGTTTTGCAACAAAATCGAATGGTCTGAAGAGGAGGAGACCACTAGGAAACTCCTCGCAAGCTCTGGGCGTTCCTCTTCTCTCACCTTGGACGAATCCAACCAGAACCCGAAGCGGATCAGGGCGGACAGAGTTGGGGAAGAAGGCCTCTCTGAGGCCCTTCTCTGGCTTGGGCGCGGTTTTGGAGTGAGGAGGGAAGGAGGTGGAGAGGTTGACGAGGTTCGGCAGCAGGGGGAGCTCTATTTATAGAGGGCCGAGAGGGGTGCCGTGGAGCTTATCTCCGATGAAAAATTCCAGCGACCTCGAGGCCTAATGAGGAGGGTTAGGGGTCGGGTTAGTACCTACGCAGCTCGGGGATTCCATTTTAAGCCTAAAGTCGCTCGGTTATCGACAGAGGACCGACTCGATGGAGCTGTTCCCTCTGGTCACGACGGCACCAGAGTTCGCGCTCTGCGCTGCAGGGGACGTGGCGATGACAATTGCGACATCCACTGGTGGCCACGGACACGCGGAGTTCATAGGGGCTAAGGGCGGTGCCGGACGGTGTCGGGTTGCAGCAGTGGTGGTTCTGGTGGCCACGGAAGCCGCTGCTGATGCTGCTGCAGGAGCTATCTGGCTCGGGCCAACTCATCACCGACGCACGCATGCGGCCAAGAGACCGTGCGGCGCGGCGATAAGAATCGGGCACAGTGGCGACTGAATCCAGCCGCTAACACTGCTGAGATTGGCATTGCTCCGGGACTGAATCAACGATGCACTCAAACTCTCAACTTTGACTGGACAAGGTTCAGGGTTTGGTAGCTACTGCACACCAGGTGCTCGATTAAATGAAATTGGCACGAGGAGAAAGTTTTTGGAGCTGAAATTTTATGAGATGACCTCTCATTGGGTGCATAGTCAGTGTGTAAATTTTTAGAATTTTTGAAATTTTTTAAGGGAGGTTTTTAATAAAAACAGAATATTTTGGTCAAACTTGAGTCAGATCAAATTTTAAGTTTTCAAACTTGTGAACCCAAGGTTTTTGGCGAAATAGGTTGAGGGTACTAAGGTCTACTAAGGGTAAGAGTTTGGGTTCAAAACTCCAAAGGAATCACTAAGTTCCTTTGTAAATTTGCTAGGGTCAAAACTGATAAAAAAATTCTTTTATTAAAAAAAGTATGAAAGGTGGTCCAACCTTTCTTAAGTTTTGGTAAATAAATTAAAATGAAGACCTAGATGTTGTAGAAGTGCAAAAAGGTCTAGAACAGGATGGAGGAAAAGGAAACATTGAAAAAAATGAACCTATAGGAATAAGTTCCAAGGTTTTGCAAAGGGATAAAATATTTTCCCAAACCAATTCATTTAGAGAAGAGGTCAAAATATCACTATTCTAAACCAGGCACGTTGAGAAAGAAGATCTAAAAAGTTTTCTTACAGAGATTGTCAAAGAGCTTCAAAGTTTCTATCAAAGCCAATTAAAAATCCATAAAAATATCAAGAAATCAAATTTTAAAAATTTGGGTGTTACAACACCTACCCCCTGAATAAAAATCTCGTTCCCGAGATTTCAGCCAGTCCTCAAGAAGTTGTGATTGCTCTTTCTGCAGGAAATCCTCTCTTTCCCAAGTGGCCTCATCCTCTGAATGGTTGCTCCACTGTACCCTGAATAGTTTGGTAACCTTCTATTGTGACCTCCTTTCTGCCTCCTCTAATATTCTCACGGGGTGTTCCTGATAGGATAGGTGTGGTTTTACTTCTACTCCGTCATGGGCTACCTGTTGATCGGGGTTCCTTACATACTTCCTTAGTTGAGAAATATGGAACACGCCGTGCACGTCTGACAGTTCCGCAGGTAGATCCACTTGGTAGGCAACTTGGCCTCTTTGAGCAATTATGCAAAATGGTCCGATCAAGCGGGGCGCAAGCTTGCCCTTGACCTTGAACCTTTGTACTCCTCTCATGGGTCATACATGTAGTTATACATAATCATTTGTGTTGAAGCCGACGTCACTCTGGTTTTGATCGTAATAGCTCTTCGGACGGCTTTGGGTTGTCTTGAGTGTGTCCCTTATGAGTTTTACCTTGTCATGTGCCTCTTGAAGTAGTTATGGGCCGAAGATACGGCTATCTCCGGTTTCTGATCAATTTAGAGGCGTACAACATGTTCTTCCATATAAGGCTTAAAAAGGTGACATTTGTAAGCTTGCGTGATAACTGTTGTTGTACGAGAATTCGTGTAATGCCCAAGATGCGATCCTATCCTTAATTTGGCGCGAGGGCCTCGTCAAGGATAGAAGTGCATCTCTTCGTTTCGCAAGAATGGATATCGTTACAAGTACCTGTATTGAAAAGATGAGATATATGGAATTGGCTTACACTCGCCACAAGCTACATCAGAGTCACAGCAGTACAATACATAAATATCATGAAGAAGAGCAGGGTCCGACTACGGACGAAAACAAACGAGAAAAGAAAACAACGTCCATCCTTGCTATCCAGGCTGCCGGCTTGGAACCCATCCTAGATCGATGAAGAAGAAGAAGAAGCAGCAACTCCAAATGAACAATCAATGTGCTCGCATCAAGTAACCTTTACCTGTACCTGCAACTGGTGTTGTAGTAATCTGTGAGCCACAGGGGACTCAGCAAACTCATTTCTAAAGGTATCAAGACTAGCAAAGCTTAATGAGTGAGGTATGGTTAAGTGGTGAGGTTGCAGCAAGCGACTAAGCATATATTTGGTGGCTAACTTACAAGTACAAGAATAAGAGGGGGATGATCTACGCATAGCGGACGTGAACTACTGGTGATCAAATAAATGATCCTGAACACCTACTTACGTCAAACATAACCCCACCATGTCCTCGATCGGAGAAGGAACTCACGAAAGAGACAGTCATGGTTATGCACTCAGTTGGCATATTTTAATTAAGTTAACTTCAAGTTATCTAGAACCAGTGTTAAACAAAGTTTCCACGTTGCCACATAACCGCGGGCACGGCTTTCCAAAATATTTAACCCTGCAGGGGTGCTCCAACTAGTCCATCACAAATTACCACAAGCCGCATAGAAATCCTCGATCACGAAGCTCGCGATCTCGTCAGACTCCTTAGTGGAAAACCTCAACTCTCAGATTACCCAAAGCATCACCGGAATCCCGATGCACAAGATATTTCGTAAAAGGTAAAACTAATCCAGCAAGGCCACCCGACATGTCGACGATCGCGATAGGAGCCGCGTATCTCGTTCTCAGGACACGACGGATGAGCTAGAAGTCGGGATCGCTAAACCCTGGGTGACCAGGGGGCGCCGAACATCGCTCATGTGGGACCAACACTCATGCGAAGCACTCGCCTGGGGGTTTATTAATTATCCTCGGGGTCCGGAAAGTCCTTATGCAATTTTATTAGGTTATTAGGCAAATGTAGTACCAAAGTTGGGCCTTGCCAGACCAGCTTTAATCTAAAATGAATTATCAAGGGGTCCCCATAACAACCCCGAACGTGTTAGGAGCGCTCAATTATGGAACATAACACCGGTAGCCAAAACTAAGGGGGGCAAAGGTGGAACAAAACACCAGGCTAGAAAGGCCGAGCCTTCCACCTTTTACCAAGCATATAGGTGCATTAAATTAAATAGCATTTAATAGGGTGATATAACAAGGAACCCATTTTTTCACATGGAAGCAACTGCACCTACAACTAGCAACGCTAACACATGGTTAATCAAGTGGTAACATAGCCAATCAGTGGTTTGCTAGGTTGTGAACAGGTTGAAGGTTTTCATGGCAATGTTGAGAGGCTGATATTTAACAGGTGGTAGGCAACGATACATAGCGACAGAAACGATAATACTAGCATGGCAATGATGGTAATGGTATCTGGGGAAATGGTCATCTTGCCTGAGATCCCTCTTGGAAGAAGAATGAGTCCGTGAAGCAAACGAACCGATATAGTCGAACGGGTCCTCACTTTCTGACACGCTTGCGGAACTCTATCGAGACGAAGGAAACCGGAAACAAGAATCAACACACGATATTCACCACACGATGCACAACACATATGATGCATGAACGGTGAATATATGCAAGACATGGCATGGTAATTCACGACAATCAAACACTACACACTAAGTGAAGTTCAATATGCAACGAGTTGCATATTGACGAAACTCCACATACGAATTATTTAGTTCTATCCCGATTAGGTACACGGTAGTTTTAAATGTGGTTAAACATGGCAAGAGGTGAAGCGTAATTAAGCTACCTATCTAGGCATTTTAAATGAGGTCGGAAATGACATATAGCACCTCCGAGATGACCTCATGCGTTAATTTACAATTCTGTCCAGATCTAAACTAACATGTTTTAATATTTGTTAAACAGAAAAATAAATAGGTTAACGTGATTCTATGCGTCGTTCCAATCAAGTTACACATAAAGAACATCTCCAACGGAGCTACGATTCAAAAGATACGAACACCGCAAGATATGATGGCATGAATGCAATATGTGTGCAAATGGCATCCACAACATTCCAAAACACACAACCAGCAAGATATTATGAAACTACACGAGATTGTAAGCAAGTTTCATATAGGACACGATCCAAACAGAGCAACGGTTCAATAACTACAAGCTAAACAAGAAATCATTACAATCTGCCAAAATCAGCCACATAGCATTTTCTACACCCCAGAATTACGAGCTACGCAAATCCAAAAAGCTCAACCAAGGCATGAGGCAACAGAGGGCAAGATGCACTACCACATGCAACTTATAACACCTATCATGGAATCATGGAACACTAGGAAAAGAACTCACAAAATAGTTGCTCACACGCAGTTTCAGACTTAGTGAAAATATCAGTTTTGATAGTGCAGTTTTCGATCTGAAGGCATTTTGACAGCAGCAAAACCATATGCTACAGGACTCCAAATGGCATGAAAATTGACAGCATGCTAGAGAATCTTAAAGTCTATGTCGGGACCCCGATCCTGAATCATAAGAACCCAGCCTATAACACATCACATCACTTTGCAACCTCACGCACGGTAAACTCCACGGCTGCCACCTTACCTTGGCCGGGACCGTTTGCGTCTTTTGGCTCATGTATATGAATGTGTCGCTAGCATTCAAACGACAATAACCTGGGTCGACATGGCTAGTTATAAACCCAAGTGGTACATCCGTACAGGGACAGGCATACATAACCAAGCAAAGCAGGTGTCGGTCATCAGCGTGTGTAGACGAGTCGTAGCAAGCTACAAGGACTCCATTACACCGCGTGAAATTTCCCCGAAGGGACAGAGACGGCAACAAAGAAGGATACATACCGGTCAATCAATGTGTTCGGAGCAGTACAAGCTACCAAGGCTCGGTGGAAGCACAAAGAGGCATTTCCCCGTAAACAGTACTACTAAAGGCACACAACTAGGTGTCGAATCCCACACATATAATGCATTTCATAACATACACACATTATGCACTATATGCGTAGATACAACATGGCATCACAACATAACTCTATGACTCAATATTTTATTAAAGACTCATAGGAATCAACATAGTATGATATTACAAATAGGGGTCTCGTGACCCGTCACTCAAGTCATACAAACATCAAGCGGAAGCACAACATGTCTGGGTACAGACATCTACTAAAAGTGGCTGGAAGAGCTTGAAAAGCTACTACGACCCTACCAAAGGAGCCAGACCTCTCTCTGGGATTCCCAAGCTATTCCGGTCAACATTGAACACATCGCGTAGAAACCTTTAATGAGACTAAATTCTTCTCTGCAAAAACATAAATAAAACAACCATGAGTACAAAGGTACTCAGCTAGACTTACATCAGAACTATCTACATATGCATCATGTTTCAATGAAAGGATTGTGGGGTTTGATTGCAGCAAGCCAGCTTTGGCTCTTGGCTAACCTGTACTATGACTACAAGTTCTTTCTTTGAGGTGGGATAGCGCACACGAGTCCACATATTCACCAATTCAATACACCACTATGGATCCACTCTCGTCTCCCTACGAGAAGGTCTTCCATAGCACTCACACTTATCTTGCATGTTTTAGAGTATCCATTTAAATTGTATACGTACCACGTAATGTTTCCAAGTAGTCCATATCCGAGGACGCGGCTATTCGAACAGATTAAATCACCCTGTAGGGGTATACTTCTTCACACACGCTCCCACCACTTATCACCATGTGCACGTCATGCCTCTCGGCAACCTTCAAGGGGAAGCACTGGCGTGGGTGTCGGCCACGACTGTTAACCACACAGGACCCTAGTCCAGGTTTATCGCCTATTTGAGACTGAACCCGCAAGGAAGTCCGGCCGAGGTTTCCTCTATGGCCCCAAACGATGTGCGCAGGGTTCCCAAGCCCACCATCCGGGTGCCACTTGGTAGAGCGTGCCACTGTGTATCTACCGCAGAGAAGCCTACCCCGTCGGGCAGAGCTAAACACGGCCACCAACACTTTTCCTACAAACACCAGAAACTAATTGCAACTCCTAGACAGGGATCTAGGCGATTAATAAGCCAAGAGGGTCAATTAAGTATTCCAATGTGTGGTAGTCTCTTGTCTTGGATAACATACACATAACTCAGTTCTTAAGGACGGTCCCAATGAGACAACCCACCATGTACTCCTACATGGCCTCTCATCGCTACCTTTACCAAATCGGATTCACACTTTTACTCTCACACTATAGGACATGAACACAACCATTCCGATTCATCATCCAGATGGATCAGACCCGACACGACTCGCATAGCAAGCATTGTAAGCAAGCATGGATGAGTAAGCACAACAAGGCTCAGGCAGTTGCTACTCATGCTAAGTGGTTTCAACTATTTACTGTGGCAAAATCAGGTCATGCAAAGGAATGGGTTCAACTACCGAGAACATGTAACAGTTGAATCGTGTTTGTCCTAATGCAATAAAAGAGAGCAGGAGCGAAAGAGTGGGTTCATATCAGTATGCTCAAGGGGGTTTTCTTGCCTGACACGTGTGAAGATAACAATGAGTCTTCATCAATGTGAGCGATCACATCGTCGGAACCATCATGTACCGAGAGGGAACAACACCGGCAAACAAGAAAGGAACAACAATTACTGCACGGAAACGCGACACTATGATGCATGATGAAGAAATGGAAATGAAATGTGGCAGGGCCAATATAGCTACCATTTCTTAGGTTGAAGCTAGATTTGAATTAGAATTCAGATATCACTTCAAGCAAGGTATTTTCTGGATACCCTTTAAATTTATTCGACCTGATGCTCAGGTATAACTTGTTTGAGCATGCATGAAGAAGGCATATTGGGGTGCTGAGTTTCCTAGATCATTGTTTGGTCAAAGTAATTGAAGTGGAATTCAAATAGGAATCAAATTCCAACTCCAAACTATTTATTAAATTTACCCTAATCATAATTTTGCCTACTTGGTGATGTTAACTTTCTCAAACCAGCAGGAAAATGCCATAATCAAATTCTTTGGATTTTTCTGATCATTTTTCATATATCAATTATTTTCATTGGACTAACAGATTATTTTCTATGGTTTTTAGAAGTTTTAGGCATTTTCTGAAATTATTTTATATTAGAAAACCAATTACTGCGTCAGCACTACGTCAGCAGGTCAACTGACCCGATCAGAGTCAAACCTGACGTGTGGGAGGCACACGTGAGTGACTCAGTTTAATTAACTGGGTTAGGTTAATCTTAATTCTTATTATAGAACCGTAGGGCCCACTCTCAGTGAGTCATTAGTTTAGTTAATACAATTAATTAATTTTCGTGATTTAACTAAACTTAATAGGGCTAGGCCCCACATGTCTGTGACCCTAGGAGGTCAAACCCTTGGTCAAAGGGCCAGAACCACCGGCGGCTCAACGCCGGCGACTCCAGACGCGGCGGAGCTCATCGGAATACCGCTACGGGCATCTGTTTTGGGCGCGGTTTGGCTCTACGGAAAGCACATGCTCGCGCGCATCCAGTGAAGCAAGCGGCAGCAGCTAGAGTGCACTATCTCGATGGCGACAACGACGTCCGTTGCGGCCGGAGCACGGCCTTGTGCGAGTGGTGGCTGCAGGGCACGGGAACGGCAGTTGACGGGCTCAAAACCTTCTTGGCGGCTCCAGGAGCTCGATCCCAAGCTCGAGCGCGTGGATGGGGTACCACAACGACGATGACGACATGGCCGGCGACGCGGAGCTCTCGGCTCCGGCGGCTACCACGCTAGAGTAGGGGCACGACAACGGGGAGAGAGGAAACGGAATCTATGGCTCACAAGGGTTCCGATGGGGCTGACGGCAGGCTCGAGGATGCACTGGAGGGAGCGAATCGTTGAGGAAGGTCCGGCGGCCGGAGGTGAAGGGGACGATGGCGATGGCGGCGCTCCGTGGCTCCCGGGCCTGATTCCAGTGGCGAGAAGGAGCAAGGTGATGAGGGGGTCCCTCTGGTCTTCTCGGGGAGGTTAGGGGAAGCCCGAGGCTACGCGGTTGATGGCGGCTTGGTCATGGCGGCTCGGTCATGGCGAGCAGAGGCGAGGAGGAGAGCGGGGGGGGGAAATAGGGAGGCTGGCTCGATGGGGACGACTCCTCTGAGCCTATCCCACTCACCAAATCGGCGAGGAGGCCAGGCAGGCAGGAGGCGTGGCGCTCCCACGAGCTCGCCGTCCTGTGCTTCTCCTCTGCCTTCTCGCAGGAGGAAGAAGACACGGGTGCCCCCTGGTGGGCTGGGCTGGGCCAGGGGCGACAGGTAAGGTCTTTCTCTCTCTTTTCTTTTTTCTGTTTTATTTCTTTCTGGCATTTAGGTTTAGTTTTCAAAATAAAATGTTTAAATATTTTATAAAACCCTAAATTAGAGTTATGTGACACTGATAAAATAATCAATGCCACATGATAATTTCAACATTTTTGAAATTTTTATTTTAAAAGAAAACAAAATAACACCATTCCAAACAGTTATTTGATCAAATCAAAAATCCTTTTCAAAATGTTCCTGTGACTTAAAATTTTGGTTTGACAAATTTATTCCCTGTCACTATTTTCCCAAATATTTGGAACATTTTCATGGTTCCTTTTAAGGTAATATTTTTATTGCCTTTTTGTAAAATTTCAACTCATTTGGGCTTGATCAATTCCCATTTTCAGATTCAATGCAATTTGAATGCATGCATGAAATGCAATGGCAAGCAAGGCAAACTAGGGCTGTGACAACTCACCCCCACTAAACAAGAATATCGTCTTGAGATTTAGGCGTAGTCGGGAAGAGGAAGAGGGGCACTAAACTATCTGAATCTTCACGATCCAATTGCCCTTCTTGAAGGTGTTGATTCATTGCATCAGGTTGATCTTGGCATCTTTGTCTTCGAGGTCTTCATCTAACATGAGAACAAAGGAACCGATATACTCTACAAGATTCGATCTTCTCGAAGATCGAGCAACTCAAGATCAACTCATAGAATGATACATAGAGACGTCCCTTGAGCTGAAACACAACACTCATGACAGAAACGAGGAAGTGAGGCATATGACAAAGGTTCAATTGGTAAGCAACAAATCCACGCTTAAAACGGATGATGACGAAGTTTCAAAATAGCGAGGATTAAGTTACCCTTTATACCATAATGGGGCACCGTAGGAGGGTGACTCGTAGAGTTATTCCCTTAAGTGGCAAAAAGATTTACTTTTGATACAATATCATTAAAACTCTTCCTACCAGAGTAAGGCAATTACCAAATGATCGTTTGAAGGAATTTGAAAGAATGGCATACTCAGGTTGGAAAGAAACTAGGGTTATAGAACAACTCAGCGAACGGAAGGCACATTCCAATTACTACCGAGGATATAACCTAGTGTGTGAGCGTGCTCTCAAGAACTTGAGCATTTCCATATTCATCAAGGTTTACCAACATTCGTGCCAAGGATCCTGACAACACATCATACTACCACGATGAATAAGGGGGGAGGATACATATACAAAGGAAGACAACACTTTCTCAGATTTCACCTTAGCTATGCCAAGGGAACGAAATCTGGACGATCGACCGAGAGACATTTAGCACTCCGCTTCTAATGTTCACCTTGATGTACTAGCACAACCCAATTATAGGTCATGCTCGATATCTAGCACATCAAATATAGATCGAACTTCGGGGCTTAAAGGGTCCATGAGGAACAACTTCTAGAACAAGTCATACAAAGTCCTCACGGGGAAATGGCTAAGGTTGCTGATGCAAGATATTATAATATCAAGTCTTCCGGCTAGGTGTGTTAGCCATTACATCACTTTATCGGTTACATAGAGACCAATATTATAATTCTTGGAAAAGTTCCAACCATTATAACTGCCTAAGATTCAGCTCCGGTTGGTGACACGATGCTTCAGACTCAGCACGTCTGAAAAGAGGGTTTGCAACACAAATCGACGAGTTAACGTTGCGAGATTCTCAGGAAATGAACTACGGGAGACAGATCCAAAACATGAGCTGGATTGCAAGACCCACGTGAACACGGTGTCCAAGACAAATGTCAACACATATAAATCCTACAACAAAACACTACCGGGTTCTAGGTGGAAATCATCATTGCGGGTAACAAGTCCTTACATAAGTCCGGATTAGCTCTTATGAAGGAACCTCTTTCCCTTATATAACTCAATCAGTGGCTTGGTGTGCTTGGAGTTACATATGGAGTGGAGATGATTAGTCTATCAAACCACAGAATACTTTGCACATGCATGATTGACTTGGAATGACTCCAAAGAAATCAAAACGGCCTTCTCAAAATCATGGCAGCAACTTGCACCAATGCACCTGAATTTTAAAAGAAGTCACTTCTTACAGCTAACATAATCTTCATGTACTAGACATAAAGATAATGCCTACAAAATTTTCCAACACTGGTTTAATATCCGACATAAATCATGGAACAAATTAAAATGTTGCCGATGGGCTCAACAAAAATTCATCAAGATACCCATATAAATGGATTTCCACAACTATGTGAGCAAGATAATAGCATTGGTCTGATCAAAGAATACAATGGTGTATGCTCAAGGAATCCACAAGTAAGACACCGCTACGAAAATCTTTGGTTCTGAGTTTGATTTGACAATAGCCCATACTCAAATCAAATTGGACAAGATAATATATGCAACAATTGATCACACGGATCAACCGATGACAATATCATCTTTCTTCAAGACTCACACAAAAGGAAAATATCCTTTTTAAATTAGATAAGTTTAGGCAAATCTTTTATCTTCCAACTCTCCAAGTTGTGGTTTAGCTTAACCAACTAGCTCGGGGTATCCAACACGGATTCTTGGAGAAGATGGCTTATAGAGAAACCAACTTGATCACAAGCTCTATCATAACAGTCAGGAAACAACCTGGTAATACTTCCGAGAAGATATTCGGAAAATCACGAACCACCGATATGTTGTTAAGCTCGGGAACAATCTCGCTTTTCAGGGCAAGATGATGTGATCAATAGAGCAAGGGATTGACAAAATCCTAACTCATTGATCGAAAAGTGCACCATGAAACATGGACTAGGTAGCACGGTCAATCTTAGGATGACGATTCAATCACCATCACCATAAGAGTGAAATTATTGTCCATTAGCTACCAAGCAATAACATTTCTAGAAGTATTGATTTCACACATCATGGTTCACTTGTCGATATTCCGGTTACAACCAACACGAAAAACGAGGAATGAATAATGATAGCGAAAAGTATAACTACATCAAGAGCTCATAAGAGATGGTGCAATTCTCACGACACTCTTGACAAAAAGAGGGTAATACTCCCAGATAGAACAGAACAAAAGGTGGGTTAGCATTTCGATCTGCGGAATACAATTACTTTGACCCAATCCAAGAAATGGATGAGGTATTGGAGTTTGCTTCTCCCAGTCATTCGAGAATAGAATAACTTGACAGCCCACAGGAATAAAAGACATTGATGACACGAATGCACAACTACTCTTGACTATCCTCTCATGGATGAAGGTCAGAATACAACTAGATAGGGCCAACTCAAGAGCACATGGTTTCTTGAGTTGTGGATGCATGGATTAGCATGTCGAACGAGTTCAACATAATTCTTCCAGATAACCCATGCAGAAGGGCGGAGTTGGCAGAATCACAATATGGAGTAGAGAACTCATCACGAGCACTCTTGTTGCGATCTTTAGTTCACGAAAAACTTTTGCCAAAGATGATTCATTGTGTTGGAAGAATGATATACCATGAACCTTGGGAGCTACAACAAGGTTACTAATCATTCTAAAGGAACTAGCAACACTATCAATAGAGATGAGCAGAATGATCTTTGGATTCAAAGACCCAGAAATAGAATACCTACAAACTAGATAACATCACGAGATGTTTTCTAAAATGATAGCCAGAATTATCACACTAGAAACATAGAGCACATCTGGACTATTGGGTGGTTTTCGGAGGTAACAGGGTTTCCTAACACTTCAACAAAACGTCGAGGTAATAGAGTACCTCAACACAATAATTAGTGTGCTTTGTCCGGCCAAAATACATTGGAAAAAGAGGAAGGAATTTGCAATTGCATCAGACTATTTGGGAACTTTGGAAAACTCGGACAGCATAACGGCTGTACGGGCATGAAATATGAGGCAACCTGCAAGAAAACTGACATCATAACAATGAATTCTTATGGAGACACTGAACCACGAAGACAACAACTTTTCTATAAGTCTCCAGCATAGTAACTCGTCATCCTAACGATTAGATGAGAAAGCCAAATTCTTAAACCCCGTAGAATAAAGAAGAGGGTGACTCAGAATAAGAATGACACAAGGAAAGGAGTAAAAAGAGCCTTATGTTCCCTTCCACAAACAATTCCCTTATATAACTAAAGAGTTGCTAGACACAACATCGACCAGTTTGGCTCGTTTATCCTACAGGCAGTCATGCTCTGATACCAAAGTTGTCGGGACCCTGATCTTGAATCATAAGAACCCAGCCTCTAACACATCACATCACTTTGCGGCCTTACGCACGGTAAACTCCACGGCTGCCACCTTACCTTGGCCGGGACCGTTTGCGTCTTTTTGCTCGCGTATATGAATGTGTCGCTAGCATTCAAACGATAAGAACCCGGGTCGACATGGCTAGTTATAAACCCAAGTGGTACATCCGTACAGGGACAGGCATACATAACCCAGCAAAGCAGGTGTCGGTCATCAGTGTGTGTAGACGAGTCGTAGCAAGCTACAAGGAATCCATTACACCGCGTGACATTTCCCTTAAGGGACAAACATAGCAGCAAAGAAGGATACATGCTGGTCAATCAATGTGTCCGGAGCAGTAGCAAGTTACCAAGGCTCGGTGGAAGCACAAAGAGGCATTTCCCCGTAAAGAGTACTACTAAAGGCACACAACTAGGTGTCGAATCCCACACATATAATGCATTTCATAACATACACACATTATGCACTATATACATAGATACAACATGGCATCACAACGTAACTCTATGACTCAAGATTTTATTAAATACTCATAGGAATCAACATAGTATGATATTACTAACAGGGGTCTCGTGACCCGTCACTCAAGTCATACAAACATCAAGCGGAAGCACAACATGTCTGGGTATAGACATCTACTAAAAGTGGCTGGAAGAGCTTGAAAAGCTACTACGACCCTACCAAAGGAGCCAGACCTCTGTCTTGGATTCCCAAGCTATTCCGGTCAATATTGAACACATCGCGTAGAAACCTTTAGTGAGACTTACATCAGCAAGACTTACATCAGAACTATCGACATATGCATCATGTTTCAATGAAAGGATTGTGGGGTTTGATTGCAGCAAGCCAGCTTTGACTCTTCGCTAACCTGTACTACGACTACAAGTTCTTTCTTTGAGGTGGGATAGCACACACGAGTCCACATATTCACCAATTCAATACACCACTATGGATCCACTCTCGTCTCCCTACGAGAAGGCCTTCCATAGCACTCACACTTATCTTGCTTGTTTTAGAGTATCCATTTAAATTGTCTATGTACCACGTAATGTTTCCAAGTAGTCCATATGCGAGGACGCGGCTATTCGAACAAATTAAATCACCCTGCAGGGGTATACTTCTTCACACACGCTCCCACCACTTATCACCATGTGCATGTCATGCATCTTGGCAACCTTCAAGCGGAAGCACTGGCGTGGGTGTCGGCCATGACCGTTAACCACACAAGACCCTAGTCCAGGTTTATCGCCTATTTGAGACTGAACCCGCAAGGAAGTCCGGCCGAGGTTTCCTCTACGGCCCCAAACGATGTGCGCAGGGTTCCCAAGCCCACCATCCAGGTGCCACTTGGTACAGTGTGCCACTATGTATCTACCGCAGAGAAGCCTACCCCGTCGGGCAGAGCTAAACACAGCCACCAACACTTTTCCTACAAACACGAGAAACTAATTGCAACTCCTAGACAGGGATCTAGGTGATTAATAACCAAGAGGGTCAATTAAGTATCCCAATGTGTGGTAGTGTCTTGTCTTGGATAACATACACATAACTCAATTCTTAAGAACGGTCCCAATGAGACAACCCACCATGTACTCCTACATGGCCTTTCATCGCTACCTTTACCAAATCGGATTCACACTTTTACTCTCACACTATAGGACATGAACACAACCATTCTGATTCATCATCCAGATGGATCAGACCCGACACGACTCTAAGCATAGCAGGCATTGTAAGCAAGCATGGATGACTAAGCACAACAAGGCTCAAGCAGTTGCTACTCATGCTAAGTGGTTTCAACTATTTACTCTGGCAAAATCAGGTCATGCAAAGGAATGGGTTCAACTACCGAGAACATGTAACAGTTGAATCGTGTTTGTCCTAATGCAATAAAAGAGAGCATGAGCGAAAGAGTGGGTTCATATTAGTATGCTCAAGGGGGTTTTCTTGCCTGACACGTCTGAAGATAACAATGAGTCTTCATCAATGTCAGCGATCACATCATCGGAACCATCGTGTACCTAGAGGGAACAACACCTGCAAACAAGAAAGGAACAACAATTAATTCACGGAAACGCGGAACTATGATGCATGATCAAGAAATGGAAATGAAATGTGGCAGGGCCAATATAGCTACCATTTCTTAGGTTGAAGCTGGATTTGAATTAGAATTCGGATATCACTTCAAGCAAGGTATTTTCCGGATACCCTTTTAATTGATTCGACCTGATGCTCACGTATAACTTGTTTGAACATGCATGAAGAAGGCATATTGGGGTGCTGAGTTTCCTAGATCATTGTTTGGTCATAGTAATTGAAGTGGAATTCAAATAGGAATCAAATTCCAACTCCAAACTATTTATTAAATTTACCCTAATCATAATTTTGCCTACTTGGTGATGTTAACTTTCTCAAACCAGCAGGAAAATGCCATAATCAGATTCTTTGGATTTTTCTGATCATTTTTTATATATAAATTATTTTCTATGACTTTTAGAAGTTTTAGACATTTTCTGGAATTATTTTATATTAGAAAACCAATTACCGCATCAGCACTGCGTCAGCAGGTCAATTGACCCGATCAGAGTCAAACGTGACGTCTGGGGGCCACACGTGAGTGATTCGGTTTAATTAACAGGGTTAGGTTAATCTTAATTCTTATTTTAGAACCGTAGGGCCCACTGTCAGTGAGTCATTAGTTTAGTTAATACAATTAATTAATTTTCGTGATTTAACTAAACTTAACAGGGCTAGGCCCCACCTGTGTGTGATCCTGGGAGGTCAAACCCTTGGTCAAAGGGCCAGAACCACCAGCGGCTCAACGCCGGCGACTCCAGACGCGGCGGAGCTCATCGGAATACTGCTACGGGCATCCGTTTTGGGCGCGGTTTGGATCTACAGAAAGCACGTGCTCGCGCGCATCCAATGAAGCAAGCGGGAGCACCTAGAGTGCAGTACCTCGACGACGACGACGACGTCCACGGCGGCCGGAGCTCGGCCTTGTGCGGGTGGTGGCTGTAGGGCACGGGAAGGGCAGTTGACGGGCTAAAAACCTTCCTGGCGGCTCCAGGAGCTCGATCCCAAGCTCGAGCGCGTGGATGGGGTACCACAGCGACGACTACGACATGGCCGGCGACGTGGACCTCTCGGCTCCGTTGGCTACCACGCTAGAGGAGAGGAACGACAACGGGGAGAGAGGAAACGGATTCTATGGCTCACAGGGGTTCCGATGGGGCTGACGGCAGGCTCGAGGATGCACCGAAGGGAGCGAATCATTGAGGAAGGTCCGACGGCCGGAGGTGAAGGGGACGACGGCGATGGCAGCGCTTCGTGGCTCCCGGGCCTGATTCCAGTGGCGAGAAGGAGCAACGCGACGAGGGGGTCCCTCTGGTCTTCTCGAGGAGGCGAGGGCAAGCCCGAGGCTATGCGGTTAAAGGCGGCTTGGTCATGGCGGCTCGGTCATGGCGAGCAGAGGCAAGGAGGAGAGCAGGGGGGAATAAGGAGGCTGGCTCGATGGGGACGGCTCCTCTGAGCCTATCCCACTCACCAAATCGGCAAGGAGGCCAGGCAGGCAGGAAGCGTGGCGCTCCCGCGAGCTCGTCGTCCTGTGCTTCTCCTCTGCCTTCTGGCAGGAGGAAGAAGACAGGGGTGCCCCTCTCGTGTGCTGGCTGGGCCAGGGGCGACACGTAAGGTCTTTCTCTCTCTTTTCTTTTTTTGTTTTATTTCTTTCTGGAATTTAGGTTTAGGTTTTAAAATAGAATGTTTAAATATTTTATAAAACCCTAAATTAGAGTTATGTGACAGTGATAAAATAATCAATGCCACAAAATAGTTTCAACATTTTTGAAACTTTTATTTTAAAAGAAAACAAAATAACTCCATTCCAATCAGTTATTTGATCAAATCAAAAATCCTTTTCAAAATGTTCCTCTGACTTAAAATTTTGGTTTGACAAATTTATTCCCTGTCACTATTTTCCCAAATATTTGGAACATTTTCCCGGTTCCTTTTAAGGTAATATTTTTATTGCCTTTTTGTCAAATTTGAACTCATTTGGGCTTGATCACTTTCCATTTTCAGATTCAATGCAATTTGAATGCATGCATGAAATGCAATGGCAAGCAAGGAAAACTTGGGCTGTGACAGTCTACAACTAACTCCATTGCACCAACCTCAAAAGAGCTATAGAACACCAGATAAAATCATGACAGGACAACAACAAAATATAACAGATTTCAGACTTAGATATATTTCAGCATCTCCAAATCAGCACTATTTCCTAGCAAGTTGAGAGCAAGCAAACCACACCTAAACATGGATTTCTATTGCAACCAAAATTACTAGGGGCTAGTCTACACATCCAAGGGCATATCTCTAGTTGACAACTCCTTCATATCATGCATGGATTAAATCCCACAAAATAGACAAGAGGGCAACATAGAAAAATATCACGCCCACTAACTTCCTCAAAAGCAAAAACTAAATGCACAGTTAAATTCTATGGATTTTCTATCCCGAAAACATATATAACATGTGGGGTTGCAAGAATAAAACGCCACACGTATATGCGAGAATATGTCCTAAACACGGTATAACAAACTAATGACGGAACCTACATGCAAAAATACAACCAACTACTCTAAAATACATGGCAAAGGGTCCCTAAAAACATGAGCATTTCATCTACGGAGTTTAAGCAATCCGGACACTCGCGAAAAATAAATACGGAACAACTCCCTATTGGGACAGCACGCAAAACTAGGCATTTGATGGGTCAAACTACGTCAAACGTGCATGCAAGTTGCAAATAAATAATCTACACGGAAAACTAGTCAAGTTACATATATAAATCATTGCGATCCGATGCACGGTTTAAAGTCTACGGGCATTTTGAAATATCTAATTTCGTGGAAAAGAATTAAATCACACAAAAAAAACCTAAAGTCTAAACGGGCCGAAAGTAGGCATGCGCGAAATAGTTATATTGCGCTACGGGCGCCTAATAGAAGGCTCGGAGGGGCAGCTCACCTTGGGGCCTTCGGGCCGGCTGGAGGAGAGGAGTTGGGCCGCGAGAGGGAGGCGCGTTGGGCCGGCGCTCGGGCGAAGTGGCCCAGCCGGCGATGAGGCTGGCGGCTCACGCGACATGGTCAATGGGCAGCCGCGGGATCTAGCGATCCAGATCGGGAACCGGGGCAGCAGCGATGGATCTCGAGGCACGCGCACCGGCGGAGAGCGGTGGTGACTCCGACGAGGCATCACAGGACGGCGGCGATGGCGGTTGGCAGCTCTGGCGCGGGATCTGAGGTGGGGCCTTGCGATTGCAGCCACAGAGCGGAGCTCCGGCGACGGGAGAGCTCCGGCGCTGTGAGGAGGTGACGGGAGGCGAGGAGGGAGGGTCCAGCCGGAGGTTGATGGGAGGCGGCATGCGAGGCACGGGCGGCGGCGTGGGGCGCACGCGGCGGCTGGAGCTGCGGCACCAGGGGGCGCGGGAGCACACACGGCTCGGGGCAGAGGCGAGCAGGTGGCGGCGCGGATCCGGGACCAGGGCGGGCCTACTACGGGCTGGAGTGTGCCGGCAGCACTCGGAGGAGAGATAGGGCGCGGCAGCTGGGGTAGGGTTTCGGGCACGGATCCCGAGGAGGATTAGGGGGCGCCCAAATAGGTAGGGGAGGGGTGTTTATATAGGGAAAGGGGGCTAGGGTTAGCAGAATTTCGCCCCGATTTCAACCGCGCGATCGGAATCGAACGGTTTAGCACGCTGGACGGGCTAAGTGGCCGTGTAGAGTAGGTTAGCCGGAGATGAGAGGGAAAACGGGCACCCAGCAACATATTTTAAAGCACCAAAAAACGTCCGACGAATAACCGAAGACGGTGCCGCTACGGACGACTGTTCGGGTACCAAACGGACTCCGATTGCGACGAAAATTGGCAGGTGGCCTAGCTACAACTAATTAAGACCGCACGTCAAGTTTCAACCCAAACAGAGGAAGTTTTACACACACTTTTAAAAACAAGGTCTTGACGATGCCGCGGCGCGTGCGTGTGTGGTCGGGCTCAGAATGGACAACGACGAGAACCGGCAACTACTAACGGATGCAAGTTTGAAAACTGGCGGCAACGGGATGCCGATGCAATGCGGATGATGCGCATGATGCGATGATGATGCAACAAATAAAAATAAACCACGGCGAAAACAGAATAAAGGGGGAATCATCTAGAACGTCGGTCTCGGGCTGTCACAATTCGGCATAAGGCAAACTATCCTCCCAATTGTTGCCATATGTGAGCACACAAGCCCTGAGCATGTCTTCGAGAATCTGATTTACACATTCGGTCTTCCCTCCAGTTTGAGGGTGATATGCTATGTTGAACACTAGCTGGGTTCCCAAAGCTTGTTGCAAATAATCCCAAAACCTGGATGTAAAATGGGTGCCTCTATCGGATACAATAGTTTTAGATATACCATGCAAGCAGACAATACGAGCGAAGTATAACTTTGCTAGCTTCTGAGTGGAGTACGTAGTTTTTACGGGAATGAAGTGAGCCGCCTTTGTGAGTCGTTCTGTGATAACCCATATAGCATCGTGTGCGTGTCGTGACTGGGGTAGTCCGACAATGAATTCCATGCCTACCTCATCCCACTTCCACTCGGGTACCTTCAAAAGTTGTAACAATCCTGCTGGCTTCTGGTGTTCCGCCTTAATTCGTTGGCATGAATCATAGCGGGCAATGAAAAAGGCAATATCTCTTTTCATTCCGTGCCACCAATATTTTGTGTATAGATCCTTGAACATTTTTGTACCTCCAGGGTGGATTGAGTATGGCACATTCTGAGCTTCTTCCAAAATTTGAGCTTTGAGGTCCTCTTAGTCTGGTACACACAATCGGTCTCTGTACCATAATATTCCATGTACATCAATAATAAATTCGTGGGCCTTTCCAAGGTTCACCTTTTTCTTTATGCCTTCAATGCTGGGGTGCTCCTTCTGAGCCTTCTTGATATTCTCGTCCAGAGTGGGTTGTACTTCTAGTTGTGCCACGGTGCCTTCTGGAACGAGGAGCGGGTTTAGCACAGCGAACTCTTTCGCAATCTTAGGTCTTAGCTTTGGTACAGGGCCCTTGTCGGAGGTTGGGTTCCGGCTAAGAGCATCGGCTACCACGTTAGCCTTACGAGGATGGTAATGAATGCCCACATCATAATCTTTAATTAACTCCAACCAATGCCGTTTTCGTATATTGAGATCTGGTTGTGTGAAGATATATTTGAGACTCTAATGATCTGTGTATATTTTGCAGCGATTTCCAAGCAGAAAATGCCTCCATTCTTTGAGAGCGTTTATCAAGACGGCCAACTCCAAATCGTGAGTGGGGTAATTTTATTCATGTCGCCCTAGTTGCCGTGAGGCATAGGCCACGACCTTCCCTTCCTGCATAAGTACGCATCCGAGGCCTTTCCTTGAGGTGTCACAGTATACTTCAAATTTTTTGTTCAAGTCTGGAACAATCAACACGGGTGTCGTGGTCAGTCTCTTCTTCAGCTCTTGGAAACTATTCTCACATGCTTCATTCCATTCAAACTTATTTTCCTTTTTGAGTAGCTGGCTCATGGTCTTAGCAACACTGGAAAAAATTTCAATAAACCCCCGGTAGTATCCCGCCCTTCCGAGGAAACTTTGGATGTTTGTCATGTTGGCTGGTTGCAGCCAATCACTTACAGCCTTGACCTTCTGATCCACAGCTATGCCTTCTTGGGTCATTACATGTCCCAAAAATCCAACTTGCTTCGGCTAAAACTCACATTTGCTGAACTTGGGATACAATTGATGTTTAAGCAGTTCTTCCAACACAATTCTTAGGTGTTCCGCATGTTCTTCGGGGTTCTTGGAATAGACAAGTATGTCATCTACGAAGACTACGACAAACTTATCCATGTACTTCATGAATACCTTATTCATTAAATGCATGAAGTAAGCTCGTACATTTCTTAGTCCGAAAGGCATTACCGTAAACTCATACAATCCGCATCGTGACGTAAATGTTGTCTTTGGAATGTCTTCAGAATGTATCTTAAGCTGATGACACCCTGACCGCAAATCGATCTTCATGGATACCTTTGCTTGTGCTAACTGATCAAACAAATCATTTATCCTGGGTAGTGGATACTTGTTCTTGATGGTGGCCATGTTGAGGGCTCAATAATCGATGCAAAGCCTTAGCGTCCCATCTCTTTTTTGGCAAATAATATTGGCGATCCCCAAGGCGAAGAGCTGGTTCTGATGTATCCTTTGTCCAACAGCTCTTTTATTTGCTTCTAGAGTTTGACTAGCTAAGTAGGTGCCATGTGGCACGACTTTTGTATATTGGGTTGGTACCAGGTGCAAGTTCAATGACAAATTCTATTTCTCGGTCTGGTGGCATGCCTGGTAGTTCGTCAGGAAATACATCCGGAAATTCACATACCACTAGGACGTCCTTCGGCTCAATAGCTTCCATGTGATTTAGTCGTGCTTGGTTTGACTTCTCCTTTTCTAAGGCTGCAACTTTTACTCTTTTACCCTGATGGTGGGTGAGTGTGACCGTTCGGTTGAAGCAGTCAATAAATCCCTTGTTGGTATTTGGCCAGTCCATTCCCAGAATAACATCTAAATTGTTGCTTTCGGTCACAATGAGATTTGCCCAAAACGTCAAGTCTTCGATCTCAATAGTAACATTCTTGCAATATTTTTGTGTAATTTGTTGTACTCCCGGGGACTTGCTGGTCATCGAATTTTCCAAGGGGGGGTTGAAAAGTTGTGTTTTGAAACATTTTTTCCGAAATAAACGAATGGGAAGCTCCAGAATCAAACAAAACCATTTTGTCGACAGGAAACTTACCGAGCACTATTTGTGGCGCGTTCATAGCATCTTCTCTCGCGACAAGATTCACGTGACCCTTCGTGTGATTGTGGTTGGGGTTGAAGTTGTTGCGCTTTGGTGCTGGGTCAAAGCTGGGAGGGTTGGTTTTAGTTGCACCATTCCCGGCCTTTTGGCTCTATTGGGTGAAGTGTCTAGCCTCTCCGCACGCGAAACAAGTGATATCGGGTGGTGAGTAAAATCCTTGTTCCTCACATACAAGTGGCTGTTGACTTTAGTTGTTGACGTTGGAGTACAAGGAGTTTGATTCTTTGTGTCCTCAGTCTTGTGCTTGATGTTGCGCGCTGGTGTCGAGTTGTTATGACGGTGTTTAGGAATGTCATCCAAGCTATGACGTTTGGCGTCTAGCATGTTGGCCTTGTCTTCAAGTGTTTTGAAGTATGGAAATGTGTGAATGGCTAGCTGGCATTTTAATGCCGGAGCGAGTCCATCCAGGAATTTCTCCATTCTTTTCTCTTCTGTCTTACAATCATCACTTGCATAACGGGATAATTGATTATACTGGTCCAGATATTCCATTACAGTGGAACTCCTTTGTTTGAGGTCTTCGAATTCCCTCTTCTTGATTTTCATGACACCGTTGGGAATGTGTGCCCCACAAAAACTCTCCTTGAATTCAGCCCACGTGATGTTGTTCTCGTCAGGATGTACGCGGAGGATATTTTCCCACCACGAGGTTGCGGCTCCAAACAGATAGTGAGGTGCGTAGAGCACTTTCTCATGGTCGGCACATTGCGCAATAGTAAGCTTACTCTCAATGTCACGTATCCAATCGTCTTCTTTTATAGGTTTGTCGGTGTGCGAAAAAGTTGGAGGACGTGTCTTTTTTTATTCAGCCAATCTGGAGTTTTGTGGGTGTGGACCACGCATATCCCCATATTCACTAGTTGGTTCATCATCTCGTGATGATGTTGCTGGCTCTGCTCATACAAACGACAAACCATGGAAAATATTGGGTCGCTCTTGTGTCGTCTTGATTGTCCATGTGTGAAATCATTCCCTATCTCAGCAGATTGATTTTCTACCTGCATTCTTGGCATGGAGCATGTCCACGGACGACTCATTTTCTCAAAGCTGGGTCAATGTCGCAAAAACCAAATGAGAAATTCAAGTTCAAGGGAGAATAAAATTTAATTTTTTTATCCAAGGAAACACTACGAAAAGTCTTTTCATAAATTAACCGTCGCGTTCAGAGAAGGACTGCGGTACATCTTACATCGCACATAATTATACATATCACTGAGGTCTTACTCTCGTATGTCTGACATATTATTTAAGCTGGTGCACTTCTCTTGGTCCTACATTACGCAACACGACTACTTCCCTTCAGTCTAGGAGCACATCATCATACATATTATGCATACCACACAAGCGTACTGGCGATCTGCTGCACCATCTCTAGGTGGAGTCGGAAGGGACCTGGATTGGCTGAACCAGGGATAGTCCCAGATGAGGAGCTGGGGGGTCCACTTCCTTTGACACGGGCTTTAGGCGGACTGCACGAGACGGTGAAGCACGAACTGGACTAGCAGGCATAGCAGCTCTAATGGGGGCAAGAGCAATGACTTGATTGAATTCATCAATCGTAGGCAGCTGACGGCGAAGCTGAGCTGGCGGAGTGCATGAGGCAGAAGAAGATGGGCATGACCGAGGTAGTGCGGGACGAAAGAGCTCAGTCCTGTTGTGAGGACGAGTAAGTCTCCATGCGAGCAGCCACCAAGTCATCCACTAAGCCATCAAAGGATGACTCAAAGGCTATGAGGTACTGCACGAGCATCCCAATAGCATCGTCTTCCTCTCCTCTGGGGCAGGCAAAAGCATAGTGACTGGTGTACATCACGTGGCAAGGTAGGTAGTGATAAGGACGAGTCTTCATCACTGGGAGGGTGTCCGGAGACGGGCAATCACCTCCATGGCTGCCATCTGAATAGCATGCCTCTCCGTAGGCATGGTTCTCCCAACAAAACGAAGACGACAAGCCTCCGGTCACCCACCGACGCCTGATGCACCATCAGGGAGTCGCTGATCTTGTGGCGGTAGAACGTGTACTCGGTGTGAGTCGTCGATCCACTCGCGATCTTGGCAATGATGGAAAGAAGTCGCGAAAATCCCGTCGGCTCGTTAGCGAACACCTGCGACAAGCAACCACTGCTAGCCATCAACACAGTAGACAAAATTTTCATATAGTCTTAACATAAATATATGTTGAATAATAGAAAATATCTACAGCATGCAGAAAAATAAAAACAACTCATCTGGTTAGCGATCGTGCCTAGGGTTTCCTACAGTCATCCTGGCTCTGGTACCAAGGTTGTCATGACCGGTTTCCAAATAAAAAAAATTATTGGAAATCACCCATGTGTGTCTCCACTGTAGAAAAATATTTCCCACTGATAGACTCATCTTGATACAGAAAACCAGTAGTACTTAATATTAAACAGGTAGAGCAGAAGTTGCTTTACAATTTATTACAACATGTCCAAGTCTCACATAGACGGATATGTTACAGTGGTAATGGGATAACTCTATTGTTCGTAATAAAAGGGGCACGCCACATCATAGTAATGTGACATGACAAGTACTACTACGTGCCAAGCATCATAGTGAGGCTTGACGATTTATTGGTGGCAGCGGAAGCGGTGAAATAATACAGCGGCAGACTCTAGGATCGCAAGACTGACTGGGACTCCTCTAGACATCGGAGTCGCTATCGAACTCCTCATCCATGAGGTCTCCTTCATCCATATCTTGCCACATCAACAAGCCAATGAGTACTTCGAAAAGTACTCGCAAACAGTTTGCACAAAAGATGAGAAGCATGCAGTCAATTATTAATATGCATGGTTCAGATCATAATTTATCAAATGGGTGTGTTAGAAATAAATTAAGTTAGTGGATAAATCGGGAGGTAATCCTCCCGAGATATCCCAACACAAAGATGAAATGTGCCGATCGAGTGTCTGAAGCGACGCCTCGAAAGCTTAACAAGGGTCAGTTTACCCTCGTCGGGCGTCTAAGCGACACCTCATACAGGGCATAAAATAAATAACAAGCCACAAACGGGCGTCTTAGCAACACCACAGAGAGGGCATAAAATTAAATAACAAGCCAGAGTCGGGCGTCTCAGCGACACCGTAGAAAGGGAATAAAAATAAATAACAAGCCACGGTCGGACGTCTCAGCGACACCACAGCAAGGGCATAAAATAAATAACAAGCCAGAGTCGGGCGTCTTAGCGACACCACAGAAAGGGCATAAAAATTAATAAGAATTATCCAGGTGGTACAACCAACCTTGAGGATAATTTCTGAACCAAGAAGATAATAATAAAATATTCCACATTGTCGTTAGATATCCACAACCATTATTGTTCCACCACTTGTACTCCAAGGACCGACACTTGACTTGTCAAACAACCGTCCTTAACCGTCGACACCGCTACTCGAATAGTTTTGACTCTGCAGAGGGTGTACTCTTTACCCATAGCTCACGAGTTCCGATAGTCCATATGACTAATCCCGCATACGGTATTTTAGAAGCAGAAACTTAGAACCAGCACACACCCATTTTACCCCCGTGAAGCCCGGCTCCACCCGGACTACGCTGCCAGGGCAGAACCATAAGACGAGAAAATTGGTTATTTGCCATTTTCAATACCTGGCTTCGCAAAATTGCCACTTTCAACGTTGGCTTCGTAAAATTGCCACTCTGATCGTTGGCTCCTTGATTACCATACCACTTATCTCTTTTTAGTGATTTCCTTTTTCTTTTTTACATTTATAAGCATAAGAAAAGACCAAACTACCCCTGATTGTACATACATCTGATTATCTATATGGAGCAGGGAAGAACAAGCTGGTGACCGCCCAACCGACCGCCCCGCCCGAGAGACCACCGCACCGCCCGACCACCGTCGTTGACGCTCGCCCCGCCCGACCAACCGTCCCGCCCGTCCACCACCCCGCCCGCCCCGCTCGACCACCGTCGTTGACGCTCGCCCTGCCCGACCACCGCTGTCGCCGCCTGCCAGTGTGCCCCCGCGGCGCTTGCGTCGCTCGTCCCGGTCGCCTGACCACTCGACTGGGATGAGGGGCAGGAAGGATAGTCCCAGGAAGATGAGGAGGTTGCGGGAGAGGGTTCCAGCTTTTGCTAACTTCAGATAAAGGGGACAACAATAAGGAGGTATTCTGATGATGTATTTTTTCAGTTTAATCATAGGATTGATGGTCAAATTTCACATGCCTCGATGTTGCATGATTGCTGAGATATTGGAAGAAATACTGGAATAGTGCAGAGGAACTTGACAATATGATGTACTTTTCCCAATGTATAATATGGTGACATCAGTGTAGACAGAAACATTTTGTGATGTTATGGACTGATAGTCATTTTATTCGGATTGTAGTTTTTGGTTCACATGACAAGAATAATAATGAGACATAAATTGTTGCATCTCAAAACTAGCTTAAATTTTGAGTTCCAAGCTCATGGAAATTATGAGATCACATCTCAGAGTGAATAAAACTACTAGTGAGTTCATTTCTCCCATAACAAGCACAATTCAAACAGATAATTCATCCAACCAGTAGCTTCCTCTTTGGAGTCATCTTCTTTGGTGGACCTGCTGTCGGCATCCTCCTTGGGGTCATCTTCTTTGGTGGAGTTGTAGTTGTCATCCTCTCTGGAGTAGTTCTAGTGGTTTGTGAAGAACTACCCTCCCCCAAAAAGATAGCAAGGCGGATGCACACATACATGCTATCACATTTAGATCGTCGGCAGACGACGTTGACGAGAGCGTCGACGAGATCGGCGGCAGACGACGTTGACGAGAGCGTCGACGAGATCGGCGTCACGACGTTGACGAGAGTGTCGACGAGATCAGGGTAGTTTGGTACTTTCCTGTGTTTATAAATGTAAAAAGATAAAAGAAAATCACTAAAAGGAGGGAAGTGGTATGGTAATCAAGGATCCAACGATCAGAGTGGCAATTTTGCAAAGCCAACGTTGAAAGTGGCAATTTTGCGAAGCCAGATATTGAAAATGGCAAATAACCAATTTTCTCCCATAAGACGGGGAAGCTCCGACCTCGACTACCATGGGATCAAATTTATAATGCGCGCTACAATGGAGTGCCGTCCGTCTCAGTCCGAAATCGGAAACACCCATGCCCCCTGACCAGATGATTGGATTTAGTTCACGGCCATGGATACCTTCATCCTGGCCCCTCTACTTGGTGTGTGACTGATAATAGGCCTACGACCGACTATACCAAATCCTTATTCAGGAAACTATGGTAGCACAATAAAGAAAGTAAGACACGGACAAGACTCGATCTAGGTCGGTACTAGAGCTATCACTTTCTTACCATCACAATTTTGCACTTCTCATGACCAGGCCAGAACCTATCACGTTCCGCGTGACTAGGTTATCTACGACCTCTCACAACCATCACTTGCCATAGTCATGTTTTTAACATTATTATAAGATATGCAATTTTCTTGAATAATGCAATGGATGAATATTAAATTTTTGTTAGTGATCAAACAACAAATCAGAAGTTCAAACATGCTTGCCTAATTCCACGTAGTCGGGATCAAGAGTTGAGGCCTAGCTACAGGCTCCAAATAATTTATAAATAAATCTTAAAATAAACTAGACCCTCAGAGCAAGATTTTTCAAAAAGAATCAATTAAAAAGCTATTGTAGTTTAAAATTTATAAGAAAAACATGATGAGGGACCATTCTATAATAAAACAGAATCTGTCTAGGGGCTAGTTTGAGAAAACTCAAAATGCTCAAAGGGTTATGCGCTAACCCGCAGTTAAAACAGCTTCAGGAAAAGGCACCTCCGATGAAACAATTCGGAAAAAAGAAAGAACCCTGACAATGGGGTCCCACCCTATCACGTTTGAAACTCCATCGGCGCCAAAGGCGTGCGGTGGTCGCCGGTGGCGACTGACGAAGGGAGAGAGCAAGATGAGGGTGCCTACACACTCACCGAGTACCCGCACATCAATGATAGGTAGGTTGGGTCGAATAGGAAGCTCCACATCGACGGCGGCCTTGCTCCGGCGGACGACGGCGTCGGGCACCACTCGATCTCACCAAGGGGCGGTTGTGCGACGAAATCGAAGGGGGTCTTAGGAGGAGGGGACCACCAGGAGACTCCTGACATGCTCTGGGCATTCCTCTTCGCTCACCTTGCACGAATCCAACCGGAACCCGAAGCTGATCAGGGCGGCCGGAGTTGGGGAAGATGGCCTCTCAGAGGCCCTTCTCTGGCTTGGGAGCAGTTTTGGAGTAAGGCGGGAAGGACGTGGAGAGGTTGAGAAGGTTCGGCAGCAGGGGGAGCTCTATTTATAGAGGGCCGAGACGGGCTACAGCGGAGCTTATCTCCGACGACAAATTCCGGCGATCTCGGGGCCTAATCAGGAGGTTTAGGGGTCGGGTCAGTACCTACACTTCTCGGGGATTCCATTTTGATCCTAAAGTCACTCGGTCATCGACGGAGGATACGGCTCGACATAGCGGTTCCTTCTGGTCATGGCGGCAGCAGAGTTCACGCTCTACGCTGCAGGGGACGTGACGACGGAAAATGCAGCATGCACTGGTGGCCAGGGATACGCGGAGTTCGTAGTGGCAAAGGGCGGTCTCGGACGGTGCGGGGCTGCAGCAGGGGTGGTTCTGGTGGCCACGGCAGCCGCTGCTGATGCTGCTGTCGGAGCTGGCTGGCTCGGGCCAGCTCATCACCGACGCACGCATGCGGCCAAGAGACCATGTGGCGCGGGGATAAGAACCAGGCACAGTGGCGAGTGAATCTTGCCGCTAACACTGCTGAGATTACCGTTGTTGCGGGACTGAATCAACGATGCACTGAAACTCTGAACTTTGAGTGAAAAAGGTTCAAGGTCTAGTGGCTACTGCACAAGAGGTGCTCGATTAAATGAAATTGGCACGAGGAAAAGGTTTTTGGAGTTGAAATTTTATGAGATGACCTCCCATTGGGTGCAGAGTTACTTTGTAAATTTTCAGAATTTTTGAAAAAGTTTAAGGCATGTTTTTCATAAAAACATAATATTTTGGTCAAACTTGAGTCAAATCAAATTTGAAATTTTCAAACTTGTGAACCCAAGGTTTTCGGTGAAATAGGTTGAGGGTACTAAGGTCTTCTAAGGGTAAGAGTTTGGGTCCAAAACTCCAAAGGAATCACTGAGTTCCTTTGTAAATTTGCTAGGGTCAAAACTGATTACACAAATTTCTTTTATTAAAATTAATTATGAAAGGTGATCCAACCTTTCTAAAGTTTTGGGAAAAAAATAAAAATGAAGAACTAGATGTTGTAGAAGTGCAAAAAGGTCCAGGAAACCTTGAAAAAAAATTGAACCTATAGGAATAAATTCCATGGTTTTGCAAAAGAATAAAATATTTCCCAAACCAATTCATTTACAGAAGAGGTCAAAATATCACTATTCTAAACCAGGCACGTTGAGAAAGAAGCTCTAAAAAGTTTTCTTAAAGAGATCATCAAAGAGCTTCAAAGTTTTAACAAAGCCAATTAAAAATCCATAAAAAAATATCAAGAAATCAAATTTAGATTTTTTGGGTGTTAAAAGGACGAGCAGGAATGTAGCTTGGGAATGTTGATACGTCTCCAACGTATCTATAAATTTTTATTGTTATATGCTGTTAAGTTATCATTCTTGGATATTTTATAATCATTTTATAGCAATTTTGTATCATTTTTTGGGACTAACATATTGACATGGTGCCTAGTGCAAATTTCTGTTTTTTGTTGTTTTTATCCTCCACAGAAAATCCATATTAGATGAGGTCCAATTTCACGAAACTTTGCACAGATTTGTTGGGACTAGAAGGAAGCTTGGGGGCCAAGATTGATCAGCAGCCAAGGCCGAGAGGGGGCCACTAGACACCACGGCACGCGAGAGGCCCCTGGCGTGGCCTGGTGTTGTGGTGCCCTCCGAAAGCTTCTGCACCACCTCTGAGCTCTATAAATACCCTAGTATTCCAGAAACCCTAGAGGAGTCGACAAAAAAAATCAGCCGCCGCAAGTTCCACAACCACGAAAACCAATCTAGAGCCTCTTCGAGAGAAGAACACTATCATGGAGGGTTTCACCATCTCCATTGGTGTTCCTCCCATGATGTGTGAGTAGTTCATATAAAACTTATGGATCCATAGGCAGTACCTAGATGGATTTCTCTCTCGTTTTGTTTCTCAACACAATGGTCTCTTGGAAATCCATATGATGTAACTATTTCTTTTGCGGTGTGTTTGTTTGGATCCGATGAATTATGAGTTTATGATCAGATCTATGAAAACATATTCATGCTTGATTATTATAGCCTCGTACTTCTTCTGTGATATTTGGTTTTTGTGTGGCCAACTTGATCTTTTATCTTGCAATGGGAAGAGGTGCTCTATGATGAGTTAGATCTTGCGGTGCTCAATCTCAGTGATAGAAAGAGACATGACACGCATGTATCATTGCCATTAAGGATAAAACGATGGGGTCTATTCCTACATGAATAGATCTTGTCTACATCATGTCATTGTTCTTAAGGCGTTACTCCATTTCTCCATGAACTCAATACACTAGATGCATCGTGGATAGGGGTCGATGTGTGGACTAATAGAAGTAGATGCCGGCAGAAGTTGGTCTACTTATTTTGACGTGATGCCTATATACATGATCATCGTCATGAATATCGTCATAATTATTTTATTTTCTATTAATTAAACAAGTAATTTGTACACCCACCGCTTGCTATTATCTCGAGAGAACCCACTAGTGAAACCTACGGCCCCCGAGTCTACTTCACAATATCTATTTGCAATCTCTACTTTGATATTTACTTTTCTACTGTATTTGCTTTTTTGTTTTCAGATTTATATTATCTAAAACCCCAAAAATACATTGTTGAATTCTATTTGCTATCAGTATTATTTGCATCTATCAATCTATCCTTACGTTACCCACGAGGGATTGACAACCCCTCTACGCGTTGGTTTGTGAGGATTTGCTTTTTGTGTGCTGGGGCGGCTTACATAGTCTTGTGGATCTTTCTACTAGCTTGATACCTTGGTTTCTTAACTGAGGGAAATACTTGTGGTCGCTAAGCTACATCACCCTGTAAGCTTGGAGGGAGACCATCGCACCTTCAAGGATTGTCAACTACCTACTCTATTTCAACTAGCATCCATCACACTCCCCTCTCATGCCAAGAAAAAGCGATATGATAATGGAATCCTCATGCAATGCCCTAGATCAAGATTCAGAAATGAACACCGCAAAACATAATGGATCGAGGGCAGTACCGGAGTCCATGGCACGAGGGAGATGGGGGGAATAATCCCACCGAACAAAAAACTAGAGGATGGCACGGAAAGGGAGATCCGGAGCCGGCCTCCGGTGGTGTTCTTAGTCACCATAGGGAGAGAGAGTCGAGGGGAGGAGGAGTGAATGGCTATGGGGAGTTAGAACTCCCCCTACCCACCACTTGAACCATCCAGGAATCCCCGAGGCGGTAGTACCGCTGCCCGGCATGGTAGTACCGGCCTCGGAGCTATAGTATTGCTTGTGACCAAAAGACAACCCACTAGTACCAGAAAAACAAGACCTATCTCACTACGCATTTTTCAGAGAAAGATAACACGCAAACACATTTTAGTATAGAAAAAAGAGACACTCCAATGAAGAAGAGTTCAAACACAAAGAAAACAAATCTTAGAGTGACCTTGTGCATGAATAAGCTTGTTACAGCAAATACCTCACCCGAAGGGGGCGATGGCCGAAGCCACCTATGTTTGACTCAATTGGTATAGCACCGCGAGGATTTTAACCTTGGGTCCATGAAAAAACTCGTCTTTGAAGCATAAGTGTCATCTAAGATGACTAATGTGAAAGACTTGATCGAATTTATGCATAACAGGGGGAGGGGGAGTTCATTGAGAGAACAACACCCCCTTAAATCCATGCCTACATCTAAACAAGATAATATGCTCAGAGTGGTGGGGTGTGCTTGAAATCAATCCACATTGCTCGAATCAATGATATTTAGCTCATGCCTTAACTCATGAAATCCTGCTTCATCCAATGGCTTCGTGAAAATATCTGCAAGTTGTTCATTAGTTTTGAGGTGAATAAGATCGATCTCCACACGGTTGATATAATCTCGGATGAAATGATGACGAATATCATTGTGCTTCGTCTTGCAGTGTTGGACCGGGTTGTTGGAGATCGAGATGGCACTTTCATTATCACAAGAAAGAGACACTTTGGCAAAGTTTGCATCTATATTATTTTCATATCTATATTGTTGTTTATATGATCTCTTTTATTTTGATATCTATATTATCAAAAAAAACCAAAAATACCTTGTTGTGTTTTATTTTCCATGACTTTATTTGCATCTATCAATCTATTCTTTTATTTTACCCACGAGGGATTGACAACCCCTACACGCGTTGGATTGCGAGGATTTGTTATTTGTCTGCGGGTATCACTTACATAGTCTTGTGGATCTTCATATTGGATTGATAACTTGGTTTCATAACTGAGGGAAATACTTGTTGTTGTTGTGCTACATCACCCTTAAGCTTGGAGGGAAACCAACGCAAATCAGCGGGGAGTCAAGATTCTTGCGCCATTGCCGGGGAAGATCAAGTCAAGATCTATCAGGTGCCTATACATAAACTCTCATCTCCTTGCAATTACATTATCTGCCGTTTGCCTCTCATTTTCCTCTCCCCCACTTCACAAAAAATTTCCTTCTTATTTTCCTTCTTTCCGTTTGCCTTTTTCTTGCTTGCTTGCTTCTATTGCCTTCATGACAACACTGAAAACCGAAAAAATATACAGGAAAAGTAAAGACATATGGATCCTCATCCACTTGCTAATATTTTCAAAAGATCTAATTATCTTGAACAAATTTCTAGTGAGTTGAGTGATCTTGATTATTTGTGTGAAGTTTTGCTTGAAAAACGTGAATCTGAATATTGTGACGAAGTGTTAAAATAATAAATTTATAAAGTGATTCATGATATCTCCTTGATTGAAAAGCATGATTGCAATGATGTTATTATAAATTCTATTAATTTCAATTGTGCTAATAATATGCAAAAGTACAAGATTGGGGATCGCAATTTTGTCATGTCCACTACTCATTGTAGTGATCATGATTGCGGTGATGCTTCTTATTATCTTGAAAATTTATTTAATCCTCATGATGAATATGATATTGACAATAGTGTTTGCAATAGTATTGAAAGTGGGTTTGGAAGAGTGTCAACTTTAGGTAATAATGATCCAATATTTTAGAGAATTATCTATCACTTGAATATTTTGATAAAAGTGGGATTGGAGAGGTCATGACTTTAGTTAATGTTAATCCCACTATCTTGGAAGATTATAAGACTTTTATGCATGTGGATCAAAAAGAGAATATTTTATGTGATAGTTGTATTTTTGAATTTGAATATGATCCTACATGTAATTATTATGAGAGAGGGAAATATGATTATAGAAATAGTCATGTTACTAAATTATCTCTCTTCATGTTGAGATTGTTATTGTATCTTTCTTCTTCCATGCATATGTTAGATATGTCTTGTCTTGAGAATTTGTTTGCTTATGAGATGCATAGGCATAGGAAGTATGTTAGACTTAAATGTGTTTGTCTTATGCTACATGATGCTCTCTTTGTGTTTCAACTACTATGTCTCATGTGAGCATCGATAAAATCTCAAGCCTATCTTAATGGCTATAAAGAAAGAGCTTGTTGGGAGGCAACCCAATTTATACAATTTATCTTTCACTTTTGTTTTATGTTCTTGAGTTTTTGCACAATTATTCTACTGTTATGGTTGTGTTTTTTATGTTTTAAGTAGTGTTTCTGCCAAGTAAAGCCTCTAGGATCATGTGGGTGATAGTTGCTTTGATCTTGTTGAAAAACACACACTTCTGCGTCCAGTAGCAAAAATTACAAAAATCAAAGTAACTTCAAAAGTGTCTGAATTGTTTCACAACATTTATATACAAATTCCCTACGTTTTCCTAATTTTTTAGAATATTTTGAGTTGCAGAAGTATGAGTAAAATACGAATCTTTACAGACTATTCTCTTTTTGACAAATTCTGTTTTCTTTGCATTGTGTGCTTATTTTGATGATTATATGGTTTGTATCGGGGGTATAAGACATGTAAAGTTAGAATACAGTAGGTATAATGCAAAAAACAAAATTGGAATGGGTTTTCAACAGTACCTAAAGTAAAGTTTAGTTTTCTTATACTAATGGATCTCACGAAGGTTTTGTTGAGTTTTGTGTGATTGAAGTTTTCAAGTTTTGAGTGGGTTCACAATGGATGAAGGAATAAGGAGTGATAAATGTGTAAGCTTGGGGATGCCCCATGGCACCCCAACATAATATCCAAAGTGTACCAAGAAACTAAGCTTGGGGATTCCCCGGGAGGTATCCCCTCTTTCTTCTAACAACCATCAGTAATTTTACTTGGAGCTATATTTTTATTCATCACATATCATGAGTTTTGCTTGGAGCGTCTTGTATTATTGTGTCTTCATTTTATTTGCTGGTTAGTTTGTCATAATAAACCTTGCTGGACAGACCTATTTGAAATAGCCAAATTATGCTATGATTTGTTAGAATCACTCTTTATGCTTCACTTACATTTTTTAGAGCCATGGAATTGCTCTAGTGATTCACTTATATCTTTTCGATCATGGTGGTGCTGTTATTTTGAAAAACATTTCTCTCATGGTTCACTTAGATTATTATTAGAGTTGAAAATTTTAAAGAAACTTGTGCTCTTGTTCTTCACTTATATTTGTTTGAGAGCTTGTTATTTGCAATGGAAATTTTCTGTAAATGAAATTAGTCCCAAATTGATAGATATCCAAGGGAGATATAATAAAAACTTTCATGAAGATCATTGGATGTTAAT
Source organism: Hordeum vulgare subsp. vulgare (assembly GCF_904849725.1). Taxonomy (NCBI): domain Eukaryota; kingdom Viridiplantae; phylum Streptophyta; class Magnoliopsida; order Poales; family Poaceae; genus Hordeum; species Hordeum vulgare. The sequence continues at coordinate 103,762,080 of NC_058524.1, read as the reverse complement.
CTTGATTATTTGCAATAGTTTTGCAATATGAAGATGGTTATATGTGAGTTATGTTGATGAGTAATTATGATTTAGTAAGAATATTGGTGTTAAGGTTTGTGATTCTCTATGCATGCACATGAAGTCAGTAATTATGCTATGAAATTACATCCTACTTGTGTTGCAGTATTCGGTGTTAGTTATGTTTGATGTTCGCTTATGATGGTTTTTGTTCCTTGGTTATGATCCCACATTAATAAGCAAGATTTTATGAAAATATCTGCAATTGATCATTAGTGTTGATGTGAATAAGATAAATCTCCCCATGCTTGATATGATCCCGGGTAAAATGGTGACGAATATCAATGTGCTTCATCTTGTAGTGTTGGACCGGGTTGTTGGAGATCGAGATTGCACTTTCATTATCACAATAAAGAGGCACTTTGTCACAAGTGACACCGTAACCCTTTAAAGTTTGCCTCATCCAGAGCAACTGAGCATAGCAATATGTAGCAGCTACATACTCGGCCTCGATGGACGAGAGAGAAACACTGCTTTGTTTCTTTGAAGGCCAACTTACGAGAGAGCGACCAAAAAATTGGCAACCTACAAAAGTTGACTTCCTCTCGACACGGTCTCCCACCCAATCCGAGTACAAATATCCTATGAGATCAAATGAAGCACCTTTGGGATACCATAAGCCAAAGTTTGGGGAATGAGCCAAATATCAAAAGATTCGCTTGACATCCACCAAGTGACTATCCTTAGGTGTAGATTGAAATCATGCAGAAATCCCCACACTCAACATATATCCAGTCTAGATGCACGAAGGTAAATAAGAGAACCAATCATGGAGCAATATGACATTTGATCCATAGCTTTACCATTGGGATCTAGGTCAAGTTGGCATTTGAGAGGCATGGGAGTAATTGCCTTGCCGGTTTGAGATCATCCATCTTGAGCCTCTTGAGCATGTCTTGAGTATACTTTGCTTGGTTGATGAAGGTTCCTTGACTTTCAATCCAAGGAAGAACATCAACTCTCCCATCATAGACATTTCAAACTCTTTGGCCATTAGTGCGGCAAACTCTTCATTAAAAGCTTTGTTAGGAGAAACAAAGAAAATATCATCAAAATATAGTTGGCATAGGAACAAACTCCCGTTGATATTCTTTGTGAAAAGAGTGGGATCAATTTTCCCAATTTGAAACCCACGATCTTGTAACATCTCGGTAAGGTCCTCCTACCATGCACATGGGGCTTGTTTAAGGCCATAGAGTGCCTTATCGAGAACGTATACATGATTGGGGAACTTGGGATCCTCGAACCCCGTGGGTTGCTTGACATATAACAACTCCTTCAGAGGACCATTAAGAAATGCACTCTTCACATCCATTTGATATAATTTGAGATTATGATGTGAAGCAAATGCAAGCAACATGTCAATAGATTCAAGGCTATCAATGGGAGCAAAGTTTTCACCATAGTCGATACCCTCGACTTGGGAGTAGACTTGTGCTACCAATCTTCCCTTTTTGCGAATGGCAACATCGTTTGCATCTTGCTTGTTCTTAAAGATCCATTTGGTTCTAATGACATTTCAGTTCTCCTTTGGTCTAGGCACCAACCGCCACACTTTGTTGAGCTCAAAGTTGTTGAGTTCATCATGCATCGCTTCAAGCTACTCTATGTCCTTGTGCGCCTCTTGTACTTTTAGGGGTTCAATGCAAGAAACAAATGCATGATGTGCACTAAGATTTGTTAATTGTATACGAGTGGTTACCCCTCTCATCACGATACCATAGACATTCTTCATGACATGTTGATTCTTTTGAAGCTTGGTAGAATCCTTGGCGGCATGTCTTTCTCGAATCTCCTCCATGGAAAGTTGAGGAGGAACCTTTTTGTTACCTTGACCGCCATTGTGAGATTGCTCTTGATTTTGAGCTTGGTCTTGATCTTGAGCTTGCTCTTGGTCTTGATATTGAGCTTGCTATTGGTCTTGATCTTGAGCTTGCTCTTGATCCTGAGCTTTCTCGGAGGTGTGAGATTGATCAAGGACATCACTTGGTGAACCACCATCATGAGGTTGATCTTGTCCTTGATCTTGATCACAAGGTTGAGGGCCTTCACGTTGTTCTTTGGAAGCGTGTGGGTCTTGCATCGGTGATGGTTCCACTGGAGTGGAACATTGTCCTTCTCCGTCGTCCACAAGGGGTTCCTCAAAGGGTAGGAAGTGTACCAAACCCATTCTTCTTATGGCTTGGGGAGGAATTTCATCACCTACATCACAAAGACCACTTAGCTCCATTTGGGAGCCATTATTTTCATGAGACTCCACATTACACGTCTCCTCAATGAGTACATTGGAATTGTTCAGGACACGGTAAGCACGAGAGTTTGTAGCATAACCAACAAATATGAACTATTGAGCTCTAGGTTCAAATTTAGACAAACGAGCACCTTTCTTGAGAAAGAAACACTTACAACCGAACACGCGTAAGTACTTGAGGTTGGGGTTGTTACCGGTAAGAATTTCATAAGGTGTCTTGTTCAAGCCTATGCGGAGGTAGAGCCGATTAGACGCATGACATGCGGTGTTGATGGCTTCGGTCCAAAAGTTGTATGGAGATTCGAACTCCGCCATCATGGTCCTTGCCACGTCCATCAAAGTCCGGTTCTTCCTTTCTGCTACACCATTTTGTTGAGCGGTATATGGTGCGGATTATTGGTGCGTGATCCCTCCATCATTAAGAAACTCATTCAAGCTACAGTTCTTGAATTCGGTACCATTGTCACTTCTAATCATCAAAATCTTTGCCTCATGTTGACGTTGAGCTTCATTGGCAAAGTCGATGACGGTTTGTTGGGTTTCACTCTTCCTCTTAAAGAAGTATACCCAATTATACCTTGAGTAATCATCCATTATCACCAAGCAATACTTTCTCCCCTAAGACTATCAAACGATGGAGGACCAAAGAGATTCATGTGGAGGAGCTCCAAGGTCCTCTTTGAGTATATAGTAGTCATGGGGTGGTGAGCCGTCAAATGCAGCTTTCCTTCAATACAAGCACTGCAAGCACGATCTTTGGCAAAACTCACATTTGTTAGTCCAAGAATGTGATCCCCTTTGAGGAGACTCTGCAAAGATCTCATATTGACATGGGCTAGTCGGCGATGCCAAAGCCATCCCACATCAACCTTAGCCATTAGGCAAGTCACGGTCTTAGTGGGTCACTCAGAGAAGTTAACCACATAGTGATCGTTATCGACATGCCCAACAAAGGATACTTTAATAGTCTTGCTCCACAAAAGGGCCACGAAGTCAACACCAAAGAACATACTACAACCCATGAGTGCAAGTTGATGAACGGAAAGTAAATTGTATGCAAGGGCATCCACAAGCATGCCATTCTCAATGGTAAGTTCTAGAGATATTACCACCTTGCCAAGGCCCAATACCTTTGAATATTGTCATAACCAAAGGAGACTTGGGTGGCCACGGTGGGTCAGGATGAACGTCCACCTCCAAGTCCTTGCTTCCGGTCATATAATTTGTCGCTCCTCTATCAAGCAAACATGTCACTCCACTAAGTGCAAACTCCGACATAAGATCAATGCTTAGATTTAGGTACCCATTCTGTAAAGGTTCCTTTCAAGTTAGTAACAAGGATAATAGGAACCCAAATAGAGCATTCAATGTACTCATAAGGAGAACCAACAAATTTAGCAAAGACATTTCCATCACTAGCACGACATCAAACATAAGAGGGGTTAAAGTCATCGGCATTCTTGGTAGGGAGGGGTTTGCCCTTCTTGGCATTACCACCCTTAGCTTTGCCCTTCTTCTTCTCATGAGTACCCTCCCCGGATTTAAAAAAGGTTCCCTTAAGCGCGGAAGGTTGCTTCATCTTGATATTCTTGTTCTTCTTGGACTGGGGTGCAAACCTAACTCCTTCCTTTGCAACCACTTCCTTTTGTTTGCTCAAAAGGTCATTAAGATTCTTTTCGCCTTGGATGCATGTCACAAGGCCTTTCTCAAGTTGCTCTTATAATTTGGAATTCTCCTCCGCAAGATGTACATGCTCACAACATGGGTTAGTAGCATGGGCATTATCAATTAATACAAAAGGAGAACATGTGGTTATTTCCTTACTGAGTTTTACTTTGAGTTGAACGTGAGACTCTTTTAAACAAGCATGAACACTCTTCAAAGCCTTGTGAGTCTTCTCAAGTGTGGAAAGCTCTTCCTTGAGTCTATCAAGGTCAACCCCAAGTGCAACCTTTTAGCATTGGAGCACACGAGTAAGAACAAGGATTGGAGCTCCGAGTTGCTTTCTCGACATTACTGTGAAGTGTTATTTCACTCGATATTACTGTGAAGTGTTATTTCACTCGATCAGTCAAACCTCAACCGATTCGAGGGCTACTGATGGGGTTGCCTACTAAGGGAGGTCCATGGACGTGTTATCCACAGCCCACCTAGGGCCCCTCATGGTCATTGAAGTCCCAGGGCCACCAATGCAGTTGAAGTCTCACTCTGACGAATAGAGTCACTCGGGCAACCTTTAGTCAGTCGGGTGCCCTACAACACACGTGTCAAGATAAGGTGTGGATGATATAGAGACTGCAACAGCCAAGGGACTTAACCTCTCACATAAATCTCACTAAAGACCTACGTTACGAGTAACGTCATAGTCATAATTGCGGTTTCTAGTAACTTCCCTGTTATTCTCATTTAATGCCCTTGTTATGGCACATTGTGTGTGGCGCCCTCAATTTGATCATACGCTAATCATACAAGCAAATGCGTACGACCAAGCTCACTCACGGGAATATATCACAACACAACTCTAGACACATATAAAACATACAAGCTTCATATTACAAACCAAGGGCCTCAATGGCTAGAATACAAAAGCTCGAGAAACACACAAGTCAACGGAAGCAATAAATATGTAGGTACAGACATAAAACAAGGGTAATGCCTTATATAAGGCTAGATCAAAATATACATAGATCAAAAGAGGCGAGGCCTCCTACCTAGGAACCTCATAAACTACTCCTAGTCGTCAGCGGCCTCAACGTAGCAGTTGGCGCCGCCGGGGTAGCAAACGTCGTTGGTGGGATACGCCATCTCTTGGGCTCCATCATCTGGTCGCACAAATCATATCAAGGGGAAAGGGGGAGCAAAGCAACGGTGAGTACTCATCCAAACTACTCGCAAGACTGACATTAGAACTATACTAAATATGCATCAGTATCAAATGAATGGGGTTATATGTGGACTGACTGCAGCAATGCGAGAATAGAGAGAATGGACTTGTCCTGTCAAAGACTAGAATCTTCAGGGTCTTGCCGCAATAGACGAGAGTAGAGAAAGTAACACATATATATAGTCATATTGTTGTAGCAAATTTAATTAAGGTCACGCCGAGAGATTCTTCCTTGACTCCATGCGAGAAGCAATCTTGGAGCAAACATTCCAGTTAAGTAAGAGTTGAAGTTGTATAAGATCAGGATACAATTCCAAGTCATCCTGTAACCATGGACACGGCTATTCAAATAGTTAATTTTCATCTGTGCAGGGGTGCACCAACTTACCCGTCACATTTGATAAACTCTGGCCGGACAAACTTTCCTGGGTCATGCCCGGCCTCGGAACATTAACACGTCACATCCCTACCTAGGCTCAACAGAGAGGCCAGCCCGCTGGTCTATGGATAAACTCCATGATCATCAGGTGATTGGCATTAAGTCCTCGTTCCACCATCCATTGGCACTTCAAGACTTGTTGCTCCATCGCTTCGAGACTTGTCTCCATGCTTCCGGTCTTCTTTGGCCCCTTAACATCATGGATATGCAGCACCCCCTCATGCATCTGAATGGTTTGAGCATGTTGTAGCACCTCCTAAAGGTAAGGGTTGATGACCCTCTCAAAGAACTTGTCCTTCGGGGAACTTGAAGACGTCATGGTGGTCTAAATCTATTACAAAAACAGGAGATATTGTCGAGAAACAGAGGTCAAAACCTTCGGGAGATTATATAATGATTTTTTGCCGACCTTAAGGAGTCTTCCACAATAAAACGGAGTCCAGAGGGTCCACGGGGTGGCCACAAGCCTGCAGGGCGCGGCCAGGGGGTAAGCCACGCCCCCTGGACTTGTCGCCTCCTCGTGCATGCTTTGGACTACTTCAAATTTTCCTAATTTTTTAAATATTCCAAAACTGGTAAAAAATTCCATTGAAAACATTTTGGAGTCGGTTTTCTTACCATAGCACATACCTATTCATTTTCGGGGTCTTAGGCCTTCTGATAGGTCTCCCTAATGTACTATTCCAGAGTTATGGTATTGATAACATTAGTTTTAACATTTATGGGAGTACATGAGATATAATGTTTGATTCTTTGCCCATTTACCACCTTCGGATTTGTGCCTCCGGCATTGTTGATCTTCATGGCGCCGGAACGATATACTTCCTTGATAATGTAAGGCCCTTCCCATTTAGAGAGAAGTTTTCCTGCAAAAAATCTTAAACTAGAGTTGTATAGCAAGACATAATCACCTACATTGAATTCACGCTTTTTTATCCTTCTATCATGCCATCTCTTAACCTTTTATTTAAACAACTTAGCATTCTCATAGGCATGGGTTCTCCATTCATCAAGTGAGCTAATGTCAAATAACCTCTTTTCACCAGCAAGCTTGAAATCATAGTTATGTTCTTTAATTTCCCAATAGGCTTTATGTTCTAGCTCTAGAGGTAAGTGGCATGCTTTACCATAAACCATTTTATAAGGAGACATACCCATAGGGTTTTTATAAGCAGTTCTATAACCCCATAATGCATCGTCAAGTTTCTTAGACCAATTCTTTCTAGATCTATTAATGGTCTTTTGCAAGATCAATTTTATTTCTCTATTGCTTAATAATACTTGCCCACTAGATTGAGGATGATAAGGAGATGCAACTCTATGATTAACATCATACCTAGCAAGCACTTTACGGAAAGCACCATGAATAAAGTGTGAACCACCATCAGTCATTAAATATCTAGGGACTCCAAATCTAGGGAAAATAACTTCTTTCGGCATTTTATTAGAAGTGTTATGATCAGCACTACTAGTTGGAATAGCTTCTACCCACTTAGTAACATAATCAACAACAACTAGAATATGAGTATACCCGTTGGATTTTGGAAAAGGTCCCATATAATCAAAACCCCAAACATCAAATGGTTTTATAACTAGAGAGTAATTCATAGGCATTTCCTGACGTCTACTAATATTGCCTGATCTTTGACATTCATCACAAGAGAAGACAAACTTACGAGCATCCTTGAAGAGAGTAGGCCAATAAAACCAGATTGTAATACCTTGTGTGCAGTTCTATCTCCAGCCACTACTAGAGAACGGGGCTATAGTCCCGGTTGGTAAGGGCCTATAGTCCCGGTTCTCCAACTCGGACTATTAACTTGGGACAAAAGACCCCACCCCCTTTAGTCCCGGTTTTCCATGAACCGGGACTAAAGGACCTCCACGTGGCTCCTCGGGTTTGAGGACCTTTAGTCCCGGTTGGTGTTACCAACCTGGACTAAAAGTTTTTTTATTTTTTTTAAATCAAAAAAAATCGAATTTAAAAAAACATTTTTTTACTTTTTACGATTTTCAAATCTTTGAATTATTTCACAATTTAATCTCTAATCACCCCTTTCAAATCGTCTAACTTCCCAACCAATCATTCACTCACTAATCCACCTCAAGCACGCTTAATTTTTTTGGTTCTATCTCCAATAGTTTCGAGGTCTCCGCTTGTTGTTTTCCTCACAATAGTAAGCTATCAATATATTTACCCTTAGGTCTTGATGTCACATGATTCAATTTTTAATTCCAAAAAATATTGAAATAAACAACAATAATTAATTTAAAAACTTAAAACACTTCAAAAAAGGCAAAAATTCAAAAAAAACTCAAATAATTCTTAAAAAGCATAAAAACAAAAAATCCAAAATAACTAAAAAGTTCAAAATAAAATAAGTAATAAGAATATTGAATTTCAATGAAAATCAAATAAGTAATAATATTATTTTATTCATTTTTTGCCATTTATTCATTTAATATGGCATAATTAATATCTTTAAATCTATAAATCGAAATTTGACAAATAATATATCCATTATTACCAGAAAAATGTGAGGAATCCAAATATGACACCCTTTTCTTAAATAAAATTAGAAACAACTAACATAGCAATAAAGTAATATTAAGTAATTACAAAAAAAAATTATTGTCAAACAAGAGAAATTAAAGTTAATTATATTGAAGTGGCAAAAATAATTACTTTTTAATATAGCAAAACTAACTCTACCAACTAAAGTGGCAACTTTCAACCTTTTCAGTGTTTGTTTGTATTGCTTTTTAATTTGAGGGTCATTTAGCTCAAAAAACCATTACATGCATGAAAAGTAGCAAATGAAGTTAGAAAGGGTTGAAATTTGAAGATGTGGCTTAGAATGGTGCATATTGAATGCACAAAAAGTGTGGAGTTGAAATAAGTTAAAAAATGAAATGTCTTTGTAACAGATGAGTTTTCTTCTTAAACCCTCATACTTCGAAAGAGATGGTCCAGTTTGTACACAAAGTGCATCCAGTTTTTGCTGTAACCATCCCAACTTTTTAGCACATGTTATGTGGTCGAAATGATGATACCATGCCGAGTTTCAACCTTTTCAGTGTCCATTTGTATTGATTTTTAATTTCAGGGTCATTTAGCTCCAAAAAAAATTAAATGCATGAAAAGTAACAAATGAAGTTAGAAAGGGTTGAAATTTGAAGATGTGGCTTAGTATGGTGCATAGTGAATGCACAAAAAGTCTGGAGTTGAAATAAGTTTAAAAAATGAAATGTCTTTGTAACACATGAGTTTTCGTCCAAAATCCTCATACTTCGAAGGAGATGGCCTAGTTTGTACACGAAGTGCATCCGGTTTTTTATGTAACGCTCTCAACTTTTTAGCAAATGCTATGTGGTCGAAATGATGATACCATGCCAGGTTTCAGCCTTTTCAGTGTTCATTTGTATTGTTTTTTTAATTTCAGGGTCATTTAGCTCAAAAAATCATTAAATGCATGAAAAGTAGCAAATGAAGTTAGAAAGGGTTGAAATTTTAAGATGTGGCCTAAAATGGTGTATAGTGAATGCACAAAAAGTCTAGAGTTGAAATAAGTTAAAAAATGAAATACCTTTGTAACAGTTGAGTTTTCGTGTGAAACCCTCATACTTTGAAGGAGATGGTCCAGTTTGTACACGAAGTGCATCCAGTTTTTGTTGTAACCCTCTAAACTTTTTATCATATGATATGTGGTCAAAATGATGATACCATGCCAAGTTTCAACCATTTCAGAGTTCATTTGTAGTGACAAAAATTAAAAACAACAATTAAATGACTAAAACAACTATATAAGCAAAACACTATTGTTTTAATTAAAAACCTACTTTAAATTATTCTAAAAATAACCATATAAATCTTATTGTGACAACAATCTCACATGTGACTAGGAGCAAAAAGAATTAAATTAAAAACTATTTTTAAACTCAAGTTATTTACAATCTAGGGTTTGAAGCAAATTTGAACAAATTCAAATTTAAACCATTCAAAATTGAAAACTAAGGCACAAGCATAAACTAGAAATTTCTTTGAATCTAATGCAAAAGGAATCACTCAAAAACATCAAATATCCTGAAAAATATAAGGAATTTAAAACAGAAACTAAAAACAAACCACAAATAAAAAACAGAAAAGAAACTTTCAAAACCCTTTAGTCCGGGTTGGTATCCCCAATCGGGACTAAACGTTAGACCCCCTTTAGTCCCGGTTTGTATCACCAACCGGGACTAAAGGTCTATCTCTAGTCCCGGTTGGATACCAACCGGGACTAAAGGGGCTCGTAGGTGCCCCAGCATGACGCCAGCCTCCCACCACCCCTTGTTGGGGAACGTTGCATGGGAAACAAAAAATTCCTACGCACACGAGGACCTATCATCGTGATGTTCATCTATTAGAGGGAGATCAGATCCACATACCATTGTAGATCGCTAAGCGGGGAGCGTTAAGAAACGCGGTTGATGTAGTGGTACAACTTCGGGATTCAAATCACTGTCGTCCCACGATCCGTCCCGATCTAGCACCGAACGGACGTCACCTCCGCGTTCAGCACACGTACACCTAGATGACGATCTCCGCCTCCTTGATCCAGCAAGAGAGACGGGGAAGTAGATGAGTTCTCCGGCAGCGTGACCGCGCGCCGGTGATGGTGATGATCTATTCCTGCGGGGCTCCACTTGAGCTCCATAGAAAACCGATCTAGAGCAAGAACTACGATCTAGAGGAGAGGGCAGCACGTGGCAAAGTTGTGTCTCAAAAGCCCTAAACCTCTAGTATATATAGGAGGAGGGGAGAGGCAGCCTTGGCACGCCAAGGAAGGCCTCCTTGGGTCGGCCGAAGTGGGGAAGTGAGGAGTCCTCCTCCAATCCCACTTGGATTAGCAATCCTTCCTTATTTTCCCACCTCTTTTGGATTTTCCACTTTTTCCTAATGGGCTTTCCTTGGATGACTTTGTCAGCCCATTATACCTTATTAACCATCCAATAAACCCAGGTGGACTCCTTGGGGCGTGGTGGGCCCACCCAGTGGACCCCCGGAACCCATTCGTCACTCCCGGTACTCTGCCGGCAATGCCCAAAAACCTTCCGGAATCCAAATACCAACTTCCTATATATCAATCTTTGTTTCCGGACCATTCTGGAAACCCTCGTGACGTCCGGGATCTCATCCGGGACTCCGAACAAAACTTCGGTCACCAACATATATAACTCAACTATACTGAAACGTCACCGAAACTTAACTGTGTAGACCCTGCGAGTTCGAGACCTATGTAAACATGACCTGAGACACTCTATGGTCAATAAACCAACAGCGGGACCTGGATTTCCATATTGGTTCCTACATATTCTACGAAGATCTCTATCGGTTGAACCTCTATGTCAAGGATTCATATAATCTCGTACACTATTCCCATTGTCCTTCGGTATGTTACTTGCCCGAGATTCGATCGTCGGTATCTCTATGCCTAGTTCAATCTTGTTACTAGAAAGTCTCTTTACTCGTTCCGTAATACAAGATCCTATAACTAACTCCTTAGTCACATTTCTTGCAAGGCTTGTTGTGATGTTATATTACCAAGTGGGCCCTGAGATACCTCTCCGTCATACGGAGTGACAAATCCCAGTCTTGATCCATGCCAACCTAACAGATACCTTTGGACATACCTGTAGAGAACCTTTATAGTCACCCAGTTATGTTGCGACATTTGATACGCACAAGGTATTCCTCCGATGTCCGGGAGTTGCATGACCTCATGGTCATAGGAACAGATACATTGACATGCGGAAAACAGTAGCAATAAACTGACAGATCAAATACTACGTTTATAGTTTGGGTCTTTTCCATCACATCATTCTCCTAATATTTGATCCCATTATCAAGTAACAACACTTGTCTATGGTCAGGAAACCTTGACCATCTTTGATCAACGACCTAGTCAACTAGAGGCTTACTAGGGACAGTGTTTTGTCTATGTATCCACACATGTATTTGTGTTTCCAATCAATACAATTATAGCATGGATAATAAACGATTACCATGAACAAAGAAATATAATAATAACTAATTTATTATTGCCTCTAAGGCATATTTCCAACAGTCTCCAACTTGCACGAGAGTCAATAATCTAGTTCACATCACTATGTGATTTTAACGAATCCAACACCCATACAGTTCTGGGGTTTGATCACGTCTTGCTTGTGATACAGGTTTTAGTCAATGAGTCTGAACCTTTCAGATATGTGTATGCTTTACAAATCTCTTTGTTATCATGTAGATGTTGCTACTACGTGCCATTTAAAACTATCCCAAATGACTGCTCCACTATATGAATCCACTTCACTCTCTAGATTTACTGGGATTAGTGTCAAAGCTTGCATCGACGTAACCCTTTACGACGAACTCTTTAATCACCTCCATAATCGAGAAAAATTCCTTAGTCCACTAGTTACTAAGGATAAGTTTGACCGCTGTTCAGTGATTCAATCCTGGATCACTCTTTGTACCCCTTGACAGACTCATGGCAAGGCACATATCACGTGCGGTACACAGCTTGGCATACTTTAGAGCCTACGGCTAAGGCATAGGGGACGACCTTCGTCCTTTCTCTTTCTTCTGTCGTGGTCGGGCTTTGAGTATTACTCAAATTCACACCTTACAACACAGCCAAGAACTCATTCTTTGTTGATCTATTTTGAACTCCTTCAAAACCTGTCAAGGCATGCATTTCATTGAAAGTTCTATTTAGCGTTTTGATCTATCTCTATAGATCTTGATGCTCAATGTTCAAGTATCTCTATCCAGGTCTTCCTTTCAAAAACTCCTTTCAAACAACCCTTTATGCTATCCAGAAATTCTATATTATTTCCGATCAACAATATGTCAACTACATATACTTATCAGAAATTCTATAGTGCTCCCACTCACTTCTTTGGAAATACAAGTTTCTCATAAACCTTTGTATAAACCCAAAAGCTTTGATCATCTCATCAAAGTGTATATTCCAACTCCGAGATGCTTGCACCAGTCCATAGAAGGATCGTTGGAGCTTGCATACTTATTAGTCTCCTTATGATTGACAAAACCTTCTAGTTGTATCACATACAACCTTTCCTCAAGGAAACCATCGAGGAAACAATGTTTTGACATCCTATGTGCAATATTTCATAAATAATGCAGTAACTAATAACATAATTCCAACAGACTTTTAGCATCGCTATGAGTGAGAAAGTCTCATCATAGTCAACTCTTTGAACTTGTCGGAAACATCTTTGCGATAAGTCGAGCTTTTCTTAATGGTGACTTTTCACCATCATCGTCTGTCTTCCTTTTAAAGATCCATCTTTACTTAATAGTCTTACGACCATCAAGTAGTTCTTCCAAAATTTACACTTTGTTTTCATACATGGATCCTCTCTCGGATTTCATGGCCTCCAGCCATTTGCCGGAATCCGGGCCCACCATCGCTTCTCCACAGCTCGTAGGTTCATTGTTGTTCAATAACATGACCTCCAAGATAGGGTTACCGTACCACTCTGTAGTAGTATGTGAACTTGTCGACTGATACGTCCATTTTGCATCATGCTTTCATGTTGATATTTATTGCTCTTTGGGCTGTTATTTCACTTCACAGTACAATACTTATGCCTTTTCTCTCTTGTTTTGCAAGATTTACATGAAGAGGGAGAATGCCGGCAGCTGGAATTCTGGCCTAAAAAAGAAGCAAGTTTGATATGCCTATTCTGCGCAACTCAAAAATCCGTGAAATTCAACGTGGAGTTTTTTGGGAAAATATAAAAAATATTGGGCCGAAGAAGTGCTAGAGGGGCGCCAGCAGGTGGCCACAAGCCTGCTAGGCGCGGCCACCCCCCTGGCCGCGCCTAGGGGGCTTGTGGGCTCCCTGCTGGCCCACTGGCTCCCCTCTTCTCCTATATGAAGGGTTTCGTTCTGAAAAAATTCAGGAGGAGGCTTTTCGGAGGATTCACCGCCGCCACGAGGCGGAACTTGAGCAGAACCAATCTAGAGCTCCGGCAGGACGATCCTGTCGAGGAAACTTCCCTCCCGGAGGGGGAAATCGTCGCCATCGTCATCACCAACACTCCTCTCATCGGAGGGGACTCATCACCATCAACATATTCATCAGCACCATCTCATCTCCAAACCCTAGTTCATCTCTTGTAACCAATCTTCCTCTCGCGACTCCGATTGGTACTTGTAAGGTTGCTAGTAGTGTTAATTACTCTTTGTAGTTGATGCTAGTTGGATTATTTGGTGGAAGAGTTTATGTTCAGATCCTTGATGCTACTCATTACCTCTCTGTTCATGAATATGATTATGCTTTCTGAGTAGTTACTTTTGTTCCTGACGACATGGGATAAGTCATGTTATAAGTAGTCATGTGAATTTGGTATTCGTTCGATATTTTGATGTGTTGTATGTTGTTTTTTCCTCCAGTGGTGTTATGTGAACGTCGACTACATAACACTTCACCATTATTTGTGCCTAGAGGAAGGCATTGGGAAGTAGTAAGAAGATGATGGGTTGCTAGAATGACATAATCTTAAACCCTAGTTTATGCGTTGCTTCGTAAGGGGCTGATTTGGATCCACTAGTTTAATGCTATGGTTAGACTTTGTCTTAATTCTTCTTTCGTAGTTGCGGATGCTTGCGAGAGGGGTTAATCTTAAGTGGGATGCTTTTCCAAGTAAGGGCAGTACCCAAGCGCCGGTCCACCCACATATCAAACTATCAAAGTAACGAACGTGAATCATATGAACATGATGAAAACTAGCATGACAGAAATTCCCGTGTGTCCTCGGGAGCGTTTTTCCTCCTATAAGACTTTGTCCAGGCTTGTCCCTTGCTACAAAAGGGATTGGGCCACTTTGATGCACCGTTGTTACTCTTGTTACTTGTTACTTGCTACGAATCATCTCACCACACAACCACTTGTTATCGATAATTTCAGTGCTTGCAGATATTACCTTGCTAAAAACCACTTGTCAGATCCTTCTGCTCGTCCTTGGGTTCGACACTCTTACTTATCAAAAGGATTACGATAGATCCCCTATACTTGTGGGTCATCAAGACTCTTTTCTGGCGCCGTTTCCGGGGAGTGAAGCACCTTTGGTAAGTGGAACTTGGTAAGGAAACATTCATATAGTGTGCTGAAATTATTTGTCGCTTGTCACTATGGAAACTAATCCTTTGAGGGACTTGTTCGTGGTATCTTCACCTCGAACGGAAGCACAAAGAGTTGCTCCTCAACCTGCTACACCTACTGAAAATATTTTCTTTGAATTTCCTTCGGGTATGCTTGAGAAATTGCTGGCTAATTCTTTTACAGGAGATGGAACATCACATCCACACTTGTATCTAATCTATGTAGATGAAGTTTGTGGTTTATTTAAGCTTGCAGGTTTGCCCGAGGATGAGGTCAAGAAGAAGGTCTTTCCCTTATCTTTGAGTGATAAGGCGTTGACATGGTATAGGCTATGTGATGATACTGGATCATGGAACTACAATCGGTTGAAATTGGAATTTCATCAAAAGTTTTATCCTATGCATTTAGTACATCATGATCGGAATTATATTTATAATTTTTGGCCTCGTGACAGAGAAAGCATCGCTCAATCTTGGCGGAGGCTTAAATCAGTGTTATATTCATGCCCCAACCATGAGCTCTTGAGAGAAATTATCATTCAGAACTTCTATGCTCGGCTTTCTCATGATGATCGCACCATGCTTGACACTTCTTGTACCGGTTCTTTTATGAAGAAAGATATTGACTTCAAATGGAATTTATTGGAGAGAATTAAACGCAACTCTGAAGATTGGCAGCTTGAAGAAGGTAAGGAGTCAGGTATGAATTTCAAGTTTGATTGCGTTAAATCCTTTGTTGAAACAAATACTTTTTGTGACTTTAGCGCTAAGTATGGACTTGACTCTCAGATAGCAGCTTCATTGTGTGAATCATTTGCTGCTCATATTGATCTCCCCAAAGAGAAGTGGTTTAAATATCATCCTCCTTTAGAAGTCAATGTAGTTAAACCCAATCCAGTTGAAGAGAAAGTCATTGCCTATAATGATCCTATTGGTCCCAGTGCTTACATTGAGAAACCACCTTTCCCTGTTAGGATAAAGGATCGTTCTAAAGCTTCAACTGTGATACGTAGAGGCTACATTAGAATACCTACACCCCCTGAGCAAGTTAGAGTTGAACCTAGCATTGCTATTATCAAAGATCTCCTGTCCGACGATGTTGAGGGACATAATATTCACTTCTGTGAAGATGCTGCTAGAATTGCTAAACCTCACGCTAGAGACAAACATAAGCATGTTGTTGGCACGCCTGTTGTTTCTGTTAAGATAGGAGATCATTGCTATCATGGTTTACGTGACGTGGGTGCTAGTGTTAGTGCAATACCTCAATCCTTATATGATGAAATTAAAGACGAGATTGCACCTGTTGAGATAGAAACCATTGATGTCATTATTCAGCTTGCCAATAGAGATAATATCTACCCTCTGGGAATTGTTAGGGATGTTGAAGTCTTGTGTGGTAAAACGAAGTATCCTGCTGATTTCCTCGTTCTTGCTACCACTCAAGATAGCTTTTGTCCCATCATATTTGGTAGACCTTTTCTCAATACTGTCAATGCTCATATTGACTGTGAGAAGCAAACTGTCATTGTTGGATTTGAAGGTGTGTCACACAAGTTCAATTTCTCCAAGTTTGGTAGACAACCTCATGAAAAAGAGTTGCCCAGTAAGGATGAAACTATTGCCTTGCCTTCTATTGTCGTGCCTCCTACTGATCCCTTAGAGCAATACTTGCTTGAGCATGAAAATGATATGCATATGGATGAAAGGGATGAGATAGGTAGAGTTGCCTTAGAACAATATCCTATCCTTAAGAATAACTTGTCTATTGAACTGCTTGGGGATCCACCCCCACCAAAGGGTGATCCTATGTTCGAGCTTAAACAGTTGCCTGATACTCTTAAGTATGCTTATCTTGATGAAAAAGAGATATATCATGTTATTATTAGTGCTAGCCTCTCAGAGCATGAAGAAAAGAAGTTACTAAAAACACTAAGGAAGCACTGTGCTGCTATTGGATATACTCTTGTTGATCTTAAGGGTATTAGTCCCACTCTATGCCAGCACAAGGTTAAGACTGATCCTGATTCCAAACCAGTTGTTGATCATCAAAGGAGATTAAATCCTAAGATGAAAGAGGTAGTAAGAAAAGAAATACTAAAGCTCCTGGAAGCAGGTATTATCTATCATGTTGCTCATAGTGATTGGGTGAGTCCGGTGCATTGCATCCCTAAGAAGGGGGCATTACCGTTGTCCCTAATGATAAGGGTGAATTGATCCCACAGAGGATTATTACTGGCTATAGTATGGTGATTGATTTTAGGAAATTAAATAAAGCCACTAGGAAAGATCATTACCCGTTGCCTTTTATCGACCAAATGCTAGAAAGACTGTCTAAACACACACATTTCTGCTTTCTAGACGGTTATTCTGGTTTCTCCCAAATACCAGTTGCACAAGCTGGTCAGGAGAAAACCACTTTCACCTGCCCCTTCGGTACCTTTGCTTATAGATGTATGCCTTTTGGCTTATGTAATGCACCTGCCACCTTTCAAAGATGTATGATGACTATATTCTCTGACTTTTGTGAAAAATTGTCAAGGTTTTCATGGATGACTTCTCCGTTTACGTGTCTTCTTTTGATGATTGCCTCAGCGACCTTGATTGAGTCTTGTAGAGATGTAAAGACACCAATCTTGTCTTGAATTGGGAGAAGTGCTACTTTATGGTTAATGAAGGCATCATCTTAGGACATAAAATTTCTAAAAGAGGTATTGAAGTCGATAAGGCTAAGGTTGAAGCAATCGAGAAAATGCCATAACCCACAGATATCAAAGGTATAAGAAGTTTTCTTGGTCATGCTGGTTTCTATAGGAGGTTCATTAAAGACTTCTCTAAGATTTCTAGGCCTCTTACCAATCTCCTGCAAAAGGATATTCCTTTTGTCTTTGACGATGATTGTGAGGAAGCCTTCGAAATACTTAAGAAGGCCTTGATAACTGCACCTATTGTTCAACCACTTGATTGGAACATACTTTATGAAATCATGTGTGATGCTAGTGATTATGTTGTTGGTGTTGTACTAGGGCAAAGAGTTGATAAGAAGTTGAATGTTATTCACTATGCTAGTAAAACTCTAGACAGTGCCCAAAGAAACTATGCTACTACGGAAAAGGAATTTTTAGCAGTCGTGTTTGTATGTGAAAAGTTCAGGTCTTACATAGTTGATTCCAAAGTCACTGTTCACACTGAACACGCTGCTATTAAGTACCTCATGGAGAAGAAAGACGCTAAACCTAGACTTATCAGATGGGTTCTCTTGCTACAAGAGTTTGATTTGCACGTTGTCGACATGAAGGGTGCTGATAACCCCGTAGCAGATAACTTGTCTAGGTTGGAGAATGTTATTGATGACCCACAACCTATTGATGATAGCTTTCTCGATGAGCAACTCAATGTCAGCAATGCTTCCCGTAGAGCACCGTGGTATGCTGATTATGCAAACTATATTGTTGCCAAATATATACCACCTAGTTTCACATACCAGCAAAAGAAGAAATTCTTCTTTGATTTGAGACATTACTTCTGGGATGATCCTCACCTTTATAAGGAAGGAGTAGATGGTGTTATTAGATGTTGTGTACCTGAACATGAACAGGGACAGATCCTACAGAAGTGTCACTCCGAGGCCTAGGGAGGACACCATGCGGGAGATAGAACTGCACACAAGGTATTGCAATCAGGTTTCTATTGGCCCACTCTCTTCAAGGATGCCCGTAAGTTTGTCTTGTCTTGTGACGAATGTCAAAGAATAGGTAATATCGGTAAACGTCAGGAAATGCCTATGAACTATTCACTTGTCATTGAACCATTTGATGTTTGGGGCTTTGATTATATGGGACATTTTCCAAAATCCAACGTGTATACTCATATCCTAGTTGATGTTGATTACGTCACTAAGTGGGTAGAAACTATCCCCACTAGTAGTGCTGATCACAACACTTCTATCAGGATGCTTAAAGAAGTTATTTTCCCTAGATTTGGAGTCCCTAGATATCTAATGACCGACGGTAGTTCACATTTCATTCATGGTGCTTTCCGTAAAACGCTTGCTAAGTATGATGTCAACCATAGAATTGTGTCTCCCTATCACCCTAAGTCCAGTGGTCAAGTAGAGCTAAGCAATAGAGATATTAAACTAATTCTGCAAAAGACTCTCAATAGGTCTAGAAAGAATTGGTCTAAGAAGCTCGATCATGCACTATGGGCTTATAGAACTGCCTATAAGAATCCCATGGGCATGTCTCCGTACAAAATGGTGTACAGTAAAGCATGTCATTTACCTCTTGAGCTAGAGCATAAAGCTTATTGGGCAATCAAAGAGCTCAACTTTGATTTCAAACTTGCTGGTGAGAAGAGGTTATTTGATATTAGCTCGCTTGAAGAATGGAGAGCTCAGGCATATGAAAATGCCAAGTTGTTCAAAGAAAAGGTTAAGAGGTGGCATGATAAGAGGATACAAAAGCGTGAGTTCAATGTAGGTGATTATGTCTTGCTTTATAATTCTCGTTTAAGATTTTTTGCAGGCAAGCTTCTCTCTAAATGGGAAGGTCCCTATATTGTTGAGGAAGTATATCATTCCGGTGCTATCAAGATCAACAACACGGAAGGTAATAATCCAAGAGTGGTAAATGGGCACATAATCAAGCATTATATCTCAGGTACTCCCATAGATGTTGAAAGCAATATTATCAATACCATAACTCCGGAAGAATACCTAAGGGATATTTATGAGCCTGTTTCAGACTCCGAAAACGAAGAGGTATGTGATTCGGTAAGAAAACAGACTCCAAAACTTTTCCACTAGGAATTTTTCTCCGTTTTCGAATATTTGAAAAAATAGAAAAAATGGAAGTAGTCCGAAAAGCGCGCGAGGAGGCGACAAGCCTGCCAGGCGCGGGCCCACCCCCTGGCCGCGCCTGGGGGGCTTGTGGCCACCTCGTGTGCCTCTCGGACTCTGTTTTCGTGCGGAGTACTCCTTCTGGTCTGGAAAAAATCATTATCTATTCTCCCAAAAGGTCTGACCCTCGTATCACGCAGATTTCCTCTGTTTTTGTTTCGAGCATGTTTCTGTTCAGATCTAGATTGCTATGACGTCCCCAAAAGCTCCTAAGGACAAGATCTTCGAGAAGGTCATCAATCCTTACCTCACGGGAGTGCTGCAACACCCTCAATCTATCGAGATGCATGAGGGGATGTTGCACATACGTGATGTTGAGGGGCCTAAGAAGACTGGGAGCATGGAGGCGAGGCTCGAAGTAATGGAGCAACAAGTCTTCAAGTGCCAAGGGATGGTAGAGCGTGGACTCAGCGCCAACCACATGATGATCACGGAGTTCACCAACAAGCACAAGATCGATGCCAATGACATCGGGAAGCACCTCTCCAGGCTCTATGACAGGATTGATCACCTCCAAGCCCAAATCTATGACATGTAGAACCAAAACTGTGAGTATGAGTATAGATTTAAATCAATACGGTTGGCTGTAGATTTGAAGATTCTGGAGACTCGGTCATCTTTCCATCATGGAGCACCTATGCCTTGGAAGACGGAGGATCAAACCTATGTTGGAACAACTCCACCACCATCACCTCCAAAGGAAGACAACTGAGCATGGGTATGGGCAATCCCCTTGGCTTGTGCCAAGCTTGGGGGAGTTGCCGCGGTATCGTATCACCATCACATCTTTTGCCTTTACCTTTGTTTTAGTTTGTTCCTTTTCAGTTTTCTCTTTCTCTAGTAGAATAAAAGTCTTAGTGTTTTAGTCTTGAGTTTTGCTTTGTGTCACCCCGATGTATTCGAGCTCGTGAGCCATATAATAAAGAGTGTCTTAGTTGAGGGCTTTGCCTCTTGCCTTGATCAAAAGAGTGAGAAAAGGATAAAAGCATGAAAGATCATGTAATGATCTTATGTAAAGTGATGGCTTCACATATAAAAAGGATGATGGTTGAAACTTGTTGAGGGTAGACAAACGTAGACCTTGGTCATTGTTGCAATTAATAGGAAGTGATAAAGAAGGAGAGGTTCACATATAAATATATCATCTTTGACACCATCTATGATTGTGAACACTCACTAAACTATTGCATGCTTAGAAGTAGATGTTGGACAAGGAAGACAACATAATGAATTGTGTTTGCTTGGTTCCAAACAATGTTATATGATTAGAGATCCCTTAGCATGTGAAGATTGCTTCCACCTCTTATTAGCCAAAACTCCCGCACCAAGTAGAGATACTACTTGTGCATCCATAAACCTTCAACCCAGTTTTGCCATGAGAGTCCACCATACCTACCTATGGATTGAATAAGATCCCTCAAGTAAGTTGTCATCGGTGCAAGCAATAAAAAATGTTCCCTAATATGTATGATCTATTAGTGTGTGGAAAATAAGCTTTGTACGAACCTGTGATGAGGAAGACATAAAAGCGACAGACTGCATAATAAAGTTCTTTATCACAGGAGGCAATATAAAGTGACGTTCCTCCGCACTAAGAGGACACGCATCCAAACCTCAAAAGCGCATGACAACCTCTGCTTCCCTCTGCGAAGGGCCTATCTTGTACCTTTACTTTTTTCCCTTGAAAGAGTCATGGTGATCTTCACCAATTCCTTGTTTCTCCTTTATCTTGGCTAATGTCATATGCTAGGGAAAGATCTATATTCATATGTCAACTTGGAGGTAAGCATTCATGAATTATTATTGTTGACATAACCCTTGAGGTAAGCAGTTGGGAGGCAAAACTATAAGCCCCTATCTTTCTCTGTGTCCAGCTGAAACTTTGATCTCATGAGTACCATGTGAGTTGTAGCAATTGTAGAAAACGAAAAGATGATTGAGTATGTGGATTTGCTTTACAAGCTTTTATTTGACTCTTTCCGATGTTGTGATAAATTGCAATTGCTTCAGTGAATAAAGGCTATCGGTTGTTAATTCTCGGTAAGGTTCTTGATCCATACTTTACACTGTGAAGGAATTGTCACTTTAGCATAAGAGTTTATATGATGGTATTGTTGTTCTGATCATGATCATGATGCATGCATGTTCGTATCTTGTTTTGTCGACACCTCTCTCCCTAAACATGTGGGCATGATTATTGATCTAGGCTTTCGCTTGAGGACAAGCGAGGTCTAAGCTTGGGGGAGTTGATACGTCCATTTTGCATCATGCTTTCATTTTGATATTTATTGCTTTTTGGGCTGTTATTTCACTTCACGGTACAATACTTATGCCTTTTCTCTCTTGTTTTGCAAGGTTTACATGAAGAGGGAGAATGCCGGTAGCTGGAATTCTGGCCTGAAAAAGGAGCAAGTTTGAGATGCCTATTCTGCGCAACTCCAAAAGTCGTGAAAATCAACGTGGATTTTTTGGGAATATTTAAAAAATACTGGGCCAAAGAAGAGCCAGAGGGGCGCCAGCAAGTGGCCACAAGCCCCCTAGGCGCGGCCACCCCCCCTGGCCGCGCCTAAGGGGCTTGTGGGTTCCCTGCTGGCCCACTGGCTCCCCTCTTATGCCATATGAAGGGTTTCGTTCCGAAAAAATTCAGGAGGAGGCTTTTAAGAGGATTCGCCGCCTCCACGAGGCGGAACTTGAGCAGAACCAATCTAGAGCTCCGGCAGGACGATCCTGCCGGGGAAACTTCCCTCCCGGAGGGGGAAATTGTCACCATCGTCATCACCAACACTCCTCTCATCGGAGGGGACTCATCACCATCAACATCTTCATCAGCACCATCTCATCTCCGAACCCTAGTTCATCTCTTGTAACCAATCTTCATCTCGCGACTCCGATTGGTACTTGTAAGGTTGCTAGTAGTGTTAATTACTCTTTGTAGTTGATGCTAGTTGGATTACTTGGTGGAAGAGTTTATGTTCAGATCCTTGATGCTACTCATTACCTCTCTGGTCATGAATATGATTATGCTTTGTGAGTAGTTACTTTTGTTCCTGAGGACATGGTATAAGTCATGCTATAAGTAGTCATGTGAATTTGGTATTCGTTCGATATTTTGATGTGTTGTATGTTGTTTTTCCTGTAGTGGTGTTATGTGAACGTCGACTACATAACACTTCACCATTATTTGGGCCTAGAGGAAGGCATTGGGAAGTAGTAAGTAGATGATGGGTTGCTAGAGTGGTAGAAGCTAAAACCCTAGTTTATGCGTTGCTTCGTAAGGGGCTGATTTGGATCCACTAGTTTAATGTTATGGTTAGACTTTGTCTTAATTCTTCTTTCGTAGTTGCGGATGCTTGCGAGAGGGGTTAATCATAAGTGGGATTCTTATCCAAGTAAGGTCAGTTCCCAAGCGCCGGTCCACCCACATATCAAACTATCAAAGTAACGAACGCGAATCATATGAACATGATGAAAACTAGCATGACAGAAATTCCCGTGTGTCCTCGGGAGCATTTTTCCTCCTATAAGACTTTGTCCAGGCTTGTCCCTTGCTACAAAAGGGATTGGGCCACTGTGCTGCACCGTTGTGACTTTTTTTACTTGTTACTTGCTACGAATCATCTCACCACACAACCACTTGTTACTGATAATTTCAGTGCTTGCAGATATTACCTTGCTGAAAACCACTTGTCAAATCCTTCTGCCCCTCGTTGGGTTCGACACTCTTACTCATAGAAAGGACTACAATAGATCCCCTATACTTGTGGTTCATCATCGACCTACGAGGTTTGTAGTAACTTGATCCGAAGCTGAATGATCACCATCATCAGCTTCCACTTCAATTGGTGTAGGCGCCACAGGAACAACTTCCTGCGCCCTGCTACACACTGGTTGAAGTGATGGTTCAATAACCTCATCAAGTTCCACCACCCTCCGACTCAATTCTTTCGAGAGAAACCTTTCCTCGAGAAAGGACCAATTTCTAGAAACAAACACTTTGCTTCAGATCTGAGATAGGAGATGTATCCAGGTGTCTTTGATATCCTACGAAGATGCATTTATCTGCTTTGGGTTTGAGCTTATCAGACTGAAACTTTTTCACATCAGCGTCGCAGCCCCAAACTTTCGAGAAACGACAACTTAGGTTTCTCCAAACCATAGTTCATACTGTGTCATCTCAACGGAAATACGCGGTGCCGTATTTGAAGTGAATGCGGTTCTCTCTAATGCATAACCCATAAATGATAGTGGTAATTTGATAAGAGACATCATAGTATGCACCATATCAAAAAGGGTGCGGCTATGACGTTCGGACACACCATCACACTATCGTGTTCTAGGTGGCATGAATTGCGAAACAATTTCCACATTGTCTTAACTGTGTACCAAAACTCACAACTCAGATATTCATCTCTATGATCATATTGTTGACAGTTTATCCTCTTGTCACGATGATCTTCACTCTGAAATAGATTTGAACTTTTCAATATTTCAGACTTGTGATTCATCAAGTAAATACTCTTGTATCCACTCAAATCGTCAATGAAGTAAGAACATAACGATATCCACTCCGTGCCTCAGTACTCATTGGACTGCACACATCAAAAATGTATTACTTCCAACAAGTTACTTTTCTTGTTCCATGTGGTATGATTTGCATGTCTCAAGTGATTCAAAATCAAGTGAGTCCAAACAATCCATCTTCACGGAGTTTCTTCATGCGTTTATACCAACAGGTATGGTTTGCATGTCTCAAACTTTTAAAAAATGAGTGAGTACAAAGATCCATCAGCATGGAGCTTCTTCATGCATTTTACACCAACATGACTCAAGTGGCAGAGCCACAAGTAAGTGGTACTATCATTATTACTTTGTATCCTTTGGCATCAATATTATGAACATGTGTACAACTACGATCGAGATTCAATGAACCATTGAAGATAATTATTCAAGCAAATTGAATAACCATTAGTCTCTTTAAATGAATAATCATATTGCAATAAACATGATCCAACCATGTTCATGCTCAACGCAAACACCAAATAACAATTATTTAGGTTTAACACCAATCCCGATGGTAGAGGGAGCGTGCGATGTTTTGATCACATCAACCTTGGAAACACTTCCAACACGTATTGTAACCTCGCCTTTAGCTAGTCTTCGTTTATTCCGTAGCTTCTATTTCGAGTTATTAATCACTTAGCAACCGAACCGGTATCTAATATCCTCGTGCTACTAGGAGTACTAGTAAAGTACACATCAATATCATGTATATCAAATATACTTATGTCGACTTCGCCAGCCTTCTCATCTACCAAGTATCTAGGGTAGCTCCGGCTCAGTGACCGTTCCCCTCATAACAGAAGCACTTAGTCTCGGGTTTGGGTTCAACCTTGGGTTTCTTCATTAGAGCAGCAACTGGTTTGCCATTTCATGATGTATCCCTTCTATCCCTTGCCCTTCTTGAAACTAGTGGTTTTACTAACCATCAACAATTGACGCTCCTACTTGATTTCTACTTTCGCAGTGTCAAACATTGCGAATCGCTCAAGGACCATCATATATATCCTTGATATGTTTACAGTTCATCACGAAGCTCTAGAAGCTTGGTGGCAGTGACTTTGGAGAACCATCACTATCTCATCTAGAAGATTAACTCCCACTTTATTCAAGCGATTGTTGTACTCAGACAATCTGAGCACATGCTCAACGATTGAGCTTTTCTCCTATACTTTGTAGACAAAGAATCTTGTCGGAGGTCTCATACCTCTCAACAAAGGCACGAGCATGGAATCCCAATTTCATCTCTTAGAACATCTCTTATGTTCTTTGACGTTCAAAACGTCTTCGGCGCCTTGCTTCTAAGTTGTTAAGTATTACGCACTGAACTATCACGTAGTCATCGAAAACGTGTATGTCAGATGTTCGCAACATCCACAGACGACGCTCGAGGTGCAGCACGCCGAGTGGTGCATTAAGGAAATAAGCTTTCTGCGCAGCAATGAGGACAATCCTGAGTTTACGGACTCAGTCCGCAAAGTTGCTACTATCATCTTTCAACTCAATTTTCTATAGGAACATATAAAAACAGTAGAGCTATAGCGCAAGCTACAACATAATTCGCAAAGACCTTTTGACTATGTTCATGATAATTAGTTCAATTAATTATATTACTTAAGAACTCCCACTCAAAATATACATCCCTCTAGTCATTTGAGTGGGGCATGATCCAAATCCACTAACTCAAGTCCGATTGTCGTGGGTATAAGTCTGACAGTAGATATATGGGGTACGAAAGGATCGGCAGAGCCTTAGCTACGGCGAGGATGTATGAGTTCAGGCCCCTCTACGGTGGAGGTAAAAGCCCTACGTCTCAGTGCTCTTGGGAGCTTAGTGTCGAGTGGATTATGGGATTACAGCAAGTGCCCACCCCTGCACCAGTGGGGAAGGGCGGCTTATATAGAGTGCGCTGCCCTTCATAATGGCCCGGTGGATAGGGGTGGAATAGTGGTGAATAAATGCCTACGTTACAGGTAACGTAAGCCTTAAATGTTAATAATGGTGTATGAAAACGTATGACCGTTGCCCTCCTGGGAGGTTACGATGTATAGAGTGGATCGAGTCGGTACGTTAAATATGCTCCGAGTGCTCGTCGCCGACTGGATGATGGAGGCGTCCTTAGTTCAGTCGGAACTGTCTAAGGGACTTGTCCTCTATGAAAGGTAGTCCTTGGGTAGAACCTATAGGACAGGCCTATGACCCTACCCTGGGACTATAACCCCATCATTAGTCCCCGAGTGGGTCGGGGTTGGAACGATGAAGTGATGTCTGGAGTATGGAACCGACTGGTATGGAGGTGACTTTAGCGTTATTTGCCTCGATCCATTTTATCCTTTCAACTAGTGATCCGAGTGGATATACCAGTGAAACGAACCGTCAGGGACCGAGTGCTTCTGCGGAATCTTTCAACGTGACTGGTCAAACTGACAGCGCCGGATTTGCGGGATCCTCAAATTTCAGTTGTCGCGCGCTCAGCGGGGATGACGACATCGCCATCGAGTAGGTTTTGCCTCCTCGATTACCATGCCTTTATCTTACCCACTAACATCGCAGCGGTCGATTGGGGAGATAAGATTTCGGGTCCACCTGTTAGTGACCCAGTCGGAAGCTTATTTAAGCCTCTCCGGCGGGATTTCCTTTTGCGCTGCTCATCTTCCTCGCATTAATCCCGCTCCTCCCGCAGCTCTCGGCACGCCTCAGGCCTCCTCCTTCCCCTCCTCCTCTGCGGATCCGTCGCCTTCGCCATGACGAAGGGGCATACTAGCAAACTCGAGTCGCAGAAGAAGAAGTAGAAGGGGGCGGCCCCTACTCAGCGGCGGCAGGGGGCGCTGTCGGTGGGTTGGATCCAGGGGATTTCCTCCCCTCCTCGGTATCGGAGGACGACTTGCTGGAGCTGGTGGAGCATGGCATGATCGTCAACAAGTCCTGGAGGCTGCCGGAAGGCGAGACGGAGTCGGCGCCGAAGGAGGGGGAGCGCGTTCTGCTGCTCAGCCATGTGTTCAGGGGCTTCTCCTTGCCTCTCCACCCCTTCTTCCGAGGTATCATGACTTACTTCGGGGCGCAGCTCCATCATTTTCCTCCGAACGCAATACCCCACCTTGCTGCATTCGTCACCCTTTGCAAGTGCTTTATTGGATGTCCCCCCCACTGGGGGCTCTTTAAGTACGTCTTCTCCGCTAGATCCCAAACCGTCAAAAATCTTAGCCAGTCGGACGATAAGACCCATCTCCTCCAGCTCTGCGGGGGTTTAGGCTTCCAGAAGAAAACAAAGAGTAGCTACCCCCCCCCCCTCCAGTTGTCCGAGTCAGTTAGGAACTGGCAATCGACCTAGTTCTATTGCCAGGACATTGCTTGTCCGAATGCTTCGAGTGGGTTGCCACCTTTTAGCCTAGACCGTCCGGGCCCTCCCAGGAAGCTTGCGCTCTCTAAGGGGGAAAGGATCCAGATCCAGCCTTTGGTCGACGCGCTGATAGCCGTCGTCCGCAAGGGAGTCACCGGCACGGACCTGCTGGAGACTTTTCTGGTCGGCGCATCCAGCCGCTGCAGGCCCGACACCACGCCATGTGGCACTACGCGGGGCCTTCGGATTCCACTCGGTCTCATCCAGAGTGCGTGACCGGGGAGACTGTGAGAGCGTGGGTCCGCGGCATCACAGGCACATGTGACAACCCCGAAGGAGCCCGGCGGGTGAAGCCCTTCCGCGCCGACAATCCTCCTCCGAATGAGGTGAGCACATCTTGTCGAGTGCTTTTAATCTTCTTAAATTTATTGCTTTTCTTGTCCCGCCGACTGATGTTGCCGACTGTGTTTTGTGCAGGAGTGGACCAACTGGTATTCTCCCGTCTCGAACCGGAATCCAGCCGAGGAAGAGGAGGGCAGCCAGGAGGGCAGCGTGGATAGCGCCGAGTACGTCTCCGACAGTGGGGAGACGGAGGAGGAGACAGAAGAGGAGGAGGAGGAGGATGGGGAGCAGAGCTCGCCACCTTCACCACCAGAGCACCGAACTAAGCGCCGTCACGATCCCGCTGCTCCACCGGCTCCTCCAGCGGCCCCGAATGCTCCGCCGGCCCCTCTCGTGGCTCCAAGTGCTCGGAGTGTGAAGAGGGCCAGGGACGCTGCTGCCGAGCCCACGGACCAGCCGTCCAAGGTGGCCAAACCTACTGGGCCTAAGCCTCGGAAAGCTTTGCCTCGGATGAGGATCGCTGTTCCAGTCGCCTCAGCGTAAGTGTCTTGTTCTTCCATCTTCGTTCAGTATCTGATTGAATTCATGCTTATCCGTCAAGTGGATATCACTCAACAGAGCTGCTACCTCCACCACCTCTCTGTCACGCCAGGACGATGATCCCATGGACACGGATAACGTTGCCACGTCCCAGCAAGGTACGTTGTCACGACTTCGAGAGTTTGTATTATTGTTTCGCGAGTGTTGTCTTTGATCTTGCCCTTTTTCTGTAATTTCATGTTGTTCAGTCGGGCTTCCTTCGGAGGTGATCCATCTGGAAGACGATGACCAAAGGGGGTCGGAGCCAGCTTTGGCGCCTATCCTTGAGGTTGTCCCATCTACTACTGCTCCCACCATGAACGTGCCGCCGACTGAGACGGTGTCGCCGACTAAGACGGTGCCCCTCACGGCGGAACCGACTGGAGCGGAGCTCGGGATGCCCAAGGAGTCTTCTGTCGCGCCGGGTCCGTCAACCGTTCAATATGACGCCCGACGCCTCCCGGAAGACCAGGTGGGGCCCGCCAAGGACGCCATGGTGCACGTGGAGCTGATGGTGGGTGACGCCAAGGGAGCGTATGACTCCATCGCGTCTTTGTACAAGAAAAGCTTGGAACTCTGGGACGATATCCGAGTAAGTGCGCTAGTAAGTGTTTACTTTCCTCTTGTTACGCACTGGGGGTTTCAGCGATATACTCGGATATAGTAGGATAATTTTGCACTGGGTTCACTCCGAGTGAACCCAGTGGGTGTAGTCCCCGAGACTTCTGCTGAGTGCTTGCACCGGCAGTTGTCTTTATATGTATTTTCCATAATCTGAACAGATCAGAGCTGATCTGCCTGAATGGTACCAGTGGGGGCACTCCGAGTGCACCCACTGGGTGTAGTCCCCGAGAGTAGTGTTACTCGGATCGGGTAATAGTAGTCTCATAGTGTTTTTTGTTCGCTATGGAGCTCGATAGGGCCGACATGTTCGAGTTGCATACCAGTGGGGTCACTCTTAGTGAACCCACTGGGTGTAGTCCCCGAGACCATTGTCGATTGCTTGCATCGGCGGGGGTCTGAAGAATTTTGGACTTTGATTGTTTTGTCATATGTGTCGATACTTTTTCTTTGTTGAATGTGTCTGATCCTCCCTTTGTGCCTATTTGGCAGAAGACTTGCGAAATAGGATCTGCGTACAATGCTCTGAAGGCTGAGAAGATTCAGCTTGCTGCGGACTTGGAGGCGGCTGTGAATGACCTGGCTGGTGTGAAGGAGGCTCTTGCTGACCGAGAGAAGTCTTTGGAGGAGTCTCGGGAGACACAACAAGGCATTGCTAGCCGAAGTTGAAAAATTGAAGAGTCGGAGATCCGAATGGATGGGCCAGCTGAAGGTGATGAACACTCGGTGCATGGTGCAGGAGAAGTACATCAGCGACTGGGCAAGGAAGATGGTTGCACTGCTTGGTGGTAAGTTGTTGCCGAGTGTTTCTTGACTTTGGAGTTCACTGTGCGCTTACTTTCTGCTTGTCTTTTCTTTGCAGACTTATGTCTGGACGTTGAGGCTGAAGCAGCCGACATTGAACGGTCGCTTGTTCCGAACGTTCCACTCGGCGATGAAGCCAACCGGGACTTGCTTCGAGCGCATATTCGCCTTAGCAAGGTGGGAGCTTTCATTGGCCGCCTGAGAAAAGTCATCGGCCGGATCGACAAGGAGTTGTGGCTTGAAGACGATTCCCGGCAAAAAATAGATGGGTTGATGACTCGGCTGGAGGACGTCCCAAGCAGAGTGCAGGCATGGAAGAAGTTTGCCGCTCGTTGTGGTGCGGACATGGCGCTATCTCTGGTCCGAGTGCACTTCAAGGAAGCTCGCGAAGAAAAGCTGAAGACGTTGCAGGTCGCCAACACCAAGAAGCTTTGATTCGAAGATTTCATGGAGACCTTCCTCGACACAGCCACTCGCATTGCAGACGGAATCGACCTTGACATATTTGTGGAGCCTGCCAGTCCCGGTGACGCTTGAAAAAACTTTATGGTGAACGCACATTTACCTCGGTATGCCGAGTGGTATCTATATTAAACTTTGGCCACTGCTGTTGGCCGGCACATTCGTGGTTCGGTGTGGATAAGCTTGATTCACACCGAGCCAACTGATCGTAGATCCAACTTTGAATTCGAATCGGATATTTTGCTCTTCTTTCGCTAAGTTTATTTTTGACACGATTTTGGCTCGTGGTTTTTGTTTGGCGTCTCTTGGTGAAGCTACTGGCAAACATGTGGAGCATGTAGTTGTCAGTTGTCTTCACATCCACATGAGCCTCAATGAGGGTCTGCCAAGCCTCCGAGTGCGTACTCGGAGCAAGCTTTTACTTAGATGACTCTGGGTCGCAGCTAAGTCTCCCAGTGTGACTGTTAGTGCGCACTTGGAGCGAGTTGTTACTTAGGCGACTCTGGGTCGCGGCTAAGTCCCCGAGTGTGACTGTTAGTGCGCACTCGGAGCGAGTTGTTACTCATGTAGTTGTCAGTTGTCTTCACATCCACATGAGCCTCAATGAGGGTCTGCTAAGCCTCCGAGTTTATCTCGAGTATACACTCGGAGGAAGCTTTTTACTTAGGCGACTCTGAGTCGCAGCTAAGTTCCCGAGTGTGACTTTTCGTGCACACTCGGAGTGAGTTGTTTACTTAGGCGATTCTGGGTCGCAGCTAAGTCTCCGAGTGTGAGTGATAGTGCGCACTCGGAAAGAGTTGTTACTCATGTAGTTGTCAGTTGTCTTCACATCCACATGAGCCTCAATGAGGGCCTGCTAAGCCTCCGAGTGTATCTCAAGTATACACTAGGAGGAAGCTTTTTACTTAGGCGACTCTGAGTCGCAGCTAAGTCCCCGAGTGTGACTTTTCATGCACACTCGGAGTGAGTTGTTCACTTAGGCGATTCTGGGTCGCAGCTAAGTCTCCGAGTGTGACTGATGGTGCGCACTCGGAAAGAGTTGTTACTTAAGCGATTCTGGGTCACAGCTAAGTCCCCGAGTACGACTTTTAGTATGCACTCGGAGTTAGTTTTTACTTAGGCGACTCTGGGTCGCACCTAAGTCCCCGAGTGCGACTTTTAGTGCGCACTCGGAGCGAGTTTGTACTTAGGCGATTCTGGGTCGCAGCTAAGTCCCCGAGAGCGACTTTTAGTGCGCACTCAGAGCGAGTTTGTACTTAGGCGATTCTGGGTCGCAGCTAAGTCCCCGAGCGTGACTTTTAGTGGGCACTCGGAGTTAGTTTTTTACTTAGGCGACTCTGAATCGCAGCTAAGTCCCCGAGTGCGACTTTTAGTGCGCACTTGGAGCAAGATTGTACTTAGGCGACTCTGGGTCGCAGCTAAGTCTCCGAGTGCGACTTTTAGTGCGCACTCGGAGCGAGTTTGTACATAGGCAGCCCTGGGTCGCAGCTAAGTCCCCGAGTGCGACTTTTAGTGCGCACTCGGAGCGAGTTTGTACTTAGGCGATTCTGGGTCACAGCTAAGTCTCCGAGTGCGACTTTTAGTGCGCACTCGAGCGAGTTTTTTAGACCGGAGTCTGCAAACGCAGAAGAATTTTGAATCGGCAAGAAATCAATGTGCTTTGCATTACTTCAAGGATACTTGTTCTTTACATTGTCCCCGTCGGCGGTTATGTGTAGAAGCGCTTCAGGAGATCTCCATTCCATGCTCGCGGCTCGTCCGTTTCCCTGTCGAGGTTGTAGAGTCGATATGCTCCATTGTTCAGCACCTTAGAGATGATGAAGGGTCCTTCCCAGGCGGGAGCCAACTTGTGTGGTCTCTGCTGATCCACTCGGAGCACCAGGTCGCCTGCTTGGAATGTGCGACTCCTGACGTGTCGCGCGTGAAATCGCTGCAGATCTTGTTGATAAACTATTGAGCGAGTCAGTGCCATCTCGTGCTCTTCTTCTAGAAGATCTACCTCGTCTTGCCTGGCTTGTTGTGCTTCAGCTTCGGAGAAGAGTTCGACTCGCGGAGAGTTGTGAAGCAAGTCACTCTGAAGGACTGCCTCTGCTCCATAAACGAGGAAGAACGGGGATCGCCCTGTAGACCTATTCGGAGTTGTGCGGAGGCCCCACAGCACTGAGGGCAGCTCGGTGACCCATGCGCCGGCGGCATGTCCAACTTCTCGTAGGAGTCGAGGCTTCAACCCTTCAAGAATAAGTCCATTTGCCCGCTCTGCTTGCCCGTTTGTTTGGGGGTGCGCCACGGATGCAAAATCCACTCGGATACCTTCGCCTGTGCAAAAACCTTTGAACCTGTCCGAGTCAAAGTTTGTGCCATTGTCGGTGATTATGATGTGCGGAACCCCGAATCTGGCGATGATGTCTGTGATAAATTTGATGGTCGTAAGGGCATCGAGCTTCTTGATGGGCTTGGCTTCAATCCACTTGGTAAACTTGTCGACTGCTACCAGCAGATGAGTGAATCCCCCTTGGCCTATTCTGAATGGTCCGACTGTATCTAATCCCCACACGGCGAACGGCCAAACAAGAGGAATTGTCTTCAGCGCAGACGTTGGCTTGTGGGACTTGTTCGAATAGAACTGACAGCCTTCGCATCGGTCGACCATATCTTTTGCCATTTCATCTGCCTGCAACTAGAAGAAACCATCTCTGAATGCTTTGGCGACGATTGCTCTTGAGGAGGCATGATGACCGCAGGTTCCCAAGTGAATTTCTTCTAAGATTAACTGTCCCTCCTCAGGGGAGATGCACCGCCGAAGGACGCCTGAAACACTTTCCCTGTACAACTGGCCATCAATGACGGTGAAGGACTTCGACCTGCGGACGATCTGCCTAGCTTGGACTTCGTCTTCTGGTAACTCTTGCCTCATAATGTACGCAATGAACGGCACAGTCCACTCGGGGATGACAGCAAGAATCTCCATGATCAAATCAACCACAGCGGGGACCTCGACTTCAGTCGGATCTGTTGAGCTCTTTGGCCGTACTGGCTCCTCTGTAAAAGGATCTTCCTTCACCGAGGGGAGGTGTATGTGCTCGAGGCAGACATCACCCGGGACTGGTCTCCGAGTGGATCCAAGTTTCGCCAATTCATCTGCTGCTTGGTTTTTCAGTCGGGGAACATGGTGAAGTTCCAGACCTTCAAACTTCTTCTCGAGCTTCCTTACTGCGTTGCAGTAAGCAGTCATGGTGGGGTTGCAGTATGCAGTCATGGTGGGGTTCCTTACATCCCACTCCTTCATTACTTGATTAACCACCAGATCTGAGTCGCCATAGACTATCAGGCGACGGACGCCGAGCGTGATGGCCATGCGCAACCCATAAAGGAGAGCTTCGTACTCTGCTTCATTGTTGGAAGAATCAAAATGTATCTGCAACACATACTTGAGTTTATCACCTTTTGGGGATATGATCACTACGCCGGCGCCGGAGCCATTCAACATCTTGGACCCATCAAAGAACATGGTCCAATGGGCCGAGTAGATGTGAGTCGGTTGTTGTTGTTCTACCCATTCTGCTATGAAGTCAGCCAGAGCTTGAGACTTTATAGCTTTCTTGGCTTCGAACTTGATGTCGCAGTATAGCATCTCCATTGCCCACTTTGCCACTCGGCCTCATGCATCCCGATTGTGGAGAATTTCCGACAACGGAGCATCAGATATGACAGACACCGAGTGGTCTTGGAAATAATGAGCCACCTTCTTTGCAGTCATGTAGATCCCATAAATAAGCTTCTGATAATGGGGATACCTCTGCTTGGAAGGAGTCGGGACTTCGGAGACATAATATACTGGCCGCTGAACCTTGTACGCTTTGCCTTCTTCTTCGCGTTCGACTATCAGAATGGTGCTGACGACTTGATTTGTAGCCGCGATGTACAGAAGAAGGGATTCTTTACTGAGCGGGGCAGTAAGAACCGGCTGGGTGGAAAGCAGGGCTTTGAGGTCGTCGAATGCAATTTGGGCGTCGTCTGTCCACTCGAAGGTATCTGACTTCTGCATGAGTCGGTACAGAGGTAACGCCTTCTCGCCGAGTCGAGCGATAAACCTGCTCAAAGCCGCTAGGCAACGTGTGAGCCTTTTAACATCATGTATCCTTACCGGCCGCTCCATTCGGACAATGGTCCCGATCTTTTCGGGGTTGACATCGATCCCTCATTCGGAAACGAAGAAACCGAGTAACTTCCCGCTGGGAAGGCCGAATGAACACTTGGTTGGGTTGAGCTTGATATCGTACCTACGTAGGTTGGCGAATGTTTCTGCCAAGTCAGTCAGCAGGTCGGAACCTTTGTGTGACTTGACTACGATATCGTCCATATATGCCTCCACATTTCGACCGATCTGGTCTAGGAGGCATTTTTGGATCATGCGCATAAAAGTTGCTCCTGCATTCTTCAAACCGAATGGCATAGTGATGTAACAGAAACACCCGAATGGGGTGATGAAGGCTGTTTTTAATTCACCCGGACCATACAGAAGGATCTGATGATAGCCCGAATAGGCATCAAGGAATGATAAACGATCGCAACCCACAGTCAAATCAACAATTTGATCAATGCGGGGGAGCGGGAAGTGATCTTTCGGACAGACCTTATTGAGATGCTTGAAATCTATGCACATACGGAGAGACTTGTCCTTCTTGGGCACCATGATAACATTAGCGAGCCACTCGGAGTGGTGTACCTCGCGAATGAAGTTAGCTGCCAAAAGTTTAGCCACCTCCTCTCCGATTGCCTTCCTCTTGTGCGCGGCGGACCAACGCAGGCGTTCTCGGAGGGGCCGAGCAGCAGGATCCACATGCGGTCGGTGCTCAGCCAACTCCCTAGGTACACCTGGCATGTCAGCGGGCTTCCATGCAAAAATGTCCCAGTTCTCACGGAGGAATTGGATGAGCTCGGCTTCCTATTTTGGATCAAGGGTGGTGGAGATGTTTGTGGGAGCAGCGGCGTCGTCCGTCGGGTGGATGCTGACTTTCTTCGTGTCTCCCGCCGACTGGAATGCGGACTCGGAAGCTGGTTTCTTCGAATACATCAGGTCAGCGGGGTCGGGTGTCTTCTTGTACTCATCCAGCTAGAGAATAGCCATTTGCTGATCGGCAATCCTCGACCCCTGCTGCAGACACTCCTTGGCCCACTACCGATTGCCTGTGACCGAAATCACGCCCTTGGGACCTGGCATCTTCAGCTTCAAGTAGACGTAACATGGACGGGCCATGAAACGTGCATATGCCGGACGGCCCAGAATCGCATGGTATGCACTCTGGAAGTCCACCACCTTGAATGTCAACTTCTCCTTGCGGAAGTTCTTGTCAGAGCCGAAGACGACATCCAACGCGATCTGGCCGAGTGACTTGGCCTTTCGTCTTGGGACGACTCCGTGGAACTGCATACTGCTCTCACTAAGTTTGGACATCGGAATGCCCATCCCCTTGAGAGTGTCGGCGTACATGATGTTCAAGCCGCTGCCGCCATCCATGAGGACTTTGCGCAGCCTGACTCCTTCCACCACCGGGTCGATGACCAGAGCTTGCCTCCCTGGGGTGGGCACATGTGCTGGATGGTCTGACTGATCAAAGGTGATCGCAGTCTGTAACCATTTGAAGAACGTGGGGGTGGTTGGGGTTGCCATGTTCACCTCCCTATTAACCAGCTTCAGTCGACTCTTGCTTTCCACATCAGCAAAAATCATCAGCGTTGCATGGACTTGGGGGAACGGATCCTCCTTGTCCTCATCATCCTGCTCGGTGTCCTTTTCACTCGCCTGACCTTCACCGAATCCTTGGATCAGGAGGCGACACTGCCGAGTGGTATGCTTCGGGAATATGGCGTTGCCTTCTTCGTCCATCTTCGTGTGGATTGGACACGGTTGATCCAGGATGGAATTTCCTGACTGCCTCTTCTTGGGGGTGTACTGAGCTTTCCCCTTGCCTTTGAACTTGGCATTTGTAACAGCAGCTGCCTCTGCCTGCGGAGTGGATTGAGCCTTCTGCTTCTGCTTCCGACTGTTGTTTCCATCTCCATCGGCGACTGACTTATGCTTGCCGCTACGTATGTGGTCCTCCTCTTCGCCATTTGCATAGCGCGCGGCTATCTCCATCATCTTGCTCATGGAGATGTCGCCTGTCCGACCGAACTTCAGGTACAGATCTTTGTACCGCACGCCTGCCTTGAAGGCGCAGACTGCTTGGTGTTGTGTGACGTTCTCCACCGTTTGGTAGAGGGTCGTCCAGCGCTGGATGAAATCGCGCAGGGGCTCGTTCTGCTTCTGGACACAGTGCTGGAGCTCCACGAGACAAGTAGAGCGCTTGCACGTACCCTCGAAGGTCTTGATGAAGACTCGGGACAGATCTGCCCAGCTGTAGATGCTTGACGGAGCTAACTGGTTCAGCCAAGCTCGCGTCGAGCCATCGAGCATCAGGGGAGATGTTTCATGGCGACCTGGTCATCTCCGCCACCGATCTGGACCGCCACTCTGTAGTCGTCCAACCAAGTTTCTGGCTTGGATTCTCCTGTGAACTTGCTGATTCCTGTCGCCAATCGGAAGTTGGGAGGGATGTTAGGTGAGCGGATAGCCCGACTGAAGCACTCGGGGCCAGAGACGACGGTCCTGCTTCCACTCGGACGGTCTCTATCGTGACCATCACGGTGGGCTCGACTTCTGTCGACCTTCTTCTAGGCGATGTACCCTCTTGCGTCGGGCCTTGGATCATGCGCGTCACCGACTGAACGCCGATCGTCGTGATGCCGGGGCCCGTAAGGCCTACTCCGCGGAGGGGTGCGCGAACGGCGACGATCTTCGGGATTCCTGGAATGGTTGCCCCCTCTGCGTCGCTGATGAGAGTCGGGGCTGAAAACCGACGATGCGTGTTTGCGTGAATAGAACTGTTGTGGATCCTGTTGTGCGACTGGGAGACCGTTGAATTTTGCTGCTGCGCCGTATGCAACAGGGCACGGATCTGCTCGATCCCTCTACCAGCCTCTGAATCAGTCGGCTGGAGAGAATCGGCTATCCTGGCAGTCGCAGCCAGGTTGAGGATGGGTGTGCGGAACACCTCGACGTTGCTATGGCGAGTGCATCGACTGGCAGAACGATGGTGTTGACAACGAGCGCCGGATGATTCTCCGGCCTCATGCTCGTTCCGACCAATCCGGAGGGGACTTTCATGGGAATCGGCCATGAGAACTTCGACTGCAGGCCCGCGACCGAGGTACTCGAAAGGTAGCTCAATCAGAACTGAGTCCAAGCACTGGGATGGCGGCGCGACCACAACTGATTCGAGCACCGCCACTTGAGAGGACACGCTCTGTCGCGCCTGGGCATGTCACACCCAATGCTGGAGCCGCGGACGATGGGATCACTTGTTGCGGCGGGCGACGGGGGCGAAGATCGACACCGGGGCCGATGGCTGGAGAAGAAGGACCCCACGAGAACCGGCACGGAAGTGCGTAGCCCTGCGACTGGGGAGCGCCTCGACGTCGAGGGGCGCATCGCGAAGCCATGCTGAATCGTCAATGATGAAGGAGAGTGCGCCGAAGAGGATCTCATGGCCCATGCATAGATCTCCACCGGACAACATGATGAAAAGATGAAATCGCAAACTCGCCGGAAGTCGGTTAGACGCCTGCCCCACGGTGGGCGCCAACTGTCGTGGGTATAAGTCTGACAGTAGATGTATGGGGTACAAAAGGATGGGCAGAGCCTTAGCTACAGAGAGGATGTATGAGTTCAGGCCCCTCTACGATGGAGGTAAAAGCCCTACGTCTCAGTGCTCTTGGGAGCTTAGTGTCGAGTGGATTATGGGATTACAGCAAGTGCCCACCCCTGCACCAGTGGGGAAGGGCGGCTTATATAGAGTGCGCTGCCCTTCATAATGGCCCGGTGGACAGGGGTGGAATAGTGGCGAATAAATGCCTACGTTACAGGCAACGTAAGCCTTAAATGTTAATAATGGTGCATGAAAATGTATGACCGTTTCCCTCCTGGGAGGTTACGATGTACAAAGTGGATTCCAGTCGGTACGTTAAATATGCTCCGAGTGCTCGTCGCCGACTGGATGATGGAGGCGTCCTTAGTTTAGTAGGAACTGTCTAAGGGCCTTGTCCTCTATGAAGGGTGGTCCTTGGGTAGGACCTATAGGGCAGGCCTATGACCCTACTCATCAAGTAAATACTCTTGTATCCACTCAAATCGTCAATGAAGTAAGAACATAACGATATCCACTGCGTGCCTCAGCACTCATTGGACTGCACACATCAAAAATGTATTACTTCCAACAAGTTACTTTTCTTGTTCCATGTGGTACGATTTGCATGTCTCAAGTGATTCAAAATCAAGTGAGTCCAAACGATCCATCTTCACGGAGTTTCTTCATGTGTTTATACCAACAGGTATGGTTTGCATGTCTCAAACGTTTTAAAAATGAGTGAGTACAAAGATCCATCAGCATGGAGCTTCTTCATGCATTTTACACCAACATGACTCAAGTGGCAGTGCCACAAGTAAGTGGTACTATCATTATTACTTTGTATCTTTTGGCATCAATATTATGAACATGTGTAGAACTACGATCGAGATTCAATAAAGCATTGAAGATAATTATTCAAGCAAATTGAATAACCATTAGTCTCTGTAAATGAATAATCATATTGCAATAAACATGATCCAATCATGTTCATGCTCAACGCAAACACCAAATAACAATTATTTAGGTTTAACACCAATCCCGATGGTGGAGGGAGCGTGCGATGTTTTGATCACATCAACCTTGGAAACACTTCCAACACGTATTGTAACCTCGCCTTTAGCTAGTCTTCGTTTATTCCGTAGCTTTTATTTCAAGTTATTAATCACTTAGCAACCGAACCGGTATCTAATATCCTCGTGCTACTAGGAGTACTAGTAAAGTACACATCAATATCATGTATATCAAATATACTTATGTCGACTTCGCCAGCCTTCTCATCTACCAAGTATCTAGGGTAGCTCCGCCTCAGTGACCGTTCCCCTCATAACAAAAGCACTTAGTCTCGGGTTTGGGTTCAACCTTGGGTTTCTTCATTACAGCAGCAACTGGTTTGCCATTTCATGATGTATCCCTTCTATCCCTTGCCCTTCTTGAAACTAGTGGTTTTACTAACCATCAACAATTGATGCTCCTACTTGATTTCTACTTTCGCAGTGTCAAACATTGCGAATCGCTCAAGGACCATCATATATATCCTTGATATGTTTACAGTTCATCACGAAGCTCTAGCAGCTTGGTGGCAGTGACTTTGGAGAACCATCACTATCTCATCTAGAAGATTAACTCCCACTTTATTCAAGCGATTGTTGTACTCAGACAATCTGAGCACATGCTCAACAATTGAGCTTTTCTCCTATACTTTGTAGACAAAGAATCTTGTCGGAGGTCTCATACCTCTCAACAAAGGCACGAGCATGAAATCCCAATTTCATCTCTTAGAACATCTCTTATGTTCTTTGCGTTAAAAACGTCTTCGGCACCTTGCTTCTAAGTTGTTAAGTATTACGCACTGAACCATCACGTAGTCATCAAAAACGTGTATGTCAGATGTTCGCAACATCCACAGACGACGCTCGAGGTGCAGCACACCGAGTGGTGCATTAAGGAAATAAGCTTTCTGCGCAGCAATGAGGAAAATCCTGAGTTTACGGACTCAGTCCGCAAAGTTGCTACTATCATCTTTCAACTCAATTTTCTCTAGGAACATATAAAAACAGTAGAGCTATAGCGCAAGCTACAACATAATTCGCAAAGACCTTTTGACTATGTTCATGATAATTAGTTCAATTAATCAAATTACTTAAGAACTCCCACTCAAAATATACATCCCTCTAGTCATTTGAGTGGGGCATGATCCAAATCCACTAACTCGAGTACGATCATCACGTGAGTTGAGTATAGTTTCGGTGGTAAACATCTCTAT
This sequence comes from Hordeum vulgare subsp. vulgare, assembly GCF_904849725.1. Classification (NCBI taxonomy): domain Eukaryota; kingdom Viridiplantae; phylum Streptophyta; class Magnoliopsida; order Poales; family Poaceae; genus Hordeum; species Hordeum vulgare. The sequence continues at coordinate 103,721,682 of NC_058524.1, read as the reverse complement.
GCTAATCATATCAACTATACAATTCATGCTCGACCTTTCGGTGTCTTGTGTTCCGAGGCCATGTCTGCACATGCTAGGCTCGTCAAGTTTAACTCGAGTGTTCCGCGTGTGCAACTGTTTTGCACCCGTTGTATGTGAACGTTGAGTCTATCACACCCGATCATCACGTGGTGTCTCGAAACAACGAACTGTCACAATGGTGCACAGTCGGGGAGAACACAATTTTATCTTGAAATTTTTGTGAGGGATCACCTTATAATGCTATCGTCATTCTTAAGTGACATGATATGGCCATGATCTTGTGCTTCTTGATCTCCATCACCAAAGCACCGGCATGATCTTCATCGTCACAGGCGCCACACCATGATCTCCATCATCATGATCTCCATCATCGTGTCACCATCGAGGTTGTCGTGCTATCTATGCTATTACTACTAAAGCTACAACCTAGCAATATAGTAAACGCATCTGCAAACACAAACGTTAATTTAAAGACAACCCTATGGCTCCTGCCGGTTGCCGTAGCATCGACGTGCAAGTCGATATTAACTATTACAACATGATCATCTCATACATCCAATATATCATATCATGTCTTTGGCCATATCACATCACAAGCATACCCTGCAAAAAGAAGTTAGACGTCCTCTAATTTGTTGTTGCATGTTTTACGTGCGTGCTATGGGTATCTAGTATGATCACATCTTACTTACGCAAAAACCACAACAAAGATGTGCAAATTGCTATTTAACCTCTCTCCAAGGACCGCCTCGTTCAAATCCAATTAAACTAAAGTTGAAGTAACCGACACCCGCCAGTCATCTTTATGCAACGAGTTGCATGTTGGTCGATGAAACTGGTCTCTCGTAAGCGTACGAGTAATGTTGGTCCGGGCCGCTTCAATCCAACAATACCGCCGAATCGACAAAAGACTAAGGAGGGCAGAAAATCGAACATCAACGCCCAAAAACTTTTGTGTTCTACTCGAGATTACATCTACGCATGAACCTAGCTCATGATGTCACTGTTGCGGAACGTTGCATGGGAAACAAAAAATTTCCTACGCACATGAAGACCTATCATGGTGATGTTCATCTACGAGAGGGAGATCGGATCCACATACCCTTGTAGATCGCTAAGCGGGAAACGCGTTTTATGTAGTGGTACAGCTTCGTCATTCAAATCACCGTCGTCCCACGATCCGTCCCGATCTAGCACCGAACGGATGGCACCTCCGCGTTCAGCACACGTACAGCTCGATGACGATCTCCGCCTTCTTGATCCAGCAAGAGAGACGGGGAAGTAGATGAGTTCTCCGGCAGCGTGACGGCACGCCGCTGATGGTGATGATCTATTCCTGCGGGGCTCCGCCCGAGCTCCGTAGAAAACCGATCTAGAGGAAGAACTACGATCTAGAGGAGAGGGCAACACGTGGCAAAGTTGTGTCTCAAAAGCCCTAAACCTCTAGTATATATAGGAGGAGGGGAGAGGCAGCCTTGTCGCGCCAAAGAAGGCCTCCTTGGGTCGGCCGAAGTGGGGAAGGGAGGAGTCCTCCTCTAATCCCACTTGGATTAGGACTCCTTCCTTATTTTCCCACCTCTTTTTGGTTTTCCACTTTTTCCTCATTGGCTTTCCTTTGATGACTTTGTTGGCCCATTATACCTTATTGCACATCCAATAAATGTTGGAAATATGCCCTAGAGGCAATAATAAATTAGTTATTATTATATTTGTTTGTTCATGATAATCGTTTATTATCCATGTTATAATTTTATTGAATGAAGACTTATATACATGTGTGGATACATAGACAAAACACTGTCCCTAGCAAGCCTCTAGTTGGCTAGCTAGTTGATCAAAGATAGTCAGGGTCTTCTGATTATGAACAAGGTGTTGTTGCTTGATAACTGGATCACGTCATTAGGAGAATCACGTGATGGACTAGACCCAAACTAATAGACGTAGCATGTTGATCGTGTCATTTTGTTGCTACTGTTTTCTGCGTGTCAAGTATTTGTTCCTATGACCATGAGATCATATAACTCACTGACATCGGAGGAATGCTTTGTGTGTATCAAACGTCGCAACGTAACTGGGTGACTATAAAGATGCTCTACAGGTATCTCCGAAGGTGTTCGTTGAGTTAGTATGGATCGAGACTTGGATTTGTCACTCCGTGTGACGGAGAGGTATCTCGGGGCCCACTCGGTAATACAACATCACACACAAGCCTTGCAAGCAAAGTGACTTAGTGTACGTTGCGGTATCTTGTATTACGGAACGAGTAAAGAGACTTGCCGGTAAACGAGATTGAAATAGGTATGCGGATACTGACGATCGAATCTCGGGCAAGTAACATACCGAAGGACAAAGGGAATGACATACGGGATTATATGAATCCTTGGCACTGAGGTTCAAACGATAAGATCTTCGTAGAATATGTAGGATCCAATATGGGCATCCAGGTCCCGCTATTGGATATTGACCGAGGAGTCACTCGGGTCATGTCTACATAGTTCTCGAACCCGCACGGTCTGCACACTTAAGGTTCGACGTTGTTTTATGCGTATTTGAGTTATATGGTCGGTTACCGAATGTTGTTCGGAGTCCCGGATGAGATCATGGACGTCAGGAGGGTTTCCGGAATGGTCCGGAAATGAAGATTGATATATAGGATGACCTCATTTGATTACCGGAAGGTTTTCGGAGTTACCAGGAATGTACCGGGAATGACGAATGGGTTCCGGGTGTTCACCGGGGGGGGCAACCCACCCCGGGGAAGCCCATAGGCCTTGGGGGTGGCGCACCAGCCCTTAGTGGGCTGGTGGGACAGCCCAAGAAGGCCCTATGCGCCATAGGAAGAAAATCAAAGAGAAAAGAAAAAAAAAAGAGGAGGTGGGAAAAAGGGGAAGGACTCCTCCTTCCAAACCTAGTTGGATTCAGTTTGGAAGGGGAGGACTCCCCCCCTTGGCTCGGCCGACCCCCTTGGGGCCCCTTGAGCCCCAAGGCAAGGCTCCCCCTCTTCCCCCTATATATACGGAGGTTTTAGGTCTGATTTGAGACAACTTTTGCCACGGCAGCCCGACCACATACCTCCACGGTTTTACCTCTACATCGCGTTTCTGCGGAGCTCGGGCGGAGCCCTGCTGAGATTAGATCACCACCAACCTCCGGAGCACCGTAACGCTGCCGGAGAACTCATCTACCTCTCCGTCTCTCTTTCTGGATCAAGAAGGCCAAGATCATCGTCGAGTTGTACCTGTGCTGAACGCGGAGGTGCCGTCCGTTCGGCACTAGATCGGAGCGGATCGTGGGACGGATCGCGGGACGGTTCGTGGGATGGTTCGCGGGGCGGATCGACGGACGTGAGGACGTTCCACTACATCAACCGCGTTTCTTAACGCTTCTGATGTGCGATCTACAAGGGTATGTAGATCGGAAATCCCCTCTCGTAGATGGACATCACCATGATAGGTCTTCGGGCGCGTAGGAAATTTTTTGTTTCCCATGCGACGTTCCCCTACAGTGGCATCATGAGCTAGGTTCATGCGTCGATGTCTTCTCGAGTAGAACACAAAAGTTTTTGTGGGCGGTGATGTGCGGTTTGCTGCCCTCCTTAGTCTTTTCTTGATTCCGCGGTATTGTTGGATTGAAGCGGCTTGGACCGACATTACTCATACGCTTACGAGAGACTGGTTTCATCGCTACGAGTAACTCCCTTGCTCAAAGATGACTGGCAAGTCTTGGTTTCTCCAACTTTAGTTGAATCATATTTGACCGAGGAGGTCCTTGTATAAGGTTAAATAGCAATTCATACATCTCCGTTGTGGTGTTTGCGTAAGTAAGATGCGATCCTACTAGATACCCATGGTCACCACGTAAAACATGCAACAACAATTAGAGGACATCTAACTTGTTTTTGGAGGGTATGCTGGTGATGTGATGTGGCCAACGATGTGATGTGATATATTGGATGTATGAGATGATCATGTTGTAATAGTTAATATCGACTTGCACGTCGATGGTACGGCAACCGGCAGGAGCCATAGGGTTGTCTTTAAACTAACATTTGTGCTTGCAGATGCGTTTACTATATTGCTAGGACGTAGCTTTAGTAGTAATAGCATGAGTAGCACGACAACCCCGATGGCGACACGTTGATGGAGATCATGGTGTGACGCCGGTGACAAGAAGATCGTGCCAGTGCTTTGGTGATGGAGATCAAGAAGCACATGATGATGGCCATATCATGTCACTTATAAATTGCATGTGATGTTAATCCTTTATGCACCTTATCTTGCTTAGAACGACGGTAGCATTATGAGGTGATCTCTCACTAAAATTTCAAGATGAAATTGTGTTCTCCCCGACTATGCACCGTTGCGACAGTTCTTCGTTTCGAGACACCACGTGATGATCAGGTGTGATAGACTCAACGTTCACATACAACGGGTGCAAAACAGTTGCACACGCGGAACACGCGGAACACTCGGGTTAAGCTTGACGAGCCTGGCATGTGCAGACATGGCCTCGGAACACATGAGACCGAAAGGTCGAGCATGAATCGTATAGTTGATATGATTAGCATAGAGATGCTTACCACTGAAACTATTCTCGACTCACGTGATAATCGGACTTGAGATAGTGGATTTGGATCATGTACCACTCAAATGACTAGAGAGATGTACTTTTTGAGTGCGAGCTCTTAAGTAATATGATTAATTGAACTAATTGTAATGAACATAGTCTAATGGTCTTTGCGAATTACGATGTAGCTTGCGCTATAGCTCTACTGTTTTTATATGTTCCTAGAGAAAATTTAGTTGAAAGTTGATAGTAGCAAACTTTGCAGAGGATTGTCCTCATTGCTACACATAAGGCTTATGTCCTTAATACACCACTCGGTGTGCTGCACCTCGAGCGTCGTCTGTGGATGTTGTGAACATCCGACATACACGTTTCTGATAACTACACGATAGTTCAGTGCAAAATACTTAATGGCTTAGAAGCAAGGCGCCGAAGACGTTTTGAAACGTCACGGAACATAAGTGATGTTCTAAAGAGATGAAATTTTGATTTCATGCTTGTGCCCTTGTTAAGAGGTACGAGACCTCTGACAAGATTCTTTGTCCACAAAGTAAAGGAGAAAAGCTCAATCGTTGAGCGTGTGCTCAGATTGTCTGAGTACGAGAATCGCTTGAATCAAGTGGGAGTTAATCTTCCAAATGAGATAGTGATGATTCTCCAAAGTCACTGCCACCAAGCTGTGAGAGCTTCGTGATGAACTATAAACATATCAAGGATAGATACAATGATCCTTGAGCAATTCGCGATGTTTGACACTGCGAAAGTAGAAATCAAGAAGGAGCATCAATAGTTGATGGTTAGTAAAACCACTAAGTTTCAAGAAAGGCAAGGGCTAGAAGGGATACTTCGTGAAATGGCAAAACAGTTGCTGCACTAATGAAGAGACCCAATATTAAACCCAAACCCGAGACTAGGTGCTTCTGTAATGAGGGGAACAGTCACTGAGGCGGAGCAACTCTAGATACTTGGTAGATAAGAAGGCTGGCAAAAGTCGAAAAAAGTATATTTGATATACATGATGTTGATGTGTACTTTGCTGGTACTCCTAGTAGCACGATGGTATTGGATACCGGTTCGGTTGCTAAGTGATTAGTAACACGAAATGAAAGCTACGGCATAAACGGAGACTAGCTAAAGGCAAGGTGACGATACGTGTTGGAAGTGTTTCCAAGGTTGATATGATCAAACGTCGCACACTCCCTCTACCATCGGGATTGGTGTTAAACCTAAATAATTGTTATTTGGTGCTTGCGTTAAGCATGAACATGATTGGATCGTGTTTATTGCAGTACGATTATTCATTTAAAGAGAATAATGGTTACTCTATTTGCTTGAATAATCACCTTCAATGGTTTATTGAATCTCGATCGTAGTGTTACACATGTTCATGATATTGGTGCCAAAAGATGCGAGGTAATGATGATAGTACCACTTACTTGTGGCACTGCCGCTTGAGTCATGTTGGTATAAATTGCATGAAAAGGCTCCATGCTGATGGATCTTTATACTCACTTGATTTTGAATCACTTGTGACATGCAAATCATACCACATGAGCAAGGCCTTGTTTTCATTGAGATGAAACAATATAGTAACTTGTTGGAAGTGATACATTTTGATGTATGCAGTCCAATGGGTGCTGAGGCACGCAGTGGATATCATTATGTTCTTACTTCAATGACGATTTGAGTAGATACAAGAGTATTTACTTAATGAATCACAAGTCTGAAATATTGAAGAGTTCAATTCTGTTTCGGAGTGAAGTTCGTCGTAACAAGAGGATAAACTGTCTACGATATGATCATAGAAATGAATATCTGAGTTACGAGTTTTGGTACGCAGTTAAGACAATATGGAAATTGTTTCGCAGTTCATGCCACCTGCAACATCATAGTGTGATGATGTGTCTGAACGTCATAGCCACGCACTATTTGGTATGGTGCATGCTATGATGTTACCACTATCATTTACGGGTTATGCATTAGAAACAACCGCATTCATTTTAAATAGGGCACCACGTATTTCCGTTGAGATGGCACAGTATAGACTGAGGTTTAGAGAAATCTAAACTGTCGTTTCTTGAAAGTTTGGGGCTTCGACAATTATGTGAAAAAGTTTCAGTCTGATAAGCTCGAACCCAAAGCGGATAAATGCATCTTCATAGGATATCCAAAACAGTTGGGTACATCTCCTATCTCAGATCCGAAAGCAAAGTGTTTGTTTCTAGAAACGGATCCTTTCTCGAGGAAAGGTTTCTCTCGAAAGAATTGAGTGGGAGGGTGGTAGAACTTGATAAGGTTATTGAACCATCACTTCAACCAGTGTGTAGCAGGGCGCAGGAAGTCGTTCCTGTGGCGCCTATACCAATTGAGGTGAAAGCTGATGATGGTGATCATCGAGCATCGAATCAAGTTACTACAAATCTCGTAGGTTGACAAGGTCGCGTACTACTGCAGAGTGGTACGGGAACCGTATCTTGGAGGTCATGTTGTTGAACAACAATGAACCTACGAGTTATGGAGAAAGCAATGGTGGGCCCGGATTCCGATAAATGGCTGGAGGCCATGAAATCCGAGAGAGGATCCATGTATGAAAACAAAGTGTAGACTTTGGAAGAACTACTTGATGGTCATAGGACTATTGAGTAAAGATGGATCTTTAAAAGGAAGACAGACGATGATGGTGATAAAGTCACTATTAAGAAAAGCTCGACTTGTCGCAAAGATGTTTCCGACAAGATCAAACAGTTGACTATGATGAGACTTTCTCACTCGTAGCGATGCTAAAAGTCTGTTAGAATTATGTTAGTAGTTGCTGCATTATTTATGAAATATTGCACATAGGATGTCAAAACATTGTTTCCTCGACGGTTTCCTTGAGCAAACATTGTATGTGATACAACCAGGAGGTTTTGTCGATCCTAAAGATACTAGCAAGTATGCAAGCTCCAGTGATCCTTCAATGGACTGGTGCAAGCAACTCGGAGTTGGAATATACACTTTGATGAGATGATCAAAGATTTTGGGTTTGTACAAGGTTTATGAGAAACTTGTATTTCCAAAGAAGTGAGTGGGAGCACTATAGAGTTTCTGATAAGTATATGTGGTTGACATATTGTTGATCAGAAGTAATGTAGAATTTCTGTGAAGCATAAAAGGTTGTTTGAAAGGAGCTTTTCAAAGGAATACCTGGATTGAGCTACTTGAACGTTGAGCATCAAGATCTATGGAGATAGATCAAAACGCCTAATGGAAGTTTCAACAAGATGCATGCCTTGACAAGTTTTTGAAGGAGTTCAAAATAGATCAGCAAAGAAGGAGTTCTTGGTTGCGTTGTAAGTTGTGAATTTGAGTAAGACTCAAAACCCGACCACGGCAGAATAAAGAGAATAGACGAAGGTCGTCTTCTATGCCTTAGCCGTAGACTCTAAAGTATGCCATGCTGAGTACCGCACCTGATGTGTGCCTTGCAGCAAGTTTGTTAAGAGGTACGCAGAGTGATCCAGGATTGAATCACTGATCAGCGGTCAAAGTTATCCTTAGTAACTAAATGGACTAAGGATTTTTTTCTCGATTATGGAGGTGGTTAAAGAGTTCGTCGTAAAGGGTTACGTCAATGCAAGCTTTGACACTAATCCGAATAACTATGAGTAGTGAAACGGATTCGTATAGTAGAGTAGATATTTGGAGTATTTCCGAATAGCACATAGTAGCAGCATCTATAAGATGACATAAAGATTTGTAAAGAACACACGGATCTGAAAGTTTCAGAACTGTTGACTAAAACCTCTCTCACGAGCAAGACGTGATCAGACCCCATAATTATATGGGTGTTGGATTCATTGGAATCACATGGTGATGTGAACTAGATTATTGACTCTAGTGCAAGTGGGAGACTGTTGGAAATATGCCCTAGAGGCAATAATAAATTAGTTATTATTATATTTCTTTGTTCATGATAATCGTTTATTATCCATGCTATAATTGTATTGATTGGAAACACAAATACATATAACTCATCCGGACCATTCCGGAAACCCTCATGATGTCCGGGATCTCATCCGGGAGTCCGAACAAAACTTCGGTCACCAACACATATAACTCAACTATACTGAAACGTCACCGAACCTTAAATGTGCAGACCCTGCGGGTTCGAGAACTATGCAGACATGACGTGAGACACTCTCTGGTCAATAACCAACAGCGGGACATGGATGTCCATATTGGTTCCTACATATTCTACGAAGATCTCTATCGGTTGAACCTCTATCTCAAGGATTCATATAATCCCGTATACTATTCCCTTTGTCCTTCGGTATGTTACTTGCCCGAGATTCGATCGTCGGTATCTCTATGCCTAGTTCAGTCTCGTTACGGCAAGTCTCTTTACTCGTTCCGTAATACAAGATCCCGTAACTAACTCCTTAGTCACATTACTTGCAAGGCTTGTTGTGATGTTGTATTACCGAGTGGGCCCCGAGATAACTCTCCGTCACACGGAGTGACAAATCCCAGTCTTGATCCATGCCAACCCAACAGACACCTTTGGAGATACCTGTAGAGCACCTTTATAGTCACCCAGTTACGTTGCAACATTTGATACACACAAGGTATTCCTCCGATGTCCGGGAGTTGCATGACCTCATGGTCATAGGAACAGATACATTGACATGCAGAAAATAGTAGCAATAAACTGACACGATCAAATACTACGTTTATAGTTTGGGTCTTGTCCATCACATCATTCTCCTAATGATGTGATCCCATTATCAAGTGACAACACTTGTCTATGGTCAGGAAACCTTGACCATCTTTGATCAACGAGCTAGTCAACTAGAGGCTTACTAGGGACAGTGTTTTGTCTATGTATCCACACATGTATTTGTGTTTCCAATCAATACAATTATAGCATGGATAATAAACGATTACCATGAACAAAGAAATATAATAATAACTAGTTTATTATTTCCTATAGGGCTTATTTCCAACACCCCTTTAATCCCGGTTGGTAACACCAACCGGGTCTAGAGGTCACAAATGAACCGGGACTAAAGCCTAGCCGTTGGAACCGAGACTAGAGGTCACATTAGTCCCGGTCAAAAATCCAATCGGGACTAATGCATGCTCCAAATGAAAGGTCATTTTCTACTAGTGAGCGTGGTGTCCTTCGTAATCCTCGGAGTGGCACTTGTATAGGATATGTCCCTGTTCATGCTCAGGTACACAATGTCTAATAATACCATCTACTCCTTCTTTATAAAGGTGTGCATCATCCCAAAAGTAATGTCTTAAATCAGAGAAGAACTTTTTCTTTTGTTGGTATGTGAAAATAGGCGGTATAAATTTAGCAACAATGTAATTATCATAATCAGCATACCAAGGAGCATTGAGTGAAGCATTGATAACCGCTAGTTGTTCATCGGGAAAGCTATCATCAATAGGTAGTGACTCATCAAGAACATTCTCTAGTCAAGAACACAAATGCTAAAAATTCTTTTTCAGTGGTAGCGTAATTTCTTTGAGCACTGTCTAGAGTTTTACTAGCATAATGGATGCAATTTAATTTCTTATCAACTCTTTGTCCTATAACAGCACCAACAGCATAATCACTAGCATCACACATAATTGCAAAGGGTAGGTTCCAATCAGGTGGTTGAACAACACGTGCAGTTATCAAGGCTTTCTTAAGAATTTCAAATGCTTATACACAATCATCATCGAAAATGAATGGAATATCCTTTTGCAAAAGATTAGTGAGAGGATTAGAAATTTTAGATAAGTCTTTTAATAAATCTCCTATAGAAACCAGCATGGCCAAGGAAACTTCTTGTACCTTTAATATCTGTTGGACACGGCATTTTTTCAATAGCATCAACTTTAGCTTTATCAACTTCAATACCTCTTTTGGAGATTTTGTGTCCCAAGACAATGCCCTCATTAACCATAAAGTGGCACTTTTCCCAATCCAAGACAAGATTGGTTTCTTCACATCTCTGCAAAACTCGATCAAGGTTGCTCAAGCAATCATCAAAAGAAGTTCCGTAAACGGGAAAATCATCCATGAAAACCTCAACAATCTTTTCACAAAAGTCGGAGAATATAGCCATCATCATCTTTGAAAGGTAGAAGGTGCATTGCATAAACCAAAAGGCATACGTATATAAGCACAGGTACCGAAAGGACAAGTAAAAGTGGTTTTCTCTTGATCCTCATTTGATACGGGTATTTGAGAGAAGCCAGAATAACCATCTAGAAAGCAAAAATGTTTATGTTTGAATAGTATTTCTAGAATTTGATCAATAAAAGGTAGAGGGTAATGAAATTTCCTAGTAGCTTTATTTCATTTCCTGAAATCAATTACCATTCTATATCCTGTAACAATTCTTTGCGGGATCAATTCATCTTTATCATTAGGAACAATGGTAATAGCTCCCTTCTTAGGGACACAGTGAACGGGACTAACCCATCTACTATCAGCAATAGGATAAATTATACCTGCCTCCAGAAGCTTTAGTATTTCATTTCTTACCACTACCTTCATTTTAGGATTTAATCGTCTTTGGTGATCAACAACTGGTTTAGCATCAGGTTCCATATTTAATTTGTGCTGACATAGAGTGAAATAATGCCCTTTAGATCATCAAGAGTATATCCAATAGCGTCACAGTGCTTCCTCGGAGTTTTCAATAATCTCTTTTCTTCATGCTCTGAAAGGTTAGCACTAATAATAACAGGATATATCTCTTTTTCATCAAGATAAGCATACTTCAGAGTATCACGTAATTGTTTAATCTCAAACACGGTATCACCCTTGGGTGGAGGAGGATCCACAAGTATTTTAACACATAGGTTGTGTTTCAGAATAGGTTGTCGATCAAAGAAAATCCTATCTATTTCATTCCTTTCATTCATATGCATATAATTTTCTTGCTCTAGCAAATATTGTTCTATTGGATCAGTAGGAGGCATAGCGATAGAAGCGAGACCAATAATTTCATATTTACTAGGCAATTATTTGTCATGGGGTTGCCTACGAAATTTAGAGAAATTGAACTCATGAGATGCACCCCCAAAACTTACAGTAACTGTTTCTTTTCACAGCCAATCTTAGCATTAACAGTATTCAAGAAAGGTCTACCGAATATGATGGGACAAAAATCATCTTGCGGGGAACCAAGAACAAGAAAAACAGTAGGATGCTTTATTTTCCCACACGAAACTTCGCCGCCTCTAACAATCCCAATTGGTGAAATAGTATCTCTACTAGCCAGCTTGATGGTGACATCAATTTCCTCTAATTCGGCTGGTGCAATATCATTCATAATTTCTTGGTATAAGGTAAAGGGAATTGCACTCACACTAGCACCCATATCACATAAGCCATGATAACAATGATCTCCTATCTTGACAGAAACAACACGCACGCCAACAATAGGCATATGCTTACCCTTAGTATCACGCCTCGCAATTCTAGTGGCTTCATCACAGAAGTGAATGACATGCCCATCAATATTATCAACCAAGAGATCTTTAACCATAGCAATATTAGGTTCTACTTTAATTTGCTCAAGAGGTACAGGTGTTATAGCACAACTCTTACGAACCACAATTGAAGCTTTAGCATGATCCTTTATCCTAACAGGAAAGGGTGGTTTCTCAATATAAGCAGTAGGAATAACAGGATCAACATTATAAATAGTAGTTTCTTCTTCAACTTTAATAGGTTCTACCACTTTAACTTCAATGGGAGGATGATATTTAAACCACTTCTCCTTGGGGAGATCAACATGAGTAGAAAAAGATTCACAAAATGACGCTACTACCTTAGTGTCAAGTCCATATTTAGTGCGAAAATCACGAAAAGCATTGGTGTCTATAAAGGATTTAACACAATCAAACTTAAGGCTTATACCTGACTCATTACCTTCATCAAGTTCCGAATATTCAGAGTTAAGTTAATTGTTTCCAATAAGTCCCATTTGAATTCAATATCTTTCTTCATAAAGGAACCAGCACAAGAAGTGTCGAGCATGGATTGATCATTACGAGAGAGTCGAGCATAAAAACTATGAATAATAATTTCCTTCGGGAGCTCATGATCGGGGCATGAATACAAAATTGGATTAAGCCTCCCCCAAGCTTGAGCGATTCTTTCTTCTTCACGAGGCCAAAAATTATAGATATTGTTCCGATGAGGATGAACCAGATGCATAGGATAAAACTTCTGATGAAATTCCAATTTCAGTCGGTTGTAGTTCCATGATCCAATATCATCACATAGCATGTACCACGTCAACGCCTTTTCCTTCAGAGATAAAGGAAAAAACCTTCTTTTTGACATCATCCTCGGGCAGACATGCAAGCTTAAATAATCCACAAACTTCATCCACATAGATTAGGTGCAAATCAGGATGTACTGTTCCATCTCCTGCATCAGGATTAGCTAGTAGTTTTTCTATCATACATGAAGGAATTTCAGAATAAATATTTTCAGTAGGTGAAGCAGGTTGACGAGCATCTCTTTGTGCTTCCGTTCGGGGTGAAGATACCCCGAACAAGTTCTTTCCATAATGACAAGTGACAGTAAATTTCAGAACACTATATAAATTTTTCCTTACCAAGTTCCACTTACCAAAGGCGCTTCACTCACCGGCAACGGCGCCAGAAAAGAGTCTTGATGACCCACAAGTATAGGGGATCTATCGTAGTACTTTCGATAAGTAAGAGTGTCGAACCCAACGAGGAGCAGAACGAAATTACAAGCGGTTTTCAGTAAGGTATTCTCTACAAGCACTGAAATTATCGGTAACACGTAGTTTTGTGATAAGGTAATTTGTAACGAGTAACGAGTAACAAATGTAACTAAGGTGCAGCAAGGTGGCCCAATCCCTTTTGTAGCAAAGTACAAGCCTGGACAAACTCTTATATAAAGAAAATTGCTCCCGAGGACACATGGGAATTTATGTCAAGCTAATTTTCATCATGCTCATATGATTCACGTTCGTTACTTTGATAATTTGATATGTGGGTGGACCGGCGCTTGGGTGCTGCCCTTACTTGGACAAACCTCCCACTTATTATTAATCTCTCTCACAAGCATTCGCAACTACGAAATAGGAATTAAGATAAATCTAACCATAGCATTAAACATATGGATCCAAAACAGCCCCTTACGAAGCAACGCATAAACTAGGGTTTAAGCTTCTGTCACTCTAGCAACCCATCATCTACTTATTACTTCCCAATTCCTTCCTCTACGCCCAAATAATGGTCAAGTGTCATGTAGTCAACGTTCACATGACACCACTAGAGGCGAGACAACATATAACTTATCAAAATATCGAACGAAGACCAAATTCACATGATTACTTATAACAAGACTTATCCCTTGTCCTCGGGAACAGACGTAACTACTCACAAAGCATATTCATGTTCATAATCAGAGGAGTATTATTAATAATTAAGGATTTGAACATATAATCTTCCACCAAATAAACCAACTAGCATCAACTACAAGGAGTAATCAACACTACTAGCAACCCACAAGTACCAATCTGAGGTTTTGAGACAAAGATCGGATATAAGAGATGAACTAGGGTTTGGAGAGGAGATAGTGCTGATGAAGATATTGATGGAGATTGACCCCTTCTTGATAATAGGATCGTTGGTGATGACGATGGCTTCGATTTCCCCCTCCGGGAGGGAAGTTTCCCCGGCGGAATAGCTTCGCGAGAGCTCTAGATTGGTTCTGTCAAAGTTCCGCCTTGAGACGGCGGTGTCGCGTCCCGAAAGGTCTGATATGATTTCTTCCACGTCAAAACCTTTCATATAGGAGAAGATGGGCACCGGAGACCTGCCAAGGGGTCCACAAGCCTGGAGGGCGCAGCCAAGGGGGTAGGTCGCGCCCCCTGGGCTTGTGGCCACCTCGTGGGTCCCCTCCGGTATTTCTTTCGTCCATTATTTTTTTAAATTCCGAAACAACTATGCAGAGTAGGTCTCTCAGATTTGCTCCTTTTCCAGTCCAGAATTCCAGCTGTCGGCACTCTCCCTCTTCATGTAAATCTTGTAAAATAAGAGAGAAAAGGCATAAGTATTGTACCATAATGTGTAATAACAGCCCATAATGCAATAAATATTGATATAGAAGCATGATGCAAAATGGATGTATGAGGGGTGACCATACGTGCCATCTGGTGGGGGGATTATCCCATGGGGGGTATCCCCACAGTCCCATAGGGAGGGTCGGCTCGGGATCGGGCCAAACCAGCCATGGCTAGTGGGCAGCGCGGCGGCCGCCACCGGCGGGCAGGGTGGAGGGGGGCCGTACACGTGCGGTAAAGCGATGCGGACGAGCAGTGGTGGCCACGGGTGCGCGGGGTAGCAGTTGCCGCTCGGGCTTCATCGGAGGGGCGGGCGTGCATGGCGGCCGGAGGCAGTGGTGATCGCTAGAGGGGGAGGGCGTAGCGGCGCCAGGGAGGAGGGGTGTGGGGCGGCACGCGCGCAGCACGGTGCTGTGGCCAGAGGGTCTGACGGGGGAGGGGTTGTCGGTGGCGGGTGATCGGGGGCTCGCCGGAGCGTGGCCGCCAGAGGGAGGCGCGGGCCGGAGTTGGGGGAAGGAGGAGAGGAGAGAAGTGCTCACGGCAGCGCGAGAAGGGGCAGTGTGCCCGAGGACGGGCGTGGTGGTGGACGATGAGGGAGAGGCGACCGGTGAAGGGGCGATGGCATGGCGGCGGTGGCTGACGGCGCGCCGGTGGGGGCGGGTTCGACCCGGGCAGGGTGGAGGAGTGTGGTCAGCCGCCCGGGTGAGGGTCACATGGGGAGAGGGAGTGGGGGAGGGAAAACAGCTAGGGTTGGGGGTTGGGGCTTTATATAACCCTAGGTGGTTGAGGAGGAGAGATGGACCGGCCGGGGTGGGGCTCGCTCGGCCGGCCGATGGCCAGTTGGGCTGATGGGGAAGGGGCTTTTCCCCACTTTCTTATCTGCCTTTTCTTTTTATCAAAATTATTATTTAGTTAGGTACTGTTTTGCAAAAAAGTTTGTGCACCAAATGATTTTCGTTGAACCTAAATTTTGGCACATAAATCAAAAGCAATATTCTGCATTGGCTCATAAAGTTTGGGGACATTTGGAATGCCGAAATATTTATTTATTTTCAAAAGGCTATTTTATTTGTTGACGGATCAATTTATAATTTCCTACGCGTTAACTGGTGGGTCTAATAATGTTGGGTTCAACATGAAAATTCTTTAGTGAATATTTGCAAGTGAGCCAACATTTCTATTTTACAGTTTGATGAATGAATTTATTTGACTCTATTTTTAAATTGAAATTTGGATTTGATTTTAATTAAGTGATAATCTGGTTTAGACAAACTTGATGGTCTCGCATCATTAGGGTGCGGTTAGTGTAGCTTAAACTATCACGACGTCATACTGTCGGCCCAGCGAACTCGATGTAAGCTACCCTGATGCTCCTAGACATGGGTTAAGCACCCCGTCTATTCACACCCCCCATAAGCAACATTAAGCCTCCACGCTCGATACGTAGGGTC
Organism: Hordeum vulgare subsp. vulgare; assembly: GCF_904849725.1. Classification (NCBI taxonomy): domain Eukaryota; kingdom Viridiplantae; phylum Streptophyta; class Magnoliopsida; order Poales; family Poaceae; genus Hordeum; species Hordeum vulgare. Next base: position 103,705,547 of record NC_058524.1, on the reverse strand, counting down.
TTTACCTCCTCCGAGTGGGGTGTGCACTCATACATCCGAGTGCAACACGTGTGTCGCAGTTAGGCTAGCGACCTTCATGCGTACCACTTGTATCATTGTTAGACTCATCCCCTCGACAGGTGGCACAGGCGAATGCGGAAGAACGCCGGCCTTGTTACGTGGGTGGCGGGTTGGCGGCGGGCATGGAGCATTTTCCTGGGACTCCCCCGCGGTCCTTGGAGCGTATCTGAAGGCTCGTGGTCCCCCCTCGCGCCCCTTCTTGCTTCGCCAACCCACGCTATCGGATAGTGGTTCTCCGGCTCGTCAGATTGGGTGGTTGTCTGTGGGTGGGGGCTGATTTGGATTGGGGGAAACCTTTAGCTGGCTGCTGCAGCCGCAATGTCGGTGGTGCTCTAGGCATCGCTCTCGTTCCTAAAGGTGGCATCACGATCCTCCAATGCCCCTTCCTCCATGTCCCGGGTGAAAACTCAAATCCAGGGATTGGGTGGCGATGACGCTCCGGCGACTTTGTTCTTCTTGAAGACGCCACCTTTGGACTGTGGCGTGGTGGTCGGGGCTGCGATGGCGGGGATGGTCTACCAGATTCCTTCGGGGGGGCTCTCGCTTGGCTACTTGCGGTGGATGTGATCCTTGTCGACGGCCATGACGAGGTTTGGGGCGTCGCCTCGCACGGTGAGGCAGTTTTCCTCTATCTCTCCATGACAATCCGTTGGCCATGTTCCTTCCACTCAGTGGTGGCGGCTTTCTTTGACGATGGTGTGGCGCCCTATGATGCAAAGGCAGGGATGCCCTCTTTGGCGGCAGAGACGGATGACGGACCAACTACGGCTGGCCTTCCGAGTTGATGGAGGATGGTTTTTCTCTCGCTGCAGGCTACTACCTCGTCCTCGTCCTATCGTATGCAGGATCTTGTTCGCCGAGAGCCTCGATGCCCAAGCTTCACTGGGGCATTCGATGTTTTTTAGTGGCTCTTTCGGTGTCATGTACCTTTGTTGTTTTCTGTTTTCCTCTTGTACTTGGATCTGTTGATCAATGTTGTGGTGGTTGCTTTATAATATAAAGCAGGGATAACCCTTTTTCGTCAACTAGAACTAATGCTTCCCTGTATGAGGCAAGATGACTTTGAATTTGAGGTGGGAAGTCATTGATTTATGCGAGAAGATGTCGGTGGTCACCATCCAAAGATCATATCATTACCCTGGAGAAAAGGATAGGGAGAATGATTGGACACAGCGGATACAACCGTCACCTTCATCAATAGGGTTGAAGCATGCCACTGACGACAACTCGATCTGACAACCATGATGCAAAATGCGCCCCGCCTAGATTTGTAAGAAACCCAATCACTATTTTCCACCAACATGAACAACAGACAGATCCACCGCATACGAGAGAGATCGAGATTTCTAGAGAAACCTTGTGCACCATGGTCATCGTTTGCCACTAGTGTCAAGCGATTGACAACCAAAAAACCTAACTTCGGGAGTAAAAAGTACTAACATTTTGCTATTTTATCAATTGAGGCATGATAAATATTTTTAATGACTTGGCACCTTCATGGCAAAGCTAAAAAGGTGACAGAATAAAGGCATGGTATTACCACAAGTACAAGATGTTTTGAAGATAAAATTTAAAGAATTAAAAACACAAAGTTAAAAGCTTTGTCTTTGTTATTCAACAAAAAGAATGTAGTTGCTCAGTTAATTAGCAGAAAACTTGACGAAAACCAATACATCAAGTAATAACTTAAGGGGGCTGCAACAAATCAACCAACTGATTTCTCTAGGAAATCAGTCGGTGCCTAGACCGTCGTTTCACACACTCGCGAACCGTTTGATTGGTCAACACAGCAAGCTGAAAATGCAGCAGCCGAACCCTCCATAGTGGGACCGTCTATTGCACTACAGCTCTGTTGCCCGCCGGTGTGTTGCATTGTAGCTCCGCCGGCTATCACGCACCATCAGGCCCGTTGAATTGGTGGTCCACCGTGACCGTGTTGCACTGCACCTCCGATGGTCGGAATGCAGCGCCATGCCTGTTGCATCGCAGCTCTGTCGCCGGCGAGCAGAACCATGCCATTGCACTGCAGCTTCCCCCGCCCACCATCGAGTTGCACTGCAGCTCCGTCGCCCACCGACAGCGGCAAGGACGCGACACGCTCGCTCCATGGAAGCATACCCCACCGCCGACGAGACCCATGGGTTGCAGTGATCCTCCCGTAACACCGGTGGCCCTGCATCAACGTTGTCAGCAAAACCAACCGCATCCGATGGTCCCGACGATGCGGGTGTTTCCTTTGTTGCAACGCCAGCCATGGTTGTGCCGCCAGCGAGCTATGCGTTGCAACGTCGACGACTATGATCGTTGTAGCGCCGGCCACGGGATTGCAGACCCCCCCCCTCCGCCGGCGAGATTCTCCGGTTACAACACCGATGAGCGTTGTCGACAGCGGTGCACCTGTGGCCTTGTAGGCTTGTTGTGCCGGTGAGATTTAAGATATACTGTATGAGTAGTTTGTGGTCGAGTTGTGTACGGGACATAGAAGAGACGTGTGGTGAGTGCTTCTCGGTGGAAACTCGGATAAGGACAACGGGGTGGGAGCTATGATGCGCGGGTCCCACGAGAGCACGTGTCAAATGTTAGACGCGACTTAAACTTGCGATAGATCAACCGGTTGATTTAAACACTATCCCATAACTTAAAGATCGATCGAGTACAATGTAGATGGCACCTCACAACAAGCCAATGGCGAAACCCATGCGAACTTCTCTCAAAATAAAACGCGAGATAAATACACCCACGGTCACTGTAATTGCGACGGAAGCACAATACAGTCACTCAACTTTGAAATACGCTCAATACGGTCACCGAATATGATTTGACGTGAAAATACAGTCACTGTAGCACGTATACAATCGGTAGACCTCTAGTTTGACCAACTATTGACCGCCGCGTTGTCCTCTCTGATATGGATAATTTTGCATGGAGGTGTTTTCTATAAAAAAAGCCAAAATCCCCAATTCCCTCAAATGCCTAACCCTCACCGCACTGCTCTGTTCTCTTCTATCCCCTCCCTCGCTCCGCTCTGCTTCCCCACCACCTCGCTCTGCTCCCCCACCACCGTCGCCGCTGTCGAATCTGCTGCAGTTCCTTCCCCTCTAGTGGTCATGTCTGCAGCAAGCTCCTCCTCCTCTGTTGTCCGTCGTCGGGCTCTGGCGCTTCCTCTGGCCCACTGTCCTTCCTGCAAGGAGAAGGTGAGCATGTATATTTCCACCACTGAGAAGCACGACGGGTGGGTCTTCTACAAATGCCAGAAGAATGGGGTTAGTGGTTCTCTTCGATATATTTCCTTTTCATGGTTTGTTCTTGGGGGTTGGATCTAAAGATTGGAGTTTTTTTACCTTCGCATTTGCACTGGTTTTGTTTGTCTAGGTGAATTGCGATTTCTAGCACTGGGAATTGGAGTACATCCAGTACCTCATTGACAAGCACTATCTCGTCAGCGATGTGTTGTGGATGTGCTATTGGAGTGGCGGAGGAAAGAAAGGAGGAACTGCTCAAAGCACAAGAGCTTACCTGCATGAATGGCTCAACCAGCTGGAGGAAGACTCTAAAAATGAGAGTGCAAATGGGCTGACAAGGCAGCAAGTTGTTGCACTCATGACCCTTGGGAGAGAGCTGGTGACCCTCATGAAGATGCTTGTTGGTGTTGTGGTGCTGCTAGGTTGTGTTGCATTGGTGTTGATCATGTTTAAGATGTGAAGTTGTTGTTCATGGTGAAGGACTGTTGTTGTTGATGTTGAAGGAGTGAAGATGATGAAGTATCTCTTTTGGGAAATGTTGTTCTGTCAGTCAGTCCTTGTGGTGTTAGTAGTAGTTGTAGTGCGTTTGGTTAAATGTGGTGTTAGTAGCACTTGTAATGGTTTGAATTATGTAGTGGCAATGCTATGTTGAACCTTGGAAGCTATGGTTTATCAATGAGATTGTTTATCAATCTGCATTTCTTATATTTACTTTGGAATGCCACTACTGACTAAAATTAAACAATGCATCATAAGAAGAATCCAACACATGATCTTGAAAGTACATGACCACTGTATTTGAAACCATCCACCAACAGAGTTTTTAGCAAAAAGAGTAATATGGTACCATACATGATCATTGCAGCACAACAGATAACATGATCATGGCAACTACTTGAAGATATCAAACATTGATGTTTTTGCAGCCTTTTTTGGACAATGTCCTTAATTCTCAAACCAATTTGATTTCCTTTTTGCTCCTTGATTCTCCCTGCTTAGATCCTTTGCTCTCTTTGCAGCAGCTTTCATCCTCTGTTGTGCAGTAGCAAGCTTCTTCTTTGCTTCTTTCCTTGTAGCAAGTAGCTTCTTTTCCTCTTCTTTTTTGCAGCAAGTAGCTTATTTTCCTCTTCTCTTCTTGCGGCAGCTTGTTTCTTTTCCTATTCTCTTTTTGTAGCAGCAATTCTCTTCTCTTCCTCCTTTTTCTGAGCTGCTGCTTCCCTCGGAGCTCTCTTTTCTTCCTCCTTCTTAGCAACAGCTTTCCTCTCTGCTTCTTGATTTGCCTTGTTCTCTACAGCCATTGTTTTCATTGTTTCTTGAATGATCTGTTAGGTCTCAGCTTGAGCTCTCATGTTTACTTATGCTTCTTCTTTCCTTTTGGCAGCTCTCTTCAATGCAGCCAATCTTCTTCTATCTGCTAGTTCTGTTTTATTTTGTGCTACCTCATGTGTCTTCCTTGCTATGTCTTCACCTTTTTTCAATTCTTCTTCCCTCCTAGATGCAAGGATGGCTTTCTTTCTCTCCTCTAGCTCCCTATCTTTTTGATTTTTCATTGCCTCCAGCTTCTGTGCTAACTCACCTGGCCTAATGGTGCTTGAGCTAGCTTGACTTGAGTGAGTACCATTAGTCTGGTTGAGCATCATTTGGGCAGCACTGAGAAACCCAGAAGTAGGTAATGGCCTCTGTTGAACAGCCCTTGTTGTTGGCATTTGGGCAATCATGTTATCCACCATAAGATCTTCGAACACAGCGCTTGGTTCTTATTGTCCCTGCAATTACACAGGAACAATTTGTGTTATTTATACGGCAAGCATGAAGATAATTCATTTGATTTCAAGATTTGGAACTCTTTATTACCTGATTTAAGACTGGATCATCTTCAGTTGTCACATTGGAAGCAGCATTGGCTTCATTAGGAGTTGGCACATTGGAAGCAGCATTGGCTTCATGGGGAGCTGGCACATTGGAAGCACCATTGGCTTCATCAGGAGCTGGCACATTGCCCCTACTGTTTGCACTTGGTGGTGGAAGTCGAGCCTTCAAATATTTGCATCCAACCCTGTTGTGATCTAGCTCACCATAGTATGAACAGTGCATGATCACACCATGTCTTGTGATTTTGTTCCCTCCCTTTCTATGGTCAACCTCTCCATGTGCTTTTCTCCTTGAAGTGGAAGGCCTTCCTAGATGCTTCTGGTAAAATGGTGGCAATATTGTGGGCCCACAAATGTCCTCCCACTCTCTCCTATCTTTGCAAGGATATATAATGTTTTCATATGCCTTCTTGAACATTTGCTTTGAGTAGCAAGGGTCTACCAGTTCAAGAGGATCAATTATACCATTCCTACAGCATGCTACCACATGAGAACATGGCACCCCTGATTTCTGAAATCTTCTACAAGTGCATGCTCTCTTATGCATGTCAACTATGTAATATACCCCTCTGTCACCTACTAGGAAAAGACCATCACCTGAGCAATCCACATAGCATGTGTTTGCAAACTCACATGCTTTCTCAACTTGTTTCCTGATTTTAGGGCATATATTACCTGGCCACTTATCTGATTCAATCTGCTTGTTGTAATGCCTTGTCATAAGCTGCCTATAGATTCTATCAACCATGGTAAGTATTGGCAGCTCCCTAGCCTCCAAAATATACCTGCAGATATCACATGTGTTAGAAGAACCTAAGTAGGAAAATATTTCTTAAATGGTAGCAAATAACCAAAGCATGAACATATTTTCAGCTAACCTGTTAAAAACTTCACATATGTTGTTCAGTAATATATCACATTTTGGCAAATCACTCTGAAAAGCTTTCACCCAAGTCTTAGGTTCCAGCTCATGGAGCCACTTGTGGGCATCTGCATTAAGTAGCTTTATTTCCTCCATCCCCTTCTCATATAACTAAATGGTGTTGCTCCTTGCTATCTTCCACAATTAGTTCTTCATAATATCCCCTTTGAAAGACTGCTGGAAGTTCTGCCACATGTGCCTCACACAAAATCTATGTTCTGACTGAGGGAATAGTTGTTCAACTGCACTTATGAGACCCTTTTGCTTGTCTGACATGATAGTCCAGGGTTTAGTGTTGATGATGCCAATATCCCTTTTTGGTGTGTCAAGGAACCACATCCAGTTACTGGTGTCCTCTACTTCAACCACAGCAATTGCTATTGGAAAGATACAGTTATTTGGATCTACACCAATAGCTGCAAGTAGTTGACCTCTATACCTTGTTTTAATGTGGCACCCATCAACAAAGATCACTGGCCTACAACCCTGAAGGAATCCTCTCTTGCCAGCATCCAGACACATGTATAGATTGTTGAACCTTGCATTCTCATCAAGTGACATATAAAATGATGAGCCAGGGTTGCTTCTCCTAACTTCACTAGCATAATTCCAAAGAAGCTTATACTGCCCTTCTTCATCACCATATACTATCTTCATTGCCATCCTTCTTGCTCTCGGCTACTTCATCCTCCCTAGTGTCATGTGCCATTCTTTCTGAACAACCCTAGAAAAATTCATAAGGTTCATGTCTTGATCAGCCCTGAAGCTCTCTAGGTACTTTTGTGCTAGGAACTTAGTTGTGAAAGCCCTAATATTCCACTTCTTGCTGCATGTGTGCTCGTTAACATATCTTTTCACCATGAAAGCAGTAGTCCTATTATCATATGATGCCCACAAATACCATGTGCAGTCTTCATCACACTTTGCTTTCAATCTCTTCTTGTCATTCACAGGCAACTTGATATCAACTCTATTCTGACATGAGTACTCTTTGATGGTAGTCCTCAACAACTCTACACTCTCAAATACCTACCCAACATGAAACTTTACCCTATAAAGATCCTCTTCTCTAAAGGATTTGAACTTCAAATTGAGCTCTTCATCATCTGAATTAGGAGCCCATAGATCATCAGTCTCAGATATGTCTTCATCAGAGTGGTATGCTTCTTTCCCTTTCTCTTGATTGGTAGGAACCGCTTGCTCTTTCCCTTTTTGCTTTGCTTTCTCATTTGATCTCTTTTCATGTTTCTACTCTGGTTCATCTTCATCTACATTATCTGCATACAGATCATCATCGCCATGTCCTATCTCATTGTAACTGTCCACAACCAGACCAGGCTCATAATGTTCATCTTCTGTATCACTTGATACATCCTCTTCTTCCAGTGCATAGTTCAACTGGTTATGTCTGTCACTCCTCCTCATTCTTACGTTTCCACCTGCATCACCTTCTTGCACACCATCTGCATGTTCTTCATTACCCACATATGTCTGTACTGATGCCCTCTTAACAAATTCAAACTGGTTGACATCATCAGCTGCATCATAATCAGGATAGACTACTTGAATAGGAATAGGTGTTTCCTCTCCTCTTCCAAACTTTGCTTATGCATGTTCTTCTCCATGCTCTGCTTTTGCCTCAGCTTCTCCATGCTCCGCTTCTGCCTCAGCTTATCCATGCTCTGCTTCTGCCTCAGCTTCGACATGTTGTGCTTCTGCATTCTCTGCGTTGGTATGCACTTTCCTTGTTGGGCCGAAAACTTGAGGACGACTAGCTCTTGGATGATTCAAAACATCATCCTCACTAAGGTTAGCTCTAAAGCTATCATCATGATCCAAATAAAGATCGAAAAAGTGGTGACCAATATCAACAAACATGAGCATCCTGCCAGCCTGTTCATCATCAGATGCAGCATGTTTGTTGATATTGGTCATGTTTGTTGATACTGTGTCCCGATGCCTCCCACAAGAAGAACACGCGTGGTGGCACTACCTATGCAACCGCGGAGGACCTCAGTGCCTCAGCTTGCCTGCACCGTCGATGATCGTCGGGGTCGGCGTCGCCTATGATGTCGTTCCCCTGTTTCCAATCGAAGACGAAGAGGTGACGTGAGTGGAGCGGGGGTGAATGGGTGGATTGCATGCTGGGGCTCGACGCAAAAAAACGACGGCCATGCCTCCGCGGTTCGGCACCTGGCCTGGAGGACCGGTCAACACGTGTTCAACTGCGTTGTACCCACCGCGTATGTGCTACAACGACCGTATTTTTACGTCAAATCATATTCGATGACCATATTGAGCGTATTTCAAAGTTGAGTGATCGTATTGTGCTTCCGTTGCAATTACAGTGACCGTGAGTGTATTTATCTCATAAAACGCTGAAGTAGGAAACACATAGTGATGAATAACATGTTGTCGGATGTCCTTCATGGCGGCCGTTACCAGGCGACTGTCACTCTTGTTCTTCTTTGTATTGACAAGGCCATACACACCTTGTCACCCTAGGTGAACGAAGGCACGTCCCTGAGGTCATTGATCACGTCGGAGAAATCATGTAGTGTGTCGCGGCCTTCAGTCGTGAAAGTCCATCCCTTTGCAGCCGTTGATGGTTCAGAAGAAGCTAGGCTTAACTCAGCAGACACCTTGCCACTAGTAAGCATAGCATGGCCCGATCCAAGCTGCCCAAAAGACTGCATCGGGGGAACTAATCCCAAAGGCAACAGCTGAACATTGTCACGAGTGTACTCAACACCTTGATCCCCAAAGAAATAAACTGGCAATAAAAGACGTTAGTCCTCAGTCACTCACTCAGGGCACTAGAAAAGAGGTTGACCGAGAGGGCTTTGGACTTGCGGAACCCGGACTGCCTTTGGTACACTTGTTTGATGAGCAAACGACGGGGACGAGCAGACGATCAGATCTAACATCATCGACCTTTGAACCACATATCGAGTAGTTGACCAAGCAAGACATGATGGTAGTATATTAGATATCGGCCTAGCTACCCCGTCAACCAAGTGGATCGAGGAAGTGATCGCCTGACGCAAGGAAAGAACTTCGTCAAAGAGGCAGCGTTATCGTACTACTAGAGCAATTCGTATTAGGTGATCTATTTCGCTCGCGGCCGTCTGTTTGGATCCGCGCGGAAAGAAAAAATGGCCCAACCCGCTGATTCAAACGGATGCACGTCCGCTTTTCGTCCGCCTGCTGGTCCATTTTCAACCTAACTTTTAGTCTGATTTGAATCGACGCGGACACAAAGCGAACGCGGACGACGCGCGCTTTCTCCATTCCCAGGCCCGTCGGTCGGTGGCACATTGGTCGTTCTCCATCCCTACCGACAGCGCCGACAGCTAGCCCTCGCCTCACCCCCAACCCCGTCGTCGCCGTTGTCACCCAGTTCCGACGACTCCTCCCTCCTCACGTACCTGTCCAGCGCCTACCCACGCCGTCTGGCCACCGTAGCTTCCCCGACCCCAATCCGTCGTCGCCAGTCAGTTTCATCCTCCACGTCCGCAAGTTGTTCGACAGTTTGGCTCAAGGTACAAATGGACTGCGTCGGTGAGTTCTTTTTCCATAATGTTCTGTGCGACTTCGACGATTCCTCATCCGACGATGAGGAGATGTTGCTTGCCGTGTTGGTCCATGACCACCTTAATAGGCAACGGTCGTTGTTCCGTGGCTCGATTCCGAGGCATGTCCCGGCGTTGAATCGCAACCGGGAGAGCTGCAATTTCCTTCTATGGAAGGACTACTTTGACACAAGCAATCCGTTGTTCATACATCGGAAATTTCGACGTCGTTTCCGTATGGCTAGGCATATTTTCAACCGGATTCAAGAGGGGGTGGTCGGATACGATGAATACTTCGAGTGCAAAGCGGATGCCATTGGAAAGATTGGCTTCTCATCTTATCAGAAATGCACTGCAGCTATCCGGATGCTTGCTTATGGAGTACTCGATGATCTTATCGATGAGTACGTCCGTATGAGTGAGTCTACGTGCCTAGAGTCACTTTATAGATTCTGCAAGGCTGTGGTTGCAGTATTTGGCCCTGGGTACTTGAGAGAGCTGATTGTTGCACACACAGCCCGCTTGTTGACAACCAATGCTAGTTGGGGCTTCCCAGGGATGCTTGTCAGCATAGACTGCATGCACTGGGAGTGGAAGGATTGTCCTTCTCCTTGGCAAGGCTAGTACAAGAGCCATGTCAAGGCTTGCACTGTCATACTTGAGACTGTGGCCTCTCAAGATCTCTGGATCTGACACTTTTTCTTTGGCATGGCCGGATCGCACAATGATATCAACGTGATTCAACGATCGCCGATGTTTGCAAGGGTTGTCGAAGGCACCAACCCGCCAATCAACGTTAGCATCAACGGTCACAACTAGAACAAAGGATACTATCTAGCTGACGGAATCTATCCATAGTGGACCACTATTGTGAAGAAAATTACCAACCCTATCAGAGAGAAGAGGAAAAGATTTATCCAAGAGCAAGAGAGTGCTAGGAAGGATGTCGAGTGTGCCTTTGGTGTTCCGCAATCTCTATGGGGCATAGTTCGGTATACTTCTAGAACTTGGAGCACCATGAAGTTGTGGGAAGTGATGATTGCTTGTGTGATCATGCACAAGATGATCATAGAGGATGAGCGCCCGGAATGTCTCCACGATCAAGGGTTTGAGTTTCAGGGTGACAATGTGGTGCTTCGGCATGGCGGAGAAGCGGCATCTTTGCACAGTTCACCCAATTTCATCATGAAATGCGTCATTGGGAAACTCATATTCAGTTGCAAGATGATTTGGTTGAGCATATGTGGGATCATGTTGGCAATCAATAGGTGTATCTTTTAGACAATTTAATTTTTATTGGGCTTGTAAAACTTTGGTATATTTTATTTTCGGTTGTGAAACAATGCTATTTCATTTGCTTTTGAAAAATATGCAAAATATTTGTATTTGTTGAAAACTGACGGCTAGCCGGGCACGCGGACAAATATGGGTCAGCGTATTGGACGTGTTGCCGACCCAAATCATAAACCAAGCGGACACAAAGCTGACGGACGACCCAATGTATGAAAAGCGAACAAAATCGTCGTCCGTTTGAATCGGCAGTTGGAGTTGCTCTTAGAGATCATCATTTTAGCACGTCTACAAATTTCAACAAATTTGCTCCTTTATCAAAGACAATATGATTCCACATCTCTTCTTTTTTTTAGAAAACTTTCAATCTATTCACTTTCAATCATGGTAGTACAACGAAAATACATCCAGATCCGAAGATCATCTAGCGACGACTACAAATACTGAAGCGAGCCGAAAGTGTGCCGCCATCATCGCGCCTCCCTCGTTGGAGTCGGGTAAACATTATTATAGTACACAGTCGGAAAGTCATCGTGCTAAGGTCCCATAGAACCAACACACTAGAACAACAATCATCGCAGATGAAGAGTGTAGAACGAAATTATCCAACCTAAAAACTCTTCTTTGATTGTCACTTTCCTCATTTCACTTGATAATCGAGGTAAGTCTCTCGCAATCTTTGTCCTCCACGTGTAGCATACTAACTATGTACGGAAACTGCTGGGACGGTGTGACAGAATATTTTCTCCGGGAAAATTTCATACGAAAACCAATATTCATGGAAAACTTTATGAATATCATATTTAAAAGTTTCAAGAAAAAACAGATAAATAAGGGGTGTTAGGAGGGTGATATTTTTTGCCACACAAACATATTACGGTATGTGAGATATGAAAAAAAAAATCAGTCCTGAATAGTGATGTTGCTGTTCGGCACTATTGAATGCTGATTTTGTTATTTTCATTGCTCACAACTCGTAATGTGTTTGAACTTGAAATTTCACATGGCATAGAACATCATCCTCTTAAGTCTCAACATGTCATATATTTTTAGTTTGTCCTTCTAAAACTTTGATTATTTTTTTCATGCGGTTTTTATCTGTTTCCCTCGAATATTGGTTTTCTTATGGTAGTCTTCCTTCCCAATGGTGATGTGAGAGAATCATAGGAAAATTAGAATGGTCCAGGTAGTTCAACAAATTCCCCGAAAGAAAAAGGACAATGTGATATATCTCCATCTATCACACTTGATGATTGAACGTACATCTCGCTCAATCTTGCCCTCCATGTGTAGATGAGCTGATTGACGTCTGTGAGAGAGTTATAGGCAGAAATGCCCAGATTACCTGGAGGATGGAAAAGAACAATGTTGTATCCGGTGACACACCACATGCACCAAATGATTGATCGGATAAGCGACAATACACACGTACATATGTACATCGACGTACGTGTTGGATCCATCCATTATTTGGTTGGTCGTTGCATTATTTCACATGCATGGCGATGCTGGTACGTACTGAAACAAAATCCTACCTGTAGAGGGGACTGTTCGAATATATAGTATATGTAGGCTGCGTAGCACGTATAGAATCGTACATTGACCCGTCAGGATTCCGGGCAGGGTTTTAACGTCCTCACTGGTCCTTGTCCAGGAAACCGGAACATTTGCATGTGTCTGGAGGACCCAGGCCGTTAAATTCGTTTGAGAAAACGACCAAGAATGCAGGGCCAGCTAGGTGAGTGATGCACTGATGGTCTGATGCACACAAAAATGCTACACCTATGTAACAACCTACGTGTTGTCACGTAACTTGACTAATTTCCTCCAACTGAAAGATGTCACCTAGGCTATCACGTTGTTGCAATAACTTTGTTAAAAACATGCGTAAGTAGTTGCTAAATCTAGGAAAAGAAAGTATAAACTTAAAAATCAATAAAATAAAGTGTCTAAAAATAGAACAAAAACTTTTGAATTAAATATGAAGGATGACTAACATGAATATATGATGTGGCTACATGCATAGACTAATGTAAAAAATAGTTCTAATTTATAAGTTAAACTTGTGATTTGCTTATGTGGAACATTTTACATGGTTTAGTGAGAGAAAATACTTAAATGCATTGCTTAGTGGGATGTTGGGATGGACACTTTGCATGTTGAGAGTGCTTATGTGGAACACTTTGCATGGCTTAGTGGAAGAAAAACAATTAAATGCATTGCTTAGTGAGACAATGAGGTAGACACCTTGCATGTTGAAAGAATTGGGACCAACTTCTTAAGAATGTAAGATATGCATGTGTTAGTTGATTGCCCAATCAAAGAGGCCGCCCGACGGAGTTCCTTCGGAGTAGTAAATCACATTGATCACACATGTAGTTTGCCTTATGTAAGAGCATCTTAAATAGACGGTTCATATATAAAATAATCCTCTTTTGAGTCTTCTGCGGTAAAAAAATAGCTCTCCAACAAATGATCCATATGCAAGAAAAAATACATTTTCGCCTCCGGGAGATGTAAAGTACAACCCCTCGCGATGCAAATTTACATTTCTCGAGGCAGAAGATGTAAAAAATCATGGTTGCGCACTAACACCCAACCGCCCTTCAGTTCATCCCTCCCCTCAATTCTTCCTCCTGCCCGCCGCAGCTCGCCGCTCGGCCGCCGCTGCGTCACAGATCCAGCCCCGACCTACCCCCGCCGCAGATTCCATCCCGCCCGGGCCGCCGCCCCTCGTCGTACGGGCAGATCGGCTGTCGCCGAACCGTGCCACCCAGGTCCGATCCGCCTCCGCCTCCGCTCCTCCCGCCCCCGCCCTTGCCCGCCCCGCTTAGTCCGCCTACGCCCCGCGCCGCACGCTACAGCCCGCTCCCCGCTCGGCAATCGCCCCGACCTCTCTCCATCCACCGCCACCCCAACTCGCTCCGGCCGCCGCGCCACCCGATGGCGCCGAAGGAGACGTCGAAGGGCAAGTCGGGTTTCTTCGGCGCGACGGCGAAGCCCTTCGGGAACTTCGGAGTGGAGTTCTTCGACGTCGCGCGGCGTTGGTGGCTCGACATGTATCCCATTGCTGACGAGGCCGCACGTGCCTACGACGTGGCTCTATGGCATGCCGAACGGCCAAAGGCGTTCCTCAACTTCTCGGAGATCGAGACCCGACTTGGCTCTGTGGCATGCCGAGTGGCTCGTGCCGCAGGGCATCCGGATGGCGGAGATGCCGATGATGAAGAAGAAGAGGAGATCGACGGTTGTCGTCACTCCCGACGAGAGCGATGAGGCGGCGATGGCACGGTTTGCACGGGAGCATCCCAAGTACATCCAGGCCGAGCGGGAGTTCTACTGAAAGTGTGATACCGAGGAGAAGAAGAAGAAGAAAGAGGTGAAGAAGGAGGACGAGGCCGGCCCTCGGGGGTGATCCTCATCAAGTCATCGCCGGAGGAGGACGAGGAGTTCTGGAGGCTCTCGGATGACTCCGAAGAGTCGTGTTGGACGCCCTCGGACGACGAGTAGTTCTGCTAGTTTAAATTTATGTCATCTATGTTTGAACTATATTTGAATTTGATGTTTGAACTATGTTGAAATGAAGTAGTAGTTGGTCGCTTTCAGAATTTTACATCTCTTTTTTGGACCATATGTGGAAGTTGTTTTTTTATATCTCCGTTTTGAACCATTTATTGAAGTTGAGCCTTTTCCAAAGATGTAAACAGCACTTTTTGTGATGTAAATGTTTACACATCCATTCAGAGCATCAAAATATACATAAATCTATTGGAGATGGTCTAAAGTAGTAACTCACATCTCTTGAAGTGACTAATACGAATTCTGAACGAACCTATCAAGTGGGAAAAAAAACACTTGACGAGAAATTAAATTTTTTTAACGTATCAGAATCTACTTCCTACGTTTCTAAATATAAATTTTTTTAAACATTTCAATAGAAGACAATATACGAAGTAAAATGAACAAATTTATGCTTTAAAATATGTTTTTATACATCTGTATGTAGTAGGTTATGAAATCTTTAAAAAAAAACTTATATTTAAGAACGAGGAAGTATTACAGTACGTCCCATCAGCAATGGAAAGCGAAACGGCATGCTACAAACCAGCAACCCCGTACGTACCCATCCGAAGGAGAGCGTGCATCAAAAGCCCCAATCTAGCGGATAGGCACGTCTATGCCCTATTGTGCATATGCGTGCATCTTGGCCGTAGAACCCGATGCAGGACCAGACCAGGTGCAGGTCCCTGTATGCGCCGCTGCCTTCATTCCATGGCCATGCATGGGAGGGACGTGACGTGACCACCGGGCACCGCATGTGGCACGGAGTTCCTCCTCCGCTTGGCCATTTGCGCGTCCTGCGTACAGAAACATTCGTCCCCTGCATGAGCGTCCCCGAGAATTTGCGTTCCTCTCTCGCACTCGCATATTCCTCCTCTCTGCTCGGTGCTCATGTACTAGTACTGTATAGTGTGCAAGGGTGGGCCGCCCCTGGGAAGTAAAAACTGCACGGTACTGCAAGAACAGGTGCGAGGACCAGTGCAAGGTGAATTGCAGGTATAGGACGGGATCCACATGACCACATCCGATCCACCAGGTTTGCGCAATGTGGGGCGTGAATCTTGGCAGCACGGGTTTTCTAGCTTCGATGCCTCGGCCAACATGCTGGTTAATGAAGGAACACCCTCATGTATGAACTGGGGACAGCAATGAATTCGATGGTAGCTCATCAAACTGAGTTGTACACTAAAGCGGAAACGGACGCCCGCTTCATATTGCTCTACAGAGGCCTGAAGAACAACATTAGACGGTAGCTAAACCATCCAGGAGTTCGAAGAAGCTACTACGTACTACAGATAAACCCATTTCACATTGGTCTGCGATCCAGGGACAGGAATAAGAACACAACTTGCTTGGGCAAGTCGGCTGGGCTGGACAGTGGTTGGCACAAATCTTGGAGTCGCTGGACGAGCCGGATAACAGGGTGTCGGGGGACCCGGGTTCCATCACAGCATTTCGGGTTGAGCTGGCCCGGCAGCCTTTCCTTCACTAACAAGTAAAAACGCAAACTGTGAAACTAGGATACGGATAAAAAAAAGCAATTTAAAGGTTCATTTTAGCCGTTCAAACAGGAACTGTAAAACAGCTATAAAGAGTTCTTTCCTCCGGTCCAGCGGCTGCCGGCCCTTCCTCCAGTCGGCCGTGTCGGCCACACCAGCCGCATACAACCCCGTCGGATGAGCCCCGTTGCCCGTCAGCCATGCCCCGTCGTTCGTCGGACGTGCTCTGTCGCCCGTCGGCCGCGGCCCGTCCCTGTCGGTTGCACCCCATCACCATGCCGGCCGCGTCCAACCTCGTCGGTCACGCCTTGTCGCCCACCGGACATGCCCCGTCGCCTCCATCGTCAGTGCCTTGCTCTGTTGCCAACCGCGTCGGCCGAGCCGTGCCTCTTTGCCAGCCGCGTTGGGAGAATTCCGGCGGCCAGGCTGTTGGAAGAATTCCGGCGGCCAGGCTGAGGTCATGGGAGGCCATGGCAAGGTCGAGCTCGTCCAATTCAAACCGGCGGTGATCGATTGCGGCGCCCAGCAGCCTTTTCTGACGTGCGGTGATGAATTCCGACGAGTTTAGGGTGGATTCCGGCAAACTCCGCGGCGACATGTTTGCTCCGACGAGGTTTGATAGATATACGGGGCCTTTAGAATCGGCCTTCCAACCTTCAAAAATAAGGGTTTCGGATGTGGCTTTTCTGTGCCCCTTAAAAAAATTACGGGTTGAACCACTTTTATGATTTCTACTCTGTACAGTTTTTACAACCAAAACTATAAGGGTCTCTTTGATTCGTAGGATTCTCAAAATGCAGGAATAGGAAAACGTAGGAATAGAGTGGCATGTCCTTTTCCACACTACAGGATTTAGAAGTGTGTTTGATAGCACGGGAAAACAAAGGAATTCTAAAAAAGGTTTGAGTGAATGGAAATTTTCTTTCAAAATGTAGTACAAATGAATCCTATGAAAAAATTCTAAAGGATTTTAGTCCTACGAATCAAACGACCATCGTAGGAAAAAATCCTAAGGATACAAATCCTCCGAAAATCCAATGAAATTCCTTTGTATCAAAGGAGCCCTAAAACGTAAAAAATATATACAAGTTTGATCACTTATACAAAGTCTATTAGAGACGCTCTAATCTTATTGCAGTCTTACACTGCAAGCGCAAAACGATGTTGCACGCGGCCGCCGTCCGGAGTACACTGGATCATGCCCTGTGTCAGCATCTTCATGATTATTTATCATACGAAATCACATGGGCAGCAGCGCAAATGATGCGTGCACCCCGTCGATGCATGCATGCTTTCTAGTTTCTCGTGATTGTGACTCCCTCGCCCATGGTTCCTCATCCATCCATCATAAAGTTAGAGCATCTGCATCCGCGATGGCCTAATTTCGGACCTCAAACGTGTTATTTATGGATACTGATCGAACATGTCTTATACTTTCTCCGTCCTAAATTTTTTGTCTTAGATTTGTCTAGAAAAGGATGTATCTAAATACTAAAACGTGACTGCATACATTTATATCTAGACAAATCTAAGACAATAATTTGGGATGGAGGGAGTATATGCTATTTTATATTCGTGTATCTTATATCAAAGACATTATTTTCATATTACGCATACAACATCGAGCTATTCTACACGATTAAACCTTAGACAATAAAATCGGATGCAAACGGACATCCAACATCACCCAAAACATCATCTTAAGTTCACCTGACATACTTTTTGAATTTCTACTACTAAAAAGCGATATAAACATATGTTGGAGGGGGTGGGGGGGGGTCAACACTTCCTCGTCGGGCCTTTGCCCTTTCGATCGCCGACGCAGCTGTAGCCGTTCGCGGTTGGTGAAGGGTATTGGTCTTCGTCGTCGGAGGTGCAATTGTCACCGTCTTTCTCGTCTGATTCGGAGAGGACAATGAGACCCTTCATCTGACGAACCGCCCTATCCCGCTCCCGCTTCAACTTGGCGACCCGAGTTGCCTTCGCCGCTGCCTCCTTCGCCTCGCTCTCCAACTACTCAATAGCAAGGCGGAGCGCCTTGACGTTCTTCCGTCGAAGGCGGCGAGCGTCCGTCTCCGCCATCATGAGGGACTGACAGTACATCCATGCGAGAAGGCGTTCGTCTTCGTCGGGATCCGTTGGCATCCCGCTGCGACGGCGCATGGACTACTCCGCCGCTTCATGTCCCTTGCCCGTTGCCTCCGATTCCGGAATGTGCATGCGGACCGGCGACTGTTGAAAATAAACACGGGATGCCATGTATCCATGTCCGATGCAGTGCATGCATACAAGTACGTGTCCGTGTAGGTTTCTACTTGATCATCGAATAGGATTAGACTAGTTGTACCTAGTATATATAATCCTGTACCCTTGGCTTGTAAACACCAGATCGTGAGTTGAGAAAAGCCATACAGAAAAGGCAGGCTTGACACGAGCCTGTAGCCATCCAAATACTTATGCGTGCATTTGCTTTCGCGGACGGCTGGACGCTCGCGTATCTTTGTTGTGGTTTGCTACAGCTTGAGGTAGAATCGATCAAGGTATAGGTCGGCTAGCAGGAGGCTAACTTTATGCAGAGGATGGATCAATCTACTTCTTTGCACTGCGGTGCTTCTTGTATCTCGGTGTAAAGTATCGCGTCGAGTTCGTCAGCGAGCTTCGTTCGTCATCGTCGTTCATCGTCGGTCGTCGTCTGTCACCGGAAAGTACTTGGTGACGTGGTCTGGGCCAACAATTGGTATCTAGAGCAAGGTTGATCTTCTAGTAACGAAAGATCATGTCGGACGACGAGAAGGACAAGCAGCTGGCGGAGTACACCAGTGCGGCTAAAGTATTTGCTGCTCCGACGAGTTCGTCGTACCCACGATTTGATCATGAGAACTTTGGGATCAGGAAGGCCCTAATGGAGTGTGCTCTCCGTGCCAACGTGTTGTGGGATGCAGTCGATCCAGGAGGCAACGCTTTCAAGAAAGAGGGAGCTGAGCATCAGAAGGATCGGCAGGCAGCGTCGGCGATTTATTCAGTGATGCCGGTGGATGTCCTTCAACACGTGATCGCCAAAGAAATGGCAAAGGAGGTGTGGGATACCTTCAAGCTCATGTTTGAGGGACACACCCGCATCAAGCAAGCCAATCTCCAAACTCTCTTAAGGAACTATGAGACTTTGGTCATGGGCGACAATGAGTCCGTGGACGCGTTTGCTTCACGGGTAGCGACTCTCGTCAATCGCATCCGCGCACTTGGAGAAAACCTCACAGAGGCCTCGGTTCTTGCGTGCGGCTCCTCCCCGGTTCCTGCAAATTGTGACGGCGATCGAGCAGTGCGTCGATCTCGAGACCCCTCTCCATGGATGATCTTGTCGGTCGCTACAAGGCTCACGACGAGCGTATGCGGTACAGTATCGGGGATGGGAGGAACGATGAGCATGTGATGCTCATGCGGGCTTAGTGGCAGGCGCTGAACTCAAGGAGAGAAGGTGAGGGCTCAAGCAGTTACGCTCGCCAAGATTGTGTGCCAAACGAACAAAGTTAGAAGGACGCCAGCGATGGCGTTCCGAAGAAGAAGAAGAAGTTCGACAAGCGCAAGATCAAGTGTCACAATTGTGGCATCATGGGGCACTTCAAGTCGGAGTGCAAGAATGCCCCAAAGGAGAAAGCGCTCATGGCCCAGCAAGGAGATGAAGGTGACATGATGTGAGGGGTGTTTCCGAAACTCGTGTCGAAGCTACTGGCGCGAGACATATTTCTGAAATTTGTGTCGATGCTACGAACACGAATGTCACTTCCGCGTACGTGGCGCCTGAAGACCATGAATCAAAGTATGCTGATGCAAAAGTAGGCAGGTGGGCATCAGCCATGTCACGCTGTCTAGTAATAGACGAAGACGTGATGTCGAAAGTTTATGAAGAAATAACGGACATAGGTGCTACGACTGTTGTTGAGGCTGGTGCAAAGACGGACATGGAAGTTATTGATGCTTGTGTAAAATTGGACGCTCATGCAGCAAGAGCGGCCACATGCGCAAGTACTTCAGTGGATGTGTTAGCAGGTGTAGTGGAGGTTGTGGCCAATGTGCCATGCATGGAAGGCCCGAAGGCAGCTATTGCTTAGCAAGGGACGTGCTAGTGGGGTGCAGCCCATGCACACGTGATGCGTCTGGTTGCACATCCTGGAGGGCAGGAGACACATGCGGTGGTGCGCGTGAAGATTCAGCAACGCTAGCACTTCTTGGTCGTTCATTGCATGAAGAAGCCACGCGTTGTGGAGGCGCTTTACTCAGAGATGCGCCAGCATCTTCGTCGTATGCAGGAAAGGATGCCGCTTCAGCCCATGTTCCTCTGAGAGTAATGGAGGAAAGGGCGCTATTGTTTATTTTTCGTACCATTGATCCCGTAAAGATCAAAGGAAGTGGGCAAAGGTGTCTAGCAAGCGTCGAGGAACCGACAAAATTCAAAGGCGCAAATACGAAGGAGTGTTGGAGTCATTCTATGAAAGAAGAGTTGGGGTCAATCCACGACAACAATGCATGGGAGCTTGTGGATCTTCCCAACAATGAAAAAGCCATGGATCTCAACTGGGAATTTAAGATCAAGGAAGATGACGAAGGGTGTGTGAAGCACAAAACGAAGCAAGTAGTCAAAAAGTACATACAAGAGGAAGGTGTCGATTTCAAAGAAGTGTTCGTTCCCGTTGCAAAGATGGAATCGGTGGGATTATTCATCGCTCTCGCAGTTCAAAAATAATGAAACATACATCACATAGAGTAAAATCCACGGTTTTGAACGAAGGAGATGTGTGTGAATGAACCATCGAGTTTCATCAAAGAGGGAGAAGGTCACGAGGTATTGAAGCTACACAAAGTTTTGTATGGGCAACAGCAAGACCTTCGGGCGTGGAGCATCAAACTTGAAAGACTATGATTTCTCTTGATTTTGAGAAAGCCCCACTGGAGCATGCAATGTACAAGAGAGGTGAAGGAAGGGATTGTCTACTAGTTGGCATTTATGACGACGATTTATTGATTACTGGAGCAGATGAAGAGGTGATTGCAAAGTTCAAGCTACAAATGAAGGAGCTTTTCAAGATGGATGATCTAGGTCTTTTGAGTTGCTACCTCGGACCAAAGGTACATCATAAGCCGGAAGAGACCACACTATGCCAGGAGGCATACGCAAGGAAGGTACTTGAAAATTGTGGCATGAAAGGTTACAATCCAATTGATGCTTCAATGGAACCTCGTCTTGAGCTGAGCAAGAAGGAGATGGCGAGACTACTCGTCTACATTGGTAGTGACAAGGAAGGAATTGTTGATGACCGTAGGAGTACCTCGGACATGGCATATTTCCTTGGTGGAAGCATAGTACGGGCTATCACGAAAACAGAAAGTGGTGACATCGACTTCAAGTGAAGCAGAGTGTCAAGGTGTGTGGCTAGGAAGGCTACACGGTGATCTCATGAATCGAGATCGGAAACAAGTGGTGCTCAATGTTGACAGCGAGTCTATATTTTTTCTACGCGAGGATCCAGTGCGGCATGACAGGAGCAAGCACATTGATACGATGTATCACTACATGAAGGACGACGTGGAAGAAGGTAAAACGAAGGTTAACTACATTTGCATCGATGATGAACTGGCGGACATCCAAACCAAGGCTTTGGATCGAGAGAAGTTCTCGGAGATGGGAAGAAGGATAGACGTCGAAGCTGTGACATGACGACGTCGTGTTTAGGGGGTGATTGTTGGAAATAAACACGAGATGCCATGTATCCGTGTCCGATGCAGTGCATGTATACAAGTACGTGTCCGTGTAGGTTTCTACTTGATCATCCAATAGGATTAGACTAGTTGTAGCTAGTATATATAATCTTGTACCCTTGGCTTGTAAACACCAGATCGTGAGTTGAGAAAAGCAATACTCAACACGAGTATGCAGCCATCCAAATACTTGTGCGTGCGTTTGCTTTCACGACCGGCTGGACGCTCGCGTATCTTTGTTGTGGTTTGCTACAGCTTGAGGTAGAATCGATCAAGGTATTGAGTCACGACCACCATGTCCATGATGCCGTATGCTGGTAAACTCTCTCTGGTCAACTCCATTGTCACCTACCTGATGATATATACTATGTGTACAATCAAGATCAATCCTCAAATTCTAGAGCAGTTAGACAAAATCCGGAGACACTGTCTATGGAACAAAAAAAACTGAAAATGGAGATAAATGTAACTCTCTCGCTGCTTGGGAGATGGTCTGCCGCCCTAAGAAACATGGTGGCTTAGGTGTGATTGACCTGAAGATCCAGAATGAAGCACTCCTCATGAATTTTTTGCACAAATTTTGCAACAAGCTAGACATCCCCTAGGTCTCACTCGTATGGAACACCTACTATCAAACTTCTGTCCCCCATATATTGGGGCCATGGGGATCATTCTGGTGGCGCGACATTATCAACATGACTCCAGCATTTAGAGGGGTTTCCAGGGTCCAGGTCAACTGTGGAACAACTGCGTTGTTTTGGAAGGATCTTTGGCTTCAGAACACACTGGATCTCTGCTGCCCAAGAGCATACTCATACGCGTGTAAAGAAGATGCATATGTTCGCGACTTCTTGCTCACCACTAACTTGCTGGACGTGTTTCATTTACCGCTAGCGGTTCAAGCACATGAGGAAGTAAGAACAATGCAAAAACTGACCAGTGGCACAACTATTGCGCGAGAGAACAGTGACAAGTGGAGCTACATCTGGGGTAACGCCGAGTTCAAGGCCAAGGACTATTACAATCACTACTTCAAGGATGTACACACGCATGATGCCTTTCGGTGGCTATGGAAATCGAAGAGCACCCTAAAAAATCAAGGTCTTCGGCTGGCTCCTGTTCTCTGACAGGCTCAATACGAGAAGCATGCCTAAAAGAAGGCACTATAACATTGGACCGGTACTGGACTGCCTTCTCTACGAAACGACTGTGGAAGAAACGGTTGAACATACTTTCTTTAATTTAAATGTGAAGTTCAGCAAAACGTGCTAGGGAATACTCCTAGTTGGTATTACGTGGGAGGAACTTGATCATCGGCTTAAACTGGTGGATCGAGCAAAAACAAGTTAGAGGAAACCAATGTTCATGGACATCTTCCTAGTTGCTGCCTGGAGCTTATGGAAAGAACGCAACAACAACAACCGCTTTAGAGGAATCCAGCCGACTATTACCTCATGGCAAAGAAGATTTGCTAAAGATCTCTCATACTTGCAACATAGGACTTCTGACAATAATAGACAGTTTATTACTGCCTTCCTAGCTAGCCTAAACCCACCACACTAATTCTCTAGGCAGTTTTTCTTTTTCTGAGATTTGCCTTTTCCCCTGTTGGGGTGAGCTGTGCACTTGTAACAATGTAACCTGTATACCACCATTACATGAAATATATGTGCAGTAGGGGAATCCCCTACTGTTTTCAGTTGTCAAAAAAAAAAAAAACATGACATACACATCATAAATCCACCACAGCTTGTGTAGCATAAGAATGCATGAGTTTAGCATATGTAGCATAGCATCCACAGCTCTCATCCAGAGTAGCATAACATAACATGACCATAATAGAAGAGTAAAAGAGCAGATCTCATCGAGAGCAGAATAACATGATCACTAACGCAAGTCAATTTGTTGCTACATGCATTCTACATGACGATTGATTGTACAACTATAGTGACAATACTCAAATGATGATGGTTCAGCCCAATGCGATGGAAGTTTCATAAAAACCGTCCTCAGACTAGTAATAACATGTACATAACAATTGAGATGTAAAATCAATACTCCCTCTATAAACTTTTTAAGACATCTTAGGTCACTAAAGTAGTAACCTAAAACATCTTATATAAGTTTACAGAGGGAATAACTTCCAGAGTTTCCATCCGAACAAAACATATCATAGCCCTAGGAACAGAACGCTGTGACTGCATCTTCAGATAGTTGTTGGCTCTTCATTACCCTAGGAATAGAATGCTGTGACTGCATAACTTCCCTGCAGCAAAGCTCAGCCACTTAGATCCTCCGCAACGCCCCCGTCCTCAGCTAGCATAGGGCATACACCTGCCAAAACAAAACATTCAACGACACATCATCAGCCACTTTTCCAAACTTAGCAAAAGTGACCGATCTTAATTGTTGACATATGAAAAATTACAACAAACCCCGGGCATGTAGGTATTGGGTAGGCATTCAGAAGGACAAATTTCCATCCACAGTCTACTTGCATAGTTTGTCGTCTCATAATTTTTCACAGCTTACAAAAACAATTTGCTCTAAGTTTTCAAAAATGGTTCACATGTTCTAAAAATCCGCTCTCATGATGGTACCATTGTTACATAACACATTTCAGTCTTGGTTGTATGGAAATGTGGCATGTCATTGCGTCTGGGAAAAATGAACTGCAAAAGGATCAAATAAATACCTTCAAACAGCTGAAACTGGAGTCTGAGTTTTCATGGAGCTTGAGATCGGTGGTGCATTGTGCCCAGCCAAGGTGTGCTTTTTGCGCTTAAACTGGGACCTACCAGTTACAACAGGACCCAAGTTAGATGTGAATAATCTCAACAAGACATGTACTGGTAAGTGGAGACCAAGAGAAACTCAGGATTATAATTTGGTTACATTGCTAGTCGAGTTTTCAAATCACGATAGCACCATACAACAATTAAAATTTGGGGATCTAAACTTTAGTGAACTGATGGCTTTTAAACAACAAGTACACTATCTTCGTAGAGGAAGAACTTCTAAATATATGGTAAACTCCTTACCTTGGGGCTACATGATCTTTGATTACTTTTTCTTCTTCCACAGTGAACATAAACCACTTGTCAGTGTTCTCTATTGTGTCAAACTCTGATACAAATATGATATTAGTAGTCACTAACTACAATAACATAAATGAGCAGCACAAAAGGGTATTGCAAAATAACTTCAGACAAACCTTGGCGCATTATTGCTGTCTTATCAGAATAACCATCCAACTTCCAGTATGCAACCCCTTCGTCTATCCTAGCAGGCTTTTTCCTAACTAGACCTCCCAGCTTCTCCTCTAATATTGCCACAGTTGAGATAACAAAAGATAATTAGTTCACAGAGCTCAGTGCCTTGCACATTAAAGAATAAGAATTTTTAAACAGTTTTATGTTTGGAATGGAACTGAAGGCTCAGCATGTTCTTTAGTTACTTCACATTCAGAAAAAGGCACGTGGCTACATGCAACTAAGAAACTTAGCAACTGCATACGTGTTTAATGTTCTGTTGAGCTGCAGAAAACTATTAGTACCACAATGAGAATGTACACAGGCTTAACACTCAATTAACAAAACTGAAAGTGAATTCACATATACAGGGGTATAAATGAACTGGTGACATTTCTTGAACACAAATTCAAGCTAAATCTTGAAGAAGGTGCAGAAAGCTAAACCAAGTAAAATACAAAAAGATATATTAAACAAACTGCAAAACGTCAAGCATACGGAGAACTAATGAGGTGCAGAAAGATTAAAAAATGTAGATATATAAATTCATAATGTTCAGACCATCTACTACTGCCTTCTTGTCTTCATATGCCTCCTTAATTTGAGAAACGAGACTATTAATTTCTGCTCCATTTCGCAAAAACCTTGGTTTAGCCATCTTAATCGTTAGTTTTTCTTTAAGCTCCTTTTCCTATAAAACCAGAGGAAAGTGGTTGTTTATTACTGTAAAAACAACTGAATGGACACACATAAAAAAGGTTGCCCAAGCTCTCTTACCTTTTCCTTGACAGCACGGAATTTTTCCCTTGCAGCAATCTTTCTCTCAGTTGCACTTTCATGTTGTTTGACAATCCAGTTCTTTAATGTTCTGAACAAAAGTAAAATATTATTGATATGAAAGTAAACTAGTGAAGTGGACTACAGCAAATACAGTAGGCAGTACTTACGTAGTAGAAAGGGCCTCATCACAAAGAAAATTCAGCAGATGCAGCTTTAAAGAAGGGCTCAATTTTTTATATCCTAATACCCCTTGACTTAAACAATCAAGAGGCAGTTCCTTCGAGATAACTGTGGATTCACTAATATACTTGCCAGTATCAATTATCCAAGCATCTCCATTCCTTGAATAGTCCAAAGGGCTATGAACAAAATAACCTCATTTAGTCATTTAATAATCAGCTTAAACACAACAACAAAAAAGTAACAATTCAGAATGTATGTACTTCTCTTCTCTGTCTTCTTGGATGACAGACAACAAACTAATGTGAAGGTCAGCAACAACTGGAGGCACCTCTCGCCCTATACGGCCTCCTCCAGTGAGGACTTGAAGAATTTTTTCTGGTTGTCCCTTTCTTATTTTAAGCACCTGCGCAAAAATCATTTGCAACATTATTCCATTTACAAAACAAACTATATTCCAACAGCCACAAGGTGTCATATTAACATGTTAAACCATGGAAACAAGACCTGTTTCTAGGACTAGCTTATGAAGACAAAAGGCTGCTCTAAGAAACATAAGCAATTCAATATAATGTACTATCATTGTGCCTTCTAATATCTTACAATTTAACAAAATATACATGCTCCACAGAACCAAATCTTACTAAAATATATTGCAACCAACTCCCACAGCAGCATGCAGGGTACAGTGTATAAAATGATCCATGACGATAGGATGAATCTGAGATGCAAGACAAATATTACACTTTCTGGTGTTGGTCAAATCACGCATGCAGATCATCAGAGATAGATGCACAAGTATACACACACATCCTGATCACCAATAGTCCTAAAATGCAAGTCTGCATGAGCAAATAAATATCTTTGAAATTTAGACAAGAACTTATTTGAATCCTCTCAAAACAGTGTTGCCATTATCATGTGTCTGTATTTCACCATGGCTGTGACTCTCATTCTCGACAACTATGAATTTTACTTATTTGGATCCTCTCAAAACATTATTACCATTATCATGTGTCAGTATTTCACCATGGCTGCCACTCTTATTCTAGACAACTATGAATTTTATATAACTTAAATATACTATTTGCATTTGATTAAATATGTGCACTAAAGCCTCATGGCATGGCTGACTACTCTACAACAGAACAAACATAGAATAATGTACCAAAAAAAGGAGAAGCTGCTGGCATCACTTTGCTTTAGTTCTAACAGAACAAACATATACTTCCTTTAACAGAACCAGGTATACATAACCGATGACAAGCCTTGCATCAACATAAAAATAAGTGCAGCACAAGAATATTTCCTTTAGTCCATAAGAGAGCTCATGGCACTTGTATTGCAAACAACAGAAAGTAAAAGTTGAAAGATTGTGTTGGCATAAGTACCTCTGCAAATGTGCGGCAGAATTCATAAAACTGAATTGCAGACCCAACATCATCAGCCTCCAGCTCGGCCCCTGCAATGTCAGTGACTGGAGTACCTATGGGTAGCTCAATTTTGGCCTTTGGGACATCAATGCTCTCATCCCTGATGTGAAGTTCACCATTATTTTCAACAGGGCACTTCTCATCAGCAGTAGTGTTATTTACCATGATGTTGCCCTTCTCCTTCTTCAACTTCTTGTTGATAGGAACTGAAGGAATTGCATTGAGATCAGTCCCTATATTCGCATCCCCTTCAGCCAACTTTATGTTGCCCTTCTTGCGTTCCTAATAAAGGGGCCAGCAAAACAGATCAATAATAATGAACAATTGCATTATACTCCCTCCGTTCCTAAATATAAGTCTTTTAAGAGATTTCATTAGACGACTACATACAAAGCAAAATGAATGAATCTATACTCTAAAGTATGTCTATATACATCCGTATGTAGTCTTCTAGTAGAATGCCTAAAAAGACTTATATTTAGGAACGGAGGGAGTACAACAGAGAATTACCAACCAAAAAATGTACCACCTTCTTGATCTTCTTCAGCTCCTTGTTGGTAGGAACTGAAGGGGGTGCATTGAGATCAGTCCTTACATTCTCATCCCCTTTAACCAACAATCCATCGGTAGCATCTGTCCCTAGCGCCTTCTTTATGTTGCCCTCCTTGTGTTCCTAATGAAGGGGACAGCAAAACAGATCAGCAATGAACAAGTACATTATACAATGGAGAATTACCAAGCAAAAAATGTACCTTCTTGTTCTTCTTGGGCTTCTTGTTGGTAGGAACTGAAGGAAGCGCATTGAGATCAGTCTTAATATTCTCATCCCCTTCAGCAAACAATCCACCAGTAGCATCATCTGTCCCTAGCGCCCTCTTCAAGTTGCCCTCCTTGTGTTCCTAACAAAGGGACCAGCAAAACAGATGAAGAACAATGAACAATTACATTATACAGCACATTGTTATCAAGCAGAAAATTGTACCTTCTTGATCTTCTTGGGCTTCTTGTTGGTAGGTACTGAAGGAAGCACATTGAGATCAGTCTTAATATTCTCATCCCCTTCAGCGAACAATCCACCGGTAGCATCATCTGTCCCTAGCGCCCTCTTTAAGCTGCCCTTCTTGTGTTCCTAACAAAGGGACCAGCAGAACAGATGAACAACAACGAACAGTTGCATTATATGTTAGAGTTGTGTCGAATATTGTGTACACAGTAGGTTACAGTTGGACTCTGAGTTGTATTGTGTTTAGATAGGATATAGAGTCGTGTCCAAACAAGACACTTATATCCTAGGCCTCTCATATATAGCGGGGGTAGACACACGATGTAACCTATGCCAACATAGTAGCACATGTACGCGGGGGAGCCGGCGGCGTGTGCCGGCACCCGGGCTGTCGAGGTGCGGTATTGTGACGGTGTCACGGGGAGGAGCGCCCGTAGTCATGCCCGGGGATGTAGCCATATCGGTGAACCTCGTTAACAAATCTCGGTGTCGTGCTTGTGTGATTGCTTGGTCCTCGGTAGATCGACGGAGAGCCTCGGATTTATTCTAACAAGTGATATCATGAGCTAGGTTGCTCAGAGGCCGCAAAAAAGTTGATTTGGAGGAGCTGCATCGGAGATCGGCGTGTCGTTGAGGGATCGAAAGTTGCGGCCACGGCAGATAGCAACTGGTTTGATCAGATCGGCAACATGTTCGAGCGCGAAGGTACGGCCAACGGCTTACGTGCGCGGGTTAGCAGCAAACATAGCAATCGGGGGCGGCAGAATCGTGCAGCTTGTCAGCGAGAGCAGATCGGAAGATCCGATGCACCGGCTGGCTTAGACGAGGCTGCTGCTGAGTTGTAGAATTCCAAAGACACGAGATTTGTTTTGAAAAAAAGAAAAGGACCGTGCCCTTGTACATGACGCGAAGACAAGCAGATCAAATTGGCAAGGAAAATTCTAGCGTGATAGCGTACATTGGGATTAGTAAGAACATGGCAAAGCAATTAGCCAGCTTCGGGAGTTGAGCCAAGAGAGGAATTCATCACGTGAAGACCAAGTAGTATGCGGAGTTTCAGTTCGTGTACTAGGAGTATTGCGTGGAAAGCTCAGTCAATTTTTTTGCAGGGTCAGCTGTACAAAGAACCATGGTGTCAACGGGTACCAGGTTTGAGGTGGAGAAGTTCGACCGGACTGAAAACCTTGGGTTATGGCAGACAAAGGTGAAAGATTGTTGGCACAAAAAGATGCTTGAAGTCATTGCAAGAGGTCATGCCAGCTAAGATGGAGTTATCATGTGGTGGGTGGAAATTCGCAAAAGATTATTTGTGAGCCTGGAGTGTGTCATGCAGTCAGACAAGTTCGACTGGGTTGGACTAGAGAGTCTGACGGATCGACGCGAATCGGTTGGTACAGAAGACGGTGGTAGAATCGGCGACGACGGCATATGAGCGTGATGTTGATGGTGACCAACTTCTAGGCGTGGAAACACGCGGAGCAGGCCCGAGGGCTTGTGTGGCTTCGACAAGACTATGGCGCGGGGTTGATTCAAGGTGGTGTACACACGGAGCTTGAAGTCAACGGGGCATGGGGTGGACTAATCATCTACCATGGAGTCATGTTGAAGGTGGAGCTGTATTGAGGGGCTACGGTGTAAGGATCCGGAGAATCGCAGCCTATTCAGCAGGAAAAAAGCGAGTGACACGCAATTCGGACCAGAGCCAAGTGGTCCGATGGAACCGTGAAACTCGTCATCGGTCGGTGATGATCGGTGGTACTCTGCAGTGGGGGGATGAGTGGTGTGGGTTCACGACCCTTGAGACTCAACCAGGACAGCGGAGGCTCGATGCGGTAATAGCGGCGAGGCGTGCGGTACGCACGGGACATGGAGACGGGCCAGGGCTCTGGTGGTCATACATGTGGTGAGACAACTGCAAATTTGACTCGGGATGACTACAAGCAATGGTGAAATTTCTTCAGGTTTCAGACGGGCGATCAAGGAAGAGCGATGATGTTGAGTTCAGGTAACTCTTATCTGCGACACCCAATATGAGTTGTTCACTTTCACACAGGTCAGTGATCGGTGTGTGATGGTGTTGGATACTCTGGAAGTTGGGAGCTCAACTAGAGTAACATGGAGCTTAATTTCGTTTGAGCATTGACTATGGTCAGAAAAAGAAGGAACTACAAGTTGCAAGGTGGAGTCACATGGAGTCTTTGGAGTAGCAGCGGTGCTCATGGATAAGCTCAAGTTCAATGTACATGGAAGTTTGACGCATAGACGAATTCAAGATGGTGAAGAATATTCGCCAAGGTGGAGTTTGTTAGAGTTGTGTCAAATATTATGTACACGGTAGGTTACAGTTGGACTCTGAGTTGTATTGTGTTTAGATAGGATATGGAGTCGTGTCCAAACAGGACACTTATATCCTATGCCTCTCATATATAGCAGGGGTAGACACACGATGTAACCTATGCCAACATAATAGCACATGTACGCGAGGGAGCCGGCGGCGTGTGCCGGCACCCAGGCTGTCGAGGTGCGGTATTGTGACGGTGTCACGAGGAGGAGCGCCCGTAGTCATGCTCCGGGGATGTAGCCATATCGGTGAACCTCGTTAACAAATCTCGGTGTCGTGCTTGTGTGATTGCTTGGTCCTCGGTAGATCGACAGAGAGCCTTGGATTTATTCTAACATTATAGTACAACAGATTAGAAGAGTGTTGCCAAGCAAAAAATGTATACCTTCTTGATCTTCTTGGGCAGTGAGGACAGCGTCTGTGCAGCAGCCACCATGTCGGAGCCCTTTATCAGCAAATCATGGACGGACGAGTGCCCTGACGCCTTGGCAGCATGGGCCAGTATTCCTGTAGGTGTCTCCCCTTTCTTCTTCCTGTCGAACAAAACCAAGCTAAGAAAGAAATACACAAGAAATCCCATTATGACCGTGCATCAGCTTTGTTGGCTGACCTGCAGAAGCTGCAGTTGCAGATGCCCCTGCATTTGGGGCAGGTCCAGCTCGCCTCCTTGGTCATATCATCGGCCTTCTCACCATACCTGAACAAGCCATGAAGAGGCGAACCAGGTCAGACCAAGAGGCACTACGATGGTCAGTTTGCTTGACCACGGAGACGATGGCGGCTTGAAACTTTGACAGAGGAAAAAAATTCACCTATTGAGCAGGCACTTGTGGCAGAAGTGGATCGGGCAGAGCCCCTTCTTCCGGGGCTGCGTGCAAGCCACCGAGAAATCCATCGTCTTCTGACGACACTGCGAGCAAGCACGCATGACGAAAACAACAACAGCAAAGGATCAATCAAATCCGGCCCCGACAGATCCAGGAAGGACGGAGGAGGCGCGCGGCGGCGGGCGCTCACCTGGTGGCAGGTCTTCCCGTTCTCCGGGTCATAGATCCGGCCGCCGACGCAGCGGATCCCGGGGCACGGGTTGCGCTTCCGGGGAGGCCCTTGCTTGGGCTCCTCCGTCTGCGCCGGCACGACGACCACGCACTCCTCGCCGCCGGCGCCTTTCTTCGCCATGAGGACGCGCTCGAGGAAGGGTTAGGAGAGGTGGGGTGGGAAGCGAGGAGGATGTGCGCGCCCCGGGGAGAGACGAGGGGTGTTTGATGTGATGGATTTTGGGGACGGAAGGAGGGCCAGATCTCGGATTATGGCGCCGCGCCGCGGAACAAGGGCGGGAGTGGCTGGTGTCGGATGGCGCCAGTGAATTGCCCCGGGAAATTTTGAATTTTTCCTTTCTCGCTGCTGTCCAGTCCCCTCCTCCCCGCCATTTGCCCAATGTTTTCCCTCCCAGGGCCGTCCTCGCTTTTCGGGTTCGTGCGCGACCTTTGCCCATCCGTAATCTTAGCATTATTGTTACCGGACGTATAATGCTACATTTATGAATAGATTATACGATATGTATTTGCGAATTCATCATGGTATATCATGAGATTAGATTCAATTAAACGGCTGGTCCCACAGCTTTTCGCAGTGAATCATAACTTTCACGTCACACACGTCCGAAAGATGGTTATGTATCAAACCATCCGTGAGTGTAGCATTATTGTTATCGGACGGATAATGTCACACTTACGGACAGCTTATACGCTTTGTACTTACGGCTTCATCGTGGCATCATGAGGTTGGACTCAATTAAACCGCTGGTCACACAGCTTCCCGCAGCGAACCAAAACTTTCACGCCACATACGTCTGTAAGATGGTTCTGTATCAAACCATCCGTAAGTGTAGCATTATTGTTACCGAACGGGAGCTCAGATAAAATAATAAAATTGTGTGGGAGATGTTTCTCCAACAGGTGGTGAATAAGGGCTAAAATGAATGTTTCAATCTCGCTAAAAAAATAGCACAAAATGAGCTCTTCCAAAAAATTTAGCTCCATTTAAGCAATGCAGAGTCAACATAGAAACGTCAAACTGGACGGTGTTGCTGCCTTGGCCCACCACCTAGCCGAGTGGGCGTTGGCCGCCCACGTGTCAGGCAAAAACGCCGAACCTCGAGGCGTTGCTAGAAACATCACAGCCCTCGGATAGTTGGTGGAATCCTAAGATTAATTCTTTTCTTTTTTTTTTGTGATTAATTGGGCAAGATTTAGTTGAGAAGAAACATATAGTTGGTGTGGTAATGTATTTGGTATTGTGTAGTAGTGGATTTGAAGACAAAAGTTGTAAGCATTTGTTTGCTACGGGTTATACATATGTGTGGGTTTTCCTGTGAAATATTTATGTGACTTTGACAATAATTTATCTATGAAGTATGCATACGTCTGTCCAATTTTATTTTATTTCATTGTGTACTCGTGGCCTTAGAGAGAAAATTTGTATATATATTGTATTTATCGTGCTTATGTTGCGATTAAATATGTATGTGCCTCTCGAGAGGGGTGTATTTACGATTGCATATATATGATTGTTCAAATGTTAGCGGCATTGTTGTTATGATTAAAAAATAAGTGAAGTGCATTGTAGGTCCCTGAACTATTTCACGGGTGTCGCGTAGGTCCTCAAACTATGAAAATCATCTAGGTCCTTAAAGTGTAATAAGTGTGTCATCGAGGTCTAAAATCAGTTCAACACTAGAATAGTCCAAGAACCTATAGTTTGTCTAGCATGACACGGTTACTATACTTCGAGGACCTAGATGATGAATTGCATACTTTGAGGACCTATTTGACACCCTTGAATAGTTCAAGGACCTATTGTGCACTTCATTCTTAATAAATTATTGGCATATTTGTGTATTTTCACAAACTTCTAAGCAAATGGGCGTGGATGATATGATAGTTGGTGTTTATTTGTTTTTAACACCGATTAGGCGCACACAGTCATACATACACACATACATTCATGCATAAGAGCGCACGCGCGCATGCACACCCTACCCATATAAGCACAATGGGTTTGTTCTACCGCAAAAAAAACTAACCATCTGAGCTAGGCTCAGTTCACATATGATAGTTGGAACAATCAAAAATTACATATACGTTGGAGATGTATCAGCATCCCAAAGCTTAATTCCTGCTCGTCCTCGAGTAGGTAAATGATAAAAACAGAATTTTTGATGTGGAATGCTATCTAACATATTTATCCATGTAATTTTCTCTATTGTAGCATGAATATTCAGATCCGTAAGACTCAAAACAAAAGTCTATATTGACATAAAAGCAATAATGCTTCAAGCATACTAATAAGGTAATTGTTTCCTTTCGAAATAGCATGGACTTAGAAAAGTTATCCCTACAAAATTATATGGTCTGTCTATGCTCCATCTTCACCACACAAAGTATCTAAATCATGCACAACCCCAATGAAAATGAAGCAATTGTTTCACACTTTTTATGTTCTCAAACCTTTTCAACTCTCACGCAATACATGAGTGTGAGCCATAGATATAGCACTATAGGTGAAATAGAATGTGGTGGAGGTTGCAAAAGAAAGAGGAGAAAATAGTCTTACACCAACTAGGCATATTAACGGGCTATGGAGATGCCCATCAATAGATATTAATGTGAGTGAGTAGGGATTGTCATGCAACAAATGCACTATAGCTATAAGTGTATGAAAGCTCAAAAAGAAAACTAAGTGATCATGCAAAAGATGTAATTCCACTAGTTTTATGAAAGTGACAAAATAGGAGATTCTCTATGAAGAACATGGTACTACTTTGAAGCACAAGTGTGAAAAAAGATAGTAGCATTGTCCCTTCTCTCTTTCTCTCATTTTTTTTCTTTCCTTTTTTTCCTTTTTTCCTTTTTTTGTGTTGGCTTCTTTGGCCTCTTTTTTTTTTAGTTCGGATACTCATCCCAACTTGTGAGGGAATCATAGCTTCCATCATCCTTTTTCTCACATGGAACAATGATCTAGTAATGCAAATCATCACACTTTTATTTACTCATAACTCAAAGATTACAACTTGATAGCTAGAACAAAGTGTGACTCTATAAGCAATATGGAAGTGATGGTGTGTGTCATAAAAACGAGACAGTGGTGTTGTATGGCAATATATCTCGGAATGACTATGAAAATGTCATATTAGGTAGGTATGGTGGCTATTTTGAGGAAAATATTTGCTGGTTGTTTTGAGGAAGGTGGATTTAATGTACCGGCGAAAGTTGTGCGGTACTAGAGAGGCTAGCAAAGGTGGAAGGGTGAGAGTGTGTATAACCCATGAACTCAACATTAATCATAAAGAACTCACATACTTATTGCAAAAGCATATTAGTTATTGAAGCAAAGTATTGGACACAGGCTCCTAGGGGAAGGGTTGGTAGGACTTAATCATCGCGCGATCTCGACCTCCACACAAAGGTTGACAATCATTAAACAAGTCATGCTCCGACTTCATCACATAACGGTTCACCATACGTGCATTCTACGGGAATCACAAGCTCCAACAACAAAAAAATCTAATTCGTAATTACTTACTAGCATGACTCTCATATTACTATCTTCACATCTCAAAACTATATGCGAGGAATCAAACTTCTCGTCATATTCAATGCACTTAATATGAAAGTTTTTATTATATCCCTCTTGGATGCCTATTATATTAGGACTAAATTCATAACCTAAACCAATTACCATGTTGTTTAAAGAACTCTCAAAATAATATAAGTGAGGTACGAGAATCTAATAATTCCACAACACCGTCGTGCTCTAAAACATATAAGTGAAGTACTAGAGCAACATTGCCTAGCTCAAAAGATATAAGTGAAGCATAAAGAGTATTCTAATAAATTCATGATTCAGTGTGTCTCTCTATCTCAAAATATGTGTGCACCAAGGATGATTGTGGCAAACTAAAAAGTAAAGACTCGTATCATACAAGACGCTCCAAGCAAAACACATATCATGTGGTGAATAAAAATATAGCCTCAAGTGAATTTACCGATGGATTGAAGACGAAAGAGGGGATGCCTTCCGAGGCATCCCCAAGCTTAGGCTCTTTGGTATGCTTGGATATGACTTGGGGTACCTTGGGCATCACCAAGTTTAGGATCTTGCCATTCCTTATTCCATAGTCCATCAGATCTTTACCGAAAAATTGAAAAATTCACAACACAAAACTCAACAGAAAACTCATGAGATCCGTTAGTATAAGAAAAAAAATCACCACTTTAGGTATTGTTGTGAACTCATTATTTGTTTATATTGATGTAATATTTACTGTATCAAACTTATCCATGGTTCATACCCCCCGATACAACCTATAGATTCATCAAAATAAGCAAACAACACAAAGAAAACAGAATCTGTCAAAAAACATAACAATCTATTTACTTCGAATACTTTTGTAACTCCAAAAATTCTGAAAACTTAGGACAATCTGCAAAATTTGTAAACCAATCTTGTGTAAAAAATCAGATCAAAATCACGTTCGAGTTAATTTATAAAATTTCTGTACTGAGAGTGAAAGTTTCTGTTTTTCACAAAAATCAACTTGCAAACACCATGGGCTATCCCAAAGGTCTTACTGTTGGAAATATGCCCTAGAGGCAATGATAGATAGTTATTATTATATTTCCTGTTTAAATATAATCGTTCATTTTCCATGCTATAATTGTATTGAATGAAAGCATAGATACATGTGTGGATACATAGACAAAACAATGTCCCTAGCAAGCCTCTAGTTGGCTAGCCAGTTGATCAAGGATAGTCAAGGTTTCCTGACTATGTGCAAATATTGTTGCTTGATAACTGGATGACATCATTAGAAGAATCATGTGATGGACTAGACCCAAACTACGAACGTAGCATATTGATCGTGTCGTTTTATTGCTATTGTTTCCTTCGTGTCAAGTATTTATTCATATGACCATGAGATCATATAATTCACTGGCACCATAGGGGTACCTTGTGTGCATCAAACGTCACAACATAACTGGGTGACTATAAAGGTGTTCTACAGGTATCTTCGAAGATGTCCGTTGAGTTAGTATGGATCAAGACTGGGATTTGTCTCTCCGTGTGACGGAGAGGTATCTCGGGGCCCACTCGGTAATACAACATCACACACAAGCCTTGCAAGCAATGTGACTAAGTGTAAGTCACGGGATCTTGTATTATGGAACGATTAAACAGACTTGCCTGTAACAAGATTGAAATAGGTATACGGATACCGACGATCGAATCTCGGGCAAGTAACATACCGAAGGACAAAGGGAATGACATACGAGATTATATGAATCCTTGACACTGAGGTTCAACCGATAAGATCTTCGGAGAATATGTAGGATACAATATGGGCATCCAGGTCCCGCTATTGGATATTGACCGAGGAGTGCCTCGGGTCATGTCTACATAGTTCTCGAACCCGTAGGGTCTGCACACTTAAGGTTCAGCGATGTTTTAGTACAGTTGAGTTATATGTGTGGTTACCGAATGTTGTTCGGACGTCACGAGGGTTTCCATAATGGTCCGAAAACAAAGATTGATATATAGGATGGTTTCATTTGGTCAACGAAAAGTTTCGGGCAATTCCGGCAGTGTGCTGGGAGTGACGAATGGGTTCTGGGAGTTCACCGGGAGGGGCCCACCCACCCGGGAGTGAGACCAAGGCCCTAGGGTGGCACCACAAGTCCTTAGTGGGCTGGTGGAGTCAGCCCAAGGAGCCCATGGCGCCACATAAGAAAATACCAAAAAGAAAAGAAAAAGAAAAGGGAAGGAAGGGGAGGACTCCTCCTTCCCAACCCGAATTGGAGGAGGAGTCCTCCTCCTCCTAGTGCCAACTCACCCTTGAGGGCCTTGTACCTCAAGGCTAGCCCCTCCACCTCCCTCCTATATATAGTGGAGGTTTAGGGCTTTTGAGACACAACTTTGCCATGTGCAACTCTAGCCTAAACCACACAGTTTCACCTCTAGATCGGATTTCTGCGGAGCTCGGGCGGAGCCCTTCACGAGTAGATCATCACCACCACCGGAGCGTCGTCGCGCTGCCGGATAACTCATCTACTTCTCCGTCTTGCTTGCTTGATCAAGAAGGCCGAGATCATCGTCCAGCTGTACGTGTGCTGAACACGGAGGTGTCGTCCGTTCGGCACTAGATCGGAACGGGTCGTGGGATGGATCGCGGTACGGTTCGTGGGACAGATCGTGGTACGGTTCGTGGGACGGTTCGAGGGATGTGAAGACGCTCCACTACATCAACCGTGTTTCTTAACGCTTCCTGTTGTGCGATCTACAAGGGTACGTAGATCCAAATCTCCACTCGTAGATGGGCATTGCCATGATAGGTCTTCGTTTGCGTAGGAAAATGTTTTGTTTCCCATGCAACATTCCCCATAAGTGGCATCATGAGCTAGGTTCACGTGTAGATGTTACCTCGAGTAGAACACAAAAGGTTTTGTGGACGGTGATGTTCGATTTGCTGCCCTCCTTAGCCTTTTCTCGATTCAGCGGTATTGTTGGATTGAAGCGGCCCGGACCGACATAACTCGTACGCTTACGAGAGACTGGTTTCATCGATTGACATACAACCTCATTGCATAAAGATGACTGGCGGGTCCATGTTTCTTCAACTTTAGTTGAATTGGTTTTGACCGAGGCGGTCCTTGGAGAGGTTAAATAGCAATTTGCACATCTCCGTTGTGGTTTTTGCGTAAGTAAGATGCGATCATACTATATACCCATAGCAGCCACGTAAAACATGCAACAGCAAATTAGAGGACGTCTAACTTGTTTTTGCAAGGTATGCTTGTGATATGATATGGCCAATGACGTGATTTGATATATTAGATGTATGAGATGATCATGTTGTAGTAGTTAATATCGACTTGCACGTCGATGCTACGACAACCGGTAGGAGCCATAGGGTTGTCTTTAAACTAACGTTTGTGTTTGCATATGCATTTACTATATTGATATGTAGTAACTTTAGTAGTAGTAGCATAGATAGCACGACAACCTCGATGGCGACACGTTTATGGAGATCATGATGATGGAGACCATGGTGTGGCGCCGGTGACAAGAAGATCATGCTAGTGCTTTGGTGATGGAGATCAAGAAGCACATGATGATGGACATATCATGTCACTTATGAATTGCATGTGATGTTAATCCTTTTATGCACCTTATTTTGCTTATAACGACGGTAGCATTATGAGGTGATCTCTCACTAGAATTTCAAGACGAAATTGTGTTCTCCCCGACTGTGCACCGTTGTGACAGTTCGTCGTTTCAGACACCACGTTATGATCGGGTGTGATAGACTCAACGTTCACATACAACGGGTGCAAAACAGTTGCACACGCGGAACACTCGGGTTAAGCTTGACGAGCCTAGCATGTACATACATGGCCTCGGAACACATGAGACCGAAAGGTCGAGCATGAATCGTATAGTTGATATGATTAGCATAGAGATGCTTACCACTAAAACTATTCTCAACTCACGTAATGATCGGACTTAAGTTAGTGAATTTGGATCATGTACCACTCAAATGACTAGAGAGATGTACTTTTTGAATCTTAAGTTGCTATTGCAAGCTGGGAAGAAGGATTATGTCCTTAGTGTTGCGCTAGGAGATGAACCACCCGCTACGGCTGACCAAGATGTTAAGAACACTTGGTTAACACGTAAGGAGGACTATTCAGTAGTTCAATGTGCAGTCTTGTATGGCTTAGAGTCGGGACTTCAACGTCACTTTGAGCGTCATGGAGCATATGAGATGTTCCAGGAGTTGAAGTTTATCTTTCATAAGAACGCCCGGATCGAGAGGTATGAGACCTCTGATAAATTCTATGCTTGCAAGATGGAGGAGAATTCGTCTGTCAGTGAACATGTGATAAAAATATCTGGGTACTCAAACCGTCTAGCTGAGCTGGGGATTGAACTCCCGCAAGAGGCTATCACTGACAGAATTCTTCAATCACTGCCACCAAGCTACAAGAGCTTTGTGTTGAACTATAACATGCAAGGGATGAACAAGTCACCCGGCGAGTTATTCGCGATGTTGAAAGTCGCAGAGTCAGAACTCCAGAAAGAGCATCAAGCGTTGATGGTCAATAAGACCACTGGTTTCAAGAGAAACGGCAAAGGCAAGAAGGGTAACTCCAAGAAGAGCGGCAAGCCTGTTGCCAATCCGATGAAGAAACCCAAGGCTGGACCTAAGCCTGAAACAGATTGTTATTATTGCAAGGGACTGGGTCACTAGAAGCGCAACTGCCCCAAGTATTTGGCTGATAAGAAGGCGGCCAAGGAAAAATCAGGTATATTCGATATACATGTTAGTGATGTGTACTTAACCAGCTCTCGTAGTAGTGCCTGGGTATTCGATACCGATTATGTTGCTCATATTTGCAACTCGAAATAGGAACTGCGGAATAAGCGAAGGCTGGCGAAGGATGAAGTGATGATGTGCGTGGGAAATGGTTCCAAGGTTGATCCAATCGCCGTCGGCACAATTTCACTTCAGTTACCATCAGGATTAGTTATGAACTTAAATAATTGTTATTTAGTGCCCGCGTTAAGCATGAACATTATATCTGGATCTTGTTTATTGCGAGACGGTTGCTAGTTTAAGTCAGAGAATAATGGTTGTTCTATTTCTATGAGTAATATCTTTTATGGTCATGCACCCAATGTGAGAGGATTGTTCATATTGACTATTGATAGCAATGATACACATATACATAACATTGAGACCAAAAGAGTTAGAGTTAACAATGATAGCGCCATGTTTTTGTGGCACTGCCGCTTAGGTCATATTGGTGTAAAGCGCATGAAGAAACTCCATTCTGATGGACTTTTGGAGTCACTTGACTTTGATTCACTTGACACGTGCGGACCATGCCTCATGGGCAAGATGACTAAGACTCCGTTCTCCGGAACAATGGAGCATGCAAGTGGCTTGTTGGAAATCATACATACCGATGTGTGCGGTCCGATGAGTGTGGAGGCACGCGGCGGATATCGTTATTTTCTCGCCTTCACTGCGATTTGAGTAGATATGGTTATATCTACTTTATGAAGCATAAGTCTGGAACGTTTGATAAGTTCAAGCAATTTCAGAGTGAAGTCGAAAATCATCATAACAAGAAGATCAAGTTCCTATGGTCTGATCGTGGGGGTGAATATCTTAGTTTCGAGTTTGGTGCTCGCTTAAGACAATATGGAATTGGTTCACAATTAACACCGCGTGGAACACCACAACGTAATGGTGTGTCTCAACGTCGTAATTGTACTTTGCTAGAAATGGTGCGATCTATGATGTCTCTTACCGATTTGTTGTTATCGTTTTGGGGCTATGCATTAGAGACTGGTGCATTCACTTTAAATAGGACACCATAAAAATCTGTTGAAATGACACTATACGAACTGTGGTATGGCAAAAGACCAAAGTTGTTGTTTCTTAAAGTTTGGAGATGTGATCCTTATGTCAAAAAGCTTCAGCCTGAAAAGCTGGAACCCAAAGCGAAAAAGTGCGTCTTCATAGGTTACCAAAAAGAGACAGTTCGGTATACCTTCTATCTCAAATCCGAGGGCAAAGTGTTTGATGCTAAAAACGGAGCTTTTCTTGAGAAGGAGTTTCTCTCGAAAGAATTGAGTGGGAGGAAGATAGAACTTGATGAGATTGTCGAACCTCTAATCCCTCTGGATGGTGGCACAGAGCAAGGGGAAACCCGTGTCGTTGCGACGCCAATTGAGGAGGAAGTTGATGATGATGATCATGAAACTTCGGATCAAGTTCCTATCGGACCTCGCAGGTCGACAAGATCACGTACTGCTCGTGGGTGGTACGTTAATCATGTCTTATCAATTATGTTGTTAGACAACAATGAACCTGCGAATTATAAAGAAGCAATGGTGGGCCTGGATTCCAACAAATGGCTGGAGGCCATGAAGTCCGAGGTAGGATCCATGTACGAGAACAAAGTGTGGACTTCGGAAGTACTACCTGAAGGCCGCGAGGCTATTCAGAACAAATGGATCTTTAAGAAGAAGACGGACACAGACGGTAATGTGACCGCTTATAAAGCTCGTATTGTGGCAAAGGGTTTTTCACAAGTTCAAGGAGTTGACTACGATGAGAAGTTCTCACCGGTAGCGATGCTTAAGTCCGTCCGAATCATGTTAGCAATAGCTGCATTTTTCGATTATGAAATCTGGCAGATGGATGTCAAAACGGTGTTCCTTAACGGTTTTCTTAAGGAAGAGTTGTATATGATGCAACCCGAAGGTTTTGTCGATCCGAAGAATGCTAACAAAGTATGCAAAGCTCCAGTGATCCATTTATGGACTGGTGCAAGCATCTCGGAGTTGGAATAAGCGCTTTGATGAGGTGATCAAAGCATTTGGGTTTATACAAGTGATTGGAGAATCTTGTATTTACAAGAAAGTGAGTGGGAGCTCTGTGGCGTTTCTAATATTATATGTGGATGACATATTGCTGATTGGAAACAACGTGGAGTTGTTGGAGAGCATAAAGGATTACTTGAATAAAAGTTTCTCTATGAAGACCTAGGATAAGCTGCTTACATTCTAGGCATTAAGATCTATAGGGATAGATCGAGACGCCTGATAGGACTTTCACAACAGCACATACCTTGATAAAGTTTTGAAGAAGTTCAAAATGGATCAATCCAAGAAAGGGTTCTTGCCAGTGTTACAAGGTGTAAAATTGAGTAAGACTCAGTGCCAAGCAACCGCGGAAGATAGAGAACAAATGAGTTCCATCCCCTATGCTTCAGCCATAGGATCTATCATGTATGCAATGTTGTGCACTAGACCAGACGTTAGCTTAGCCATAAGTATGGCAGGCGGGTTTCAGAGTAATCCAGGAATGGATCACTGGACGGCGGCAAAGAATATTCTGAAGTACCTGAAAAGGACGAAGGAAATGTTTCTCGTTTATGGAGGTGACAAAGAGCTCGTCGTAAAGGGTTACGTCGACGGAAGCTTTGACACCGATCCGGATGACTCCAAGTCGCAAACCTGATACATAATTATTCTTAATGGGGGTGCAGTAAGCTGGTGCAGTTCCAAGCAAAGCGTCGTAGCAGATTCTACATGTGAAGTGGAGTACATGGCTGCCTTGGAGGCAGCAAATGAGGGTGTCTAGATGAAGCAGTTCATGACGGATCATGGAGTTGTGCCGAGCGCACTAAATCCAATAACTCTGTTCTGTGACAACACCGGTGCCATTGCTCTAGCAAAGGAACCAAGGATTCACAAGAAGACCAGACACATCAAACGACGCTTTAACCTCATCCGCGACTACGTTAAAGGAGAGGACGTGAATATTTGCAAAGTGCACACGGATCAGAATGTACCAGACCCGCTGACTAAACCTCTTCCACATGCAAAACATGATCAACACCAGAACTGTATGGGTGTTAGATTTAGTACAATGTAAATCGCATGGCGATGTGAGGACTAGATTATTGACTCTAGTGCAAGTGGGAGACTGTTGGAAATATGCCCTAGATGCAATGATAAATAGTTATTATTATATTTCCTGTTTAAATATAACCGTTTATTGTCCATGCTATAATTGTATTTAATGAAAACATAGATACATGTGTGGATACATAGACAAAACAATGTCCCTAGCAAGCCTCTAGTTGGCTAGCCAGTTGATCAAGGTTAGTAAAGGTTTTCTGACTATGCGCAAATGTTGTTGCTTGATAACTGGATCACATCATTAGGAGAATCATGTGATGGACTAGACCCAAACTATGAACGTAGCATATTGATCGTGTCGTTTTATTGCTATTGTTTTCTGCGTGTCAAGTATTTATTCCTATGACCATGAGATCATATAATTCACTGGCACCGGAGGAGTACCTTGTGTGCATCAAACGTCACAACGTAACTGGGTGACTATAAAGGTGTTCTACACGTATCTCTGAAGGTGTTCGTTGAGTTAGTATGGATCAAGACTGGGATTTATCACTCCGTGTGACGGAGAGGTATCTCGGGGCCCACTCGGTAATACAACATCACACACAAGCCTTGCAAGCAATGTGACTAAGTGTAAGTCACGGGATCTTGTATTACGGAACGAGTAAAGAGACTTGCCGGTAACGAGATTGAAATAGGTATACAGATACCGACAATCGAATCTCGGGCAAGTAACATACCGAAGGACAAAAGGAATGACATACATGATTATATGAATCCTTGACACTGAGGTTCAATCGATAAGATATTCGAAGAATATGTAGGATCCAATATGGGCATCCAGGCCCCGCTATTGGATATTGACCGAGGAGTGCCTCGGGTCATGTCTACATAGTTCTCGAACCCGCAGGGTCTGCACACTTAAGGTTCGGCGATGTTTTAGTATAGTTGAGTTATATGTGATGTTACCGAATGTTGTTCGAAGTCCCGGATGAGATCACAGACGTCACGAGGGTTTCCAGAATGGTATGGAAACAAAGATTGATATATAGGATGGTTTCATTTGGTCACTGGAAAGTTTCGGGCAATTCCGGCAGTGTACCGGGAGTGGCGAATGGGTTCAGAGAGTTCACCGGGAGGGCCCCACCCACCCGGGAGTGAGCCCAAGGCCCTAGGGTGGCGCCACAAGTCCTTAGTGGGCTGGTGGAGTCATCCCAAGGAGCCCATGGCGCCACATAAGAAAATACCAAAAAGAAAAGAAAAATAAAAGGGAAGGAAGAGGAGGACTCCTCCTTCCCAAACCGAATTGGAGGAGGAGTCCTCCTCTTCCTAGCGCCGGCGCACC
Source organism: Hordeum vulgare subsp. vulgare (assembly GCF_904849725.1). NCBI lineage: Eukaryota > Viridiplantae > Streptophyta > Magnoliopsida > Poales > Poaceae > Hordeum > Hordeum vulgare. Next base: position 103,660,945 of record NC_058524.1, on the reverse strand, counting down.
CTTGAGGTCCTTGTCCCTCAAGGTTAGCCCCTACCCCTCCCTCCTATATATAGTGGAGGTTTAGGGCTTTTTGAGACACAACTTTGCCACGTGCAACTCTAGCCTAAACCACACAATTTCACCTCTAGATCGGATTTCTGCGGAGCTCGGGCGGAGCCCTGCAGGAGTAGATCATCACCACCACCGGAGCGCCGTCACGCTGCCGGAGAATTCATCTACTTCTCCGTCTTGCTTGCTAGATCAAGAAGGCCGAGATCATCGTCGAGCTGTACGTGTGGTGAACGTGGAGGTGCCGTCCGTTCGGCACTAGATCAGAACGGCTCGTGGGACGGATCACGGGACGGTTCATGGGACGGTTCGAGGGACGTGTAGACGTTCCACTACATCAACCGCGTTTCTTAATGCTTCCCGATGTGCGATCTACAAGGGTACGTAGATCCAAATATCCACTCGTAGATGGGCATCGCCATGATAGGTCTTCGTGTGCGTAGGATTTTTTTTTTGTTTCCCATGCAACGTTCCCCAAAACTTACTTGGCTCAAACACGTATTAAAACAAGAAAACACAATCATTACATGTGTAATAATATGTGCAACACTAAAAATCAGAAGCAAAAAACAAAGTAAAACAAATAAAATTTGGTTGCCTCCGAGCAAGCGTTATTGTTTAACGCCCCTAGCTAGGCATAATGCAATAGATCTAGGTATTGTCATCTCTGGTATTGATAATTTTTGTGAGGGCCTTCTCAAATCCGGGAGGCTCTTTCCTCTTCCCCAGGTTTGTAGGTGAAGAAACCACCTTATTGTCAATAGTATCCAAACGCTTATTGCAAAGGGTATTCAAAGTGTTCAAAAAGTTGAGTTTTTCACTAATATGTTTAAGGGTTTCATGATATTGTTGTAGCTCGATTAAGTGCTTATGTAAGTCACTTAATTTATCAAGAATTCGAACTCCCTCTTCTGAAACATTAAACCCCCTTTTTTGTGGAGGAACTCCCAAAATCACCTCCAAGACTTCATAAGTAGCGTTTGTCTTTAATTCAATAAAATTCCCTTTTGAGGCAAAATCTAAGAGTTCTCTATGATGTAAAGCCAATCCAATGTAAAAAATTCTGAGCAAAACCTTTGCATCTCCTTTTAGGTTGGAGACACGGTAGGATTCTAGTAGCCTATACCAGACATCTTTCAAATTTTCCCTTTATTTTTGTTGGAAGTATATAACTTCAAAATCTAATGACAAAGGGGAAGTGGTAATGCTAGTCATGGAGATGAGTGAAGGACAAAGACATAAAGGCGAATAAAAGGGCAAATCTTTTTGGTATTTTCTGAAAATCATTTTAGAAGTGGGGGAGAGGAAAACAAGAGGCAAATGGCAAATAAAGTAAATGCAAGAGATGAGTTTGTGATGGGTACTTGGTAGGCATGATCTTGCTATATATCATCCCCGACAACGGTGCCAGAAATCCTTCTTGCTACCTCTTGAGCTTGCGTTGGTTTTCCCTTGAAGAGGAAAGGGTGATGCATCGAAGTAGATAAGTATTTCCCCTAGTTTGTTGAGAACCAAGGTATCAATCCAGTAGGAGAAACAAGCAAGGCTCCAATAGTAGTACCTACACAAATAATCAAACACTTGCACCCAACGCTATAAAGGGGTTGTCAATCCCTTCAGAGTTATTTGCAAGGATGAGATCTGATAGAGATAGGTACAAAATAGTGATAGATCTGAAACTAAAATAAAAGTAAATAAGTCACAGCAAGGTATTTTTGGTTTATAGATATGAAAATATATTATGGAAAATAGACCCGGGGCCATAGGTTTCACTAGAGGTTTCTCTCATAAAGGAAAATAATACGGTGGGTGAACAAATTCCTGTCAAGCAATTGATAGAAAAGCGAATAATTGTGAAGATATCCAAGGCAATGATTATGCATATAGGCATCACGTCCGTATCAAGTAGACCGAAACAATTGTGCATCTACTACTATTACTCCACACATCGACCGACTCGTGCCTGCATCTATAGTATTAAGTTCATCAAGAACAGAGTAACGCATTAAGTAAGATGACATGATGTAGAGGGATAAACTCAAGCAATATGATGAAAACCACATCTTTTTATCCTCGATGGCAACAATACAATATGTGCCTCGCCACCCTACTATGTCACTGGGTGAGGACACCGCAAGATTGAACCAAAAACTAAGCACTTCTCCCATTGGAAGAATTTCCAGTCTAGTTGGCCAAACCAAACAAATAATTCGAGGAGACTTGCAAAGATATGAAATCATGCATATAAGAATTCAGAAGAGACTCAAATAATGTTCATGGATAACTTGAACATAAACTCACAATTAATCGGATCTCGACAAACACACCGCAAAAGAGTATTACATCGGATAGATCTCCATGGAGATCACGAAGAACATGGTATTGAAGATCAAAGAGAGAGAAGATGCCATCTAGCTACTAGCTATGGACCTGTAGGTCTGTGGTAAACTACTCACACATCATCGGAGGGGCAATGGAGTTGATGTAGATGCCGTCCATGATCAATTCCCTCTCCGACAGATTATTGGAAAAGGCTCCCAGATTGGATCTCTCGGGAACAGAGGCTCCCGGCGACGTAAAAGTATTTTCGTGGCTCTTTTTCGTGATACAGGAATATTTGGGAATTTATAGGTCAAGAATTAGGGTTAGGAGACCTGCAGGGGGCCACAAGCCAAGGGGCGCCCCCCACGGCGCGCCCTGCAGGCTTGTGGCCTCCCGGCAACTTCCTTGCCCCCTTCTCCAAGCGTGTTACGTGGCTTCTGGTCCAAGAAAATTCTTTCCGGAGATTTTATTCCGTTTGGACTCTGTTTAATATTCCTTATCTGCAATATTCAAAAACGCGGAAAAACAGAAACCCGCACTAGACTCTGGATTAATAGTTTAGTCCCAAAAATAATATAAAACAACATATATATGCATATAAAACATCCAAAACAGATAATATAATAGCATGGAACAATACAAAAATTAGATACGTTGGAGATGTATCATCAACCACAAGATTTCCGACTACCTTTTTGATATGTCCCAAACATATCTATAATTTATGCTTGTTTCATGATCTTTTGGGTGACATTGTTATATGTTTTGCTACACTTTTATATCTTTTTACACATATTTGGACTAACCTACTAACTCAGTGCACCCAGTGCCAGCTTTTGTCTGCTAATGTCTTTTTTGCAGGGGCTTTTACCCAAATTTCGAGAGCCCCAAAAATCCCGAGAAAAATATATCAAAATCAGCGTGATGGAAGCTTCCGAATCACCGAAGATGGGCCAGAGCGGAGCTAGGGGATGTCTAGGCGACCACCCGGCGCAGCCTGGCCCCGGCCGCGCCCACGGGCCGCTTGGGTGGGCCCCACCTGCTTTGACTTCCTCTTTTGGCCTATATTTACCCCTCCGATCGGAAACCCTTCCATCATATCCAGAATCGCGAATTCCTCCATCGCTCCGCCGCCGCAGCGCTTCCGAGATCGGGAGCGTTAGCAGACCTCTTCCCGGCACCCTGCCGGAGGGAGGATTGACCTCCGGAAGCTTGTCCACCGCCATGGACGTTTCCCGGACATGTCGTGAGTAGTCCTCCTTGGACCATGAGTCCATGACCACTAGCTATGTGATGTCTTCTCTCCAATCTTGTGCTTCAATGATTAGCCCTTGTGAGTTGCCCTACATGAACAAGGCATCTATGTAATTTTCATGCTATTGTTATGCTCACTTTGATGGGATCCGATGGATTATGAGATTATGTTCAGATTGTTATGAGTTATACATTTGATTATCCTTTTATATTATGTTCTTTAGTGATTCATGCATGTTCTCTGTTGCTCTTTATTGCTTTGGCCGAGTAGTAGACTGTAACTCCAAGAGGGAGTGTTATGCATGATTGTGGGTTCATGCCCCCTGATGTCTAGCTTGAGTGACAAAAACATGAGACTAGGGGATGTGTTGCTGCCACCAGGGAGAAAACAACGGTGCTTGTGACCGCGGTTGCAAGTATTGTTTACCTTACACATAGTTCGTTAATGCAGTTGTCCGTTTCTTAGAGTTTACACTTTTGGTGGGGATCGCAACTTAATACCAGCGAGATGTTTTGGATAGATATCTCAAGGTGGATGATTAGTAAGTAGATGCTGATGAATAAACAGTCTACTTGTCTTGGCCTACTGCCCATTACTATTGAGCCTCTAACTTTCAAGTAGCATAATTAGCATTGAAGTGCATTTATAATTCTGTCAATTACCCAACTGTAATTTTTTTACCCAAGCATATTTGTTTATCGTATTTTGGGAGAGAGACATCACTAGTGAACATCATGTGACTCCGGTCCATATCACCACCATTGCTTACACCTCCATCATTTACAGCTTTCATTTACTTTTCCGTTGCAATCACTATCACTATTCCCGCTTGTGTTTTGATCATTTGCAAACTACAAGGCCGGAGAGATTGACAACCTCCCTGTACTCGTTGGAAGCAAAGTTATTTGTTGTGTGTGCATGTGCACGTCTTCTGCTAGCGCCAGGGCAGTGGACACCTACTTGTTGATCCTCGGAGTCCTCCTGGTTCGATAAACCTTACAGTCTCCATGTCAGGGAAACTTGCTACTGACTACATCTCCACCTTCCACTTGGGGTAACCAACGAGGAGCGAGAAGTATATTCATCAACTCGTCATCAATCAAGTTTCTCGTGCCATTGTCGGGGACTCCAGTCTTCAAGATAGGGGAGTTGCACACTATCTTTTACCTTTGATTTTAGTCTTGTTAGTTTGCCATGAACTAGTTAGGCTTAATGGAAAACAACAAAAATATGAGAGAGCTTTATAAACTTTATCTTGAACTAGTACATGAAGTGTTTGAGGAGAAAATTTAAAAACCTATGGAACTTTATTATTTGCATAACAATTATGATGGTGGCAATGTTATTAGTATGCTTTCTTTGAATACCAATATTTCTAATGACTTGGAAAGCTCTAAGCTTGGAAATGACGGGTTTAATGAACATGATATTTTTAGTCCCCCAACTTTTGAGGAGAAAATTTGCTTTGATGATACTATGCTTCCAAAACATGATGATTACCATGATGATAATGATTACTTTACTCTCACTATTCCTAATAAGAAAGATTTTGCTTATAAGAAGAGTAATGATACTTTTATGCTTTTGGATCATGGAAATATTGCCTTATGTGATAGTTATATTGAGTTCATCCATGACGCCACTGAAATTTATAATGAGGGGATACATGGTTCTAAATATCTAAAAAATAAGAAGTTTCCACTCTTTATGTCAAAGGTTTTGAAGCTGCACTTGTTTTGCCTTCCTATGCTTATTGCTTTGTTCTTCAATGAATTATTATATTGCAATATTCCTATACATAGGAAGTGAAAGGACGTGGATGTCGCCTAGAGGGGGGGGGGTGAATAGGCGCTTTAAAATAATTAAGGTTTAGGCTTGAACAAATGCGGAATAAAACTAACGTTTACTATGTCAAGCACAAAACCTCAAACAACTAGGCTCACCTATGTGCACCAACAACTTATGCTAAGCAATATAAACAACTAAGTGATAGCAAGATATATGACAAGAGACAATATGGCTATCACAAAGTAAAGTGCATAAGTAAAGGGTTCGAGTAAGAGATAACCGAGGTACGCGGAGACGATGATGTATCCCGAAGTTCACACCCTTACGGATGCTAATCTCCGTTGGAGCGGTGTGGAGGCACAATGATCCCCAAGATGCCACTAAGGCCACTGTAATCTCCTCACGCCCTCGCACAATGCAAGATGCCGTGATTCCACTAAGGGACCCTTGAGGGCGGTCACCGAACCCGTACAAATGGCAAGCCTTGGGGGCGGTCACCGAACCCGTACACGTCGCAACCCTTGGGGCGGTTACTGGTACCCGTACAAATTGCTCGGGGCAATCTCCACAACCTAATTGGAGACCCCGACGCTTGCCCGGAGCTTCACACCACAATGATTGAGCTCCGAGACACCACAAAGATTCTAGGACGCCAAAGCATCCACGAAGAACAATATCTAGGGTACTAAGTACCAAAGGTAATAAGCTTCTCAAACTTCACTTCCACGTATCACCGTGGAGAACTCAAACCGATGCAACCAATGCAATGGAAAGAACACACGAAGTGGTCAAGTCCCTCACACTCAAATCCCTCCACAACAACGAAAGCTATGGCGAAATATGAGAGGAAGAACAAGGAGCTCACAAATAACTCCAAGATCTAGATCCAAGGGGTTCCCCTCACATAGAGGAGAAAGTGATTGGTGGAGATGTGGATCTAGATCTCCTCTCTCTTTTCCCTCAAGAACAAGCAAGAATCATTGGAGGGATTGAGAGTAAGCAAGCTCTAAGAATGTCAACAATGGAGGTAGAACAAGAGCTCAACGGATGGATAAGACCAAGGGGGGAGAAGACCCCCTTTATATAGTGTGGGGAAGGAATCAGACCGTTACCCCCCACATACAGCCCGAGCCCAGCGGTACTACCGCTGACCCTCCGGCGGTACTACCGCGGGCTGCAGCGGTACCACCGCTGACCCTCGAGCGGTACTACCGCTGGCTGCAGCGGTACTACCGCTGAGCCCATGGTAGCGCAAAGATACTACCGGGCCAACCACCACCAAGAAAGTCTTCGCAAAAATGTCCGACGCAGTACAACCGCAAAGATGACGGTACTAAAAACTTGGAGCGGTACTACCGCTGGCCAGGGGCGATACTACCGTTGGGACAGCGGTACTACCGCCAGCTCTAGCGGTACTACCGCTAGGGCCAGTGGTACTACCGCTCGCCACTGAAACAACCATAACTTTCGCATACGAGCTCCGAATCGAGCAAACCCAAGCTTGTTGGATTCAGGACGACAAGAGCTATCCAAATAGCGAAGACCATGCAGATATGAAAATGCCAATGATATAGAGATGTGAGTCCTCTATGAATGAAGAACCGGCAAAAACTCCAACATCGAAAACATCATAGTAGATGCATATGGACTCCGTTTTCGATGAACTCGAGCTTGTCACGAAGATGACCATAAGCTCTAAAACTCACAAAGAGAAACACCAAACAAGAACCAAGAAGTATGATGCAAGGATGCAAATGGTTTGAGCTCTCAACGAACGATACGATCAAGCTACTCACTTGAGAGCCCCCTTGATAGTACAACAATCTATCCTAAACAGAAAACCTATCAAGGGCAAACCTATACCTTGCACCTCGTCCTCTTGAGCTAGATGATGATGATCTTGGCTTCCTCAAGATGGACCACCTTTCTTGATTGCGTTGGCTTGATGAAGACTAGTTGATTGCTCTCCATACTCACTATGGGTGAGCCACTCTTCAGCATATCTTCACAAGTCCATTGCCACCACAATGGACGGCAAGCTTCAAGCATGATATCTTCGTGCTGATCCACTTGAACCTACACATCGCAATCTTGATGAGGATCACAACTTGACGTCATACTTCATGGGTTGTATGAGATCTGCCCTTTGACGCAAGCCCATGGAAACACACCTAACCCCAACATAGAACTCTCACGAAGACCATGGGTTAGTACATGGGATCACTTGATCCCTCTCGGTACATCTTGTACGTTTTGTGTGTTGATCATCTTGATTTACTCTTTGTCTGAGATCTTGATCAACCATGTGTCTCTATGACTATTCTTTGGATAATACCTTGAATACCATCTTGGTCATCATATAAACTCCTTGAACCCAACAGGTGGACTTCAAGAAGTGCCTATGGACAAATCCTATAAATGTAACTTAAGGCAACCATTAGTCCATAGGAATTGTCATCAATTACCAAAACCACATATGGAGATATATGCTCTAACAGGAAGCATGTTAGACTTAAATGTGTTTGGTGTTTTCTTCTTGATGCTCTGTTTTGTTCTACAACTCTTATTCCTATGAGAGCATCATTAAAATCTTAAGCCTATCTTTATGGCTATAAAAGACAGAGCTCTAGGGAGACAACCCTTGTTATCTTTACTTTGAATTTTTACTTTCAGTTTTTTACTTTCAGTTTTAGTGGTCTTGATGCTTGTTACTACTGTAGCAACAATGTTGTATCTTTATTTTCAAGTTTTGTGCCAAGTTTTAGCCTCCGATTGCAAGAAAGTTCAAAAGTTGTGACATGTTGTCCAGAAACAGATTTTGTCTGCGTGACGGAACAATACGCCAAAAATCACCAGATCATATTTTTGATCTGAATTTTTCTTAAAGTATGCTCTATATAATTTTCTTTCTGTCGTATGTTCTGATTTTTTTCATTTGAGTTACATAAGTGCCTCGCAAAAATTATTTACTACCTGTTGTTATGTTTTTCATAGATTCTGCCACGTTTTGCGGTTTCATCATTTTGCAAATCTTAAGCTTGCTTTTCCTTTGCAAAAACATTTTGGCAATCATGAGAAACGGTAGATTTTCATGAAAATCATTATTTCCAGTAGATAATGAATTATTTTATCATGGGTACTAACCACTCTAATCAGCTTATGATGAGTTTCGTATGAAGGGAGTTTTCAAGTATGCAATGGAAGATGATGAAAGAAGATCCAGGAGTGTCAAGCGCTCAATCTTGGGGATGCCCCCATGCACCCCCAAGAAATATTCAAGGAGACTCAAGCGTCTAAGCTTGGGGATGCCCCCGTGCATCCCCTTCTCTATCAACAATCATCAGTTTGTCCATCTCCATGCTATATTTTTATCGCTTCATATGTTATGTGCTATGCTTGGAGCGTCCCGCTCTTTACTTTTTAGTTTGTTTTAGGTTTGCTTGCTGTTCATAACAAGTCAGAACCTATGCTTCCTTGTTTGGGATAGAAACACACTCCATTCCACTCTAGAACACAACATAGGTTTTCATGCTTATCCTTTTGTGTGTTCATTACCTTTCCATAGCTGTTGTCATGCTTAGCTCTTAATTTTTTCATGCTATATCTTTTTAAAAGTTTTTATTTAGGTTGCTTTTGGAACTCTCTTGAGTTATCATGCTTATCTTGTTCAGAGAGTTGGCTTGTTGCACTGAGTTGTGTGTCTTGCATGAGTAGGTAATTGAGGTTGCTATTTAAGTATAGTAGTAACTTGCAATAGTTTTGAGGTATTGATTTGAGTAATGTTTGGACTATTGGCGCCAAGAGTTAAGCCTACTAGTTGTCAACCCATGCATTCGCACGGGCTAGCATGAAAATGCTACCTTTAAGCATTTATAAATGTACCTTATAATTCAGCTTTTATTGCTTGATGATGTTTTTTGGAACTTAATCATCTGACTATTGCCACAAATATTAACTTTCATAGAAGGCACAACATGATTTATCATTTATCCATTTGTGTCAGTACATATTTTAATGTATTTATAGCAATTCTAAAAGTATGTCGCCCTATTTATAAATTGGTCTCTGAATTTATTTAACTTGGTGCACGTTGCATAAGACACTTACGTCTAGTGTATAATTTAAAATTTGGCTCAACTCTTGGATGTGCAGAATACGTTTCCTATTTGCGTGTGTAGTCGTGTCTATTGTCATGTATGGCTTATGTCTATCGGTATCTCCTCATCGTGAAACAAATTTAATTCTATTTCAGATTTTTGGCATGGTTGGCCACACGTGACAGACCTAGGTGGAATACTCGCATGGTTGGCCAGGCAGTAGTTTTCAAGCTGTCTAAAACATGTGCCGATAAATACTGCTCCTGATCGACTCATGGTTGGCCAGGCAGTATATCTCAAGATATCTAAAACTCCTGATCTGTTCAATAAAAAAACTGTAGATGCCATCTAAAATTTTGTTCATGGCTAAAGTCCCCTTGAGAGGACAATAACGGGCCTAGCTATCGGCAGTTGGGAGTGATTCTCGGGACAGGTGGAGAGGAAACGCCTGCCTCTTGAGAAACAACTGCCCGCGTAGTTTGTTGAGATGACCGACAGTCGACCGCTACTTAAACTAGATGAACGAACGAACCTGCAACATTGCCCTGCACCAGCCCTACACCACTACATCGTCCATCATAGATTACACTGTGATCCAACATATAAGTTGAGGAGATTGGAAGGAGCGAAGATGTAGCAACGAAACAACTACATATATCATCTGAATAATAATTGGAACTTGGAACCCAAGAATTGGTCCACTTTTAACCAGTTTGTGACGTTGAATGCTTTGGTCAAGCAATCAATCAACTACACCAATTATCTTGGAAAGAAACTAAAAACTGCGTCAATAATGTGAACTAATATATCAATCTGTGTCCACATACTTTCCCGGTTTCTTTTGTGTTGTCGCCATTGTTTTAGAACCTAAATTACAAAAAACAAAGAAAGAAGAACATTAATACAACAGATCTAAGGAACACAGATTTTGAAGTTTATTCAATGCACAAATCAGAAAAAAGGAGTGTGAAACTTTGATCAAATCTTGGTAAAAACAGGTGAGAAACGAACCTGATCCAGATGTTTTTAATGTAAACCTGATCAAGATGAGGAACAAAAATTTGATCCATTAAGATCATTAACCCGTGCAACTGCACGGGCTAGCTATTATAAATATAGATATCATAGAAACCTAAAGATAGATTTTTGATATATCCTAAACTGCACAAATGCAAATTATCATAGCAGCGTAAAAGTAAATGACATGTACTAATTTTTTGACCTGGTATTAAATATACAATGCATATTCTATTTGAAAAAAGTCCAAAGAGTGGGAAACATATATCTAGTGCATCCATGTTTCGAGAAAACAATCGCCGTTTTATGGCAGTAATTAGACAAACAACATATAGACATCTTGTGCAAGAGTGAATGGCTAACAAACATGTATGTATGTTGTAAATAGGAAAGGAGTAGCCATCAATATATTGATAAATCATCTCAATTTGTAATTTCTCATCCATTAGTATTATATTTTGATTAGTTCTTCAAGGGCCGCCACGTCCAGTCTATTTTACGTGATGTAGGGTAAAGTTGTTGCTCTCGGTAGTGAATGCTAGCTTCCACTATTTAGTGAATGGGGCAACATTGGGCATAATGCACATTTGTTACATCATGTAGTACATATACCACTGGATTGGCACAATAGGTACATACCTATGTTTAGTATCTCGTCTCTCTTCACGTAGGATACTGGTCCAAGCAAAAGTAATACTCCCTCCAATTGAATTATAGAAGTTGTACTAAGTGTGTGTCAATTAATTTGAATCAGAGGGAGTAAATATAATATAATAGTAATTAATGTAGTGTTGATAAGTACAATTTAAAAGTTATGACACACATATTTTCTACTGTGTAATAAGTTATTTAGCATAGTTTTTAAGTATATAATTTTCAATTGTAACAGAAGAAATTAGTCCTTGTGAAATGGTTTTTAAGAAATAGGGAGAGTAATAGGGATATATCCAGGAAACTTTAGAACAGTGCATAATATCCATAGGAAAATATAGTTAGAACACTACAACTATCAAAGCCTATGTAATTTTTTTATCTTCGGCTGTGCAGCTTAGATCTTCCGTGTGTTCTTGTAAAAAAAACTATGTAGATACAGCGAGAGAACCGAGATATACCTTTCGTGAATTGAAGACATGATGACTTCTTTAAAACAACTTATATATCCTATCAAAAATAACAACAATAAAAGCTAAATTATAACTATTTAAGGGATGCTTTTGGATCATACCACTGTAAGTAGCAATACTACTATATGATTTTTGCAAATTAGTATGTCGAGAACTGGTGGATTACCCAATACACTGTTCATTATGACACATCATTCTTCTTTAGCATTTCAGGTCGAAGGGACTTTGCAATTTAGACTTTTGGTTCACACAATTGAGGTATCAACGTGGTTGGAATAAATCATTTAAATAAGTCAAATAATAATTTTGTTACATAGAGCAGGTGAGAGACAAATAGTAATCATAAGGTGTATGCTCTTTTCAGTTTGGATGGTTTTCCTTGTAAACCTGGAACCACTATGTCCTTACATCTGGTTGTGTGTTCAAGGAACAGACAATTAAATTGCAGGCAAAAATAAAGAAAACTATAGTCTGTACTCATTGATTAGATGAGATATGCAGTTGTAAGCTTATAATGAAGTGAACATGGGAACTTCTACATCATATTAAAGGTTTATGAATTAATAATTTTGATGTAACGAAAATTAAGTGATGTACTTACGCTAAATGGGTGGGTACACTAAGCATCGTATAGCCTAAATAATTCTCCTATCGATTGTAGTTGCAAGGATGCATGAATGATGTGTGAGCATATGCTTGCATGTACGTCATCCGTATAAGGATATGACCAAACAGATTCTTTAAGCATGGTGATTGAAAAAGGCACGAAGCTGATTAAAAAACATTGAGTTCACGTAGGAGAGATTGTATGCATTACGTAGCTTGCATCTTCTCTTGTGCAGAAACTCTTGCCGCTATAGCAAACCATTGGCCTATCCAGGCTCCCGCTTCTCTGTCTACTTGCTGGTACTGATGATCCTTTGTAAAGAGCCTCTTTCTGCTAGTTCTTACTATTGAGTGTAAGGAGCCTCTTTTTTACTGATGATCGTCTGCTAATGTACTCGTACGCACCTTCCATGCATGAATCCTCGGATCTCAACAATCATAACATGCATCCGTGGTACATATGCCTACTTATGCATCCGAAGAATAAATAATTTCAACTTGCATGGGCATAATTATGTGATGGCCGTTGATGTGCAAATCGACCTACACAGGAGTGTGAAACTTTGATCAAATCTTGGTAAAAAGCAGGTGATAAACGAACCTGATCCAGATGTTTTTAATGTAAACCTGATCAACATGCGGAACAAAAATTTAATCCATTACGATCATTGATCAACTGCATCCATGCCCGCAACTCCTTTGCTTCAGTTTGTGGGGAGAAGATGATTTCGTTTTCCATGGGGGAAGAGAGAGAATGGAGAGAGGACATGCGCATAATTTTTTCTGAGAGGGAGAGAGGAAGATACATGAGAGAGAGAGAGGGGAAGATACGTGAGAGAGAGAGAGGGGAAGGGACGTGTTTACATGGGAGAGAGAGAATTACTTAATGGATATGGATGGCTGGTTTTTTTAAGGGATGGCATAAGAGTGCAAACTTAGGATTCTGTTTTAGTTACAAACAGATTGGTTCGTGTGCCCTTTTTTCCTTTGGATAATTATACAACAAAGAATTAGATGAGTTAATCTAGGCCGTTAAAAAGTAACCCCACAACATTAACGGCTCCTAATTTCTAATTAATGTGAGATTTTTTAGAGAGTCTCTAATTAGTATAAGTATAGAAGTATAGATTAGTAATAGGTGTCGTATTTTGGGAAATCCGTGTGTTTTTCAAAAACTAAAAATTAGTTGAGAACTCTAGCTACTAGATTGATCGCTAACCTCTGGAGGGGTTGGAATATATAGAGTACCCTCACATTACCATGGGTCAAGGATTGATACGTCTCCATCGTATCTAATTTTCCAAACTCTTTTGCCCTTGTTTTGGACTCTAATTTGCATGTTTTGAATGAAACTAACCCGGACTGACACTGTTTTCAGCAGAATTGCCATGGTGTTGTTTTTGCGCATAAATAAAAGTTCTCGGAATGACCTGGAAATTTATGAGGATTTTTTGTGGAATATATAAAAAATACTAGCGCAAGAATTACCTGGAGACACGGAGCCATGAGCCCACAAGCCCAGGAGGCACGACCCCCCTGGTCGCGCCTGGTAGGCTTGTGAGGCCCTCGTGGCTCCGCATCCTCCAACTCCAGCTCTATATATTCTCTCTCGCCCAGAAATAACTAGAAGAGAAGAGTTCATCGCGTTTCACAATATGGAGCCGCCGCCACCACCTGTTCTTCCTCTGGAGGGCAGATCTGGAGTCTCTTCTGGACTCCGGAGAGGGGAAATCGACGCCGTCGTCATCACCAACCATCCTTCATCGCCAATTCCATGATGCTCTTCATCGTTCGTGAGTAATCTCATCGTAGGCTTGCTGGACGGTGATGGGTTGGATGAGATCTATCATGTAATCGAGTTAGTTTTGATGGGGTTTGATCCCTAGTATCCACTATGTTCTGAGATTGATGTTGCTACTACTTTGCTTTGCTTAATGCTTGTCACTAGGGCCCGAGTGCCATGATTTCAGATCTGAACCTATTATGTTTTCATCAATATATGTGTGTTCATGATCCTATCTTGCAAGTTGTAGTCACCTACTATGTGTTACGACCCGGCAACCCCGGAGTGACAATAGCCGGAACCACACCCGGAGATGACCACAGTATGAGGAGTTCATGTATTCACTATGTGCTATTGCTTTGTTCCGGTTCTATATTAAAAGGAGACCTTAATATCCCTTAGTTTCCATTAGGACCCCGCTGCCACGGGAGGGATAGACAATAGATGTCATGCAAGTTCTTTTCCATAAGCATGTATGACTAAATACGAAATACATGCCTACATTATATTGACGAACTGGAGCTAGTTACATATCACTGCTACGGCGCCAGGAATCCCCGACGGCCTCTTGAGATTGCGTTGGTTTTTCCCTTGAAGAGGAAAGGGTGATGCAGCACAGGAGCAGTAAGTATTTCCCTCAGTTTGAGAACCAAGGTATCAATCCAGTAGGATAATCAAGCCAAGTGTCCAGAGTACCTGCGCAAACACAAACGAGTTGCACCCAACGCTATAAAGGGGTTGTCAATCCCTTCAAGATTGATTGCAAAGTGAGATCTGAAGGCGGAAAGTGCAATGAAGTAAAAGTGTAAGGCTGAAAATATGGTGTGAAGTAGACCCGGGGGGCCATAGTGTTCACTAGAGAGTTCTCTCAAAATAGCATATATTACGGTGGGTGAACAAATTACGGTCGATCAATTGATAGAACCGCGCAAAGTCATGACGATATCTAAGGCAATGATCATACATATAGGCATCACGTCCGAGACAAGTAGACCGATACTTTGTGCATCTACTACTATTACTCCACACATCGGCTGCTATCCAACATGCATCTAGTGTATTGAGTTCATGACGAACAGAGTAACGCCTTAAGCAAGATGACATGATGTAGAGGGATAAACTCAAACCAATGATGTAAACCCCATCTTTTTACCCTTGATGGCAACAACACGATGCGTGCCTCGCTACCCCTTCTGTCACTGGGTGAGGTCACCGCATGGTATGAACCCAAAACCAAGCACTCCTCCCATTGCAAGAATCATAGATCAAGTTGGCCAAACAAAACCCACAACTCGAAGAGAATCACAAGGATATGAAATCATGCATATAAGAGATCAGAAGAAACTCAAATAAGATTCATAGATAATCTGATCATATATCCACAATTCATCGGATCTCGAGAAATACACCGCAAAATAAGATTACATCGGATAGATCTCCATGAGGATCATGGAGAACTTTGTATTGAAGATCCAAGAGAGAGAAGAAGCCATCTAGCTACTAGCTATGGACCCGTAGGTCTATGGTGAACTACTCACGCATCATCGGAGAGGTCATGGTGTTGATGAAGAATCCCTCCGTATCCAAATCCCCCTCTGGCAGGGCACCAGAACGTGCCCCAGATGGGATCTTGCGGAGACAGAAGCTTGCGGCAGCGGAAAAGTATTTTCGTGGATCTCTCGCGCAGTTTTGGATTTTTCCTGAATTTATAGACGGAAGAGGTAGGGCAGACGAGCCACAAGGGGTCCACAAGCTTGCTAGGCGTGGGCCCCCTGGTCGTGCCTAGGGGGCTTGTGGGGTCCCTTAGTGGCCTCTGCCTTGGTTCTCAAGTCCCGTGCGTATCTTATGTTCCGGAAAAAATCTTTTCAGAAGTTTTATTCCATTTGGACACCGTTTAAAATCCTCCTCTGAAAAGGGTCAAAAACACGGAAAAAACAGGAACTGGCACTTGGCACTGAGTTAATAAGTTAGTCCCAAAAAAGATATAAAAGGCATACAAAACATCGAAAGTTTGACAAGATAATAACATGGAACCATCAAAAATTATAGATACGTTGGATACGTATCAAGCATCCCCAAGCTTAACTCGTGCTCATCCTCGAGTAGGGAAGTGATAAAGACTGAATTTTTGATGTGGAATGGTACCTAGCATAGTTTTCCTTTGTAACTTCTTTCATGTGACATGAATGTTCAGATCCGTAAGATTCAAAACAATAGTTTGCTATTGATACGTCTCTAACGTATCTATAATTTTTTATGGTTTCATGCTATTATCTTGTCAAACTTTGGATGTTTTGCATGCTTTTTTTTATTTTCTGGGACTAACTTATTAACTCAGTGCCAAGTACCAGTTCCTGTTTTTTCCATATTTGTGACCCCTTTTCATAGGAGATTTTGAAACTGAGTCCAAACGGAAGAAAAACCCCGAAAAGATTTTTTTTGGAACGGAAGAAGATCGGAGAACTTGGGAGCCAAGCCAGAGGGGTGCCAGGGGCCCCACAAGCCCCCACCCCGCGGCCAGGGGGGCGCCATCCAAGCTTGTGGGCTCCCTGGAGGTCCCCTGACCTAGATCTCGCGCCTATATATTCCCAAGTATTCCCCAAAAAATCAAGAGACGATCGCAATCACTTTTCCGCCGCCGCAAGCTTCTGTCTCCGCAAGATCCCATGTGGGGCACGTCCTAGTGGCCTGCCGGAGGAGGGATTCGGACACGGAGGGCTGGAAAAAGACAGAATCTGTTCGCTCACGAGATGATTTTTCATATTTATTAAGAATTAGATTTTGAGTTGATTCTTTTTGCTGCTGATTGATATGCTTTTCCCCCATGCCCTCGTAGTTTTTCAGATTTTTTGAGATACCAGAAGTATACGAAGTATACAGATTGCTACAGACTGGTCTGTTTTTGACAGATTCTGTTTTTGTTGAGTTGGTTGCTTGTTTTGATGAAACTATGGTTAGTATCGGGGGGTACTAGCCATGGAAAAGTGAGAATACAGTAGCCCATCATCAATACAGATGGAATTCAAGTTTTCTACACTACCAAAAGAAGTGGTAGTTTGTTTTCTTGTACTAATGTTATCACAAGTTTCTATTTAAGTTTTGTGTTGTGAAGTTTTCAAGTTTTGGGTGACGTTCTTATGGACAAAGAGATAAGGAGTGGAAAGAGCTCAAGCTTGGGTATGCCCAAGGCATCCCAAGCAAAAATCAAGGACACCAAAAAGCCTAAGATTGGGGATGCCCCGGGAAGGCATCCCCTCTTTTGTCTTCAATCCATCGGTAACATTACTTGGAGCTATATTTTTATTCACCACATGATATGTGTTTTGCTTGGAGCGTCTTGTATCTTAGGAGTCTTTTATTTTTGTTGTGTCACAATCATCCTTGCTGCACACCTTTTTGAGAGAGAGAGAGACATGCACTCATCGTGATTTTGCTAGAATGCTCATAGTACTTCACTTATATCTTTTGAGCTAGATACTTTTGCTCTAGCGCTTCACTTATATCTTTTGAGCTAGATACTTTTGCTCTAGTGCTTCAGTTATATATTTTGAGCTAGATACTTTTGCTCTTGTGCTTCACTTATATCTTTAGAGCATGGCGGTGCGTGATTTGGTAGTTGGCTTATGCTATGAAAGTAGTCCCAAATGTGCTAGGTACCCAAAGAGGATGCAAAAACCTCCATCTTCATGTGCATTGAGTAGAAAGAGAAGTTTTGATTCCTCTCAATTAGTTTTGAGACGTGGATTCGGTAATATTGAGAGTTATGTTAGTAGGGTGTTGTGAATCTAGGGATACTTGTGTTGGAGTTAGTGATTCCCGTAGCATGCACGTATGGTGAACCGCTATGTTAGGAAGTCGGAGCATAATTGATCTATTGATTGTCATCCTTTGTGTTCAGGTCGGGATCGCGCGATGGTTTACACCTACCAACCCTTCCCCTCGGAGTATGCGTTTAGCACTTTGTTTCGATTACTAATAAAAACTTTCGCAACAAGTATGTGAGTTCTTTATGACTAATGTTGAGTCCATGGATTATATGCACTTTCACCTTCCACCATTGCTAGCCTCTCTAGTGCCGCACAATTCTCGCCGGTGCACAAACCCACCAAATTCCTTCCTCAAAACAGCCACCATACCTACCTACTATGGCATTTTCATAGCCATTCCGAGATATATTGCCATGCAACTCCCACCGTTCCGTCTCATGACTTGTGCCATCACTCTCATATTGCCATTGCATGATCGTACTAGATAGTTGCACATCTCGGTACACTACCGGAGGCATTTCCTATGGAGTCATCATCATTGTGATCTTTGAGCTGTGAGTAAATAAAAGTGTGATGATCATCATTATTAGAGCATTGTCCCATGTGAGGAAATAAAAAAAGAGGCCAAAGAGCCCAAAAACAAAACAAAAAGAGAAAATAAAAAAAGAGGCTTAAGAGCGCAAATAAAAAAAAGGAATGAGAAAAAAAGAGAGAAGGGACAATGCTACTATCTTTTTCCACACTTGTGCTTCATGTTAGCACCATGTTCTTCATGATTGAGAGCTTCTTGCTTTGTCACTACCATATGCTAGTGGGAATCTTTGTTTTATAACTTGGCTTGTATATTCCAATGATGGGCTTCCTCAAAATTTCCCTAGGTCTTCGTGAGCAAGCAAGTTGGATGCACACCCACTAGTTTTCCTCTTGAGCTTTCACATACTTATAGCTCTAGTGCATCTATTGTATGGCAATCCCTACTCATTCACATTGATATCTATTAATGGGCATCTTCATAGCCTATTGATACGCCGAGTCAATGTGACCATCTCCTCCTTTTTGTCTCACAACCACCACCACACTCTATTCCACCTATAGTGCTATATCCATGTCTCGCGCTCATGTATTATGTGATAGTTATAAAAGGTTTGAGAAAGTAAGAGTGCGAAAACAATTACTTGGCCAATTCCGGGGTTATGCATGATTTAAATTAGTCGTGTGAGGATGATGGAGCATATCCAAACTATATGATTTTGTAGGGATAACTTTCTTTGGCCTTGTTATTTTGAAAGTTCATGATTACTTTGCTAGTTTGCTTGAAGTATTACTGTTTTCATGTCAATAGCAAACTATTGTTTTGAATCTTACAGATCTGAACACTCATGCCACGTGAAAGAAGTTTCAAAGGACAACTATGCTAGGTAGCATTCCACATAAAAAATTCATTCTTTATCACTTCCCTACTCGAGGACGAGCAGGAGTTAAGCTTGGGGATGCTTGATTCGTCTCCAACGTATCTATAATTTTTTATGGTTTCATGCTATTATCTTGTCAAACTTTGGATGTTTTGCATGCTTTTTATTTATTTTCTCGGACTAACTTATTAACTCAGTGCCAAGTGCGAGTTCCTGTTTTTTCCATGTTTTTGACCCCTTTTTCAGAGGAGATTTTGAAACGGAGTCCAAACGGAAGAAAATCCCCGAAAAGATTTTTTTTGGAACGGAAGAAGATCGGAGAACTTGGGAGCCAAGCCAGAGGAGCGCCAGGGGCCCCACAAGCCCCCACCTCGCGGCCAGGGGCGCGCCATCCAGGCTTGTGGGCTCCTTGGAGGTCCCCTGACCTAGATCTTGCGCCTATATATTCCCAAATATTCCCAAAAAAATCAAGAGACCATCGCAATCACTTTTCCCCCGCCGCAAGCTTCTGTCTCCGCAAGATCCCATCTGGGGCACGTCCTAGTGGCCTGCCGGAGGGGTGATTCGGACACGGAGGGCTTCTCCATCAACACCATGACCTCTCCGATGATGCGTGAGTAGTTCACCATAGACCTACGGGTCCATAGCTAGTAACTAGATGGCTTCTTCTCTCTCTTGGATCTTCAATACAAAGTTCTCCATGATCTTCATGGAGATCTATCCGATGTAATCTTCTTTTTGGTGTGTTTGTCGAGATCCGATGAATTGTGGATTGATGATCAGATTATCTATGAATCTTATTTGAGTTTCTTCTGATCTCTCTTATGCATGATTTCATATCCTTGTAATTCTCTTCGAGTTGTGGGTTTTGTCTGGCCAACTAGATCTATGATTATTGCAATGGGAGAAGTGCTTGGTTTTGGGTTCATACCGTGCGCTGACCTCACCCAATGACAGAAGGGGCAGTGAGGCAAGCATCGTGTTGTTGTCATCAAGGGTAAAAAGACGGGGTTTTCATCATTTGTTTGAGATTATCCCTCTACATCATGTCATCTTGCTTAAAGCGTTACTCTGTTTGTCATGAACTCAATACACTAGATGCATGCTGGATAGCGGTCGATGTGTGGAGTAATAGTAGTAGATGCAGAAAGTATCGGTCTACTTGTCTCGAACGTGATGCCTATATGCATGATCATTGCCTTAGATATCTTTATGACTTTGCGCGGTTCTATCAATTGCTCGACAGTAATTTGTTCACCCACCATGATATTTGCTATTATGAGAGAAGCCTCTAGTGAACACTATGGCCCCCAGGGTCTACTCCACACCATATTTTCAGCCTTACACTTTTTACTTCGTTGCTCTTTCCCCTTCAGATCTCACTTTGCAAACAATCTTGAAGGGATTGACAACCCCTTTGAAGCGTTGGGTGCAAGCTTGTTTGTGTTTGCGCAGGTACTTTGGACTTGACGAGGCCCTCCTTATGGATCGATACCTTGCTTCTCAAACTGAGGGAAATACTTACTGCTCCTATGCTGCATCACCCTTTCCTCTTCAAGGGAAAAACCGACGCAAACTAGAGAAATAACAAGAAGAATTCCTAAGCGCCAGGTAAGGACTTTTGTTGCCGAAGCAGAAGAATTTCTGGCGCCATTGCCGGGGAGGAAGATTAAGTCAAGAACTCATCCAAGTAGGTGTCGCAAACTCATCTCTTGCATTTACTTTGTTTGCCAGTTGCCTCTCGTTTTCCTCTCCCCCACTTCACCAATTTGCCTTTTTTCGTTCGCCTTTTTGTTCGCCCTTTTTGTCGCCTGCTCTTTGTTTGCTTGCTTGCTGAAGTCACCATGAACGAAAACACCAAGCTTTGTGACTTCTCAAATACTAATAATAATGATTTTATTAGTACTCCGATTGCTCCCGCCACTAGTGTGGAGTCATACGAAATCAATGTCGCTTTGCTGAATCTTGTTATGAAAGAGCAATTCTCTGGCCTTCCTAGTGAAGATGCCGCATCCCATCTCAATACCTTCATTGAGCTTTGCAATATGCAAAAGAAAAGAGATGTGGATAATGATGTGATTAAATTGAAGCTTTTTTCCTTTCTCGTTGCGAGATCGCGCAAAAACTTGGTTTTCTTCTTTGCCCAAAAATAGTATCGATTCTTGGGATAAGTGCAAAGATGCTTATATATCCAAGTATTTTCCCCCGGCTAAGATCATCTCTCTCCGTAATGATATCATGAATTTCAAGCAACTTGATCATGAACATGTTGCACAAGCTTGGGAGAGAATGAAATTAATGATTAGAAATTGTCCCGCTCATGGCTTGAGTCTTTGGATGATTATCCAAATCTTTTACGCTGGCTTGAATTTCGCTTCTAGAAATATCTTGGACTCCGCCTCAGGTGGAACGTTCATGGAAATCACGTTAGGAGAAGCCACAAAGCTCTTAGACAACATCATGACAAACTACTCTCAGTGGCACACTGAAAGGTCACCTACTAGTAAGAAGGTACACGCTATAGAAGAAATTAACTCGTTGAGTGCTAAGATGGATGAGTAAATGAATTTGGTTGCTAGTATAAGTGCTCCTTTGGATCCTAATGATATGCCTTTGTCTTCTTTGATTGAGAGTAGCAACGCTAGCTTGGACATTAATTTTGTTGGTAGGAATAACTTTGGCAACAACAATGCCTTTAGAGGAAACTATGTTCCTACGCCTTTTCCTAGTAACTCCGCCAATAACTTTGGCAACTACTACAACAATACTCATGGAAATTACAATAGATTACCCTCTGATCTAGAGAGTAATATCAAAGAGTTCATCAACTCTCAAAGATTTTCAATGCGTCCATAGAGGAAAAACTACTCAAAATTGACGATTTGGCTAAGAGCGTTGATAGGATTTCTTGTGATGTTGATGATTTTAAAGTTAGATGTGCTCCTCCCAAAAGCAACATGGATGAAACTTTGAAAGCTATGCGTGTTTCCATGATTGAGAGCCAAGAAAGAACCGCCCAAATTCATGCTAGACATGAATGGCTTAAAAAGGCGTGTTCTCGTGAGGAGAATCACGAAGGTCTTAAAGTGCTTGGTGTGACTCCCTTTGAATATTTGTTTTCTTGTGTCAAACCTAATGATTATGGGGCTGGATATGAATCCACTTTGGTTGAAAAGTGCCCCAATGATTCGGAGTCCATCTATCTTGATGCTAAAAGCATTAAAAGTGGAGTAGAAGACGTTAAAACTTTGAGTAGTAATGAAATTACTACCATGGATTTCAAGGAATTCAATTATGATAGTTGCTCCTTGATTGAATGCATTTCTTTGATGCAATCCATGTTGAACTCTCCACACACTTATAGCCAAAACAAAGCCTTTACCGATCATATCGTCGAAGCTATGATAAAAGCTCTTGAAGAGAAACTTGAATTGGAAGTCTCTATCCCTAGAAAGCTTCATGATGAGTGGGAACCTACCATCAAAATAAAAATCAAAAACTATGAGTGCAATGCTTTGTGTGATTTGGGTGCTAGTGTTTCTGCGATTCCAAAGTCTTTATGTGATGTTTTGGGTTTTAATGAGATTGAAGAGTGTTCTCTTAATTTGCATCTTGCTGATTCTACTATCAAGAAACCCATGGGAAGGAACAATGATGTTCTTATTATTGCAAATAGGAACTATGTACCCGTGGATTTCATTGTGCTTGACATTGATTGCAATCCTACATGCCCTATTATTCTTGGTAGACCTTTCCTAAGGACTATTGGTGCTATCATCGATATGAAGGAAGGGAATATTAGATTTCAGTTTCCTTTAATGAAGGGCATGGAACACTTTCCTAGAAATAAAATAAGATTGCCTTATGAATCCATGAGGAGGGCCACTTATGGTTTGAGCTCCAAAGACGACGATACGTGATTCTATCGCTCCTATGCCTAGCTAAGGGCGTTAAACAATAGCGCTTGTTGGGAGGCAACCCAATGAATTTATCTCTTTCTTTCTGTTTCTTGTGTCCACACTTTCACAATTCTGTTGTGATTGTGTTTTTTGTGTTTCTTTTAAGCAAAACCTTTATGACTAGTCTCGGTAATGGTTGTTTGATCCTGCTGGAAAAAGACAGAATTTGTTCGCTCACGAGATGATTTTTCATATTTATTAAGAATTAGATTTTGAGTTGATTCTTTTTGCTGCTGATTGATATGCTTTTCCCCCATGCCCTCGTAGTTTTTCAGATTTTTTGAGATACCAGAAGTATACGAAGTATACAGATTGCTACAGACTGGTCTGTTTTTGACAGATTCTGTTTTTGTTGAGTTGGTTGCTTGTTTTGATGAAACTATGGTTAGTATCGGGGGGTACTAGCCATGGAAAAGTGAGAATACAGTAGCCCATCATCAATACAGATGGAATTCAAGTTTTCTACACTACCAAAAGAAGTGGTAGTTTGTTTTCTTGTACTAATGTTATCACAAGTTTCTGTTTAAGTTTTGTGTTGTGAAGTTTTCAAGTTTTGGGTCACGTTCTTATGGACAAAGAGATAAGGAGTGGAGAGAGCTCAAGCTTGGGTATGCCCAAGGCATCCCAAGCCAAAATCAAGGACACCAAAAAGCCTAAGATTGGGGATGCCTCGGGAAGGCATCCCCTCTTTTGTCTTCAATCCATCGGTAACATTACTTGGAGCTATATTTTTATTCACCACATGATATGTGTTTTGCTTGGAGAGTCTTGTATCTTAGGAGTCTTTTATTTTTGTTGTGTCACAATCATCCTTGCTGCACACCTTTTTGAGAGAGAGAGACATGCACTCATCGTGATTTTGCTAGAATGCTCATAGTACTTCACTTATATCTTTTGAGCTAGATACTTTTGCTCTAGCGCTTCACTTATATCTTTTGAGCTAGATACTTTTGCTCTAGTGCTTCAGTTATATATTTTGAGCTAGATACTTTTGCTCTTGTGCTTCACTTATATCTTTAGAGCATGGCGGTGCGTGATTTGGTAGTTGGCTTATTGAAAGGACGTGGATGTCGCCTAGAGGGGGGGGGGGGTGAATAGGCGCTTTAAAATAATTAAGGTTTAGGCTTGAACAAATGCGGAATAAAACTAACGTTTAATATGTCAAGCACAAAACCTACAAACAACTAGGCTCACCTATGTGCACCAACAACTTATGCTAAGCAAGATAAACAACTAAGTGATAGCAAGATATATTACAATAAACAATATGTCTATCACAAAGTAAAGTGCATAAGTAAAGGGTTCGGGTAAGAGATAACCGAGGCACGGGGAGACGATGATGTATCCCGAAGTTCACACCCTTGCGGATGCTAATCTCTCTTAGAGCGGTGTGGAGGCACAATGCTCCCCAAGATACCACTAAGGCCATCGTAATCTCCTCACGCCCTCGCACAATGCAAGATGCCGTGATTCCACTAAGGGACCCTTGAGGGCGGTCACCGAACCCGTACAAATGGCAAACCTTGGGGACGGTCACCGAACCCGTACACGTGGCAACCCTTGGGGGCGGTTACCGGTACCCGTACAAATTGCTCGGGGCAATCTCCACAACCTAATTGGAGACCCCAACGCTTGCCCGGAGCTTCACACCACAATGATTGAGCTCCGAGACACCACCAAGCTTCTAGGACGCCAAAGCATCCGCGAAGAACAATATCTAGGGTACTAAGTACCAAAGGTAATAAGCTTCTCAAACTTCACTTCCACGTATCACCGTGGAGAACTCAAACCGATGCAACTAATGCAATGTCAAGAACACACGAAGTTGTCAAGTCCCTCACACTCAAATCCCTCCACAACAACGAAAGCTATGGAGAAATATTAGAGGAAGAACAAGGAGCTCACAAAGAACTCCAAGATCAAGATCCAAGGGTTCCCCTCACATAGAGGAGAAAGTGATTGGTGGAGATGTGGATCTAGATCTCCCCTCTCTTTTCCCTCAAGAACAAGCAAGAATCATTGGAGGGATTGAGAGTAAGCAAGCTCTAAGAATGTCAACAATGGAGGTAGAACAAGATCTCAACAGATGGATAAGGCCAAGGGGGAAGAAGACCCCCTTTATATAGTGGGGGAAGGAATCAGACCGTTACCCCCACTCTCTGCCCGAGCTCCAGCGGTACTACCGCTGGCTGCAGCGGTACTACCCCTGGCACTCCAGCGGTACTACCGCTGACCACAGCGGTACTACCGCTGGCTGCAGCGTTACTACCGCTAGCACTCCAGCGGTACTACCGCTGGGCCCGTGGTAGTGCAAAGGCACTACCACCGCCAAGAAAGTCTTCGCAAAAAGGTCCGTCCACGAACAACCGCTAGGAAGGTGGTACTAAGATCCTGGAGCGGTACTACCGCTGACTAGGGGCGGTACTACCGCCAACTCTAGCGGTACTACCGCTAGGTCCAGCGGTACTACCGCTCGCCACTGAAACAGCCATAACTTTCGCATACGAGCTCCGAATCGAGCAAACCCAAGCTTGTTGGATTCAGGACGACAAGAGCTATCCAAACAGCGAAGACCATGCAGATATAAAAATGCCAATGATATAGAGATGTGAGTCCTCTATGAATGAAGAACCGGCAAAAACTCCAACATTGAAAACATCATAGTAGATGCATATGGACTCCGTTTTCGATGAACTCGAGCTTGTCATGAAGATGACCATAAGCTCTAAAACTCACAAAGAGAAACACCGAACAAGAACCAAGAAGTATGATGCAAGGATGCAAATGGTTTGAGCTCTCAACGAACGATACGATCAAGCTACTCACTTGAGAGCCCCCCTTGATAGTACAACAATCTATCCTAACCAGAAAACCTATCAAGGGCAAACCTATACCTTGCACCTCGTCCTCTTGAGCTAGATGATGATGATCTTGACTTCCTCAAGATGGACCACCTTTCTTGATTGCGTTGGCTTGATGAAGACTAGTTGATTGCTCCCCCATACTCACTATGGGTGAGCCACTCTTCAGCATATCTTCACAAGTCCATTGCCACCACAATGGACGGCAAGCTTCAAGCATGATATCTTCGTGCTGATCCACTTGAACTTGCACATCGCAATCTTGATGACAATCACAACTTGACGTCATACTTCATGGGTTGTATGAGATCTTCTCTTTGACGCAAGCCCATGGAAACACACCTAACCCCCACATAGAACTCTCACGAAGACCATGGGTTAGTACACAAACACGTAATGGACAATGCTTACCATACCATGGGATCACTTGATCCCTCTCGGTACATCTTGTACGCTTTGTGTGTTGATCATCTTGATTTACTCTTTGTCTGAGATCTTGATCAACCTTGTGTCTCTATGACCATTCTTTGGATAATACTCAAGCCCATGGAAACACACCTAACCCCCACATAGAACTCTCACTAAGACCATGGGTTAGTACACAAATACGTAATGGACAATGCTTACCATACCATGGGATCACTTGATCCCTCTCGGTACATCTTGTACGCTTTGTGTGTTGATCGTCTTGATTTACTCTTTGTCTGAGATCTTGATCAACCTTGTGTCTCTATGACCATTCTTTGGATAATACCTTGAATACCACCTTGGTCATCATATAAACTCCTTGAACCCAACAGATGGACTTCAAGAAGTGCCTATGGACAAATCCTATAAATATAACTTAAGGCAACCATTAGTCCATAGGAATTGTCATCAATTACCAAAACCACATATGGATATATATGCTCTAACATTCTCCCCCATTTTGGTAATTGATGACAACTACTTCAAGAGAGTTTATATAAGGAAATAAGCATAACCAACCGCACACATACAAAGCAATAATGCATGCGTGCAAGATGTAAATGCTTACGCAATAAAAGCAAACCCCTCTAAACATATCCAAAGTAAACTCTCTAAACTTCTCCCCCATTGGCATCGATTGCCAAAATGGACGAAAAGTTTAGAAAGCCAATATATTTGGTGGTCCTCCAAAAAGTGTGTACTTCTCAGCAAATGAGTGCCAAGAAATACACAAATACAATGATAAGTAGTTGGAGGAAAGCAAACTATATTGAGGACCCAAAGATTGCAAATAAAAGAATCGTATGCCACAAGGACATACCACAATAGAGGCAAGCAATCAAAACATACCGGATGGAACAAACAATCATATGGTTCTTCGAACCACATGAATAAAAGATATTATGATAAAAGCAACGGAGTGTTTTATCAAAACTAGAGAAGCTCCCCATGATTTGTGCACTAATAGGAGATTTTTGTATATGATACAAGTGCACAAAATCGGATCGTTGCTCCCCCAAAACTAATAAAAACACACAACGGGTGCAAGAAGAAAGATGAGACAATAAGCAAATCTCTTGCACAAAACAAGTGGTTGAGCAACATGTAAAAGAAGCAACTTAAGATTAGGCTCAACCAAAATAATGTGTGTGAGTCATGGCAAGGCACTTGAGAAGACTAAGATAACGATGAACATTACTCATCAACATAGTCTTGATGAAATGAGACACAAAGTGCAAGACATATCATTCCCACACACACATACTAGAAAATGGGTTCACAAGCTTACTAATAAACAAAATAAGAACCAATGCTTGTGACAACCCATGGTGAAGATAGGAAATAAGAACCTTGTCAAGAGAGGAGGGATACCAATCGAAATGGCAAAACCCTCATCAAGGCAGGCATGAGGAAAAATAATCTTCATGGCCAAAGAGTGCATCAAGATGTAGGAAAAATAAGATACGCACTCAAGACAAATCCTTTCACGAAGCCACCAAAAACTGAAAAAGGAAATGCAACGGTGGACGTAAAAGAAAAGAGGATATCAATTACAGATGTAACTTCTCTCATGTGTAAAGGATTCTAAGTAGAAGACAATCATGATGATATATATCCACAAAGAAGAATGTACACACGAAATGGTTACAAGAAGGAACAAACTAGATATCCAAAAGGAAGTCATAAATATATCAATAAGATCTTTTGCTTGGAAGCATAGCACATGGCCTAATATTTTCTTATTGTACAATATGAACTTCCAACATACGAACATCAAAGACATCCCAACTAGTAATAAGACATCATCGTTAGGATGCTTTGAGAAAGGAAACAAGTACTATAAGAACGAATCAATAGATTCATGCCATGATGCACCCTGCTAAGAAAAGACAGGGGCCTTTGCAAGAAGATAATGCATGAAGTAGATACTTGTTACCGAGACAACATTGGATTGATGTAGTAGATAGTTGTTCTTTGATCGTCCTAACTTGGCTTCAATAATCACATGGTCTCAACACCTTCATTATAGGTGAGCCGAGCATCCAATGCATTTCCAATTGTTCCTGGAACAACAAAACAAACAAAATGGTGCCCAAACTCATTGGGACCAAAGAGTTAGAAAAACCGACAATATATAGGACAAACTCCACTACCATATGTGCATATAGATATGAATTTGAATTTCATGCACACGTTAGCCATTTTATGACAAGGTGGAGTTTCCCCTATATATTGGGTCAAAGAAAGAAAGCATGCCAAAGGAAATACATATAGTAAATATGCATGCTCACGGCTTTCAAGAATCCAATCAACATATAGTTGATAAGATACCAAAAGACAAGGTATCAAGTGATAATAAGATAGCAAATGAAAAACTATCACTTGAGGGATATCAATTAAAATTTACAACAAGGAATGAGATATCCATTGACACATGCCAAATAAAAAGGAAACAAGATACCAATTGAAGGAAAACAGACACGAGGTATCTAGTTTCCAAAAGAGAGCTAGGTTCCAACAAACCAAACCCTCGACAAATTTTCATGATGGCACAAAGCATCATAAAGAGCAAGACTTGCCTCCCATCAACATACACTTGATGGGGATCAAAAGATTCTATGATGGGCGTATAAAAAGAGTGTTCTAAAGAAAATAGGATAGCTCCTCCAAGGGTTGTGCATTATATAGAATTTGCATTTAAATACAAAATGCACAAGATGGGATCATCACTTTCTCTATATTTATAAAAACACTAGACAAGTTAAAATAGATCCACAAGAGGCAAGGAAGACAAACGAAACACAAAATCCAATGTAAAGACGATTAGCAATTCCTACCACATGATGGGAATACCAATTGTCAAGGATAAGAAGTATTTTGGAAATGATACTCATTGGTAGATCGCAAATATATCCAAGATCATCTTTACCCATAAAACACAAGCAAATGACACTTGTAGAGCAAACATGCCACCTAGGAACAAGATAATTTACAATATCAACACTAAGTGGCAATACCTCAAATGTACACATTCTCTAGGCTTGTAATATGCACATAGCATATTACTCCCCCATAATGTGATAACCCAACAATATTAACAAGTGGCAAACGAAAAACCAACAAGAGACAATTAATGGACCATTTAGAATTTGAATTTCTCATGAGTAAGACATACCACATAGAAGCTAGATAATCTTGAAATATCAATACTAAGTGGTATTCCCCATGTATACACATTTATAGGATCGTGAGGTGTGCAAAGCACATCACTCCCCCATAATGAAATAATCCATTAATCTCTCACAAGAGCCAATCAAAGATACAAACAAGATGCAATAAGGCTCAATACAAGACTCACATGTACATGATATGCAAACCAACATACACATATTCGCTTACTTCAAGATAAGCAAGTTGGAAGCACAACATATACAAACACATGCAAGGTACAAAACCACAACATGCAAAAGGGGCAAGCAACTAACAATTTAAATAGTTTAAGTACAAGTTACCGTAAGGAGGCACATTGGATATAAGATAGAAACTCAATAATCCAAATGACTTGGCTTGAGATAATATGAATGATGAAGACCCCTTAATTCTTCATTATGTATCCAAGTATCTAATGTCCTCCATATTCACCTATTGATCAAGTTTGAGCTTGTTGGTCCCCAACCACGTTGGGTCCTAAGAGGTTAGTCACAATAGGCTTGGCAACCCAAATGGTACTTTTCTTGACACCACTTTGAGTACCAACACACTTGGCAAACACATTGCCAACCTTATCCTTCCCAAGAGAATAGATATCATCAATAATGATTGGGTTGGATAAATTACCTCTCGTGCAAGAAGAAGCAAAGTGACCCTTCTTACGACATAAGTAGCAACATCTACCATTTAATTTCTTCCCTATTGATTTCTCAACATGAGGAGTGTTGGCTTGGGTATTATTGGGAAGGGGCCTTTCTTCAACTTGTACTTGAGTATGTGAGTGCACTTGTGGCCTCTTCCCTTGTTGTTTGTGACTTTGGGGCTTCTTCTTTAGTGGGCAAGATCTAACATGGTGCCCTTCAATTTTGCACTTGAAGCAAATAATCTTGGCCAAATTCTTGACTTGATCTTGGCCCTTCTTCTTGAAGATTTTGGACTTATTCTTCTTGTTGGAGTTGAATCCAACTCCATTTTTATCATTCGGGGATTTTTGTCCACACAAGACATTGTTGAGTGTGGACATCCCTTCATGACTCTTTTCCAAGTCTTTCTTCAAGGAAGTGACTTGGGCCTTGAGCTCTTTGATTTCCTCTACATGGTTAGTATCAACACAAGTACTAGAGGAAGTATAAGCTTCATTGTTAGAGCAACAAGGCATGGAAAGTAATTCATCACAAGATGGACCAACATTATGACTAGATGAATTACAAGGACTAGCACATGGCAATATAGCTTTTTGACTAGAAGTAGTGCTAATGTCCACATGAGGCTCACTCGATGTTACCTTGGTAGTAATAGCCTCATGGGCTAATTTTAGCACATTATGGGATGCTAGAAGATCATCATGAGAGCTTGTGAGCATTACATGACTTTCTTCCAATTTCCCATAATTGCTAGATAACAACTCAAGTTGAGCCCTTAGCTCAACATTCTCCTTTAAAATGGATGATTCACAAGAAGTAGAGTTAGTAGCACAAGCATCTTCATTAGCAATAAGAGGAGAAGGCACCTTGGCAAGCTCTTTAGCATATGAAGCTTCAAGTTGAGCATGAGACTCGGTGAGTTCGATGAGCGAGCTCTTAATAGCCCTTGAGCCATTTTCGAGGTGCTCATAGTCCTCAAGGAGTTTAGCATGTGCAACTTCAAGCTTATCATTTTTAGTTCTAAAATCATTAGCCACCTCAAGAGCTCTATCATAGGATCCCTTTAATCTAGATAATTCTAGAGCAAAGGTTTCCTCAAGAGATTCCTTGGTGGTTTGTTCATTATCAAGAGCTTGAGATAGCTCTGCGATCTCATTAGCGTAATCATGCTCATGACCTTCCATTGTCTCAATGGTGGCCTCATGCTCCTCAAGATGAGCTTCCAACTCCTCAATGTATTTCTTGCCCTCAGTGGCAATAGACATGATTTCCAAGAAGTTGGAACGAGCAAGTTTATTCTTATAAAGAGATTTAAAAATCATTTCACCCTTAATTCTTAAGGATGCAATATTATCACTCTCTTTATCATTATCCTCATCCCCATTAGCATCAACATCATCATCATGAGATATATTGGAATTCAAAGTAGGAGATACCTTTGAAGCCTTAGCCATAAGGCAAAAGTGAGTCACAATAGACGATGATGTAGGATCCCTTGAAGCATCATTCAAGGCCACATCTTGTTCCATGGAGTGATGAATTTCCTCTACATTGTTAGCACAACAACTCGAGGAAATATATACATTTTTATCATGGCAACAAGATATAGGAGGCATATCATCATGAGATTTAGACACGCAGTTTTTACATGATATGCACGGACTAGCAACACAAGCATGTGAAACATTTAGAGTGCTCGAAGTGTTAACGCCCAAAGATGAAGCATTGCAATAATATAGTGATGAAGGATCATCAACAATAAACCCACTTTCATTATTGCAATGGTCACCACTACTCACCATATCATTACCTTGTGGCAATCCATATGTAGGTGAAGTAGATGAAGTTGAGAAGACCACACGACCGGAGGTGGAGGGAGAATAATCATCCCTCCAAATCTTGGACACACCATATTTATCTTGAAGCTTTGTCCACAACTCATGAGCATCCCGGAATGGCATGAGTTGAAATATAACTACATTGCTCAAAGCATCAAAAAGCACATTAGAAGCTTGAGCATTGAGATAAGAGTTTTTATCATCCTCTAAAGATATATTTTGAGAATCCTTTGGAGGAGAAAAACCCATATCTACAATTCGCTCTAAATTTGGGTCCATGACCCTAAAGTGATTAAGCATGCGAATTACCCAAACATCAAAAATCGTGCCATCGAAACTAAGAGTGTCAGTGAATCCTAAACCTCTAGTCGACATCCTTACTCTCTAGGTGGTTAAAACTAATAAAGAGAGACCTAGCTCTGATACCAATTGAAAGGACATGGATGTCGCCTAGAGGGGGGGGGTGAATAGGCGCTTTAAAATAATTAAGGTTTAGGCTTGAACAAATGTGGAATAAAACTAACGTTTAATATGTCAAGCACAAAACCTACAAACAACTAGGCTCACCTATGTGCACCAACAACTTATGCTAAGCAAGATAAACAACTAAGTGATAGCAAGATATATTACAATAAACAATATGTCTATCACAAAGTAAAGTGCATAAGTAAAGGGTTCGGGTAAGAGATAACCGAGGCACGGGGAGACGATGATGTATCCCGAAGTTCACACCCTTGCGGATGCTAATCTCTCTTAGAGCGGTGTGGAGGCACAATGCTCCCCAAGATGCCACTAAGGCCATCGTAATCTCCTCACGCCCTCGCACAATGCAAGATGCTGTGATTCCACTAAGGGACCCTTGAGGGCGGTCACCGAACCCGTACAAATGGCAAACCTTGGGGGCGGTCACCGAACCCGTACACGTGGCAACCCTTGGGGGCGGTTACCGGTACCCGTACAAATTGCTCGGGGCAATCTCCACAACCTAATTGGAGACCCCAACGCTTGCCCGGAGCTTCACACCACAATGATTGAGCTCCGAGACACCACCAAGCTTCTAGGACGCCAAAGCATCCGCGAAGAACAATATCAAGGGTACTAAGTACCAAAGGTAATAAGCTTCTCAAACTTCACTTCCACGTATCACTGTGGAGAACTCAAACCGATGCAACTAATGCAATGTCAAGAACACACGAAGTTGTCAAGTCCCTCACACTCAAATCCCTCCACAACAACGAAAGCTATGGAGAAATATTAGAGGAAGAACAAGGAGCTCACAAAGAACTCCAAGATCAAGATCCAAGGGTTCCCCTCACATAGAGGAGAAAGTGATTGGTGGAGATGTGGATCTAGATCTCCTCTCTCTTTTCCCTCAAGAACAAGCAAGAATCATTGGAGGGATTGAGAGTAAGCAAGCTCTAAGAATGTCAACAATGGAGGTAGAACAAGAGCTCAACAGATGGATAAGGCCAAGGGGGAAGAAGACCCCCTTTATATAGTGGGGGAAGGAATCAGACCGTTACCCCCACTCTCTGCC
Source organism: Hordeum vulgare subsp. vulgare (assembly GCF_904849725.1). Lineage (NCBI taxonomy): Eukaryota > Viridiplantae > Streptophyta > Magnoliopsida > Poales > Poaceae > Hordeum > Hordeum vulgare. The sequence goes on along the minus strand of NC_058524.1, from coordinate 103,627,209 downwards.
CGAGCTCCAGCGGTACTACCGCTGGCTGCAGCGGTACTACCCCTGGCTGCAGCGGTACTACCCCTGGCACTCCAGCGGTACTACCGCTGGCTGCAGCGGTACTACCGCTAGCACTCCAGCGGTACTACCGCTGGGCCCGTGGTAGTGCAAAGGCACTACCACCGCCAAGAAAGTCTTCGCAAAAAGGTCCGTCCACGAACAACCGCTAGGAAGGTGGTACTAAGCTCCTGGAGCGGTACTACCGCTGACCAGGGGCGGTACTACCGCCAGCCAGCGGTACTACTGCCAACTCTAGCGGTACTACCGCTAGGTCCAGCGGTACTACCGCTCGCCACTGAAACAGCCATAACTTTCGCATACGAGCTCCGAATCGAGCAAACCCAAGCTTGTTGGATTCAGGACGACAAGAGCTATCCAAACAGCGAAGACCATGCAGATATGAAAATGCCAATGATATAGAGATGTGAGTCCTCTATGAATGAAGAACCGGCAAAAACTCCAACATCGAAAACATCATAGTAGATGCATATGGACTCCGTTTTCGATGAACTCGAGCTTGTCATGAAGATGACCATAAGCTCTGAAACTCACAAAGAGAAACACCAAACAAGAACCAAGAAGTATGATGCAAGGATGCAAATGGTTTGAGCTCTCAACGATTATACGATCAAGCTAGTCACTTGAGAGCCCCCCTTGATAGTACAGCAATCTATCCTAACCAGAAAACCTAGCAAGGGCAAACCTATACCTTGCACCTCGTCCTCTTCAGCTAGATGATGATGATCTTGACTTCCTCAAGATGGACCACCTTTCTTGATTGCGTTGGCTTGATGAAGACTAGTTGATTGCTCCCCCATACTCACTATGGGTGAGCCACTCTTCAGCATATCTTCACAAGTCCATTGCCACCACAATGGACGGCAAGCTTCAAGCATGATATCTTCGTGCTGATCCACTTGAACTTGCACATCGCAATCTTGATGACAATCACAACTTGACGTCGTACTTCATGGGTTGTATGAGATCTTCTCTTTGACGCAAGCCCATGGAAACACACCTAACCCCCACATAGAACTCTCACGAAGACCATGGGTTAGTACACAAACACGTAATGGACAATGCTTACCATACCATGGGATCACTTGATCCCTCTCGGTACATCTTGTACGCTTTGTGTGTTGATCATCTTGATTTACTCTTTGTCTGAGATCTTGATCAACCTTGTGTCTCTATGACCATTCTTTGGATAATACTCAAGCCCATGGAAACACACCTAACCCCCACATAGAACTCTCACGAAGACCATGGGTTAGTACACAAATACGTAATGGACAAGGCTTACCATACCATGGGATCACTTGATCCCTCTCGGTACATCTTGTACGCTTTGTGTGTTGATCATCTTGATTTACTCTTTGTCTAAGATCTTGATCAACCTTGTGTCTCTATGACCATTCTTTGGATAATACCTTGAACACCACCTTGGTCATCATATAAACTCCTTGAACCCAACAGATGGACTTCAAGAAGTGCCCATGGACAAATCCTATAAATATAACTTAAGGCAACCATTAGTCTATAGGAATTGTCATCAATTACCAAAACCACATATGGAGATATATACTCTAACACTTATGCTATGAAAGTAGTCCCAAATGTGCTAGGTACCCAAAGAGGATGAAAAAACCTCCATCTTCATGTGCATTGAGTAGAAAGAGAAGTTTTGATTCCTCTCAATTAGTTTTGAGACGTGAATTCGGTAATATTGAGAGTTATGTTAGTAGGGTGTTGTGAATCTAGGGATACTTGTGTTGGAGTTAGTGATTCCCGTAGCATGCACGTATGGTGAAGCGCTATGTTAGGAAGTCGGAGCATAATTGATCTATTGATTGTCATCCTTTGTGTGGAGGTCGGGATCGCGCGATGGTTTGGACCTACCAACCCTTCCCCTCGAAGTATGCGTTTAGCACTTTGTTTCGATTACTAATAAAAACTTTCGCAACAAGTATGCGAGTTCTTTATGACTAATGTTGAGTCCATGGATTATATGCACTTTCACCTTCCACCACTGCTAGCCTCTCTAGTGCCACACAATTCTCGCCGGTGCACAAACCCACCAAATTCCTTCCTCAAAACAGCCACCATACCTACCTACTATGGCATTTTCATAGCCATTCCGAGATATATTGCCATGCAACTCCCACCGTTCCGTATCATGACTTGTGCCATCACTCTCATATTGCCATTGCATGATCGTACTAGATCGTTGCACATCCCAGTACACTGCCGGAGGCATTTCCTATGGAGTCATCATCATTGTGATCTTTGAGCTGTGAGTAAATAAAAGTGTGATGATCATCATTATTAGAGCATTGTCCCATGTGAGGAAATAAAAAAAGAGGCCAAAGAGCCCAAAAACAAAACAAAAAGAGAAAAGAAAAAAAGAGGCTTAAGAGCGCAAATAAAAAAATGAATGAGAAAAAAAGAGAGAAGGGACAATGCTACTATCTTTTTCCACACTTGTGCTTCATGTTAGCACCATGTTCTTCATGATTGAGAGCTTCTTGCTATGTCACTACCATATGCTAGTGGGAATCTTCGTTTTATAACTTGGCTTGTATATTCCAATGATGGGCTTCCTCAAAATTGCCCTAGGTCTTCGTGAGCAAGCAAGTTGGATGCACACCCACTAGTTTTCCTCTTGAGCTTTCACATACTTATAGCTCTAGTGCATCTATTGTATGGCAATCCCTACTCATTCACATTGATATCTATTAATGGGCATCTTCATAGCCTATTGATACGCCGAGTCAATGTGACCATCTCCTCCTTTTTGTCTCACAACCACCACCACACTCTATTCCACCTATAGTGCTATATCCATGTCTCGCGCTCATGTATTATGTGATAGTTATAAAAGGTTTGAGAAAGTAAGAGTGCGAAAACAATTACTTGGCCAATTCCGGGGTTATGCATGATTTAAATTAGTCGTGTGAGGATGATGGAGCATATCCAGACTATATGATTTTGTAGGGATAACTTTCTTTGGCTTGTTATTTTGAAAGTTCATGATTACTTTGCTAGTTTGCCTGAAGTATTACTGTTTTCATGTCAATAGCAAACTATTGTTTTGAATCTTACAGATCTGAACACTCATGCCACGTGAAAGAAGTTTCAAAGGACAACTATGCTAGGTAGCATTCCACATAAAAAATTCATTCTTTATCACTTCCCTACTCGAGGACGAGCAGGAGTTAAGCTTGGGGATGCTTGATACGTCTCCAACGTATCTATAATTTTTTATGGTTTCATGCTATTATCTTGTCAAACTTTGGATGTTTTGCATGCTTTTTATTTATTTTCTCGGACTAACTTATTAACTCAGTGCCAAGTGCCAGTTCCTGTTTTTTTCCATGTTTTGACCCCTTTGAGAGGAGATTTTGAAACGGAGTCCAAATGGAAGAAAATCCCCAAAAATATATTTTTTGGAACGGAAGAAGATCGGAGAACTTGGGAGCCAAGCCAGAGGAGTGCCACGGGCCCCACAAGCCCCCACCCCGCGGCCAGGGGGAGCCGCGCCATCCAGGCTTGTGGGCCCCCTCGAGGTCCCGTGACCTAGATCTTGCGCCTATATATTCCCAAATACTCCCAAAAACATCAAGAGACGATCGCAATCACGTTTTCGCCGCCGCAAGCTTGTGTCTCCGCAAGATCCCATCTGGGGAACGTCCTGGTGCCCTGCCGGAGGGGGGATTCGGACACGGAGGGCTTCTCCAGCAACACCATGACCTCTCCGATGATGCGTGAGTAGTTCACCATAGACCTACGGGTCCATAGCTAGTAACTAGATGGCTTCTTCTCTCTCTTGGATCTTCAATACAAAGTTCTCCATGATCTTCATGGAGATCTATCCGATGTAATCTTCTTTTGCGGTGTGTTTGTCGAGATCCGATGAATTGAGGATTTATGATCAGATTATCTATGAATCTTATTTGATTTTCTTCTGATCTCTCTTATGCATGATTTCATATCCTTGTAATTCTCTTCGAGTTGTGGGTTTTGTCTGGCCAACTAGATCTATGATTCTTGCAATGGGAGAAGTGCTTGGTTTTGGGTTCATACCGTGCGGTGACCTCACCCAACGACAGAAGGGGTAGCAAGTTATGCATCGTGTTGTTGCCATCAAGGGTAAAAATATGGGGTATTCATCATTGGTTTGAGGTTATCCCTCTACATCATGAACTTTCGAAATAACAAGGCCAAAGAAAGTTATCCCTACAAAATCATAGAGTCTAGCTATGCTCCATCATCCCCACACAACTAATTTAATCATGCACAACCCCGGTATTGGCCAAGTAATTTTTTTTGCACTCTTACTTCCTCAAACCTTTTTCAACTCTCACGCAATACATGAGCGTGAGCCATGGATATAGCACTATGGTGGAATAGAGTGTGGTGGAGGTTGTGAGACAAAAATGAGGAGATGGTTGACTCGGCGTATCCAAGGGCTATGGATATGCCCATTAATAGATATCAATGTGAATGAGTAGGCATTGCCATAAAAAGGATGCACTAGAGCTATAAGTATGTGAAAGCTCAAAAGGAGAACTAGTGGGTGTGCATCCAACTTGCTTGCTCACAAAGACCTAGGGCAATTTTGAGGAAGCCCATCATTGGAATATACAAGCCAAGTTATATAATGAAAATTCCCACTAGCATATGGTGGTGAAAAAACAAGAGGCTCTCAAGCATGAAGAACATGGTGTTATCATGAAGCACAAGTGTGGAAGGAGATAGTAGCATTGTCCCTTCTCTCTTTTTCTCTTTTTTTTGTTTGGGGTCTTTGGCCTCTTTTTTTTCTCTTTTTTTATGTAGGCAACTTTAGCCTCTTTTTTTAAATTTATTTCCTCACATGGGACAATGCTCTAATAATGATGATCATCACACTTTTATTCACTCACAGCTCAAAGCTTAGAACGATGATGACTCTATAGGAAATGCCTCCGGTAGTGTACCGGGATGTGCAACGATCTAGCTTGGCATATGACGTTGAAACATCTCGCTAGCTATCTTACGATCATGCAATGACAATATGAGAGTGACAACACAAGTCATGAGATGGAACGGTGGGAGTTGCATGGCAATATATCTCGGAATGGCTATGAAAATGCCATAGTAGGTAGGTATGGTGGTTGTTTTGAGGAAGGCATATGGTGAGTTTGTGCACCGGTGAAAATTGTGCGGTACTAGAGAGGCTAGCAATGGTGGAAGGTGAAAGTGCATCTATACCATGGACTCACATTAGTCATGAAAAACTCACATACTTATTGCGAAAGTTTTTATTAGTAATCGAAACAAAGTGCTAAAGGGGAAGGGTTGGTAGGCGTAAACCATCGCGCGATCCCGACCGCAACACAAAGGATGACAATCAATAGATCAATTATGCTCCGATTTCCTAACATAGCGGTTCACCATACGTGCATGTTACGTCACAACACCCTACTAACATGACTCTTAATATTATCAAATCCACGTCTCAAAACTAATTGAGAGGAATCAAACTTCTCTTCTACTCGATGCACATGAAGATGGAAGTTTTATTGTATACTCTTTGGATACCTATCACCTTTGGGACTACTTTCATAGCACAAGCCAACTACCAAGTTGCGCACCGCCGTGCTCTAAAAGATCTAAGTGAAGTACATAGAGCAACATTGTCTAGCTCAAAAGAAATAAGTGAAGCACAAAGAGTATTCTAGCAAATTCACGATGAATGCATGTCTCTCTCAAAAGGTGTGCAGAAAGGATGATTGTGACACAACAAAAAGAAAAGTCTCCTATGATACAAGACACTCCAAGCAAGACACATATCATGTGGTGAATAAAAATATAGCTCCAAGTAATGTTACCGATGGATTGAAGACGAAAGAGGGGATGCCTTCCCGGGGCATCCCCAAGCTTAGGCTTTTTGGTGTCCTTGAATTTGGCTTGGGATGCCTTGGGCATCCCCAAGCTCGAGCTCTTTCCACTCTTTATCCCTTTGTCCATGAGAACATCACCCAAAACTTGAAAACTTCACAACACAAAACTTAAACAGAAACTCGTGATACCATTAGCACAAGAAAACAAACTACCACCTCTTTAGGTACTGTAGTGTGACAGCCCGATGCCGACGCTCCCGAAGATTCCCCTTTATTTCCGTTTCCGTCATTTGGTTATTTTATTTTGTTGCATCATCATTTAGTTTGCATCGTCGCATCATGCATGGCATCATGTCAACTGTGTTTTGTCGGTGTTGCCTGTTGCTCCGTGTTGTTGGGTGTTAGTGCTTCGTGAGTAACGTTGTTTTGTTGGAGTGATGAGAGTGGGTGTGTGAGAGCCACCTCTAATCCGTGTTGCACCGCGGACCTAAAACCTTCTCTCCCCTCCTCTCCTCTTTTATCTGTTTTGCAGTTTGCTGAAGTTTCCCGTTTTAAACCCCTATTTAAAAAAAGGTTCGTCTTCTTCTTTTCAATAAAAGATCCTTTTATTAAATGTGGGGGCAACCCCTTGGGTTTTCTTTATTTTCTCCTTTGGTTTTATTTTAAAACCCTCTCATTTTCTTTTCTCTTTTAAAGAGCTTCTATTTTATTCTTTAAATAAAAGAGGTTTTATTTTATTCTTCAAAAGGGTTTTATTTTTAGTTGTTTTAAAAATCCCAATCTATTTTAAAGTTGGGGTTTATTTTTAAAAGAGTGAAAGGCTTTTCTTTATTTTTGTTAAAAACCTTTCTTTTGATGGTTGTTTTCTGGTTATAAAAGAAAAAAAACCAAGCTTGAGAGGAGGAGCCTCCCTGCCCGCGAGCCGGCCCAGGCCCACCTATTAGTCCATGCTAGCCCTAGCGAGAGGAGGCTCAGCCTCCCGATCCCCTTCTCTCCCTCTCGTTTGTTCCTCCCCTCGTCCTCCCATGTGCAACCTCCTCCCGTGCTCCCCCGATTCCCCATGCCCGATCCCCTCGCTGGAGTCCTGCCCCGCCGCCGGCTTGCTCCTGCCCTGTCGCCCGCCGTGCTCGCCTCCCCCTAGGCGTTGTGCTCGCCTCCGGCAGCCCCGCCGCCTGCGCCGTGTGCCACCCTGAGCGCCGCCCTGTGCCCGGTCGCCGCCAGCCCCGCGCGCCAGCAGGTGCTCGCCGCAGCCGCCGTCTTCCACACGAGCCTCACCGTCGGCCCTGGCGATGTCGCCGAGCTCGCCGTTCCCCATGCCGCCGTGCTGCCAAGCTCCCCGCGCCGCCTCGCGCTCCTCGCCGCCGCCGTGGACGTTCTCCCCTGCCGAGCCGTGCTCGCCTCCGGTTCCCCTCGCTGCTGTCGTTGCTGTCCCGATTAACTGCTGGCGTTGCCGTTGCTGCCGCTGCGTGCCTGTGTTGCCGTGCCGTGTCGCCGTTGCTGTGCTTGCTACTGCTGCGCTAGCTGCTGCCGAGCTTAGCTGTGCATGCTTGCTGCCTGTCTGCGCGCTGCTTGCTACTGCTAGGCTAGTAGCCCAGCCGGTTGCTGCGTGGTGGTGTTGTAGCCGCTGCTTTGCTGTAGATGCTTGTTTGTTGCTAGCCTGCTTGCTGTTGCTTTAGCTGTTGCTTAGCTGCTTGCCTATGTTAGTTGCTTGTGGTGTTAGATGCTAGTGCTAGTAGCTGTAGGTAGTTTGCTGCTAGGCTAGTTGTTGTTGTTAGGTTGCGGCATGTTGTTGTTGTGTCGCCTGCCGTCGTCGAAGTCCTCAAGCACCATCCCCGCCACCGTGGGTAGTCGACAAGATCGCCGTGTACAACTACGTCCTCGATGACCCCCGGAACGTGTTCGACTACCGTCGCCGAAGACCCGAGAACCACGACGCCAAGAGTACGACTACCGTCGACGAGACCCGAGTTCCACGACGACAACTACTTCCATGACTTCCACGAAGTCCGCTACGAACCGATCCGCTTCGAATCGCATGCTTCGAAGGTATACCGATGAGACGTGGCCGTGAACCGTGTACACGTGTTGTATGAGATGTATGTATGTATGCACCGTATGTTGCCCGTTGCACGTGTACCTCTTTTCTTGTGCCTCAACACATGGAAACCCAGTAACCGGGATCACCCCATTCCTTATTTAGCGTTCCCGCACACGCTCCCTATTCGTTGGCACGATATCTCGACGAGTTATCGGGATAGGAACGTTGCCGTGGCATCGTTTCCGTTTTGCCGCCATGGTTCCCTCTCGCTCGCCGTGGCGACACTTGTTTCTTTCCCTTCTTGCCCGTGTTATGAACTCGCATGCATGATGCATTCATGGCATATACATCTTGTGTTGCATGTTCTTGTGCCGTAGCTCCGTTCTATGTTCCGCGAGTTAAACCGTCTAGGATGCCATGTAGGATCACCGCTTCACCCCTTGCCATGATAACAACAATGTAATATTGCCGTGTAAATAACCGGGAGTAAATTAAATAATTAATCGTGGAGTTTCGTCGATATGAAACTTGTTGCATATCGAGCTTCTTTTAATGTGTAGTGTTTGCGTGAGGTGTTTTGCCATGCCATGCCTTGCATCTTTGAACTGATCATGCATCATCTTAGGTTGTGCTACATGTCGTGCATTTGCCGTGGTGAATATTTGTGTTGATGTTTGTTTCTGGTTTGCCCGTCTCGATAGAGTTCCGCAAGCGTGTCAGAATGTGAGGACCCGTTCGACTACGTTGGTTCGCCGACATCTCGGAGTCATTCTTCTTCCAAGCGGGATCTCAGGCAAGATGACCATTTCCCCAGATACCATTACTATCATTGCCATGCTAGTTTTATCGCCTCTGTCCCTTATGTCTCGTTGCCTGCCACATGTTAAACATCAACCTCTCAACCATGCCATGATTACCTTCAACCTGTCCGACCTAGCAAACCACTAATTGGCTATGTTACTGCTTGCTTAACCATGTTGTTAGCGTTGCTAGTTGCAGGTGTAGTTGCTTCCATGTGATAACATGGGTCCCTTGTCATATCACCCTATTAAATGCTATTTAATTTAATGCACCTTTACACTTGGTAAAAGGTGGAAGGCTTGGCCTTTCTAGCCTGGTGTTTTGTTCCACCTTTGCCCCCTTAGTTTCGGCTACCGGTGTTATGTTCCATAAACGAGCGCTCCTAACACGATCGGGGTTGTTATGGGGACCCCCTTGATAATTCGTTTTAGATTAAAGCTGGTCTGGCAAGGCCCAACATTGGTTCTACATTTGCCCAACATAATAACCTTGTTAATACTGAAATCATAGGGTGTCATGAACCCGAGGAGTAATTTCACATAATACAGAGAGGGCCAGTGCTGGTCCAAAACAGAGCACTGTGCGGGGCCAACCCGGGGCAACTCGGGTGATGTCTATCAGGCCACCGTACGCTTCGCTTATCCGTCGTGTCTTGAGAACGAGATACACGGCTCCTATCGGGATCGTCGACACGTCGGGTGGCCTTGCTGGATTAGTTTTACCTTTGACGAGATATCTTGTGCATCGGGATTCCGTTGATGCTTTGGGTAATCTCAAAGTTGAGGTTTTCCACTAGGGAATCCGACGAGATCGCGAGCTTCGTGATTGAGGATTTCTATGCGGCTTGTGGTAATTTGTGATGGACTAGTTGGAGCACCCCTGCAGGGTTAAATCTTTTCAGAAAGCCGTGTCTGCGGTTATGTGGCAATGTGGAAACTTTGTTTAACACTGGTTCTAGATAACTTGAAGTTGACTTAATTAAAATATGCCAATTGTGTGTGTAACCGTGACTGTCTCTTTCGTGAGTTCCTTCTCCGATCGAGGACACGGTGGGGTTATGTGTGACGTAGGTAGGTGTTCAGGATCATTCATTTGATCACCAGTAGTCACGTCCGTTATGCGTAGAACTTCCCCCTCTTATTTCTTGTACTCGTAAGTTAGCCACCAAATATATGCTTAGCCGCTGCTGCAACCTCACCACTTAACCATACCTCACCCATTAAGCTTTGCTAGTCTTGATTCCTTTTGAAATGAGATTGCTGAGTCCCCTGTGGCTCACAGATTACTACAACACCAGTTGCAGGTACATGTAAGGTTGCTTGACGCGAGCGTGTTGATTGTTCATTTGGAGTTGCTTCTTCTTCTTCTTCTTCTTCTTCTTCATCGATCTAGGATGGGTTCCAGGCCGGCAGCCTCGGATAGCAAGGATGGACGTCGTTCTACTTTTGTCGTTTGTTTTCGTTCGTAGTCGGACCCTGCTCTTCTTCATGATGTTTATGTAATGTACTGATGTGACTCTGATGTAGCTTGTGGCGAGTGTAAGCCAATTCTATATATATATATATCTTCTTTTCAGTACATGTACTTGTAACGATATCCATTCTTGCGACACGACGAGATGCGCTTCTATCCGTGACGAGGCCTTCGTGCCAAATTGAGGATAGGGTCGCATCTTGGGCGTGACATGTAGCAATCTTGATTTCTATTTATATTGGTGTTAGGTTACTGTATTATCACTTTTCCATTTCTAGTACCCCCAATACTATCCATAGTTTCATCAAAACAAGCAACCAACACAACAAAAACAGAACCTGTCAAAAATAGACCAGTCTGTAGCAATCTGTACCTCACAAAATCTGAAAATTTACGAAACCTGGGAAAAAGACATATAAATCAGAAGAAAAAAGAATCAACTCAAAATCTCTTTCCGAATAAAAATGAAAAATAATGTCGTGAGAGAAAAGTTTCTGTCTTTTTCCAGCAGGATCAAACAACCATCACCAAAACTAGTCATAAAGGTTTTGCTTGGCTCAAACACAAAAAGAAACACAAAAAACACAATCATAACAGAATTATGATGGTGCGGACGCAACAAAACAGAAAGAAAATATAAATTCATTGGGTTGCCTCCCAACAAGCGATATTGCTTAACGCCCTTAGCTAGGCATTGATAATTCAATGATGCTCACACAAAAGACAAGAAGTAAAGCACAACGAGAGCATCATAAAGCATGTGAAAATCACATCTAAGTCTAATATACTTCCTATGCATAGGCATTTTATAGGAAAAATTTTTGGCAAGACAACCAATAGTTACCAAATGCAAGGAAGAAGAAAGAGACAATAGCAATCTCAACATAATGAGAGGTAAATTAGTGATATGAAAGTTTCTACCACAATATTTTCCTCTCTCATAACAATTACATGTGGGATCATATTCAAATTAAACAATATAGCTATCACAAAGAATATTCTTTTCATGATCCACATGCATGCAAAGTTGACGCTCTTCAAAAACAGTGGGATTATCATCAACTTAGGTCCTGACTTCTCCAATCCCACTTTCAATATTATTGCAAATATCATATTCATCATGAGGCTTAAACAAATTTTCAAGATCACAAGAAAAATCATTACCCCAATCATAATCATTGCAACAAGTAGAGGACATAGCAAAACTAGCATCCCAAGCTTAGGGTTTTGCATATTTTTAGCATGATTGTCACTAATAGAATTCATAGTGAAACCATTGCAGTCATGCTTTTAATTCAAGGATCCCTCGTGAATCAATTCATGAATTTCTTCATCACAATTTTCAGATTCACGCATCTCAAGCAAAACTTCATAAAGAAAATCTAGTGCACAAAACTCACTAGCAATTGGTTCAACATAGTTGGACCTCTTGAAAAGATTAGAAAGTGGATGAGGATCCTGCTACGGCAACAAAAGTCCTTCCCCGGCAACGCCAGGAATTCTTCTTGCTACTTCTATTGTTTGCGTCAGTTTTTCACTTGAAGAAGAAAGGGTGATGCAGCACAGGAGCAGTAAGTATTTCCCTCAGTTTGAGAACCAAGGTATCAATCCATTAGGAGAATCTCATCAAGTCTAGAGTACCTGCGCAAACACAAAAGAGCTTGCACCCAACGCTATAAAGGGGTTGTCAATCCCTTCAAGATTGATTGCAAAGTGAGATGTGAAGGCGGAAAGTGCAACGAAGTAAAAAGTGTAAGGCTGAAAATATGGTGTGGAGTAGACCTGGGGGCCACAGTGTTCACTAGAGGCTTCTCTCAAAATAGCAAATATCACGGTGGGTGAACAAATTACTGTCGAGCAATTGATAGAACCGCGCAAAGTCATGACGATATCTAAGGTGATGATCATACATATAGGCATCACGTCCGAGACAAGTAGACCGATACTTTCTGCATCTACTACTATTACTCCACACATCGACCGCTATCCAACATGCATCTAGTGTATTGAGTTCATGACGAACAGAGTAACGCCTTAAGCAAGATGACATGATGTAGAGGGATAATCACAAACCAATGATGAAAACCCCATCTTTTTACCCTTGATGGCAACTACTTGATGTGTGCCTTGCTCCCCCTACTGTCACTGGGAAAGGTCACCACATGGCAGAACCCACAACTCGAAGAGAATTACGAGGATATGAAATCATGCATAAGAGAGATCAGAAGAAACTCAAATAAGATTCAAAGATAATCTGATCATAAATCCACAATTCATCGGATCTCGACAAACACATCGCAAAAGAAGATTACATCGGATAGATCTCCATGAAGATCATGGAGAACTTTGTATTGAAGATCCAAGAGAGAGAAGAAGCCATCTAGCTACTAGCTATGGACCCGTAGGTCTATGGTGAACTACTGACGCATCACCGGAGAGGTCATGGTGTTGATGAAGAAGCCCTCCGTATCCGAATCCCCCCTCCGGTAGGGCACCAGAACGTGCCCCAGATGGGATCTTGCGGAGACAGAAGCTTGCGGCGGCGGAAAAGTACTTTTGATGATCTCTTGATTTTATATGGAATTTTAGGGAATATATAGGCGCAAAACCTAGGACAAACGAGCCTCAGGGAGCCCACAAGCCAGGGGGCCGCGACCCCCCTGGCCGCGCCATGAGGGCTTGTGGGGTCCCTGGTGGCCCCTTGCCCTGATTCTTTGGCTTCCCGATCTTTTTCTGTTCCGGAAAAAATCTTTTTGGCAGTTTCACTCCGTTTGGACTCCGTTCAAAATCCTCGTGTGAAAGGGGTAAAAACATGGAAAAAACAGGAACTGGCTCTTGGCACTGAGTTAATAAGTTAGTCCCAAAAAATATATAAAAGGCATGCAGAACATCCAAAGTTTGACAAGATAATAGCATGAAACCATAAAAAATGATAGATACGTTGGAGACGTATCAAGCATCCCCAAGCTTAACTCATGCTCGTCCTCGAGTAGGGAAGTGATAAAGAATGAAATTTTGATGTGGAATGCTACCTAGCATAGTTGTACTTTGCAACTTCTTTCACGTGACATGAATGTTCAGATCCGTAAGATTCGAAACAATAGTTTTCTATTGACATGAAAACAATAATACTTCAAGCAAACGAGCAAGGTAATAATGAACTTTCAAAATAACAAGGCCAATGAAAGTTATCCCTACAAAATCATATAGTCTGGCTATGCTCCATCATCCTCACACAACTAATGTAAATCATGCACAACCCCGGTATTGGCCAAGTAATTGTTTTCGCACTCTTACTTTCTCAAACTTTTTATAACTATCACGCAATACATGAGCGCGAGCCATGGATTTAGCACTACAGGTGGAATAGAGTGTGGTGGTGGTTGTGAGACAAAAAGGAGGAGATGGTCACATTGACTCGGCGTATCAAAGGGCTATGGAGATGCCCATTAATAGATATCAATGTGAATGAGTAGGGATTGCCATACAAGGGATGCACTAGAGCTATAAGTATGTGAAAGCTGAAAAGGAGAACTAGTGGGTGTGCACCCAACTTGCTTGCTCACGAAGACCTAGGGTAATTTTGAGGAAGCCCATCATTGGAATATACAAGCCAAGTTATATAATAAAGATTCCCACTAACATATGGTAGTGACAAAGCAAGAAGCTCTCAATCATGAAGAACATGGTGCTATTATGAAGCACAAGTGTGGAAAAAGATAGTAGCATTGTCCCTTCTCTCTTTTTCTCTCCTTTTTTTATTTTTTTATTTGGGCACTTGGGCCTCTTTCTTTTCTTTTTTTATTTGGTCTCTTTGCCTTTTTTTCCTAACATGGGACAATGCTCTAATAATGATGATCATCACACTTTTATTTACTCATAGCTCAAAGCTTAGAATGATGATGACTCTATTGGAAATGCCTCTGGCAGTGTACCGGGATGTGCAACGATCTAGCATGGCGTATGCCGTTGAAAAAATCTCGCTAGCTATCTTACGATCATGCAATGGAAATATGGGAATGACGGCACAAGTCATGAGATGGAACGGTGGGAGTTGCATGGCAATATATCTCGGAATGCTATGAAAATGCCATAGTAGGTAGGTATGGTGGCTGTTTTGAGGAAGGCATATGGTGGGTTTGTGCACCGGCGAGAATTGCGCGGCACTAGAGAGGCTAGCAAAGGTGGAAGGTGAAAGTGCATATATACCATGGACTCACATTAGTCATGAAGAACTCACATACTTGTTGCGAAAGTTTTTATTAGTAATCGAAACAAAGTGCTAAACGCATACTCCTAGGGGAAGGGTTGGTAGGTGTTAACCATCGCGCGATCCCGACCTCAACACAAAGGATGATAATCAATAGATCAATTATGCTCCGACTTCCTAACATAGCGGTTCATCATACGTGCATGCTACGGGAATCACTAACTTCAACACAAGTATCTCTAGATTCACAACACCCTACTAACATAGCTCTTAATATTACCAAATCCACGTCTCAAAACTAATTGAGAGGAATCAAGACTTCTCTTTCTACTCAATGCACATGAAGATGGAGGTTTTTTATCCTCTTTGGTTACCTATCACTTTTGGGACTACTTTCGTAGCATAAGCCAACTACCAAGTCACGCACCGCCGTGCTCTAAAAGATATAAGTGAAGCACATAGAGCAAAAGTATCTAGCTCAAAAGATATAAGTGAAGCACTATGAGCATTCTAGCAAAATCACGATGAGTGCATGTCTCTCTCTCTCTCAGAAGGTGTGCAGCAAGGATGATTGTGACACAATAAAAAGAAAAAGACTCCTACGATACAAGACGCTCCAAGCAAAACACATATCATGTGGTGAATAAAAATATAGCTCTAAGTAATGTTACCGATGGATTGAAGACGAAAGAGGGGATGCCTTCCGGGGGCATCCCCAAGCTTAGGCTTTTTGGCATCCTTGAATTTGGCTTGGGATGCCTTGGGCATCCCCAAGCTTGAGCACTTTCCACTCCTTATCTCTTTGTCCATAAGAACATCACCCAAAACTTGAAAACTTCACAACACAAAACTTAAACAGAAACTCGTGATAACATTAGCACAAGAAAACAAACTACCACCTCTTTTGGTACTGTAGCAAACTTAAATTCTATCTATATTGGTGTTGGGCTACTGTATTCTCACTTTTCCCTGGCTAGTACCCCCCGATACTAACCATAGTTTCATCAAAACAACCAACAAACTCAACAAAAACAGAATCTGTAAAAAACAGACCAGTCTGTAGCAATTTGTATACTGCGTATACTTCTGGTTCCTCAAAACTTCTGAACAATTACGACTGCGTGTGCAAAAGGCATATCAACCAGCAGCATAAAGAATCAACTCAAAATCTCTTTCAGAATAAAAATGAAAAATCATCTCGTGAGCGAAAAGTTTCTGTCTTTTTCCAGCAGGATCAAACAACCATCACCAAGACTAGTCATAAAGGTTTTGCTTAGCTCAAACACAAAAAGAAACACAAAAAACACAATCACAACAGAATTATGACGGTGTGGACGCAACAAAACAGAAAGAAAAAGATAAATTCATTGGGTTGCCTCCCAA
Source organism: Hordeum vulgare subsp. vulgare (assembly GCF_904849725.1). Classification (NCBI taxonomy): domain Eukaryota; kingdom Viridiplantae; phylum Streptophyta; class Magnoliopsida; order Poales; family Poaceae; genus Hordeum; species Hordeum vulgare. Next base: position 103,611,383 of record NC_058524.1, on the reverse strand, counting down.
CAAGCGCTATTGTTTAACTGCCTTAGCTAGGCATAAAAGCGAGAGAATCACGTATCGTCGTCTTTGGTGCTCAAACCATAAGTGGCCCTCATCATGGATTCATAAGGCAATCTTATTTTATTTCGAGGAAAGTGTTCCATGCCCTTCCTTAAAGGAAATTGAAATCTAATATTCCCTTCCTTCATATCGATGATAGCACCGATAGTCCTAAGGTAAGGTCTACCAAGAATAATAGGGCATGTAGGATTGCAATCAATGTCAAGCACAATGAAATCCACGGGTACATAGTTCCTATTTGCAACTATAATAACATCATTGATCCTTCCCGTGGGTTTCTTGATAGTAGAATCCGCAAGATGCAAATTAAGAGAACACTCTTCAATCTCATTAAAACCCAGAACATCACATAAAGACTTTGGAATCGCGGAAACACTAGCACCCAAATCACACAAAGCATTGCATTCATAGTTTTTGATTTTGATTTTGATGGTTGGTTCCCACTCATCATGAAGCTTTCTAGGGATAGAGACTTCCAATTCAAGTTTCTCTTCAAGAGATTTTATCATGGCTTCGGCGATATGATCGGTAAAGGCCTTGTTTTGTCTATAAGCGTGTGGAGAGTTTAACATGGATTGCATCAAGGAAATGCATTCAATCAAGGAACAACTATCATAATTGAATTCCTTGAAATCCATGGTAGTAATTTCATTATATCCTAAAAGTTTTAACATCTTCTACTCCACTTTCAATGCTTTTAGCATCAAGATAGATGGACTCCGAATCATTGGGGCAATTTTCAATCAAAGTGGATTCATATCCAGCCCCATAATCATTAGGTTTGGCACAAGAGAACAAATATTACAATGGAGTCACACCAAACACTTTAAGATCTTCGTGATTCTTATCACGAGAACATGCCTTTTTAAGCCATTCATGTCTAGCACGAATTTGGGCGGTTCTTTCTTTGCTCCCAATCATGGAAACGCGCATAGTTTTCAAAGTTTCATCCATATTGATGCTGGGAGGAGCACATCTAACTTTCAAAGCATCAACATCACTAGACATTCTATCAACGCTCTTAGCCAAATCGTCAATTTTGAGTAGTTTTTCCTCTATGGACGCATTGAAAATCTTTTATGAGTTGATGAACTCTTTGATATTATTCTGTAGATCAGAGGGTAGTCTATTGTAATTTCCATGAGTATTGTTGTAGGAGTTGCCAAAGTTATTAGAGGAGTTATTAGGAAAAGGCCTACGAACATAGTTTCCTCTAAAAGCATTGTTGTTGCCAAAATTATTCCTACCAACAAAATTAACATCCAAGCTAGCGTTGCTACTCTCAATCAAGGAAGACAAGGGCACATCAATAGGATCTAAAGGAGCACTTCTACTAGCAACCAAATTCATTAACTCATCCATCTTAGCACTCAACGAGTTAATTTATTCTATAGCGTGTACCTTCTTACTAGTAGGTGTCCTTTCATTGTGCCACTGAGAGTAGTTCTTCATGATATTGTCTAGGAGCTTTGTGGTTTCCCCTAACGTGATTTCCATGAACGTTCCACCTGAGGCGGAGTCCAAGATATTTCTAGAAGCGAAATTCAAGCCAGAGTTGAAGATTTGTATAATCATCCAAAGACTCAAGCCATTAGCGGGACAATTTCTAATCATCAATTTCATTCTCTCCCAAGATTGTGCAACATGTTCATGATCAAGTTGCTTGAAATTCATGATATCATTACGGAGAGAGATAATCTTAGCCGGCGGAAAATACTTGGATATATAAGCATCTTTGCACTTATCCCAAGAATCGATACTATTTTTGGGCAAAGAAGAAAACCAAGTATTTGCGTGATCTCGCAACGAGAAAGGAAAAACCTTCAATTTAATCACATAGTTATCCACATCTCTCTTATTTTGCATATCGCAAAGCTCAATGAAGGTATTGAGATGGGATGCGACATCTTCACTAGGAAGGCCAGAGAATTGCTCTTTCATAACAAGATTCAGCAAAGCGGCATTGATTTCGTATGACTCCGCACTAGTGGTGGGAGCAATCGGAGTACTAATAAAATCATTATTATTAGTATTCGAGGAGTCACAAAGTTTGGTGTTTTCATTCATGGTGACTTCGGCAAGCACGCAAGCACACAAGTGAACAAAGAGCAAGCCAGAAAAAGGGTGAACGAAAAGGAAAACGGAAAAGGCAAACAAAAAAGGCAAATTGTGAAGTGGGGGAGAGGAAAACGAGAGGCAACTGGCAAACAAAGTAAATGCAAGAGATGAGTTTGCGACACCTACTTGGATGAGTTCGTGACTTGATCCTCCCCGGCAATGGCACGAGAAATTCTTCTGGTACGGCAACAAAAGTCCTTCCCCGGCAACGCCAAGAATTCTTCTTGCTACTTCTCTTGTTTGCGTCTGTTTTTCCCTTGAAGAGGAAAGGTTGATGCACCACAGGAGCAGTAAGTATTTCCCTCAGTTTGAGAACCAAGGTATCAATCGAGTAGGAGAATCTCGTCAAGTCCAGAGTACCTGCGCAAACACAAAAGAGCTTGCACCCAACGCTATAAAGGGGTTGTCAATCACTTCAAGATTGATTGCAAAGTGAGATGTGAAGGCGGAAAGTGCAACGAAGTAAAAAGTGTAAGGCTGAAAATATGGTGTGGAGTAGACCCGGGGGGCATAGTGTTCACTAGAGGCTTCTCTCAAAATAGCAAATATCACTGTGGGTGAAAAAATTACTATCGAGCAATTGATAGAATCGCGCAAAGTGATACGTCTCCAACGTATCTACTTTTCCAAACTCTTTTGCCCTTGTTTTGGACTATCATTTGCATGATTTGAATGGAACTAACCTGGACTAACGCAGTTTTTAGCAGAACTGCCTTGGTGTTATTTTTGTGCAGAAATCAAAGTTCTCCAAACGTCCTGAAAATTTACGAGGAGCAGTTTTGGAAAATATCAAAAATACGTGCGCCAGGATCCACCTCAGGGGGTGGGCCAGTGGGCCACAAGCCCCTGCTCCGCCACCACCCCCCTGGTGGCGGTGGGCAGGCTTGTGGGGCCCACAGGCACCTGCCGCCCCCAACTCCAGTTCTATAAGTTGCCTTTCGTCCCAGAAAAAATAAAAAGAGAACTTTTCATAGCGTTTTCGATACGGAGGCGCCACCACCACCTGTTCTTCATCTGGAGGGCAGATCTGGATTCCGTCTTGGGATCCGGAGAGGGGAAATCGTCGCCATGTTCATCATCAACCTTCTTCCCTCTCCAATTCCATGAAGCTCTTCGTCGTTCGTGAGTAATCTATTCGTAGGCTCGCTGGGCGGTGATGAGTAGGATGAGATCTATCATGTAATCGAGTTAGTTTTGATGGGGATTGATCCCTAGTATCCACTATGTTCTGAGATTTGATTTTGCTACTACTTTTCCATGCTTAATGCTTGTCACTAGGGCCTGATTGCCATGATTTCAGATCTGAAATTATTATGTTGTCACCAATATATGTGTGTTTTAGATCCGATCTTGCAAGTTGTAGTTACCTACTATGTGTTATAATCCGGCAACCCCGGAGTGACAATAACCGGAACCACTCCCGGTGATGACCATAGTTTGAGGAGTTCATGTGTTCACCAAGTGGTAATGCGTTGGTCCGGTTCTTTATTAAAAGGAGAACCTTAATATCCCGTAGTTTCCTTTTGGACCCCGCTACCACGGGAGGGATGGACAATAGATGTCATGCAAGTTCTTTTCTCTAAGCACGTATGACGACACACGGAATGCATGCCTACATCACATTGACGAACGGGAGCTAGCCACATATCTCTCCGTGTTATAGATGTTGCATGATGAATATCATCCAAACAAATCACCGACCCAATGTCTACGAGTTTGTCCTACTGTTGCTACTGCTGTTACTTGTCTTGCTCTGCTGCTGCTACTACTGTTGCTACTGCTGTTACTTGTCTTGCTCTGCTACTTCTACTACTGTTGCTACTTCTTTTACTTGTCTTGCTCTGCTGCTGCTACTACTGTTCTACTACTGCTGTTACTTGTTTTGCTCTGCTGTTACTGTTGCTACTACTTTCGCTTGCTACTGTTGCTACTTGCTACTGCTGTTACTATTGCTGTTCCTTGCCACTCCTATTGCTCGTTACACTGCTACTACCTGCTACACTGTTGATTCGCCAGACCATTGACGGGAATTGACAACTTCCGTCGATGCGGCAACGAAGACGCCATTGATACAATTGTTAGGAATAGTGTGCCGTCAACAGATTGTTTCTGACACCGTTGTTATCATACTACTTTGCTGTTACTACTGTGCTTGCAGATACTAATCTTTCAGGTGTGGTTGAATCCGACAAATTAAACTGCTAATACTTGAGAGTATACTCTGACCTCCTGACTGGCTTACCTACAAATTTGGGTCGAATACTCTACCCTCGAAAACTGCTGCGAACCCACGCGCTCATGGGCAATCAACAACATTCTTCTAGTCTCATTACCGGGGAGTGCTATCAGCATTCTTCTGGTGTCGTTGCAGGAGAAGGTTAGTTGTTATAAGCATTCGTCTAGATAACGCCAGAGATTGCATGATCAACCCTTTTCTGGAGCCATTGCCAGGGAAGCACAGCTGAGGTCACAAAGTCATGAAGATATCTAAGGCGATGATCATACATATAGGCATCGCGTCCGAGACAAGTAGACCGATACTTTATGCATCTACTACTATTACTCCACACATCGACCGCTATCCAGCATGCATCTAGTGTATTGAGTTCATGACAAACAGAGTAACGCCTTAAGCAAGATGACATGATGTAGAGGGATAATCTCAAACCAATGATGAAAACCCCATCTTTTTACCCTTGATGGCAACAACATGATGCGTGCCTTGCTACCCCTTCGGTCACTGGGTGAGGTCACCGCACGGTATGAACCCAAAACCAAGCACTTCTCCCATTGCAAGAATCATAGATCTAGTTGGTCAAACAAAACCCACAACTCGAAGAGAATTACAAGGATATGGAATCATGCATAAGAGAGATCAGAAGAAACTCAAATAAGATTCATAGATAATCTGATCATAAATCCACAATTCATGGATCTCGACAAACACATCGCAAAAGAAGATTACATCGGATAGATGTCCATGAAGATCTTGGAGAACTTTGTATTGAAGATCCAAGAGAGAGAAGAAGCCATCTAGCTACTAGCTATGGACCCATAGGTCTATGGTGAACTACTCACGCATCATCAGAGAGGTCACGGTGTTGATGAAGAAGCCCTCCGTATCCGAATCCCCCCTCCGGCAGGGCACCAGAACGTGCCCCAGATGGGATCTTACGGAGACAGAAGCTTGCGGCGGCGGAAAAGTACTTTCGATGATCTCCTGATTTTTTATGGAATTTTAGGGAATATATAGGCGCAAAACCTAGGGCAAAGGAGCCTCAGGGAGCCCACAAGCTAGGGGGCAGCGGGCCCCCCTTGCCGCGCCATGAGGGCTTGTGGGGTCCCTGGTGACCCCTACCCTCATTCTCCGGCTTCCCGATCTTTTTCTGTTCCGAAAAAAATCTTTTTGGGAGTTTCATTCCATTTGGACTCCGTTCAAAATCCTCCTCTGAAAGGGGTCAAAAACATGGAAAAAATAGGAACTGGCTCTTGGCACTGAGTTAATAAGTTAGTCCCAAAAATATATAAAAGGCATGCAAAACATCCAAAGTTTGACAAGATAATAGCATGAAACCATAAAAAATTATAGATACGTTGGAGACGTATCAGATCCATATCACTAGATTCGTAGCAAGCGAAGATGCAATCATTTCGAAGGCTCATAGCACACAAGCAAAGGAAAGGCAAACCAAAAAGGCAAATATTTTTGTAAATTTTTGTTTTTCAGAAGTGGGGGAGAGGAAAACGAGAGGCAAAAAAAAGGTAAATGCAAGAGATGAGTTTGCGACACTTACTTGGATGAGCTTCACCTAGAACTTGATCCTCCCCGGCGACGACGCCAGAAATCCTTGTGCTACGGCGCCAGGAATCCCCGGCAGCCTCTCGAGCTTGCGTTGGTTTTTCCCTTGAAGAGGAAAGGGTGATGCAACACAGGAGCAGTAAGTATTTCCCTCGGTTTGAGAACCAAGGTATCAATCCAGTAGGAGAATCAGGCAAAGTGTCTAGAGTACCTGTGCAAACACAAACGACCTTGCACCCAACGCTATAAAGGGGTTATTAATCCCTTCAAGATTGATTGCAAAGTGAGATGTGAAGGCGGAAAGTGCAACGAAATAAAAGTGTAAGGTTGAAAATATTGTGAGTAGACCTGGGGGCCATAGTGTTCTCTAGAGGCTTCTCTCAAAATAGCATATATTACGGTGGGTGAACAAATTACTGTCGAGCAATTGATAGAACCACGCAAAGTCATGACGATATCTAAGGCAATGATCATACATATAGGCATCACGTCCGAGACAAGTAGACCGATACTTTCTGCATCTACTACTATTACTCCACACATCAACCGCTATCCAGCATGCATCTAGTGTATTGAGTTCATGACGAACAGAGTAACGCCTTAAGCAAGATGACACGATGTAGAGGGATAAACTCAAACCAATGATGTAAACCCCATATTTTTACCCTGGATGGCAACAACATAATGCGTGCCTCGCTACCCCTTCTGTCATTGGGTGAGGTCACTACACGGTATGGATCCAAAACCAAGCACTTCTCCCATTGCAAGAATCATAGATAAAGTTGGCCAAACAAAACCCACAACTCGAAGAGAATCACAAGGATATGAAATCATGCATATAAGAGATTAGAAGAAACTCAAATAAGATCCATAGATAATCTGATCATAAATCCATAATTCATCGGATCTCGACCAACACACCGCAAAAGATTACATCGGATAGATCTCCATGAGGATCATGGAGAACTTTGTATTGAAGATCCAAGAGAGAGAAGAAGGCATCTAGCTACTAGCTATGGACTCGTAGGTCTATGGTGAACTAGTCACGCATCATCAGAGAGGTCATGGTGTTGATGAAGAAGCCCTCCGTATTCGAATCCCCCTACGACAGGGCACCAGAACGTGCCCCAGATGGGATCTTGCGGAGACAGAAGCTTGCGACGGCGGAAAAGTATTTTCGTGGATCTCTCGCGGAGTTTTTGATTTTTCCTGAATTTATAGGCGGAAGAGGTAGGGCAGACGAGCCATAGTGGGCCCACAAGCCTGCTACGCGCGGGCCCCCTGGCCGCGCCTAGGGGGCTTGTGGGGTCCCCTGGTGGCCTCTGCCTTGGTTCTCAAGTCCAGTGCGTATCTTTTGTTCCGGAAAAATCTTTTCGGAAGTTTTATTCCGTTTGGACACCGTTTAAAATCCTACTCTGAAAAGGGTCAAAAACACGGAAAAAACAGGAACTGGCACTTGGCACTGAGTTAATAAGTTAGTCCCAAAAAGGATATAAAAGGCATACAAAACATCCAAAGTTTGACAAGATAATAACATGGAACCATGAAAAATTATAGATACGTTGGAGACGTATCAATCACCCTTTGTTATGACTGTTACATGATGAATGTCATTCGACATAATTATCCGTCACCGATCCAATGCCTACGAGTCTTTTCCTATTGGTCCTTGCTAAGTTACTTTACCGCTACTGCTGTCACTGCTGCTGATGTCACTACTGCTATCGTTACTATCACACTACTTTGCTACTTAAACTTTGCTGCAGATACTAAGTCTTTCAGGTGTGGTTGAATTGACAACTCAACTGCTAACACTCGATAATATTCTTTGTCTTCCTCTTGTGTCGAATCAACAAAATTTGGTTGAATACTCTACCCTCGAAAACTATTGCGATCCCCTATACTTGTGGGTTATCAAGACCTTTTTCTGGCGCCGTTGCCGGGGAAGCATAGCTCTATTCTCTGAGTCACTTGGGATTTACGTCTGTTGATCACTATGAGGAATCCGAGAGATCCAAAAACTAAAGTCTTTCCCTCAACTACGAGGACACGTAAGGAACTACCATCTAGCTCTGCACTTGATTCACCTTCAGTTATGAGTAAATTTGCGACACCACCACCTATTGGTAATTCTGATATGTCGCCTGTGCTTGATGATGCTACTTCTGCTATCCATGATGCTTATGATGATGCTTTGCTTGATAATGATTTGCCAGTGGGTGCATTTCTTGATGCACAAATTGCCAGAGTTACTGCTGAATGTGATGATACTTCTGAAACTGATGAAATTATTGAAGTAGAACCTGCTGTTACACCTGTTAGACCTAGCTCTCCTAGATATGAATTTCCTGATATACCTAAGGGTTATGTTATGGAGGGAGAGGTAGCTGAAGACTTTCTTGCTTGTAAGGATAGCTATGATCTTGATAACTTATTGCGCAAGTGGAAAGAAAAATCTCTGAATGCTAGAATGAAATACGATCCTAAGTTTGTTACTTCGCCTATCTTTGTTACTGATAAGGGTTATGAATTCTCTGTCGATCCCGAGTTAATCACTTTTGTTGAATCTGATCCTTTTCATGGTTATGAGTCTGAAACGGTTGAAACACATCTTACCAAACTGCATGATATAGCCACCCTATTCACGAATGAGGAAAATATTCGCCATTACTATATCCTTAAGTTGTTTCCTTTCTCACTAAAGGGTGATGCTAAGACTTGGTTCACTTCTCTTGCCCTTGGTTGTGTGCGTAGTCCCCAGGATATGATTTACTACTTCTCTGAGAAATATTTTCCTGCCCATAAGAAACAAGCTGCCTTGCAGGATATATATAACTTTGTGCAAGTTGAAGAAGAGAGTCTCCCACAAGCTTGGGGGAGGCTTGTCCAGCTACCTAATGCTTTGCCTGATCACCCTCTTGAGAAAAATGAAATTCGTGATATCTTTTATAATGGACTAACCAATGCTTCTAGGGACCACCTAGATAGTTGTGCTGGTTGTGTTTTCAGGGAGCGAACTCTGGACCAAGCTGAAATTCTATTGAATAATATCTTGAGCAATGATAATGCTTGGACTATTCCCGAACCACCTCTGAAGCCAACTCCGAAGAAAAGAGGTATTCTATTCCTCAGTCCTGAAGATATGCAAGAAGCCAAGAAATATATGCAAGAGAAAGGCATTAAATCTAAAGATGTTAAGAATCTACCACCTATCGAAGAAATACATGGTCTTGATAACCCGACATAGGTAGTAGAGGTAAATTCTCTTCGTAGATTCAATGAGAGTGATATTCCTTATGATAAACCTGCTAGCTTATGCTTAGATGAATTTGATAACTTTGTTGCCCAACAACAAAGTTTCAATTATTATGTTAGCACACAATTGAGACAAAATGCTTGTATGATTGATCATATAAGTGCTTGTGTGGATAGAAATGTCAATGATCTTAAGCTTTTGAGTAAAGATGACTCTATGGTCACTACTCAAGTAGAACAAGTACTTAAGGCTCAAAATGACTTGCTCAATGAGTTGAATGACAAGTCTGTTAGAGTTGTCACTAGAGGTGGTAGAATGACTCAGGAACCTTTGTACCCCGAGGGTCATCCTAAGAGAATTGAACAAGATTCTCAAGGAGTTAACACTGATGCACCTAGTCATCCTGGTATTAGGAACAAAAAGAAAGATGATAGGAACTTGCATGCCAGCAAACCTGTTGCCGTTACACCCGAGAATCCAAACGATGTCTCTGTTTCTGATGCCGAAACACAATCTGCTGATGAACATGAGCCTAGTGATAATATTGATAGTGGTGTTCATGTTGATGCTCAACCTAGTAATGATAAGGATGTGGAGATTGAACCTGTTGATCTTGATAACCCACAACCTAAGAACAGGAGATACGATAAGAACGACTTTATTGCTAGGAAGCATGGTAAATAAAGAGAACCATGGGTTCAGAAACCCATGCCCTTTCCTCCCAAACCATCCAAGAAAAAGGATGATGAGGATTTTGAGCGCTTTGTTGAAATGATTAGACCTATCTTTTTGCAAATGCGTTTGACAGATATGCCCAAAATGTCTCCTTATGCTAAGTACATGAAAGATATTGTGACTAATAAAAGGAAGATACCTGAGGTTGAGATTTCCACCATGCTCGATAATTACACCTTCAAGGGTGGAACTCCTAAGAAACTAGGTGATCCCGGAGGGCCCACTATACCTTGCTCCATTAAAGGAAATTATGTTAAATCTGCTTTATGCGATCTTGGAGCCGGTGTTAGTGGTATGCCTCTCTCTTTATATCGTAGACTTGAATTGGATAAGTTGACGCCTACTGAAATGTCTTTGCAAATGGCCGACTGATACGTCTCCATCGTATCTACTTTTCCAAACTCTTTTGCCCTTGTTTTGGATTCTAATTTGCATGATTTGAATGGAACTAACCTGGACTGACGTTGTTTTCAGCAGAATTGCCTTGGTGTTGTTTTTGTGCAGAAATGAAAGTTCTCGGAACGTCCTGAAAATTTACGGAGAATATTTCTGGAAAATATGAAAAATACCCGCGCAAAGATGCACCGGAGGGGATGGGACAGTGGGCCACAAGCCCTGTAGTCGCCACCCCTGGTGGCGGCTAGCAAGCTTGTGGGGCCCACGTGGTTCTGCCGCCCCCAAACTCAGCTCTATAAATTCACTTTCGTCCCAGAAAAAATCAAGAGAGAAGATTTCGTCGCGTTTGCGATACGAAGGCGCCGCCACATCCTGTTCTTCATCTGGAGGGCAAATCTGGAGTCCATTTTGGGCTCCGGAGAGGGGAAATCGTCGCCATCGTCATCATCAATCTTCTTCCCTCTCCAATTCCATGAAGCTCTTCATCGTTCGTGAGTAATCTATTCGTAGGCTCGCTGGGCGGTGATGAGTAGGATGAGATCTATCATGTAATCGAGTTAGTTTTGACGGGGATTGATCCCTAGTATCCACTATGTTCTGAGATTGATGTTGCTACTACTTTGCCATGCTTAATGCTTGTCACTAGGGCCCGAGTGCCATGATTTCAGATCTGAAATTATTATGTTGTCACCAATATATGTGTGTTTTAGATCCGATCTTGCAAGTTGTAGTTACATACTATGTGTTATGACCCGGCAACCCCGGAGTGACAATAACCGGAACCACTCCCGGTGATGACCATAGTTTGAGGAGTTCATGTGTTCACCAAGTGCTAATGCGTTGGTCCGGTTCTTTATTAAAAGGAGAACCTTAATATCCCGTAGTTTCCTTTTGGACCCCGCTGCCACGGGAGGGATGGACAATAGATGTCATGCAAGTTCTTTTCCCTAAGCACGTATGACGACACACGGAATGCATGCCTACATCACATTGACGAACGGGGGCTAGCCACATATCTCTCCGTGTTATGACTGTTGCATGATGAATATCATCCAAACAAATCACCGACCCATTGCCTACGAGTTTGTCCCACTGCTGCTGTTACTTGTTTTGATGTGCTGCTGGTACTTGTTTTGCTCTGCTGTTACTTGCTACTGCTGTTACTTGCTACTGTTGCTACTTGCTACTGCTGTCACTACTGCTATTCCTTGCCACTGCTGCTACTCGTTACACTGCTGCTACCTGCTACAATTCTGATTCGCTCGGCGTTGACGGGAAAAGACAATTTCCGTCAACGGGCAACTTCTGGCACCATTGATACGACAGTTAGGAATAGTCTGCCGTCAACAGATTGTTTCTGACACCGTTGCTATCATACTACTTTGATGTTGATACTTTGCTTGCAAATATTAATCTTTCAGGTGTGGTTGAATCTGACACATTCATGTGCTAATACTTGAGAGTATCCTCTCACTTCCTATTGGCGAATCAACAAATTTGGGTTGAATACTCTACCCTCGAAAACTGCCTCGATCCCACGCGATGGTGGGTCATTGCAAGACAATTTCTAATTGTTGAGCAATCGAGAATAGCATTCGTCTAGCCATTGCCAGAGATTTCCATCACCGACAAATCGACTGCTTTTTCTATCGGCATTTGCGAGGATGTACCTGTTGTGGTTGCTAACGTTACTATCTTAACGGACTTTGTTATTTTGGATATTCCCGAGGATGATGCCATGGCGCTCATCCTTGGAAGACCCTTTTTAAACACTGCAGGGGCTGTTATTGATTGCAACAAAGGCAATGTCACTTTCCATGTTAATGGTAATGAACATACGGTGCACTTTCCGAAGAAACAATATCGAGTTCATTGTATCAATGCTATTGGAAAATCTTCATCAATTCTTATTGGAAGCTTTGAATGCCCTATACCTACTGTCAAGATGAAGTGTGATTTACTTGTTGGGGATATGCACATCCCCATTGAGGTAACCTAGTGATTATTCCAAAATTCTCCGGTTTTATGTGATTCGGAAAAAGTTTGTCAAGGAGACTTGATCAACCTCATTGACGGATTTCTTTTGATGACCATGAGATGGATGAATCTAGGAGTCGCAACCTTCTGCTCCCAACTTTTACTTTCCATTGTTTAGAAGAAAAATGATAAATTTAGCTTTATTTTTCCCGTTTTCTGCTTTTTCCGTCCCTTAGAAAACTGACCTGGAAATAAAAGTTCTCCAAATGCCCTGAAATTCAAGTATGATTTTTTCTGGAATATTAGAAAATTTCTGAGATAGAGAGCTAGTCAGGGGGATGCACCAGTGGGCCACAAGCCCAGGAGGCGCGGGCACCCCCGTGGACGCGCCTGGCAGGCTTGTGGGTCCCACGTGCCCCCTTCCACTTACTCCAGCTCCCATCTCCTTCTCCTACCTCCAGAAAAAATCATTCCACAGCTCAAACCTGTGTTCTTGCTCTTCTTGCTACATTTTTCAATCTCCTTGTGCAAAGGCCCATTCATCAAACTGTTTTGGGGAATTGTTCCTTGGTATGTGACTCCTCCGTTGGTCCAATTAGTTTTTGTTCTAGTGCTTTATTCGTTGCGTATTTTTGTTGTCTTGGTGAACATGTTCTTGAGCTTTGCATGTTAATTTTAGTTGGTCCCAAGTAGTTTTGAGGCATGATATGGCCTCTAGGCACTTGTAGGAGTAGTTGCTATGAGTTTTGTTGAGCCTTATTCATTTTTCTTTGGAGTCACTAAAAATTTCAGAAAAAGAAGATGTTCAGGAAAAACTATCATGGTGGTTCTTCAAGCAAAAGGGGTCCCCGTCTCGCGATTCGGGAGCCCGACCCTTACCAGCCGAGGAACGCACAGGTACAACCATGTGAATGGCCTTCCAATGAATTCATGATTGATGCACGTTTCAAGGACGAGTTTGATACATTTGTTCACAACGCGGGCTCGAGGAATTCATCTCCGATAAATGTGAACAATATACTACTCTCACTGCCTCTTTTGTTCGTAGATTCAAATTTTCAGTTGGCCGTGACACATCCATACTGTTTGATCTTTATGACAAATCGTATACCATGGATTTAGAGGACTTCAATAGAATTTGCAAGATACCTGATTGGGGTAGTCTCAATGATCCTCCTAAGTCTTCAGTTAGAGATTTTATCTCTAGTATAACTGTCAGAGAAACTAGAGATATTATGCAGGCTACCATGGGGAGCATTCGTTTTCCTGCCTTGCATTATTTTCCCTCTTCATAGGTAGATGCATTAACGGCAAGACTAAGCATTGTCACTGCTACTGCAACAAAAGACCTTCCAACGGCGCCAGAAATAGGCATGTCGACGGGAGAATACTTGGCTTGATCTTTCTGCTGCGGCTACGCCTTGAGGGACTTCCTAGGAAAGTATGCAAAGGATTTCCCCCGTGGCCTTGGAGCCTTGCGTTGGTGTTCCCTCGAAGCGTAAAGGCTGATGTAGCGTAGCGGTGGTAAGTATTTCCCTCAGTTTGAGAACCAAGGTATCAATCCAGTGGAGGAGTATCTCAAGATCCTGCACAAACACAAAAACTTGCTCCCAACGCTATGAAGGGGTTGTCAATCCCTTATAGATTGTTTGCCAAGTGAGAACTGAAAGCAACAAAGTAACAAAGCAAAGTAAAAGCGGAGATGTAAACGATGGATGTGAATAGACCCGGGGGCCGTAGTGTTTACTAGTGGCTTCTCTCATGAAAGCAAGTAGACAGTGGGTGAACAAATTACTGTCGAGCAATTGATAGAACCGCGCAAAGTCGTGACAATATCTATGCAATGATTATTTCTATAGGCATCACTCCGAAACAAGTAGACCGATACTGTCTGCATCTACTACTATTACTCCACACATCGACCGCTATCCAGCATGCATCTAGTGTATTAAGTCCATAAGAACAGAGTAACACCTTTAGCAAGATGACATGATGTAGAGGGATAATCTCAAACCAATGATAAAAACCCATCTTTTTACCCTTGATGGCAACTACTTGATGTGTGCCTTGCTGCCCTTACTGTCACTGGGAAAGGTCACCACATGGCAGAACCCAAAACCAAGCACTTCTCCCATTGCAAGAATCATAGATCTAGTTGGCCAAACAAAACTCAAGACTCGGAGAGACTTACAAGGATATCAAATCATGCATATAAGAAATCAGCAAAGACTCAAATATATATCATAGATAATTTGATCACAAATCCACAATTCATTGGATCTCGACAAACACACCACCAAAGAAGATTACATCGGATAGATCTCCATGAAGATCATGGAGAACTTTGTATTGAAGATCCAAGAGAGAGAAGAAGCCATCTAGCTACTAACTACGGACCCGTAAGTCTGAAGTGAACTACTCACGAGTCATTGGAGGGGCGATGATGATGATGAAGAAGCCCTCCAACTCCAAAGTCCCCTCCGACAGGGCGCCGGGAAGGGTCTCCAGATGAGATCTCGTGGAAACGGAAGCTTGCGGCGACGGAAAAGTAGTTTCGAGGCTCCCCTGATTTTTTCGGAATATTTGGGAATTTATAGGCCAAAGATCTAGGTCAGGGGGCGGCCAGGGACGCCACAAGCCTGCCCACTGCCGCCTCCCCCTGGTGGCGGAGTGGGGGCTTGTGGGCTCCCTGGAGCCCACCTGGCTTGGCCCAAAGTCCCCCTAATCTTCTTCCGTTCGGGAAAAAAACATTTCAGGGTTTTTTCTTCCATTTGGAGTCCGTTCCAAAATCAGATCTGAAAAGAGTCAAAAACACGGAAAAAACAGGAACTGGCACTTGGCACTGAATTAATAAGTTAGTCCCAAAAAAGATATACAAGGTACATAAAACAACCAAATAAGACAAGATAACAACGTGAAACCATCAAAAATTATAGATACGTTTGAGATGTATCAGTCACCTCTGCGCACCTGACCTTACTATTTTTAAGAGCGTAGTGACGGGTGATCGAAGTATCAACATGGGAGCTATAATTGTGAGGAGGCTAAATAATAATGCTAATGAAGGGGATTTCTTCGGTGGGATCTATGCCACTCGCATAGCAAATTTTCTTGGAATACCCATCCGCGCAGAAGATCCCCCGCTCCATACAACTTTCCTTGATCGTGCCACTATGACACGTTATTAGTTCCTTGAGAGGGATAATGAATCCCCCTATAACGGTTAATATTTAACCGACAACGTGTTTTCCATATTACCCTTCCTGCTCCTGCCTTCTTTGACTTTAAGGTAAAACAGATATATTACATAACCAGAGGAGAGGCAGAGGAGTATGAGAGGGAGGCGAAGGCTGCTTGCCTCCGTGAGGCAGCTATTCAGGCGGTAGCTGCCGCGTTCCCGTACAACCCCCATTATGATTTTGGATATCGCCCGGACCAGCCGTGGCAGTAGACCAACTTAGGCCAAAAGCTTAAGCTTGGGGGAGTATGTGTTTCTCACTGACTTTATATTCTTGCTAACACTTTCACTTTGATAGTCGGTGTTCACACCTTGCCATTGTATCATCCATGCTAGTTTATTTTTTTTCTCGCTTTCTTCTGTGTGTTTGTTTAAATTTGAGAAAAACAAAAAAAAATAGTTGTAAGTTTACTTTCCAGTTTGTTTAGTGGTTTTTAATAAAAAAGGAAAACCCAAAAATATTTCCCGTTCTTCTTTTGCTTGTTGGGAGCTTTCCCGTGTAAATAGTTTTCTTTGTCCTTGGGTCAAGGTAGAAGACCATGGTTAAAATGTTTAGTGGCTCTCACATGCCTAATTGTTTATCCGTCAAAGAGCCATATTACTTTGTCTTCTCCTCTGAGTTTGCTTGCAGATTCCAGCTTAGTCCAATGCACGAACACTCTCATTATTATTCACATCATCCGGTCGTGCAAGTGAAAGGCAATAATGACGATATATGATGAAGTGACTGAGCCTGTAAAAGCTGGTATGAACTCAAATTATTTTGTTTTTGTAAATATGACTAGCTCATTGTTCCTAATTCAGCATTGTTATGAGAGAGACATGTTTGCAATGACAACTTAAAGATCATAGTTTCTGATGCCATGCTTAATTAGCTAGGAGCTTATAATGGTTTGTCTTGGATGCCAACATGAATTTCAAGATGATTATGATGTAGTATGATAGGATGGTATCCTCCTTTGAATGATTCAAGTGGCTTGAGTTGGCACATGTTCACGCATGTAGTTGAAACAAAATCAACATAGCCTCTATGATATTCATGTTTATGGTGATTTATATCCTACTCATGCTTACACTCAATGTTGGTTAATTTCAATTCATATTGATGACTGTTGTCGCTCTCTAGTTGGTCGCCTCCCAGTCTTTTGCTAGCCTTCACTTGTTCTAAGCGGGAATACTGCTTGTGCACCCACTTCCATAAACCCAAAGTTGTTCCATATGAGTCCACCATACCTACCTATATACGGTATCTACCTGCCGTTCCAAGTAAATTTGCATGTGCCACTCTCTAAATCTTCAAGAAATAATCTGTTTTGTATGCCCGAACCGCTCATGTGGTGACAAGGGGCGGTCAGTATCTTCCATGCTAGGCGTGTTATCCTCGATATGTGTTTATTCACTATCACTCACGAGAAAGGGGCTGGTAATCGGAATGCCCAGTTCCATGCTCAAGTCGAAAAGATAATTGCAAACAAAACTCCCCCTGGATTGTTGTTGGTATGGACGGCACCCGAGGATTCGACTAGTCATGGAGTGTGATTGATCGGTGGTGGGGGAGTCAAAACTTTACTTTTCTGTTTGGGAACCGCCTATAATTTGTCTAGCATGGAAGATGGTGAAAACTCTTGGTCATCGTGTTGACAATGAAAGCATATCACCCAAAATTATTTATCTCTGTTTTAAAAGCTTGAGCTCTCGCACCTCTACAAATCAATACTTCCCTCTGTGAAGGGCCTATCTATTTACGTTTCTGTTGAGTCATCCTCTTCTTATAAAAGGCTCCAGTTAGAGAGCACCTCCATCATTTTTATGCTTTGCTACTAATTGATATTGAGTATGACTGTGACTGGATCTTCTTTGCCATGAATTACAATGTTCAGTCAGACCTTGGTCTTTGAAGGTGCTCTGCATTTATGTTTTGCGGTCTTAGAAAGGGCTAGCGAGATACCATCTGTTCATATTGTTTTCATGTTTGTTTTGATTGAAATGTTGACGTTTGAAACTTATCATTATTGCTCGTTAGTTGATTATGCCATTGATATGAGTACACCATGAGACCTAAATGTTATTGCTTATGTGGTTAGCTTATGATCTTGCTGAAAATCTGAATATGAGTTAGACATAATTAAAACAACAAGATCAAACAGAGTTCGTAAAAGTTTTTCTTCTGTCTCTTTCAGTTTGTCAACTGAATTGCTTGAGGACAAGCAAGGCTTTAAGCTTGGGGGAGTTGATACCTCTCCGTCGTATCTACTTTTCCAAATTCGTTTGCCCTTGTTTTGGACTCTAATTTGCATGATTTGAATGGAACTAACCCGGACTGACGCTGTTTTTAGCACAATTGCCATGGTGTCATTTTTGCGCAGAAATAAAAGTTCTCGGAATGACGTGGAAATTTACGAGGATTTTTTGTGGAATATATAAAAAATACTGGCGCAAGAATTACCTGGAGACGCGGAGCCAAGAGCCCACAAGCCCAGGAGGCGCGGGCCCCCCTGGCCACGCCTGCAGGCTTGTGAGGCCCTCGTGGCTCCGCAGCCTCCAACTCCAGCTCTATATATTCTCTCTCGCCCAGAAAAAATTATGAGAGAAGAGTTCATCGCGTTTCACGATACGGAGCCGCCGCCACCGCGTGTTCTTCCTCTAGAGGGCAGATTAGGAGTCCGTTCTGGGCTCCGGAGAGGGGAAATTGATGCCGTTGTCATCACCAACCATCCTTCATCGCCAATTCCATGATGCTCTTCATCGGTCGTGAGTAATCTCATCGTAGGTTTGCTGGACGGTGATGGGTTGGATGAGATCTATCATGTAATCGAGTTAGTTTTGATGGGGTTTGATCCCTAGTATCCACTATGTTCTGAGATTGATGTTGCTACTACTTTGCTTTGCTTAATGCTTGTCACTAGGGCCCGAGTGCCATGATTTCAGATATGAACCTATTATGTTTTCATCAATATATGTGTGTTCTTGATCATATCTTGCAAGTTGTAGTCACCTACTATGTGTTATGACCCGGCAACCCCCGAGTGACAATAGCTGGAACCACTCCCAGAGATGACCATAGTATGAGGAGTTCATGTATTCACTATGTGCTAATGCTTTGTTCCGGTTCTCTATTAAAAGGAGACCTTAATATCCCTTAGTTTCCATTAGGAACCCGCTGCCACGGGAGGGATGGACAATAGATGTCATGCAAGTTCTTTTCCATAAGCACGTATGACTAAATACGGAATAAATGCCTACATTACATTGACGAACTGGAGCTAGGTACATATCACCCTGTGTTATAACTGTTACATGATGAATGTCATTCGGCATAATTATCCATCACCGATCCAATGCCTACGAGTATTTTCCAATTGGTTCTTGCTAAGTTACTTTACCGCTACTGTTGTCACTGCTGCTGTTGTCACTACTCCTACCATTACTATCACACTACTTTGCTACTGAAACTTTGCTGCAGATACTAAGTATTTCAGGTGTGGTTGAATTGACAACTCAACTCCTAATACTCGAGAATATTCTTTGGCTTCCCCTTGTGTAGAACCAACAAATTTGGGTTGAATACTCTACCCTCGAAAACTGTTGCGATCCCCTATACTTGTGGGTTATCAAGGATGCGCAAGAATAACCAAAGCCCCAAACACTCCTCCTCGGGGTACATGTCTCTTTGTGAATCTCCTAACTAGATAGAGAGTTATCGATAATAAGTGTATGAGTTCTTCAGACTAATGCGAGTATTCGATTGTTGTCACTTACACCATCCATATTTTGCTACCCACTTCGGTACTGCTACTGCAAAAAAAGACCTTCCAACGGCGCCAGAAATAAGCGTGTTGACGGGAGACTATGCTTGTCTTGATACTCCTCAGCAACGGCACGAGGAATCCTTCTGCTACGGCTACGCCTTCAGGGACTTCCTTGGCAAATATGCAAAGGATTCCCCTATGGCCTTGGAGCCTTGCGTTAGTGTTCCCTCGAAGCGGAAAGGGTGATGTAGCACAGCGGCGGTAAGTATTTCCCTTAGTTTTGAGAACCAAGGTATCGATTCAGTGAAGCATTGTCACAAGTACCTGCACAAACACAAAGAGCTTGCACCCAATGCTATGAAGGGGTTGTCAATCCCTTATATATTGTTTGCAAAGTGAGAACTGAAAGCAAAAAGAAACAAAGCAAAGTAAAAGTGAAAGCGGAAACGATAGTTGTGAATAGACCCAGGGGCCGTAGTGTTCACTAGTGGCTTCTCTCATGAAAGCAAGTAGATGGTGGGTGAACGAATTACTGACGAGCAATTGATAGAACCGCACAAAATTGTGACGTTATCTAAGGCAATGATTATATCTATAGGCATCACGTCCAAAACAAGTAGACCGATACTTTCTGCATCTACTACTGTTACTCCACACATCGACCGCTATCCAACATGCATCTAGTGTATTAAGTTCATGAGAACAGAGTAACGCCTTAAGCAAGATGACATGATGTAGATGGACAATCTCATATCTACGATAAAAGCCCATCTTGTTACCCTTGATGGCAACAACATGATGCGTGCCTTGCTGCCCCTTCTGTCAATGGGAAAGGTCACCACACGGTATGAACCCAAAACCGAGCACTTCTCCCATTGCAAGAATCATAGATCTAGTTTGCCAAACAAAACCCAAGACTCGGAGAGACTTACAAGGATATCAAATCATGCATATAAGAAATCAGCAAAGACTCAAATATAATTCATAGATAATCTGATCACAAATCCACAATTCATCGGATCTCGACAAACACACCGCCAAAGAGGATTACATCGGATAGATCTCCATGAAGATCATGGAGAACTTTGTATTGAAGATCCAAGAGAGAGAAGAAGCCATCTAGCTACTAACTACAGACCCGTAGGTCTGAAGTGAACTACTCACGAGTCATTGGAGAGGCGATGATGTTGATGTAGAAGCCCTCCAACTCCAAAGTCCTCTCCGGCAGGGCACCGTGAAGGGTCTCCAGATGAGATCTCGTGGAAACGGAAGCTTGCGGCGGTGGAAAAGTATTTTCGTGGATGCCCTCATTTTTTTCTAGATTTTAGGGAATATATAGGCAAAAGAGCTAGGGCAGGGGGGCGCCAGGGAGGCCACAAGCCTGGTAGCTGCCGCCCCCTGGTGGCGGCTACAGGGCTTGTGGGCCCCCTGTGGCTCTCCTGCCTTGGCCCTCAAGTCCCGTGATCTTCTTCCGTTCTAGAAAAATTTATTTCGGGGATTTTATTCCGTTTGGAATCCGTGCCAAAATCAGATCTGAAAAGAGTCAAAAACACAGAAAAAACAGGAACTGGCACTTGGCACTGAATTAATAAGTTAGTCCCAAAAAATATATAAAAGGTACATAAAACATCCAAAGTTGACAAGATAACAACATGAAACCATAAAAAATTATAGATACGTTTGAGACGTATCAAGCATCCCCAAGCTTAACTCCTGCTCGTCCTCGAGTAGGGAAGTGATAAAGAATGAATTTTTAATGCTTTCATGCTACCTAGCATAGATGTCCTTTGTAACTCCTCTTATGTGACGTGAATGTTCAGATCCATTAGATTCAAAACAATAGTTTGCTATTGATGTGGAGACAATAATAATTCAAGCAAACTAGCAAGGTAATCATGAACTTTCAAAATAACAAGGCCAAAAGAAAGTTATCCCTACAAAATCATATAGTCTGGCTATGCTCTATCATCCTTGCACAACGAATTTAAATCATGCACAACCCTGGTATTGGCCAAGTAATTGTTTTCACACCTTTACTTTCTCAAACCTTTTCAACTCTCACTCAATACATGAGCGTGAGCCATGGTTTTAGCACTATAAGTGGTGTGGAGTGTGGTGGAGGTTGCAATACAAACAAGGGGAAGATGGTCACATTAACTAGGCATATGAATGAGCTATGGAGATGCTCATCAATAGATATCAATGTGAATGAGCAGGGATTGCCATACAAATGATGCACTAGAGCTAAGAGTATGTGAAAGCTCTTAAAGAAAACTAGTGGGTGTGCATCCAACTTGCTTGCTCACGAAGACCTAAGGAAAATTTGAGGAAGCCTATCATTGGAATATACAAGCCAAGTTATATAATGAAAATTTCCCACTAGCTATATGGTGGTGACAAAACGAGAGACTCTCAATCATGAAGATCATGGTGCTTAATAAGCACAAGTGTGGAAGGATAGTAGCATTGTCCCTTCTCTCTTTTTCTCTCAATTTTTTTGGTGGGCTCTTTGGCCTCTTTCTTTTTTAATTTTGGTGGGCATCTTTGGCCTCTTTTATTTCCTCACATGGGACAATGCTCCATCAATGATGATCATCACACTTACAACTCAAAACTTAGAACAATGATGGCTCTATATGGAATGCCTTCGGTAGTGTACCGTGACAATGATCTAGCATGGCATAGACATTAATGGAAACATCATGCTAGCTATCTTACGATCATGCAATGGCAATGTAGAAGTGGTGGCACATGTCATGGTGGTAGTTGCATGGCAATATATCTCAGAACAGCTTGGAAAAAGACATAGTAGGTAGGTATGGTGGCTGTTTTGAGGGAGGCTAATGGTGGGTTTTGTGCACCGGCAAAAGTTGCACAACACTAGAGAAGATAGTGATGGTGGAAGGTGAAAGTGCATCTAAACAATGGACTCAACATTAGTCATGAAGAACTCATATACTTGTTGCAAAAGTTTTAGTAGTAATCGAAACAAAGCATTCAACGCATACTCCTAGGGGAAGGGTTGGTAGGTATAAACCATTGCGCGATCCCGACCGCCACACAAAGGATGACAATCAATAGACTAATCATGCTCAGACTTCATCACATAGCGGTTCACCATACGTGCATGCTACGGGAATCACTAACTTCAACACAAGTATTTCTAGATCCACAACAGCTTACTAGCATAACTTCAATATTACCACAACCACAACTCAAAACTGATTGAGATGAATCAAACTTCTCTAACTATTCAGTGCACATGGAGATGGAAGTTTTCATATCCCTTTGGATAACTACCACTTTTGAGACTACTTTCATAGCATAGATCAACTACCAAGCAACGCACCACCGTGCTCTAAAAGATATAAGTGAAGCACATAGAGCAAAATCAACTAGCTCAAAAGATATAAGTGAAGCACATGTGAGCTGAATTGTCTACCAAAGGATATAAGTGAAGCTCGACAAAATCACGGTGAGTGCATGTCTCTCTCTCTAGGTGTGCAGGAAGGAAGATTGTGACACAACAAAAATAAAATACTCCTACGATACAAGACACTCCAGGCAAAACACATAACATGTGGTGAATAAAAATATAGCCCCAAGTAACGTTACCGATGGATTGAAGATGAAAGAGGGGATGCCTTCCCGGGGCATCCCCAAGCTTAGGCTTTTACGGCATCCTTGAATCAATTTGGGGTGCCTTGGGCATCCCCAAGCTTGAGCTCTTGCCACTCTTTATCCTTTTGTCCATAAGAACTTCACCCAAAACTTGAAAACTTCACAACACGAAACTGAAACAGAAACTCGTCATAACCTTAGTATAAGAAAGCAAACCACCACTTCCTTAGGTACTATAGCAAACTTAAATTCTACTTATGTTGATGTTGGGTTACTGTATTTTCAATCTTCCATGGCTAATACCCCCCGATACTATCCATAGTTTCATCAAAATAAGCAACCAACTCAACAAAAAAGAATCTGTTAACAGCATACCAGTCTATAGCAATCTGTATACTTCGTATACTTGTGGTACTTCAAAAATTCTGAACAATTACGACAGTCTGAATAATTTGTGTAGCAATCAGCATAAAAAAGAATCAACTCAAAAGCTCTTACAAAAAAAATGTAAATTCTTTTCGTGAGCAGAAAGGTTCTGTCTTTTCCAGCATGACCAAACAATCATCCCCAAGACTAATCATAACGGTTTTACTTGGCACAAACGCAAAAAGAAACACAAAAAACACAATCATAACAGAATTATGAAAGTGTGGAAAACACAAAACAGAAAGAAAAAGGATAGATTCGTTGGGTTGCCTCCCAACAAGCGCTATTGTTTAACGCCCTTAGCTAGGCAAAAGGTGATGGAATCATGTATAGTCATCTTTGGTGCTCAAACCATAAGTAGCCCTCATCATAGATTCATAAGGCAATCTTATTTTCTTTCTAGGAAAAATGCTCCATGCCCTTCTTTAGAGGAAATTGAAATCTAATATTCCCTTCATTCATATCGATGATAGCACCAATAGTCCTTAGGAAAGGTCTACCAAGAATAATGGGATATGAAGGATTGCAATCTATGTCAAGTACAATGAAATCCACGGGTACATAGTTCTTATTTGCAACAATAAGAACATCATCGATCCTTCCCATGGGTTTCTTGACAGTAGAATCCGCAAGATGCAAATTAAGAGAACACTCTTCAATCTCATGAAAACCAAGAATATCACATAAATACTTTGGAATCACGGAAACACTAGCACCCAAATCACACAAAGCATTGCATTCATAGTTTTTGATCTTGATTTTGATAGTAGGTTTCCACTCATCATGAAGTTTTCTAGGTATAGAGACTTCTAGTTCGAGCTTCTCTTCAAGATATTTCATCATAGCATCTACGTATGCGCGGTAAAGGCTTTGATTTGGCTATAAGTATGTGGAGAGTTTGCAATGGATTGCATCAAAGAAATGCATTCAAACAAGGAGCAACTATCATAATTGAATTCCTTGAAATCCAAAGTGGGAGTTTCATTACTACCCAAAATTTTGATTTCTTCTACTCCACTCTCCACACCTTTATCATCAAGATAGGTGGACTCCGAATCATTGGGGCGTTTTTCAACCAAAGTGGATTCATATCCAGCCCCTTCATCAATAGGTTTGACACGCGAAAACAAAGATTCAAGAGGAGTCACACCAAGCACTTTAAGATCTTCGTGATTTACATCACTAGAACGCACCCTTTTAAACCATTCATGCCTATGGCGAATTTGGGCGGTTCTTTCTTTGCTCTCATTCATGGAGACACACATAGATTTTAAAGTTTCATCCAAGTTGACCTTGGGAGGAGCACATCTAACTTTCAAAGCATCAATATCACAAGACATCCTAACAACGCTCTTAGCCAAATCGTCTATTTTGAGTAGTTTTTCCTCTATGGACGCATTGAAAATCTTTTGAGAGTTGATGAACTCTTTGATATTACTCTATAAATCAGAGGGTAATTTGTTGTGATTTCCATAAATTTTGTTGTAGTAATTACCATAATTGTTAGAGGAGTTACTAGGAAAAGGCCTAGGAACATAGTTTCCTCTAAAAGCATTGTTGTTGCCAAAATTGTTCCTACCAACAAAATTAACGTCCAAACTAGCGTTGCTACTCTCAATCAAGGAAGATAGTGGCATGTCATTAGGATCTAAAGGAGCATTTCTACTAGCAACCAAATTCATCAACTCGTTCATCTTAGCACTAAGCGAGTTAATTTCTTCCATATCGTGTACCTTTTTGCTAGCAGGTGACATTTCAGTGTGCCACTGAGAGTAGTTGGTCATGATATTGTCTAGGAGTTTTGTAGCGTCTCCTAACGTGATTTCCATGAACGTTCCACCTGAGGCGGAGTCCAAGATATTACGAGAAGCAAAATTCAAGTCAGTGTAAAAGATTTGTATAATCATCCACAAACTCAAGCCATGAGCGGGACAATTTCTAATCATTAACTTCATCCTCTCCTAAGATTGTGCAACGTGTTCATGATCAAGTTGCTTGAAATTCATGATATCGTTACGTAGGGAGATAATCTTAGCCGGCGGAAAATACTTGGATATGTAAGCATATTTGCACTTATCCCAAGAATCGATACTATTTTTAGGCAAGAAGAAAACCAAGTTTTTGCGCGATCTCGCAACGAGAAAGGAAAAAGCTTCAACTTAATCACATCATTATCCACATCTCTTTTATTTTGCATATCGCAAAGCTCAATGAAGGTATTGAGATGGGATGCGACATCTTCTCTAGGAAGGCTAGAGAATTGCTCATTCATAACAAGATTCAGCAAAGCTGCGTTGATTTCATACGATTCCGCACTAGTGGCGGGAGAAATCGGAGTACTAATAAAATCATTATTATTGGTACTAGAGAAGTCGCAAAGTTTGGTGTTTTCAACCATGATGACTTCAACAAACCAACAAGAACACAAGCAAGCAAGAAAACTAGCAAAGGAAAACGGCAAAGGGAAAAAGGAAACGGCAAAGGAAAACGGCGAAAAGGCAAAAGGAAACGGCAAAGGAGAAAGGCAAATGAAAACGGCAAATGTGAAGTGGGGGAGGGGAAAACGAGAGGCAACTGGCAAAAAAGGTAAATGCAAGAGATGAGTTTGTGACACCTACTTGGATAGATCTCTCCTTCCCTCGCAACGGCGCTAGAAATACTTCTGCTACTGCAACAAAAGACCTTCCAACGACGCTAGAAATAAGCGTGTTGACGGGAGACTATGCTTGTCTTGATACTCCTCAGCAACGGCGCCAGGAATCCTTATGCTACGGCTACGCCTTTAGGGACTTCCTTGGAAAATATGGAAAGGATTCCCCCGTGGCCTTGGAGCCTTGCGTTGGTGTTCCCTCGAAGCAGAAAGGGTGATGTAGCACAGCGGCGGTAAGTATTTCCCTCAGTTTTGAGAACCAAGGTATCGATCCAGTGAAGGATTGTCACAAGTACGTGCACAAACACAAAGAGCTTGCACCCAACGCTATGAAGGGGTTGTCAATCCCTTATAGATTGTTTGCGAAGTGAGAACTGAAAGCAAAAAGAAACAAAGCAAAGTAAAAGTGAAAGTGGAAACGATAGTTGTGAATAGACCCGGGGGCCGTAGTGTTCACTAGTGGCTTCTCTCATGAAAGCAAGTAGACGGTGGGTGGACGAATTACTGTCGAGCAATTGATAGAACCGCGAAAAGTTGTGACGTTATCTAAGGCAATGATTATATCTATAGGCATCACGCCCAAAACAAGTAGACCGATACTTTCTGCATCTACTACTATTACTCCACACGTCGACCGCTATCCAGCATGCATCTAGTGTATTAAGTTCATGAGAACAGAGTAACGCCTTAAGCAAGATGACATGATGTAGATGGACAATCCCATATCTATGATTAAAGCCCATCTTGTTACCCTTGATGGCAACAACACGATGCGTGCCTTGCTGCCCGTTCTGTCACAGGGAAAGGTCACCACACGGTATGAACCCAAAACTAAGCACTTTTCCCATTGCAAGAATCATAGATCTAGTTGGCCAAACAAAACCCAAGACTCGGAGAGACTTACAAGGATATCAAATCATGCATATAAGAAATCAGCAAAGACTCAAATATAATTCATAGATAATCTGATCAGAAATCCACAATTCATCGGATCTCGACAAACACACCGCCAAAGAGGATTACATTGGATAGATATCCATGAAGATCATGGAGAACGTTGTATTGAAGATCCAAGAGAGAGAAGAAGCCATCTAGCTACTAACTACGGACCCGTAGGTCTGAAGTGAACTACTCACGAGTCATTGGACAGGCGATGATGTTGATGTAGAAGCCCTCCAACTCCAAAGTCCCCTCCGGCAGGGCACCGGGAAGGGTCTCCAGACGAGATCTCATGGAAACGGAAGCTTGTGGCGGCGGAAAAGTGTTTTCGTGGATGCCCTCATTTTTTTCTGGATTTTAGGGAATTAATAGGCAAAAGAGCTAGGGCAGGGGGGCACCAGGGAGGCCACAAGCCTGGTAGCCGCCGCCTCCCTGGTGGCGGCTAAAGGGCTTGTGGGCCCCCTGTGGCTCTCCTGCCTTGGCCCTCAAGTCCCCTGATCTTCTTCCGTTCTGGAAAAATTTATTTCGGGGATTTTATTCCGTTTGGACTCCGTTCCAAAATCAGATCTGAAAAGAGTCAAAAACACAGAAAAAACAGGAACTGGCACTGAATTAATAAGTTCGTCTGAAAAAGATATAAAAGGTACATAAAACATCCAAAGTTGACAAGATAACAACATGAAACCATCAAAAATTATAGATATGTTTCAGACGTATCAGGTACCATGCATTGCCCTTTCTCATCTTGAGAGTTCGTGCAAACTTCGCTGGTGCATCCAAACCCTTGGCATGATACGCTCTGTCATCATAAGCCTCGTTATATCTTTCCTCAAAACAGCCACCATACATACCTATTAAGGCATTTCCATAGCCTTTCCAAGATATATTGCCATGCAACATCCACCATCTCATGACTTGATCTTCATGTCATACATGCTTTTGCTTGATCGAGGAGACGCATGCTAGTTGGGCCTTGCCCTTATTACTGCTACATGACACGCTAGTTTCATTGCATATCCTGCTACACTGGGAGAGGCATACATTTGCATGCATCATGATAGTTTTTATTTGTCTTTATGTTGAGTACTTCTTATAAAGTGTGATGATCTTCTTTTTATTCTTGTAAAACATAGAGTGTTGCCCTTAAGTGAGGAAAATATCCCAAATAGGACAAATTAAAAGATTCCATAGAGGACAAACGAAAAGATCACAAAGAGGACAATGAGAGACAAAAACTAAAAGAGCCAAAGAGGCCATAGAAAAAGAGAGAGAAGGGGGGCAACACTACTATTCATTTTGAAAGATCCACACTCGTACTCCATTGTTATATTGTACTACATAGAGATTATCATTCATGCATAACTATGTGGGGACCCTTACACTATAGAACTTGGCTTGTATATTCCAATGATCAGCCTCCTCAAATGAGCTATATGTCTTCATGAGCAAGCAAGTTGGATGCACCCCACTAGTTCCATTGGAGAGCTTACCTTAGCTCATATGTGCATCCATTGCATGACAATCCCTGCTCCTCACATCATATCTATCATTTGGCTTTCTCTCGCCTATGGTTGTCCTCATTGATGTGAGCCTTTCACACCTTTTTGTATTTCTCCCCCATCATTATTATATTTGCCATCCTAAGTGCCAACATATCTTGCTTGCGCTCATCCATTGCATGAGTGCTCAAAGTCGAAAGGGAGAGGATCATTTTGACTTGTGCCTGACTAGTGGTCTGGGGATGAGTCAAAATAAGATTCTGAAGGAGACAAAATGTGAGGTTTAGTAGATTGAGTTCTCAATTAAAAAATATTTTATGCTCTAAACCCATCTCCCATTTCTTGCACGCAAACACCATTTGGAGACATTCGAGTCACCGACAGTGAGAGCTCTTGCACCTTTATGTTCTTACTTTGCGAATTTCAATACTAAATATAGACTCTTGCTTGTTATTGTCTTGACTTGAATTGCATATCTTACTTGCTTTACTTTGAAGTTTTTATATGTGTGTTAGAATGTCAACATATAAACTATTAGTGTTATCATTTACCTACTCGAGGACGAGCAGGAATTAAGCTTGGGGATGTTGATACGTCCCAAATGTATCTATAATTTCTGCTTGTTCCATGATCTTTTGGGTGAAATTGTTATATGTTTTGCTACACTTTTATACCTTTTTACACATATTTGGACTAACCTACTAACTCAGTACACTAATACATCTCCAACGTATCTATAATTTTTGATGCTTCCATGCTATTATCTTGTCAAACTTTGGATGTTTTGTATGCCTTTTATATCTTTTTTGGGACTAACTTATTAACTCAGTGCCAAGTGCTAGTTCCTGTTTTTCCGTGTTTTTGACCCTTTTCATAGGAGGATTTTAAACGGTGTCCAAACGGAATAAAACTTCCAAAAAGATTTTTTCCGGAACAGAAGATACGCACGAGACATGAGAACCAAGGCAGAGGCCACCAGGGGACTCCACAAGCCCCCTAGGCGCGGCCAGGGGGCGCGCCTAGTAGGCTTGTGGGCCCCGTGTGGCTCGTTTTCCCTACCTCTCCCGCCTATAAATTCCTGAAAAATCCAAAACTGCGCAAGAGATCCATGAAAATACTTTTCCGCCGCCGCAAGCTTCTCACTCCGCAAGATCCCATCTCGGGTACGTTCTGGTGCTGTGCCGGAGGGGGGATTCGGATACGGAGGGCTTGTTCATCAACACCATGACCTCTCCGGTGATGTGTGAGTAGTTTACCATAGACCTTCGGGGTCCATAGCTAGTAGCTAGATGGCTTCTTCTCTCTCTTGGATCTTCAATACAAAGTTCTCCATGATCTTCATGGAGATCTATCCGATGTAATATTCTTTGCGGTGTGTTTGTCGAGATGCGATGAATTGTGGATTTATGATCAGATTATCTATGAATCTTATTTGAGTTTCTTCTGATCTCTTATATGCAAGATTTCATATCCTTGTAATTCTCTTCGAGTTGTGGGTTTTGTTTGGCCAACTTAATCTATGATTCTTGCAATGGGAGAAGTGCTTGGTTTTGGGTTCATACCGTGCGGTGACCTCACCCAGTGACATAAGGGGTAGTGAGGCATGCATCGTGTTGTTGCCATCAAGGGTAAAACTATGGGGTTTACATCATTGGTTTGAGTTTATCCCTCTACATCATGTCATCTTGCTTAAGGCGTTACTCTGTTCGTCATGAACTCAATACACTAGATGCATGCTGGATAGCGGTCGATGTGTGGAGTAATAGTAGTAGATGCAGAAAGTATCGGTCTACTTGTCTCGGACGTGATGCCTATATGTATGATCACTGCCTTAGATATCGTCATGACTTTGCGCGGTTCTATCAATTGCTCGATAGTAATTTGTTCACCCACCGTATTATTTGCTATTTTGAGAGAAGCCTCTAGTGAACACTATGGCCCCCGGGTCTACTTCACACCATATTTTCAGCCTTTCACTTCGTTGCACTTTCCGCCTTCAGATCTCACTTTATAATCAATCTTGAAGGGATTGACAACCCCTTTATAGCATTGGGTGCAAGCTCGTTTGTGTTTGCGCAGGTACTCTGGACATTTGGCTTGATTTTCCTACTGGAATGATACCTTGGTTCTCAAACTGAGGGAAATACTTACTGCTCCTGTGCTGCATCACCCTTTCCTCTTCAAGGGAAAAACTAACGCAAGCTCAAGAGGCAGCAGAAGGATTTCTGGCGCCATTGCCGGGGAGGATCAAGTTCTAGGTGAAACTCATCCAAGTAAGTGTCGCAAACTCATCTCTTGCATTTAATTTTTTGCCTCTCGTTTTCCTCTCCCCCCCACTTCTGAAAAACAAAAAATTACAAAAAAAATTTCCTTTTTCGTTCGCCCTTTTCTCTCGCTTGCTTTCTTTTCGCTTGTGTGCTTGTTTGCTTGCTGAATTCGCCATGAATGAAAACACCAAACTTTGTGACTTCTTGAATACTAATAATAATAATTTTATTAGTACTCCGATTTCTCCCGCCACTAGTGTGAAATCATACGAAATCAATGCTGCTTTGCTGAATCTTGTTATGAAAGAGCAATTCTCTGGCCTTCCTAGTGAAGATGCCGCATCCCATCTTAATACCTTCATTGAGCTTTGTGATATGCAAAAGAAGAAAGATGTGGATAATGATGTAATTAAATTGAAGCTTTTTCCTTTCTCATTGCGAGATCGAGCAAAAACTTGGTTTTCATCTTTGCCCAAAAATAGTATTGATTCTTGGAACAAGTGCAAAGATGCTTATATATCCAAGTATTTTCCACCGACTAAGATTATCTCTCTCCGTAATGATATCATGAATTTTAAGCAACTTGATCATGAACATGTTGCACAATCTTGGGAGAGAATGAAATTGATGATTAGAAATTGTCCCGCTCATGGCTTGAGTCTTTGGATGATTATACAAATCTTCTACGCTGGCTTGAATTTTGCTTCTAGAAATATCTTGGACTCCGCCTCAGGTGGAACGTTCATGTAAATAGCATTAGGAGAAGCCACAAAACTCCTAGACAATATCATGACAAACTACTCTCAGTGGCACACTGAAAGGTCACCTACTAGTAAGAAGGTACACGCTATAGAATAAATTAACTCACTGAGCGCTAAGATGGATAAGTTAATGAATTTGGTTACTAGTAGAAGTGCTCCTTTATATCCTAATGATATGCCCTTGTCTTCCTTGATTGAGAGTAGGAATGCGAGCTTGGATGTTAATTTTTTTGGTAGGAATAATTTTGGCAACAACAATGCTTTTAGAGGAAACTATGTTCCTAGGCCTTTTCCTAGTAACCCCTCTAATAACTTTGGCAACTCCTACAACAATACTCATGGAAATTACAATAAATTACCCTCTGATATAGAGAGTAATATCAAAGAGTTTATCAACTCGCAAAATATTTTCAATGCGTCCATAGAGGAAAAACTACTCAAAATGGACGATTTGGCTAGGAGCGTTGATATAATGTCTAGTGATATTGATGCTTTGAAAGTTAGATGTGCTCCTCCCAAGATCAATATGGATGAAACTTTGAAAGCTATGCGTGTTTCCATGAGTGAGAGAAAAGAAATAACCGCCCAAATTCGTGCTAGACATGAATGGCTTAAAAAGGCGTGTTCTCGTGATAAGAATCACGAAGATCTTAAAGTGCTTGGTGTGACTCCCATTGAATCCTTATTTTCTAGTGTCAAACCTAATGATGATGGGGCTGGATATGAATCCACTTTGGTTGGAAAACGCCCCAAAGATTTGGAGTCCATCTATCTTGATGCTAAAAGCATTGAAAGTGGAGTATAAGATATCAAAACTTTGAGTAGTAATGAAACTATTACTTTGGATTTCAAGGAATTCAATTATGATAGTTGTTCCTTGATTGAATGCATTCCCTTGATGCAATCCATGCTAAACTCTCCACACGCTTATAGCCAAAACAAGGCCTTTACCGATCATATCGTCGAAGCTATGATAAAATCTCTTGAAGAGAAACTTGAGTTGGAAGTTTCTATTCCTAGAAAGCTTCATGATGAGTGGGAACCTGCTATCAAAATCAAAATCAAAAACTATGAATGCAATGCTTTGTGTGATTTGGGTGCTAGTGTTTCTGCGATTCCAAAGTCTTTATGTGATGCTCTAGGCTTTAATGAGATTGAGGAATGCTCTCGTAATTTGCATCTTGCGGATTCAACTGTCAAGAAACCCATGGGGAGGATCAATGATGTTCTTATTATTGCAAATAGGAACTATGTACATGTGGATTTCACTGTGCTTGGTATTGATTGCAATCCTACATGCCCTATTATTCTTGGTAGACCTTTCTAAGGACTATTGGTGCTATCATCGATATGAAGGAGGGAATATTAGATTTCAATTTCCTTTGAAGAAGGGCATGGAGCATTTTCCTAGAAAGAAAATATGATTGCTTTATGAATCCATGATGAGGGCTACTTATGGTTTGAGCACCAAAGACGACGATACGTGATTCGATCACCTTGTGCCTAGCTAAGGGCGTTAAACAATAGCGCTTGTCGGGAGGCAACCCAATTAATTTATCTTTTTCTTTCTATTGTGTTGCGTCCACACCATCATAATTCTGTTATGATTGTGTTTTTTTTGTGTTTGAGCCAAGCAAAACCTTTATGACTAGTTGGGTGTTGGTTGTTTGATCCTGATGGAAAAAGACAGAAACTTTTCGTTCATGAAATTATTTTTCATTTTTATTCAGAAAGAGATTTTGAGTTGATTCTTTTTTATAATGGTTTATATGCCTTCTTCCCAGGCTGTCGTAACTGTTCGGAATTTTTGAGGTACCAGAAGTATACGAAGTATACATATTGCTACAGACTAGTCTGTTTTTGACAGATTCTGTTTTTGTTGTGTTGGTTGCTTGTTTTGATGAAACTATGGATAGTATCGGGGGGGTACTAGCCATGGAAAAGTGAGAATACAGTATCCTAACACCAATATAAATAGAAATCAAGATTGATACAGTATCTAAAGAGGTGGTAGTTTGTATTCTTGTGCTAATGATATCACGAGTTTCTGTTTAAGTTTTGTGTTGTGAAGTTTTCAAGTTTTGGGTGATGTTCTCATGGACAAAGGGATAAAGAGTGGAAAGAGCTCAAGCTTGGGGATGCCCAAGGCATCCCAAGCCAAATTCAAGGACACCAAAAAGCCTAAGCTTGGGGATGCCCCAGGAAGGCATCCCCTCTTTCGTCTTCAATCCATCGGTAACATTACTTGGAGCTATATTTTTATTCACCATATGATATGTGTTTTGCTTGGAGCGTCTTGTATCGTAGGAGTCTTTCATTTTTGTTGTTTCACAATCATCCTTGCTGCACACCTTTTGAGAGAGACACGCACTCATCGTGAATTTGCTAGAATACTCTTTGTGCTTCACTTATATCTTTTGAGCTAGACCAAGTTGCTCTATGTGCTTCACTTAGATCTTTTAGAGCATGGCGGTGCGTAACTTGGTAGTTGGCTTGTGCTATGAAAGTAGTCCCAAAGGTGATAGGTATACAAATAGTATACAATAAAACTTCCATCTTCATGTGCATTGAGTAGAAAGAGAAGTTTGATCCCTTTCAATTAGTCTTGAGACGTGGATTTGGTAATATTAAGAGTTATGTTAGTAGGGTGTTGTGAATCTAGAAATACTTGTGTTGAAGTTAGTGATTCTCGTAACATGCACGTATGGTGAACCGCTATGTTAGGAAGACGGAGCATAATTGATCTATTGACTGTCATCCTTTGTGTTGCGGTCGGGATCGCGCGATGGTTTACACCTACCAACCCTTCCCCTAGGAGTATGCGTTTAGCAGTTTGTTTAGATTACTTATAAAAACTTTCGCAACAAGTATGTGAGTTCTTCATGACTAATGTGATTCCATGGTATAGATGGACTTTAACCTTCCACCATTTCTAGCCTCTCTAGTACCGCGCAATTTTCGCCGATGCACAAACCCAACATATGTCTTCCTCAAAACAGCCAACATACCTACCTACTATGGCATTTTCATAGCCATTCCTTGATATATTGCCATGCAACTCCCACCGTTCCGTCTCATGACTCGTTCCGTCACTCTCATATTGCCATTGCATGATTGTAAGATAGCTAGCGAGATGTTTCAACGTCATACGCCAAGCTAGATCGTTGCACATCCCGGTACACTGCCGGAGGCATTTCCTATAGAGTTATGATTGTTCTAAGATTTGAGCTGTGAGTAAATAAAAGTGTGATGATCATCATTATTAGAGCATTTTCCCATGTGGGGAAATAAAAGAAAAAAAGAGGCCAAAGTTTCCCACACAAAAAAGGAGAGATTCTTGTGCTTCATAATAGCACCATAATAGCACCATAATATCTCTTTCCACACTTGTGCTTCATAATAGCACCATGTTCTTCATGATTGAGAGCCTCTTGTTTTGTCACCATCATATGCTAGTGGGAATTTTCATTATATAACTTGGCTTGTACATTCCAATGATGGGCTTCCTCAAAAATTGCCCTAGGTCTTCGTGAGCAAGCAAGCTGGATGCACACCCACTAGTTCTCTTTTTGAGCTTTCACATACTTATAGCTCTAGTGCATCCGTTGTATGGAAATCCCTACTCATTCACATTGATATCTATTAATGGGCATCTCCATAGTCCTTTGATACGCCGAGTCAATGTGACCATCTCCTCCTTTTTGTCTCACAACCTCCACCACACTCTATTCCACCATAGTGCTATATCCATGGCTCACACTCATGTATTGCGTGAGAGTTGAAAAAGGTTTGAGAAAGTAAGAGTGCGAAAACAATTACTTGGCCAATACCAGGGTTGTGCATGATTTAAATTAGTTGTGTGGGGATGATGGAGCATAGCCAGACTATATGATTTTGTAGGGATAACTTTCTTTGGCCTTGTTATTTCAAAAGTTCATGATTACCTTGCTAGTTTGCTTGAAGTATTATTGTTTTCATGTAAATAGCAAACTATTGTTTTGAATCTTACGGATCAGAACATTCATGTCACATGAAAGAAGTTACAAAGGACAACTATGCTAGGTAGCATTCCACATCAAAAATTCAGTCTTTATCACTTCCCTACTCGAGGACGAGCAGGAGTTAAGCTTGGGGATGCTTGATACGTCTCCAACGTATCTATAATTTTTGATGGTTCCATGCTATTATCTTGTCAAACTTTGGATGTTTTGTATGCCTTTTATATCTTTTTTGGGACTAACTTATAAACTCGGTGCCAAGTGCCAGTTCCTGTTTTTCTGTGGTTTTGACCCTTTTCAGAGGAGGATTTTAAACGGTGTCCAAACGGAATAAAACTTCCAAAAATATTTTTTCCGGAACAGAAGATACGCACGGGACGTGAGAACCAAGGCAGAGGCCACCAGGGGACTCCACAAGCCCCCTAGGCGCGGCCAGGGGGCTCCTAGCAGGCTTGTGGGCCCTGTGTGGCTCGTCTGCCCTACCTCGTCCGCCTATAAATTCCTGAAAAATCCAAAACTGCGCAAGAGATCCACGAAAATACTTTTCCGTCACCGCAAACTTCTGTCTCCGCAAGATCCCATCTGGGGCACGTTCTGGTGCCCTGCCGGAGGGGGATTCGGATACGGAGGGCTTCTTCATCAACACCATGACCTCTCCGATGATGCGTGAGTAGTTTACCATAGACCTTCGGGTCCATAGCTAGTAGCTAGATGGCTTCTTCTCTCTCTTGGATCTTAAATACAAAGTTCTCCATGATCTTCATGGAGATCTATCCGATCTAATCTTCTTTGCGGTGTGTTTGTCGAGATCCGATGAATTGTGGATTTATGATCAGATTATCTATGAATCTTATTTGAGTTTCTTCTGATCTCTTATATGCACGATTTCATATCCTTGTAATTCTCTTCGAGTTGTGGGTTTTGTTTGGCCAACTTGATCTACGATTCTTGCAATGGGAGAAGTGCTTGGTTTTGGGTTGATACCGTGCGGTGACCTCACCCGGTGACAGAAGGGGTAGCAAGGCACGCATCGTGTTTTTGCCATCAGGGGTAAAAAGATGGGGTTTACATCATTGGTTTGAGTTTATCCCTCTACATCATGTCATCTTGCTTAAGGCGTCACTCTGTTCGTCATGAACTCAATACACTAGATGCATGCTGGATAGCGGTCGATGTGTGGAGTAATAGTAGTAGATGCAGAAAGTATCGGTCTACTTGTCTCGGACGTGATGCATATATGTATGATCATTGCCTTAGATATCGTCATGACTTTGCGCGGTTCTATCAATTGCTCGACAGTAATTTGTTCACCCATCGTATTATTTGCTATTTTGAGAGAAGCCTCTAGTGAACACTATGGCCCCCGGGTCTACTTCACACCATATTTTCAGCCTTTCACTTCGTTGCACTTTCCGCCTTCGGATCTCACTTTGCGATCAATCTTGAAGGGATTGACAACCCCTTTATAGCGTTGGGTGCAAGCTCGTTTGTGTTTGCGCAGGTACTCTGGACACTTGGCTTGATTCTCCTACTGGATTGATACCTTGGTTCTCAAACTGAGGGAAATACTTACTTCTCCTGTGCTGCATCACCCTTTCCTCTTCAAGGGAAAAACCAACGAAAGCTCAAGAGGCAGCATGCACCCAGTGCCGGTTTCTATCTGCTGATATCTTTTTGCAGGGGCTTTTACCCAAATTTCGAGAGCCCCAAAAATCCCGAGAAAAATATATAAAAATCAGCGTGACGAAATATTCTGGATCACCGAAGATGGGCCACAGGGGAGCCAGGGGCTGCCTAGGCGACCACCCCGCGCGGCCTGGCCCCTCGCCACGCCCACAGGCCGCCTGGGTGGACCCACCTCCTCTGATGCTCTCCTTTGGCCTATATTTACCCCTCCGATTGGAAACCCTTCCATCATATCCAGAATCGTGAATTTCTCCATCGTTCTGTCGCCACAACGCTTTCGAGATCGAGAGTGTCACGAGACCTCTTCCCGGCACCCTGCTGGAGGGAGGATTGACCTCCGGGAGCTTCTCCACCGCCATGGACGCTTCTCGGACGTGTCGTGAGTAGTCCTCCTTGGACCACAAGTCCATGACCAGTAGCTATGCGATCTCTTCTCTCCAATCTTGTGCTTCAATGATTAGCCCTTGTGAGTTGTGCCCTACATGATCAAGGCATCTATGTAACTTTCATGCTATTGCTATGCTCGGTTTGATGGGATCCGATGGGTTATGAGATTATGTTCAGATTATTATGATTTATATATTTGATTATCCTTTTATATTATGTTCTTTAGTGATTCATGCATGTTCTCTGTTGTTCTTTATTGCTTTGGCCGAGTAGTAGATTGTAACTCCAAGAGGGAGCGTTATGCATGATTGTGGGTTCATGCCCCTTGATGTCTAGCTCGAGTGACAAAAACATGAGACTAGGGGATGTGCTGTTGCCACCAGGGAGAAAACAACGGTGCTTGTGACCGCGGTTGCAAGTATTGTTTACCTTATGCATAGTCCATTAATGTAGCTGTCCGTTGCTTAGAGTTTACACTCTGGGTGGGGCTCGTAACTTAATACCAGCGAGATGTTGTGGATAGATATCTCAAGGTGGATGATTAGTAAGTAGATGTTGATGAGTAAACGTTCTACATGTCTTGGCGTACTGCCCATTGCTATTGAGCCTCTAACTTTCAAGTAGCATAATTAGCATCGCGGTGCGTTTATAATTCTGTCAATTGTGCAGCTGTAATTTGTTTACCCAAGCATAGTTGTTTATCGTCTTTTGGGAGAGAGACATCACTAGTGAACATCATGTGACTCCGGTCCATATCACCACCATTGCTTACACCTCCATCATTAACTGCTTTCATTTACTTTTCCATTGCAATAACTATCACTATTCCCACTTGTGTTTTGATCTGTTGCAAACTACAAGGCCGGAGAGATCGGCAACCTCTCTGTACTCGTTGGGAGCAAAGTTATTTGTTGTGTGTGCAGGTCCACGTCTTCTGCTAGCGCCAGGGCAGCGGACACCTACTTGTTGATCCTCGGAGTCCTCCTGGTTCGATAAACCTTATAGTCTTAGTGTAAGAGAAACTTGTTACTGACTATATCTCCACCTTCCACTTGGGGTAACCAACGAGGGGCGAGAAGTATATTCATCAACTCGTCATCACTTTCTATCAACAATATGCAAATGAAATTCTTTTAATAAAAAACCCACCTAATAAAACTAAGCTTACCACATTTCTTATCAATAATATATTTAATAGTAGCATTGTGAGTATGAATAGTTACTTTAGAATCAACAATATAAGCTCTAAACTTATCACAAGCAAAAAACAACCACTAGAAATTCTTTCTTAGTAGTATCATAGTTTTTTGGGGCACGGTCCAAAG
Source organism: Hordeum vulgare subsp. vulgare (assembly GCF_904849725.1). Lineage (NCBI taxonomy): Eukaryota > Viridiplantae > Streptophyta > Magnoliopsida > Poales > Poaceae > Hordeum > Hordeum vulgare. The sequence continues at coordinate 103,572,499 of NC_058524.1, read as the reverse complement.
TCTTGCTAACATAATGAATAATATTCATTTTTATCAACCCTTTGATCAAGGACAGCCATTATCACATAGTCACAAACATCACACATAATTTCAAAGATTAAATTCCAATAAGGTGGTTGAATAATAGGACCGGAGGTTAAAGTGTTCTTACGAATTTCAAAGGCTTCTAAGCAATCATCATAAAAAAATGACACATCTTTTTGTAGAGGATTAGTAAGAGGCCTAGAAGTTTTAGATAAGTCCCTAATGAAACTTCTATATAAACCTTTGATATATTTAGGAGATGTCATTTTCTTGATGGCGTCCACCTTAGCTTTATCTACCTCAACAACTCTTTTAGAAATTTTATGTTTACGCACTATAACCTTGTTCACCATGAAGTGACACTTCTCCAAGTTCAAGACAAGAATGCTTTCCTCACATCTCTCTAAAACTTTATCAAGATTGTGCAAGCAATCATCAAAACAAGTCACATAGATGGAGAAATCATTCATGAAGAAGTCAAAAAAACTCAAAAAATATAGCAATCATACATATTGGAAATGTAGCAGGTGCATATTACATAAACCAAAAGGCATACGTGTTAGGGCATATTTCTCCCTTGGGGATTTTGGAGATTGATGCAATGCATTTGCGGACTAATCATGTGCATTAAGCCTTTGAGATAATCTATCATATGGCAGAAGACGATTTGAGCCCCCGAGAGTTTAAAAATGAAGACAACTATTTTCTTGTACTTTGTTTTTGGTCGAATTAGGTCGTTGGGGAAACGTACTATTAAGAGGGGGTCCGCTTCAGAATGGTTTGTGTGGAATCAACACGTACACATCTTCATTCGAACCCTCATTCCTGTCCCACATCAATGGTGTTTCTCCTTTGTTATCTCCATGTGTCCTAAAGGCCTCAGGTAGCAATACCTCTCTTGGTAAGCGGTAGTACCACTATAGAAAAGCGGTAGTACCACCTATATGCGGTAGTACCTATGCCCAGTACCACACATACTACTATTGCCTCTAGGGGGCTCGACTTTTCGTGTCGGGTTGAGCGAAAGTGGGACGGTAGTGCGAAGCGGTAGTACCGCCCGTCACTACCACTCCACTTTCGCTCCCTTTTGGATCCTTTGCACCTTCCACGGAGATAGGACAACAGTGGGGCACGACACTATTGTGTGTAAGCGGTAGTACCGTTGTAGCGGTACTGCCTTCGTCCCCTGCCCTGCCTTGCCTCCATGGGCTCCTGTGCTGCAACCCCAGTGGTAGTATCATTGGGACGAGCGGTAGTAGTGCTCCGGTGGCACTACCGCCCCATTGCTTCGTTCCACTACACTGAGCAACATAGCACTATCGCCCATGCAATAGTGTCGCTTGTGTGTGGGCTGAGTGGTGGATAACGGTTGGATTTGCTTCCCACTATAAATAGGGAGTCTTATTCTCCAAGAAGACCACGTCTTCCTCCCCTAAGCTCCATTGTTGCTCCAAGATCCATTTTCGCCCGATCTCTCTCCCTGGCCAACAAAAATTGTATACTCTCTAGGGTTTGGTTGGGAGGGACTCAATCTACACTTACACCAAGAGAAACTTCATTCGCGCCACTCATCCCTTGTGGATCTTGTTACTCTTGGGTGTTTGAGCACCCTAGACGGTTGAGGTCACCTCGGAGCCACATTCCATTGTGGTGAGGATCTGTGGTGGTGTTGGGAGCATGCAATTAAGTTCCAGGGATTGGCCCAACCTTGTCTGTAAAGGTTCGGTCGTTGCCTTCAAGGGCACCACTAGTGGAATCACGACATCTCACATAGTGTGAGGGTGTGAGGAGAATACGGTGGCCCTAGTGACTTGTTGGGGAGCATTGCGCCTCCACACTAATCCCACGGAAACGTACTTCCCCTCAAAGGGAAGGAACTTCGGTAACACATCCTCGTCTCCACCGACTTCACTTGTGACTATTTATTATCTTTACATTGTGCAAGATATATTAGTGTTGTATCATTTGCTTGCTTGTATTGTTGTTTTTGTTGGTAGCATCATATAGGTTGCTCACCTAGTTGCATATCTAGACAACTTATTTGTTGCTAAACCTAATTTGGTAAGAAAAGCAAAAAAATAGTAGTTGCCTATTCACACCTCTAGTCAACCATATCGATCATTTTGATTGATATCACAAATACATCTCTTTTAAAGGCTTAACCACCCAAAGAGTATGGTTGACGACGTGATTCGGGAAGGGAGAACTCTACGCCCGGGTCTGTGACCGTGGTCACTGATACATCCATTTTGTGTCATGAATTATTATTGATACGTGTGTTATTCTTGTCCACTATTCCTCCTTCGTGGGAGGACCAATCTTCATCAATATCTTCGCTAGCACCATCTCATATCCAACCCTAGTTCATCTATTGTATTCAATATTTGTCTCAAAACCTCAGATTGGTACATGTGGGTTACTAGTTGTGTTGATTACATCTTGTAGCTATGTGAGGACTCTCTCTCTCTCTCTCTCTCTCTCTCTCTCAATAAAGATTTTCAAATCTAAGATTTATTTCAAACAAAAAACTAAACAAAATACACTCCAATAATGGCACATATCATGTGAACGAATAAAAACTTAGGATCAACATAGGCTAACCAATAGTTGTTGACGAAGGGAGGTAGGATGCGTAGCATCCCCAAGCTTAGATGCTTGATACTTCTTGAAATATTTACTTGGGGTTCCTTGGGAATCCCCAAGCTTGGGCTTTTGTATCTTGTTCAATCCTCTCATATCCCGATTTCACCTAAGTCAAAAAAACTTCATCCACACAAAACTTGAAAAGAACTCGTGAGATAGGTTAGTACACATAAGAGTAAATCAACACTTCATGTACTGGAAATACAAGTTGAATAATAATTTTCAAACATTAGGTATTGTGTACTATCATTTCGACAACTTATATCTACCAGTATAAGGCATGAAAACTCTAGCATAAGTTGATAACAAAACTATGACAACAATCTCTCCAAACAGAACAGACTATAGAAATTAATTAAAAAAGTGTACATCTATAATTCCAAAATTATGAAAATTTAGGACATGATAAAGAATTTGTATGAACTTACGCATGTAAAAATTTCATAAACTTTCCATGTTCAAGTAAAATCTCATAATTCAAATACTACAACAAAAGTTTCTATTTTTGTGCAGCACACATCACACATGCAATTCAAGCATTCTAAAGGCAGTTCTTGGTACTTTTTATTGAATTTTTTTAACAAAATAATATGATGCTCCGAGTAAAACATGTATTATGTGACGAATAAAAATATAGCTCCAAGTAAGATATACCGATAGTGTTGAAGATGAATATCAGGGTCTTAGATGCTTGAGTATTCCTTGCATATTACCTTGGCGTGCCTTGGGCATCCCCAATCTTAGGGTCTTACCACTCCTTATTCTTCTCGTATCGGTATCTCACCCAAAACGTGAAAACTTCAATCACACAAAACTTAACGTAACTTTGTGAGATGAGTTAGTGTAGTAAAGACAGATCATTCAGTTAGGTACTATCAAGACAAGATTTATATTTTTTTTCTCAAATAGTACCTACTACATTATATCATTACCATAAATTATATCACTAAATATAAACTATGGAAACATTAAAACAAGCAAACTATGCATGCAAAATAGAATCTGCCAAAAACAGAATAGTCTGTAACGATATGAACATAAACCATACTTACCTATCTCTTAAAATTCTTAAAACTTAAGGGAACATATAAAATTTGTGTAAAAAAATTCGAATCTCGAGTAAAATCACATAATTCATATACTAGACGCAAAAGTTTCTATTTTTGCACAAAATCAAACCAACAAGTATCCACACTATCCCAAAGGCTTTACTTGGCACATTATTAAAATAGAAGACAAAAACATGATTAATACAGTAGTTTAATCATGTGAACACAAAAAAACAGAAATTAAAAGTGTTGGTTGTCTCCCAATAAGCGGTTTTCTTTAATGCCTTTTAGCTAGGCATGATGATTTTAATGATGCTCACATAGAAGGTAATAATTCAAACATGCAAGAGAGCATCATGAATCACATGGCAAGCACATATAAGTCTAACCCACTTCCTATGCACAGGGATTTTGCAAGAAAACAATTTATTGTAGCGAGAATCAACTTGCATAGGAAGGCAAAACAAGCATAACTTCAAAACTTTGAACACATAGAGAGAAAACTTGATATTATAGAAATATAAATAATCATATCTTCGCCTCTCATAATAATTTTTAGTAGCATCATGAAGGAATTCAACAATATAAATATCACATAAAGCATTCCTTTCATGATCCACAAGCATAGAAAATTTATCACTCTCCACATAAGCAAATTTCTTCCCATTCATAATGGTGGGAGCAAACTCAACAACATAACTATCATGAGATACTTTTTTGACATAACCCAATTGAACATTAAAATCATGATGAAAAGTTCCATGGTTACTATCACTTTTTATAGCATACATGTCATCACCATAATCATCATAAATAGGAGGCATGCCATCATCATAATAAATTTTCTCATCAAAACTTGGGGGACTAAAAATATCATCTTCATCAAATGTAGCTTCCCCAAGCTTGTGGCTTTGCATATCATTAGCATCATGGATATTAATAGAATCATACTAACAACATTTCTATAATGCTCATCATTCAAGGATTTAATGCCAAACATTTTATTAAATTATTCTTCTAGCAATGTGGCACAACTTTCTGAACCGTCATTTTCACGAAAGATATTGTAAAGACGAAGCATTTGAGGCAACCTCAATTCCATTTTTTCACTTTTGATTTATAAACCAGGCTAGTGATAAACAATAAAATAAAAAAATAAATTTCAAGATCTAAAGATATACTTTCAAGCACTCACCTCCCAATAACAATGCGAAAAAAGAGCTTGATGTCTGCTATGCAACTTTATTCTTGTATACGTTGTTGGGCCTCCAAGTGAAGAGTTTTGTAGGACAACACCAAAATTCCCTGAGGTGGATGACCTAAGTTTTATCAATCCTTGGGAGATGTAGGATGAAAATGGTCTCTCTCAAATAACCCTGCAATCAAATACAAGAAATCTTTTGTGTCCCCAACACACCCAATACAATGGAAAATTGTATAGGTGCACTCGTTTGGCGAAGAGATGGTGATACAAGTGTAGTATGGATAGTAGAAATATATTTTTATAATCTGAATGAATAAAAACATCGAGGTTACAAGTAATAAAAGTGAGCATAAACGGCATTGCAATGCTTGGAAATAAGGCCCGGGGTTCATACTTTCACTAGTGCAATCTCTCAGCAATGCTAACATAGTAGAATCATATGATCATCCCTCAACGTGCGACAAAGAATCACTCCAAAGTTCATATATATCAAATAACATAAGATGTAATTGTTGTAGGCAGCAAACCACCTCAAAGTTATCCTTTCTGATCAATCCATTGAGCTATTCCTATAAGTGTCACAAACAGACCTAGCGTTCGTAATAGAATAACACCTATGATACATATCAATCGACCCTAATGTCACTTAGGTACTCCAATGACACCTCAAGTATCGGTGGTTTAATTATTCGACGTGCATTAAACAATTTCAAATTCATCATATTCAATCCAACACAAAGAACTTTAAAGAGTATCCTAAGATTTCTATCACAGAAAGTAGGACAAGAACGTGGATCAACCCATATGCATAGATTACCCCGTTGTCACCAAGGGAATCCACAAGTTATGTACCAAAACATATATCAAGTGAACCAATAGAACACACCATTGTCACCATGGTTATACACATGCAATACATACACCAAGTAATCTCAAATCCAATGCTCAATCTGACATAACAAAATCTCAAGGGAAAGATTCAATTCATCAAATCAAGATAGCAAGGGACAACCACCATATGATCCAACTATATTAACAAAGCTCGTGATGCATCAAGATTGTGACATATCAAGAACATGAGAGAAACAGAGAGAGATGTCAACCACATAGCTACTAGTACATACCCTCGGCCACCGAGGGTGAACTACTCCCTCCTCATCATAGTCACCGTCGGGATGATGAAGATGGCCTACGGTGATGATTGCCCCCTCCAGCAGGGTGTCGAAAAGGGCTCTGGATGGTATTTCTTCTACACAGATAGTTGCGGCGGTGGAGCGGAAGTTCTAGGTTAACTTCTGGGTTTTTTCAAATATATATGATTTTTTAGCGTTGGAATCACGTCAAACTAAGCCATGAGGTGGTCCTGATAGCCCACAAGTATAGGGGAACAATTGTAGCCTTTATCAATAAGTAAGAGTGTCGAACCCAACAAGGAGCTAAAGGTAGAACAAATATAGCCTCAAGTTCTACCGACCACCGGTTCAACTCTACGCACGCTTAACGTTCGCTTTACCTAGAACAAGTATGAAACAAGTATTACTTTGTAGGTGTGATAGGATAGGTTTGCAAGAAAATAAAGAACACGTAAATAAAAACTAGGGGTTGCTTAGATAAAGAAACAACTAAGTTAGTCTTAGTAGAGATATTTTTTGTCACAAGAAGGTTATTTGTCCCTAGACAATCGATAACTAGACCGGTAATCATTATTGCAATTTTATATGAGGGAGATGCATAAGCTAACATACTTTCTCTACTTGGATCATATGCTCTTATGATTGGAACTCTAGCAAGCATCCGCAACTACTAAAGATCATTAAGGTAAAACCCAACCATAGCATTATAAGTTATCAAGTCCTCTTTTACTCCCATATGCAACAACCCACCTACTCGGGTTTATGCTTCTGTCACTCAAGCAACCCACCATAGGAAAATCATGAACACATTGTAACACTCTACAACGGGGGTCCCTCACGCTTGCGCGACACGGAGAGCACCATAGGACAACACCAATAATAAAACATGCAACTCAAACCAATCATGATCATCAATCAACCCATAGGACAAAACATATCTACTCAAACATCATAGGATAGCCATACATCATCGGGAAATAATATATAGCATTGCGAACCATGTTTAAGTAGAGATTACAACGGGAAGAAGGGGTGTTACAGCGCTGCATAGAGGGGGAGAGAGAGTTGGTGATGACGGCGACGGAGTTGTTGGTGTAGATCGTCGTCACGATGATGGCCCCGACGGTGTTCTGGTGCCATCGGGAGAGAGGGGGAGAGAGCCCCCTCATTCTTCTTCTTCCTTGCCCCCCTAGACGGGAGGAGGGTTTCCCCTCTGGTCCTTGGCCTCCATGGCGGCAGAGGGGCGAGAGCCCCTTCGAGATTGGACCTCTCTCTCTGTTTGCTTCTGTTTCTGCGTTTTTCTGCCTTCCAGATTCTAGTGTTTTACTGTTTCTTTTATTCCTGGAGATCCGTAACTCCGATTGGGCTGAAATTTTGACATGATTTTTATCCGGAAATTAGCTTTATTGCGGCGAAAGAAGGACACCAACCGCCGTACGGGGGGACCACAAGCCACCAAGGCATCCTCCTACCCCCTAGGTCACACCCGTATGGCTTGTGGGCCCCTCGGGCACCGCATTCTGTTGATTCCACTTCTCAAAATTCACATATATTCCAAATAAAATCTCTGTAAGTTTTTATCCCGTTTGGACTTTGTTTTATATGCGTTTTTTGCGAAACAAAAAACATGCAACAAACAGGAACTGACACTTGGCACTGGATCAATATGTTAGTCCCAAAAATAGCATAAAAAGTTGCCAAAAGTATATGAAAGTTGTAGAATATTGGCATGAAACAATCAAAAATTATATATATGACGGAGACGTATCAGGTTCCAAGCTATCAAGGTGCGCCTGGGGGTGGTCATGCCCTGATGGCTTGGGGGCACCTGTCGGAGCCCCTCTGGTGGTTCTTCGCTCCAATATTTCTTATTTCTTCGAGAAAAAATCATCAAAAAATTTCCCGCAAATCCGAGAACTTTTATTTTCTACACAGAAACAACTACACGGCAATTCTACTGAAAACAACGTCAGTCCAGGTTATTTTTAATTACATCATTAAATCATATAAGTGCATCAAAATCATATAAAAGTATTGTAAATATAGGTAAATATGGCATGAATACTTCAGAAATTATCGATACATTGAAGACGTATCAGGATGCGGCGGATGTTGGAGTCGGCGGAAGGCGGGGGCAACGGAGACGACGGGGATGTTCGAGGCGACGGCAGAGGATGTTGACATTTGATGCGACGGACGAAGAGGGCTATGGGGACGACGAGCACGAGGGGGAAGATGCTAGCCTGGTAGGCGTCAGAGAGCAAGCGTGCTGGTGGCAACGCTGAAGGCCGCCAGGACGACGGTGATGGAGGCGAGTGGCGAGAGAGACAAGGGTGGAAGATTTATGGATGTGGCCTTTGTCGTGCCCGCACCCGCGTGCGAGGCCCTAGCAAGACATGCGGCACGCATGCTGTGAGCCTTCCATTTTCTGGTGTCATGTCACGGGGGGGCTCTCGAGGGCTATGCGGCATGGCATAAAGATATTTCTGACGAAGAATACTTTGGCATGTAAATGGTGACCCCTTCCTCAATTTTGCATTGAGTAGATCACATTCTGGGAAATATTTCTCATGAAGAATCACGACACATAGAGAATCTTAAATGTCAATAAGTCGCCAAACTTGTTTGTCAACATAGCCAAGATTAAAAGCAATATATATCTCGAGATCCCATATGCATGTTTCTGTGGTACACATATTTTTCATTAGGTCATCCAATGCATCCTGTTTTGGTTATGCATGTCAACCCACCAAGACCCCGACATCGCATCCATTATTCCTTTACAAACTTTAATAAGAATTATATAAATGAACATTAGATATGACGGGATGGCTTGAATAGATGACTTGAGAAGAATTTATTCCCCCCACCAATAAAAATTTCTCCTTCCAACCATTCACTCTCTCGGCTATTCTTTTTGTCATATATTTGAAGCAATCAATTTTATCTTATCCTATCCTACACTAGTTGGTAAGCCCAAATATTTATTGTTCATGGCCTCAGTCATAAAATCAAGTGTGATGCACACGAGGGACGGAGCCGTGCCGGCAGCAAGCCTTGGACCGCCTTAAAAAGTTGTGTGGATTTGGGCCACATATCCTTAATAATTGCTACAGTCAACAAATAAGTTGGGCCTCAAGACCCGGCCCCACGCCTTGGGGGGCTGGGTCCTGTCTGTGCCCCTGATGCACACCTTCTCCCTTGTACTTACATTTGTACTTGGAGTAAAAAAATACTATGTTCCTAACACCTATCTTTTGTCATGATGCCGCACAATATATATCCACACCATTTTCACACAAGCAACACTGCTTGTGGGGGATATTGTGATGTCCCGGTAATTTAGCTACAGTAACAACACACTAATTCTACCACGTCATCGAGTTTATCTCAAATAAATTGTCACTTAATAAAAAAATCAAAGCAAATTTCATATTTAAGTTAAAGTAAAAATAGTGTTTATTCAAACAACAAAACAATAATGTTCGATGTGTTGCAAATATTCCCTAAGCTTTTATAGAATTGCAACTCATAATTTTGTAAAGTGTTTCGTGCCTCGAAATATTTAAAACAGATGCCAGTTCGTTTTTCTAAATACCCATTTTTAATTACGTGGTTTCTAAATAATTTTCAAAAGGCTCCCACAACAATTGTAGCGGTGTATAAAACTACTCTAGTAATAATGGGCATTGTGCCATATTTTTACAAAGTATATTATTTACAAAAGTATAATATAAAAAACATAAACTGTTATAAAAGAATAACAAAAGGAAAAAAAGAAGAAAAAATCCACACCCCACCTGGGCCGGCCCACCTAAACTGGCCCATTTGAGCCCATTAACTCGGAGGTATTTAACCCCCCCTCCTAACCCTAGCAGACCACCGGCCACCTCGACCGACCCCGCCTCTGGCGGCCACCGGCGTCAGTCGACCCTCCTAGTCGGCACCCTCCCCATCAACCCCGACCGCCCTCGCCGACGCTCGTCCTGCGACGCCACCACACCGCCCGTGACGCCCTACCTCACCGGCCACCACCGGCCCTCCATCGGCCGAATCTCTCCTCCAGCCGGCCCTCCACCTGCGCCACCACCTCGCCTCCGACTCCCCCACCTCGCCGGCCATCACCACCGCGTCGCAGGCCTCCTAAAGGGCTCCACCAAGCCTCGTCGCCCCTATCCCCGTCGACGGTGGTGAGCCACCGCGGCTCCGACCACCCTCCTCCTTCCCATTTTCCCACACTCCGGCGAACTCCGGCCGCCGTGCGCGCTACGACCACTACCGGCCGACGACCTCCACTGCGCCCCTTGTTCCTTCATGTAGACAAAGGGGATTAGCCCCTGAGATGGCTTAGAACAAAAACGAAAAAGAAAAGTATTTATATATATGTATGTGTATAGGCATGTATATGTATATATGTAGATGCATATGTATGTATATGCAAAAGTATGTATGTATGAATTTATGCATATATGTATGTATGTTAACAGAATATGTGTATGTTGGTATGTATAAAAATGGGGTGTAAAGATGTGTGTGCGTTTAGTGAATGTCCAATGACATGCGGGGCCACGCCCCTAAAACACGAAATTAAAATAAGTAAAATATATATACATATACATCATATTTAATAAATAGTTTAATTAATAAAATAATTAATTAGTGAAACAGTTAATTAATTTGGTTAATTATTTGTTTTAGATAGTATGACACGTGAGTCCCTCTCACTAATTAAACGGATTAATATTTAGTTAAATCTAATAAAGAAATGTGTCAATGACATATAGGACCCACTGGTCATATTTGACCGGTCAAACCTTGTTGACTGCTGATGTCATGCTGACATCACCACAATGTCGTATTTAATTATCTAATATAATTTAATCTGTTTTATTTCTAATATGGAATAAATCTTAAAATTTTGATATAAAATAATCTGTCGCTCAGATGGAAATATTTTGAACATGAAAGTCGATTAGCAGAACAAGACGAAACCGGATACACTATCCGCTCGTTTGTCACCCGTCCCTACCATAGCAAATGCGGAAACTTTTCCGCTGTTCTCATCTAGCCGGTAGTAGCCACAGACCCGGGAAATATCGTGAGATATTTTCCCACTTCGTCTGTAACGTTTAGTACTGCATTAGGTCACGCCTAGCACGGTGTATTACCTTGTCATGCTTTGTGGTGTGTTTGCTTGCTCTCTTATTTATTGTGTTTCCCCTTCGTTATTTCCTTTCTGGAAGACCTCGAGACCGATGATGATCCAATGATCGACTACTTCCCGATCAAGGATCCGTTTTGTCTGCAGAGCAACAAGGCAAGCAAACCCCCTTGATCATTCCTATATCGCCTATTCTTTCTCCGTCATGCTTGCATTAGAATTTTGCTACTTTTGTAATTAGCTCCTATATCTGATGCATAGCCTAATTTTGATGAACTACTACTTTCAGTACTGCACATTAAAACTGTTTAGTATAGGTGGAGCAGTCATCCCCTCTGACCCCTTAGTCCAGTTGCCCCGCTTTATTGTCGAGTCTCGATCCCTGATCGATGAGCCAAGATACGACACAACACTCACACACCCCCTTAGTTGTACGACGCTGCAGAGCTACTATCGGGTACCGGGGGTGACACCTCGCGAAGTACTCAGGATGATATCTCTGTAGTATAGCTAGTCGGTCGTGGTTATCGAGGGTGATTCCTCCTTCACCACTCCCGACAATGACTCTGTCGTGCAGCCCCTCAAGTGTGAGACCCTCGAGGGTGATTCCTCTAAGTCCACCTTGATGACTACATTGTTCGGAATCCAACGAGGGTGATACCTCGGATTCCCCCTGATGTTACAACCACACAGTTACTTGACCATGATACTGGGAACATTGATGAATAATGTTAGGCGGGTGGATTCCCGCGTGGTTGTGTCGTTGAGTTAATTAAAATGTTAATGGATTTGGGTATTTTATCTGGGTTGGTCGGAGACGTTTTCGCACTAATCGGCTACGCGGGAGAAGTTATGGGTACTCGACGTCGTGGTATCAGCCGAAGCTTTTCAGACGTCAACAATGGAACCGCGCGCGCCCGACTGGTCCTGAGATGCATCACGCTTGTATTAAGAGGTGCTAGGACTGACATCGTCCGCCCTTGCATTGTGCAGGAGCGCAGAGGGCAAGTGGGCTCACGACCCCTTTGTGCTTAGGATTTAGACCGACGGACTGACCTCTCTGTTGAGTCTAGGTGGGGCTGTGACGTGTCGATATTCTGAGGCCGGGCATGACCCAGAAAAGTGTGTCCGGCCAGAGTGTTATCGAGTGTGACGAGAAACTTGGTGCACCCCTGCAGGGATGAAAATTAACTATTCGAATAGCCGTGTCCACGGTTACAGGACGACTTGGAGTTGTGCCGTGATCTTATACAACTACATCTGTTACTTAACTAGAATAGTTGCTCCGGGATTGCTTCCTCGCAAGGAGTCGAGGGAGAATCTCGGGGCGTGACCTCATATTAATATTGCTGCAACAATATGACTTTTAATTGTGTTACCTGTTCTAGTCTCGTCTATTGCTGCAAGACCCTTGAAGATGCTAGTCTTTGATAGGACTAGGCCTTCTCTCTCTTTCTTGCATTGCTGCAGTCGGTCCACATATAAACCCCTTCTTTGATACTGATGCATACTTAGCATAGTTCTGATATAAGTCTTGTGAGTAATTTGGATGAGTACTCACCGTTTCTTTGCTCCCCTTTGCCCCCTTGATCCATTGCTGCGACCAGATGATGGAGCCCAGGAGATGGAGTATTCCGCTGACGACGATTGCTACCCCGACAGTGCCTACTACTACGTGGAGGCTGCTGAAGACCAGGTGTAGTTAGGAAGTTCCCACGCAGGAGGCCTCGCCTCGTTCGATCGTGTATCTTTTGTGCTAGCCTTCTCTAATGCACCCCCATGTTTTATGTCTGTACTCAGATATTGTTGCTCTCGTTGACTCGTGTGTTTATCGAGCTTATGTATTCTAGCCCTCGAGGCCCCTGGCTTCTAACATGAAGCTTGTATGTTTTATTTGTGTCTAGAGTTGTGTTGTGATATCTTCCCGTGAGTCCTTGAGTTTGATCGTACGCATTTGCGTGTATGATTAGCGTACGATTAAATCGAGGGCGTCACAAGTTGGTATCAGATCCAACTGCGTGTAGGTAGCCCCCTTTCAAACTCCTTGGCCAAAGTTGAGTCTAGTACTTGAATAACTTTACTAACATTGTTGTGTGGCTTATGGGCCCACATCTCAATCGGATGGTATTATTATATTTTACTCCTTTCCTATACTGTCGGCTCTGATCTCTCTTCTCTTTCGGGTTAAAGATTTTGATAACTCTAACTCTAGGTTCTCGTAAATACTTCCTCCCGGAGAGCCCCGTATTTTAGAGACGATGGCCTGATTCGTCAGAACAGCCCGAAGATACTCTTCGATGTTCTCTTGAGAACTTGTGCTCATCACTTTTGCGATTTCCCTTCCTCCATCAACCCCTATGGACGACTACATATAAATGTCGTTCATATTTTCTTTTCAGTGGCTCTTGTTTTTACGAGATGCATCAAATTATCTTAACAGGGATTCGTTCCTCCTGAGTTGTCATGGGTTTCACAAGTTCTTCGAATTACTATTCGGTCTTTCGGAATCCCCAGTAGACTATTGCTCTTGACCTTTCTCACCTGCTTGCATTATGGTTAAATCCATATGTCTAGCCGCATTCATTAAAATCCTTTGTGATTTTCCTGTGATCTTATTGATTTTACCTGTGTGTGAATGCACACAATCATGTGTTGATACTCATAATTGTCTTTCTGGCTCATACGTCCTTCCAGACAGAGTTGGTTCTCGACAAATAAACTTTGGTTGGTTGTCCATCTAAGTCCATTCAACTTACTTGTGTTTGATCGAAGCATCTGATTATGATACACCAGCCTGGAAATACTAAATTCCCTTGGTATTTAAGTATCGATATTTTCCAGATGTTCTATAATCTGATGCCTTGCATTCTATCTCCCTCTGTTTGAGTAACGATACTCACATGAGGTCCATTGTGGATAGTCAGACCCATCGCCGGGTTATTATCCGACATCATCCTTTACATTTAAAAAAAATTCTTGTGATATTGTTCCCATGATACATAATGCCATTGGTAAATTGTGTCTTCTCCTTCTGATGAGTTGTATCCTATGCCCTTGTCAGCCATGCTCTTCTAGCATGTGTTAATTACTATTGAAGTTTATGGTATATGTTCCTAAGATGCCCTGATGGGTTGAACCTATGCCTTCCTAAATTAATATGGTCCGAAGAGTTTTCACGAGTCTTGCTCTTCTGGTGTTTTGCCAGATAATCTTTCCAAGCTACAACCTCATCAAAGGCGAGGAGTAAATGGCAGGTGATGCATTGATGAAGTAGGAGTTGACCTTGAACTTTGTGTTCATGCCCATGGAAACGACATTGATCTTACCATAGAAGCTTCTCGTATCAATAACATTCATTATGTGGTTTAATCTGGTATCTGTGATCTTGTCCTTTGCAATCGTGTTTCCGACCATGTTGTCCTACCTTGATTTCATTCTCAAACGAGTTAAACTACTTGTCTTCTTCAGGTCAATACATCGGTCCAAGCCTTAGTGTTGATCTACCTCCGAGTATTATGCCTTGTAGCTCGAGGATTTCACGAAGCTATATAACTTCTTGTGAGCTCCTCATCAACTATGATATTTTCATTAATTCCAGTTTTCCTCGTGTTGTGAGTTATTGGACACTCAAGGATACCGATAAGTGAATCGATTACGCATTGCGATCCAACAACTCTTAGTAATCTTCTTTGCTTACGAGTTTGTACTCGATCATGTCATTCCAAGCTGTTAAGCTACATCATCATCGTCATGTTGGAGCTTGACCATGCTATCTATGTCCTCCATATCTGGAACACGTTTACAACTGTGCATTAAGCTCACATCGAGCTTTCCACATCATATTGGTTGTTTTGAAAGGCAATCTCGATTCGGAGCTAGCGGTCTTATCTATAATTCTGATAACCTTACGATGCATCATTCCCTTCTTGATGTCGTCGCTGAACGATTACATCTTCATGGAACTTCTCGACAAATGTGTCGTGATCAATCATCAGCATTCTGAGCTCCTTCAGCGTATCAATTGAATGCATGTTGAGAAATACCATCCCTTCCCCTTGATGAATCGTATTATCATCGACATCCTTGTTGCCTTCCCTCCAACACAAACGTGTTCATGTTTTGTGTTGTCCTTTGAGTTCCTTTCTAGTTCAGCTTATGTTATCTGCTACCTTGGAGTATTACCATCTTTATGTCACGAATGTTGTGAGCATCATTGCACCTCTTAAGAATTCTTGATATAGTGATACTTCTCGTCATCACCATTCATTTCTTGGTCCCCGTGTTGTTTCTACTCGGATTACCAACAAGTGAACTCTGATGTGTGATTCCAATGCTTTTGGCAACCCTATCGCTTTGAAGTTAATGACTGCTAGTTTCATTCTTGGTGTGTTGGTTGTCAACTCACCATTCTAGCATTGGTCGTGCTACTCGTTTTGTATTTCCGAGTGCACCCTTTTACCAATGTTTAATTGTTGTTGTTCCCTCAAGCATACGACATTATACCATTTGATTTGAAAAATGATATCTCCCTCATATATTAATTTTGGAAATTCATCCCTATCAAAATCTTGAGGGATTGTTGTTGAGCCCATCAGCCACACCCTCAACTTCTCCATGTTCCACGATGAATCCCTTGAAAGCATTATCCTTGTGCCTAGCTAATGAAGGATATGTTTGATAGAAGAAGTGTTATCCCAAGGTTCACGTGCATTCTTGCCGCCGTGAATATGTGAAACTTTTGTTTCACTTCCTCTCGGGTAATACCAAATCATTCACGCATGTGCGAAGCGTTATATGTTTTGAAGGTTTGCTATCTTCACTTCATATAATTTATCTTAGCACCCCAAGCCACTAATTGATTTGATCAAGGAATTTAAGTTCCATCATAAGAGCTAATTGAGGCTTACACTGGGGCCTTGATATCCTCGATGATGGTTCCCAAATCACAACTCAGTTGCATTTTGTTGTAAGAATTCCACGTGGGCACGAATGTCTTGACATGGTGTTCACGTGTCTTACAATCCAACTCATGATTCAATGCGTGCTTCCGAAGTTCATATCCCGAGGATCTTGCATCACCATCTTGTCAATTTTGTCGCCCCTTTTCTTCTCAGTCATCCCGAGCTTGAGGTTCCCTGACACCAATCAGATCTGAATCTCAGGCAGATATGTTGGTTGGAACATTTTCTCAATAGTTATAACTTTGGTCTTATGTAACCCGGTATGGTGATATCTTGTCTAGCACACCAGGCCGAAGGACCTATTGTTATAATATCTCCCTTGATAAGGTTAGCCATTCTCCCGTGAGGAAATTGTATGACTAATTTTTTTAAGTTGTTCCTCATGGATCCTTTTGTATACCCAAGGTCCGACCTTTATCGGATGACCATGTCAATGCTATCCCGAAGCACGGAGGTGATACTTCAAATGTTAACAGGAACATTGGAAGCGCAATGCTAAATTGTTCGTGATCCATTATCCAAACCGTATGGTATGGGAAAAGAACATGATTCTCCTTCCCCTTTTATCAAGATGGTTGGGTACTTGATGACCTATCATGTATACCATACTCTATTTTTCCTCGGGAATGGTATACTCGAATACTTGTGTGTGTGAACACATTTTCCTATCCATTGGTTTGTTTGATCTTTCTTATGGCATAACTTATCTAAGCAGTGTTAATTCCCTGCTTTGGTAATAATCTCGGTATACAACTCTGTCAGTAAAACCCTGTTACTATTGTGGATATCATTCCGGTAGCCGTTGGTGGACGAGAACATTGCCTATTGGTCCGCCTCGTTTCAGCGAGCAGGAAAATGGTTCTATTCGTCCCCCGCCCTTGGTACCGATGTTGTTGTCACATAACTGACAGGTTATCTTATGACATGTCTTGCTACCAATACCGTGCAAGATGTCACCCCTCTGCTTACTCTCGGCCCACATGGTGGACCCATAACCCAAAGTTCCACAGGATCGAAACCTGACTCTCCTGGACATCGTTCTCTCCAAAGCATCCTTTACATTTGGCTTCGTATGAAACTCCAGAGCCACCGTTCAATAAACGATCACCCTTCGGTCTGGATATTATCCAACATGCTAAAGATCAAGTCCGCGTTATTTATGAGAAACTGAAGATTGCTCAGTCTCGTCAGAAAAGTCAGTATGACCGTCATCATCAAGTTATGGTCTATCAATCTGGCAAAAAGGCTTATCTTCGTGTCACACCAATGAGAGGTGCACACCATTTTGGGATCAAGGGCAAGTTAGCTTCTCGCTATATTGGTCCTTTAAACTGATCTCGAAAGGCGTGGAAAAGTAGCTTATCAATTGGAACTGACGGCAAAACTTTCTCAGGTTCACGATGTCTTCCATGTGTCTTAGCTCCGTCGCTGCTTCAAAGATCCAATTCGAGCAGTGGATCATGATATGCTTGAGCTGCAACAAGACCTCTCTTATAAAGAGCATCCAGTCCGCATTCTCGACCAGGCTGAACGTCAGACTCGTCGCAAGGTCACCAAGTTCCTTAAAAGTGCAGTGGTCAAATCATTCTGAAGATGAAGCCACTTGGGAACGTGAGGATCATCTTCGTGATGAATACCCCGAGCTTTTCCCTTCTACTTCTTAATTCTCTGAACGAGAATTCTTGTTAGCAGGGGAGAGTTGTGACGTCCCGGTAAATTAAGCTACAGTAACCACACACTAACTCTACCACGTCATCGATTTTATCTAAAATAAATTGGCACCTAATAAAAAAATCAAAGCAAATTTCATATTTAAGTTAAAGTCAAGATAATGTTTATTCAAACAACAAAACAATAATGTTCGATGTGTTGCAAATATTCCCTAAGCTTTTATAGAATTGCAACTCATAATTTTGTAAAGTGTTTCATGCTTCGAAATATTTAAAACAGATGCCAATTCGTTTTTCTAAATACCCCTTTTTAATTACGTGGTTTCTAAATAATTTTCAAAAGGCTCCTAGAACAATTGCGGTAGTGTATAAAACTACTCTAGTAACAATGGGCATTGTGCCATATTTTTACAAAGTATATTGTTTACAAAAGGATAATATAAACAACAGAAACTACTATAAAAGAAAAACAAAAGGAAAAAAAGAAAAAAAGAAATCCCCACCCCACCTGGGCCGTCCCACCTAAACTGGCCCATTTGAGCCCATTAACCGGGGGGTATTTAACCCCCCTCCTAACCCTAGCCAACCACCCCAGCGCCCCACTCCTCCCCACCCCGCCGCGAGGACCTAGCGAGGGAACCAAGCCCCTCGCTGGCTCCCTCATTCCCATCGCCTGCTCGCCCAAGCTCTCTCTCTCGCTCGTGCCCCCACCCCTCGTTCCCCTCGTTTCTTCCCCACAGCAACCACCACCGAAACCCCCTCCCCGTCGCCAGCCTCTCCCTCCCCTCGTGCTCACCTCACCCCCACGCCACCACTCCTCCCTGGATCCCCCACTCCCCCCTCGAGCGCCTCCCAACCAGCTCCCCCGGCCACGTGCGCATCGCCCTTCGGCCGGTGGCCAGCCCGCCGGCAGCCCACTCGTCCTCCGGCCTCCTCCAGCTCCGATCGCGACCACCCCCTCACCGGCCACCTCGACCGACCCCACCTCCGGCGGCCACCGACGTCAGTCGGCGCCCTCCCCATCAACCCCGACCATCCTCGCCGACGCTCGTCCTGCGACGCCACCACACTGCCCCTGGCGCCCTACGTCGCCGACCACCACCGGACCCCCATTGGCCGAATCTCTCCTCCGGCCGGCCCTCCACCTACGCCACCACCTCGCCTCTGACTCCCCCACCTCACCGGTCGTCACCACTGCGTCACAGGCCTCCTCAACGGCTCCACCAAGCCTCGCCGCCCCTCTCCCCGTCAACGGTGGTGAGCCACCGCGGATCCGGCCACCCTCCTCCTCCCCATTTTCCCACACTCCGACGAACTCCGGCCGCCGTGCGCGCTACGGCCACTGCCGACCGATAGCCTCCACCGCACCCCTTGTTCCTTCGTGTAAACAGAGGGGATTAGCCACTGAGATGGCTTAGAACAAAAACGAAAAAGAAAAGTATTTAGATATATGCATGTGTATATGCATGTATATGTATATATGTAGATGCGTATGTATGTATATGCAAAAGTATGTATGTATGAATTTATGCATGTATGTATGTATGTTAACAGAATGTGTGTATGTTGGTATGTATAAAATGGGGTGTAAAGATGTGTGTGCATTTAGTGAATGTGCTGCTGTTAGAGCATATATCTCCATATGTGGTTTTGGTAATTGATGACAATTCCTATGGACTAATGGTTGCCTTAAGTTATATTTATAGGATTTGTCCATAGGCACTTCTTGAAGTCCATCTGTTGGGTTCAAGGAGTTTATATGATGACCAAGATGTTATTCAAGGTATTATCCAAAGAATGGTCATAGAAACACTAGGTTGATCAAGACCTCAGACAAAGAGTAAATCAAGGTGATCAACACACAAAGCGTATAAGATGTACCGAGAGGGATCAAGTGATCCCATGGTATGGTAAGCATTGTCCATTACGTGTTTGTGTACTAACCCATGGTCTTTGTGAGACTCCTATGTGGGTGTTAGGTGTGCTTCCATTGGGCTTGCGTCAAAAGGAAGATCTCATACAACCCATGAAGGATGACGGCAAGTGGTGATCGTCATCAAGATTATGGTGTGCAAGTTCAAGTGGATCAGCACGAATATATCATTGAAACTATTGTCAATAATCATGTGTTGATGATAAGGACAACCTCATGTGCTAACAAGGACAAGATCAAGATAAGCATTCCTGAGCACTACATGCTTGATTCTTGTGGATGTTCACATGGTGGACAAATGAAGATTAATACATAAGCTAGGCTTTCCGCATTGTGTATGGGAGAGCTACTTGAAGACTTCATCATGTCTTGCTTTCAACTTGAGCCAAGAAGGAACAACAACATCAAGCTCAAGTGAAAGGGCTAACTCAAAGGTATCAGTTCCTTTGACGTTAGTGGTGCGGAGTGATGATCAGCGAACAAAAGTATACACTCGAGTATGGATCGTCAGTACCCTTTTATGATTCTTGAGTCCTTAGGGATCCCACACTATTAAGAGGGGATCACATGTTTTGCGATGAACTTGCTCAAAGTACATCTCCACTGTTCTGCTCTGACCACATCTCCACTGCTCTGCTGTTATCTGAAAACAGAACCAGTTCCTCGGACATCCGGCTTCCTCTAGACGTCCGAGGGCCGGACGACCGACTGCTTCGGAAATCCGGAGCCCTTCACCAGAAGTTTGTGAGTCATATAACTCGGAAATCCGGCTCCCTCCGGACATCCGAGGGCCGGACGTCCGACCAAGCCCCGGAAATCCGGACTCCCCACTTTAAATCCCCTCTCCCACTTCGTGAGAGGGTTGCCCAACACAGACTTATCCTCATAAGAACACATTTCCACCTCACACACATTTGCTCACTCCAAATCTTAGATCCCAAGAGCATTTGTGAGCCCCTTTGAGAGTTGTTCCAATCAAAAGATAGATCGTCTCCCTCTCCTTCTCCCAACACAAGCTATTTGTGATTTGAGCAAGTTTTGAGCATTCCCCGTGATCTTGTTACTCTTGGAGGTTGGAGACTCCTAGGCGGTAGGAGTTCTTCGGAGAGGAATCAATCTGTGTGATTTCCCCCGGAAAAGTTTGTGAGGGTTTGGAAGCCACCTCAAAGGCTTACCACTAGTGGTTGAGAAACGCCTTCGTGGTGTTATCTCAAAGGGATAATAGGGTGAGCCTTTGTGGCGTTGGTGTGCCTTCGTGGTAACATCCACCTCTCTAACGGTGACTAGCTTCCCTCCAAGGAAGTGAACATCGGGATACATCTCCTCGTCTCAGTGACCTTGGTTATCCTTAACCCTAACTCCTTACTTGTGGTTTACTTGTGTTATTTGAGCATACATACATTGCATATTGGTTGTGCTCATTATATTGTGTTGGCTATTTCTTGTACAAGATTAATCATTCAAGCATACCCTCTATATCCACACGTTCATACTTGCAGCCTTTGATATATCGTGTGATATAGTGTGATCTAGTATCTTGTGTTGTTCACCTACTTGTCGTATAGCTCAAGTAAGGTTGTGTAACTTACTTGTGCTTGTTAGTAACTGCATTGTGTCCATCTTTGTAGATCGTGTTGTTGATACACGTTGCAGTGCCCTAGTGCATTTAGGATTTGTGCTTGACAAGTACCCTCTTAGTTTATTTCCGCATTAGGTTCAAGCCAAATCCGAATAAGTTTTTAAATAGCCTATTCACCCCCCCCCTCTAGGCGTCATCGAGGTCTTTTCAATTGGTATCAGAGCTAGGTCTCTCTTTAATTAGGTTTCACGACCTAGAGAGTATCGATGTCGACTATTGGATTAGTGCACAATGGCACCTTCGACTTTGATGGCACAAATTATACCCTATGGAGAATTCGTATGCTTCATCACTTTCGGGCCATGGGCCCAAATACTTTACGAATTGTTCTTGTAGGGATTGCCGACAAAAAGGATGATGCATCTTCATCTACTAATGAATTGTATCTTGATTGTGAGGCTTTTCTTGCCATTCATCGAACCATTAGTCCTAAAGTGTTTAAGTCTATCTCGACTTGCAAGTCAGCTCATGAAGTTTGGACTAAACTTGAAGATATATATGGTGGGTCCAATCTTGATGAAGACGGTATTATGATGAAGGAGTTGGTGCATGAGCTCTTCACTCTTTTCGATCTTAAAGAGTCCACCACTACTTCCATATCCGATTTCTTGCACACCTCAGCATCTTCAATCTCACAAGGTAATAACATGGTGAGTGCAGAAATATATGTTGATGAAAATTTCATAGCCTCTATGGACACGAGCATATCTAGCACCACACATAGTGTAAATTATTGTGCTGATAGGTCATGCATTTCACCTAAAGATCCCTCGGCAAATGTCTGTGGTGATATGCCTGCTTCCTCGTGTCCTCTTGATCAAAATATCTTGTTTCTCCCTAGTTGCTCTATGACTAATCATTTAGGGGAAATCAAGAAATATGAAGTACTTTTGACTAATGAAGAATCTGATTCACCAAAAGAATCGTCATCAACTCCTCCAGTTCACATGTGCCTCATGGCAAGAGGTAATAATGAGGTATCATCTTTCCTGTGCAATAACGATGATATTTGCGATGAGGATGATGATGATGACTTGACTGAAAATATCTATGTGATCAGTAAAATTCTTCATAAAGCTAAAAATAA
Source organism: Hordeum vulgare subsp. vulgare (assembly GCF_904849725.1). NCBI lineage: Eukaryota > Viridiplantae > Streptophyta > Magnoliopsida > Poales > Poaceae > Hordeum > Hordeum vulgare. The sequence continues at coordinate 103,549,995 of NC_058524.1, read as the reverse complement.
CGCTCTTCAAAGGTTCCAAGATGTTCTTGCTTACTTTGAAAATTGTAATGATTCACTTAATCATGAACAAGCTAAAAGTGAACAACTTGAACATGAACTTGAGAAGAGTCATCAAGCATGTAGAGACTTAAGATCTTCAAAAGGAGAGATTGAAGTTGCTCATGATAGACTTAAAAGGGATTTTGAGGTCCTTCTCCTTGAATGCAAGAATGTCAAGGGAGAGCTCGTCAAAACCTCTAAGATATTTGAGGAGCTTCAATCTACTCATGAGAAGTCTCTAATCGCTACTTACTCCTCTCATATTGTTGATGATACTTGTACATCTAACCCTATCTCTTTTGAAGTATCAACATTGAAGGAGAATGTTGAGCTACGTGCTCAACTTGATTTACTAACTAGCAATTATGGGAAGTTGGAAGAAAACCATGCAATGCTCACAAGCTCTCATGCCGATCTTCTAACATCCCATAATGTGCAAAAGTTAGCTCATGAGGCTATCATCACCAAGGTAACATCAAGTGAGCCTCATGTGGACAATGGCACTACTTCTAGTCAAAGTACTATATTTCCATGTGCTAGTCCTCGTAATTTGTCTACTCATAATGTTGCTACCTCGTGTGATGAATTACTTTCCTTGCCTTGTTGCTCTAACATTGAAGCTTACACTTCCTCTAGTACTTGCATTGATACTAACCGTGCAGAGGAAATCGAAGAGCTCAAGGCCCAAGTCACTTCTTTGAAGAAAGACTTGGAACAGTGTCATAAAGGGATGTCCACACTCAACAACGTCTTGTGTAAGCAAACATCTCCGAATGACAAAAATGATGTTGGAGTAAACTCAAACAAGAACAAGAGGGGCCTAGAACAAGTCAAGAATTCGGCCAAAATCATTTGCTTCAAGTGCAAAGTTAAAGGGCACCATGTTAGATCTTGCCCTCTGAAGACGAAGTCTCAAAGTCACAAGCAACAAGGGAAGCGGCCACAAACTCAATCACATATTCAACTACAAGTTGAAGGAAGGCCTCTTCACAATAAGACCCAAGCCAACACTCCCCAAGGTGAGAAATCAACTGGGAAGAAAGCAAAGGGTAGATGTTGCTACTTATGTCGTGAGAAGGGTCACGTCGCTTCGTCTTGCACAAGAGGTAACTTATCCAACCCAATCACTATTGATGATATCTATTCCCTTGGGAAGGATAAGGTTGGCAATGTGTTTGCCAAGTTTGTTGGTACTCCAAATGGTGTCAAGAAAAGAACCATTTGGGTTGCCAAGCCTATTGTGATTAACCTCTTAGGACCCAACGTAGTTGGGGACCAACAAGTTCAAACTTGATCAATAGGTGACTATGGAGGACATTAAAGACTTGGATACATAAGGAAGATTTAAGGGGTCTTCATCATTCATATTATCTCAAGCCAAGTCATTTGGATTATCGAGTTCCTATCCTATATCCAATATGCCTCCTTACGGTAACTTATACTTCAACTGTTTACATTGTTAGGTGATTGCCCCTTTGCATGTTGTGGTTTTGTACCTTGCATGCGTTTGTATATGTTGTGCTTCCAACTTGCTTATCTTGAGTAATTGAGTATGTGTATGTTGGTTTGCATATCAAGTACATGTGAGTCTTGTATTGAGCCTTTTCGCGTCTTGTTTGTATTTTTGTTGGCTCTTGTGAGAGATTAATGGATTATCCCATTGTAGGGGAGTGATGTGCTTTGCACACCTCACAATCCTATAAATGTGTATACATGAGGAATACCACTTAGTTCTGATACTTCAAGATTATCTAGTTTCTATGTGGTATGTCTTACTCATGAGAAATTCAAATTCTATATAGTCCATTAAGTATCTCTTGTTGGTTTTAATTTGCCACTTGTTAATGTTGTTGGTTTATCACATTATGGGGGAGTAATATGCTATGTGCATATTACAAACCTAGAAAATGTGTACATTTGACGTGTTGCCACTTAGTGTTGATATTGTAAATTATCTTGTTCCTAGGTGGCATGTTAGCTCTACAAGTGTCATTTGCTCGCGTTTTATGGGTAAAGATGATCTTGGATATATTTGTGATCTACCAATGAGTATCACTTCGAAAATACTTCTTGTCCTTGACAATTGGTATTCCCATCATGGGATAGGAATTGCTAATCATCTTTACATTGGATTTTGTGTTTCATTTGTCTTCCTTGCCTCTTATGAATCTATTTTAACATGTCTAGTGTTTTTATAGATATAGAGAAAGTGATGATCCCATCGTGTGCATTTTGTATTCAAATGCAAATTCTATATAATGCACGTCCCTTGGGGGAGCTATCCTATTTTCTTTAGAACACTCTCTTTATCCACCCATCATAAAATCTTTTGATCCCCATCAAGTATGTGTTGATGGGAGGCAAGTCTTGCTCTTTATGATGCTTTGTGCCATCATGAAAATTTGTCGAGGGCTTGGTTTGTTGGAACCTAGCTCTCTTTTGGAAACTAGATACCTCGTGTTTGTTTTCCTTCAATTAGTTTCTTGTTGCCTTCTATTTGGCATGTGTCAATGGATATCTCATTCCTTGAGGTATATTTTAATTGATATCCTTCAAGTGATAGTTCTTTTGTTTTAGGATCCTATTATCACTTGATACCTTGTCTTTTGATGACTTATCAACTTTGTGTTGAGTTGATTCTTGAGAGTCTTGAGCATGCGTATCTAGCTACTATATACAACTTATTTTGCTTGCTTTCCTTCTTTGACCCAATATATAAGGGAAACTCCACCCTGTCATAAATTGGCTAAAGTGTGCATGAAATTCAAATTCGTATCTATATGCACATATGTATGTGGAGTTTGTCCTATGTATTGCTGGTTTTCTAACTCTTTGGTCCCAATGAGTTTGGGCACCATTTTGTTTGTTTTGTTGTTCCAGGAACAACTGGAGATGCATTGGATGCTCGGCTCACCTATAAGGAAGATGTTGAGACCATGTGATTATTGGAGCCAAGTTAGGATGATCAAAGAACAACTATCTACTACATCAATCCAATGGTGTCTCAGTAACAAGTATCCACTTCATGCATTCTTTTCTTGCAAAGGACCCAACCTGTCTTTTCTTTTTCAGGTTGCATCATGGCATGAATCTCTTGATTTGTTCTCGTAGTACTTGTTTGCTTTCTCAAAGCATCCGAACGATGATGTCTTACTACTAGTTGGGATGTCTTTGATGTTCGTATGTTGGAAGTTCATATTATACAATAAGAAAATATTAGGCCATGTGATATGCTTCCAAGCAAAAGATCTCATTGATATATTTATGACTTCCTTTTGGATATCTAGTTTGTTCCTTCTTGTAACCATTTCGTGTGTACATCCTTCTTTGTGGATATATATCATCATGATTGTCTTCTACTTAGAATCTTTTACACATGAGAGAAGTTACATCTCTAATTAATATCCTCTTTTCTTTCACGATCATCATTGCATTTCCTTTTTCAGCTTTTGGTGACTTCGTGAAAAGTTTTATTTTGAGTGCGTATCTTATTTTCCTACATCTTGATGCACTCTTTGGCCGTGAAGAGTATTTCTCCTCATACTTGTCTTGATGAGGGTTTTTGCCATTTCAATTAGTATCTCTCCTCTTGACAAGGTTCTTACTTTCTATCCTCACAATGGGTTGTCACAAGCGTTGGTTCTTGTTTTGTTTATTAGTAAGCTTGTGAACCCATTTTCTAGTATGTGTGTGTGGGAATGATATGTCTTGCACTTTGTATCTCATTTCATCAAGACTATATTGATGAGTAATGCTCATCCTTATCTTAGTCTTCTCAAGTGCTTTGCCATGACTCACACACATTACTTTGGTTGAGCCTATTCTTAAGTTGCTTCTTTTACATGTTGCTCAACCATTTGTTTTGTGCAATCGATATGCTTACTGTCTCATCTATCTTCTTGCACTCGTTGTGTGTTTTTATAAATTTTGGGGGAGCAATGATTCTATTTTGTGCACCTGTATCAAATACAAAAATCTCGTATTAGTGCACAAATCATGGGGAGCTTCTCTAGTTTTCTTTTTAAACACTCTGTTGCCTTTATCATAATATCTTCTATTCATGTGGTTCTAAGGACCATATGATTGTTTGTTCCATCAGGAATCTTTTGATTGCTTGCCTCTATTTCTGTATGTCTTTGTGGCACATGATCCTTTTATTTGCAATCTTTGGGTCCTCAATATAGTTTGTTTTCCTCCAACTACTTATCATTGTATTTGTGTATTCTTATGCACTCATTTGCTGAGAAGTACACACTTTTTGGAGGACCACCTACTATATTGGCTTTCTAAACTTTTCGTCCATTTTGGCAATCGATGCCAATGGGGGAGAAGTTTAGAGAGTTTACTTTGGATATGTTTAGAGGGTAGTTTACTTTGGATATGTTTAGAGGGTTTTTGCTTTTATTGCGTAAGCATTTACATCTTGCACACATGCATTATTACCTTGTATGTGTGCGCTTGGTTATGCTTATTTCCTTATATAAACTCTCTTGAAGTGGTTGTCTTCAATTACCAAAATGGGGGAGATTGTTAGAGCATATATCTCCATATGTGGTTTTGGTAATTGATGACAATTCCTGTGGACTAATGGTTGCCTTAAGTTATATTTATAGGATTTGTCCATAGGCACTTCTTGAAGTCCATCTGTTGGGTTCAAGGAGTTTATATGATGACCAAGATGTTATTCAAGGTATTATCCAAAGAATGGTCATAGAAACACTAGGTTGATCAAGATCTCAGACAAAGAGTAAATCAAGATGATCAACACACATAGCGTATAAGATGTACCGAGAGGGATCAAGTGATCCCATGGTATGGTAAGCATTGTCCATTACGTGTTTGTGTACTAACCCATGGTCTTTGTGAGACTCCTATGTGGGGGTTAGGTGTGCTTCCATTGGGCTTGCGTCAAAAGGAAGATCTCATACAACCCATGAAGGATGACGGCAAGTGGTGATCGTCATCAAGATTATGGTGTGCAAGTTCAAGTGGATCAACACGAATATATCATTGAAACTATTGTCAATAATCATGTGTTGATGATAAGGACAACCTCATGTGCTAACAAGGACAAGATCAAGATAAGCATTCCTGAGCACTACATGCTTGATTCTTGTGGATGTTCACATGGTGGACAAATGAAGATCAATACATAAGCTAGGATTTCCGCATTGTGTATGGGAGAGCTACTTGAAGACTTCATCATGTCTTGCTTTCAACTTGAGCCAAGAAGGAACAACAACATCAAGCTCAAGTGAAAGGGCTAACTCAAAGGTATCAGTTCCTTTGACGTTAGTGGTGCGGAGTGATGATCAGCGAACAAAAGTATACACTCGAGTATGGATCGTCAGTACCCTTTTATGATTCTTGAGTCCTTAGGGATCCCGCACTATTAAGAGGGGATCACAGGTTTTGCGATGAACTTGCTCAAACTACATCTCCACTGTTCTGCTCAGACCACATCTCCACTGCTCTGCTGTTATGTGAAAACAGAACCAGTTCCTCGGACATCCGGCTTCCTCCGGACGTCCTAGGGCCGGACGACCGACTGCTTCGGAAATCCGGAGCCCTTCACCAGAAGTTTGTGAGTCATATAACTCGGAAATCCGGCTCCCTCCGGACATCCGAGGGCCGGACGTCCGGCCAAGCCCCGGAAATCCGGAACCCTGCACCAGTAGAAGTTGAGTTCTATAACTCGGAAATTCGGCTCCCTCCGGACGTCCGAGGGCCGGACGTCCGACCCCCTTCGGAAATACGGAACCTACCACCAGAAGAAGTTGAGTTGTATAACTCGGATTTCCGGTCCTCTCCAGACGCCCGGTCGCTGTTTAAATTCAAAATAGTTTCAGCCGTATCTACAGGCCTCGGACGACCGACCTCTGGCGGACGTCCGACCCCTCGTGGACGCACGGACTTCCGGCAACTGTCGGACGTCCGGACCCTGTGTGACTTAAAGTACCTCCAACGGCTGGATTTCACTCCCCCACTATAAATACCCCTCTCCCACTTCGTGAGAGGGTTGCCCAACACAGCCTTATCCTCATAAGAACACATTTCCACCTCACACACATTTGCTCACTCCAAATCTTAGATCCCAAGAGCATTTGTGAGCCCCTTTGAGAGTTGTTCCAATCAAAAGATAGATCGTCTCCCTCTCCTTCTCTCAACCCAAGCTATTTGTGATTTGATCAAGTTTTGAGCATTCCTCGTGATCTTGTTACTCTTGGAGGTTGGAGACTCCTAGGCGGTAGGAGTTCTTCGGAGAGGAATCAATCCGTGTGATTTCCCCCGGAAAAGTTTGTGAGGGTTTGGAAGCCACCTCAAAGGCTTACCACTAGTGGTTGAGAAACGCCTTCGTGGTGTTATCTCAAAGGGAGAATAGGGTGAGCCTTCGTGGCGTTGGTGTGCCTTCGTGGTAACATCCACCTCTCTAACGGTGACTAGCTTCCCTCCAAGGAAGTGAACATCGGGATACATCTTCGTCTCAGTGACCTTGGTTATCCTTAACCCTAACTCCTTACTTGTGGTTTACTTGTGTTATTTGAGCATACATACATTGCATATTGGTTGTGCTCATTATATTGTGTTGGCTATTTCTTGTACAAGATTAATCATTCAAGCATACCCTCTATATCCACACGTTCATACTTGCAGCCTTTGATATATCGTGTGATATAGTGTGATCTAGTATCTTGTGTTGTTCACCTACTTGTCGTATAGCTCAAGTAAGGTTGTGTAACTTACTTGTGCTTGTTAGTAACTGTATTGTGTCCATGTTTGTAGATCGTGTTGTTGATACACGTTGCAGTGCCTTAGTGCATTTAGGATTTGTGCTTGACAAGTACCCTCTTAGTTTATTTCCGCATTAGGTTCAAGCCAAATCCGAATAAGTTTTTAAATAGCCTATTCACCCCCCCCCCTCTAGGCGTCATCGAGGTCTTTTCAGCTGCTCGCTGTCCCAATGAGCCACGCCCCTAAAACATGAAATTCAAATAAGTAAACATATATATATATATTAATCTGGTTAATTATTTGTTTTAGATAGTATGACACGTGGGTCCCTCCCACTAATTAAACTGATTAATATTTAGTTAAACCTAATAAAGAAATGTGTCAATGACATGTAGGACCCACTGGTCATATTTGACCAGTCAAACCCTGTTGACTGCTGATGTCATGCTGACATCACCACGATGTCATATTTAATTATCTAATATAATTTAATCTGTTTAATTCCTAATATGGAATAAATCTTAAAAATTGATATAAAATAATCCGTAGCTCAGATGGAAATATTTTAAACATGAAAGTTGATCAGCAGAACGAGACGAAACCATATACACTATCCGCTCGTCCGTCACACATCCATAGCATAGCAAATGTGGAAACTTTTTCACCGTTTTTGTATGACCGGTAGTAGCCAGAGATCCGGGAAATATCGTGAGATATTTTCCCGCTTTGTTTGTAACGTTTAGTACTGCATTAGGTCACCCCTAGCACGGTGTATTATCTTGTCATGCTTTGTGGTGTGTTTGCTTGCTCTCTTATCTTCTACTTCCTCCTTCCCAAAATAACTGGCTCAACTTTATACTCGTTCTAGTACAAAGTTATACTAAGCTTAAGACACTTATTTTGGGATGGAGGGAGTATATCTAAATAGCTATCACTCACTAACCTATTTCTCTCAGCTTGCGAGTATGCCACCTCATCTTTAACATGCATAGAGAAAGGCCCACCACAACATGCATCCATGTATAATAAAAAGCCACCTTAACATGAAACACATGTATGAGAGTTTACATACAACTATGATATTTATATTATACAATAACCAACATAGGAAATCATTTTTATGTTACTACTCTACATCATCATGTTCCATACAAACAATTTTCACTGAATATATTGCAAAACATTCCCGCAACAACGTGCGGCGTATCATCTAGTTTATTGTGTTTCCCCTTCGTTATTTCCTTTCCGGTAGACCCCGAGACCAATGATGATCCGGTGATCGACTACTTCCCAGTCGAGGATCCGTTTTGTCTGCAGAGCAACAAGGCAAGCAAATCCCCCTTGATCATTCCTATATCGCCTATTCTTTCTCCCTCGTGCTTGCATTAGAATTTTGCTACTGTTGTAGTCAGCTCCTATATCTGATGCATGGCCTAATTTTGATGAACTGCTACTTTCAGTAGTGCACCTTAAAACTGTTTAGTATAGGTGGAGCAGTCATCCCCTCTGACCCCTTAGTCCAGTTGCCCCGCTTTATTGTCGAGTCTCGATCCCTGATCGACGAGCCAAGATCTGACACAACACTCACACCCCCCCCCCTTAGTTGTACGACGCTGCAGAGCTACTATCGGGTACCAAGGGTGACACCTCGCCAAGTACTCAGGATGATATCTCTGTAGTACAACTAGTCGGCCGTGGTTATCGAGGGTGATTCCTCCTTCACCATTCCCGACGATTACTCTGTCGTGCAACCCCTCAAGTGTGAGACCCTCGAGGGTGATTCCTCTAAGTCCACCTTGACGGTTACATCGTTCCGAATCCAACGAGGGTGATACCTTGGATTCCCCCTGATGTTACAACCACACAGTTACTTGACCATGATACTGGGAACATTGATGAATAATGTTATGCGGGTGGATTCCCGCCTGTTTGTGTCATTGAGTTAATTAAAATGTTAATGGATTTGAGTATTTCATCTGGGTTGGTCGGAGACCTTTTCGCACTAACCGGCTACACGGGAGAAGTTATGGGTACTCGGCGTCGTGGTATCAGCCGAAGCTTTTCACACGTCAGCAATGGAGCGGTGCGCGTCTGAGTGGTCCCGAGATGCATCGCGCTTGTATTAAGGGGTGCTAGGACTGACATCGGCCGCCCTTGCATCATGCAGGAGTGCATAGGGCAAGTGGGCCCATGACCCCTTTGTGCTTAGGATTTAGACCGGCGGGATGACCTCTCTATTGAGTTTAGGTGGGGCTGTGATGTGTCGATATTCCGAGGCCGGGCATGACCCAGAAAAGTGTGTCCGGCCAGAGTGTTATCGAGCGTGACGGGAAACTTGGTGCAACCCTGTAGGGATGAAAATTAACTATTCGGATAGTCGTGTCCACGGTTACAGGACGACTTGGAGTTGTGCCCTGATCTTATACAACTACAATTGTTACTTAACTGGAATAGTTGCTTCGGGATTGCTTCCTCGCAAGGAGTCGAGGGAGAATCTCGGGGCGTGACCTCATATTAATATTGCTGCAACAATATGACTTCCAATTCTGTTACCTGTTCTACTCTCGTCTATTGCTGCAAGACCCTTGAAGATGCTAGTCTTCGATAGGACTAGGTCTTCTCTCTCTTTCTTGCATTGCTGCAGTCAGTCCACATATAAACCATTATTTGATACTGATGCATACTTAGCATAGTTCTGATATAAGTCTTGCAGTACTTAGCATAGTTCTGATATAAGTCTTGCGAGTACTTTGGATGAGTACTCAATGTTGCTTTGCTCCCCCTTTGCCCCTTCATCCGTTGCTGCGACCAAATGATGGAGCCTAGGAGATGGAGTATTCTACCAACGACGACTGCTACCCCGACGGTGCCTACTACTACGTGGAGGCCATTGAAGACCAGGAGTAGTTAGGAGGTTCCCAAGCAGGAGGCCTCGCCTCGTTCGATCGTGTATCTTTTGTGCTAGCCTTCTCTAAGGCACCCTCATGTTTTATGTCTGTACTCAGATATTGTTGCTTCCGTTGACTCGTGTGTTTATCGAGCTTCTGTATTCTAGCCCTTGAGACCCCTGGATTGTAACATGAAGTTTGTATGTTTTATTTGTGTCTAGATTTGTATTGTGATATCTTCCCGTGAGTCCTTGAATTTGATCGTACGTATTTGCGTGTATGATTAGCGTACGATTAAATCGAGAGCGTCACAGATGTCCACGTACATTTAGTTTTGAGGGGTATCTCGGGGAGACGTGTGTGAGATCTTACATTAGGTGAAATATTTAAGATCATTTAAAAAATACATGTTTAAATATTCTCTAATTTTCTATAGACATACATTAATGTCTGATGTACAACGTCAAAAGGTTTTAGCTCCTAATTCAACTTACATTAATGGCCAATGCTAGGCGCCGACATATCGGCTCAATAGTTGAGCCGGTCTAGTCCTAGTTAAGGATGGCAATGGGTAGGGTATGGGCAGAGTAGAGCAATACCATACCCATACCCGTCTAGTTAATGGGTATAAAATTCTACCCATACCTATACCCACGGGTATAAAACTTTACCCATACCCATACCCAACGATTACTTGTGCCCATTGGATACCCAGCGGGTAGAACAAATTGTACACAAGTTGTTTACAATTTTACACTCACTGATAGCACAGTTGACACAAAGTTGAATTATCTTGGCTCGATAAGAGGTAGATGAGTACATGACCACGAGCAAAATTGAGAAATCACAACATACTCATAAGTTAATAGGAGTAGATGAGTCACATGACAAATTAATGATTAATTGGCGATAACATAACATTAGTTCACAAATGGGTAGGGTATGGGTATACCCACGGGTACAAGGCTATACCCATACCCTACCCATGATTTAACAGGTAGGGTATGAGTACTACCCATGGGTATAAAAGTGTGTCCACACCCTGCCCATGCGGGTACGGTACCCGTGGGTACTCGTACCCATGGGTAAAATTGCCATCCTTAGTCCTAGTCGCTCGACCAGTTTGTAAATACCCGTTGGATCTGACCTAACCGTTCTTTAAACTTGCGGCGTAGATAGAAAAAGGCACAAGAAAAGAAGGCAGCGCCGCCGCTTGCGCATGCCCACCATCATTGATGTTGCTCACTAGCGTCCCTATAGCTTGTCCGCAGCATGGCCTACCCCCGGTTGCAGCGCCCCCGGTTCGCCTAGGCTCTCGCTGGTTCGCCGCATGCAGCTTCTGTTGGTGAAGGTCACAACTCCGGTGAACAACAACACCCCATATAGCTTGTAGCAACGCCGTTTTTCATCGACGGGCGCATCCCTAACAAAGCCGTCTAGTAGTTTGATGGGTTGTATCAAGCAAAAAGTCTTGTCCTAACAAAGCATTCATCGTTCCAACAAATCAAACATCGCCGTTGTCGGGTTGTAACAAAAATAGTCACAATTTCCAGCAAAACAAAACGATGGTGCCAGCAAAAATGATTCACGATAGTTTGGTTCCAGCAAAATGTTAGTGAGGTTACACCTTCCTCGACGACTAGCTCCAGCAAAAAACAATGATGATGCTAGCAAAATGGGTCTACGTTCATTTGGTTCCAGCAAAATGTTAGTGTGGTTGTAGCTTTTCTGGCGACCACCCAACAAAGTAACATGCTGGTTGCATTGCAGCATCGGTGTTGGTTCCAACAAAATGTCAGTAATAGCTTTTCCGGCAACCGATTCTAGCAAAGTGGCATGTCAGTTGCAGCATCGATGCCCTCAACAAACGTTGCTCGTCGTTGAGTCATGCAACATGGGTGCGGCCATATCATGGCCACCCGTCGCATCATTTGTGGCCAACCCACCGATGGTTTGAAGGGCAACTGGTTGGCGTCGCCGACACCCGTGGACTCCGTCGAGGCTGCTGGGAAAAGAGGACGCCGACCATGAAGAAGAGCTCATACGCACATGCACACATGCACTTGAAGCATTGGTGCAAAAAAAAAGCAAAAAACCGATAACATGGAGAGAAGGGTGAGGCGTTTAGGACGACATCGAATGGGCTTCGGGCGCATCCGCTCGTCGTCGTTGTCGTCAGCGGTGTCTACGACATGCGTGTCCCAGAGGATAAAGAAGGACCGGAAAAATAAGATATGTGTGAAGGGTGATACAACATTTGGCCCGCACGCGACCGATCAAAATTTCAGCCGATCCGCGGGGTGAAAGCGTTTTCCTACATTGATAGAAACAGAAAAAAAAATGTAAATAGTGTCAAAGTACTATTCACCAACAATTATTACTGTTCACTTTCAAATTTGAAATGTACATCGATTTTGATATGATTTTTTCTGAAGTTATAGACATAAACCACGTGGATGTTGTTCAGATATTTTCGAAATGTCTAGGTAGGTATGATTTTTAAAGTTGATCATGATCTCACATGGAGATCTTCTACAAGTCTTACCGGGGTATGTGGGTGTACGGCATGAACGGCGATGGTGCTCCGCCGGATTTTGATTCGAGTTACAGGCCGCTGATGGGCTGCGAGGCCCAAAAAATAACTGGAAAAGCCCATGTACCCTTTGTCCATCTACGCGTGGCTGTCCAGTGCCGAGGGTTTATAAGCTCCAGTTGTCCAACACGGCCAGTCGCCCGCTCCATTCCCGCCCCCATCAAACCCCCCTCGAGTTCCAGAACCTTCCAGAAGAACGTCCCGCACCCGTCGCCCTCTCCTCTCCCCATGGCCGCGTCAGGGGCGGCAGCGGGCGGCGAGAAGCAGTTCCTATCCATCATCCGCGACTTCGCCGCCGAGAAGTCCCACGGCGGTAAGCGTCCCCCCTCCCCGCACCCACCCCCATAGCGCCGTAGGGTTTCGGGCCCCCGGCTGACGCAGTTGCTTCTCCGCTTCGAGTGCAGAGCGCACGGTTTCGGGCCTGAAGCGCCGCCTCGACGACGTGGTCTCAGCGTCCGACGCGGCCACGGCGGAGCTCGAGGCCGCGAAGAGCGCGCGTGATGCGGCGGAGACGAAGCTGCGCGGGAGCGAGGTGCAGGCCTCCATCGCCGACGCGTCGATACAGGCGCTCGAGGTCTCCCCCCTCATCTCTCTCGCCCCGAAACGTGTGAATCGTGTCTCCGTTTACTGCCAGCTCGCCTGATTTTGGTTCGACGTGTTGTCGTGGCGCGTTTAGGCGACGATCTCTCATCTCCAGGAGGAGATCGCGAAGCTGGGCTCCGAACTGGAGGCGCTTAAGGTCAGAAATCTCGATAATCGAAGCGGGTTCAGTTAGGGTCCTGGTCTCTTGTTGCTTAAATATGACGCGGTTTTTGTGTTGATGTTGTGTGTGTGATTGGAATTGCAACTGTCGGGGCTCCGAAGAGCAAGGAGGACATCGAGAGGTGAGTGGGATGGAATTTGTCTATCTGTCTGTTTCTGTTGTGCTCCAGACCTGCAGTACATAACAACTAATTTACACATGCGCCTGCGTTGGTTGTTTCAGAGACGAGTTCTTGAGGCAGATGCTTGAAATGAATGCAAGGATTAGGTATGTGCTGTTCATTTGGTTTACCAGCAATGACTTCATGTTGTTCCCTGGATGTAAAATACCATGGCCGTTGCTAGTGTTGTACTTCACCTATTTCTGACCAAACTACAGCGCGGGTTCGAATAGGGATATATGTGGATCTCCAAATTAGAGTGATGCATGAAGTAGAGCATTGTATATGTTATAACACAGTAACCTGCAGTAAGGGTAATCATGTGAGATTTTGACATGTTTCAATTTTTGACAGCATTACTAAGATCCTTTGCTATAACCTTATGAAGATGGTGTTAGGGGATACTGCTCAGTTTTGTTTAATTCGTCAAAATAGTTCAACAGAATCACTTTTCTACCTTTTCTTATTTATGTCCATTTGGTATATTTTCTTTGCCTGCTAGCTGAAACTTACATCAGAAGTTTCTTCTTTGCCAATTATCTCGAGATAAACTTCATTCCTCCTCTGCAGGCAGTTTCAACAGAAGGCTTCTGCAGAATTAGCAGAGAGGTACTCTGGACTGCCATCAGCAGATGGTAAGCAAGGCAAGTCAGCAGAGGGTAAGCACGCCAACTCGTAGTGCATACATAACACCTTCGCTTCCTGAATACCTTAAGAAGGCCTCCTGTAATTTTGCAACTCCCTTATTATTTCTGTTTGATCCCTTATGAGTAGTTTGAAGGATAATTGGAGTCGTAAGTTGCGTTTCTGTGCTGTTCTTTGTTATGTCTGTACCCAAAAGCTTGTTACCTTTAGCTCAATCATCTGTGTCTTTGTTGTGGTGTAGAAGAGTAAGGGTGCACATAATAATAATGTAATGGCTGGTAAGCTGCTCTTGTATTCTGTTCTTCATAACAAGATAAATATGTGATTGCTTAATAAGATAAAGAATGTGTTCCATTTTGTGTTGTCAATATACTTACAGATATAATTTATGTTATTGTTGGCTTTGTTTTTCCGTGATCATTTTGTTAACTATGTGCTTTGCCATGTGCTAAGGATATGACTTGCATGATACCTCTCCCATTTGATCTTGTGAATCATCTGTCATAAAGTACTGTGCTCAATATGGCTATTTTCTTGTTTCTTCTTAGACTGAAATGCTCACCTTGGCAGGTCAAAATGTGAGCGACATGAATGAAACTATGGACTCAGAAGGTATGTTGATAGATTCGGTTGATCAGATGAACAACATTAATGCTGAGGTGCATGTATTGGAGGAAGAGTATGAAAAGGACCTGCTTGAACTTGAAAAGGTTATTTTCTCCATTCTTTCCCCTGATATTGTGTTATTTATTAACTATTCAATTGATGCGATACACTTCTTTGGTTTTCTCTTGACTGTACTAGTTCGGAAGAAAATTGGTGATAAAGAATTTATGTGAGGGACACAACATATTTGCCACTCACGTGCATATTATCTGCATTAT